>NC_064627.1:498375784-499639118 GCF_023864275.1 Schistocerca cancellata | reverse complement strand
ATGTCAGATCCCTTAATTGGGCAGATAGGTTAGAAAATTTAAAAAGGGAAATGGATAGGTTAAAGTTAGATATAGTGGGAATTAGTGAAGTTCGGTGGCAGAAGGAACAAGACTTGGTCAGGTGAATACAAAATCAAATAGGGGTAATGCAGGAGTAGGTTTAATAATGAATAAAAAAATAGGAGTGCGGGTAAGTTACTACAAACAGCATAGCGAACACATTATTATGGCCAAGATAGACACGAAGCCCACGCCTACTACAGTAGTATAAGTTTATTTGCCAACTAGCTCTGCAGATGAAGAAATTGATGAAATGTATGATGAGATAAAAGAAATTATTCGGGTAGTGAAGGGAGATGAAAATTTAATAGTCATGGGTGACTGGAATTAGAGAGTAGGAAAAGGGAGAGATGGAAACATAGGCGAATATGGATAGGGGCTAAGAAATGAAAGAGGAAGCTGTCTGGTAGAATTTTGCACAGAGCCCAACTTAATCTACATCTACATTCATACTCCACAAGCCACCCAACAGTGTGTGGCAGAGGGCACTTTATGTGACTCATTACCTCCCTTTCCTGTTCCAGTCGCGTATGGTTCACGGGAAGAACTGCCAGAAAGCCTCCGTGTGCGTTTGAATCTCTCTAATTTTACATTCGTGATCTCCTCAGGAGGTATAAGTAGGGGGAAGCAATATATTAGATACCTCATCCAGAAACGCACCCTCTCGAAACCTGGCCAGCAAGCTACACCGCGATGCAGAGCACCTCTCTTACAGTCTGCCACTTGAGTTTGCTAAACATCTTTGTAACACTATCACGCTTACCAAATAACCCTGTGACGAAACGCGCTTCTCTTCTTTTGATCTTCTCTATCTCCTCCGTCAACCCGACCTGGTACGGTTCCCACACTGACGATAAATACTCAAGTATAGGTCGAACGAGTGTTTTGTAAGCCACCTCCTTTGTTGATGGACTACATTTTCTAAGGACTCTCCCAATGAATCTCAACCTGGTACACCCGCCTTACCAGCAATTAATTTTATACGGTCATTCCACTTCAAATCGTGCTGCATGCATACTCCCAGATATTTTACAGAAGGAACTGCTACCATAGCTAACACTTGGTTCAAGAGTCATAAAAGAAGGTTGTATACATGGAAGAACCCTGGAGATACTAAAAGATTTCAGATAGGTTATATAATGGTAAGACAGAGATTTAGGAACTAGGTTTTAAATTGTAAGACATTTCCAGGGGCAGATGTCGACTCTGACCACAATCTATTGGTTATGAACTGTAGATTAAAACTGAAGAAACTGCAAAAAGGCGGGAATTTAAGGAGATGGGACCTGAATAAACTGAAAGAACCAGAGGTTGTACAGAGTTTCAGGGGGAGCATAAGGGAACAATTGACAGGAATGGGGGAAAGAAATACAGTAGAAGAAGAATGGGTAGCTTTGAGGGATGAAGTAGTGAAGGCAGCAGAGGATCAAGTAGGTAAAAAGACGAGGGCTAGTAGAAATCCTTGGGTAACAGAAGAAATATTGAATTTAATTGATGAAAGGAGAAAATATAAAAATGCAGTAAATGAAGCAGGCAAAAAGGAATACAAATGTCTAAAAATGAGATTGACAGGAAGTGCAAAATGGCTAAGCAGGGATGGCTAGAGGAGAAATGTAAGGATGTAGAGGCTTATCTCACTAGGAGTAAGATAGGAAAATTAAAGAGACCTTTGGAGAAAGGAGAACCACTTGCATGAATATCAAGAGCTCAGATGGAAACCCAGTTCTAAGCAAAGAAGGGAAAGCGGAAAGGTGGAAGAAGTATATAGAGGGTCTATACAGAGGCGATGTTCTTGAGGACAATATTATGGAAATGGAAGAGGTAGATGAAGATGAAATGGGAGATATGATACTGTGTGAAGAGTTTGACAGAGCACTGAAAGACCTAAGTTGAAACAAGGCCCTGGGAGTAGACAACATTCCATTAGAACTACTGATAGCCTTGGGAGAGCCAGTCCTGTCAAAACTCTACCATCTGGTGAGGAAGGTGTAGGAGACAGGCGAAATACCCTCAGACTTCAAGAATGTAATAATTCCAATCCCAAACAAAGGTGTTGACAGGTGTGAAAATTACCCAACTATCACTTCAATAAGTCACGGCTGCGAAATATTAACACTAATTCCTTGTAGATGAATGGAAAAACTGGTAGAAGCCGACCTCGGGGATGATCAGTTTGGATACCGTAGAAATATTGGAACACGTGAGGCAATACTGCACCTACGACTTAGCTTAGAAGCTAGATTAAGGAAAGGCAAACCTATGTTTCTAGCATTTGTAAACTTGGAGAAAGCTTTTGACAATGTTGACTGGAAAACTCTTTCAAATTCTGAAAGTGGCAGGGGTAAAATACAGGGAGCGAAAAGCTATTTACAATTTGTAGACACTAGATGGCGGTTACAGGAGTCGAGGGACATGAAAGGGAAGCAGTGGTTGGGAAGGGAGTGAGACAGGGTTCTAGCCTCTCCCCGATGTTATTCAATGTCCATATTGAGCAAGCAGTGAAGGAAACAAAAGAAAAATTCGGAGTAGGTATTAAAAATCCATGGAGAAGAAATAAAAACTTTGAGGTTCGCCGATGACATTGTAATTCTGTCAGGGACAGCGAAGGACTTGGAAGAGCAGCTGAACGGAATGGACGATGTCTTGAAGGGAGGATATAGGATGAACACCAACAAAAGCAAAACGAGGATAATGGAATGTAGTCGAATTAAGTTGGGTGATGCTGAGGGTATTAGATTAGGAAATGAGACACTTAAAGTAGTAAATGAGTTTTGCTATTTGGGGAGCAAAATAACTGACGATGGTCGAAGTAGAGAGGATATAAAATGTAGACTGGCAATAGCAAGGAAAGTGTTTCTGAAGAAGAGAAATTTGTTAACATCGAGTATAGATTTAAGTGTCAGGAAGTCATTTCTGAAAGTATTTGTATGGAGTGTAGCCATGTATGGAAGTGAAACATGGACAATAAATAGTTTGGACAAGAAGAGAATAGAAGCTTTCGAAATGTGGTGCTACAGAAGAATGCTGAAGATTAGATGGGTAGGTCACATAACCAATGAGGAAGTATTGAATAGGATTGGGGAGAACAGAAGTTTGTGGCACAACTTGACTAAAAGGGATCGGTTGGTAGCACATGTTCTGAGGCATCAAGGGATCACCAATTTAGTATTGGAGGGCAGCATGGAGGGAGACCAAGAGATGAATACACTAAGCAGATTCAGAAGGATGCAAGTTGCAGTAAGTTCTGGGAGATGAAGCTTGCACAGGATAGGATAATGTGGAGAGCTGCATCAAACCAGTCTCAGGACTGAAGACCACAACATGACAATGATAGTCATTAATTAGCAACTTCAATATTTCTTTTACAGTAACACTGTTTTTCACACTTCCCATTATTTCTACAAACTATTTTTGTGATATAATGGAATATTTGTAATATATTGTAAATTTTTCAAAGGTATCTGAGGGGGCAATATCTTAATCGCCCATGCATGGCGATTGTTTAAAATAAATTTACCCTTTTTTGAGATGTAGATGATGGATATTCACTGCAAGAAGCAGGACTATAAAAATATAAACCTTCCTCTTTAACTTAAAATTCTAGCTTCCACTGCAAAAACTGTATGCACTATTGTATTTTTAAATTATAAAGGAGCTCATCTATGAAAGCCTAAATTCCTGAATCTTTGCAACTTCTTTTTATCATAAGTGGAAAAGTAATTGACCTGAAACATTTACATTTTGGAAATGTGACTATATCTAGGCAATCTTCCACTTCCTAAAATTTCTGGATCTGACGTGGAATTACCCGCTTGCATTGTTGTGAAGCTGAGCATGTAAGCATAAACAGGAAAAGTGGTAAATGTTTTTGTGAAAGTCATTCCGTGTCAAATCAACACAGGTGCCAACCCGACCTTCTTTCGTTTTCATAAAATTTGGTGTGTTCATTGCCCATGACAGATTTTAAAAATGATTGGAAAATTTGACAACCACTGCTGACAAAACAGTGAACCAGGTACTTCTAGAAAAATCTTGAAATGAGCTTTTCTATGATTAACAGTTTTGTTGTATACAGTGAATATATACAATTGAGATCAATGATCTTTGACGTTGAATATCTCAAAACATGTCACCTTAAATTGATGAAAAACATTTGCTTCTTGTTACAGTATAAAACATAGTAAAAAATAGTTTGGATGACTATGGGTTTAAGAGATGTAAATTAATGTGTACAGCAATCTTAGATTAAAGCAAAATAGTCTGTATCCAGACTTCAACAATATAACACAAAAAACTGGAAAATCTGTTGTTAAACATGTGGCAGTATAACATAGCACAGTGAGTACAGTAAACAGTACAAAAGCAAGCTTTTATAATATGCAAGGTCATACACTGGCATCTGATCTTCAGTGATGCAAAACCTTATATAGCCATCCCAGGCTCACACATTTTAATGGTTGCTGATGACACAAGACAGTGTGGTAGTGGGGTGCAAGACTCGCACGTTTCTCACAGTTACATATTGTGTGCAGCCAATCTTCTCCGTTCAGATGGCTGTGTCGGTCTTCACACTTTCCTTCCCTGAAGGCTATAGCTGGTTAAAGGAATTTCAATAGACTTCTTTTCTACTACTTAAATGATTCAGTACTATCAGGATACTTTTTGTTAAACTGTTTTAGTTTCATCCCCACAATAAAACAACTTTCACATAATCGTTAAACTCTCACAAGTCAACCTAGTCTTGGATCATTATTTACTAACAGATACAATTACAATATTCAGTTTAATAACCACCATAAAACCAGCTATTGCTTCCAGTGGATCCAGCACCAGAAAATCAAATGTCTTCAGTTCAATACATAATTCATTTTTCACAACAAATAGTCGTTACGCCATCAAGGAATAAAACATGCTTGCTCCTTGTACTGGACGTACAGCTTCAATGGTGCGAGTGGCAAACACTTCCCCGCACCCATCGACCATCACAATTGCAGTATTCTCCTGATACACGTCCATCCTGCACACACAGAAACCGACAGCAAGGTGCACACATATCCTTTCTCACCCTTGTACTTAAAATATCAGGTGTTAGAAATGGTGGAAAGAAGTGTGTCTCTAGAACTTACACTGTAATTCTCGAGGCATAACAACATGCTTGAAAGGCATTGTAAACAGGTTCAGGCACACAGGGCCCCAGGCTATTATAGCCCATTAGTCCTTCCCTGGCTGCATTTCTTTCACTGTGCTCTACCCTCTCCAACCTCGCTACCCCTTTTCTTTCCCTCTCTGTGCTCTGATTTATGTCAACCTGGCTATCCACCTGGTTCCCTGTATTTCTTGGAATTTTATTCCCCTTTCCTGTCCTTTCATCCTTTGTCGTTGTGATCCACCCTTGGGATTTGACCTCAACTGCTAAATTTTCTGTTTTCAGTAGGTGCCATTTAGGGAAGAACTCAGTTCATAGCATCTATGGCATGGATTCCCCTTCCGCTCTGTAGATGCCCTCAACCCCACTGGGTCATCAGTATGTGTAGCCAGTCCTTGTGGTGAGGCTGTTATGCATGCATCTGGCTGAGCTGTTGCCTCCCTGTGCCAAGGAGTGGTTGCTTGTCATCCTACAGTATGGGAACTCCTGACAATGGCCACCATGCCATGTGGTTGTGGCACTCATGGGGAGAACCCCTAATTGGAGTGGGTGGAAATAGGGCAGATGCTTGGCACATTAAGCATATCAAGCTGCAAAAATTTGACCCTCTCTTCGAATGGTGAAGGATAATTGAATGCTGTTTCATATGATCCATTCCATAGCTACATGCTGAGAGGAGGGCCAGGCTCACAGTCTTGGGATGAAACACTGTCCCCAGCTACATGGTCTTTACTCGGATGGATGGTAACACATTCACAGCCACAGAGATATTGTTTTTGTGGAGAATATAGAGGACAGGTTTAGCAAAGTGAAGTGTCTCAACTAAGATGCAGTCAGGCTCCCTGTAGATCAAAACAACTGCCACCCAATCTGCAGCTCTTTGTGCTTGCAATCATCTTGCTGACATGCCAGTGTTTATTACCCCTCACCAGTCACTGAATATGGTCCAGGGAGCAATTTTTGATTGGAACCTCATGCTGCAAACTGATTAACTCCAGGCTAATCTGGAGCGATGCAGTGTTCACTTTGACATGTACATAAGGTTTTTGAAAAACGTGCTGATGCTAGTGCCTTTGTTCTGGCACTCAAGGGAGATAACCTCCCCGAAGGAGGTCAAGGTCATGTTACTGATGAAATGTGAAACCATATATCCCACCACCCATGGGGGTGCTTAAAGTGCTTGAGTTTTGGGCATAAGGCTTCTCACAGTGTGGTGAATGCTGTGTATGGTGACTTTACACCCACTCCATGAGGGAAGCCCCTGTTGTCCACCAGCTGTGTTTAAATTGTCATGACTGCCACTCTCCACACTTGCCACACTGCCCAGCTTACAAGAGAGAAGAGCCAAGAAAAGTCCCTGAATCGTATGTCTTATGCTGAGGCTCGCCAATAAGACTTCAGGTGTAAAGTTCAACTCTTGCCTCTGTTACATACGTGCTCCCCTCATTCATCTTCTTACTCACGCCCAGTCCCCCTCTCCCCTCCCCCTTCCCTCCCCCCCTTCCCTTCAGTTCCCACGCCCTCTCCTCCAGGTGTCACTTCCCACTCCCAGCTGAAGTACCTCCCTTCTTCAGCACCCACCAGTGATAGGGTTCTCCCCTGGGAACCCTCTCAGGCCTGAAGCCTGCGGCCACAACTCAGTCAAGAGATGCACCGTCTGTGCACCCAAAGGTTACTCACTCTTTCGGTCCTGGATCTTGCAGAAGCCTGTCTATCTTCCTCATCCGTGGATAGAGAAGAAAAGACACAAGTCCCAGGACAGAGTGCCCCTCCTGATGCCCCTGAAGGTGCTATCTCCCCCCCTCACAACCTGCATCTGACATTTGAGTCACACCATCCTCGTCAGTGACAGCTGACAGTGACATCACCTCCCCTCAGCTTCTTTGTCTAATCTGGGCTCTTGTCACACGCTAATCCAGTGGAATTGCAATGGATATTAGTCACCTACCAGAAATAACCTTGTCTCCTCTTATTCTGTGTTCTGTCTTGCTCTTCAAGAAATGCACATCTGTGATGACCACTCTCCAGTTTTGTGCTAATCAGGCAGTCTATCAGAACTGTGCCGGTGCAGGGATAGCATCTGAAAGGGTCTGCACTGTGGCTTGCACGGATGTCATTAGTGACTGGAACCCCCTTCGTACTAATCTAGAAGTAATAATGGTAAAAGTGTGAACAATCCCAGCAATCACCTTTTGCATTGTCTACCTCCGTCCATATAGGCCATTTGCTTATCCCCTCAGGGGGCTCGCCACTCTTTGGTGAATTTGTACTTGGCTACCACAGGGCCCCAGCCTTTGCAGGATTTTTCACATTCTGTGCTGCATCTCTCTCCTCTTGCTATTCTTTCTCCCCTCACTTGGGGAATGTGTGTGGGATGTTATTGGGAATGTTCTGCATTGTCTGTCACTGACGTAAGAACGGTCCCATCACTGTTTTTCGCTCCCTTTTCCTGTCTGTTTCCCTTCTCTCGTTCCTCTTTTTCAAGCATTTGGGGTTCCTCTTTTTCTTCCTCCCTGTGTGCTCCTGAAGGGTGGCCCACATGTCTGACACACAACAGATGACTGGGTAACATTTAACTCCCAGCCCTGGGTTGACAGGTAGGGTTCACTTGTACCCCCTCGTACAGGCCAGGCCCAGGGAGGGGTGATTGCCTGAGTTACAATCTTCCCAAATTGCTGTTGGCAGGTGTTCAGGAGGTGTGACGAGGTATGGACAATCACCTAAGGCGGATGTGCCTCCTTGGAAAGGGGGCCCCAGTTGGAAGGAGCACGCCATCAGACACACTGGCAGTCACGGGGATTTTCTTGCAATGAATCAATCATCTTCCCAATAAATGTCTACTAAATATAATGATAGTGATTCAAAGACCCTTCCCACTGTACTGCAGTTCTTTGTGGTTTCACTTACTGAAGATGGTCAGTCCTTTGCCATGGTAAAGCAGTTTATTAATCAGGAAGGTGTTGATGCAATTGCTGACCCTGTGAAATCTTGCTCTTGTTTATGCAGCGGTACTTTTCTTTTAGAGACTACATCTGATTCTCAAGCACAACTGCTTGCTGCCTCGCTTCTCCATGGTTACCCTGTTCGTGTTGAGGCCCATAGAACTTTGAATTCTTCCTGTGGTGTAATTTACACTAGTGCTCAATGGTCTAACAGAGGCTGAAATCCAGTCTTGCCTCTCTGATCAGGCTGTTACTGCCATCCATCACGTAATGAAAAAGGTAGATTCCTCCTTAGTGCCCACCTGCACTCTTTTCCTCACCTTTGATAGTGGTGCTTCTGTTTAAGATCAAAGCAGGCTATGAATTACTATAGTCTGGCCATACATTCCGAATCCTGTGCACTGCTACCAGTGCCATCATTTCAATCGCACTAAAACATCTTGTCAGCACCCAGCCACATGGTCACCTGTGGTTGGAATGTGCATGAAGGGTGATTCTTCACCACCTCCTTCAAGCTGTATCAACTGCATTGGTGGCCATGCCACCTGCTCTCAGGATTGTCCCGTGTATCTTCATGAGCAGGCTGTCAGAGAGATCCGGGTAAAAGAGAAAGTACCTTACCCAATTCCTTGCAATTTACTGACTAGTCGCAAACCCTGCATTCTCCCATCTGGCACCTGTAGTTCTGTTCTTGTTACCCCTCGCCCCATGAAAGACATGGCCACACAGACATGTGACCTCCAATTCACCTCTGAGGTTGTGAAGTCGCTCAATGTCAAGGTAGCAGTGCCATCCCCTGTCCAGCTGTGCAATGAGCAGTCACTCTCGCCTCAAGGGGCGAAGCCACCAGCTACACAACCGGTGGTCTGAAAAGGACAAGAGTACTCCTGTGAAGACCACCTCAGTCCCTCCAAGCCAAACACCTGAGTCTTCCTCTAAACGGAAGGTCTTGGAGAAGGCCACCAAAGGCAAACTGTCTTCCCCTTTGCCAACTCGAAGATCCGACGATGAACTGAAGGGCAACAGGTCCAAGATGTAGAGATGGTGGGAGAAGCCATTAGTGCCACCAGAAATTCACACAGACGGCTTTGTCAGTGGAAAAATCGAAAGCCAATGGAGATGCTCCAGGAGTGGAGACTATCAAGACCGCACTGACGACACCACTGACAGGTCCGTGGAGAACTGCAATAGATGGCAAAATCCTCAACAAAAAGGGAGCTGGATATGCTCAACGTGAGACCGGCCATTATGGCGATAGCAAAGAGGACGACACTCAGGACCGAACCCTGACGATGTCGCCTCATAATGCCTTAGCCCAACCGGCCTCCATGTCACCGGTGTGCGCCACTAACCGTTCTTCAGCGTTAGACTACAGACACTGCACAAGCAAGCCGATGTTTCTCTGGCCCCATGGAGCAGGATCCTCCTGCTTCTGTGCCCTGTAGTAGTGACTCTACAAAGGCTGTAAATCGGCAGCTGCTGAGGCGACACCCCTACATCTCTTCCTCATCATGACTATCTTCCAATGGAACATTCCCAGCCTTCGGTCCCACAGAGGTTTTACAGCTGCTTTTAACATCGCAGCAAACGCTGGTACACTGCCCTCAGGAAACAAAATTGTTCCCTCGTGACTGCTTTGAGCTTCCATATTTCTTACTGTTTCATTCTGACTTTCCCCCTGAGGTCAGCATTCCATCACATGAGGCGTCACACTGTTCATACAGGATGACATTCAGTCAACCAATCTCCCTGACTATCGATCTTGAAGCTATTGCTGTTCACCTTTTCCTTCCCTCTGTCCTAGTGACATCGAATGATGGTGTGACTTAATGGCACTGACTTCCTTCAGCTTATTGGGCAGCTACCTCCCCCATTTTTGCTACTCAGTGACTTTACTGTGCAACATCCCCATTGGAGTTCTCCCAGGACCTGTCAGAGGTGCCCTCTTGGCTGACCTTCTTAACCAACTGAACCTCTTGTGCCTTAACACTGGAGCACCCACTTTCCTTTCTGACTCCTCACACAACTATTCCCATTTGGACCTCTCCTTTTGCACTGCCCAGCTTCTCCATAGTCTTCAGTGGTCCATTCTGATGCCTACTCAAGCGACCATTTCCAGTGTGCTATTGCTTTGCTGACTCCTACCCCATCTGCCTGCCCAGCCAAATGGGAACTTACTAAGGCTGATGGGCAACTTTACTCCTCCCTGGTGACCCTCGAAGTAGTAGTTTTTCCCAGTTGTGATGTCCAGGTGGAATATCTTGCGAACTTTACCCTTACTGCTGCAAAATGCTCCATTCCTCACATTTCCTCTTCACCACGCCATGTCCCAGTCCCTTGGCAGCCTGAGGCATGCCACTACACAATTCACACAGATATGTGCTCTCAACATTTTTAACCATCATCCTACGATGGCAAACTGCATTCATTATAAATAGTTGCATGCTAGCTGGATTTCGTTGACTAGTTCTTTTAACAGTTCCACCCCTTCCTCTGTCATTTTAGCCAACCTCAGACGGCTCTCTGGGACCAAGATCTGTTCTCCAATTTCCAGACTGATGTTAGCAGACGATATTGTGAAACCTACTGCTATCTGAAACACCTTGGGCCACCATTTTGTCGAAGTTTGGAGCTCCTCCATCGGAAACGAGCAGAGGAGACTCGGGTGATGCTCTGCTCTGCTCTGCTCTGCTCTTCTCCAAATAATGAGTGTCACAATGCTGCCTTTACTATGAGGAAGCTTGATTGACCTCTCATTTCATCCCGATCCTCTGCCCCAGGGCCAGATGCCATCAGATGTTGAAGCACCTTTCTCTTGTAGGCAAGCACTCACTGCTTAACATGTACAACCGCATTTGGGCAGAGGGCACATTTCCTGGACACTGATGTGAAGCCAGTGACTTTTTACATAAATCCAACTGTGGCCGTGTTTTTCGATTTGGAGAAGGCCTAAGACACCTGCTGGAGAACTGGTATCCTCCGTACTTTTCACACTTAGTGCTTCTGTTTTCTTTCGGCATTTTTACGAGACTAAGTTTCCAAGGTGCATGTGGGTTCTGCCTTGTTGGACATCTTTATCCAGAATAACACTATGCCTCAGGGTTCGGTCCTGAGTGTCGTCCTCTTTGCTATCACCATATCCAGCTCCCTTTTTGTTGAGGATTTTGCCATCTATTGCAGTTCTCCACGGACCTGTCAGTGGTGTCGTCAGTGCGATCTTGATAGTCTCCACTCCTGGAGCATCTCCATTGGCTTTCGCTTTTTCCACTAACAAAGCCGTCTGTGTGAATTTCTGGTGGCACTAATGGCTTCTCCCACCATCTCTACATCTTGGACCTGTTGCCCTTCAGTTCATTGACACTAAGAAATTTCTGGGCTCATGGTTGATAGGAAACCCTCTTGGTCCTCCTGTGTCTTACGTGGCAGCCCGCTGTACAGTCCCTCAATGTCCTGTGTGTCCTCAATAGTACTTCTTGGGGTGCCGATCGAACCACTCTCCTCAATTTGTACTGGTCCCTTGTCCATTCTAAACTCTACTATGGGTACTTTGTGTGTCTGCATGCCCATCCCTCTTACACTATCTCAACACTATCCACCATTGTGGCATCCATTTGGCCATGGATGCCTTTTACACTAGCCTGGTTGTCTGTATACTGAAGCTGCTGAACTACCACTGTCCTACTGCTGTAACTTTCTCCTCAGCAGATATGCATGCCATTTGTGTGCCATGTGTAGCCACCCATCCTATGCCTCCTTTGATTCCTTCGATCACCAGTATGGGATGTCCCCCTCTTGTTATCTCCTGGAGTCTACTTCCACTACTTGCAACTTTCCCAGTCAGGGTGTATACGACCCGGGACAACCGGGAATTCCGGGAAAAACCCGGGAATTTTTTCATCCGGGAGAAAACCGGGAAAAACCTGGGAATTTTTCGGAATTCCGGGAATTTTTCATTGTTTTAGCTTTCAGTTACATTTTTGTAGTTTTGACTGCAGAATTGATTCTCTAGCAAAGAATGTTATTGCATCCTGCTACTGCAGAATGAAACTGCAGCAATAAAATATAAACGAGAGGGAAAAAAATAAAACTGTAGTGGCAAAGGAAATGTGCATTTTACGACAACAAAACACCGTGCACGCACAAGTGTCTACAGATAGCAAAAATATGTTAAAGGCCGTAGGGCGCAGACTGTAATTCTTCGTAACAATAAACTGCTTGCTATGAGCATGACATCACAACTGTTCACATTAGGTTAGTTTGACCAGTTGCCAGCGGTCTGTTGCACATGAACATTTGACTCGCGTATAAGCAGTACCTTCTCTCGCTTCCCGCTTCTTGAAGTTTGGCTGTTAGCTGCATCGGTAGTAGCAGCAAGCAGCCAGATGCAAACGAGAAAAATTTTCTCACGCGCCCTAGCTGCCAGATTCGCGCTTGCAGAGTTGTCTGAGTTGTAGTGGGGAGGGGGTTAGTCTCCACGTGACCCGTGTTTACGTTAAGTGATTTCGCTGCTTCTCTTCGTGTACAGCTCCCACGTCAAATGAAAACAAAACGGATTTCTGTGGCCGGGAGCTATCAAGTGAATTAAAATGCATTCACATAATTAGAGGGCAAAAATATATTATTAAATTCAGTTTCTGATTTTATTTTCTTTCCAAGTTAGTAGCAGTCAAGCATTAATCGCCTTGCAGAAGAATGAAGTTATTTTTGCAAGTTTGCTAAAGAAGTTCCGTTGAGGCAATCATTTTATTTGAAACGAAGTGTTTCATTTAACAATTTTGGGTACTTCCAACTGTTCGGTGAATTTCAAGTGCACGTTATCATCTTCTGCCATGTATGGCATTATGCCATAATAAAGAACCAAACATGAGATTGTAGAGTACTGGTACTCCAAGAAAATTTACATCCCAAAAACCACACTGAAAAGCTTAATATCAGATGGGACCTACTTCATTGTGAATCTGGAAAAAACCAATGTGCACTTCAAGCCGAATTATGCATTTTAGTATGATTCACGAAATTTTTATGCCTTTTGGAGTATCCTCTGATGCCCTGTTTCTTTTATGGTGTAGTGTAAGCTCTCTTAGTGCTTCATACACACGAACAAGTGGGCTTCCTACATCACTGCAGTTGCACACGCACAATAATTCATCTTTGGCGCTCTCTGGCAACTGGTAAATCGAACCTATAACTAACAATATTGCGAACGGTGGTTAGAAAAGCGTTACTTTCAAAGTAAATTTATTTTTACGCAAGATGAATTATGTTACGTGTGTGAAAGTGGGTTGGATATCTAAATCACAGAGCGTTCGAAACTGAACAGTTTGAGGACCAGCCACTTCAAGAATTTCGAGCCGAGGCATTTATGTCACAATTTTAAATTTACTGGCACATTTGTGTGATGTATCTTAGCTTTTCTTGTAGACATACGGTACTGTGTACATTAATGTAAACCGTTAACTTTTCCTCTTGTGTGTTGGCGCTATGTAACCAGTAATCTTGCTAGTGGCTGACTATAACACGTGCCCTATGCTCTGAATAGCTGCTGTCATCGGCTGGCGAGATCTCGTGGCTTGAGATATGACTCGCTTACAAAAGGACATCCCAACCTCAGTTGCAACGATCCGGAAACTAACAAGCTGTGTTTGGTGCAATTCGAATTTATACTTTCGTAATATGAAAATATGCAGCGTATATGTTGCTGCAAATCAAAGGTCTTTCCAAAACTTCTCTGCTCCGGCTTTTCTTTTTTTTCTGGGAAGTCCTACGCGATTATATAAAACGTTAACCATCCAAAGGATTGATAAGTTTTACAGTTCCGAGTGAACTTTTTCTGTGCTAAGTGACAGTAGGTCGCCCGGGAAAAAGCATATTTTTTAAACTGGATATCCGGGAGAAATCCGGGAATAATCCGGGAATTTTTTTCCTTGTCCCTGTATACACCCTGCTAGTGGGTGTGAACCCTTCGCCACCTTGGCATTGTGAAGTGACAATGTTTAATCTTTACCTTCATTTTCTTCCTAAGCACACTACTCCAGCTTTGATATATCGTTGTCAGTTTCATGACCTTTGTGTGGAACTTCATGAAAGTGCCTTTGTATACACTGATGGCTCTGACTGTGGGATTGGGTGTGCCTTCGTCATTGGAACCCGTGTCTTTAGATATCAGCTTCCAGCACATGCCTCGGTATTTACAGCTAAGCTTTTCGCCTTGTATTGGGGCCACGGAGTACATCTGGCGACACAGCCTTCCCAATTGTCCTCTGCTCAGACTCTGTGCCATCCAAAGTATCTGTGTGCTGTACACTGCTCATCCCTTAGTGCAGCAGGTCCAGGAAGACTCACTTGCTCACTCTTGGTGGAGTCAGTCATGTGTCCGACACACTGCTCAATATTTACAGCAGAGCTCTTCACCCTGTATCAGGCCACGGAGTACACCCGGTGATACAGCCTATTCAGTTGTTCTCTGCTCACTGTCAGCGCCCTTCAAAGTCTATGTGCACTGTCCATCCATTAGTGCAGCAGGTCCCAGAAAACTGTCACTTGCTTACTCTTGGTGGAGCCAGTGTGATGTTTCTGTGGGTTCCTGGTCTTGTCAGTCTGCCAGGATACGAGGCTGCTGATGCTGCTGCCAAGGCTGCAGTCCGCGTATCTCAGCCCACGAGTTCCTATATTCACTGGGATAATATCAGTATTGCTGTCTGTCAGGAGGTGGTCCCTTTAGCATCATCACTGGTCCTCACTTCACGGGAATAGCTCCGGCCTGTTAAACCTCCCCCAATGGCTTGGACGACCCCTCGACTCTCCGGCTGGGAGGTGGTCATTTTAAATAGGCTGCATATTGGGCACTGCCTTTTTAGCCAGTCACTTGATAAGTGTCACCACCTCACCGCTTTGTACACATTGCACCCATGTTCTGTCTGCCAGTTTGACACTGTCCATTTTTAACAGTTTACATTCTCACTTAGGGTTGCCGTCTGAGTTACTGTCCTTTTTAGCAAATGATGCATGAGCTGTTGACAGCAGTTTTACCTTTCATCTGCCACAGCAATATGTTGAAGGCCATTCAGTTTTTAGTTTGGGACCTCCGTTTCTATGTAGTGTCTTTTTAGCCCGTACTCCACGTGCCTGTTGTTGACTGTCTTATCTTAGGCCAATTGGGATTAATGTATAGTCCTTTTTTAATTTCTCTGTCTGTGTTCTATAGTTTTGACTTAGGTATGTATGACCCCTGTTGTTTGTTGTGCCCTAAAGCAAAACAAACCCCCATGTGCTTATGTTGAACTGCCTACCTTAATAAGACAACTCGTGCCCCCATCTCTCCTCCTCAGGGACTTAAATGTACACCATGCCCTATGAGGAGTGCCACTTTGACAGGTAGGGGTCTTATAATTGACAAACGTATTACAGACATTAATTTGCCTCTCCTCATTGATGGTTCCCTTATCTATTCCCACTTTAGTACCGCTCATAGCACCTTTTCTGCTATTGTTGTGGTGGGGCTCTAGTGTACCCATGTGGTGGTATCCCCATGACAACACAGGGATTGCACTGCTGATGCCTGAGCTGTAGGCTCCCCACGTATGCCAGTGGGTAGATGCCTGTCTTCCTGAGGCATCAGGACTCCCAGCAACTGCCATCATGCCAGGTGGCCTTTGCTGTGGCTGGGTGGTGCCCATGGGGAGAGCCCTTGTCTGAGTGGGTGGCATCAGAGCAGATGACCTGCAATGAAGTGGACTGTCATGTCACTGGTGACCATACAGCACCAGCAGTCTTTAAGAAGGGCAAGATAGAGTAAAATGCTAACATATATGATGCTAAATAGTTTCCCTCCCTCACTACAGCATGGGAGGAACGTAGGGCTACAGAAAGAAGAGCCATACTCACCTCAGTATTTAGTCTGTAGCAGAATAGACGCGGACTCATTTCCACCTATGGAGCCTGTTTTTTTTAACATGTTGAGGATAAGTTTGGGGAAGTGACAGTGCTGTCAAAGATAAGCGGTGTAGTCTTCAGACAGCATTCCCAGTGCAATCCTGGGTGTTACTTCCTTGTGACAGGCTGGGTGATATTTCTGTTTCCGTCACTCCCCATAAAAGCCTCAACATGATCCAGTTGATAATTTTCCATCATGACCACCTCTTGCAGCCAGACATAAAGCTCCATGCCAATCTAGAATGGCAGGGTGTTAATTCCACCTGGCATGTTTACAGGGGACCCAAAGACAACAGAGTTGCTACTGATGCCTTCATCTGGACCTTTGAGGGTGATTCATTGCCTGAAAAGGTCAGGGTGATGGCTTACTGCTGTGATGTTACCATGTGTCCCTTCCCCTATGTGGTTCTTTAAGTGCTGGAAATTTGGGCATGTCTTCCCGCTGCTCTTCCAGTGCCCCATGTAGAGACTGCGGATGTCCACTGCATCTAGATACTAAATGTGCTCTGGAGAGAATCATACTCCCCCTGTTCGCCAGACTGCACAGTACTCCATAAGGAGTGGAAAATCGTGGAGTAAAAGACCCTGGACCGGTTGACTTACCAAGAGGCTAAACGTAAATTTGAACAATTACACCCCGTTTGATTGACGTCCACATATGCTGCAGCTACATTACCATTGCAGTCACAAGTACCAGTCATACCACATTCTGTGCCATGAACAGTGGGCCCTCTGGGCCTGCAGAATACATCTGCCCACTTGGTGGTAGGGGGAAATTTCATTCCGTTGCTCCTAAAGTATCTACTTTGAAAGCAAGGGCGCCCCCCCTAAACACAGGGGACATTGGTCCCCTACCGCCCAGCCGGAGAAGGAACATCCTCCTCTGGCTCCTTTTGTGCGGAAGCAGGGTGTATACGACCCGGGAAATCCGGGAAAAACCCGGGAATTTTTTCATCCGGGAGAAAACCGGGAAAAACCCGGGAATTTTTCGGAATTCCGGGAATTTTTCGGAATTCCGGGAATTTTTCGGAATTCCGGGAATTTTTCGGAATTCCGGGAATTTTTCGGAATTCCGGGAATTTTTCGGAATTCCGGTAATTTTTCGGAATTCCGGTAATTTTTCGGAATTCCGGTAATTTTTCGGAATTCCGGTAATTTTTCGGAATTCCGGTAATTTTTCGGAATTCCGGGAATTTTTCGGAATTCCGGGAATTTTTCGGAATTCCGGGAATTTTTCGGAATTCCGGGAATTTTTCGGAATTCCGGGAATTTTTCGATTGTTTTAGCTTTCGGTTAAATTTTTGTAATTTTGACTGCAGAATTGATTTTCTAGCAAAGATCGTTATTGTATCCTGCTACTGGAGAATGATACTGCAGCAATAAAATATAAATGAGAGGGAAAAAAATTTTAGTGGCAAAGGAAATGTGCAATTTACAACGAAACCCCGTGCACGCACAAGCGTCTGCAAATAGCAAAAATATGAAAAAGGCCGTAGGGCGCAGACTGTAATTCTTCGTAACAATGAACTGCTTCCTATGAGCATGACGTCACAACTGTTCACATTACGTTCGTTTGACCAATTGCCAGCGGTGTGTTGCGCATGCGCATTTGACTCGCATATAAGCAGTACCTTCTCCCGCTCCCCGCTATGGCGCTACTTTTAGTTTGGCTGTTTGAGTTGTAGTGGGGAGGGGGTTAACCTGCACGTGACCCATGTTTACGTTAAGTGATTTCGCTGCTTCTCTTCGTTTACAGCTCCCACGTCACATGAAAACAAAACGGATTTCTGTGGCCGTGAGCTATCAAGTGAATTAAAATACATTCACATGATTACGGAGGGCAAAAATATATTATTATTTTATTTCCAAGTTAGTAGCAGTCAAGCATTAATCGCCTTGCAGAACAATATTTTTGCAAGTTCGCTAAAGAAATTTGGCTTGATTAATCTTTCCGCTGAGGCGATCATTTTATTTGAAACGAAGTGTTTCATTCTACAGTATTGGCTAGTTCCAACTGTTCGCTGAATTTCAAGTGCACGTTATCATCTTTTTCCATGTATGGCATTATGCCATAATAAAGAACCAAAAATGACATCGCATAGTACTGGTACTCCAAGAAAATTTACATCCCAAAAACCACAATGAAAAGCTTAATATCAGATGGGACCTGCTTCATCGTGAATCTGGATAAAGCCAATTTGCACTTCAAGCTGAATTATGCATTTTAGTATGGTTTACAAAATTCCGATGCTCTTTGGAGTATTGTCTGATGCCCTGTTTCTTTGATGGTGTAATCTAAGCTCTCTTAGTGCTTTATACACACGAACATGCGGACTTCCTACACCACTGCAGTTGCACACGCACAATAATGTCTGTTTTCTGGCGCTCTCTGGCAGCTGGTAAAACGAACCTATTTCTTACAGTCTCCGGGTAATATTGCGAACGGTGGTTAGAAAAGCGTTACTTTCAAAGTAAATTTCTTTTTACCCAAGATGAATTATGTTACGTGTGAGAAAGAGGGATGGATATCTAAATCACAGAGCGTTCCAAACTGAACAGTTTGAGGACCAGCCACTTAACAAAAATTTCGAGCCGCGAGACATTTATGTCATACTTTTAAATTTACTGGCATATTTGTGTGATGTATCTTAAAGTATAACACACGCAAAAAATATCAATATTACATGTGAAAGCTTAGCTTCTGTTGTAGCGTGTTAATCTTAGAGACCAATATTGTATGTGAAAGCTTAGCTTTTCTTGTAGATATACGGTACTGTGTACATTAATGTAAACCGTTAACTTTTCCTCTTGTGTGTTCGCGCTATGTAACAAGTGATCTTGCTATTGGCTGACTAAAACACGTGTCCTATGCTGTGAATAGCTGCTGTCGTCGTCTGGCGAGATCTCGTGACTTGAGATATGACTCGCTTACAAAAGGACATCGTAACCTCGGTTTCAAAGCTCCGGAAACTAACGCGCTGTGTTTGGTGCAATTCGAATTTATACTTTCGTAATACGAAAATATGCAGCGGATATGTTCCTGCAAAACAAAGGTCTTTCCAAAACTTCTCTGCCCCGTCTTTTCTTTTTCTTTCCGGGAAGTTCTACGCGATTGTGTAAAACATTAACCATTCCAAGGATTGATAAGTTTCCCAGTTCCGAGGGAAACCTACGGAAAACGTACTGTCATTTAGCACGGAAAAGGTGTATTTTCGCCCGGGAAAAAGCATATTTTTTTAAACGGGATATCCGGGAGAAATCTGGGAATAATCTGGGAATTTTTTTTCTTGTCCCCGTATACACCCTGGGAAGGGGTCCCTTAGGGTCCTCTCTCGCCAGGTTCTCCACTATTGCTACAGCACACACTAGACAGTGACTAAACGAGCCAAAGGCTGCTGGACGAAGAGCTTCATAATCTTCCTACGTGCCTAGAGCTACTTCAGAGAAGTCTTACCTGCATGCCCCTAAAGTCAAGTCAGGGGGGCAAGCAAAGAAAGAAGTATGTTAAGAAAGAGGACCCTCCAGTGGCCCTAACACCACCACCACTCCCTACCAATTGTGCACATGAGGATTAGGTGGAGATCTTAGTGTTCCCTGAGGTCCTGGATCTCATTGATGCCACATCAATAATACAAATGGATACAAATATCCAATCGGTGGCAGCAGGCGACCCTGCTGCATAACCTGACTCCTTACACACTTCATGCCTTCCCAGCATCAAGATAATGTTATCCTCCAGCGGAATTGCAGAAGTTTTTCCACCACCTGGCTGAGCTATGGCAACTGTTAAGCTTTACACCTGCTTTCTGCGTTGCCCTCCAGGGAACCTGGTTCCTGACACTGCAGGCACCTGCCCTCCGCAGCTATAGGGTATTTTACATGAACTGTAGCGACTATACTAGTGTCAGGTGGAGTTTGTCTTTATGTAATGAAGTCGGTATGCAGTGAAACTGTGCCCCTTCAAACCCTTCAAGCTGTGGCTGTCAGGATAAGGACGACACAGGAAATAACTGTCTGCAGTGTATATCTTTCTCCAGATGGTGCAGTACCCATGAACACATTGGCTGCACTGATTTCAACTACTCTCTAAACCTTTTCTACCTTTTGGAGATTTTAACACTCGTTACCCCCTTGTGGGGTGGCACTGTGCTAACTGGCAGAGGTAGAGATGTCAAAACTTTAGTCTCAACTCGACCTCTGCCTGTTAAATACTGGAGCCCCAAACATTTCAGTGTGGCTCATGGCACTTAATCTGCCATTGATTGATCCCTCTGCAGCCCCGGACTTCTCCCATTTGTCCACTGGAAAGCCCACGGTGACATGCATGGTAGTGACCACTTTCCAATCTTTGTCGTTCCCCTGGACGTCTACCAAGATAGTCTTTAAACAAGACTGGGAAGCTTTCACCAATGAATCTCCCCCACATGGTGCCGCTGATGTGGTAGTTCAGCGGGTCACTAGATCAATTGTTTCTGCAGTATAAAACACATTCCCTTGTTCCTTAGGTTGCCCCTGGTGAAAGTCAGTACCTTGGTGGTTGCAGGAAATTGCTGAAGCCATTAAAGAGCATCAGTGAGCTCTACAGCGACATATGTGGCACCCTTCCCTAGAGCATGTAATAGCTTTCAAATGGCTCGATGCTCGTGTTCACCAGCTTGTAAAAAAGATGGAAACAGGAATGTTGGGAGAGGTATGTCTCGGCCATTTGGTGCCATGTCACCTTACCAAGTGTGGATGAAGCTCAGATGTGTTTGGGTACCAGACCCCGACTGGTGTCACTGACATAAACATCAGTGGCGTGTTACCTACCATCGCAAACACAGTTGCCGAGCACTTATCTGAGCACTATGCTCAAGCCTCTGTGTCTGGGAATTATCCCCCAGTATCTTGCATCCTCAAATGGTGGATGGAAAGGAAAGCCGCCTGCTTCACTGAACATTACAGTGAACCCTGTAATGCTCCATTTACAGAGTGGGAGCTCCTCATTGTCCTTGCATATTGCCCAGACACAGCTCCTAGGCCATATTGGATCCAGTCAATGATCAAACATCTCTTGTGTGGCTAAAAGCGACATTTCCTAGTCATCTTCGACCGGATCTGATGGGATGGTCTCTTCCATAATAATGGCGAGAGCACTATCATTCCAGTGCTCAAACCTGGCAAATACCCACTTGATGTGGATAGCTATCGGCCCATTAGCCTCACCAATGTTCTTTGTAAGCTGTTAGAATGTATGGCAAGTCAACAGTTATGTTGGGTCCAGGAGTCATGTGGCCTACTCACTCCATGCCAAGACAGTTTCCGCCAGGGTCGCTCTACCACTCATAATCTAGTTTCCCTAGAGACTGCCATCCGAACAGCCTTTTCCAGACAATCTCTTTTGATTTATGACGACCTGGGGACATCAAATCCTTGCCACATTGAGTGGGGGCTCAAGGCCCACTCCTGATTTTTTTTTTTTTTTTTTTTTTTCCCCCAAAATTTACTATTGCTCCATACTTCTAGTGTCCGTGTTGGTGTCTCCCATATTCCCTCCTTCCCCATATTCAGGAGAATGCGGTCCCACAAGGCTCAATACAGTGTCCGTTTTTAGTGGCCATTAATGGTCTAGCAGCAGCTGTCGGGCCATCCGTCCCACCTTCTCTGTATTCAGATTATTTCTACATATCGTACTGCTCCTCCAGTACTGATGTTGCTGAGCGGCACCTACAGGAAGCCATCCACAAGTCACTGTCTTGGGCTTTAGCCCACAGCTTCAATTCTCAGCATGCGAAGTTTTCTTGCATGCACTTCTGTTAGTGGAGCACCATTCATCCGGAACCAGAGCTTTACCTTAATGATGATCCACTTACTGTAGTGGAGACATATAGATTCATAGGGCTGGTTGTCAAGTTGAAGAGGAATTGCTGGCAGCACCTCAGTGCCCTCCACTGCCTGAGAAACACAAACGGGGTGCAGATTGCTCTACGCTGCTGCAGCTCCACAGAGCCCTGGTTAAATCCCACCTTGACTATGGGAGTCTGGCGTATGGCTCAGTGGCACCCTCAGTGTTGCTTTTACTGGTCCCAGTGCACCACTGTGGCGTTAGACTGGCAATGGGAGCTTTCAGGATGAGTCTGGTGACCAGTGTCCTGGTGGAGGCTGGAGTTCCTCCATCGAAGCTTGTGCATGCATGCACAATTGCTCACCAGTTATGTTGCACACATTCATAGTTCTCCTGTGTGTGTGTCAAATTTACAGTCTCCTTTTCCCACCCACGGCAGTTGATCTCCCACATCAGAGGCCCAGGTCAGGGCTTAAGATTACAGTTCACGTCTGATCTCTTCTGCCTGGAGTCTTTGCCTTTACCACCTATACTCAATGTCCATTCACATACACCTCCATGGTGTACACCTAGGCTGAAGCTTTGCCTGGACCTTTCACATTGTCATAAGGACTCAGTTAACCCTGCAGCTCTCTGTCACTTCCTCTAGATTCTTGACATGTACCAGGACTATGAAGTGGTTTAAACCAATGGCTGATAGTCACATTGGTGTCGCATATGTCCATGGAGGGCATATTGAACAGTAGTCCTTGGCAAATAGCTGCAGTGTTTTCACTGCAGAGCTGGTGGTCATTTCTTGTGGTCTTGAGTGCATCTGCTTGTGCCCTGGCAAGTTGTTTCTTCTCTGTACTGATTCCTTCAGCAGCTTACAAGCTATCAACCAGTGCTACCACCACCATCCTTTGGTAGTGACAGTCCTTATATGCCCTGGAACGGTTCAGTCATTTTGTGGGGTTTGTGTGGACCCCAACCCATGTCAGAAACCCAGGAAATGAACTTGCTGACAGGCTCGCCAAACAGGCTACATGGAAACTGCTTCTGGAGATTGGCATCCCTGTAATGGACCTGTGATTATTACGCCGCAAGGTTTTTCAGCTTTGGGAGACGGAATAGCATAATCTCAGTATGTGCAGCAAACTGCGTACCATTAAGGAGAATATTAATGTGCACAAGTCCTTCATGCAGGCCTCTTGTAGGGACTCTATGGTTCTCTGCCGGCTCTGCATTGGCCATATGTGGCTATCACATGGTTACCTCCTCAGTCACGAGGACCCACCTCAGTGTCACTGTGGCTCACATGACTGTTGTTCACGTCTTACTGGACTGCTCACTTTTAGCCTCTCTGCGGCAGATTTTTAATCTTCCCAGCACCCTACCTTCGGTGTTAGGCAACAATGCCTCAACAGATTTAGGTTTTTTATTTGTGACTGGTTTTTTTATCGTACCATGTAAAAGTAGGCATTTAGACCTTTGAGGCCACTGCCACCCTACCTCCATTTTAACTCTGCCACCAAGACAGACAAATGCAAAGAAAGTGCGACAGTCTTTTCCCTACATGTGTTCCTCTCGCCTTGTCTTTTTTGGGCGGATATTTTGTGTTGCAGAGTGACTGGCTCATTCTGTTTTATTATTGTGATCAGCCAGCCCAGACCATCTGCTATATGGTTTTAATACCTTCTTCTGCTTTTCTTTTCGGTGTATGTTTTCCCTGTTTTTCGTTGATTCCATTCATTTTCTTTTTAGGTGTGATTCCCCATTCGTTTTCATTCTTTTACTTTCTCAAATGTACTTTGGGTGTTTTTGTACCTTGAGCCTTGATTGTGTAAGGAATAAGGGACTAATGACCCAGTAGTTTGGTCCCTTTATACCCCAATCCAGCCAACAGTTACCACCACCTTATACTTTCCATCCTCGAGTTCTAGGGTGCTCAATCTTCTACACAGATTGTTCTAAAATGATAGGTATGGCTAGATACTTTTGTCCCCTATTGGCATGGAACACCATTTACTGCTGTGATCATGTAGTGTGTTCACAGCAGACCTGCTAGCCAGTAACAGAGACCTCAGTTTTGTTATTAGGACCTCCCTCCACAGTGTTCTAATATGTACTGACTCAATGAATGCCTGCAGGGTACAGACTGGTGCTACTCTCGCCACCCTTTGGTCATGCTATCCATGACCTTCTCCTTGCCCTTGGCTGTGCTGCCTGCTCGGTTGAGTTTGAGTCCAAAGTCATTTGTGCATCCCAGGGAATGAATTGGCAGAGTGTTTGGCTAGAGGCAGGTAATTGTGTGTGCGCCTGCCTCCCCAATTCCCTTTAATGATTCCAGGTGCACATATACAGATAAAAGCAAATCTAAATTTGCCTAAAACTGGAGTGACATCTGGTGTGCTACTGCTCTTAGTAATAAACGCCACACAATCGAGGAAACTATTGCAGTTTGGTGCTCTTCCTTCTGTTCCTCTCAGGAGTCCACTGTTTTATGCTGTCCATGCATTGGTCATACTAGGCTCGCCCACTGTTTCCTCTTGCATAACGAGCCACTCCCACAGTGTGATCGTGGAGCCAGATGGTCGGAATCCCATATATTGGTGGAATACCCCTTTCTCTTGGCCCTTCGTGCTAAGTATGGCCTTAAAAATTCCTTGTCTTCAATATTAGTGGACGGTTCACTGCTAGCTGAACAGTTCCTCAGTTTTCTTCATGAAAGTTTTTATTTTCAGTCAGGAAGTTTTGCCTTCCTCCTGGTCTCTCTTCCAGTTTTCTGAGCTGGGGCACATGACCTTTCCCCCCATGCAAATACTGCTATTCTATCCCTCTGTTTTCCAGTTTTTAGATTTGGCCTATAATGTTATGCATTCTACTGTGTGTGATTTTAGCTTCCTTGCTTTATAGATTGACTCCGCTGGCTGAATCTGCCCACTTTTTGCAGGCCCCTGTTATGCATGTACCTTTAGATGTGTTGTACTGTTTAGTCCCATAATCCCACTCATTCAATCACCTTTTGGTGAAAGGAAATAATTTGCCCTGTTGATGTTCTCCCATGAAGCTTTGTAAGAATGTCCTCGTCCACAGCTGTGATGTCAGGTTTCTCAGTATATATAAGTGAAGGGGAAGGCCCATGAGGATGTAAGAAGCTGATTGACACCATCAGTATCTTGACATTCAGGACATGTCCAACCCATTAGTGACCTTTGTGCTTGCATGCATACAAGAAAACATGTGATATCATTGAGAAACAAGCCTTGTTGGATCCTAGTGAGATTCATTTCTGATGTTTGGAAAATTGGAGAAAAGGTTTGTTTATTGTAATGGGCAGTGGAAATAACACAATGTAACTTGTGGGTAGCGTTAATTATGTGAATTTGATTAAGAACCTCTCCCTCAAGAGTGGTACACACATGCTCAGAGCTAGTTTGTATAATGAGTGGCACACTGCAAAGTTCTTGGAGCACCATTCGAACAACTGTCTGGGTGTCATTATCTGAGATGTAGATGCACTGCATACTGGCACAGGCACAGTATCTTGATACCAGCAATACCATCATATGGTTCTTTGCCATGTGATGTGGCAAAAAACCGTTCTGCAGAGGCATAGAAATCAGTCTGATGAAATTTTACATTGACAAAATTCTTGCAGTTCTTATACAGGGTTGCAGCACCACCAGAGAACTAATAGTAAACATACATGGGTGTTATATGGGAATGGGATCTTGTGGAGCTGATAGTGACACTGAAAAAGATAAATTACTGTCATGTTTAATGCAGTTTGATATAACAAAGGAAATGTGATAAATTGCACAGTTTTCTGGTTGTCTGCAATAAACAAGACAAATAGTGGCCTGGGCATTGTTCTGATGAAACCTGTGCACCTCATTGTGGTGGGCAAATGCACAATTTCCTGCAAAATTAAATATTAATAATTTATTGCACAAGTGTGTCTTTTAGATTTAGAAATGGAGATTGTTGGCAGCTATGAAGAAATGCAACAGCTTCTTTTCGTTTGTCTGCAAGGTTTTATAAGAAGTATTCCAAAGATGATACACATGTAAAGTTGTTATATCTGTATGTGTCCAGTGTTTCATAGATTCCATTTTCATCAAACAATTCTTTAAAGTGTGTCATGATAGAAAAAGTTTGAGCATGTACACATTCTAAGTGTCAGAATTTGGTTCCCCTTACTAAATGTGGTGCTGGTACTGAAGCTATGCAAGTTTGTAGTGGGTTAGCCACAGGTCGTTGTCAAAAGTTAATTTTTTCTACATGTATCGCGTATTATGTAGTATGTCATTATGTCACTGATCCTGTCGACCATCAACATTTGCACTTCACGTAGATTTTGCTTGTAACTGTTGTCCATCTTCCGGAATGAATTACAGCAATAAAAGATCTGTAACTCCATCTTCAATCTGTATTTGTATAATTTCAATACACAGTACCTTCTGCAGCAACTGTGCGTGTAGCAGCCACACTGCCATCCAATATTTGATAGCTTGATATTGGCCTGCCAGCATGTTACCTTACTGTACTCCGTTAGAAGACCACTGTGTTAACACTAAAAACATGTTTTCCAGAGCTCTGTGTCATATTGTTGAAGGCTGAATAAAATTTATTTTGTGTTAATGCAACACTTCCTGTACATATAAACTAATATCTCCTAATCCCATTGTCCTCCCAACTTGATTTTTTACTGTGTTATATAGTATAACCTAAAGAAACATAAATTTTTTCGTCAATTTTGAAAGTAATGTGTTTTAAGGTATTCAGTGCCAAAAGTTAAAGGTCACGGACCTAAATAGTGTACATTCTTTGAATACGACAAAATTGAATGTTATTGAAAAAGCTTGTTTCAGAGCCTTTCCAAAATTACACGGTTTACTGTTCTATCTCCTTTGATCTACACAAGGCTTAAGACACGACACTACAGTACACGGCTTGGCACCACACATTTTAGTTACCCTCCATGACTGGGGCTTTTCTGGCCCTCTTCAAGTTTTTATTCGCAAGTTTTTATTCCACTGGCTCCTTTGTTAATTTGCACTTCACTCGGCACCCTCGGCTGCAGGAGAACAGTATCCCACAGGGTACTGTGCCAAGTGTTGCACTCTTCCTTGTCACCATCAATGAGCTTGTATCCTTTGTTGGGCCTTTGGTTACCCCAGCATTGTATGTCGACAGATTTTTGCATCCAGTGCAGTTCCCACGTAGTAGCATCTGCTGGATGCTGACTGTAAGGTGCCATCTGATGGGCCTGTGTGTGGGCCCTTTCCCTTGGCTTCCAGTTTTCTCCCTTCAAAACACGGGTTATGCATTTTTCCAATGTGCCATTCTGTTAGCCAGAACTTAGGCAACCAGTGCCTAGATTAATGATTTTACTCTTGTATGGAACCACAGTTGTATAAAACTTTCTGAAAGGTATATCGTATTTACTCGAATCTAAGCCGCACCTGAGAAATGACTCGAAATGAAGGGAAAAAATTTTCCTGAATCCAAGCCACACGTGAAATTTGAGACTTAAAATTAAAGGGGAGAGAAAAGTTTGAAGCCGCACCTCCAAATCGAAACAAAGTTTGTCCATTGTAATACGAGACACAATTTAGATCGAATGAATGAAGATACAGCTACAGTAGTTTGGTTAGTTGTAAGCTTAGCAGTTAAGCTTTACCAGGTAGCCATTGCTATGCGTCAGGCGCTCCGTCCGTATTTATACGAGTACCCTTCTTTTTCACGTGCTTCGTCTGGTTTGAATTGATTGCTTATTTTTCTTTGATCTGATAAGTGTCGTTCTCTTTGTTATAGGTGTTTACGTCACTCTAAGCTGAAAATGTATTACTGTACTGTCATGCATTGTTTGTCGCTTTCTGATAATGAATGTTTACGGCCTGTCGCCACTCGCGGCATGGCTTGATTTTGTGCACACTACTGCTGCTTACAATTTTAAAAAAAAAAAAGAGGAATCATCTCATTAGCGAAACAATGGCAAGAGTCTATTTGTTGTTACTTACACCCCTGCTTTCTTTGATAATGATCAAAAAAACCAAATAAGACTGCATATGATAGATGTTCTGAATGAGAGTTAAGCAAAAAATTTTCTCAGTTTGAAAATTTTTGCAGACGCCTCTTTAGTGCATTACATTAGGCACAGAAATTAGTCATCTTAGATTTAAAAATCTAGTCAATTGCCATGCTTCATTTATGACTGTATCACTATCAGGCATAAGAATGATACGAATATAAACATGACATGATACGTATATTCTTCCGCGTTTGCTATTGTCTCCCTCTAGTTTCGTAGTTTGAGGCAGACAGGATTTAAATGAGATAGCAGCAAACATGAAAGAATACATGGCAAAAAGTTTATTTTCGTATTCTTCTTATGGTGAAGAGAATACTGCATGTGATTAACAATTCATAAAAGTTACTATTAGCAACCATCTCTTCTCACAGGTAGGAAAAAATTCAGAACGTAGAGTTGGCCATATCGACAAACATCCCAAACAGTCCTGCCAGTCGGATTTTCGTAGTACATTGAAATGCTGCTACATTCGAAGATGAGCAATAGGGAATTTGTATTTACTTTGTTGGGTAATGTATGAAAATGCAGTGGTCGAAATGCAGGGTGGAGAAGAAAGCTCGTCTTCCACATTTTTTTAAATTTATTTACTGACTCAGAGGTTTTGGTGCCAGTATTTATCTTTGTGCTTCCAAAGCATGCCTGTGTAGCACTACATATATTCAATGCAGAAGTTAGTTGGCGGCACCTACCAACATTTTTCAGAACTTCCGTTAACTTTGCTTTCGATTCTAAGCTGCAGGCAGTTTTGGATTACAAAAACTGGAAAAAAGCACGGCTTGTATTCGCGTAAATACAGTAACTGCCATTTGACAGTAAAAGTTTCATCCCACAATCTAAATTTCAGCCTTTGACCATTATGAAGGGTTGAACGTATTATTCAATATCTAAAACTTCATCTTCACTCATTTCTACCAGACATACCAGTCAATCACTGGTATACATATAAAATTGTATAATCACTTTTAACTACTGATGCTACTCTTGCCATCCTGTGGTATCTGCCTATCCATTACCTTCTCCTTGCACTTGGCTGTCCTGCCTTCTCGTTTTTCTTTCTCTGAATCCCAAGTCATGTGGACATCCCATGGAATGATGGGGTGTCAGTTTGGCAAGAGGCAGATACACATCAAATCTCTTTGACAAGAAGTGAAGTGACATCTGGTGTGCTGTTATCAGTAATAAACTCCGCACAATCGATGAGACTGCTGTTGTTGGGCACTCTTTCTTCCACTCCTGTCGGAAGGAGTGCACTATCTTAGGCTGTTTATGCAATGGTCAAATTAAGCTCACCTGTTGATTTCCCATGTGTAATAAGCCACCCCATAATGTGGTTGAAGAATGTCCTTAAAGATTACTTGTCTTTAACAGTAGTAGATGATTCACAGGTGGCTGAACTAATCTTCAGTTTCCTTAATCAAAGTGGTTTTTATTTTCAGTTGAAAGGTTTTGCTTACTCTTGCAGCAGGGGCAAGGTGGCTGTGGTTGGAGCCTTTGTTTTCTGGGTCAGGGACTCATAACCAGTCACCTGTAAAACTGCTTTTTAGCCCTGTTTTTCCAGTTCTTAGTTTTGGGCTACCACATTATGCCTTCTGTTGGGTGTTTCTTAGCTTCCTCATTTTATAGTTTGAGCCACTGACTGGCTCTATTCTCTTTTTGGGGACGCTTCTATCTTACGCATGTAACTTTAAAGTTGTGGGACTGGTGACCTCTCCGTTCAGTTCCATAACTTAATCAGGTCCCCTCCACACACCACCCTACAGCCTCTAGATGCTGTGCCTACTGGCAGTCTAGTCCCAGCACTCTCTGCCAGACAGTGCTCTCCTCCACCTGTACACTGCTGCTCTTCTCCGTTACACATGACTTTTGCATTCTGACCTGAGCTGCTGGAGGTGAGTTGTGTGGTTCTTTTGTGAATATGGGTTTGTGTGTGTGCCTTCCTTTTCTAATGAAGGTTGTGAGCTGAAAGCTGGTGTGAGGTATCTTCAATTATGCCTGTCTGCAACTTAAAATGCCACCTTCTCCTTAAATTATTGACATAACAACCCCATGTTTCTATTGTTTGATTTGTTCTATTAATCTCTTATACCAAAAAGTAATAAACAGAGTAGAAAATTCTAAGTTCATAGTACATATTTACGAGAACTTTTAACTGGAAAAATCTGATAGTACTTCTGCTAAAATATCTAGGTCCACCTACTTTTGCATAAGAATAGACATATTTTGTGGATAAAGAAGTCAGTAAGTTAAAATATTTTACATATTTTCATTTGCTGGTGTCTTGTAGAATGATGTTGTAGGGTAAATCCATCTTTAGGCGACAAGTATTTGTCCTTAAAAGAAATTAATTAGAATTCTAAAGAATTCATACAGCAGGTGTCTCTTTAAGCAGCTGAGAATGTTAACCATAGGCTCACACATGTATTGACTTACTAAATTTATCAACAGTCCATGTAAGTTTGAGTGTGACATATACTCACAAGCACAATACTAGAAAAAAAAAACATGCTTTCCATTACCCTTTGATCTTTGGTGCAGAAAAGAAATACACAGCTGTAAAACTGACAATCCACACATGGAAATAAATTTGACAAGTGTTTTAAATGTAGGTTTAAGATGTTTCTCCACAACAACCAGGCTTTTGGTCTGGCCTTTGCAAACTTTAATAGGTTAAATGTGTACAGAACTTAATACAAAAGTCATAAGTGAACAGTAGAATTGAGAAGCTTATAAAGTTTAGTGCTTACCATAAGTTTTCCTAATTCTTCGTACAGTGGTCAGTTTGAATTATGTGTAAGACTTTCAATACATACTGCATACAACCATCTTCATTAATTTCCTTTGTTTTCCTCTATCCCCATGCTTGTATGAAATATGACCTTGACATAGATAAAGAAACCATCCCAGGTGATATTTGCATGATAGCCTATTATGAATATGTTCCCTACATCAGCTGCACTTTCTGTACTTGCGAACTGCAACACTGTAGAACCAGGCTACAATCCCTGAAAGCAAAAATGAATGCAGCTCAAAGTTGGACTTTCTCATATAGAGACTGCGCTTATGTAATAATTCATTGTTGCCTCAACTGTTCTAGTCAGTTTTTGTGACTGCACTGCATTTGTAGATTTAATTGTAGATGGAGATCCTCTGATTATGCACTGAATGATGTACTGGTTAAACACTCTGAAACTAGGTAACTACTTTTTGGTTAGCAATCCAGTTTTATTGATACCCGAGTAATATAATGAAAAAGTTCCATGAGGACACATGTGTAGTGTCACGTAAGTTACTCTATTAAGCTGTAATATTATGGTTACAAATCTTTGCTGAGGTGTCTTGACAAGCCAGTTTCTGCCTTTAATCTAGCTATAGATAAAATTTGCAAAAATATGATTCCTTTAGATGTAAGTGATTTAACTAAGATTTTTTGTTTCAGGTATGTTTAATATGGCACCAAAAAAGACAGCTTTAAAAAAATCTCTTGGTGAGACAACAATGTTGAAAAGATCAGTTAGTACTCGTGCGAAAAGGAACTCTGATGTGAAATTGGTAGATGAATCTTCAAAGCGAAAAGCTGTTTCTCCCCTGAAGCAGTTGTCTAAAAGATCAGCATTTGGAGATATAACTAACGTAAGTATCAAATCGAGCCAGGTTTGCAAATGCACGCCTTGATTTGTGAATAAATCATAGTAGTTGTCTACTTGGCTTATCACTTGTAACCATTAATATTTGATTTCCTTATGGTAGGATGCTGATCTATCAAAGAAAATTGCCACAAATAAGAGAGACTCCAAAAAGAATGTGGAAACGATTTCTCATGTTGTTAAGAAAAACCTTAAAGAATCAGAAAATGGGAATAAGGCTGTTATGCCACATAAAAAAACTGGCAGGAGTAACATTCCAACATTCCCACCAAAAGTGCAAATGGCAAAAGCAAACATAAAACCTGAAAAGGTACACTCAAGCTCAGTTTCGAAGCCTACATGTGACAAAACAGAAGTTTTAACTTCTGTTCGTGTGAAATCACCAGATTCCACTGACAATGAGCTGTATTTGACAGCTGTGGAAGAACTGTAAGTATGGTAAAATGTATTTGCCTTATTGTGCTTTGGTTTTTTTCCTCCGGTGATTCACTTTATTACAGTGGCTCGTCCAGTAAAAAACTGACTACAAAGGACGAGGAAAGAAAGAAAGAACCACTACCTCCACCTGGAGTTGAAGACTTTGATGCAGAAAACATGGGTGATCCAGTCCAAGTTTCAGAATATGCTATGGATATATTCAGTTACCTCAAAGAGAGAGAGGTAAGTGTTCAGTATGTTGACCCATTGATAATATGGTAATTTCTTTTACAAAATTATCACAGCTGAACTGAAGTATGGAACTAGAAAACATTGTTTACTCATTGCAATTCAGTATCTGTAAAAAAAGTAGCAAATGATAAAAGTAAGACAGCCTTAAGTGGTCAGCATGTTGCCATACTGTTCTCAGTGTGCATTATAAACTCTGCAACATAGTGAGGTGCCACTGATTAATGCACTTTGCAAATAAGCAGCCAACTTACTGAAATGAGTTGTAGGAATGCAGCTGAGTAAATTTGATAAACTGGTGACGTTCATTAGGTTACCTCTTAACGTTTAAAAAGTATTTTCCAGTTTATGCCTTGGAAATAAAGGGGGGGGGGGGTATTAGCTGTGAAAACATTGTGTCGAAGAGTTTTTGAACATTGTACATTCTGATGAACAATGTAAATTTTGCAACCAAGCTGTTTATCCTTGGGAAATATGTCAAACTTTCGATGTCACGTATACTAAGCATATGTTTGCAAATTTTTATGATAAAAATTACCACTTAATGGGGGCTAACAACTGCTCATGTGATATTCTAACACAGCAAAAAATTTTGAAACCTTGACTGTAAAAGCAAGAACTATTCTCACCTTGTCTGCATAACACCATTGCTCCCTCTGTGTATTTAACATCTGGATGCATTTCTCTGGATATTAAACAGCTTTAAATTTCAGAATATTAACATAACAATGAAAATGATCAATTATTGACAAAATTATTTAAGTAGATAAAAATCTACTCACAAAATGGTGGCAGAACACACATAAGACTGTAATTTGCAAGCTTTCAAAGCCAGAGGCAGAAGGGTGAAGGAAAAGGACTGGAGCAGTCTAGAAAAATAAGTAGATTTCAGGAAAATCAACCAGAGCTGTGGGTCAGGGCAGACTTAGCATAAGGGATGAGGAGACTGATTGTTCGGGACTGCATAAGAAGAGATTTGAAAACAAAATCTCATCCAATGCGGTCCTGAACAATCAGCCTTTCCTTCTCACTCCGTACAAGTCTCCCCAGACCCACGGCTCTAAGTGACTTCCCTGAAATCTACCTCTTTTTCCTAGACATCTCCAGTCCTCTTCCTTCACCTTCAACCCTTCCCCCCAGGGGGTCCACAACTGTTTTGTGGATACGTGCGTGGCGAGCACGGGGCCCCGAGCCATTGCAGCCTTCTTTCTCTCCAGGGCTGCATTTCCTTTCCCTTCCCCTCCTTGCTCCTTTCCCCTCACCCTCTCGTCTCCCTCTCTTGGTGTCCTTGCTTATGTTGGCCCCCGCTATCCTCCTGGTTCTGTTGGTTTTCCAATTCGGCTTTGTTGCATAATCATCTCCTCCTTTTGGCATTCCTTGGTCCCCCTCTGGGGTTTGACCTCCATTACAAAATTTCTCCTCCGTAGTGTGAGCCATTTGGAGAAGAGCACCTTACCTAGTGTCTCCGACGTGCGCCCTCCTAGTACATTCCACCTTTTCTTTCACGTCGTTGTCTGATACTAGGGTGCATAGCCAGCACGGTAGCCAGCCCGTGTGGTGGGGTCGCTATGTACCCTTTTGGTTGAGCCTCCTGAACACACAGGGATCACACTTCTGATACCTGAGCTGTGACCACCTCGTGCATGCCTTGGAGTGGTTGCTCGTCATCCTGGAGCATCGGAACTCCCGGCAATGGCTGCTGTGCCAGACGGCCCTTGCTGTGGTGCCCGTGAGGGGAGCCCCTGATCGGAGTGAGTGGTATCAGGGCGGACGCTATGCAAATGAAACGCATACGGGTCCAGAACTCTGGCCGTTCTTCTGCGGCCGTCTCTCTGCGTGGAACTGATTCCTCAAGTGCTGCTTCTCTTGCCCCTTCGGCCTTCCCTTCCATGGGTACCCCCTGGGAAGAGGGTCAGGCCCGTCGGCTAGGGGCAAAACCTTTCCCCCGTTATCTAGTTTGCACCAGGACTGATGGAGATACTTTCACCAATACCAAACCTTTATTCTTTGTGAAACACATTGAAGACAAGTTTGGCGAAGTGGACTCCCTGAGCAAGATGCGGTCAGGTTTGTTGCTGATAAAACTGCTTCAGCTGCCCAATCTGCGGCCCTTTGTGCATGTACCCATCTTGGCACAATTCCTGTTTGCATTACCCCCCACCAGTCTCTAAATATGGTACAAGGTGTGATTTTTCACAGGGACTTCATCCTTCAAACTGATGAGGAACTTTGGGACAATCTCGGACAGCGGGGTGTTCACTTTGTTCGGCGTGTTCAGAAGGGTCCTAAAGAGAATCGTATTGATACTGATGCCTTTATCCTCGCCTTTGAAGGGATACCCTCCCTGAGAAAGTTAAGATTATGGTCTATCGCTGTGATGTGAAGCTGTACATCCCACCTCCTATGAGGTATTTTAAGTGCTTGCGTTTTGGCCACATGTCTTCCCGCTGTTCCCAGGCCCCTCTCTGTGGTGACTGTGGACGTCCACTCCATGAGGGGACTCCCTGTGTTCCCCCTCCTGTATGTGTAAATTGTCATGGTAGTCATTCTCCACGTTCACCAGATTGCCCAGTATATAAGAAGGAAAAAAGATAAAGGAGTAGAAGTCAAGGGCGCCTCTCCCGGGATGCCCCTTCCCGGCACCTTCCAGGCCAAAGGTCTGCTGCCGCGCGACGACCGCGAGAGCCGCGGTCTGTCGGCCCCCAGGTCACCCGGTCTCTTTCTGTTCCTGATCTTGCTGCAGCTGGCTCCTTTATGCCACACAGCCCTCCTCGATCTCAGCCTGAAAAGAAGAAGAAACATAAGTCCCGGGACAAAGAGCCTCTGGTGTCACCGGAGGTTCCTTCCCAGACTTCACAACCGGATTCTGACGTGTCATTCATGGATGTCGCCCCCTCCTTGTTGGTGACGGGTGGGGACCCGGCGGTATGACTGGATTTAGTGTGTTCAGCCCCCATTTAAACCATCGTTCTGTGGTTCTCCAATGGAATTGTAATGGATACTATCGTCGCCTTCCGGAATTGAAATCCCTTCTTTCGTCCTACTCTGCAGCTTGTGTGGTTCTCCAGTAATCTCATTTTACTGATGCTCACTCACCGACCCTCCGTGGGTTCCGTGTTTTCTGTTGAAATTGGGTCGGACCCCTGTGGGCTTCTGGTGGCGTTTGTACGTTGGTCCGTACAGACATTGCTAGCACGTGGATTCCTCTTCAAACTACATTGGAAGCGGTTGCTGTTAGGGTCCACTTAGACTCTGCGGTCACAGTTTGCAATCTTTATCTCTCTCCTGACAGGACTCTTACACCTGCTACCTTAACTGCCCTTCTTCAGCAACTTCCTCCTCCCTTCCTCCTTGGGGATTTTAATGCTCATCATCCCTTGTGGGGCAGTGCCTTTCCATCTAGAAGAGGTCTTCTTATAGACCAATTTATTGCAGACCACGACCTGTGCCTTCATGATGCTCCCCTACTCATTTCAGTGCCGGTCATGGTACCTTTTCTGCCATTGATCTTTCTCTTTTGTCTCCCTCTCTCCTCCCTTCATTACACTGGTCGCCACACGACGACCTTTGTGATAGTGACCATTTCCCGTTGATTATCACGCTCCCTTCCCACTCCAGATGGACAGGTTACCTCGTTGGTCTTTCCAGCGTGCCAATTGGCCTCTATACACTGCACAGTTCGTGTTTTCTCCCTCTTTGTCGGGTTGTATTGATGACGTCCTACGTGACGTGTCTGAAGCGATTGTTCGCGCTGCTAGCCTTGCTGTCCCACGCTCATCTGGACCATTTCGTCGCCAGCAAGTCCCGTGGTGGAGTACGGCCATTGCCATTGCCATCCGTGATCGCCGTCGAGCTTTGCAACACTTTAAGAGGCATCAATCTATAGCCAGCCTTACCACCTTAAAACGTCTCTGCACTAAAGCCCATTATTTAATCAGAGCAAGTGGATATGTTGGGAACGATTCATTTCTTCCCTTGGTTCTACTGTCCCTCTGTCACGGGTATGGGCTACACTTCGCTCTCTCCGAGGTTGCCATCGGCAGTCCACCCTCCCAGGCCTTCACCTCACAGATGGCATTTGTACGGACCCATTAGTTCTTGCAGAACACCTTGCGACCAATTTTGCAGTGGCATCAGTGTCAGCCTCCTATCCAGCTGCTTTCCTCCATCAAAAACAGCGAGCTGAAGCTTCCACCTTTTCATCCCTTGTGAGTCAGAATCTTACAACGAACCTTTTACTGAATGGGAATTTCTTTCTGCTCCATCTTCTCATGATACGGCCCCTGGCCCAGATTCCATTCATAACCAACTGCTTAAACATCTCAGTGCTCCACAATGGCAACATCATCTTCAGGTGTTTACCGTATCTGGCTCCAGGGTGACTTCCCTTCTCAGAGGAGGGATAGCATTGTGGTTCCTGTCCTTAAGCCTGGTAAGGACACCCTATCTGTTGACAGCTTCGCAAGGCCTATGACACGGCCTGGCGCCATCACATCTTACTTACCCTTCATCAGTGGGGTCTTCGGGGCCCACTCCCGATTTTTATCCGTCAGTTCCTGATCCATCGGTCATTCAGAGTCAGAGTTGGTACTGCTTTTAGTTCTCCACGGACCCAGGAGACAGGCATCCCACAGGGTTCTGTCTTGAGTGTCCTTCTTTTCCTCATTGCTATTGATGGACTTGTGGCCTCTGTCAGTCCCTTGGTAGCCCCTGCCCTGTATGTGGACGATTTCTGCATTTGGGTTAGTTCCTCCTCGATGGCATCTGCAGAACGGCAGCTCCAGGTAGCTATACGGCGTGCCTCTGCATAGACCCTCTCACACGGTTTCAATTCTCTCCTTTAAAATCGCGAGTGGTCCCCTTCTGTCGCCGTACTATGGTCCACCCTGATCCAGAGCTCTATCTCGCTGCACGACGATTGCCTGTGGTCCCACAGTTTCGTTTCCTGGGTCTTCTTTTCGATAACAAGCTTACTTGGCTGCCCCATATCAGACTCCTGAAGGTAGGATGTTTACATAAACTCGACGTCCTTCGCTTCCTTGCCCACTCCTCTTGGGGTGCGGACCGTTCCCTCCTCCTCAGTCTTTATCATGCTCTAGTTCTGTCTCGCTTGGACTATGGTTGTCAAGTTTATGGTTCAGCTGCTCCTTCCACACTGCACGTGCTGGATCCAGTCCACCATCGTGGTATCTGTTTGGCCGCCAGTGCCTTCCCTACTAGACTTGTTGATAGTCTCCTGGTTGAAGCTGGTATCCCCCTTTCTGTTCGGCGGTCCCAGCTTCTGGTGTCTTATGCACTCAGTATCTGTTCCTCTCCCACTCATCCTTCCTATTCTATCCTGTTCCCAGACCATGGACGTCGCCCACCCGACTCCCGCCCTCGGGCGGGTTTACCGGTTGGGCTGCGCCTTGCGTCTCTTTGCTGTGATTTTCAGCTTCCTTCTTTGTCCTGTCTTCCTCGCTCCCTCCCCTCCACCCCTCCTTGGTTAGTTCCTCGGCCTCGAATTCTGATGGATCTCCGACGAGGTCCGAAAGATTCCATCCCCCCAGTGGTGTTCCGTTCCTTTTTCCGCCACATTTTATGGGAGTTTCGGGATGCTGTTGTTTTTTACACTGATGGCTCTAAATCTGCTGATCGTGTTGGGTATGCCTTCACGTCCTCTGTTGGAACGGAAAGTCATCTGCTGCCACCTACATGTGGGGTGTTTACTGCGGAATTGATGGCAATATCCCAGGCCCTTACCTTTATTAAACAGTCCCAACACAACCACGTTTTGTTATGTACAGACTCGATGAGTGGCCTTCTTGCTATTGACCGGTGTTTTTCGTGCCATCCCTTGGTCTCTGCCATCCATGACAATCTCGCTGATATTCACAGTGCTGCTTGTTCCATTGACTTCCTTTGGGTCCCTGGCCATGTGGGTATCCCAGGTAATGAGCTCGCTGATCGTTTGGCTGGGGGAGCAGTTAATTACCCCCCGTTTTCTGTAACCCTTCCTGCAGCGGATTTACGGCTTCACATCAAATCCCACTTCGCACAGTCATGGGCCACTTCTTGGGAGGCTACTCCCCTGTCTAATAAACTTCGTGCAATTAAGGTGACACCAGACCCGTGGCGTTCTTCCTTTAGCCTCTCCCGAAAGGACTTGACCACACTGTCGTCGTCTCCACATTGGCCATACCAGGCTGACCCATGGTTTTCTTTTGTGTGATGAGCCACCCACACTATGTGGTTGTGGAGCCTTCCAGTCAGTAGCCCACATTTTGGTTGAATGCCCCCTTCTTTTGGCTCTGCGTGCTAAGTACAGACTCCCCCACACTTTACCTTAGATGTTGGCTGACGATTCCCGGATGGTCTCTGGTTCTCGGTTTCCTCCGGAAAGTGGTTTTTATTCTCAGTTTTAAGGTTTTTAATCCCTCTCTGGTGTTGGGGCAAGGCGGTGAGTGTTTGGGTGTCTCCCACTGTAAGCAGTGTTAGACTTGCCGACTTCCCTCATTTTGTTTTTTACCAATGACAACATGACTGCCCTTTCACATTTTTACCTTTTCCGTTTTATTGTTCTGACTTTACTGAGATGTCCCATTAGTGGAATGGAGCATATTTGAAACAAGGGACTGGTGACCTTGCTGTTTGGTCCCTTAAACCTCAAACAACCAACCAACTTTCTACCCTTCTGCCTGAAGGCTTGCCAATTGCAATAGTCTTTCAGGTGTGCATTCTGCTGCTGCTTGGTGAGCAGACTATTAACGTTATAACATTGTGAACTGTAATGTAAACTATATATGTTAGATGTAAATTAAAATCACCAGTTAGATGACTGAAAGAAAATCCTAATCAATCGTTTAAATTGCTTATTTAAAGTGAGGTAAATGTAGTCAGAGATAACAAAGCTGATTACATATAGACTGAATTGTTAAAAACTGTGTGCATTAGCAATATGACCATAAGATGAAACTTTCCTGGAGCAGCAGTATAGACATAATTAGATAATCAAAGGCTTTGTGACAAACTGTTTATCTGTTGTAGTTGAAATAACCACTCAGTGATGTTACTTTACAGGCAAAGTTTGTAATTGATAACTACATGGAGAGGCAAACCAGTATAAACACTGCAATGAGAGCTTTGCTTGTTGACTGGCTGGTTGAAATACAAGAGAATTTTGAGCTTAACCATGAAACATTATACCTTGCTGTTAAGCTTACAGACATATATCTATCAAAGGTTACTGTATCAAAAGAAACTTTACAATTAGTTGGTGCAGCTGCCATCTTTATTGCCAGCAAATATGATGTGAGTATTATGCACATTTCGATCTATTTCATTTGAGAAATACATGTATTTATAAGAACTTGATGCTGACAGGAACGAATGGCCCCAATGCTCGAAGAAATGTTGTACGTATGTGATGGAGCTTATGACAAGAAGGAACTCATAAGGATGGAAATAAATATCTTGAATAAAGTGGGATTTGAATTGGGCATTCCACTCTCATACAGATTTCTTAGGAGATATGCAAGGGTATGTAAGCCATTACTTAAACATCTTTTCTAATATCTGTAGAATAATGTTAGTTTGATATTAGTTATAACTATCTTAGAGGGTCAGTAATAACATTCCTGCTGAAGAAAAGTCACATGTTGGTTTGTTAAAAGCTGATTTTTTAGTGATGCCTACTGAAAATAGTCAATTTCTTTGCAAAGTCATATTGGACATCAGGTGTATTTCAAACCCAGATTGAAGTACTTATATACTTCAGCTCCAGATACAGGCTCTGTATATACATAATTTTAAGGTGAATTGTGGCAGGAACACAGAAATGATATGGTCATAAAAGTATGAAACTTGATGTGTTTACACTGATGTGAGTAGGTCTGTTAGCTTGGGAATTGCTTGGTTAATTGAAAACTGCACGTTGCTACATGTTCCTGATATTTCTCCAGAACATTAACCCTGTTTGAATACTTCAGTTGTTAATCAAGTTTGCACTCCTTGATTTTCAGAATTATAACACTAGTGTGTATTAGTGTGTTTTTGCACTATCTGTTAAAGGTTTGACTTTTCCGTAGTAATATTGCAGAAATCATGAAAAGATCAACGTTGGGTTGTAGCTGTATGTTTGTCTAAATTTTTGACACAGTATGCTTACAGGATTGCAAAAGCAGTTAAAATTTAAGTTTTTGATGCAGAAACTGTGCTTTGGTACTGGTAGTTAATGTACACACACTTGTTTATAGGCCTTTTTTTCCTTATTTATTGGTAATATAACTTGATGTATTCTTAGTAAAATATATTTATCGTAAGTGAAAAGTCCCTGACTTGCTGTAGAATTGTTAGGTCAGGTCTTCGGTGTGATGGTTGCTCTAATTTTTTCATGTGGGTGACATCAGTGGTGTAGTAAAGGGAAAGTAAATGAGGCTTTTCAGTGATTTTGTAGAATGTCATGGAGATACTATACTGGAACAGACTGGGGAAAATTGCCACCCTTCAGGCTGAATTAGACAAAGCTAGGGAAGATCTGGACAAGTTAGAGGGAGAAGAGTAAGACCAGGTGGGAAGTGGACACATGAGGAACAGGCTCGGAACTACATCAGGCAGCTTCGTGGTGATTGTGAAAAATACGTTGGACCTGTTGCTTCAGTTACAAATTCAGGAACCTCAAACAGATGCGGGTGTAGAGCACAACAAACTAAATGCAAATTGAAAAGTAAGAATTTAGGGAAGTCAGTAAAGAAAAAGTTCTTTTACATAGTTCTCATGCTAGAGGTGTTGGCCAACCTTTGCAGGACAAACTATAATCATAATACCAGGTCACAATTTTTTAAACGTGAAGCTGGTCTGTAGCAGCTGACAAGCATTTTGGCTCACTTTGCACAGACTTCACAAAGGAAGACATTGTGGGTATGGCGGGTGAATAGGGTAACAACATTCAGATATTCTACATACAGTACGTGGCGTTTTCTTTAGGCGTCTGATGACTGCTGTATTTAGCTAGTGTGACAATATTTTGACTGTTTGTAGACATATTACTCCCTGCAGCTACATCTAACACTGCTGCCTTAACATTCCATTAGATGTATAGATATTCAGCCTTGCATCTCATGATTTACCTCAGGGTCCAGCTATGCTATGTCCTGTTCTTCCTCGGCACCAAACTTTCTTCCATGCAGATTTCTAAAAGTGCCTATAAAAGAAAACATTGCCTCTACTTAGTGTAGATTGCATCCAATGAACTATGTATATTGTCACAGCCTTTCACCAAAGGCTACACATTTTGCAGGAACCAACTAAGATTACCATCTTGTTACCATTCTGTGTGAGAATAGTATATAATGACAATTGTGTATGTACATCGTATTCATCTTCCTTGGTGTAGGAAATCTTCCATGGACCAGAGCTTTTTTCTCCTTGCTTTATGGAGATTACAGATTCTCTCCAGCAGGTTCTCTGCACCTGTTGGGTAATCGTTTCCCCAGTGTGTGGCCCGATGTTAACAAACCAATTGCAATCAAGCACATCTTTAATCTAACTTCTATATTTGATGGTTGATACATGCCTGTCAACGAATGGCATGTATCACTACATATGAAGTGTTACCTGGCAAAGATTGCATTAGCAGAGACATATCAATGTTAAGTTTGTATCTTCTCTCAGGTGCCATGACAGACCTCATTTGAACTCTTCAATTGGGAAAGTTAATTTGGAGTTGGAATGGCTGCATATATCACTTACTCATGTGGTTCCTGTTTCCCCTCGGTAATATTATACATGGCCTTCACCTTAACAGGAAGCTGAAGGGTAAATGGGCTGGGCCCCCCAGGGGGCTCACCACTCTTTGGCGGGTTTGTGCTTGGCTACTACAGGCCCCAGCCTTTGCAGCACTTTTTCCCTTCTGTGGTGTCTATCGTCTTGCTATTTTTTTCCTCTCCCTTGAGAACATGTGTGGGGTATTATTAGGAATGTTCTGCATTCTGTTGCTGACCTGCGAACAGTCTCAACTTTCTTTTTGGCTCCCTTTTCCTTCTTTCGTTGCCCTTCTCTCATTCCTCCACTTCAGCGTTTGAGAATCCTCTTTCCTTCTTCCTCCCAGTGCGCTCCTGAAGGCCGGCACATGCATCTGATATGTAAAAGGTGACTAGGTAATGCGTAATTACCAGCTCCAGGACGACAGGTAAGGTTCACTCGTACCCCCTGGTGCAGGCCAGGCCCAGGGAGGGGTGATTGCCTGAGCTGTAACCTTCCCAAAATGCTTATTGGTCCCTCTGTCGGGTGTTCGGGAGGTGTGACCTGAGGTGTGAACAATCGTCTAAGGCGGGTGTGCACTCTTGTGAAGGGGTCCCCCAGTTTGAAGGACCGCGCCATTAGAGGTGCTGGCAACCATCGATTTCCTCTCGATGAGTCAATCGCCCTCTCCATTGACGTTGACAAAACATAAATGTAATGAGGCTACTGATTAGGAGACCCTTCCTGCCGCATTGTGGTTCCCTGTGGTATCACATACTGAAGACGGTCAGTCCTTTGCCATAGTCAATTCATTTATTATTCAGAAAGGTGCTTATGCCATTGCTGGCCCTGTTAAATCCTGCTCTTGTTTACGGAATGGCACTTTGCTTCAGATTGTCAAGCACAACTGCTACTTGCTGCCTCGCTTCTCCACAGCTACCCTGTTCATGTCGAGGCATATAGGACTTCGAATTCTCCCTGTGGTGTAATTTCCACCAGGCTGCTTGACTGTCTAACCAAGGCTGAAATACTCTTACCTCTCTGATCAGGGTATAATTGCCATTAATCATGTAATGGAAAAAAGTTAAATTCCTCCTTGGTGTCCACCCGTGCTCTTTTCCTCACCTTTGACAGGGTGATGCTGCCATCAATGATTAAAACAGGCTTTGATATCATCACAGTCCGACCGCACATTCCAAATCCGATGCACTGCTACCAGTGTCATCGGTTCAATCACACTAGAACATCTTGTCGACACCCAGCCAAATGCGTAACCTGTGGCAGGGATGTACACAGGGGAGAACGTCTACCACCTCCTCTCCGCTGTATCAACTGCAATGGCCGCCACACCACCTTCTCCCAGGATTGTTCTGCGTATCTAGATGAGTGGACTGTACAAGAGATTCGTGTAAAGCAAAAAATGCCTTACCCAGTAGCTCGCAAGTTACTGGCTTGTTGCAAACCCTGTGGTCTCCCCTTTGGCACCTATAGTTAAGTGCTTATTACCCCTCGCTATATGAAGGACCTGGCCTTGCAGACAAGCAACCCCAAATTCGACTGTGAGGTTGTGAAGTCGCCCAGTGTCAAGGTAGCATCGCCGCCCCACTATGCTATAAACCGTCAAACTCCCGTCTAAAGGGGTGAAGCTACCCACTACACAACCAGCAGGAGGAAAGGACAGAAAGAGAACTCCTGACAAGACTTCCTCCGTCCCTCCAGCCAAACAACATCCAAGTCTTCCTCTAACCACAAGGGCTCGAAGTTTGCTATAGACAAACAGTCCTTTCCTTCACCAACTCAAAGATCCTGCTTGACGGTGTTGCCATGTGGTCACTTAGCCTGGCTGGCCTCTGATTTGCTGGTGCGCAGCACCAATTGTCCTTCAGTGTTGGAAGCACGTCGATGCTTCTGTGGACCCCATGGAGCAGGAGCCAGGACCCTCCTGCTTCTGTGCCCTGTAATAGCGACTCTCCATCAGCTGTCCCTTTACGGTGACAGTTGATACCCCTACATTTCATCATGACTGTTCTCCAGTGGATTATTATTATTTTTTTTTTTTTTTTGCAGCCTTCGGTCCCACAGAGATTCACGCCTGTTTATAACAGCACAGCATCCCCTTGTACTCTTTCAGGAAACAAAATTATGCCCTCAGGACCAATTTGGGCTTGCACGTTACTTAACGATTCATTTTGGCCATCCCCCTGAGGTCTGCATGACATCTAATTCGGGTGTCAAGCTGCTCGTAAGGAATGACCTTTATTCAACCCATCTTACTGACTACCCGTCTACAAGCTGTTGCCGTTAACTTCTTCATTCCCCACCTGACTTTCTCCCTCTGCATCATTTGTCACTCCATCATTCGATGTCACCAGGGCAGACATCCTTCAGCTTATTGGGCAGCTACCTCCTGTTTTTGCTACTTGGTGACTTAAATGCGCATCATCCCCTTTCTGGTTCTCCCAGGACCTGCCAGAGAGGTGCCCTCCTGGCCGACCTTCTTAACTGAACCTCTGGTGACTTAACACTAGAGCACCCACTTTCCTTTCCAACTCCTCACACACTTATTCCCATTTGGACCTATCCTTTTGTACTGCCCAGCTTGCCCATAGTCTTGAGTAGTCCGTTCTGATGTCTACTCGAGTGACCATTTCCAGTGTGCTATCTGTTTGCTGACTCCTACCTCATCCACATGCATGCCCAAATGGCAGCTTACTAAGGCTGACCGGCAGCTTTACTCCTCCCTGGCGACCTTTGCAGAACAAGATTCCCTCAGTTGTGATGACCAGGTGGACTACCTTACCAACGTTATCCTTACTGCTGCAGAATGTTCTGTTCCTCGCCCTTCCTCCTTTACTACGTCAGTGTCCCAGTCCTTCGGTGGACTGAGGCAAGCTGTGATGCAATTCACAAACGGAGAAGTGCTCTCCACGTTCTTAACCATGACACTACACTGGAAAACTGCATTCATTGTAGACAGACAGTTGCAAAGTGTCGAGTTCTTTGGGATCACAAAAGAGCTAGTTGGATTTCATTCTCTTTTAACAGTTCCACACCTTTTGTCATGTGGGCCAATCTCTGACAGATCTCTAGAACAAAGATCCATTCACCATTTCCAGCCTGACAATAGGTGCCGATGTCATCGTAGATCCTTTTGCTATATCTATCACCTTGGGCTGCCATTTTGCGGAAGTTTTGAACTCTTCCCAATATCACCCTGCCTTCATCCATTGGAAACAAGTGGAGGCGGCTTGGGCGATACCCTTCTCTTCTCTGGATAGTGCTACAATGCTGCCTTCACTATTAGGGAGCTACATCATGCTCTCAGTTCATCCCGGACCACCACCCCAGGGCCAGATGCTATAAACATTCAGATGTTGCTGCACCTCTCTTGCGGGCAAGCACTTCCTGCTTAACACATACAACTGCATCTGGGCTGAGGGCTCATGTCCTGGACAATGCTGTGAAGCCAGTCACACCCATACCTAAGCCTGGTAAGGACAAAATCTTCCTTCTAGCTACTGTCCCATCTCTTACCAGTAGCATTTGCAAGATGGTGGAACGTATGATTCATGCCCAGCTGGTGTGGTGGCTAGAGTCTCGCATTTACTCACAAATTCACAGTGTGGGTTTAAAGTGCGGCATTCTGCAGTTAACCATCTTGTTACTTTTTCCACCCATGTCATGAAGGGTTTTCTTCGGAAATCCCAGACTGGCCGTGTTTTTCGATTTGGAGAAGGCCTAAGACACCTGCTGAAGAACTGGTATCCTCCGTACTTTTCACACTTGGTGCTTCTGTTTTCTTTCGGCATTTTTACGAGACTAAGTTTCCAAGGTGCATGTGGGTTCTGCCTTGTTGGACATCTTTATCCAGAATAACACTATGCCTCAGGGTTCGGTCCTGAGTGTCGTCCTCTTTGCTATCGCCATAATGGCCGGTCTCACGTTGAGCATATCCAGCTCCCTTTTTGTTGAGGATTTTGCCATCTATTGCAGTTCTCCACAGACCTGTCAGTGGTGTCGTCAGTGCGGTCTTGATAGTCTCCACTCCTGGAGCATCTCCATTGGCTTTCGCTTTTTCCACTGACAAAGCCGTCTGTGTGAATTTCTGGTGGCACTAATGGCTTCTCTCACCATCTCTACATCTTGGACCTGTTGCCCTTCAGTTCATTGACGCTAAGGAATTTCTGGGCTCATGGTTGATAGGAAACCCTCTTGGTCCTCCTGTGTCTTACCTGGCAGCCCGCTGTACAGTCCCTCAATGTCCTGTGTGTCCTCAATAGTACTTCTTGGGGTGCCGATCGAACCACTCTCCTCAATTTGTACTGGTCCCTTGTCCATTCTAAACTCTACTATGGGTACTTTGTGTGTCTGCATGCCCATCCCTCTTACACTATCTCAACACTATCCACCATTGTGGCATCCATTTGGCCATGGATGCCTTTTACACTAGCCTGGTTGTCTGTATACTGAAGCTGCTGAACTACCACTGTCCTACTGCTGTAACTTTCTCCTCAGCAGATATGCATGCCATTTGTGTGCCATGTGTAGCCACCCATCCTATGCCTCCTTTGATTCCTTCGATCACCAGTATGGGATGTCCCCCTCTTGTTACCTCCTGGAGTCTGCTTCCACTACTTGCAACTTTCCCAGTGGGTGTGAACCCTTCGCCACCTTGGCATTGTGAAGTGACAATGTTTAATCTTTACCTTCATTTTCTTCCTAAGGACACTACTCCAGCTTTGATCTATCGTTGTCAGTTTCATGACCTTCGCGTGGAACTTCATGAAAGTGCCTTTGTATACACTGATGGCTCTGACTGTGGGATTGGGTGTGCCTTCGTCATTGGAACCCGTGTTTTTCGATATCAGCTTCCAGCACATGCCTCGGTATTTACAGCTAAGCTTTTCGCCTTGTATTGGGGCCACGGAGTACATCTGGCGACACAGCCCCCAATTGTCCTCTGCTCAGACTCTGTGCTCTCCAAAGTATCTGTGTGCTGTACACTGCTCATCCCTTAGTGCAGCAGGTCCAGGAAGACTCACTTGCTCACTCTTGGTGGAGTCAGTCATGCTTCTGTGGTTCCCTGGTCATGTTAGTCTGCCAGGAAAAAAGGCTACGGTTCTCATACCACAGCCCGTGAGTATATCTATTCCTTGCGATGCTATCTGCATTGCCATCTGTAAAGAGGTGACGTCTCTTTGGTGTCGCCAATGGTTCTCCCTTCAAGGGAATAAGCTATTACTTAAGCCTCTCCTGGCGCCTTGGACAACCTCTGCCTGGAGGAGATTATTTAAACTTCGCTGCGTATTGGGCACTGCCTTTCTAGCAAGTCATTTGCTCAGTGGTGTTGCCCCACCACTTCCTGCTGGAATGCCCTTTTTTTTTACGTTCGAGCTTGGGTTTGCTATCTGATTTATCAGCCGTTTTAGCGAATGACGCACGGGCTGTCAATTGCGTTTTACTTTTTATATGCCAAAGCAATATGGTGAAGGCCATTAAATTTTAGTTTTAAACCCTCATATTTGTATGGTGGGTTTTTAAGACCTTTTTCCATGTGCTTTTTTAGCTGTCTCCTTTTCTGTCCATTGGGGCTGACATATATTTTCCCCTCATCTGTGTTCTATAGTTTTTATTTGGGCACATATGACCTCCAGTTGTTTTTGCACCCCAAAACAAGCTGCCTGGGCTAATAGTAGAAAATTAGTGATAAAATGCCAGTGGCTACAGGGTTGGTAAAATCATCTTTAGAGTGAAAGGGGGAGGGGGTGGCGGCCAGGAACACAGTTTTAAGACACGTTATGAATGAAACCTTATCGGTGTGAGGAAGAAATGAAGTGTAATTCTGCTTATTGTATCAGCACGAACAGCTGTTTGTTAAAAACTTGCAACAGAAATCGTATTTCAACTCAGTGGGGAATGTCAGTAGTCCTCACTGCATCAGAATATTCTAGGACTAAAAAGTAAAATTAATAAACTAATCTGCATTGATGAATTAGTCGTCAAACCCAGTTGACGTAACCCACCTCTCTTGAACATGTGTTAAGTGCTACATGATTTAGGTTAGCATCTCACTTTTGTAGAACAGATATGGGAATAATGGCTTGTCATAAATTTAAGAACAAATATTCATAAATATTACCTGGAGCAGCATATAGGAGCATGTGTAACAAAAGTAGAATTTCATAATAGTGTCTATTGAGCACCTACTGGTAATTCCAATCGTTTCATAAACTGTGAAACTGTTCTGACCTAATAAACATAAAAACAAAGAAATAGTGGTTACTGGTGACTTAAATGTAGTCTATCAGACCAGACAGTACAGGTAACTTCACTATTATGAATACGACCATCACTCACCAAGCAGAGGTAATCCCGTTATAAAATCTTTAACATCAAAAGATTCTAGTAAAGATAAAATATCAACAATTTAGTGTGCTTCTTAGTTTCATAACATGCTAAGCTATCTGTGTAAAAAGTCATTTATTAGTGGACCATTACCTGAATGGTTGAAATATGCTGAAATTAAGCCATTGTTTAAGAGTGTCAAATTTCCATCCCATTTCACTTTTGCCAGTAGTCACAAAGTTCTAGAAAAAGCAGTCAGCTTCTTAACCATCTGATAACAAATATATTACCAAAGTCTCAGTTCAGATTTCTAGAGTTCTAATACACATACAGTAAAAATGTACTAAATATGTTAAATTACAGTCTACTGTTGTTCTATGTCAAAGACATTTGACTGTAAATCACAATACCCTTCTAAGTAAATCAGATTATAATCGAGTAACAAGAATTGTTGCAAAATTGTCCAATTCCTGTATCTGACAGGACACAGAGGGTGTCATTAGGAAAGAAATGAATTAAGCTATCACGCATCACAGATAACTAATAAATGAGGTGAGGTGTCCCACAAGGTGTTCCATCTTAGGCCTCTTGCTCTTTTCGTGTGTATCAATGATCATTCATCAGTACCATTGCCAGATGCCGAGTTTTTGTTTGCAGCTGACATGGACATTGCAATCAGTAACAAATCAAATGTAGTCGTAGGAAGATAGGTTAATAAAATTTTCATGAGCATTAGTAAATGGTTCTTAGCTGATGTTTTGTCACTCAACTTTGGAAATGCCCTACTTGCAGTTCGGAGCTTGTGAAAGGTTATCTGCCATATTTGCCTAAGAAGACAAACAGGAGTGAAAGGAGCACACCACAGAACTGCTAAAGTGTGTAAACAAACTTATATTTGCAATGTTGAGTGTTGTCATAGATATAAAAATGAAAAGGCCCACTATCATTCCATAATGTCATATGGGATTATTTTTTGGGGTAACTCAAAGCCAAACTAAGCCTTCCCAAGTGCAAAAACCTGTATTAAGAACTGAGCATGAACTAAAACAGACTGCAGAGGCCTGTGTAAGGAAATAAGGATGCTAACTACTGCTTTTCACTAGATTTATTCCTCGATCACTTTTTAAAAATCTTCCTCACACAAACAGCTAAGGTCATGGAATTAATACTAGAAATCAGAATAATCTTCAAAAATACTTGAACATTTCAGTCCAAAAAATATCCATTATTCAGAAATACAAATTTTCAGTAGTATGCCAGCAGCCACAAAAAGTTTTACTACTAAAAAAGTTCAGTTAAAGAAGAGCCTAAATCAGTTCTTGGTGAAAAACTACTCCTATATGGGAGGCACATCAGCATACTTCTATTTCTCATTGTTTGCTTTTCATTTTAAATATTTGTGTAGTGTTCTTCTGACACATTCAACAACCTGGAGGATCTCCTCACGATGCATAAATTGGAATGAAAAGTACATCTAATTCTATCAAAAACAGTTTAAATGATTCCCACATGGGAGTTAATTTCCATTGTTAATCTGATAAAATTTGAATTCTGTTACAAAGTTCAAAAGTGATGTGAAGCATTATTCTTGGTAGTACATAAAATCAGTACATAAATTGTGGGTCTGGTAGTCTAGATTGTCATGATAATGCAGCAAGTAATTGTATGACTTGCTGTTAAGTAGTAATACATTTTTCAGTTACATATTCACAATTGTGTGCTTATTATTGCTTAAAATTTGTTGCAGTGTTCCAAAGTAACTCTACCAGTCCTCACATTGGCACGTTACATCCTTGAACTCTCCCTTATGGAATACACATTTGTGTCTGAATCGGATTCAAAGTTGGCTGCAGCTGCTTTATTACTTGCTTTAAAAATGAAAGAAATATCTGGGTGGACAAAAACTCTTCAGTATTATTCTGGTGAGTCAGTTGTACAATTAAGATACACAGATGGTTATTGAATACGGTGATAATACTGGTTTCTTTCACAGGTTATAGTCTTGAAGAAATCAAGGATCTGGTTTTGAAGTTGAATGACATGCTGAAGATGAAACCAAAGGAAGCATTGTCCACAGTAAGAAACAAATATTCCCACAAGTAAGTGTGTAATCCATTACATTAACTATTCTTCATTGAAAAACACACTGCTTAGAATCCTCTGCAGTACTGAAAAAATTACTGTATTTACCTGATTCCAAAGTAAGGTTCCTAGATTTGTTATTTGAAAGTGTCGCCATGTTTGCAGATTTAAAGCTTTGGAAACTGATATTGTGTAGATTTACCTTTAAAAAAATTCATAAGGGAGAAAAGTGATGCTATCCTTGCTGAGAATGAGTATGAATTCAGGGAGAGAAGTGATGATTGAGCAGCATATTTGGTAGTGCTGCCAACCATGAGAATGTGTACCACATATCTTAGTTTCTTATGAATATCTACCATGTTCAAACTGCAGTTTGTTGGAATCGATTGACTTCAAAACTGTTAAAATATTAAATATACATTACTGCAAGAGAGTGAAAGTATAGGGAAGAGACAGTGGCATACTTCCATGTGTCAAGCAGCTGTGTTCTCAGCTCTCACTATTAGATACAATGGAAATAAAAAGGAATAGATAAGTGGCTGGTTCTACACAGCCAGTAGACAGACAATGTTGAGAAGTAAGAGGTAAAATCTCGTGTCAGAATGGATGTGAAATCATTGTGACAACCATGTCGGAAACAATATATTCGAAAGAAACAGCCAGATATTTGTGACAACAAAGGTTATTCACATGCAGCAATTTCACATTTTTACTATTAATACTATTGTACACTAAAAAGTGAAGATAAAATTAATGTAAACCATCATAGAAGGTTTAGCCAAGAGCTAAACATAAATTTGAAAGATTACACCCCGTTGGATTTATATCCACATATGCTACAGTTACATTACCATCGTCCTCACAAGTACAAGTAGTACCACACTGTGTGCCGTGAGCTGTGGGCCATCTGGGGCAAACACAGTTGCCGAGCACTTATCTGAGCACTATGCTCAAGCCTCTGTGTCTGGGAATTATCCCCCAGTATCTTGCATCCTCAAATGGTGGATGGAAAGGAAAGCCGCCTGCTTCACTGAACATTACAGTGAACCCTGTAATGCTCCATTTACAGAGTGGGAGCTCCTCATTGTCCTTGCATATTGCCCAGACACAGCTCCTAGGCCATATTGGATCCAGTCAATGATCAAACATCTCTTGTGTGGCTAAAAGCGACATTTCCTAGTCATCTTCGACCGGATCTGATGGGATGGTCTCTTCCATAATAATGGCGAGAGCACTATCATTCCAGTGCTCAAACCTGGCAAATACCCACTTGATGTGGATAGCTATCGGCCCATTAGCCTCACCAATGTTCTTTGTAAGCTGTTAGAATGTATGGCAAGTCAACAGTTATGTTGGGTCCAGGAGTCATGTGGCCTACTCACTCCATGCCAAGACAGTTTCCGCCAGGGTCGCTCTACCACTCATAATCTAGTTTCCCTAGAGACTGCCATCCGAACAGCCTTTTCCAGACAATCTCTTTTGATTTATGACGACCTGGGGACATCAAATCCTTGCCACATTGAGTGGGGGCTCAAGGCCCACTCCTGATTTTTTTTTTTTTTTTTTTTTCCCCCAAAATTTACTATTGCTCCATACTTCTAGTGTCCGTGTTGGTGTCTCCCATATTCCCTCCTTCCCCATATTCAGGAGAATGCGGTCCCACAAGGCTCAATACAGTGTCCGTTTTTAGTGGCCATTAATGGTCTAGCAGCAGCTGTCGGGCCATCTGTCCCACTTTCTCTGTATTCAGATTATTTCTACATATCGTACTGCTCCTCCAGTACTGATGTTCCTGAGCGGCACCTACAGGAAGCCATCCACAAGTCACTGTCTTGGGCTTTAGCCCACAGCTTCAATTCTCAGCTGCGAAGTTGTCTTGCATGCACTTCTGTTAGTGGAGCACCATTCATCCGGAACCAGAGCTTTACCTTAATGATGATCCACTTACTGTAGTGGAGACATATCGATTCATAGGGCTGGTTGTCAAGTTGAAGAGGAATTGCTGACAGCACCTCAGTGCCCTCCACTGCTTGAGAAACACTAACGGGGTGCAGATTGCTCTACGCTGCTGCAGCTCCACAGAGCCCTGGTTAAATCCCACCTTGACTATGGGAGTCTGGTTTATGGCTCTGTGGTGCCCCCAGTGTTCCCCCAGGGGGCTAACGGTTCTTTCGTGAGTACGTGTGTGGCGAGCACGGGGCCCTGAGCTATTGCAGCCTTCCTTCTTTCCAGGGCTGCATTTCCTTGCCCCTGCCCTTGCCCTTCCCCCTCCTTTCCTCTCCTTGTTCCTTCCCTTTGCCCCCTCTCCTCCCCCTCTTGGTGTCCTTGTTTATGTTGGCCCTGCTATCCTCCTGGTTCTGTTGGTTTTGCAATTTGGTTTTGTTGTGTAATCACCTAATCCTTTTGGCATTCCGTGGTCCCTATTTAGGGTTTGACCTCCATTACTAAATTTCTGTTTCGTAGTGAGAGCCATGTAAGGAAGAGCAGCTTACCTAGTCTCTCAGATATTGCCCTCCTAGTCCATTCCACCTTTTCTTGCACGTTATGATGGTAGGCTGCATAGCCAGCACGCTAGCCAGCCCGTGTGGCGGGTCACTATGTACCATCCCCCTGCGGGTCCGGGGTAAGAATAGGCCCGAGGTATTCCTGCCTGTCGTACGAGGCGACTAAAAGGAGTTTCAACTGTTTCGGCATTCCATGTGATGGTCCCCCTTGGGGTTTGACCTCCATTTTTCTAAATTTCTACAGAAGTACGAGCCTTTTGGGGAAGGACACCTTACGTGGTGTACCACTGGTCCTAAGTGCACTCAGACCTTGGCACTCAGTATTGCACCGGCGTTGTAACCATACCCACTATTACTCAAATTGGGCCTAAACGCCTTTTGGGTTGTCAAAGTTACGCCCATAGTGCGTCTCCATCTGCACCAGCGATCATGATGGACTTTCCATGGCACCAGAAATCCAGCACGGTAGCCAGCCCGTTGTGGTGGGGTCGTCGTGTACCCTCTAGGTTGTAGCCCCCTGACAACACAGGGATCGTACTGCAGATACCTGAGCTGCACCCTCCCCACGTCGGCCAAGGAGTAGATGCCCGTCTCCTTGGGGCATCAGGACTCCCGGCAATGGTCATCCTGCCAGGTGGCCCTTGCTGCGGCTGGGTGGCGCCCGTGGGGAGAGCCCCTGGTCGGAGTGGGTGGTATCGGGGCGGACGTTTCGCAGATGAAACGTCACCACGTATCGGGTCGCTCTGCGGCAGAGTCTTTCAAAAGAAAAGGTACGGTTTCTAGTTCTGGTTCTCCTGCCCCTTCCCCCTTGGCCACTCCATGGGAGGAGGGACAAGCCCGCCGGCTTGGAGCGAAGTACTTCCCCCGCTATTTGGTCTGTTCTCGAACCGATGGGGGGACATTCGCCACCTCCAAGCCCATGTTCTTTGTTCAGCACATTGAGGACATCTTCGGGGAAATCGAGGCTCTCAGCAAGATGCGTTCAGGGTCTGTTCTTATCAAGACCACCTCCGCTACACAGTCGGCGGCGCTCCAGGCGTGCGACCGCCTAGGGGACATCCCAGTCTCCATTGTCCCGCATCTGGCACTCAATAGGACGCAGGGGGTTATTTTTCATCGTGACCTCCTGCTACAATCTGATGAGCTCAGGGCCAACCTGGAGCGCCGAGGCGTGCACTTCGTCCGGCGAGTCCAGCGCGGCCCCAAAGACCGTCGCATCGACACCGGGGCCTTTATCCTCGCCTTCGAGGGGGACGTTCTCCCGGAGAAGGTAAAGGTAATGTGCTACCGGTGTGATGTGCGACCCTACGTTCCGCCTCCTATGCGCTGTTTTAGGTGTTTGCGCTTTGGGCACATGTCGTCACGGTGTGAGGCTGAGCCCCTCTGTGGCGATTGTGGACGTCCTCTTCGTGAGGAACATACATGCACCCCACCACCTCGGTGCGTTAATTGTCCTGGCGTCCACTCGCCTAGATCCTCAGACTGCCCCGCATATCAGAAGGAGAAGAAGATACAAGAAATCAAAACTTTGGATCGGCTGTCTTATTCTGAGACCAGGAAGAAGTACGACCGCCTCCATCCCGTGCCATTGACCACTTCGTTTGCCTCAGTTGTGTCCACTCCTTCCGCGGTATCCTCACCCCTCTCCTGTCCCTCCTCCGCCCATCAGGGGGCTCTGCCTCCGCCTCCCAAATCCCTCCCTTCCAAATCCTCCTCCCCCGTGCCCCCCACCCCCTCTGCCCCAGGGGCCACCCGTCCTCCTCCTCCCCACACGCCACCTGAGAAGCGATCCTCTTCTCAGGCGTCCATCGGGGAAACGTTCCGGACCCCGGCTTCCAAGGTCCGGCGTTCCAAAACGGACCCCGTGCGTGAGGACCTTCTTCGGGTCCAGCCCACCATCCCTGTGCCTCCTCGGCCTTCCAAGAAGGCCTCCAAGAAGAAGTCTCTATCCCCCTCTCCCCCCCGGCGCATTTCGACTGACGCTCCATCCGTGAGTCGCTGCTCCCGGCCGTCCTCAGTTTCGCCGGGACGCTCTGCTGCCAGGCGCTCAGCTGGCCTTTCGTCGGCAAATGATGCTGCCCCTCCTACACAACCAGGGACATCGGCCGCAGCTGGCGACCAGTCGATGGAACCGGATCCGCCTCCCGTCGGTTGTAGCATTGTTCCCTCGCAACCTGGCCCTCCGCGGCCGTCGAGGTGACCAGCTCTTCCCCCGTCTCGTTCCCCCAACTTTTTGACTAGCGATGGCGTTGTTTCATTGGAACATAAGAGGTATTCGATCTCATCGGGAGGAATTACAGCTGCTCCTCCGCCTGCACTGTCCGCTCGTCCTTGGACTCCAGGAAACCAAGTTGCGCCCGACTGACCGTATTGCCTTTACCCACTATACCTCGGAGCGGTATGACCTCACCCCTGTGGACGGTGTCCCCGCTCATGGTGGGGTCATGTTGCTCATTCGGGACGACGTCTATTACCATCCCATCCCATTGACCACCCCATTCCAAGCAATAGCTGTCCGCATTACTCTTTCTGCTTTTACTTTTTCAGTTTGTACCATCTACACTCCACCGTCGTCTGCTGTTAGTCGGGCTGACATGATGCACCTGATCGTTCAGCTTCCCCCGCCATTTTTATTGTTTGGCGACTTAAATGCCCATCATCCCCTTTGGGGCTCTCCTGCATCCTGTCCAAGAGGCTCACTCTTGGCAGATGTCTTCAACCATCTCAATCTTGTCTGCCTCAATACCGGCGCCCCGACTTTCCTCTCCGACTCCACTCATACCTACTCCCACTTGGACCTCTCGATATGTTCTACCACTCTTGCCCGTCGGTTCGAGTGGTATGTCCTTTCTGACACCTGTTCGAGCGACCACTTCCCCTGTGTCGTTCGTCTCCTGCACCACACCCCATCCCCACGTCCTTCGAGCTGGAACATACTGAAAGCTGACTGGGGACTTTACTCATCCCTGGCGCCCTTTCCAGACCACGATTTTCCCAGTTGTGACAGTCAGGTTGAATACCTCACGGCTGTTATCATCCATGCTGCCGAACGTTCCATTCCTCGTACTACTTCTTCACGTCGCGTTTCCGTCCCCTGGTGGAACGAGGCTTGTAGGGACGCTATCCGTGCTCGACGACGTGCTTTACGCACCTTTCGCCGCCATCCTACGTTGGCGAATTGTATTGAATACAAACGACTCAGAGCGCAATGCCGTAGTCATCAAAGACAGCAAAAAAGCTTGTTGGGCCTCTTTCACCGGCTCCTTTAACAGTTTTACTCCCTCTTCCGTCGTTTGGGGTAGCCTGCGCCGGCTGTCGGGCATTAAGGCCCACTCCTCGGTACCTGGCCTGACCTCAGGTAATGCGGTCCTTGTTGATCCGGTGGCTGTCTCCAACGCCTTTGGCCACTTTTTCAAGGAGGTTTCAAGCTCCGCCCATTACCATCCTGCCTTCCTTCCCAGGAAAGAGGCAGAAGAGGCTCGGCGACCTTCCTTCCACTCGCTGAATCTGGAAACCTATAATGCCCCCTTTACTATGCGGGAACTCGAACGTGCGCTTGCACTGTCCCGGTCCTCTGCTCCGGGGCCAGATGCCATTCACGTTCAGATGCTGGCACACCTTTCTCTGGCGGGCAAAAGCCTCCTTCTCCGTACCTACAATCGCGTCTGGACCGAAGGTCAAGTCCCCATGCGTTGGCGTGACGCCGTTGTTGTTCCTATACCCAAACCCGGGAAGGATAGACACCTTCCTTCTAGTTACCGCCCCATTTCTCTTACAAGCTGTGTCTGTAAGGTGATGGAGCGCATGGTTAATGCTCGGTTAGTCTGGATTCTTGAATCTCGACGGCTACTTACTAATGTCCAATGCGGCTTTCGTCGCCGCCGCTCCGCTGTTGACCACCTCGTGACCTTGTCGACATTCATCATGAACAACTTTTTGCGAAGGCGCCAAACGGTAGCCGTGTTCTTCGACCTGGAGAAGGCTTATGACACCTGTTGGAGAGGAGGTATCCTCCGCACTATGCACAGGTGGGGCCTACGCGGTCGCCTGCCCCTTTTTATTGATTCCTTTTTAACGGATCGAACGTTTAGGGTATGTGTGGGCTCCGTATTGTCCGACGTCTTCCTCCAGGAGAACGGAGTGCCTCAGGGCTCCGTCTTGAGCGTAGCCCTTTTCGCCATCGCGATCAATCCAATTATGGATTGCATTCCACCTAATGTCTCAGGCTCTCTCTTTGTCGATGACTTCGCGATCTACTGCAGTGCCCAGAGAACATGCCTCCTGGAGTGCTGCCTTCAGCGTTGTCTAGACAGCCTCTACTCATGGAGCGTGGCAAATGGCTTCCGGTTCTCTGGAGAAAAGACGGTTTGTATCAACTTTTGGCGATATAAAGCGTTCCTTCCGCCATCCTTACATCTCGGTCCCGTTGTTCTCCCATTCGTGGACACAACTAAGTTTCTAGGGCTCACGTTGGACAGGAAACTGTGTTGGTCTCCACATGTCTCTTATTTGGCGGCCCGTTGTACACGTTCCCTTAATGTCCTCAGAGTTCTTAGCGGTTCATCTTGGGGAGCGGATCGCACTGTCCTGCTTCGCTTGTATCGGTCCATAGTCCGATCGAAGCTGGATTATGGGAGCTTCGTCTACTCGTCCGCTCGGCCGTCCCTCTTACGCCGGCTCAACTCCATCCACCATCGGGGGATACGTCTTGCGACCGGAGCCTTCTACACTAGTCCTGTCGAGAGTCTTTATGCTGAAGCTGCCGAGTTACCGTTGACCTACCGGCGCGACGTACTGCTGTGTCGGTATGCCTGCCGGCTGTCGTCTATGCCCGACCACCCCTCTTAAAAGTCCTTCTTCGCCGATTCTCTCGACCGTCAGTACGGGTTGTATGTGTCTGCCCTGCTACCCCCCGGAGTCAGCTTCCGACGCCTGCTTCGACAATTGGATTTTGCCCTCCCTACCACCTTCAGAGAGGGTGAGAGCCCGACACCACCTTGGCTCCAGGCTCCGGTTAATATTTATCTCGACCTCAGCTTACTCCCGAAGGATGGTACTCCGGCTGCAGTGTATTGCTCACGGTTTGCCGAACTTCGTGCTCGACTTGCCGGTCACACCTTTATTTACACCGATGGCTCCAAAACTGACGACGGTGTCGGCTGTGCCTTTGTCGTCGGGGCCGCCACATTTAAATACCGGCTCCTCGACCAATGTTCCAGCTTTACGGCCGAGCTTTTTGCTCTCCATCAGGCCGTTCAGTATGCCCGCCGCCACCACCATTCATCATATGTACTCTGCTCTGACTCACTCAGTGCTCTTCAGAGCCTTGGAGCTCCCTATCCGGTCCATCCCTTGATTCAACAGATAAAGCAGTCCCTCCATTCTTTCGCTGATAACGGTGGTTCTGTCAGCTTTCTGTGGGTTCCCGGACATGTAGGAGTGCCTGGGAATGAGGCTGCGGATGCTGCAGCCAAGGCTGCAGTCCTCCTGCCTCGGCCAGCCTCCCATTGTGTCCCGTCATCCGACGTTCGTGGGGATATATGTAAGAGGCTTGTGTCGTTGTGGTGGGATGCTTGGTCATCCCTCCAACGAAACAAGCTCCGGGCAGTAAAACCACTACCAACTGCTTGGACAACATCCTCCCGACCCTCTCGGCGCGAGGAGGTCCTTCTGACCAGGTTGCGGATTGGGCATTGCCGGTTTAGCCACCGCTACCTGCTTTCCGGTGACCCAGCCCCGCAGTGCACTTGTGGTCAGGCATTAACAGTGCGCCATGTTTTATTGTTGTGTCCCCGTTTTAGTCAATTTCGTGTTGTCCTGTCCCTGCCATCTACTTTACCGGATGTTTTAGCTGATGACGCTCGAGCAGCTGCTCGTATTCTGCGTTTTATAACTTTAACTGGCTTGTCCAAAGACATTTAATCTTTTTACTTCTTTTGTCTGCATCTTTGTCGGGTCCTTCTGGTGTCCCCTCCATCCCCTTGAGTTTTACCAGCTTCCATGTGCTCTAACAACAGTGACTGGGCGCTAATGACCTCAGCAGTTGAGCGCCCTTAAACCCAACCAAAAAAAAACTATGTACCATTCTGGTTAACCCCCCTGAACACACAGGTATCACACTTCTGATACCTGAGCTGTGACCACCTACAATTAGCCTAGGAGTGGTTGCTTGTCATCCTGGAGCATCGGAGCTCCCAGCAATGGCCGTTGCGCCATATAGCCCTTGCTGTGGCTGGGTGGTGCTAGTGGGGAGGGCCCCTGATCAGAGTGGGTGGTATCAGGGTAAACACTATGCAAATGAAACGCGTACTGGGTCCAGAACTCTGGCCATTCTTCTGTGGCTGTCTCTGTGTGGAACTGACTCTCCTAGTGCTACTTCTCCAGCCCTTTCGGCCTTCCCTTCCCTTCCATGGTTACCCCTCTGGGAGGAGGGTCAGGCCCGTTGGCTTGGGGCGAAACCTTTCCCCCCACTATATGGTTTGCACCAGGACTGATGGGGATACTTTCACCAATACCGAAGCTTTATTTTTTGTGGAACATGTTGAAGACAAGTTTGGCAAAGTAGACTCTCTGCAAGATGCGGTTGGGTTCGTTGTTGATCAAAACTGCTTCAGCTGCAGAGTCTGTGACTCTTCGTGCCTGTAACCATCTTGGCGAAATTCCTGTGTCCATTACCCCCACCAGTCTCAAAATATGGTTCAAGGCATGATTTTTCACAGGGACGTCATCCTTCAAACTGATGAGGAACTTCGGGACAATCTCGGACGGCGGGGTGTTCACATTGTACGGTGTGTTCAGAAGGGTCCGAAGGACAATCACATTGATACTGGCGCCTTTATCATGGCCTTTGAAGGGGATAACCCCCCCCCCCCCCAGAGAAAGTAAAGATTATGGTTTATCGATGTGACGTGAAGCCATACATCCGACCACCTAAGAGGTGTTTTAAGTGCTTGTGTTTTGGACACGTCTTCTCGCTGTTCCCAGGCTCCCTGTCTATGGTGACTGGACATCCTCTCCATCTCAAACAGAAAAGAAACAAGTCCTAGGACAAGGAGCCTCTGGTGTTACCAGAGGTCCCATCCCCAGTTTTCCATCCTGATTCTGACATATTGTTCATGGATGTCGCCCACTCTCAGTGAAGGGTGGTGACCTAGTGGCATGACTGGCCTTAGCCTGTTCATCCCCCATTTGAATCATTGTTCTGTGGTTATCCAATGGATTTGTAATGGATATAACCATCACCTTCCAGAGTTGAAAACCCTCATTTAGCTTACTCTGCAGCTTGTGTGGTTCTACAGGAATCTCATTTTACTGATCACTCACCGACCCTCTGTGGGTTCCGTGTCTTCTGTTGATATCGGGTCAGGCCCCCTGCCGGCCCTCTGGTGGCATTTGTACGTTGGTCCGTACAGGTGTTGCTAGCATGTGGATTCCTCTTCAAACTACATTGGAAGCGGTTGCTGTTAGTATCCACCTCGACTCTGAGGTCACAGTTAGCAATCTTCCTCCCTCCTGACAGGACTCTTACAATTGCTGCCCTAACTGCCCTTCTTCAGCAACCTCCTCCTCCTCCTCAGGAATTTTAATGCTCATCATACATTGTGGGGCACCGCATTTCCATATAGACGAGGTCTTCTCATAGAAAAGTTTCTTGCAGACCATGACTTGTGCCTATTTCATGATGGATTCCCTACTCATTTCAGTGCCAGTCATGGTACCTTTTCTTCCATTCATCTTTTTCTCCCGCCCTCCTCCCTTCATTACACTGGTCGCCACACGACGCCCTTTGTTACTGTGACCATTTCCCACTGATTCTCTCACTCCCTTTCCACTCCCCGATGGACAGGTTACCATGTTGGACTTCCCAATGTGCCGATTGGCCTCTATGTACTGCACAGGTCATTTTTTCTCCCTCTTTGTTGGGTTGTATTGATGACATCCTACGTGACGTGTCTGACATAATTGTTCACACTGCTAGCCTTGCTGTACTGTGCTCATGTGGAATATTTCGTCGCCAAAAAGTCTCGTGGTGTAGAGGCACCCATTCGTTGCCAACCTTATTACCTTTAAATGCCTTCACACTAAAGCTCCGTTATTTAATCAGAGGAAACAGTGGTGTCAGGAAAGCTTGGTTTCTTCTCAAGGTTCTACTGTCCCTGTCATGGGTATGGGCTACAGTTCGCTCTCTCCAAGGTTGCCATCGGCAGTCCACCCTCACGGGCCTTCACCTCCTGCATTGCCTTTGCATGGACTTGTTGATTCTCGCGGAACGTCTTGCAACCCATTTTGCAACATCAGCCTCCTATCTGGCTGCTTTCCTTCACCAGAAACAGCAGGCCGAAGCTTCCGCCTTATGTTTTACTTTTTGTCAGTAAGAATCTTAAAACAAACCTTTTACTGAATGGGAACTTCTTTCCACACTTTCTTATTCTCATGATACGGCCCCTGGCCCAGACTCCATTCATAACAAACTGCCTCAACATCTCAGTGATAAACAACTGCAACATCTTCACCCGGTGTTTAACCGTATTTGGCTCCAGGGTGACTTCCCTTCTCAGTGGTGGGATAGCATCATGGTTCCTGTCCTTAAGCTGGTAAGAACCCGCTATTTGTTGAAAGCTATTGGCCAATTAGTCTGACAAATGTTGTTTGCAAGTTACTTGAACGGATGGTAGCCCGTCGGCTCAATTGGGTCCTCGAATCTCGGCATCTATTGTCTCCTTACCAGTGTGGCTTCCGAGAGGGACGTTCTCCGATCGATTATTTACTTCGCTTGGATTCCGCAGTTCGGCAGGCTTTTTCCCAGCACTGCAATTTGGTTGCAGTATTTTTCGGCCTTAGCAAGGCTTAGGACATGACTTGGCGCCATCACATATTATTCCCACTTCATGAGAGGTATCTTCGCGACCCACTTCAGATTTTTATCCGCCAGTTCCTGTTCCATCGGTCATTCAGGGTTCATGTTGGTACTGTTTTCAGTTCTCCACGGACCCAGAAGAATGGCATCCCACAGGGTTCTGTATTGTGTACTTTGTTTCCTCATTGCTATCGATGGACTAGTGGCCACTGTCGGTCCTTCGGTCACCCCCTGCTCTGTATGTGGATGATTTCTGCATTTGGGTTAGTTCCTCCTCGATGGCCTGTGCAGAGTAGCAGCTCCAGGGAGCTATATTGCATGCATCTGCATGGACCCTCTCACATGGGTTTGTTGTCTCCTTTAAAATTGTGGGTGGTCCACTTCTGTTGCTGTACTACAATCTGCCTGATCTGGAGCTCTATCTCGATGCATGAAGATTACGTGTGGTCCCACAGTTTCGTTTCCGGGTCGTCTTTTTGACAAGCAGCTCTTGTGGCAGCCTAATATCAGACTTCTGAAAGTAGGGGAGGTGCGGACTGCTCCAGCCTTCTCTGCCTTTATCGGGCATTAGTGCTGTCTTGCTTGGACTATAGTTGTCAAGTTCATGGTTCAGCTGCCCCTTCCCCACTGCACCTCCTGGATCTTGTCCATCATTGTGGATCAGTTTGGCCACTGGTGCCTTCCGTACTAGCCCTGCTGATAGTCTCCTGGTTGAAGCTGGGACCCACCCACCCCCCTTTCTGTTCGGCAGTCCCAGCTTCCGGTTTCTTATGCTGTCTCTGTCCATTCCTCTCCCACTCATCCTTCCTATTCTATCCTGTTCCCAGACCATGGACATCGCCCACCTGATTCCCACTCTCGGGCGGGTTTACCAGTTGGGCTCCACCTTCCGTCTCTTCACCGTGATTTTCAGCTTCCTTCTTCGTCCTGTCTTCCATGCTCCCTCCCACCACCGGTTAGTTCCTCGGCCCCGAATTCTGATGGATCTCTGCCGAGGTTCGAAAGATTCCATTCCCTGATACTATTCTGTTGTTTCTTCTGCCAAATTTTATGGGAGTTTTGGGATGCTGTTGTTTTTTACACCGATGGCTCTAAATCTGCTTATCGAGTGGAATATGCCTTCACATCCTGTGTTGGAATGGAAACTCATTTAACATAAAATCATCTCCTGCCACCTACATGTGAGGTGTTTACTGCGGAATTGATGGCAATATCCCAGGCCCCTACCTTTATTAAACAGTCCCAACTCAACCACGTTTTGTTATGTACGGACTCAATGAGTGGCCTCCTGGCTATTGACTGGTGTTTTTTTTCCCCCACCATCCCTTGGTCTGGACCATCTCCCTGATCTTCACTGTGCTGCTTGTTCCGTTTACTTCCTTTGGGTCCCTGGCCATGAGGGTAAACCACGTAATGAGCTTGCTGATCATTTGGTTGGGGGAGCACTTTCTTACCCCCCCCCCCCCCCCCAACTGTAACCCCTCCTGCAGCAGATTTACAGCTTCACATCAAATCCCACTTCGCACAATCGTGGGCCAACTCTTGGGAGGCTATGTCCCTGTCTAATAAACTTCATGCGATTAAGGTGACACCAGTCGTGTGGCGTTTTTCCTTCCACCTCTCCCGAAAGGCTTCAGCCACCCTGTGTCGTCTCTGCATCGGCCATACCAGGCTGACCCATGGTTTTCTTTTGTGTAATGAGCCAACCCCATTTTGTTGTTGTGGAGCCTTCCCATCAGTAGCCCACATTTTGGTGGAATGCCCCTTCTTTTGGTTCTATGTACTAATTACAGACTTCGCTGCACTTTACCTTTAATGTTTGCTGATGATTCCTGGATGGTCACACTGGTTCTCAGTTTCCTCTGTTGTACCTTGAGCTTTGGTTGCATCAAGAAAAAGGGATTGATGACTCTGACCCTGTAGATTGGTCCCTTTATACCCCAGACCAAGTAATCCAAAGCTCAGACATTTGGTGGACCACACAAATTTGTTCATTAAGGCACCACCCATTTTGTGGGACTTTGAAAAGAAAAGTGTATCTTGGCCACAGGCATGCTGGTTAGCTTCAACGTGAGGTCTTTATTCACGAATGTAACAGTACAAGATGCAATGAATGTCTTAGAGAAATGTATAGCACCCGATATGTGATCTAGTGTGCCACTGTTTAACAACCACCTATTTCAGGTTGAAAGGGGAATTATATGAATAGACAGATGGTGTAGCTATGGGTACCCCTCTCTTGCCTATTGCAGCAGACATCTTTATGGAAGCAATAGAAGAAACAGCACTCCAATCTGCACCATTACACCCAGAATGTTGGCTTAGATATTTTGACGGTACATGCAACATGGAGAGGAAGGGCTATGAAATTTCCACCAACACCTTAACTAACAGCACGGCAGAATCCAATTCACTATGGTGATAGAATAGAATAGGGTGCTGTCTTTCCTTGATGTGGAAGTTCTCTGAAAGCCTGATGGTAAACTGGGCCATGGAGTCTATAGGATGCCAACCAGTATTGACAGGTACCTGCATGAATTGTCCCATCACGCTATGCAGAAGAAATTTGCCTTGCATATTTAAGCAAGAGGGCTGACAGGGTCAGTGATAAGGGACATCTAAAGAGTGAACTACTAAACCTAAAGTCCATTTTTTGTGCCAGTTGTTATGGGATGAAAGTAGCAGATAAAACTATGGTGACAAAGAATAAAGGTAAGAGGTGAGCTAAAGATAGCACAAAACATCGCTCTATTACCATATGTTAAAGGTGTCACTGAACAGGTGGGCAAAATTCTCCACCAAGCAGGCATCAAGCCAGTTTTCTGAAGCAGCAACAGAATAAAAGATGTTATTCACGCAACGAAAGACAGTTGACAAACTACATGCTGCTGGAGTTTACGAAATCAGATGCGAATGTGGATTCGTGTATGTAGGAGAGATGGAGCGACCAATCAGCACAAGGATATGTGAACACGAAAGATAAATCTGACTGGGACAGCCCACCAGTTCAGAGGTGGCAGAGCACCAGGATGTGTGTGGCAAACATTGATTTTGGTGAAGCTCGCATACTGACGAAACAGCCTCTTAGTTTCAGCAGGAAGATTAGACATTTCTATTGTCTCTCTAAACGATCGTCCATCGTGCACAGAGAATGGGTACAGATTTCTGATGACTTGGCTGCCAGCAATAACAGTGCGAAGGGGTGATAGCTCACATGAAGCAACACATACAGGCATGCGGGAGAATGCAGTGGCCGCAGGTATATAGAGTAGTGGCGCACCTCAGCAAATGCTAGACAGCAGGAAAAAGCTGTCACAGTTGCTGCCTGGTTTTCCATTCGCCAATTTCAGCCAATCACAGGCAGTAAGCAGACACCAATCAAAATGTCGGGTTAACACCAATGAAAAGCCATAATAAAAACACCAATCAAGACTTCTAACATCCCTCCCCTTCATCCTAAACAGCCTATCAGAATTAGATAACTGCTATGTCTGCAGGTTAGTTTTCTCATTCAGCAGTAAACAAAAACACCTTGAAGGAGGTCACTTGCAACAGGGACTGAAATGTTGCTTAGGTTTATATATATTGACAATGCAGTCACAAACCCAGAAAAATTTTGTTGAATGGGTTGATGGCTTTGGAAGCCTACATTTACATTTTTTATTTTATCTCCTTGTGATACCAAAATCTAAAAATTGATAAATGCCATAAATTTAAAATAGATATAACTTTCTAGAAACATTTTTATGCCAATAAAACTTAATTTTCATTAGTCAAAATGTTAAATTTTCCTCAAATACCCCTTTAAAAAAAGGGGGTTAATTTTATACTGAACTTAACACTATAAGTTGATTTACTAAGATTAAAAGTTAAACAAAGTAGTTGGTAAGGAGAAGCTTTCCTTTCCTCTCTGTGTGTGTGTGTGTGTGTGTGTGTGTGTGTGTGTGTGTGTGTGTGTGTGTGTGTGTGTCACTAATTTTTTTTCTTCTTTGCTCAGAATATTTTTTGAAGTTGCCAAAGAACCAGTATTAGCAGAAGTCAACCTGTGATGAACACAAATGCCATTCTGGAGGTGCACTGCAGTAATCATTGTTGTTCAATTCTTCATTATTTACTGTTTTTTCTGCCAGTATATTTTGTACAAAGTCTGTTATTTATAGACCTTTACTGAGGTTTTATACAATTCGAGGTTGATACTTCCAGTGTAAAAACATTTTTATATTCTTTACTATTAATCTATACATACTTTTAGATGTACATATTTAAGTGCTGTATTTTAAGTCTTTTGAAAATAAAATTTTTGACGTGAATGTGAATTGGTCATGTGTATACTTCAGTCGTTTTTGTATTGTCAGCATAGCACTGCCAACCGTCTTCCTTAAAATTACAAATCTGCTACTTTGCAGCAGTACTCAGCATCACTGCTGTTTATATTGTACAAACTTATAATTTTATGTATTTATGACAACTGACTGTAAGTCTGTAAATAGTGTAAAAAATAAATTTTCTTTTTGATAATTCATTGTCTTTGAGAATGACTTAAAAACCTAAGATGAAGGCAAAGTCCCATGTGGAAAATCACATGACCTGAGCCACAGATACTGCTGAAACAACTAATCATGCTTGCTTTATTTCCATGTTTTCCAGAAGTTAGATTCTAATTTATCAGTTGAGCCAAATTGTGAAATATCTTAGTCTTTGTCAGGTGTCTAAAAGACTGTTTAACTTCACTTTAGATGCAAACAGCTAAATCTCTGTTGTTGATGATATGCATAAACGTGAAATCATTCTTGTTAACTTTGGTTTGTATCAATAGTATCACAATTCACATGTAACTGTGATTCAGGTCACATTTGCAGGTAATGTGCTAAATCTGTCAGCTGAGTAGGGATGGGAAATGAATGCATGTCTCGCTGCTAGATAATGTCTACATGCTTTGTTACTCATGGACAGTAAAAATGCTTATGTCATGATTCTGTGAAGAAATTAATTTTGTTCAGATATCATCATTCATTTGGCTTGAATAAAACAGTTGTAATACATCCAGTACTTGTACTATGTATGGATAGTAGTGAAGAGGAAATCACAAGCTTAAATATTCCATATATTCCTGAAAATAGTGTAGTGTCAAATTTGTTCCTGTTACACTGCTTTTCAAGTACGGTATGTTAATTGTGCCTTTTTTCTATGGTGAAAGCTTTACATTAGGTATAAAAATTCAGTTGTTGGTGCAAATGTAACTTGTGCAGAAGATCAGTTTTCTGAGGTAGCCTTAAAGCAGACTAGGCTAATAAATTTAACATATCACGTGCATAACAAGATGACACATTGTTAACTGTGTGTACCACAGATTAGATGTACCTATTCAGATATTTCCTTTAATAGTTCCTGTGGTCAATCTTTGCGTTGAGATTGAATATATTTGGGAACTTCTGGCACAAAAGCAAATTAACATTGGCTATGTAGGGATGAATTATTGTAACAGTATCAATGTACCTAGAAGGCTGTAAATCTGAAACTGGCTTTTATTTACAAAAGCACAGAAAACTGAAAATAAAGCACCATTGTAAACAGATGTTTCCTGTGAATGTGCTCTGTCATTTGTTTCCTCAGCCTGTGCTTCAGCTGCTATAATTTTGCCCCAGGCTTTTTGAATTAGTTTCATCATCACTTATTTGCACTAGCACTAATTTTACAGCAGGATTCTGAGATCGCACACAAATTTTAAACATAAATCAGGATACTGGAGAGTCCCAAACAAGTGAGAACTTAGGAGCACATGAATAATTCTGCAGAGAATTTTGAGTTTGAACTTTTTGTTACACAATTCAATGATGGAGTACAGTAGTGAGAAGATGGGGTTTGTGGTTTATGAAAGACAAGGTGGTGGTTAAGTGAAAAACACGATTCTTGGAAATCTGTCAAGAGGTATTGCAGAAATATCTTAATCCCCAAGTAAATGTTATCACATCTACCATGCAGGAATTGCTATACTTGCTAAAAGAAATTCAGTGATCACAAACCTGAATGATCAGTCACCAGAAAGTGAAACTGAAGAGTCAGATGTTTATATTCCTGGGTGTGAAGTTGTTGGAGCATTGAAGGTTCGCATTTCTGTTGTAGCCCCTCTATTGTATGCCCCCTTAAATGTCCAGGGAAGATAAGCAGCACAAGAAAACAGTATGTACAAAGTGGAAGAACTTAGTTTTACACAAACTTTGTAATTTAAGTGCACTACCTGAAGTCACATGTATGCCCAATGTGATGTTTCAAAACATAAATACTATCTCAGCAGCCACCTTTACTGACACCAATACCAAATAGCTACTTCAAGCAGCAGATATCTGCTGCTTGAAATACGTACCCACTTCCTCACATCTAATTTCAAAAGCTTGTAAAATAAAGAATGCAAAAGGTATTTGGGTATGTCTAGATTCCTACTGTGTGGGTATTTGTTGAAAGATGATATTCTTAACATTGCTCTGAAATGTTACGCAAGTGATGACAGACTGAAGCAGGCAAAGTTCTAAATGGGCTGATTATCTCTTAGTGAAAAAGGTAAGAAGATAAAAGATCAGTAAGAGAAGCATATCTCCTAATGAAAAAGGAGAATCCAGATTTAAAAATTGGTTTCATAAAATTCCACTAACTATGACCAAAATGGGTAAAATGCCAACCACTGAAGGAAGTATGTACATGTATTTACTGCACTAATTTGAAACTTGTTTCATAAGTAGTGTCGCAGGGAATAAGTACACAAAGATTGATTTAATACTTTTTTTTTGTGCATGTCAAGAACTGAGAGACCAAAGTTGGTTGCAGGTGTGTGCAATGTGTCCTGGTGCTGACTGTATGACCATTAAAGAATTACACCTTCAGGATACTGACAATGATGTAACCTATACATTGTGGGAGGAAGGAGTGTTTAAGATTGGAGCAGGGGAAGTTTTACAGAGGTTAGGCATTGGGTCATGAAAGAGGTAGGTCACCGTATCCAAAGGATTCAGACAGACCATAGCAGAAATAAAATCGGCCACATCCAGAATACTGACAAATTAGTTTTTCATTTAGACTTCATTGAGAACTAGCGTGTTGCTTTGCAGAACAAAGTTCAAAGCTACCACTGGCACACATCCAAAGTGTCAATATTCAAATATGTTGCTCACTTCTGTGAAATGTTAAGTTTGCTATTTATCATCTTTCATGACAGTGCACATGCATGCTATACTGCCAGCATAATTGGTGTCGTAGCATCTAGAGGCCACACATTTCCTAAACGTTCGATGGTGCAGCATCTAATTAAAAAAAAAAAATCAGCTTTATGTGCTTGGAAGAGACTGTACAGGAATTAACAGAAAAATGGGTATTTTCAGCAACAGGTTGTGGAAATACTGAATGTGATGGGGTAGGACAGCTCTGTAAATATCTTGGAACAAGATTTAATTTCCAGATGAAGCTCTGAAGATTCTATTGGATTTCTGCAGACCATATCAAAATTACAAAATGTGGAACTCTTACTCTAAATGAAAGTACATTAGTGGCATTCTGCTTAAAAAATGAGTGGCCTGCTACGAAGCCAGTGGCAGGTATTCAATAAAGTCACAGCTGGGTTGCATTCTGGAGTGGCATATACATTGCAAGAACAGTTCTCCACGAAATGCAGCCTGTTGTTGTGTAATAAATGCTGAGACCTCAGTATTTTAGACTTAGTTGTGATCACCATTTCTTGTGTATATGACAGTGGCACGTTGGACAAATGACTCTCGTGAGCTGAGCTGCAAATTCTTTCAACTGGCCATCAGCGCGCGCGCGCACACACACACACACACACACACACACACACACACACCTGTTTTCTATATTTTTCTTATAAATTGTTTGAACAAAGTGAACAGTTGCTTTCCTACTCACTCGTGAGGCTGTAAAATAATTATTTTGACTTAATATATACCAATTTTGCATTAAATTTACTCAACATCAGCAATTAGTTTAAAGTTTCAAGTGCCCAGGATTTTTTGACCTTGAGCTACTTGCCAAATTTTGCACCACGAAATATTACCCACTGTGTACCTTCAATAAGTATAATGACCAACTAACATACCATGTAATGTACAAATGCATTCTTTTGCGGCAATATCCACTTTAATGAAATATTTTCAAGTCTCGGGCTGCATCAAGTGCTTAACTGCCCACAAGCTTTCAGCAGAGATCTATCTCCTCTGGCATGGTCAAGTGGTTCACTGTTGTCTGAACGCCACTGCTGTGCTTATATAGCAGTCACCGATGGCGACACGGGCACAGCAGCAGCATTCAGACCACAGTCAACCACTTGACAATGCCGGAGATCTCTGTTGAAAGCTCTAACCACTTGACATGGCTTGAAACCTGAGAATATTTTATTTATACCATGCAATTTTTAGAATATGCAGGGTGGGAGTCTGATTTATAAGAATCAAATTTAAGATTCTTTCTCCTTTGTATAGAAATGTTTTGATAGTTAAAGAATTTTAGGTATTCATGTCATAGCTGACAGTTGAGCCTTTCCACTTTATCATTTCTCAAGACATTTAACATACTGTGACTACTCACATTTTCAAAACATAATTCTGAATTTGCTAAAAGTAGCAAATTTTTGTAGTTTTTTTCCAAATTAAAGATGGAAAAAAAGCTCAGAAGTGTGTGTGTGTGTTAATCCTGTCTGATACTATTGTAAAAATGGCTTTTATTGAAAACAATTTCAGATTTCTATCACTTGTTTCTTATTACATTTTTAATTTTCTCTTTTGTTATGACATTTTCATGAATATTCTCATTTAGACAGGTATATACAATGTTTTAACAAATCTAAAAAACAAAATGGTTTTAGTTTTTGAGATGCGTCTTTTGGATCTTCAAAAAAAACACACACACACACACACACACACACACACACACACACACACACACACACACACACACACTCTATATATATATAATGATGGGACACATTAAATCTTTGCCCTGTACGATTTCTTTAGTCTCAACGCATCCACACGGTTGCAATATATTAAAGCTTCTGTCAGTGTGTCCGAGATGAAAGTTGAGGCATTGTTACAATCTTGTAAATTCCTGATTTTACCTTCAAAGGTCTAAGCTGTTGGTTTTGTTGCTGACTTCTATGTTATGCTATGCTATATGGTGTTTGTCTGGAAATTTATTTGAGCAACCGTCCTTCAGAGAAAATTTGCAGCTTGGTATAAGACTGTGCCTAAGAAAAGAATCCATGCAAATATTTTCTTCTCCCGTGGAGGTGGTGTATTTACTGGCGGTAGTTTTTATTTGTGGCTTATATCCGTTGTTTTAATAATAGTTATTTCTTTATCTTCAGCAGATGTGCTAAGGTTATGTAGCCAGTGTAACATGGCTCCGAAATAGGCCATTTTGTGCCATATAGGGCAGCACATCTGTGGTGGTGGGATATAAATACAAATTTTGATTTCAAACGCTTGACTTTGGGTCAACATTTTTTTATTTAGGGTAAGGTAACTGACAATCATGTCTAATGTTCAACAGCGAATGTGATATACATTGTAAATGAGCAACTCAGGCTACCTAATAAAAAAATTTCTTCGTAATTTTGAACAATTCACACAAATTAAACTTAACGTGGAAACCAACAGTCAGAAACCTAAAAAGGAGTATCCTCATTGCAATAAACTAACCCTTTCACCACATAGCCTCATAAAAACTGCTAAGAGAAGTGTAGACCTAAATCAGTACATTACTCAAACAGATGTCTTACATTTTCCAAAACTTTCTATTTTTAACATGTTGCACCTTTCACATCATTACTTTGCTTAGTTTAGTTCTTTGTTCAATAAGAGATCAACAATATCTTATGTCTTTGCTTCGGCGATGCACTTTGCTTTGTAAATACAAATGTGCCAAAGAAACTGGTATAGGTGTGTGTATTCAAATACAGATACATGTAAACTGGTAGAATACAGCACTGCAGTCGGCAATGCCTAGAAAAGCCAAGTGTCTGGTGCAGTTGTTAGATCAGTTACCGCTGCTACAATGGCAGGCTTACAAGATTTAAGCGACTTTGAACGTGCTGTTATAGTTGGCACATGAGCGATGGGACTCAGCATCTCTGAGGTAGCGATGAAATAGGGGTTCTCCCATATGACCTATTCATGAGTGTACTGTGAATATCAGGAATCCTGTAAAACATCAAATCTCCGACATCACTGCAGCCGAAAAAGGTCCTGCAAGAAGGGGACCAACGATGACTGAAAAGAATCGTCATGACGGAAGTGCAATCCTTCCGCAAATTGCTGCAGATTTCAGTGCTGGGCCATCAACAAGTGTCAGTCTGCAAAGCATTCAACAGAACATCATCGATATGGGCTTTTGGAGCGAAAGGCCCACTCGTGTACCCTGGGTAACTGCACGACACAAAGCTTTATGCCTCGCATGGGCCCGTCAGCACCAACATAGGACTGTTGATGATGACTGGAAACATTTTGCCTGGTCAGACGAGTCTCATTTCAAATTGTATTGAGCAGATGGACATGTACGGGTATGGAGACAACTTCATGAATCCAAGAACCCTGCATTTTAGCAGAGGACTTTTCAACCTGGTGGAGGCTCTGTAATGGTGCGCAGTGTTTACAGTTGGAGTGATATGGGACCCCTGATACATCCAGATACGACTCTGACAGCTGACACGTACGTAAGCATCCTGTCAGAATGCCTGCATCCCTTCATGTTCCTTATGTATTCCAAGAGACTTTGGCAATTTCAGCAGGACAATGCGACACCCCACACATCAAAAATTGCTACAGAGTGGCCCCAGGAACACATTTCTGAGTTGAAACACTTCCTCTGGCCACCAGACTCTCCAAACATAAACATTATTGAGCATATTGGGAGGCCTTGCAAATGGTTGTTCAGAAAAGATCTCTATCCCCTCGTACTCTTACGGATTTATGGACAACCCTGCAGTTTTTGAGGTGTCAGTTCCCTCCAGCAGTACTTCAGACATTAGTTGAGTCCATGCCACGTTGTGTTGTGGCACTTCTGCGTACTCACGGTGGCCCTACAAGATATTAGGCAGGTGTATCACTTTCTGTGACTCTTTAGTGTAAAAACAAAGTGTGAAGCCCAGACTGACACAATGAATATTTTGAAGTGTTTTACTTGCCACTATATGCTTAAAATAAGTGTGCCAATTACAACACAACACTTATACATTATTCTCTTTATAGAGACCGGAGAAAGACAGTCCTGTCCACAGTTGGATATGTAGCTAAGTGTGTACAAATCTTTTGCTTTAAAATAAATGCAGGCATGTTAGCATGTTTTTTTACCATTAAAGCATAAAAGTAGCCCTAAATATTCAAACGTTTTTACACAGTGCTGAAGCTGACAACACACTGCTGTTGAAAATAGTTACTGTATGTACATGGAAATATTAGCCATCTGAAGATGGGCATGAATGCCTGAAACTAGTTATTGCTCTGAAATAAAAGCATTTGTGGCTGATTACATTATTTTCCAACATTCGTTAACATCTGTGGAGTTCATGAGATCCAGCGCGGATAATATAACATAAATTGTTTCAAGGCGCAGATCACGAGCCTTGGTCTGGTTCAGATGTTACATAAAAATGGCAGTGTCTAAATGAAATTAACCATTCTTCATATGGCAACTTGTACAAATGTATATATTCTGTTTTCATAATACAGGGAGCTCTATACTGTGCATTAATTATTTAGTAATTAAAAGGTTAGAGTTAAGCAAATCATATAATAACAGGAAAGGGAAATAATAACTGTTAATCTTAAAAGATAGGTATTTGTTGCGCTTGTTCTCTGCACTTAACATGTACTTGCAGAGGTTACTTCATTAATATTAACTGTTATGTACCATGCCATTCATATTTGGAATTTTGGACCATATACAACAAAGGCAGCACAACAGCTTCCTGTATATTTACATACATGAAGTAATTCCCATAATTATCAGTGTGGAGTAAATTAGCATAAACTTTAGTTTGATTTTAGTAGCCTCCTCTGACTGTTAGATGTATAATTTGACAGGTTTCACATCCGTGAGGGCACTCTAAATTTAATCTTATTCATGCCATATTTGTTAATGTCACCAACTTATTCTCATCAAGATACTTCTCCATCCATGCAGGAGGAATGCCAAGTACAATTTTATGAGCTACACAACCAAAGTCCTTGGCAAGATCACAGAAAATGCCAACAGAGTAATGTTTTGTGTAATGTTTTGTGTTTGATTTACAACAACTGATTTCATATGGTTATATATTGCTTTCTCGGGGGAGAAGCAGAACTGAGACAATTAAAATATTACGCTCTAAGTGGTTGTTCAGTTTTCTGTTGTAAACTACCTTCTCAAATATTTTGGGTCTATAGAGCCCATTTGCTTATCTCCTCTTTATAAATGGATATTTTGCTTCAGCCTTTCATGATATGCAATTTTACTCATTGGTTACAATGGTAACTCTAAGGGGCCCATTTTAAGCCAGCACAAAATTTGAATACTTTGTTTGAAATATCATCATAGCCAAGAGTATTATTCCTTTGATTACTTCTGTGATATGTCAAACACGTTTGGTAATGCCTCAGTAAGTAATCTAGTAGATGCATTTAAAATACTCATTGTTTTCAAGTACTGTTAGGAATAATTCTTGACATTAGCTAATGATTTGAATTTAACGTAAGAAACCTCAATGCTACTGTCAGGGACAGACTAGTCAGCACATTGTGCACCATTCTGAGCCCCCAGACTTTGTCAGCACAACTTTTATACAGCCACTTGCCAGCCTGTGGCGCTGGGCTGCATCAACCTATTTTATTGCACCACACTGGGTGGGCTGCATTACTTACATCACCATGCATGTACCACCGGTATGGGCATATCATTCAACCATGAGGACGCATAAGCCTCATCGCATTATTCATTTACTATTCAGCATGTGGGTTCTGTTGTCACCTGCTCAGTTTTCATAAATAACTTTACCAAAAGGGTGACACAAGTATGAAATAAAGCCCCTGCTATTCAGTAATAATTTACATGTAAGTAGTTTTATTTCACATCAGTAAATCAAAAGTAATTTAAAAAATATATGTAAATAAAACATAAACAACAAATGCGTGCAATGAATGAAATTTTTCTCGTAAGTACAAACAAAGCAAAATTAAAACTGCTGTGCAAAAATAGTTTAAGCATTCTTTCTCACTCATTTGTCTCTGATAGTAGAGTTCCTATGAATAAGAAGAGTACCAACGTTGTCTGGGGGTAAAAGTGAATGTCTCATTGAGAGCGAAACTAGTCAAACTAAAATTTCTTTCAGAAGCTGAGCTAGCTGCTGGTTTCCACAATATTGTGAATAGTTTGAAATTTTTGCATTTCACTGGCAGCAGAATTTGATGGAAGAATATCTTCACAGCACATACATGCCTTCTTCTTTATAAAGCTTTTTATGTGACTGGAAAAGAACGGACTTCTAAATATCTGTTTCACACATTTGTGCCAAAATGAGTCGTATAGAGAACATGAAAATGCTTTCAAAAACAAAACCTAATGGTCTTTTCTTGAATATGTTTGAACTCTTTCATGGAATTTCGGGGCTCCACCAATGTCATTACCAGATTTGACCTCTTGATCTGTTAAAAGTATTCCCACATTCAGCCATTCCTTTAGGTGAAGAAACCCTCTGAGGCATACAACCACTTTTGTGACTGACTTGGTTGCAAATGACAATCAGCAGTCCCCTTTGGAACTTTTGCTCTTGAGAGGGGCCCCCATGAAAAACAAAAGATCATACGTTAATGAGATTTTGTGAAAACATTTATAACGAATAAACCATTGAAAGAAATACATTTTAATTTCCACATGATAGTGTAACATTTGGTAATTTTGTACCATCTTATATTACAGATCACAAATATTGTTCATTGTGATGACCACTGCATCAACAACAACATGGATCCACTCTACAGATCCCCACAGCCTGGAATCGCATGGGTTCAAATCTAGTGATCTTGGTGGCCATGCACTTTGGAACCATCAGCTAATGGTCTGATTTTCTCCAGATATGTTGTGGAGTAACAGAGTGACCTCTCTACTCATGAAGAACAGTACACTCAGTGTAGCAGCGGCCACTGAGCCGAGAGGATGCACAGCAGTGACGTTGGGGCACCTGTGATGAGACCCGTGACACCTTTGATGCCACTGGAATCCCCTTGTGACCTGGACATTGCTGCGGCTTCTGATACACAACATCTGACTGGTCCGTCCTCACTCCAGAGTGGGTGGCAGACAGTGATGGCATGTCATTGGGTAGAAGGCGAAATAGGGATTAGGCCATGCGGCTGGATCCCTACGTCTTAGCAAGAGGTACGAGGTGCTACCGAGTATTGATGATAACTCTGAGTCAGCACAAGATGCCTCTCCTATAGGTCCAGCTGTCGATTTTCCCACCCAGTCCAGACAAGTACAGAGTGTGCGTATGCTTATCATTGGTAATTCCAATGTTAGGCAGGTGATGGAGCCTATCACATAGATAGCAGGCAATGCGGGAAAGAATTCCAGTGTGCTTTCGGTATGTTTGCCAGGAGGTCTCATCTGTGATGTGGAGGAGGCCCTGCTGGCGGCTATCAAGCGCACTGGGTGCAACCGGTTGCATGTAGTGGCAAATGTCGGCACGAATGATGTCTGCTGCTTGGGTTCTGAGGCCATCCTCGACTCCTTTTGGCGGCTGGCTGATTTGGTGAAGACAACTAGCAATGTACGCGGGGTGCAAGCTTACCTGTCTATTTTTAGCATTGTACTCAGGATTGATCGCGGTCCTCTGGTTTAGAGCAGAGTGGAAGGTTTAAACCAGAGGCTCAGGCGATACTGTGACAGTATCAGATGCGAATTTCACGACCCCTGCTATCGGGTGCAGAATGTAGAGTTCCCCTTAATAGCAATACCTCAGAGAATCTTGGTCCTCGCAGATCAGAGACAGAAGAGATCAATGTGATTTTAGTAAACTGCAGGAACATCTAAGGAAACGTCCCAGAATTAGTATCGCTTACTGAAGGTTATAATGTACAGACAGTATTGGGAACAGAAATCTGATTGAAACAAGGTGTCAATGACGATGAAATCCTAAGTTCAGATTGGAATGTTTATTGTAAGTATAGGTTAGTCACCAATGGTGGTGACATGTTTATTGCAGTAAAAAATTCGATAAAATCTAGTGAGGTTATCACGGATTCCAAATGTGAATTAATCTGGGTGAAACTGAGTATCAAAGAATTTTCCTGATCATGCCGCTGTAAAAGGGGGCGACATCAACTTACCAGGTATAGATTGGGAGTGTTATGCCATCAAACCATCAAAATGGTGCCAGAGACAGGGATTCATGTGGCATTGTTCTGCATGTCTTGTCCGAAAATTACCTTCAGCAGATAGTTAGCGAAGCAACTCATGAAGGTAATGTCTTAGACCTCCTGGCAACAAACAGACCAGAACTTATCGAACCAGTTAATGAGTGTAGAGGAAGGTATCAGTGATCATAAGGCTGTGACCGCATCTATCACAACAGGTCCTACAAAGAATGTTAAGAAAGGTAGGAAGATATATTTGCTCTGCAAGGGTGACAGGATACAAATTTCAGAAGACCTCAGCAGCTAGCATCAAATATTTGGTGCTGGAAAAAATTCAAGGCATTGTTCAGTATGCCCTAGGCAAGTATGTCACAAGTGAGGTTTTAATGGTTAGGAAAGATCCACCATGGTTTAATAGCCATGTTAGAAAAGTGCTACGTAAACAAAAAGCAGAAAATCTGAATGAAATGAAAATGAGTGTAAGGGGAGCAATGAGAGAAGCGTTCAATGATTTTAAAAACAAGATATTGTCAACTGACCTTTCCTAAGAGATTTTGGTCATATGTAAAACCATTCTCTCAGTGACCACACTGGTACCGAAACAGAAGACAACAGAGAGAAGGCCGAAATACTGAATTCGGTCTTCCAAAGTTGTTTCACTGTGGAAGATCACAACGCTATCCATCCTTTCAACCATCATACGAACGTTGAAATGGCAGATACTGAAATAACGAATTGTGGATTTGAAAAGCAGCTACAATCGCTTAGTAGTGGAAAGGCATCTGGACCAGATGAGATATCTCTAAGATTCTATAAAGATTATTTGAAAGAACTTGCTCCCCTTCTAGCAGTAATTTATCGTAGATCGCTTGAGCAACGAAAGGTACCTAATGATTGGAAAAAACTGCAGGTCATTCCCGTTTTTAAGAAAGACCCTAAGACAGATCCACACACTTATAGACCTATATCGTTGACATCACTATGTTGTAGAATTATGGAACATGTTTTATGCTCAATGATTATGACATTTTTGGAAAATGAGCATCTCCTCTATAAAAATCAACGCAAACAGAGATCCTGCGAAACTCAACTCGCTCTGTTCCTCTATGTGATCCACAGCACAGTGGACAACAGCACCCAGGGTGATGCCATGTTCCTTGATTTCAGTAAGGCATTATACACCGTCCCACATTGCCATTTAATGAAAAAAATACGAGCTTAGAAAGAATCATAGCAGACTTGCGATTGGATTCAAGACTTCCTTGCAGATAAAACTCAGCATGTCACTCTTAACGGAACAATATCCAGAGTACCACAGGGAGTGTGATAGGACAGTTGCTGTTTGCAATATATGTAAATGATCTAGTAGAAAGCATCGGATGCTTTTTAAGGCTATTCTCAGATGATGCAGTTGTCTATACCAAAGTAGCAACGCCAGAAGATGGTAAGAATTTGCAGAACGACCTGCAGAAAATTGATGAATGGTGCAGACTCTGGCGGTTGACCCTCAACATAAATAAATGTAACATATTGTGCATACATAGGGAAAGAAATCCACTACTGTACAGCTACAGTATTGACAACAAACAGCTGGAGACAGTGTCTGCTGTAAAATATCTAGGCGTAACTATCCAGTGGGACCTTAAGTGGAATGACCACAAAAAACAGATAGTGGGAAAAGCAGATACCAGACAGATTCAAAGGAAGAATCTTAAGGAAATGTAACTCATCCATGAAAGAAATAGCTTATAAAGCACTTGTTCACCCACTTCTTGAGTACTGTTCATCTATCTGGGATCCCTATGAGGTAGGACTGATAAAGAAGATCGAACGAAGAGCGGCGCCTTTCATCACGGGATTGTTCAGCTGGTAAGAGTGTGTTATGGAGATGCTAAACAAACTCCATTGGCAGATGTTACAAGAGAGGCATTGTACATCACAGAGAGATTTACTATTGAATTTTTGGGACAGCACTTTTCAGGAGTCTGACAACATATTACTCCCCCCTCCACATACATCTCGTGTATTGACCATGAGGAGAAAATTCGAGAAATTAGAGCCAATATAGAGGCTTGTTGACAAGCATTCTTCCCATGCACTATTTGTGAGTGGTACAGTGTTGGAGGGATCTGATAGTGGTACCGAAAGTACCCTCCGCCACACACCATTAGGTGGCTTGCGGAATATGATGCAGATGTAGATGTATTGCCATTTTCGATAAAACAGCTTTACAAGTAAAGCCCTTCTCACCTTTATGAGACCAATTTTGATTGCAGCTGTAATGCACACTGAAGCTTGTTACAACCCTGTGTCACCACACCCCAATACCGACTCCTTATGGTGGTAACTCATGATATTAATACTACTAACAAAAATCTGCTGCACACAGTCTGAACATCATTCCTGTAAAGGTGTATACGAAGTGGCAAAAGCTTAGTTATAACCATCCTGTATACATATAATCTGGATTGATTTCTAGCAAATTTGGTGCATAAACAGAAAACTTCAAAAGTATCTGCACTGTGGGTTTGTAACCCCCTGTGTAGCTCCAGTAGGGGTGGAGTTACAGGCAAAGACGTGTTTTTTTCCAGCCCCTGCCATGTAAGTTGCCATTCATGACAAGTGTGTTGTGTGGGAGTAGTAGTGGCCTGCCTTATCGACCTGCTTTGCAAGGCAGCCTACACATCAAGGGCAAGAAATGGATTTTGCAGCCCCAGATGTGTGGGCTACCCTGCATGGCAGGCTTGTCATGGGAGTACTATCAGCCTGTTTTATCTTTCATTTTAGGGGCTACATGTGTGGATGGGCACAGCTGGTTGAAGGAGATGAATGGGGAGAGGTGAGGAGGTTGAGGTGGATAGAGGGGGGGGGCAGAGGCAGGAAGAGTTGGACTGGAGGAGATGGGGCAACAGAAGACGGAGGAGGAGGAGGAGATCGATTGAGAGGTAAAAATGATGAACAGAGAGAGGGGAAGGTGGAAATGGACAGAGATAGGAGAAGATTGGCAAATAGTGGGGGAAGAGGAGACGGACAGTGAGGGGGAGGTGGAAATGGACAGGGATAGGAGAGGATGGGCAAATAGTGGGGGAAGAGGAGATGGATAGTGAGGAGGAAATGAACAGAGAGAGTAGGAGGAGGAGAAGACAAAGACTTATCCTCAGATATTTCTACATGATAAAATGGCAGCTGGGGAAAAGTTGCTAGCTATGTTACCTCTGAACAATTAACTTTTCTTCTATGTATAATTTGAGACATTTACGCAAAAGTCCTATTTCAGAGACTATGCAGAAGCATCTAACTCGAGTGCTATAATAGTATCATCTTCAACTGAAACAGAAGGTTGGGCCTGCAATAATTTAAATGCTAATGTATACAGAGTACATATATTAACAGAACAGCATGCATACTGTGAGAAAAGAAATTGGTTTGTTCATCAGCATGGTATCAATTCCCTCAGTCTGACTTATTTTTCCCTTCTCAGAGAACTTTTCGCATAAGGCCAAATATTGCTTTTGTACTGGTTCTAAAATAGTCAGTCATGTATACGAATGAGAATCAATGGATAATGTTTTGCCATGAGCATCAAGAAGACCATTTTTCTTTGTGTAAGAGACAAGTTCTTCCGCAGCACTCAAAATCATGAACGACAGACTAATACTCCGCATTAAAAACATTTTGTACAACTGTATTTAGCATATGGTAGGAACAAGGCAGTCATCAATGATCACTCAATGCGGTGACATTGTTGCCATAGACATTGTTGCCACAATCAGTTACCTCAGGCATAATTATTTTAAGCATTTTCTGCCATGAGACATGACACTTGTGGGATGAGGTATAATGGCCTTTTCCATAACTGCACTCCAGTATCAAATAAGGTGTAAGATTAAACCTTCACCTCCAATAGTTTCTTGTGACTATAAGTATCACACATACATAGCCACACATTTATCAATAGCCACCTCCTGAGTAGATTCAGGAAGGTGTTTCTTGTCAGATGAAGATCGTTGTTGATTGGACAGAAATGGGTCGTAAGAAATATGCTGAGTGTCACTTAACCACTAACATGAGTTTAAATTTCACTGCAAACTGAAAAACAAACAAAACTGAAACTTTCCCCATTCCCATCAGTTATAGGCTTACACACTGCTTTTAGGATTTGTATCACACTATGTAGTTTTATATTGACTATTAATTAGTTTGTCTCTTACTCCCCATTTGCTTGACATGCTCTCCTTACTTTGCAAACCACCCTTATTTTTTCCATAATAAAAAAGAAATAAAAAAAGTCGGTGACTGAAAAATTACCCACACATTCGACTGTACCACTACACTAAGCACTGCTCTACTCACCATTCATATACTGTAGCATGCAGTTCTGGTAAGTGCTACCACCAGTCAGCAGTGCGGTGGTCACTGAGCACTGTGCTGTGTAGCCTTTGCAGTAATGTCACTTGCTCACTCTGTCTGAGACTGTTGTAGCCCAGAGTAGAGCAGTGTGGCCAGCAGCTCTGTGCACAATTCTGGTCAGGGAGTTGTACACCATTTGCCTTACCAGGTTTATTCATATTGTACCTAACAATGCTCCAAAATGGTGTTGCATTTTTCGCAGAATTGTTTACTTGGTTCAGTAATGAAATTTACAATACTGCTTGTAGTTCCACTTTAACTCCTGATTACATTGCTTTAAATAGAGGTTCCTCTTCCTGGTATATGATACTGTGAGCTTGGATTTACAAACCCTATCTCTTTTTTGGCACTGCATTTGATACTGACCAACTGTAAAGGAAAACTGGATTCATAGCGTTGTAAGAATTTCTAAGAAAATAATTGAATTTATCATTTACTGCCTCTGGTAAACTTCTTCCGATCATTTATCTTGTAAATGCTCTATGAATAACGCAAGAGAGCCACCACACAATTTTTCTACTAAATCTTATTAGTACCCTTTCCAGTTACATGCAATTTTAAGCAAGAAAATACAGATACTACAACTGATGCCAACCTTTTTTCTGTGCTGGATCACATCGCAGTCATGGGGCACAATTATTCCCATGGAATCAAACTTGATAAATATATTATGATTGTTACACCCTATGCTGTCCAAGCTGCTGTTGCAGCTGATTATTTTTATTATCATTATTATTACTGTTATTTATTTCAGCCACAGCTCACTCAAAAAATGTTGCAGTGACATGAAAAAAAATGATAAATACATCAAGTTTCTTGTTTGGGCCAACAGAGAAATAGAGATTTAAAGTAATGCATGCCCTGATACCAATAGGGCGAGTGCAGATAAAGTTGCACAAAGAAAGCAAGCCAGTGTGCTTTTATTGATAATAATGAAGATGGGTCAAACTGTGTGTTTAATAATTCATTCAACAGCAAGTTGAAGAAAAGTGAGTGTTTTCAGAGAGACACACAGTATTAAAAATAGTACAGTTTTCACTCAAAAGATTAAAGAAGTTGAAATTTGGTCAGGAGCTACTTTAGCTACCCTTGTCGTGGTCAGTTTAATTACAAACATACCAAGAGACAAAGCTTATAAATACGTCAACAATACAGTCATATAGTGGGACGGTATCACAGACAAATTACGTCTATCACAAAGTTAAATGCATTTCATCCTAAAACTGAATTCACTTTATAAACAGAGAAAAATAACAGCTTCGGTGGTGTTTTTTTTTTTTTTGTGTGTGTGGGGGGGGGGTCACCTTACAGTTCCGCGTCCACTGTTAACCCGACCTGTTCAGATGCTGTCATTAATCAGAAGTTAATGCATTCTCAAAAACATAAATGGCTGTGTTTCCAATCTATAGTACACAGTCTTCCTCTAAATCAGGACACAGAGAATCATAGATTTGATATATTAAAACAAGTAGCTGCAACTAACTGTTATAAAGTGGACTTTTACTGCTGGTATTCACTGCTGGAGAGTACTTAACCAGGGTATCAATTCCACGAATGTGATCTGTCAGAGGTATGTTCATAATTACCTTTACCATTAAATCTTCTCTTTCTGCACTCATGTTGCTCCTTCAAGTTGTGGTCCTGTTATGCAGTGCCACTCAAAGCTACACCAAACTCCTTCACCAGCTGCTTGAAAGCGTCATGATAATGATAGATGATGTTCGCTGCCTACTAGTTACAATATCATATAACCACATCTTTTCAAATTCCTTTGGCATTTAACGGTCCGCATGACATTTTCAACATATCAATTAAACACTCACATTTAAGTTCTTAATAACCAAACTCATTGACCGACAGATTGTTAGTATCCCAAAGTCAAAAAGTAAGTAACTAATTACTTAAGTAATCCATATAATCTTCTTTTGTTTTTCTTTTTGGAACAGCAGCCACTATCATCCTGACCTATTCTCCTTTTGCATCCATAGCACCCCATAAGTCACAATGACAAAGTGTAAATGTCTCCTTCCCCACCAGTAAAACACTCTCCCTCTGTCACGTCTTGTGCGTGTACTGTGCTTACATTTGTGTTTCGTATCTGCATATAAATAAAAAATGAACGCACAGTATGCAGTCTTTCCTCTGCTGTTACTACCATAAATTAAGATTTCCATGTGACCATCTACGACTGGCGCAGTAGAAAGGAAATGGTACATGTTGCTACCCTAAATAGCAACATGTATCACCACAAAAACAAAGGACATTATCTTGCACAAGAAATTAATTATGAAATAGATGACCAGTATAGATGATAAACATTAAACACAAGAAAATAAACTGCTGTAATTGTTGAGAGATAAGCACAGCTACTGCTGTACTAGTTCATACCTGTTTCCAAAGAAGCTGCCTCACAGCAGCTTGCTTGAAAATTGCACAGGCAGTATTCACGCTGCCAACTATTTCTATCTATTCTACAGCAGTTTCCACATTCACACATTACGACAAAGTTTATTTGAGACATACTGTTCAAAGAAAAATTATAGTTATGGGAGTTTTTACTGTTTTGTCTAACCAAATAACAGCTGATCTAAGATAGATGATAAGTGACACACACATATATGATTCATGAATGTTACTTTGTCATAATCTGGATGATAAGTATAATTCAGTGGAAAATATTTACTGTGTGTGATTTAGTAAGTGGCACTACTGCAGATATTGAATTCAGTTTGTATTCCCTACATAGCTGTAAAGAGAACAAAAAGTTTAAAGTACAACAAAGCAGTGCAATTAGTTATATTGTAACATGTTAATCGATGAAAAATTCCTAAACATTCTGTATAAAATATTGATTACACTTTTCTTTGTTATCCTTGATAATGTTACTGAGGGGTCATTGTGTAGGAGTTTTAGTGTGCAAACTCTTTGACTCTGAAGATGCAAGAAATATGAAGATGGATTATGTTGCTCTTCTCTTCAATAAATGAAGAAAAAGGAAAAATAATAACACAAAACAGTAATAAAAATAGAAGGCACCCAGGAAATAGAAGATAAGGACTTAATGGAAGACAGAGATCACAAAGAGGCATTTCAAAAAAATATTTAGCCATTTCATGATTTTTTACTGATGCTGGACAGTAATGTGCAGAGAGTTACTGCACTGGAAAGTAATAGGTATGTGAAAAGAGTTACATGTAACTACAAAATGTTATGCCACAGCATTCAGTAAATACATTCTAACACGTAAAGAAAACAGAGATGTTTTCAGGAGTATTTAATGTGGATAGTGATGAGAAAATGTAATACTTTCCAGTCGTACTAGTCAGCCAAAGCAATTGTTCAAAATACTATTCCATAATACGTTGTTGTGCTATAGATTCGAATTTCTGTTGGGTTTGTCGGTCATACATTGTTGTGCTACAGATCTGAAGTTCTGTTGGGTTTGGTAAACTCATTTATATTATGTTTATCCCCCCCATGAACCATGGAACTTGCCGTTGGTGGGGAGGCTTGCGTGCCTCAGCGATACAGATAGCCGTACCGAAGGTACAACCACAACGGAGGGGTATCTGTTGAGAGGCCAGACAAATGTGTGGTTCCTGAAGAGGGGCAGCTGCCTTTTCAGTAGTTGCAAGGGCAACAGTCTGGATGATTGACTGATCTGGCCTTGTAACAATAACCAAAACGGCCTTGCTGTGCTGGTACTGCGAACGGCTGAAAGCAAGGGGAAACTACGGCCGTAATTTTTCCCGAGGGCATGCAGGTTTACTGTATGATTAAATGATGATGGCGTCCTCTTGGGTAAAATATTCCGGAGCTAAAATAGTCCCCCATTCGGATCTTCGGGCGGGGACTACTCAAGAGGATGTTGTTATCAGCAGAAAGAAAACTGGCGTTCTACGGATCGGAGCGTGGAATGTCAGATCCCTTAATCGGGCAGGTAGGTTAGAAAATTTAAAAAGGGAAATGGATAGGTTAAAGTTAGATATAGTGGGAATTAGTTAAGTTCGGTGGCAGGAGGAACAAGACTTCTGGTCAGGTGACTACAGGGTTATAAACACAAAGTCAAATAGGGGTAATGCAGGAGTAGGTTTAATAATGAATAGGAAAATAGGAATGCGGGTAAGCTACTACAAACAGCATAGTGAACGCATTATTGTGGCCAAGATAGATACGAAGCCCACACCTACTACAGTAGTACAAGTTTATATGCCAACTAGCTCTGCAGATGACGAAGAAATTGAAGAAATGTATGATGAAATAAAAGAAATTATGCAGACAGTGAAGGGAGACGAAAATTTGATAGTCATTGCTGACTGGAATTCGAGTGTAGGAAAAGGGAGAGAAGTAAACGTAGTAGGTGAATATGGATTGGGGCTAAGAAATGAAAGAGGAAGCCGCCTGGTAGAATTTTGCACAGAGCACAACTTAATCATAGCTAACACTTGGTTTAAGAATCATGATAGAAGGTTATATACATGGAAGAACCCTGGAGACACTAAAAGGTATCAGATAGATTATATAATGGTAAGACAGAGATTTAGGAACCAGGTTTTAAATTGTAAGACATTTCCAGGGGTAGATGTGGACTCTGACCACAATCTATTGGTTATGACCTGTAGATTAAAACTGAAGAAACTGCAAAAAGGTGGGAACTTAAGGAGATGGGACCTGGATAAACTGAAAGAACCAGAGGTTGTACAGAGATTCAGGGAGAGCATAAGGGAACAATTGACAGGAATGGGGGAAAGAAATACAGTAGAAGAAGAATGGGTAGCTTTGAGGGATGAAGTAGTGAAGGCAGCAGAGGATCAAGTAGGTAAAAAGACGAGGGCTAGTAGAAATCCTTGGGTAACAGAAGAAATATTGAATTTAATTGATGAAAGAAGAAAATATAAAAATGCAGTAAATGAAGCAGGCAAAAAGGAATACAAACGTCTCAAAAATGAGATCGACAGGAAGTGCAAAATGGCTAAGCAGGGATGGCTAGAGGACAAATGTAAGGATGTAGAGGCATATCTCACTAGGGGTAAGATAGATACTGCCTACAGGAAAATTAAAGAGACTTTTGGAGATAAGAGAACCACTTGTATGAACATCAAGAGCTCAGATGGAAACCCAGTTCTAAGCAAAGAAGGGAAAGCAGAAAGGTGGAAGGAGTATATAGAGGGTCTATACAAGGGCGATGCACTTGAGGACAATATTATGGAAATGGAAGAGGATGTAGATGAAGATGAAATGGGAGATACGATACTGCGTGAAGAGTTTGACAGAGCACTGAAAGCCCTGAGTCGAAACAAGGCCCCCGGAGTAGACAACATTCCATTGTAACTACTGACGGCCTTGGGAGAGCCAGTCCTGACAAAACTCTACCATCTGGTGAGCAAGATGTATGAAACAGGCGAAATACCCTCAGACTTCAAGAAGAATATAATAATTCCAATCCCAAAGAAAGCAGGTGTTGACAGATGTGAAAATTACTGAACAATCAGTTTAATAAGCCACAGCTGCAAAATACTAACACGAATTCTTTACAGACGAATGGAAAAACTAGTAGAAGCCGACCTCGGGGAAGATCAGTTTGGATTCCGTAGAAATACTGGAACACGTGTGGCAATACTGACCTTACGACTTATCTTAGAAGAAAGATTAAGGAAAGGCAAACCTACGTTTCTAGCATTTGTAGACTTAGAGAAAGCTTTTGACAATGTTGACTGGAATACTCTCTTTCAAATTCTAAAGGTGGCAGGGGTAAAATACAGGGAGCGAAAGGCTATTTACAATTTGTACAGAAACCAGATGGCAGTTATAAGAGTCGAGGGACATGAAAGGGAAGCAGTGGTTGGGAAAGGAGTAAGACAGGGTTGTAGCCTCTCCCCGATGTTATTCAATCTGTATATTGAGCAAGCAGTAAAGGAAACAAAAGAAAAATTCGGGGTAGGTATTAAAATCCATGGAGAAGAAATAAAAACTTTGAGGTTCGCCGATGATATTGTAATTCTGTCAGAGACAGCAAAGGACTTGGAAGAGCAGTTGAACGGAATGGATGGTGTCTTGAATGGAGGATATAAGATGAACATCAACAAAAACAAAACGAGAATAATGGAATGTAGTCGAATTAAATTGGGTGATGTTGAGGGTATTAGATTAGGAAATGAGACACTTAACGTAGTAAAGGAGTTTTGCTATTTGGGGAGCAAAATAACTGATGATGGTCGAAGTAGAGAGGATATAAAATGTAGACTGGCAATAGCAAGGAAAGCGTTTCTGAAGAAGAGAAATTTGTTAACATCGAGTATAGATTTAAGTGTCAGGAAGTCATTTCTGAAAGTATTTGTATGGAGTGTAGCCATGTATGGAAGTGAAACATGGACGGTAAATAGTTTGGACAAGAAGAGAATAGAAGCTTTCGAAATGTGGTGCTACAGAAGAATGCTGAAGATTAGATGGGTAGATCACATAACTAATGAGGAAGTATTGAATAGGATTGGGGAGAAGAGAAGTTTGTGGCACAACTTGACCAGAAGAAGGGATCTTTTGGTAGGACATGTTCTGAGGCATCAAGGGATCACCAATTTAGTATTGGAGGGCAGCGTGGAGGGTAAAAATCGTAGGGGGAGACCCAGAGATGAAAACACTAAGCAGATTCAGAAGGATGAAGGTTGCAGTAGGTACTGGGAGATGAAGAAGCTTGCACAGGATAGAGTAGCATGGAGAGCTGCATCAAACCAGTCTCGGGACTGAAGACCACAACAACAACACAACTACAACATTATGTTTATATTTTTGTGTCAAATGTACTGCAAAAATTATATATTCAAATGTACACTAATAAGGCTGCACTGAATTAAGAATGCGCATTGCACATGTATGCACTATGCCACCCAAGTTTATGCGCCTCTGTAATTTCTATGCCAATAAAGGCAGAGGTCATTACATGTGGAACATAACCTCAATTGGAAAAGGATGAGTTAGTAAAACTGTCCATGTCCTTGAAGGAGCTATCCCACAGTCTGCCTTTATCGATTAAGAGGAATCATAGAAAACTTAAACCAGGCAGGACAGGGAGAGATTTGAATTCTCCTCCTCCCAAGGTCTTAATCTATGTGTGCTACTTTACTCACTGAAATATGGGCAACTCTAATATCATCACAAAAAGCATAATATGCATCATTTTTGTGTGTGATAAAACTGGTGTCAATGCAGCCATATAAATTAAAAACAGAGCATATAATAAAACTAATTAATATTTTATTTACGTTCTGCTCTGTCATGAGTTACTGTACATAAACACACTGGTTGCAAAAACATTTCTGATAATGTCTGAGAATTCAGTTCCTTCTTCTCTTAGTAACAGGTCCTGATTGCTTTCCTTTACGTTTGCGTTTCCATTTCTTGTTCTGCTGCATCCACATATCTCTCTTTGCCTCCCATTTCAGTTGTTTAACATCTGCAATTAAAAAATGAAAATTAGGGGAAAAGATTATGCTTTCTTAATATTAAAATACGTGCAAATGGACACACTGAAGTCCTAATTTCTATATCTAAATCTACATTTACACATTGCAAGGCATATTACAGTGTATAGCAGATAGTTCGCCATGTATCACTAACATTCTCTCACCCTGGTCACTGTTGTTTCATCTGCAAATGAGTGTTGGTAAGCTTGAATTTCTCTAAATTTACCACCAAAGACATTTTTTGATAAACATGCGGTAGGAAGTAAAATGTTGATTGAGTCTCCTTGGAACATGTATGCACAGAATTTAATTGTATGCCTTCCTATAATGAATAACACCTCTCTTACAACATATGTGACTGAAGCACGGCAACTCCATGTCACACTTGTCCTGATTAAATGTACAATGAGTAAATGCACAGTTCCTCTTTTCATTTTCTTCATTGATCTTACATGGTAAACATCTACCGTATTTACTCGAATCTAAGCCACACTCGAATCTAAGCCGCACCTGAAAAATGAGACTCGAAATCAAGGAAAAAAATTTTTCCCGAATCTAAGCCGCACCTGAAATTTGAGACTCGAAATTCAAGGGGAGAGAAAAGCTTTACGCCGCACCTCCAAATCGAAACAAAGTTGGTCCATTGTAATACGAGACACAATTTAGGTCGAATGAATGACGATACAGCTACAGTAGTTTGGTTCGAGTCGTAAGCTTAGCAGTTAAGCTTTACCAGGTAGCCATTGCTATGCGTCAGGCGCTCCGTCCGTATTTATGGGGTACCCTTCCTTTTTCACGTGCTTCGTCTGGTTTGAAATGATTGCTTATTTTCTTTGATCTGATAAGTGCCGTTCTCTTTGTTATAGATGTTTACGTCACTCTAAGCTGAAAATGCATTACTGTACTGTGTCATGCATTGTTTGTCACATTCTCATAATGTGTGTTTACAGCCTGTCGCCGCTCACGGCATGGCTTTGTTTTTGTGCGTGCTACCACCGCTTTATAAAAAAAAAAAAGGAGTCATCTCATTAGTGAAACAATGGCAAGAGACTGCTATTTGTTGTTACTTACACTGCTGCTTTCTTTTATAATGATCAACAAGAACCAAATAATAGACTGTGTATGATAGAAGATGTTCTGAACAAGAGTTTAGCAAAAATTTTTCTCCGTTTGAAAATCTCTGCAGGCGCCTCTTTAGTACATTACATTCTGCACAAAAATTAGAGTCATCTTAGATTTAAAAATCTAGGCAATTGCCGTGTCTACCAACATTTTTCAGTACTTCCGTTTTCTTTGCACTCGATTCTAAGCCGCAGGCGGTTTTTTGGATTACAAAAACTGGAAAAAAAAAAGTGTGGCTTAGATTCGAGTAAATACGGTAATACTGAGCAACATCCACAAACTGGTCAAATGAAGGTCTTCTAAACTGTTTTCTAACATATCACTCCTGGCCTCACCATAGGGTCATCCTCTCAGTTGGGACACCAAAGCCAGTTTCTGGCATATTGTGGAAGGGGGACTTTTTTCAGCCTATAGATGATTGGTCAGTATTTATGTAACCCATCTTAGTGGTTTGTAGTCAGAGTCTACTACGCTGGGTTAAGGACTAGTGACTTTTCCATGAAGGAAGGTGTTTTATAGCAGGTGTTGGAAATACACTTGGCTGGATGTCTTCCCAGATATAGGAAGCAAGTTGTATGCTCTGGAGGTGGTTCTTATACTATTTCTGAAATTGAAAGTAAGTGATCCTTCACGGTCAACAAAGTTCTTTTCCAATAAGGAAGGCTTATAAGAATTAATTTCCAGGTGTGACCATGGAATTCAGATTAGTTGCCTTTCAATCTGCTAGGCAAGTACTGTAGTTTAATGAGTGGGCATGCACTCAATAGGAAGAGACCTCATCATCAACATGTGGAGTGACTAGCTACCTGTAGGCAGCATAAATTATAAGTAACAGGCTTGGCGACGTCTAACTGAAGCCAATAAATTATATCTGCTCCTGTAGAAACTTGGAGTGCAGTTTTATGGTGTGTGGTCTGCTTCCTACTGACTTTAAACTGGTATCCTGTTTTGTTCTCAAGAAGATTATCAGCTCAAGTTGCTAGGAGCTGACTGGAAGCAGCATACTTACTGTTAGTGGTGTAGGGTTTCCAGTCCTGTAGTCACAGTCTAGATCCTGGAATTATGCTAAAAGCAGGTAAATAGCTATCCAACATTAATTATTGGTTTTGGAATAGAGACTAGTATAACTCTGTTTTCACATGGATGTGAGGGGTTTCTTTAGTACACACATTTTTTGAGCAATAGATAAGACTGTGAAGTTTTAGTACAAATCAGCACACACAAATTCCATAAATTAATGATACAATCATAATTAATGAAAATCTATGATAGAGCTCTATTCAAACTGATTATACTCGTATACTTTTCAGTCAGCACGTGTACACCCTAAGTCTGCACTACAAGTAGATGACTGATTTTGAGATGTGGATACAAGGTTGTGTTTCTGAACCTATTGAAGGTGTTCCACAACACAGAAGAGAAAACACTGTGCAGGATAATAAGTGTACATCTGACGGATCAGACAGTGAAATCGCAGGATTGCGGCATCTGGCTAAATTGCTGTTCGAGCACAAAATAAGTGAGTACATGGTCATTAGCACCTCATGGGAGTGAAATGACAGTCAGTACACAAAAATTAATGAGATAGGAACATAAACAAATAAAAGTGATACAAAAGCGAATATCAGAGAAGGAAAGTTGCTACTCACCATATAGCGGAGATGCTGAGTCGCGATAGGCACAACAAAAACACACACACAATTATAACATTCAGCCCTTAAGGCCTTTGTCAACAAGACACACACACGCATATACACACTCACGCAAATGCAACTCACACACACGTCTGCAATCTCAGGCAACTGAAACCACACTCATTTGCCTGAGACTGCAGACGTATGTGCGAGTTGCATTTGCGTGAGTGTGTGTGTATGTGTGTCTATTGTTGACAAAGGCCTGAATGGCCGAAAGCTAAATTTGTGTGAATCTTTTTGTTGTGCCTATCGTGACTCAGCATCTTCGCTATATGGTGAGTAACAACTTTTCTTCTCTAATATTGTTACATTCCATCCTAGATTTTCCATTGTTTGATACAAAAGAGAAGTACACAAAATCATTAAAAAGTCAAAATACACCCATAACAGGAGAGCTGGTTTGCTATCACTCTCAATACCGGCCCCATTATATATACAAAGCTGTAGAAACCAGACAAATTTAGCCATATTCAGATGAATGCTATTTTGTCATTCGTTAACAAATTCTAACCAATAAGGCACCACTTTAGAACTACTTTCTTCTACTTTTACATTCTTCTAAAATAATTATTTTTCAGTAAATAGGTTTCAGGATAACCACATAATCCGTACAACACCATTTTTGAAAATTTGAAAAAATTGTATATTAGAAAAAATTACACACAATGTATACCTTAAAATATAAGTAAGTTTTTCTTCACACTAATGATGTGGCTAATTACAGTTTTCATAGAGAATCATATTGTTTCTTTGTATGGTAGATCTTGACACAAGGTTCCATATACAAAGCAACACCACATTGCTCACACTGGTACCAGGCCTCTTTCTGAGAAGCTTTTCCACTTTCTTTTTTGCACCTGAAAATATATACATGGCATATACAAGCAGCATACTTCTTGCTTGTGGGTGGTATCCACTACAGCAAATACCACTGTGTTCCACTTTGCACAGCAGTATCAGTAACATGTTGCACATCATCTTCAATTAGCTCAGCTGCAAGTCTCGTGATGGAGTCAGTCATTTTCACTCCCTCCTGGTGCTCTGAATTACACAGATAAAATATTTTTCACACTCCCATGTCATACGAATGTACAACTTCCTCCATGATTTGATTGTTCCGTACTGAAACCACACCGTACTACAAGATCTGCACGATCATCACATGTCTTTTTCACAATGTAATCTAATATTGTAAGTGGTTTCATCATAAGTGTTTTATTCTTTTTGGTATGTGATACAAATGATGTTACATACACACACCTCTTTATGTTTCCATTTTATCACCTACAAATTGTTCACATTGCACCCTTTCCCTGTTTAGTTGCAGCTAAATCTTTGGACACTGTTTGTCATGTTTTGCTTACTGTACCACAGCACCAATTCCTTCCTAACCCAACTGCTCCAAGATTTCTGGGCTGGAGTAAAATTTGTCTAAGTAAGCAGTGTGGTCTGTTTTGCAATGTAAGCCTCAAAATTAATTACATAAAGATTGTTTGCTTCAGCAACAGTATATAACTTCAAACCACATTTGTGTGGTTTATTCTGAATATACACATGAACACTCACATGAACAAAAAATGAACACACTCCCTGATCTATCATAAGTTTCTCAGGCAGACAATATGCCCTAGTATAAGGCTCTTTGAGACTGTTGTATTAACGAATAACTCTGAAGACTGGATGATACTACTTCTCTTGGTCTCTGTTGCTTGGAATTGTCAACAAGATTGCAAACAGAGTAAACCTTAAGTGACTCATTACTTGCGCACAAAAATTCACCCAATCATTGGATTAGTGTTCCAATCCTGAGTCATCCTGAAACATACATATGAAAAACTATGGTCAAGAAACACCTATTTTTACTGAGTGTCAGTAGCTTCCACAAACTTAGTACTGAATGAGGTTTCAGTTCCTTTTTACTGTTTCTTTGCTACTACCTGAGATGAACATACATGTGTATGAGCTTTAGATTCTCTGGTGTCTTCATTGGTTAGAAAAACATTTGAACAATGGCTATCTCATGTAATCAATCTTCATGAGAACTTTTTGTGGTGCTGTGTTAAGAGGTAAATACAGCTGAGTGTCAGCTGTAGTCTACACACCAATGGCCACAACAGACTTTTATGCAGTGCATTCTGATGTTCACTATTTGTTTCATTCTCTTGCAATAAATGGCTTTCATTCAGTTAATCTGTTGGAATGAACAATGCACTGCTAATACAGTCAAACAGAAATGACCACAGAAAACACATTTTTTGTACATAGTAACAGCGACATATTATTATTTAACAGTCAGTCTCTTGCTTTCAAATGTGTCGCTTTCTCCAAAATCATCTTTTTCACTACTTCAATCATCTACACTCCTGGAAATTGAAATAAGAACACCGTGAATTCATTGTCCCAGGAAGGGGAAACTTTATTGACACATTCCTGGGGTCAGATACATCACATGATCACACTGACAGAACCACAGGCACATAGACACAGGCAACAGAGCATGCACAATGTCGGCACTAGTACAGTGTATATCCACCTTTCGCAGCAATGCAGGCTGCTATTCTCCCATGGAGACGATCGTAGAGATGCTGGATGTAGTCCTGTGGAACGGCTTGCCATGCCATTTCCACCTGGCGCCTCAGTTGGACCAGCGTTCGTGCTGGACGTGCAGACCGCGTGAGACGACGCTTCATCCAGTCCCAAACATGCTCAATGGGGGACAGATCCGGAGATCTTGCTGGCCAGGGTAGTTGACTTACACCTTCTAGAGCACGTTGGGTGGCACGGGATACATGCGGACGTGCATTGTCCTGTTGGAACAGCAAGTTCCCTTGCCGGTCTAGGAATGGTAGAACGATGGGTTCGATGACGGTTTGGATGTACCGTGCACTATTCAGTGTCCCCTCGACGATCACCAGTGGTGTACGGCCAGTGTAGGAGATCGCTCCCCACACCATGATGCCGGGTGTTGGCCCTGTGTGCCTCGGTCGTATGCAGTCCTGATTGTGGCGCTCACCTGCACGGCGCCAAACACGCATACGACCATCACTGGCACCAAGGCAGAAGCGACTCTCATCGCTGAAGACGACACATCTCCATTCGTTCCTCCATTCACGCCTGTCGCGACACCACTGGAGGCGGGCTGCACGATGTTGGGGCGTGAGCGGAAGACGGCCCAACGGTGTGCGGGACCGTAGCCCAGCTTCATGGAGACGGTTGCGAATGGTCCTCGCCGATACCCCAGGAGCAACAGTGTCCCTAATTTGCTGGGAAGTGGCGGTGCGGTCCCCTACGGCACTGCGTAGGATCCTACGGTCTTGGCGTGCATCCGTGCGTCGCTGCGGTCCTGTCCCAGGTCGACGGGCACGTGCACCTTCCGCCGACCACTGGCGACAACATCGATGTACTGTGGAGACCTCACGCCCCACGTGTTGAGCAATTCGGCGGTACGTCCACCCGGCTTCCCGCATGCCCACTATACGCCCTCGCTCAAAGTCCGTCAACTGCACATACGGTTCACGTCCACGCTGTCGCGGCATGCTACCAGTGTTAAAGACTGCGATGGAGCTCCGTATGCCACGGCAAACTGGCTGACACTGACGGCGGCGGTGCACAAATGCTGCGCAGCTAGCGCCATTCGACGGCCAACACCGCGGTTCCTGGTGTGTCCGCTGTGCCGTGCGTGTGATCATTGCTTGTACAGCCCTCTCGCAGTGTTCGGAGCAAGTATGGTGGGTCTGACACACCGGTGTCAATGTGTTCTTTTTTCCATTTCCAGGAGTGTAGAATATCTTCAGCAGTAAGTGGAATGGTGATTTCCTGGCCAAATAAAGTTTGACATGTTATACTGAACGAAAATTACAGCTCATAATGAGTAGCAAGCAGAAGGTGCAGACAAATCTTTCTTTTCATCTGTGAATGTAAACTGTGAGTAAGACTGCTGGATGCAACATCTAAGATATAAAATACATGAAGCCAACACTGCAATCCATAGTTTTTATGAGCTTGATGATTTTTGGACAGCATGTTGCCCACAAATTCTATGGTCTTGGCACTAAGAATGTTAAATTAACTTGGAGAACAAGTTAATTGTTACCGTGCAAACTTTTCTCAAACTGTTGTATAAGTGAAAAAATATTGTAGTAGAAGTTTCAAACTATGTTTGTTGTAACCCGAAATAGAGGGTTAGCACCCAGCAAAATTATCAACTGACCTTTTAGGTGCAGGATACAATGTGCTGCATGGCAGTGGTCAAACACAAAGCTTCTCCAACCTCAGCTTGTTGTCCTACACCCCCCGTCACTCGTCCCTCAATCACATATGACCCTGCCCGTAGTAGTCTCTAACGATGTGCAAGACTGAACAACATGCAAAACTTTTTGGTAGCTGCATCTGCCAGTTCACAGCTCCAAATTTCCATGTACCCAGTACAATATCACTGCCTTCCACTTCTTTTATCAGTAAATAAAACTGTTCTGTACTGAGTGGACTGGTTTCTCTGTTGAACACATGTACTGGGTGTCTTGCAATGTACTCTGTGAATCAGAGGAAATGGGGAATTCTGTAGCTAAAATACATCCAGCCTGGCCCAATGCCCTCAAGACTGCAAGTAACACAGCAGCACAGAAAGTAAATTTCCTATTCACGTCATGGGAACACCGCATAAACTACAGAGCAATAAAGGTAATCCCTTCCTTAGACCCATTGTTGTATATTGCCAAATAGTTGGCATATAGGTATAAAATGTTTATAGATGAATCCCAGAACACTGTACTTATATTCAAGAAGAGTCAAAATATTGTTGCGGTTTCTGTGAGTACAGAAAGGAAAGGAAGATCAAGATTTTATGTCCCTTCCATAATTAGGCCATTAGACAAAGAGCACAAGGAAGGATAGGGAAAGATTCCAAACATATTCTTTTCAAAGGAACCATCCTGGCATTTACACTGAAGAGCCAAAGAAACTGGTACACCTGCCTAACATCGCGTAGGGCCCCCGCAAGCGCACAGAAGTGCCGCAACACGATGTGGTATGGACTCGACTAATGTGTGAAGTAATGCTGAAGGGAACTGACACCATGAATCCTGCAGGTCTGTCCATAAATCCATAAGAGTACAAAGGGATGGAGATCTCTTTTGAACAGCATGCTGCAAGGAATCCCAGTATGCTCAATAATGTTCATGTTTGGGGAGTTTGGTGGCCAGCAGAAGTGTTTCAACTCAGAAGAGTGTTCCTGGAGCCACTCTGTAGCATTTCTGGATGTATGGGGTGTAGCATTGTCCTGCTGGAATTGCCAAAGGCTGTTGGAATACACAAGGGACATGAAGGGACGCAGGCAATCAGACAGGATGCTTACATAAATGTCAGATGTCGGAGTCGTATCTAGATGTATCAGGGCTCCCATTATCACGCCAACTGCACGCACACCTCACCATTACAGAGGCTCCACCAGCTTGAGCAGTCCCCTGCTGACATGCAGGGTTCTTAGATTCATGAGGTTGTCTCACGTCCGCCGCTCAATACAATTTGAAATGAGACTCGTCCGATCAGATAACATGTTTCCAGTCAAAAACAGTCCAATGTCAGTGTTGACGGGCCCAGGTGATGCGTAAAGCTTTGTGTTGTGGAGACGTCAAGGGTACACAAATGGGCCTCCGACTCCAAAAGCCCATATCGATGAAGTTTTGTTGAATGGTTGGCACGCTGACACTTGCTGGTGGCCCAGCACTGAAATCTGCAGCAATATGTGGAAGGATTGCACTTCTGTCACATTGAACAATTCTTTTCAGTTGGCATTGGTCCCGTCCTTGCAGGACCTTTTTCCGGCTGCAGCAATGTCGAAGATTTGATGTTTTACTGGATTCTTGATATTCATGGTACACTCGGTGATGCTGAGTCCCATCACTCGTGCACCTACTATAACACTACATCCAAATTCACTTAAATCTTGATAATCTGCCATTGTACCGGCAACAACCAATCTAACAACTGCGCCATACACTTGATGTCCTAAATAGGCGTTGCTGACCACAACGCTGTATTCCATGTGTTTACATTTCTCTGTATTTGAATACGCTTGCGTCTACCATTTTCTTTTGTACTTCAGTATATCTTGGGCAATTTAAGAAAACTATGAAAAACCTGTAGCTGAATGGCCAAATGTGGATTTAAAATGCCATCCACCCAAATTTGGGTCCAGTGTCTTAACCACTGTGGCATTCTGCTAGGTTCCAGTCCAGAGTGGCAGCCAGCTCCACCAATGGAAACTGATAAACATTATAAGTCACTAGGTCAGCTTCTGCACGAATCCCAAACAAAACTGTCACTTGTAGGCCATCTGAAGATGCCATTTCCACAAATGAGCACATATGCTTGTCATACTAAGGGAAGTTACACTGGCTGAATAGTTGTAGCTCACCAACCTCAGCACAGAGGCTGGCTATGGTGCTGAACTAGTAGACACCCTTGGTCATCCTTGTCCCTACATGGCAGATAGCATCTATGATGCACGGGTATCACCAATCCACACAAGTGGCCCTGTAATCCAACCAGAAATGCAAGAAAGCCTTATAAAACTGTAACAGGCATACACTGTCTGTTCCCCAGGATTTACTCTAAGTTCACAAGTACAATCTATTAATTGTAGTTTGCTACTGACCAACCACAGTTACAGGGTTGGAAAAAGAATGAAATATAGCAAAATCATCCATTGGTCTGCCTTGACACACATCATTCTACTTTACAAACAAAGCACAATGACTTCCTTAACAACATTTAACAGAAATGATAGAAGATGAAGGACAACATGAATATGGTAGAAATGCCCAGACACCCTATTAATGTGGGCTGTACTATGATATCATGCCTTCAAGTGGTGTTGTAGGCTTTCTCAATATCAAAAAGACATCAACGACATGTTGCTTGCTTGTTGAATCAGGGTTGCCACAAGTTACCCCAAGTCAAATTCCCTGATACTTCCCTGATTTCCAGACATATTTTAGCATTTTTCGCTGAAAAATTTTGAGATCGATTGATTAATTGAGTGGGTTTATGGGGCCAAATGGTGAGATTATCAGTCCTGTGATTCCTAACTTACTCACAGATGAAAGAGGGTCAGCTATGGATGGATCCAGTGTGGAGTCAAACACACACAATGGAAGATATAAAAGGTTAGACTAAATCTAAAAACTGGAAAACAGAGTGCTCTTTCCATGGGGGAGTGGTCATGGGGTCCCAGACTGAGAAAACATGAAGAGAGACCCAAACACAGCCAACCTGCCTCTGCACCAGGAGTAAAGCAAAACCTTATATCAGGAAATAACCACTTTCACAGAGGAAACTGAGGACCAATTCAACCATCCATGAATTGTCTGCTAACATTAATATTAAAGAAGACTATATTTAGCATGAAGGGGACTAGCCAAACAGTCAGTCCGTTCATTCTCTGGGTTAACCACATGACTTGGGACTCAGAGAAAGACAACTGAGCAGGCAGCACACACCAGGAAGGAGAAAAGACCATGGACACCAGAGATCAAAGGATGACAAGAGTAGCATGCTGCTCAATGAGTTGGTACACATTAAAACACTATGGAGGAAGGCCTGAGTAACAAAATGGGGGCTGTGGTAATGGCTAGCAGCTCTGTTCTGTACACACTACATGATTTCTGCAATAAATGGTGTTCTAAGCCAGTAGGAGACGTGAAAATGTATCCTGCTTTGGTGTTCCAAGCCAATAGGAGACGTGGAAATGTATCCTGCTTTATCTATCATCTTAGAACCATCAGTGTATAAGATTGTAGTACCCTGAAACACTGCAAGGATGGAATGTACAAGGGAGACCATAGGGGCAACAGAGACCTGGAATAGGTTGGTCCTAATCTGTGGTCTAGGCACCATCCAGGATGGAGGGGGGGGGGGGGGGGGGGGGGTAGAGGAAATACATGATGGAGATCCTGACAGAGGGGAGTGAGACGCATTCCAACCGACAATCCCACCCGAGGGTAGTGCTCAGGAGGGAGATGTCCCTCGTTTTCAAAGAGGACAGGGTACATGGGATGGTCAGGGAATCTGTGAATGGCAATTGCATACAAAACCAGAAATTGGCTTCGTCGTATTTGTAGAGGGGGAACCCTCACTTCTGTGAGAAGACTGTCATTGGGAGTAGTGTGATAGGCATCAACAGCCAGGCTCATCCCACAATGGTGAACAGGCTTGAGTATTTTCAGAGTGGAAGGAGCCACTGGCCCTTAAACTAGACTTCCATAATCTAGTATGGACAAGGCCAGAGCACTGGTAAGATGGAGAAGAATAGCATGGTCTGCACACCAAGATGTGTGGGCCAGGAGGCGGAGAGCATTAAGCTTCCGCATGCATATAGTCTTCAGGTGGCAAATATGGGACAGCCACGTCAGCTTTACATAAACAAAAGGTCCAAGAAACGGGACTGTGCTGTAACATCTAGGAGCTGGTCACCTAAATAAAGTTCTGGGTCAGGGTGTACTATAAATTGACAACAAAAATGCATAACCTGCATTTTGGAGAGAGGAAACTGGAAGCCATGGGAGACAGCCCACGCAGAGGTTCGCTGGGTGGCCTCTTGGAGCTGGCACTTAGCAGATGCTACCGAGTGCGAGCTGCACCAGATGCAACAATTGTCGACATACAATGCCGGGGTAACCAACAGATATTACAAGCCCACTAATGACTGTGAGGAAGAGTGTAACACTTAATACAGAATCCTGTGGGATACCATTCTCCTGAATCCAAGGAGTGCTGAGGAAGTGCCAACTGGAACCCAGAAGAGGTGGTGGGATAAAAAATTGTGAATAAAAATCGGAAGGGGGCCGTGAAAGCCCCTGTCACTGAGGCTAACTAAAATGTGAAATGTGCTGACATTTAGTTGAAGCCAGCCAGATTGCAGTTTCGAATCTGAGTAAATAGTCAGTTGGAGATCATCCTTCCTGGAAGCCACACTGATACGGGGACAAAAGGCCATGAGATTCGAGTACCCAACATAATCGGAAGCTGACCATCCTTTCAAGCAGTTTACAAAGTGTGTTCGTCAGTAGCTGTTGAGAGACGTTGGGTTCTTCCCAGGCTTAAGGACATGGATAACTATACTGTCTCGCCACTGTGAGGGGAAGGCACCCATGAGCCAAATGTCGTTCAAGACCCTGAGCAGATATTGCCTCTGTGTAATGTCCAAGTGTTGGATCCTCTGGTTGTGGATGGAATCTGGGCCTGGGGCTTACATGAAGAGGTAAGAGCCTACAAGATTTCCCATTCATTGAAGGGTTCATTATAGCTTTCAGCTTGGTGAGGGTTGAAACAGAAGGCGGGTCTGTCCAACTCTGTGTTTCTGCCGGAGACAGGTGGCAGGATAGGAAGAGGATGCCGAGGCTGTCGCAAAGTGTGTCGCGAGGTGTTCTGCAAAGACCAATGGATCAGTAGACAGAGCACCTTGGAGGATAAGCCCCTTTACAGTTGACTGTCACTGGTGGCCCAGAAGGCTGCAGAGCTTGAACCAAACGTGTGATGAAGAGCCGTACCTCCACAGGAAACACAGTGCTGCCAACATTCCTATTTACTCCACTTAATAGGGTAACGACCCCTAGCACAGAGACACTTAAAAGCGAGGAGGTTGGTCTGAGAAGGGTGTCATTTAAATTGTAGCAGTGCCCGTCAGTGGTCCTGGACAGCGACTGCTACATCCTTGGTCCACCATGGTACTGGCTGATGATGAGGGGGACCTGTGGATAGGGGGACAGCAGTACCAGCAGCATGAAGAATAGTGGCAGAAATACCCTGCATGACCGCATCAATGCAGTTTGAGAGAGAAGTGTCGAAGTGCACAGCAGACATATATAAAGTCCAGCTGGCCCTGCAGAATGCCCAACGTGGGGGCCTGTGTGCCTGGCAGTGGCAGGGGAATAACAGAAACTCTGGCAAGTGATCACTGTCACAAAGATCATCACATGGGGTGACCAATATAGGCAAGCCACGAGAGCAGGAGAGGAGACTGTGAGATAGAGAGCAGTGAAGGCTCCATGAGCAGCACTGAAGTGAGTAGGGGAACTGTCATTGAGCAGACACAAATCAAAGTCTGTAGTAAGCCGGTCAAATAGGAGACCCCTATCCAACAAAGTGGCACTCTCCCACCGGGGTGGTGTGCACTGAAGTCCTCAAGGAGGAGATACGGGGGTATGAATTGCTGTATTAAGGTATACAGTTCATTACAAGAAACTGGTCTACCTGGAAGGCGGTAGACATTACAAATGGTGATTGCTGCAGTTGCCCGCCCTCTAACTGCTATCACTTCCAAGTTGATATGAAGGAGGATCCAGTCACTAATGACATCGATGCAAACCAAAGTGCAGACCCCTCCAGACACTATCCCATGGCCAGCACAGTTCCAACAGAATGCTCAATAACAAAAAACTTTAGAATGTGGTCATCATGCAAGTGAGTTTCTTGAAGAGCAAGACAGAATGAAGAGTAGGAGGAAACAAGGTGTTGTATTTCTGGGAGGTGGCAATAATATTCGTTGCAATTCCACTGGATTATTATGTGGTGAGATGAGACATAAAGAAGCTGAGGGGAGGTCAAGTCACTTGGTTGGTGAGCTTCACCAATGAGGATGGGATGACATCCATAAAAACTGGGTCTCATTTGGGATGAGGTGGAAGGGTAAAGCCCTCCGGGATGCCGGGGAAGCTTTGTCCTTTGACTTGCGTGGCTTCTTGTTCTCCCTCAGAGGGTGGGAGGAGGTGTTCTCAGCAAGGAATTAGATGGCAATGATTACAGTATAGGACAGAGAGTGACTGGTTTTGGGACCCTTGGAGCACTGGACTCTCCCCTGGCCCAAGTGTGCATGCTTTCTGTACTGATAATGCCAGAAAGGGGTGTTCCGAAATGGAGCCCCAACCCTTGCATGAGCCAGAGAAGAGGATGTTTTCCCTGGCTGAGGAGGAGGAGGACGAGTGGTTCCTGGAGGGGAAGGGATGGGAGCCGCCAAGGGTGAGAAAATGGAAGGGGGGCAGGATGGAGGTAATGGTGAAGGGTGAGGATGGGAGGGCATAACTGAGGCATAGGTAGAGGAGAGATTTACAGGGTGAAGTCTGTCAAATTTCTTCCGGGCTTCAAAGTAGCTGAGATGGTCAAGGGTCTTTATTTCCTTCATGTAAACTGGATATTCCGATGAGTGGGGAGAATGGAGACCAGAGCATTTTACACAGTTAGGCGGTGGGGTGCAAGGGCTCCCCAAATGAAGAGGGTGGCCACAGTCACCACAGAAGGGAATGGCACCACAGTGCAAGGACATGTGGTTGAACTTGAGGCAATGGAAGCAATGCGTGGGAGGTGGAATGTATGGTTTCACATCACATCTGTACACCATTACCTTGAACTTCTCAGGCAGGGTATCCTTATCAAATGCCATGACGAAAGTGCCAGTGTCTACACAATGGTCCTTAGAGCCTTTCTGGACACACCGGACGAAATGAACGCCATGTTGTTCCAGATTAGCCCTAAGTTCATCATCAAGGAGAAGTTCCCTATGGAAAATTACATCCCATGTCATACTGTGTGACTTGTGAGGAGTCCCGGCAGGCTGTGGCCGAGTGGTTCTAGGCGCTTCAGTCTGGAACCGTGCTGCTGCTACGGTCGCAGGTTCAAATCCTGCCTCGGGCATAGATGTGTGTGATGTCATTAGGTTAGTTAGGATTAAGTAGTTCTAAGTCTAGGGGACTGAAGACCTCAGATGTTAAGTCCCATAATGCTTAGAGGCATTTGAACCATTTTTGTGAGGAGCAATAGTCATGGGAATGTCTCCTAAATGGTTGCAGGCACAGAGGGAGGCTGGCTGACTGGCGGAAGTTGTCTTTATAAGGAGAGAGCCAGAGCTCATCTTGCTTACAGACTCATTCACCGAACTTGTCCTCAGTATGCTCGTCAAAGAAAAGGGGTTTGGTTGTGGCAAAAGACTTCCTGTCAGTCCTGGTACAGACCAGGAACTGTGGAAAGTGTCTCGCCCCAAGCCGGCACATCCAGCCCTCCTCCCAGGGTGTATCCAAGGAGCGTAAGCCTGGAAAGGCAGAAACAGGAACTGAGACAGAACTACGTTAAGCAAGAGACACAGTCGCAGTAGAGCAGCCAGAGAGTTTAATATATTTCATGTGCCAAACGTACGCCCCGGTACCACCCACTCTGAACAGGGGCTCGCCTTGTAGGCACCACCCACCCACACCAATGGCCGCCTGGCAGGACGGTCGTTGCTGGGAGTACTGATGTCCCAAAACGATGGGCAACTACTCCTAGGCTTCCACAAGGCATTCACAGCACAGGTACCACCAGAGTGGTCCCTGTGGGATCAGGGTACTCAGCCAGATGGGTATGTAACAGCCCCACCACATGGACTGGCTACCGAGCTGGTGACCTAGCAAGGAGGCAAAACGGCTTTGGCGGGGAGGGAGGGAAAAGCAGAAAGGGAGAGGGAGAGGAATCCACACCAAAGACGCTAGGGAGGGAGTTCTTCCCCAACTGGTCCGCACTACAGATTTCAAATTTACAGATGGAGGTCAAACACCTGAGGGAGGACAAAAAAAGAAAAGGCAAAAAGGAGGAGGAAAAGCAACCAACCACACCTGCAAGATGAAGCAGCCGACATAAAGAAGAACACCAAGCGAAGGAATGGAAGGGGCAAAGGGAAAGGAAGAAGGAAAGGGAAAGGAAGAAGGACAGGGAAGGAGAAGGAAGGGGAGGGGAAAGCAGCCCCTGAAAAGAATAAAGGCTGCAATAGATCAGGGACCTGTCCGCACCACACATGTACCCACCAAAGAGCTGTTGGCCCCCTGGGGGGACAAATTTTGAGATCTCAAGGGTAAGTAAAGACATAAATTGACAAAAAATGTAAGGACTTCTGTATTTCTAAACATGTGAGTAAAAATCTTAAGTACTACCATCAATATCTTTTGCAATGAACTGTTTTTAGATGGACAAAGCAAGTCAAATGTTATATATAGTTTCATCAAGACCACAGATTTCATTTTATTTCAATAAAACGAAACACATTTGGTGACAAAAATGTGTATTTCATTGGAATCGCAAGACAGATTTAAAATATCTTCACTGATTGCAAAAATAATCTCAGAAAACAGTAGACCTCTTAAAAGAAGTGTATTAGGCAGGGAAGAGTTGTGTGAACAGACACTATAGGCAACTGCCAATAAAATGTTGGGCCTACTATGTTTGTTATTGTCAGTTATTACCCACTGTGTTATGACTATTATTTTATGGGTATTGTGTGGTTTTTCTTTCATGAAATATGTGAGTAAACAGTGTAAAAACTGCCAGTGACTGTCACTATTTTCTTCCTCTTATCAACCATACTTTCTAATATATAAACTACTTTCAAAGTGCCAAAATGTACTAGGATAAATAAAATGTCATAAAATGCCACACTGTACAAGGTTCTTGCAGTGAGAAAATTGCAGTTCCTGAAATCCATTGCCCGTAGCCTCTGGCCTGCCGAGGAGCTCTGCAATTCTGAGTTCATGGATAAACCACAAACATCTGTTGCATTACACCACACACAAACAGACTTAGCCTGCAGGCAGATCGGTGAGACCAGATCCGATGGGCAGGGCCTGCACATTAGTGGGAAATTATGGGCTTCAGATTGGCAGGACCGATCTGTTAACCCACAAAAATGGCCTGCAGTTTTGGCCCATCATGGAAGGCCACTGGTGTGGCCAGCTATTTACATATGTCGCAGACACCACGTTGATGAAATGAGACCACGTTGAACAATCCAAGGGAAAGATAACTTGCAAGAATGCTATGAAAATCAATACTAATGACAATAGGTAGCAATTCACAGTAAAGATGATCACTGAGCTGCAGACAGGCACATAGAAAAGACAATCACACTCTCACAACTAAAGTTTTGGCCATAGCCTTTGTCAGAAAACAAGAGCACACACACATTCACACAATCATTCAGACACAACTCATGCACACATGACAGCTATCTCTGGCCGCTGCATCAACAGTTTCTGAGAATCAAATCCAAACAAACCTCTCCTGTGCCCCCCCTGCCTCTCATTGGCAGCTGCTAGGCTAACAGGAAGAAGTGGTGGCAGCACTGACTGAAAGCTGAGGGGAGCAGCAGAAAGGGGAGAAGCAATACGAATGAGGGAGTAGGGAAGCGACTCACGTACTCAGCTGCACCCAGCCAGCAACGATGCATAAGATCTCAGTAAACAAACCATTTCATCTACTGAGACAAAAACTAGATTTTTCCAGAATTTTTTCAAATTTCCCTGATATTTCCCTGACACGTTTGAAATTCTCTGATATTCCCTGATTTCCAGAACTTGTGGCAACCCTATGAACAGTCACCGTGTCCAGGTTGTCAATCATAGAATTATAGCACCCTAGCCAAAACTAAAAACTGAACTCCAGAAATAGGCAAAGTGGCTATTTAACATTTACTCCAAGCCTTTACAAGCATGTAGTGAGGGGGAGCTCTGTGATAACAACCTGGACAAGCACAGACCTTAACTTACTTCAAGAAGCATATTATAATATTATATACATCCAAGAGTTACGGAAGTCTACTGCTTCATAAATGTGGTGGAACAGGGACAGGGTAAGGACTTCTTCGGCTGCTTCTGTGAGATGCCACAACATGGTGTAATGCATTTTGTCTCATCAGTTGTGTCACGAACTCACTCCCACCTGGGGAAGTGACAATTACAAGGTTTCCAATCCTTGAAACTGTCTTGCTCAGTGATGGCTCCATGGTGATAAATTATCTTGGCTAGTGGTCGGTACACGATAATATTTTGTCAAAGGAGGTCCAGTGTCACACATAGATAGTAGGTGCTCCACTCAATTCATTTTCATGAAGAGTGAATCCATTTACATGTCACTGTAAAACTGCAGCCATTTTAGAAATGAGGTTCCTCAATGAGATCCTTTTTGTTTCCATCCAGTACTCCTCACAGTCCATACAGATAACTGTTGATCACCTTATGGTGTAACAGACAGAACCAATGTGATGTGTATTGATCAAGGGTTTTTTCCCCTTAGATTTGTGGCTTTCACCTGACTTTATCTTCCAAGGACAAAAGTGGCAACTTTCATGCCAGTCAATTTTTCCGTTTCTGTCTTTAGGGCCAATTCATTTGACTTGAAGCTACTGTTATCTAGTGTAATCATAGATGCCTGTCAAGAAACTATCAATTTTGTTGCAATTACAGTAACATTTCTAGTTACAGTTATTTTCCAATTTCTATAGATAAGACTGAAGACTACTTCATACTGACTAGTTTTTGGTGACAGATTACTATGACGACATGAATTCTAGATGTTTAATAGCTTAATATATTTTCTTTCTGTTGTGTACCAAGCAAGAGGTACACAACATATACCATGTGACACTGCCATCACACAGGCACAACCATTCACCTGATATCTCTAGCTCCAGTACAGCAGTCTGCAGGTGGCACTGACAGACACAGTGCCTCACTAATTGCTTGGAAAGGACATTGAAGAAAATGGTGAACAGCCACTTTGCCTAGGTTATGGAGTTCAGTCGATTAAGTTCTCAGTTTTGACTGGGGTGCTTCCATGCCACTTCCACCAGCACATCCTGTAAGTCCACTGATAGTGTGCTAAAGCCGATAGGGAATGCTGTCAACAGCAAACCACATTGCTTCCATCTTGTACAGCAGACTTGGATATTCTTCTGCTGACAGGTTCAAAACACAACATAGCACGGGCACTAACACAGTTATGAACCATCAGTCAGACAGTTCACTTAAGTGCCTGCAGTTAGCTCAGTACAGTACTCTGAGGACTTCCCTCTGACTTAACAGACAGTATTTACGGAGAAGCATGGCAAGTAACAGATTGTCTGCAAACATTACTATCAGCGATACTTTCCATCTCATAGACTGCCATGAGACAGTAGAGTAGTTAGATGCCATGCATCAATTTGTACCCAAGTGAAATACAATTTTGTAACATACTCTTAATAAATGTTATTTTATTATTTCTTATTGTGTTCCCACATTTCTGTTTTAGTACACCTTATCAAGCAAGTGTTAATTAGTTAGTGTACAAACCAGCTGAACCATAGCAAGGAAACAGTTTTCTGCTGTCATGGGTGTTTGGGCTGAGTTAATGATAGTATTGATTTATTATATTCATAAAGTTTTGCAGCTGGAGGATAACTTTAAGAACTGCAAACAATTTTCACCAGTCATGATTTGGGCAATGTGGAAAAACTCATCATTTGACAACATGAAAAACTGGAAATAGTTGACCACAAGACAGTGCAAACCCACAAAACTTTCATCAACATTGGATGACGAACAACACGAAACACTACTGGACAAAAGGGGAAAAATTACTAAGCAGGACAAACTTTATGCTTCAGTAATTTCATGTTTTCTGTGGCAGCAGCGCATGACTGCCAAGAGACAGTAAAGCTAGTTTGGTGACATGCATTAGATTGTATCCAAGTTAGGTAAGCCAAAGTATACATCACCCCTGAATTTCACTGTATATCAGCGCAAATTAAATATGCATTCTGGAGAATTTTTGGAAGCTACCATTGTCTTTTGCATAATTTACTAGCAATCTGTAAAAAACCAGGGTTCATGATTTCTTTAGCAAAGCAGATTTTCTAAGTGACATTTTGTGTTACATCTAGTTCTCCTTTAGAAAGCAGTATCCCTATATATTATCTGCATTTATCATAAAATAACTCAGTTTTTGAGTTTGCTGACAACTAAAATTAAAATCAAAACATTTTAGGAAATTAGTAATTTTTATCACAGGTTTTTGTATTGCCTTGATAAAAATCTCATTTTGTGTATCTGCTTCAATTCTTATAGGGAATTAGCAACTTTTTAGCTCAACAGATTAAAAGATAATCAGCAGGTTTAATTTAAAGTCCTTTGTCCGCTGCCTTGTAACACACTGCACCAGCCAAAAAGCAGCCCCACTGTGAATGCTGCTCTCAAACACGGGATGAGTTGGCTGACATTCATAAGCAATTGGAAATCGCCCTGACTACTGTCAAACGATTGACAGCTGCTCCAAATCGATGTGTCAGAAGAGCTCCTAAGAGCTGTGTACCTGTGATACCTGTACCAGAGGTACCTCAAGTACTATCCTCTCCTGTAGATCCTGTCTCCTCTGCAGAAAGTACAGGATCTGTCATTACACATACACTTGACTGTGAGTGGCATGTCAATGGTACAGCTAGGCATCCTGTACAGGGTGGATGGGGACCAGGGACAACTCAGGGTGTTGTATCAATCCCCTTAACCAATAAGTTTGAGGTGCTGTCTTTCACTGAAACTGAAACTGACCCAGTGGGACTTGCTTCACCTGTATGGGAGAAACCTGTTTTGTCTGGTGTCAGGAGGAGGCAAACACAAAAGTGAAGGGGCCCATTAATCATTGGCAGTTCAAATATATGGCAAATGATGGCACCCCCTAGGAAAATGGCAGCAAGGGACAGGAAAGGACACCAGGTGCATTCAGTGTGTATGCCTGGGGGCCTCATTCAACATGTTGAAGAGGATATTCCAGCAACCATAGAGTGAACAGGGTGTAACCAATTGCAGATTGTGGTGCACCTTGGAGCAAATGATGCCTGTTGTCTGGCTCCAAGGTCATTCTAGGGTCATTCCAGTGACTGGCAGAGTAGGGTGAGAAGACCAGCCTTGCGTGCAGAGTTTCAATGAAGCTCATAATTTGCAGCATTGTCCACGGAACTGATCATGGTCCTTTGGTACTGAGTTGAGTGGAAGGACTGAACCTGAGACTTCGAAAGTTCTGTGAAAAGCTATGCTGCAACTTACTGGACTTGTGCCATAAGGTTGAGAACTGTAGGGTCGCTCTAAATCGGTCAAGTGTGCACTACACATCAGAGGCTGCTACTCAAAATCCTAATGATAAACTGCTGAAGCATTCACAATGAAGTGCCAGAGTTTGAAGCACTCATGAAAAGCAGTAAAGCTCACATAATACTAGGTACAGAAAGCTGGTTGAAACTTGAAATTGATAACAGTGGGATTTCTGTGGAACTTTTAAGGGTATATCGAAAGGATAGACAAATGGGAAATGGGGGTGGTGTATTTGTTGGAGAAGACAAACCACTTAAATCCACCAAGATAGAAATGAAAGCTGCATGTGAGATTGTCTGGGCAAGACTGAGTATCAGGGGTGGCCATAAAATGATAATTGGATTCTCCTATCACCCACCTGACTCATGATGTAACCAAGAGCTTCAGAGAAAACCTCAGTTCATGTGTACATAAGTTCCCCAGTCATACTGTGATCATTGGTGGATACATTAATCATCCAACAATTAATTGGAAAAATTACAATTTTGTTAGTGGTGGGCATGAGAAGACATCCTGCGAAACTTTACTAAATGCCTTCTCAGAAAACTACCTAGAACAGATGGTTAGGAACCCCACTCATGATGGAAATATACTAGATCTAATGGCAACAAACAGACACGACCTCTCTGAGAAAGGCCACATCGAAACTGGTATCAGTGACCATGATGCTATTGTTGCAATAATGATTAACAAAGTACAAAGGACATCTAAAACAAGCAGAAAGATATACATGGTCAGTAAACTACATTAAAAAAATCTGCAATGTCATATCTAAACAAGAAACGTGAAACTTTTAGCACAGGTCAAGAACAAACAGAGGAACTCTGGCTAAAGTTTAAAAGAATCGTTGACCAAGCACTGGATAATTGCGTTCCCAGCAGGCTGCTGGTGGCATAAAAGTTAGTGTCCTGTCACTAGTGAATGAGACATAAACTGAAATTGAGGGTAGCAAATCAAAAGCTGAAATGCTTAACTCAGTTTTCAAATGTTCCTTTACAAAGGAAAACCCAGGAGAATTGCCCAATTTAATCCTAGTATCAGTGAAAAGATGAATGAAATAAGTATTAGTGTCAGTGGTGATGAGAAACAGCTGAAATCGTGAAAATTGAGCAAAGCTCCAGGTCCTGATCGAACCCCTGTCAGATTCTGTACTGAATTTGTGGCCAAATTAGCCTCTCTTCTAACTATAATCTATTGTAGATCCCTGTGCCCAGTTCTTGAAAAAAGGCATAGGTCACACCCATCTACTAAAAGGGTGGTAGAAATGATCCACGCAACTACTGTCCAATATCCTTGACACAGATTTGTTTTAGAATCTTAGAATACATTCTGAGTTCAAAATAAGATGAGGTATCCTGAAAAGAATGACCTCCTCAATGCCAATCAGCATGGTTTTTGAAAACATCTATCTTGCGAAATCCAATTTGTACTTTTCTCACATGACATACTGCAAGCTTTAGATCAAGGCAACCAGGCAAACGCAGTGTTTCTTGATTTCCAAAAAGCAACTAACTCAGTACGATAGATGTAGAAGTAACTTCAGGTGTGCCCCAGGGAAGTGTGTTGGGACCTTTGCTGTTCATGTTGTATACTAATGACCTTACAGACAATATTAAGAGTAAAATCAGGTTTTTTGAAGATGACGTGGTTATCTATAATAAAGTACTATATGAGAGAAGAGCTTGATAAGATTTCAGTGTGGTGCAGAGATTGGCAACTTGCTCTAAATGTTCATAAATGCAAAATCATGCACTTCACAAAACGAAATGTGTCACTGTTGGAAGCAGCCAACACTTTGTAGGGTGTAACACTTTGTAGGGCTATGAAATGGAGTGATCACCTAGGTTCAGTCATGGGTAAAGCAGGTGGTAGACTTTGTTATTGACAGAATACTGGGGAAGTGCAATCAGTCTACAAAAGATATTGTGGGACAAGTACCAGTTAGGACTAACAGGGGATACTGAACATACACTATGTGATCAAGCCCTCCATTGGTAATGCTGGAATTCAATACTGTGTTGGCCCACCCTTACCTTGACGACAGCTTCCACTGTCATGGGCATGTGTTAAGTCAGGTGCTGGAAGGTTTCTTGGGGAATCACAGCCCATTCTTCATGGAGTGTTGCACTGAGGAGAGGCATCAATGCCGGTCAGTGAGGTCTGGCACAAAGTTGGCATTCCAAAACATCCCAAAGGTGTTCTGTAGGATTCAGGTCAGGATTTTGTACAGACCAATCAATTACAGGGATGTTATTGTCGTGTAACCACTCCACCACAGGGTGTGTAATATGAACAGGTGCTCGATCGTGTTGAAAGATGCAATCACCATCCTCAAATTGCTCTTCAACAGTGGGAAGCATGAAGGTGCTTAAAACATCAATGTAGACCTGTGCAGTTATAGTGCCATGCAAAACAACAAGGGGTGCAGGCTCCCTCCATGAAAAACATGACCACACCATAACACCACCATCTCCGAATTTTACTGTTGGTACTACACACACACGCTGGCAGATCACATTCACCGGGCACTAGCCATACCCACACCCTGCCATCGGATCGCCACATTCGGTACCATGATTCATACTCTAAAAAACGTTTTTCCACTGTTCAATCACCCAATATTCACACTCCTTACACCAAGCGAGGCATCGTTTGGCATTTACCGGCGTGATGTGTGGCTTATGTGCAGCTGCTTGACCCATAAAATCCAAGTTTTCTCACCTCCCGCCTAACTGTCATAGTACTTGCAGAGGTTCTGATGCAGTTTGGAATTCCTGTGTGATAGTCTGGATAGATGTCTGTCTATTACACATTACGACCCTCTTCAACTGTCGGCAGTCTCTGTCAGTCAACAGACGAGGTCGGCCTGTACGCTTTTGTGCTGTATGTGTCCCTACGTTTCCACTTCACTATCACATAGGAAACTGTAGACCTAGGGACGTTTAGGAGTGTGGAAATCTCACATACAGACATATGACACACGTTACACCCAATTACCTGACCACATTAGAAGTCCGTGAGTTCCGCGGAGCACCCCATTCTATTCTCTCACAATGTCTAATGAGTACTGAGGTAGCTGATATGGAGTACCTGGCAGTAGATGGCAATACAATGCACCAAATATGAAAAATGTATGTTTTTGGGGGTGTCGGATACTTTTGGTCACATAATGTATGTAGAGAAGGGCGGCAAAAATGGTCACAGGTGAGTTTAATCCATGGGTGAGTGTCACAGAGATACTGCAGGAACTGAAATGGCAGATTCACGAAGACAGACATTGCAACATATTTCGGCTCACAAGTTCATGTTTCTTCTGCCAGACATTGATTTTTCATGGTTTAAGAAGTCAAAACAAAGCTATTGCTAGCTCAGAAATCACAGGACTAATTGACTGAAATTGTCAGTAAACAAGTTTAGAAAATTATAAAGAGTGGATTACTCAACTGCAGGGCCTGACTCAGGACATCAATTTCATTGTGAAAATGATCAATGTAAGAAATTTTATGCAGACTCACTATTTTGTGAATGCTTTTCCTGCACTCCCCTGACAGAAATTAGAGGAGGACTTGGAAATCTAAAAAACCCAATTTACAAGACTGTTTGCCTCTGATTTCAGCATACGAACAAACATGTGTACCTGCTGAAGCAATACAGAGCGAAAATGCTGTTCACGACATATCAACAGCCAACACAGCCAAGTAAACAGTACTGTTAGGCCCAGAAATCACAGGACTAATTGACTGAAACAGTCAGTAAACAAATTTAGAAATTCTAAATTAAGATCCTGTTCACGCTGTGGTGTAAACCACAAAATACAATGTGTGTTGTGATTATTGTAAAAAATCTGGCCATATAGCTCAGGTGCGCAAAATGAATCACAGTCGACAAAAATCACAGACACTCAAGTATATGCAATGATTAATGGTAAAAAGTTAAATATTGTTCATAATGGACATGTGCAAATTCAACAACTTTTGCGGAGACTAGATGTCGCATGAATGCTATTTTTTCGAGGAATAACAAGTTGTTAACTGTACCTCTTCGAGTTAATAAAGTGCCAATCAATTTTCAGATTGACACAGGGTTGTCAATTTCAATCACTAACCTGCAGGCATACCAAAGGTTGAGAATGCCAAACTTAATAGAGTTCCAATGTTTGCTGTTCAGTTACATCAATCAGGAAATTCGAGTGAAAGGACAATTTTTCAACATATCTTACATTTAAACAATTTAAACAGCAGGCTACACTCGCAGTTGTAAATTTAACTGAAGCAACAAATTTTGCTGGGACTGAATGTCTTCAGTGCTTTGGGCTTCACCACACATGAGAAACAAATCAAGTTCAAATTGACATTCTAAATTAAAAGTTAAATCAGCTACTGCAAAAAATATAATGATATTTTTTCCAAGGCATCTAGCAATATTAAAGGTTACGATGCATAAATTATGCTGAAGCCGAATTCGGTGCAGAAATTTTGCAAAGCACGCAATATTCCTTTTAGGCTGGAAGATAAAGTAAAGCAGGAGTTCAGCTGTCTCGAATAGCACACAGTTACCAAAGCTGTAATCAGTAGCCAATGGGCAACACAGATCTTAGTTGGACAACCAAATGGTTTTCTTCGCATCTGTGGAGATTTCAAAGTGAGAATAAATTCTCAATTTAATGATTCATATCCTATTTACAACCCAGAAGAACTGATGTCAAAATTAGCTAGTGGTGTATACTTTGCCAAGCTGTATCTTAAAGAAACATACACTCCTGGAAATGGAAAAAAGAACACATTGACACCGGTGTGTCAGACCCACCATACTTGCTCCGGACACTGCGAGAGGGCTGTACAAGCAATGATCACACGCACGGCACAGCGGACACACCAGGAACCGCGGTGTTGGCCGTCAAATGGCGCTAGCTGCGCAGCATTTGTGCACCGCCGCCGTCAGTGTCAGCCAGTTTGCCGTGGCATACGGAGCTCCATCGCAGTCTTTAACACTGGTAGCATGCCGCGACAGCGTGGACGTGAACCGTATGTGCAGTTGACGGACTTTGAGCGAGGGCGTATAGTGGGCATGCGGGAGGCCGGGTGGACGTACCGCCGAATTGCTCAACACGTGGGGCGTGAGGTCTCCACAGTACATCGATGTTGTCGCCAGTGGTCGGCGGAAGGTGCATGTGCCCGTCGACCTGGGACCGAACCGCAGCGACGCACGGATGCACACCAAGACCGTAGGATCCTACGCAGTGCCGTAGGGGACCGCACCGCCACTTCCCAGCAAATTAGGGACACTGTTGCTCCTGGGGTATCGGCGAGGACCATTCGCAACCATCTCCATGAAGCTGGGCTACAGTCCCGCACACCGTTAGGCCGTCTTCCGCTCACGCCCCAACATCGTGCAGCCCGCCTCCAGTGGTGTCGCGACAGGCGTGAATGGAGGGATGAATGGAGACGTGTCGTCTTCAGCGATGAGAGTCGCTTCTGCCTTGGTGCCAATGATGGTCGTATGCGTGTTTGGCGCCGTGCAGGTGAGCGCCACAATCAGGACTGCATACGACCGAGGCACACAGGGCCAACACCCGGCATCATGGTGTGGGGAGCGATCTCCTACACTGGCCGTACACCACTGGTGATTGTCGAGGGGACACTGAATAGTGCACGGTACATCCAAACCGTCATCGAACCCATCGTTCTACCATTCCTAGACCGGCAAGGGAACTTGCTGTTCCAACAGGACAATGCACGTCCGCATGTATCCCGTGCCACCCAACGTGCTCTAGAAGGTGTAAGTCAACTACCCTGGCCAGCAAGATCTCTGGATCTGTCCCCCATTGAGCATGTTTGGAACTGGATGAAGCGTCGTCTCACGCGGTCTGTACGTCCAGCATGAACGCTGGTCCAACTGAGGCGCCAGGTGGAAATGGCATGGGAAGCCGTTCCACAGGACTACATCCAGCATCTCTACGATCGTCTCCATGGGAGAATAGCAGCCTGCATTGCTGCGAAAGGTGGATATACACTGTACTAGTGCCGACATTGTGCATGCTCTGTTGCCTGTCTCTATGTGCCTGTGGTTCTGTCAGTGTGATCATGTGATGTATCTGACCCCAGGAATGTGTCAATAAAGTTTCCCCTTCCTGGGACAATGAATTCACGGTGTTCTTATTTCAATTTCCAGGAGTGTATCTGTAAATCCCTTTGGATTGAGACACACAAAAATTTATGGTTACAAATAATCCATTTGCTCTCTATCATTGCAAAGGCCAGTGATATTTCGAGCAATTAATTCTGAAAGCTCGGAACGCTGTGGATTACCTTGATAACATAAATGTCTCACACACAACTCTACAGGAACTCTTACAGAATTTCGAGCTGTTCTCAAAATTCTACAAGTAGCAAATATGAAATGCAACAAAGACAAGTGCATCTACTTTCAATGAAAAGTGCAATATGTAGGATACATACAGTCTGCACACACTTCAAACTGATGCCACAAGACACTGACACTATTAAGCACCCTCTGGCTCCCATGGATATCAAGCAATTACATTCTGTATTGTGACACACAAATTATTATCAGAAGTTCCTCCTTCACACAGTTTTATTCAGTGGAGGAGGAGGAGATTAGTGTTTAACGTCCCGTCGACAACGAGGTCATTAGAGACGGAGCGCAAGCTCGGGTGAGGGAAGTTTGGGGAAGGAAATCGGCCGTGCCCTTTCAGAGGAACCATCTCGGCTTTATTCAGTGAACCACTGCACAAGTTGTCACGAAAAGCAACTAAAAGAAAATGGAACAGTGAATGCCAACGTGCTTTTAACATATTAAAACAATATTTGATTGACACCAAATGTCTTAGGATGTATAATCTGAGCAAAATGCTCACAATTGCTGAAGATGCCTCCATCACATCAATATCATGGTTTCGAATGACCAACTGTGTTCGTTTCAAAGACTCTGACAGTGCACACAGAAATTGCAGTCAGAGCGAGGAGAAGGCTCTTGCAATTATATTGCTAGTCAAGAAATTTCATGATTATTTTTATGAATGTACTTTCATCTTCCTCACCAACAACAAACCTTTAGTGGCTATACTTGGACCAAACAATACCATTCCTACACGCAGAGCTCAATGTTTTCAGCACTAGGCATTTCTTCTGCTGTATTTATAATCAGGTCCACAGTACAACATGCAAATGCAGATTTCCGTTGACATTTGACACTAGGGCAACACAAAAAGACTGACTTATTAGATGATTTTTGTTTTTCAATAGTTGTCAATAGGCAAGCCCAATGGCCTTGCCACAGTGGTGTCACCAGTCCCTGTCAGATCACCGAAGTTAAGCACTGTTGCGTTGGGCTAGCCTTGGACGGGTAGCCATCCGGTCCGCCGAGCGCTGTTGGCAAGCGGGGTGCACACAGCCCTTGTGAGGCAAAACTGAGGAGCTACTTGATTGAGAAGTAGCGGCTCCGGTTTCGGAAACTGATATACAGCCGGACGAGCGGTGTGCTGACCACATGTCCCTCCATATTTGCATCCAGTGATGCCTGTGGACTGAGGATGACATGGCAGCCGGTCAGTACCATTGGGCCTTCCTGGCCTGTTCAAGAGGAGTTTAGTTTAGTTCAATAGTCAAGACACTGTGGGAAATTTTCCCAGTAAACTATAATTTAATTGCCAAATTTGTGCCTACAGATCCATTTTTGCCTAAGCTCAAACAGTATGTTCAAATGGAATGGCCTAATTATAAGAACTTAATTAATCAATGGAACATGAGGCAAGCAAGTACAAGGTAGAAAGGTGTCATTGCGGTACATTCAGAATCAAAACAAGAGTGGTTATTCCTGTGGAGCTTAAATCTAAGGTCTACAGATGCTACATTAATTTCATTGGGGCATAGTTCATATGCAGTGCATTGCTTCAGAGCACTACTTCTGGAAAAAATATTGACAAAGACAATGAAATGATGTCAGCTAAATGACTCTTATGTCAAAAATACCAGTCAGCACCACCTCGACAATATTTTCTGTGGCCACAGACAGCAGAACCCAGGTCATGTCTGCAAACTTATTTTGCAGGACCATCTCTCGGAAGCTACTGTTCCACCCTCACTGGTGCTTCCTTCAAACTTGCATTTGTGGTGCAGATGTCACTGATATCTTCCACAAAGGCTTTGTCTAAGGTCTTCTCTATTGAAGGATGGCCAAAATACATTGTCACTGACAATGTCAAATAATTTTATTCTCGGGAATTTAAATTATTTTGTGTAACCAACAGCATTTCACACTGCAGGATGTCACCATTTCATCCTGAGGCCAATTTTCAAGTACCACATGATGAAGCTCGTTTAACAGTACAATAAAGACTATCCTTAATTTATCTTCCTCCTCACGGTACAGTGCCACTTCACATGATGCACAATCTCCAGCAGAGAGACTCCATGGAAGACCCACTTAACATTAACATGAATTTTAAAGCTCCTGTGCATCCATGTGCCAGGACTCAATAACAGTCAAAACACAAAAATTTTAAGGTGAATGATCTGGTACACTTTTCAATGTACATCATCATCATCATCATCATCATCATCATTAGTGTTCTGCCAAAGGGCAGGTTTTCACATGATAGTCCTCTAGGCTGTCCGGTCTTCTGCCATCCTCTTCAGGTCCGCATGATTTCCTCTTCCCTTCATGTCATCTATCATCTTGTATCTCCTTCTTCCTCCCAGTCTTCTCCCACAAACAATGTACAAGTATGGGAAAAAGACATGTGTACCAGGAATATTCATAGATCAGCTCAGCAATGCCATGTTTATGAATAAATATTTACATGGCATCACAACACACCACAAAAATCAAATCAGGACCACTGCACTCACATACACATAGGCAGCCAGCTGTCTGAGGGACCTTCTTATGCAGTCGGCAGCAGCCTATGCCAGTGCCTCCAGCAGCATGCTCCAACTGCATCCATCACCTCACTGTGGTTCTGCATGGGTTTCCTGCAGTGGTGCAAGCGAATGCCATGGGAAGCAACATGTGCACCTACCAAATATGCACGCCAGCAAACACAGGAGGAGGACATTTACCGTGAGCGGCCGCCACCACACAGATACAACAACTCACCTGGTGTCTCTCAGCTCCATGCAGCAGCCTCCAGATGGTACTCACAAACAACATCCTCTTGCTATTTCTGCACCACTTTCAGAATGACTTGCATGTCAACTGGTAGTGTAAACAGCCAATGAAAAATCCTGTCAAACACAGGCTACATTGCTACCATCATGTATGGCCAGACAAGGATATTCTTCCACCAACAGGCTCAAGACATGATGCGTCACACTCACTCACACAGTTACAAACCAGCAGTCAAGATTGTTCACTTCAGTTAACTCAGTAGACTACTCCAAAGACCACCCTCCAACTTAGCAGTCCCTACTTACAGAGAACTACAACCATAACAGAATGTCTGCAACAATCACTATTAGCGATATCTATAGTATCATGCCAAGAAACAGCAAAATTAGTAAGATATCAGTATATTAGGTTTAGGAGATCAAATGCAGAATTTCTGTTTTAGTGCACCCTATCAAACAAGCGTCCCCTAGCAAGTGTACAAGCCAACCGTCATTATGGAACAATAAAAGGGAAACACTATTTTCTGCTACTGTTGATGTTTGGGCTGAATTAATAGTAGCAATCAGGTACTACATTCACAACGCCTAGTTCATTCTCTGCTTTGAATTTTGGGTACTTTTGACTCCATGTGGCAAGGTTAGTAGAACAGTTTATTCAGGCTAGAGGTGATGAACAGTGTCCCTGGTTCACGTGCACCTTTGCCATAAGCCACTTGGCCCTAATAGGGCACAGTAAGACACCACTACTGCTGGCATTGTAGCGTCTCATTGGTTGGATACCCAGCATTGCACTTTCAATCAAAAGAAACCACTGGTCCAGTAAGGTAAAGTTATTGCAAATATAGCTGTCATTTTAAGCTACTCATTAACCATTTTCAAGGCACATCTTACCTAAGTCACTATTTGCCTGTCCATTCCATTACATCTCTCCCATAATTATGCTAAAACTTGGGGCAGTGCAAAACTGCATTATGATGGGTTATTTCAGCACTTTGACCTTTCAAAGTGAGCCTTGCAGAGAAATTAACTGCTTCATTAAAAACTGTCGTTCTTGAGGGTCTACCCTATAAGTGTCATTGCAACAGGAGTATGCAGTTGACTGGAAAGTATCTTCTGAATAAATGATTTGAGTATTTGGAGATACTTGGCAACATAGTTCACAAATATGTCCTCCTATCAGATACAAGTCAGTACTTCAATGAAATCTATTGAAATGGAAAAACTGAATGATGTTAAACCTAATAAGTGTAACCCATATACTTGTATCTAGTTTCATGCCTTAATGTACTGCAGTTAGTCCCCTCCCCTCCCTAAACAAACGCATATAAAATTTCTTTCTCACACCGCAGTTGGTTTGTTAGTTATGATGTAGTTCAATTCCATTAGTATCAGAAAGACAGCTGTCATGTATTACACTTACCAGCATTATCTTTGGTAGACACTGCTGATATGCTTCCTACATTGTGATCAGATGTTCCAGTATCTTCCAATATTTCAGCAAACTCTTCAGCAGGGACGAAAGTCTCTTCATCAAGACCTTTCTTCTGTAGGATTCTTCCTTTCTTTTTGTTTGCCTGCCAACAGCACATAGAGCTATAGTACACATTTAGTTTATAGCATCTGATCAAAAGTTATCAGTTTAAGGAAGAAGCAACAGGACAATATCAGACAGAAAAGCAACACAAATCATAACAACGAATTAAAGGGATGAAATGAGTTTATTCCAAATTCTAATCAACAATAAACACAAAGGAAGGATTGTTTTACTGTCCATGTCATTACACCCTCCCTTCCCCCCCTCCCCCCCCCTTTCCCGTCAAACTACAAAATACACACACAAATCCAGTTCACAGGATAACTATCATTGGTTTATTAGCAACATTACAGCTGCTATTCTTGCTATGGAAGTGCTAAAAATGCTGGCTGGCAGTGAGTTTACAGAGACAGGCAAGAACGCATTATCACTTAGTTCTAGCTCTCACCTCTACACTGAGATTCTGTATATTCTCATAAACACTAAGCCAGTGACAGAAGTAATTGTGAGGCTCTAACAGAATACTGAACACATCCTGACTGAAATAACAATGGTGTTGACTCTGGCCTCTCCAGTGCTGTACCAATATAGCATATGACAGCATGTTGTTGTTGTTGTTGTTGTTGTTGTCTTCAGTCCTGAGACTGGTTTGATGCAGCTCTCCATGCTACCCTATCCTGTGCAAGCTTCTACATCTCCCAGTACTTACTGCAACCCACCTCCTTCTGAATATGCTTAGTGTATTCATCTCTTGGTCTCCCTCTACGATTTTTACTCTCCACGCTGCCCTCCAATGCTAAATTTGTAATCCCTTGATGCCTCAGAACATGTCCTACCAACCAGACCCTTCTTCTTGTCAAGTTGTGCCACAAACTCCTCTTCTCCCCAATTCTATTCAATACCTCCTCATTAGTTATGTGATCTACCCATCTAATCTTCAGCATTCTTCTGTAGCACCATATTTCGAAAGCTTCTATTCTCTTCTTGTCCAAACTATTTATCGTCCATGTTTCACTTCCATACATGGCTATACTCCATACAAATACTTTCAGAAATGACTTCCTGACTCTTAAAATCTATACTCGATGTTAACAAATTTCTCTTCTTCAGAAACGCTTTCCTTGCCACTGCCAGTCTACATTTTGTATTCTCTCTACTTCGACCATCATCAGTTATTTTGCTCCCTAAATAGCAAAACTCCTTTACTACTTTAAGTGTCTCATTTCCTAATCTAATTACCTCAGCATCACCCGACTTAATTTGACTACATTCCATTATCCTCATTTTGCTTTTGTTGATTTTCATCTTATATCCTCCTTTCAAGACACTGTCCATTGCGTTCAACTGCTCTTCCAAGTCCTTTGCTGTCTCTGACAGAATTACATTGTCATCGGCGAACCTGAAGTTTTTATTTCTTCTCCATGGATTTTATTACCTACTCCGAATTTTTCTTTTGTTTCCTTTACTGCTTGCTCAATATACAGATTGAATAACATCGGGGAGAGGCTACAACCCTGTCTCACTCCCTTCCCAACCACTGCTTCCCTTTCATGCCCCTCAACTCTTATAACTGCCATCTGGTTTCTGTACAAATTGTAAATAGCCTTTTGCTCCCTGTATTTTACCCCTAGTAAATCTACTGTGTACTAAGCATATATAGCTTATTTCATATGATGGTACATTTAAAAAATCTTGCACTCCTGTATCCAATGCTTGTGGACTTCGACAATTTGTATTCTTCTGTCTCTAAAAACTTTTATCACCACCATGACATTAAATCCTTGTCTTCTTCATATTTCTTTGTATGCCAAATAGCATGTTTACTGAGTTATAGCAATAATTCTTGGCCCCTCACAGGTACAAAGAAACACAACACAGGGTAACTTTTCATTCCGAGTCATGCAGTATAGTTATTTCAACCTATATGTCATTTACAGGCTGGCAGTGAAACACTTTACATGCACCACAACACAATAGATACTATTCTGCTTGGTGGAAATGACTATCACACTTTCTTCCTCAAAATATGGCACAGCTTCAGTCTATGGACTGCAGTTTCATTTTGATTGCAGACTCATTGCAGTGTTACCACCAACGAAGATATTATTCATGATGCTCCTGTAATCCTGTTCATCATGCTGAGCCTCTAAGGTTGAACAGTTATGCCTCTATTGACTACACACTACTCAGAAAGTATTCGAGCCCATAGCGTGGCCATCAGTATACCATTTCAATATGCCACAAGTATACATAAATACACTGAAGAGCCAAAGAAACTGGTACACTTGCCTAATATCGTATAGAGCCCCTGCGGCAACACAGAAGTGCTGCAACACGATGTGGCATGGACTTGACTAATGTCTGAAGTAGTGCTGGAGTGAGTTGACACCATGAATCCTGCAGAGCTGTCCATAAATCCGTAAGAGTACAAGGGGGTGGAGGTCTCTTCTGAACAGCATGTAGCAAGGCAACCCAGATATGCTCAATAATGTTCATGTCTGGAGAGTCTGATGGCCAGCAGAAGTGTTTAAACTCAGAAGAATGTTCCTGGAGCTACTCTGTCACAATTCTGGACATGTGGGATGTCGCATTGCCCTGTAATTGCCCAAGTACATCGGAATGCACAATGGACATTGCTGCAGTCACCACAGAAGCTTACTGCAGCGGCAACACAGCAGACAGACCAGCAATGCAGGTTGCTGACTCCACTGCAATGTCTGGGCGACGCAAGCGTTTACAAGCAAATACCACAGTCGACAACAAACACGTAATGGCAGCCAATGTCCATCACAGGGCATCAACCAGGAGCAGAGGAAGGGGGCGCAACTATCAACAAACAATTACCTGGCGATCACATGTGTTTCAAGGCCTATCATTGACTCTTACCTTATCCCGAAGGTCGATGATATACTGTCCAAGTTGGCGGGTGGATAGATCTTCACCAAGATTGATCTTAGGGAAGCATACTTCCAGCTGCCACTCAATGCTCCCTCTCAAGGGGTTCTCGTCATCAATACTCCCTTCAGACTCTTCCAGTACAACCACCTGCCCTTTGGGATCGCCAGCACTCCAGCCATCTTTCAACTCTTTCTGGAGTTGGTGACTAAAGAGGTCCCCAGCACTGCCAATTACTTAGACAACATCTTAGTTGCAGGGATCTCAGTCCCAGACTTAGCGTGGAATCTTGGCGGCTTTTCGAAGTTCTGCAGGCTGCGGGGCTGCAGTGCAACAGGATCAAATGGCAATTTTTTGTGCTGCAAATGACCTATATCTGTCATGTCTTTGAGTGCTACAGGTATTCTCCCCACGTCGCAATACCTCGAGGCTATTCAGCGACTCCTGAACCAACAAACGTCTCCCAGCTCAAATCCATCTTGGGTCAACTCAACTATTATCGGTGTTACATCCTACATGCTGCAGCTCTGGCAGAGCCTCTGCATCGCCTCCTTCGCAAGAATGTTCCCTGAATCTGGTCGCCAGAATGTGATCAGGCTTTCCAGCATCTAAAATCTACTCTTCTCGCTCCACCATGCCTCGTCCTGTATGACCCCGCCAAGACTCTTATTTTGGGCGCTGATGTGTCAGATTATGGGCTGGGGGCTGTGTTGTCTCATATTATTGACGCTGTTGAGCATCCAGTGGCTTTCGCCTTGAAAACCCTATCAGATGCACAGCGCAACTATAGCCACATCAAGAAGGAGGCCTTAGCCATTGTATTAGGATTTAAGAATTTTCACGACTTCATCTATGGCCGCCAGTTCGCACTCTACATGGACCACAAGCCCTTGGTCTCCGTCTTCAGCACCACATCAATCATCCCTACCCAAACTGCTTGCCACTTGCAGCCCTGGGTGTTGTTTCTTGCAGGATAAACCTACGACATCTGTTACCAGGACACGGCTCTCCATGCCAACACTGATCTTCTTTCTCAACTTCCAGTGGGGACAGATTCTGACTTTGATTCTGGTTGCTTGATTTTATCTGGATGGTGCGGCCTCCTCCACCATCGCTGCTTGCCACTGGATGCCCAGCACGCGACACACCACACAGCCTCGGACCCTGTTCTCTGGACGATTCTACGCCACATTCAACCTGGGTCACCCTCTGATCATCGTCAGGTGTTGGACCCGGAGGTTTGGGCTTACTGGCCTCGCCGCAATGACTTTTCTGTCCACGATGGGGTTCTTCTTCTCTTAGGGGATACTTATCATTGGCACGTCGTGATACCATCCTCCCTCTGTCAGCGTGTCCTTGCACTCCTGCATGTCATGCACTGGGGGATCGTCCTGACGAAGCACCTCGCCCTCCAACATGTATATTGGTGGGGTATGGATGGCAACATCACCCACACGGTGGGTTCCTGCACCTCCTGTCACCATCAGCAGTCGGTGCGGCCACAACACCTGCTTCTGTGGCCTCCAACCACTGCCTCACGGTCCGCAGCTCCATCTGGATTTTGCAGGTCCATTCCTAGGTCCTAGTGGCTCATTTTGGTGGATGCCGGCAGTGGTTTTCCGTACATTGCACACATGTTCTCAACAACTGCCCCTCACACCATTCAAGCCCTCTCTCACATTTTTGCCATCGAGGATCTACCGAAGGCGATTGTGATAGACAACGGCCCGCAATTCACACCGGCAGTTTACTTCCTTCTGTGGTACGTTGGGCATCCAGCTGCTCCATATGGCGCCATTCCATCCTGCATCCAATGGCTTGGCTGAAATGTTTGCCCACGCATTTAAATTGCAGATGGCCAAACTGTGTCAGTATCACACCAGGCAACTGCCCTCGACCTCTTTCGGTGTACATATTGTTCTTCTGGGCCAGCAGGGTCTTCTCCGGCAGAAAAGTTGCATGGCCACACTCATCAGAATCCCTTGTCACTCCTGTTTCCTGCTTCCCCTCATCCGACTGCTCCTGTCTCAGTGTGGCTGTGGTTCTTTCCATAGGATCCAGTGTGGGCATTGGTGTTTCCCTGTTGGGTTCCTGCCAAGGCCTCCATGCTTTTCGGCCACACCATAGCAACTGTTGTTCTCAATGCATTAGAGGGCACCCTCTGTTGGAAGCACTTCAACCAGCTACAGCACCATTGTGGGCCAAGCCTGGCGCTGCCACTGTCTCTGGCGCCACACCTTCGGTCTGGAGTCTTCCGCGAGGCTGCAGCCATTGCCGGCTTTCGCAGAGCCCCCATGGGCAGGTCCATCACCTGTGGATGTCGATGTGGCACCCCCGTCACCAGCACCTCTGTCGCCAACCCCCGTGGTCTCGTTCCATCAGTGGAACCTGGGTCCAACATCGAGATGTGCCTTCGCCTCGCCCCTGGAGGGGGGCGAAGGACTGCTGCAGTCACCACAGATGCATACTGAAGAGACAACACAGTAGACTGGCCACTGATGTAGGTCGCCGACTCCGCTGTGAAGTCTGGCCAATGCAAGAGTGTTTACAAGCAAGTACCACACTTGAGAACTAACACATAGGTGTGGCCAACATCTATTAGAGGGCATCAACCAGCAGCAGACGAAGGGGGTGCTACGGTTAATGAACTATTTCCCAGTGATCATGTGTGTGCAAATATTCCCGGCAATATCCTTTTGCCAAGGGCTAGATAAGCCGGTGTCCACCCATTCAGTGAGCAGTTCTCAACTCGCCGAGTGCGGAGAACATTGGCCGTCTAACAGTGTGGCACCTGGACCATCCTCTCTGCCCCAACGATTGTGCTACATTGCTTCCACCGTGGTATACTATCTACCAGCTGCTAACAGCAGACTTCGACATGGAACAGTTGTACAGGTACAGAATCAAAGGGCAGGAATTAGTAGTTATTTGCTTGATCCGCAGAAGGGGTCCTTATTGTTTCGATTGTTTTGAAGAGTGTGTTACTGTTGGTGGTTTATTGCAGTTTCCATAATAAATAAGTTGGCGAAACAAGTTGGTTCTTGCTCTGTAGATTTAGCAGACATGAATGGATGCAAGTGATCAGACACAATGCTTGCACCTGACAGTCGTATCTAGACATATCAGGGGCCCATATCACTCCAACTGTACATGCACAATTTGGAATGTGACTCATCCAAGCAGGCAACATATTTCCAGTCATCCAGTTTGACAGTCCCAGGCGAGGCGTAAAGCTTTGTGTCATGCTGTCATCAAGGGTAAACGAGTGGGCCTTTGGCTCCAAAAGCACACATCGATGATCTTTCGTTGAATGGTTTGCACGATGACACTCGTTGATGGCCCAGCATTGAAATCTGCAGCAATTTGCGGAAGGGTTGCACTTCTGTCATGCTGAATGATTCTCTTCAATTCTAATTATTAACTGTATTCATTTCTGTGGTGCGTTGGAACTTGCACTTAGAGGACAGGATGAGACTGAATCATCTTCCAGTCCCGGTGTTTTTCGTTCCTTGATTAATTAGAATTAGACTCGATATTAAAATTGCATTTAGAGAAAGCTACAGTTTTCAAAGGAACCTCAAAAACCAACCAGAATGAACTCCTTCAGTGCATGCTTCAAGTCTGCCAAGAGGAAATTAGAAAGGAAATTTTGGGACTTCATAGCACCAGAAAAGCCTTTGGCAACATCCATCATCGAACAGATAAATAATCATTTGGGGAATTGTCCACACAAGCCAATAGCGCAAACATATGATGGTGTAGCAGTCATGAGTGGTTCGTCACATGGGGTGCAGGCTCTCGTTAAGGAAAAGTTTCCCAATGTTTCATACATTCATTGCTATGGCCACCAGTTGAATCTCATTATGCTTAAAGCTGCTTCCATTAATAAAAATGTGTGAATATTCTTCACTAAACTTCAGGGACTTTGCAGCTTCTTTTCAGCATCTCCTCTCAAAGAACAGCAGTTCTCGACGAAATAGTACGAAAACAACTGCCACGTTCAGTGCCTACTCGTTGGAATTTTCAGTCAAGGAGCGTCAATACCATTTTAGAATGCAGGGAAGATATTATCACGTGCATGAATAATATTAGCCGGGGGAAAAACTGTGTAATGAGAACAAGATCCTGCAAGCCTGTGGCTTAGTAACAATTTTGGAGGATGAAAAGTTCATTTTTTGGCTTTTATTTTTTCATAAAATCATGATCCATGTGGATATTTTGTATAACCAGCTACAAAAAAGGCATATTGACCCAACTTACTCACACAGTCAGCTGACAGCTTTTGAGCATGACATTGCGAACATTAGGGAAGGACTGAGTGAAAATTCTACAGATTTACAGGATTACCATAAAAGAGGGAGAACTGAAGATGGCGCAGCGATGTGTAATCTACTGCGGGAGTTAAAAGAAGTATGTGACGTCGTAAGTTATGAGGCAAAAGAAAGATTCAAGTTCACTGGACACCTAGTTGCAGCGTCTCTCTTCCTACCAGAGAAATTCGCTACTTGCTCTTCCAGTTTTCCAGAAACCTATTTCAGAGCTGCTACTGAATGCTACTCTTTTTTGGAAGCAAAGAAACTTTGATCAGAACTCTCTGTTATTTATGGAAGATAGGAGTTCAAAATCATGTGTGGAGCTTTGAGCTTTCTGGATTACATAACAGACAGTAATCTTTGTGATGCACTGATTGAATCTGTGAAGCTCCTGAAAGTGATAATTACAATTCCAATGACCACATCAGAAGCAGAACATTGTTTTTCTTCACGGAAACGCATCAAAATCTTCTTGCGGAACACTAAAGACCAAGAAAGACTATCAGCACCCGCGATTGCAGACTTCAATCAAAGAGTGATTGAAAGATTTGCAAATATGACGGAAAGAAGAATAGAGTTCCTGTACAAGTGATCACCACCACATCCAAGTTCAGAGATATAATCGAATGGCGTTAACATCAGTCCTGCTGTACTATCCACTAATTGTAGCTCATATTTGTAAAACATGAACAGCAACAAACCTAATTAAAGTGCCCTGGGGCACACGAGATATCACTTCTGTGTCTAGAGATGATTATCTATTCAGGATAATATATATAGCAAACTACCTGTCATAAAATTTTCAATCCAGTCACAAATCAGTTTAGATATGCCATAGGAATATATTTTCATTAGAAAGAAATCACTGACGTACTGAATCAAAAACTTTCTGAAAGTTTTGAAACATAGAACCAACTTAGTTTGCTCTATCAATGTCACTGAGGATACCATGTGAGAAGATGGACAGTTGAGTTTCACATGATCAGTGTTTTCAGGGCTCATGCTGATTGCTGTGGAAAAGATTCAAGGTAGGCCATACTTTTTAAATAAGAATATGTTAGATGAGACAGAGCTGGCTCCACGGATTTTGCTGCCTAGTGCTAAAATGTCAAGTGCCAGCCAACCCCCCCACCCCTGCCCCTCCTCTCCCAGAGCTTGCATTTTCAAACATACTCAACCTTTCCAGAAAGTTATTCATCCATAAAATTTCATGTATAACTCTTACTCATATGTCATTTTGTCGTAAATACTCCTTGAAGGCTAGTGCCAGGTATGGGGGCCCAGTCAGTGGAACAGAAGTGAAACATTTACAGTGTAATACATCCTGCGTTACAAATCCAAAATTAATGATATCAACCAAAATTAAGTTATGTCACTAGCAGAGTACATAACTAAGATCTGTTCACTTTTTCTTGTTTCCTGAGGAACAGTGTGAGACCTGTAGCGATCAGAATAGCTGAGTACTGCATTGTCGGCGGTATCGCTGGAGCTTCTGCTATACAAAGCAGAAAATCATAGGATAGTGAGTGACTTACATATAAATGTTTTATTTGTTGGAAAAAGTGTATAAACAGCCAGTGCCTATTTAGTGTGTCTATAGTACATAAAGAAAAACAGCTGTGTTTTGATGCCGACAAGGTGTGTTTTCCGACATGCCATGATCACAATTTGTGCCTCAAACAAGCAGTTTTGAAAGCACTTTAATTTACTATCATAAATCCCTAAACACAGTTATTGAAATGAGAACAGTGTGAAATTTGATGAAACAGGATAAATAGTTCATGGGGTGCAGTTTAGTTGCTTTAGCTCCTAAATATGGTTTATGATACCTTTTATTCACACAAACTTAACATCTAGTGATTATGGCTCCATCACAGAGAAAGAAAAGAGAAAGAGGAAAATTTTAAAACAAGTTACAGAGAAAGTAAAAAAAAAAAAAAATTATTTAGAGGAGTGTGGCAAGAAGAAAAGGGTGTAAATAGTATTAATGGCAGATTCAACAGGGAGGGGGTTGTGGAGGAAGAACTCCATGCATTTTTCCACATGTAAATACTGCTTAATCATAATGTCTGGTTTCAAAGTGCTATGACATGTGACAAGCAGTGCATATTTTACTTATTTTTTATTTATTTACTAGCGCAGAATTCCAGCATTGCCCAGGTATTTATTTATAGCTGTGCATCCACGTGCATACCACACAGCATGTGGCCTTGTGCTTAATGTTTATAACATCATATTTCCAGACCTGTGTGTCGCACATTGTTATCATTTTGTAGGTACATTCAGTAGTATATGTGGATACTGTGTGCAATTGTGTAGCAAATGGAGTTAGCAGTAATGAAGTAATAAATTTAAATGTCAGGCACAATGTGACAGTTTTTGATGCATCTCATTGGTTTTGACATCATATCTCCTGAACTATTAGTTGTACAATGGTGTAATATTGTAGGCACATCCAGCAGAATATGTGGATACTGACCATGACATTTCCTGTGAACAGACTTAGTAGCAAATAAGTAATAAACTTAAGTGTCAAGCACGTGATGTGGCAGTTTTCACACATCTCACTTACTGTGATGTCATATCTTATGAACTTTTGTGTCATACAATGGCATAATTTTGCACTTACGTTCAGTGGTACGTGTGCATGCTGTCTCATGAATACAGAGAGAAGTAAAAAAGTAATAAATTAGAATGTTATGTCTTGGGAAGTATTTTTACTGTATGAAAAGTGGAAAAGTACTAAGCAACAAACATATTCCTTTCTTCATTTTGCAGGGGGTCGTAAATGAGAAAAAAATTCATAAAAGTTTGAAATTTTTCATGCCCATCCCGTTCCTTTTTATAGTTAGGTGGTTCTTAACCCCACAGCGATTGTCGCCTGACAGTAAGGTATATGTGTACCCTATTTGGATGAAATCAATCCAGTGGTTTAGAAGGAGATGTGGAAAATACACACACACACTCTCTCTCACACACACACACACACACAAATATATACACACTACTAAATATCATGATGGTACAACAAGAAAAATCTCATTACCCCGGGCCCCAGTCAATAGACAGGGATCGTCGAGAGCATTGGATTCCGGGGGCTCACGGACATCTTGAGAAGAATCAGAGCTTCCCTCAAGACCAAACTCAAACACTACATTGGTACACTCAACATGAACACACTGATGAAGACAGGAAAGATGAAACAACTCACAGACACTCTCAAAAAATTTCCAATCAAAATATATGCACTGCAAGAAACATGATTCAATGACAAAGACCATTTCAACACAGAGAACTTTAGAATATACAAAGGAAAACCATCAAGACAACTGATAAACCTACAGCTTTTTGGTACAGGAATTGCAGTACACAGGTCCATCACGGTCAGCATAATTGACTTTTCGTCACCAAACAAAAGAATCAGCTCCACCACAGTGAAATCAGCCAACAAATCCTACACAATAATCAACACACATGCACCGACTAATGACTAAAACAGGAAAAACCTGGACGAAATTGATGACTTCTGGACGACAGTGGAAGAAACTATCAGGAAAATTCCTGCACATAGAGTCAAAATAATACTGGGAGACTTCAACGCTAAACTCGGAAAAGAAAAATACCGTATTTACTCGAATCTAAGCCGCACTTTTTTTCTGGTTTTTGTAATCCAAAAAACCGCCTGCGGCTTAGAATCGGCTGCAAAGTACGCGGAAGTTCTGAAAAATGTTGGTAGGTGCCGCCACAACTGATTTCCGTCGTCGAATATATGTAGAGCTGCACAGGCATGCTTTGCCGGCACAAAGATAAATACTAGCGCCAAAACCTCCGCGTCAGTAAATAAATTAAAAAAAAAAAGGGTGGAAGACGAGCCTTCTTCTCCGCCCCGAGTTTCGATCACTGCATTTTATACATTATCCACGAAGTAAATACAAATTCCGTATTGTTCATCTTCGAATGTAGCAGCATTTCAATGTTGAATGTACTATGAAAATCCGACTGGCAAGACTGCGATGATTTGTCAATATGGTCAACCCTACGTTCTGAATTTTTTCCTACCTGTGAGAAGAGATGGTTGCTAATAGGAACTTTTATGAATTGTGAATCACATACAGTATTCTCTTCGCCATAAGAATAATATGAATATAAATATTTTGCCGTGTATTCTTTCGTGTTTGCTGCTATCTCATTTAAATCCTGTCTGCCTAATAAACTACGAAACTAGGGTGAGACAACAGCAAACGCGGAAGAATATACATATCATGTCATGTTTATATTCGTATTATTCTTATGCCTAATAGTGATACAGTCAGAAATGAAGCACGGCAATTGCCTAGATTTTTAAATCTAAGATGACTAATTTCTGTGCAGAATGTAATGTACTAAAGAGGCGTCTGCAAAGATTTTCAAACGGAGAAAAATTTTCGCTAAACTCTCGTTCAGAACGCCTTCTATCAAAAGCAGTCTATTATTTGGTTTTTGTTGATCATTATCAAAGAAAGCAGCAGTGTAAGTAACAACAAATAGCAGTCTCTTGCCATTATTTCGCTAATGAGACAATTCCTCTCTTTTTTTTTTTTTTTATTGTAATCGGTGTTAGCGCACACAAAAGCAAGCCATGCCGCGAGCGGCGACAGACCGTTAACACGCACTATCAGAATGCGACAAACAACTCATGATACAGTACAGTAATGTATTTTCAGCTTAGATTGACGTAAACACCTACAACAAAGAGAACGGCACTTACCAGATCAAAGCAAAATAAGCAATCAATTCAAACCAGACGAAGCACGTGAAAAAGGAAACGTACCCGTATAAATACGGACGGAGCGCGTGACGCATAGCAATGGCTACCTAGTAAAGCTTAACTGCTAAGCTTACGACTCGAACCTACTGTAGCTGTATCGTCATTCATTCGACCTAAATAGTGTCTCGTATTACAATGGACCAACTTTGTTTCGATTTGGAGGTGTGGCCTAAAACTTTTCTCTCCCCTTGAATTTTGAGTCTCAAATTTCAGGTGCGGTTTAGATTCGGGAAATTTTTTTTCTTGATTTCGAGTCTCATTTTTCAGGTGCGGCTTAGATTCGAGTGCGGCTTAGATTCGAGTAAATACGGTATACAGACATACCACAGGAAAACATATTCCACACAAGGACACAAACAAAAATAGAAAATACCTGATAGACTTTTGCAAAAGCCACAACCTCGCCATTATGTCAACAAAATTCAAGAAATCAACACGGAAACTTACCACATGGAAATTCCCCAGCGGAAAGCAAGAACTACAAATCGATCGCGTAACAGTCCAAAAAGACTCACAAAAATAAATTTTGAATATAGACAATGTGAAGGCTACTTCGACTCAGACCACCACCTACTACAGATCAGGATTTGTCTTTTGCCCAAGAAAAAGCTCCAGAAGAACAAAATTGTTAGACCAGATCCAGAATACCTTGCTTTAAACCAGACACAAATGGAAAACAACAACAAGTTGAGGTTAAGGCTAGAAAAGTTGTGGAACTGATAGATGTGTTGGAATTTTAAATTCTGCAGTACATCAGTATGCTCTGGAACTCAGCAGGCCAACAACAGTTTGGCTGTTATTCTTTGTAAAGATGCACAGTTGGCTTGTTGTCATTGCCTCATACAGATCTACACAGCAGTTACTGCAAAGCCAGTACATGACGTGGCTGCATTTATCAATGGTCCAGCATCTGATATGGTAAGATACACCCGTCATGCAACTAATTAAGCAGGAAGCTTATGGATGCACGAAATAGGGCATGCAACTGTGAACCTGGAACTTTTCCAAGAATGATATGCATGGGCCAAGCAACTGAACATATGTTCCTCACTGTAGAGAGTGATGGAGAGTATTCAAAGCCTAAGCAGAGAATGTGATTTGGTTTTTCTGGTCTAGGGTGACAGTCTGTAATAACAGTAATAGAGACTTGATTCTTTGGACTTCTTAGTGAATTTGTTTTTCTGATCATATTTTACCATAGATTCCTTGGCAAATATATGTTCCCAAGAATTGTGGAAGAAAAAAAGTTTTACTGATTCACAGAATTCCTATCATACCCGGGCTGGCTCTAGGGAGGGGTGAACCATGCCACTGTCCAGTGTGGCACGTTTTTGGGGGTAACAAAATCTTAATTTTTGATATGGTTAGAGAAGGATAAATTAAACAAGACAATGGATACTGCACAAATGAAGAATTGTGGGAATAAGGTGGAAATATAAATCATTCATAAAATCAAGTGTTTTATTGGAAATTGTCTACAATATTGTGAATCAGATGGCAAATGAAGTGCTGGAGGTGGTCATTACGGGTGCGTCTTTCAAAATAGCAAAAGTTGCTTGTGGCAATGTTGCCAACTCACTTTCTACCATGCATGTACACAACAGTTTAAAAGTACCTACATCAGCTTGCAAGCCCCTAAGAAGTGGAAATATTTATAATAAATAAATAAAGAAAAATGTCAGCATGTGGTGGCCTACACATACAGCAGTCTTGAATGTCTATAGCAGTGCTGCTTTATATATTATTATTATTATTATTATTAGTGGTGTTGTGCCCTTAAAGAGTGCAGTTGGACTAAACTACAATGCTAATTCCTTTTGCTGTCTTCCTCGCTGCCCAAACTTCCCTCATTCGCTCGCTGTGTTTCTGTTTCCGGTCCTCTGTCCATGCTTCTTGTGGGCTTTGTGTCTTCGGCTTCTTCTTGATTGCCTTTTTGGTTGCCCATATTTCTTTCATCTTCTGGCTGTGATCTTGCTTGCATTCTTCGGCCCATTTATGCCTGTTCTTTTGCCACAGTGCATCTCGTGTAGTTTACTTTTCTTAATGGTGTTTCTGAATTTTATTCTGTCATTTATTGTGTCTGCAGTGATGTTTAGTTGCTTCAGGTCGTTTTTTACCTCTGACACCCATTTGTTGTTTCTAGTGGTTACTCAGTCAAAGATCTGTTTGGTCAGTCTGTGTGATGGCATTCTGTATAGGTATCCATAGAATTTTAGTCTGCATTTTCTAATTTTTTCTGTGATTGTCTCCGTATGTTTGTGTAGTTCCTCAGTAGGTTTCTTGATCCATATTCCATTGTTGTTGGTTGTGCCCAATATTTTCCTAAGTATTTTCCATTCTACTTTTTATAGTTGTCTGATACGTGTATACCCTAGGATTAGTGAGGTCTCTGCTGCATATAGTGCCTCGGGGAGCACCACCGTGTCGTAGTGGCGTAATTTGGCTTTTTGTGAGTTAGACTTCTTGTTGTAATGATTCCACACTACTTTGTATGCCTTGTCCAGTTTAGTTTTTCTTTCTTCGTTTGAGTCTCTGTTATGTCCTTTCATTTGTAGTGTTTCACCGAGGTATTTAAAGTTTGATATTTTGTAAATTGTAACGTACTTTGTGTTCAGAGATGAGAGTTTCTTTGTGCTCATAAACTGTGTCTTATCATAAGATATCTGTAGTCCAGTTTTGGAAGCGATTTCATGTAAGTTTTTCAATAGCGTCTTTTGTTTTGTATATACCTTTTGTGACAATCGACAAATCGTCTGCAAAAGCCAGGCATTTAATCTGTAGGTTTCCTAAGGTTATCCCCTGTTGTGATATTTCCCATTCTTTTATTACCTTATATAACACTAGATTGAAAAGGAGAGGTGAGAGGCCACCGTCTTGTCGGACACATGTGCAAATTTGAAAGGGCTCTGATAGGTCACCACAGAACTTTACTTTGGAGGTCGTGTTGGTCAAGGTTTGCTCTATGATATTCCGTGTTTTGTTGTCTACTTCGTATTCAGCTAGAATTTTGAAGAGAGTTTTCCGGTTGATAGAGTCATACGCCTTTTTTAAGTCGACAAACGTAATGATCTGGTTCTGTTTATGTTGTAAAATCACTTTCAGGTTACAAATTTGTTCCACACAAGACCGCTCTTTACGGAAACCTGCTTGGTATTCTCCAATCAAATGGTCAGTCTGGCATTCTAGTCTGTCAAGTAAAGCTTTAGAGAGTATCTTGTATGTGACCGGTAGTAGGGATATTCCTCTGTAGTTGTTCGGGTCAGTCTTGTCACCTTTTTTGTGTAGTGGATGTATCAGAGCAGTTTTCCAGTCATCAGGAATTTTCATGGTCTCCCAGATATCTTCCAAGATCCTGTGGATGTGTTTGGTGAGTTCTGGGTCTTGTAACTTCCAGATTACCGCGATGATGCCGTCTTCTCCTGGTGCTCTACAATTCTTGAGTGACTTGATTATTTCTTTAACTTCTTCTAGAGTTGGAGGTACGTGCTCGTTTCTGTCATCATTTCTACCATAGGGGGGTCCATGTTGAAAAGTTTTTCGAAGTCCTTTGCCAGACTGTCACAACTGTTTTTGATATTGGTTTCTAGGGTTCCATCCAGTCTTCTGAAGCACAAGTTGGATGGTTGATATCCAGTCATATTTTCTCTGAACGTTCTGTAGAAGTTTCTTGTATTGTTCTTCGTGAAGTCCGATTCGATCTCCATCAGTTGCCATTTATCATACTGTTGTTTTTCACTGCGAATGATTTTGCTTGATTGTTTCTGTGTTTTCAGGATGTTCATCCAATTCTCTGGGGATTTATGGGTACTAAATTTTTTCCAGGCACTGATTCGTTGGTCAATAGCTTGGTCACATGTTTAGTTCCACCAACGGTGTTTCCTTGTGTGTGGTGCTTGTGCTAGTTTCATGGCCTCTCGGATTCTTCCTGAAAGTGTGTCCAGTCTTATACAACATATTTATGATTCAGTTCAGTATCCCTGTTGTTGTTATGGTCTTCAGTGCTATGACTGGTTTGATGCGACTCTCCTCACTTGTCTATCTCTTCAACATGACATAAGAATTGTACCCACCTGCTTACTACAGTTAGACCTGGAGCTCACTCTACAATTTCTCTTTTTCACAAAACTTTTTCTTCTTATCACTAGTTTGTATTTTATAATCTCCTGACCTTGGCAGTTATCAGTTATTTTGCTGCCCAAATACCAAAACTCATTTACTGCTATTAGTGTCTCATCTCCTGATCAAATTCCCTCAGCCTTGCCTGATTTGGCAGGTGTACATTACAATAACCCAGTTTTACTTTTATTGATGCCCACCTTGTGACTTCTTTTCAAGACACTGTCCATTCCATTCAACTGTTCTCCAAGTTCTTTGACATAACTACAATGTCGCTGGCAACTCTCAAAGATTTTATGTCTTATACTTTCCCTTTTCACATTTCTCCTTGATTTGATTCACTGCTTTCTCGATGTACAGATTAAATAAAATCTGGGATACATTACAACCCTTCCTTATTTCCTTCTCAACCACTGCATCCCTTTCACTTTCTTTGACTCCTATAACTACAGTCCAGTTTCTGTACAGGTTACAGACATTCTATTGGGCCTTCAACATTGTGAAATCCTAAATCTACAAATCCGATAAACGTAGATTTGCCATTCTTCACTTAGTTTTCTAAGCCACAGGGACAATATTCTACTTCTATGTTACACACATACTCCACAAGGCACCATATGTTGCATGGCTGAGGTTGTCTTGTACCACTATTAGTCATTTCCTCTCCTGTTCCACTCACAGGTGAAGTGATGGGAAGACAACTGCCTACGTGCCTCTATATGAGCCCTAATTTCTGTTGTCTTAATTTGAACTGTAAATTCCACAGTTTCTGATGATAGTCTTCTTAAACTGAATGCAACTGGTCAATAAAAAATATTGAGTGTGACTTGTGGCTGTCCTGAAAAAATTATTTTCTCAATAGTATTTTGTGAAAGGAATTTTGTCTTACCTCCAGAGATTTCCATTTGAGTTCATGGAGCATCTCCATAATACAAACGGCCTTCGAAAAAGTTTTGCACAGTTGTCTCAAATTTTTTTTTATTTTTTGCAGGAGGAGAGAGAAATTTTTTGTGAACATACTTGGAACATTTAGCTATAAGTTGGCATATAAAAGTATTTTCTTTTATTTAAAGGTGAGCCATAATGGACCATGAAGAAGACGTCAGGTTGTGACAACGGTCAGTGATGGAGTTCCTCTTCAAGACCGGCGATGACTCTGTCAATCGATTTGCATGAAGTTGCTCCCTGTTTATGGGGAGGGCACAGTGCATTGCAACAGTATCCTGCGGTGGTTGCAGAGGTTTAAAGAAGGTGATTTCTCTCTACTGGACAATCCACGATGAGGTAGACCATTGACGGCAGTGAGTGATGTGAATAAGGAGACCACTGATCAAATCACACAAAATGACAGATTGCTGAAATGACTCGTTTAGTCATTGGGTAGTGTGGTATCACTGGTACAGTCATAGGGTACAGAAAAATCTGTGCACTTTAGGTGGCTAGATTATTGACAAAAGAAATTAAAATGATGAGGAAGAATGTATGCGAGGGTCTCATGAAAACCTTTACTGAAGAGTGGAAACAGTGTTTTGATGGCATCATTACCCAGGATAAAACATGGTTGTTTTTGTCCAAAACTGAGAGCAAAACCCAATCCACTGACTGGCGTCATATGGGTTCCCCTCAAAATAAGAAACCAAGACTTTCACAAACAGCAGTCTGAAAGGTGATGGCCTTCTTCTTCTGGGATCGGTGAGGTGTCATTTTCATTGACTTTTTGGAACCTGGCTCCACAATGAATCAGGACCATTACTGTTTGTCACTGGACAACCTGTGATGTGCCATCAAGACCCACAGACCACAGCTTCAGGGTCAGCTCATCAGACTATGCCATGACAATGACAAACCCCATACAACCCTTTTGACGCAGGAGAAAATCAGTAAAATGGGTTGGAAAATTGTTCCTCATCCTCCCTACAGTCTGGACTTGGTTCTGTCTGATTTTTACCTCTTTGGTCGTCTGAAGGCCCACCTGCATGGTAAAACATTTGATAGTGAGAAAGACCTTATTTCCTGTGTCAAGTGATGGTGTAAAATCAATCCCCAGAATTTTACCTAAGTGCATTTACATCACGGAAAGACCATTGGGACAGATGCATCACAGCTGATGGATGATACATTGAATAGAGTCAATGTATAGCTAAATGTTTCAAGTATGTTCACAAAAAATTTCATTCTCCTGCAAAAAATAAAAAAATTAGAGACAGCTGTTCAAAACTTTCTGAACATCCATTGTACTTGTTTGTAGATCGAACCTGCTGGTAACGAATCTAGTAGCATGCCTCTGAACTGCTTCAAGACTCCCTTTCAGCCGACATGCTGGTGGTTCCAAACGCATGAAAAATGCTCAAGAATGTATCACGCTGGTGTTTTATACATGGTCTCCTCCACAGATGAGCTACAAATTCTTCCAATACACCAAAATCAACCATTCATCTTCTCTACTACTAACCTTACATCATCCATGCAAAAAGTTCCAAGACTTATTTTATTCCTGATGTATAAGCAATGTTAGTGTAGCAACTATGGGGACAGCTTGAACTAACGATTGTAAACACAAATGTCCATGCGACCAGTCAGTTGTGAGCACACAGTGTTAAGAAGTGTCAAAAGAGTAAAATATCCAAATCAAGTATTCAAGAAATTCTCTAGAATGTTTTGAAGAACAGAACAGTGTGTAGAAAGTTTGTCCTGCACACGTTGGCTCCTGAACAGAAACAACACACTAGGTCGCCTGCCATGACATGACTAAAATGAAAAGCACAGACAGTTCTTTCCTGGAAAAAATAATCAACGGTGACAAGACTCAGTGTTATCAATATAAACCTAGCATTAAATAACACCATGCTGAAATTCACATAAAAGGTCAACACTTTGAGAGCATAACAAATAAGCAAGTCAATGTGGTGCACGAGCTGAACAACATCCCACATAAGTATCTTTCTGACAGTTTCATATGGTTGTATGAAAGTTCTGTATGTTGCACACAAGTGACTGGGGAGTGGAGGGGGAGGGGGGGGGGGGGGGGGTGAGACTATGTAGAATTCCTGGAGCCCTATAACTGCCAGCTTAACTTTAGTCTATTTTTGATTTTTCATTAATCCAGATAGACTCAAAACTTTTTAGTGTGACAGGATATGAGTTTGTTCCATTTCATATTAGCTCAAGTGTTCATACATTTTTCTGGAATCCAAACTGACCTCCTCCCAGTTTGACTTCTACTAACTGTTCCATTCTTCTATGGCTAATTCATGTTATTCCTTTGCAAACATGATTTATTAAACTAATAGTTCAGTAATAATCACTCCTCCTTTCTTGAGGTCAATAGGTATTTCCAATGTCTAATACATTCTGCATACCACTGCCTTGTTTCAACTTAAGCCTTTCATCGGGCTGTAAAATTCTTCTCCCTTTTCTGTATTCACCATCTCATTTCGCGTTCATCCACTTTTTCTTTCCTTTCTGTAATTATGTCTTCAGGTTTCTTTGCTTTATATAGTTCTTCTACAAATTCCTTCCACATTTCAGCCTTACTTTCTTTTATTATTTGGCAAGGTGTGTTGCTCTGTACAAAATTACAGTGGTAAGTATTACAACGTATCCTGAGACATTGAAAGACTAATCAAGACCTTGTGTCTTGATCGCAGAAACTGTTTTCATGGATTTTCATGAAGAATTACACACAGCATCAATTATTGTTGCAGCTATGTACCACTGCTGATTTATCTACATTCTGAATAGCCAGTTCAGGTACACATTATAGGTAAATTGAAACTTCTCGGCAGATTAAAACCTTGTGTCAGATCGGGACAGGAACCTTGCCTTTTGCAAGCTGTGATCTTACCAACTGAGATAATAGTAAGTTGTATGGCGCAACAGCCTGGTGCTATTCTTTCAACTGGACACCACTTCAACAACTTGCTTGAACCTGAGTCAATGGTACCCAATTTTTCCATTTGGTCACCCATCAATGTACTAACTGGGCCCGACATTTGCTTAACTCCAGTGATCAAGGAAGATCCAGCGAATCAAAGGTTGTAAAGTCATTGGGACCAACTGAACAATCCAGGTACAACTCACAACTTTCCCTCACAGCTCTCTCTCTATCAGCACCCCTTTCAAGACAGCGCACACACTGCAGCAGAGTAGAAGATTCATTCTGATGACCAATCCATTTTCTGAAACTTCCTGGCAGATTAAAACTGTGGGTTCGAGTCTCGGTCCAGCACACAGTTTTAATCTGCCAGGAAGTTTCATATCAGCGCACACTCCGTTGCTGAGTGAAAATCTCATTCTGAATCCATTTTCTAATTAAAACCTTGTAAAAAAAATAGACATAATAAAACATCAATATGGTTACAGAATGAGATACTAAACATGTACATTAATATAAAAAGTAAATGTACAACAGTAATATAAAGACTATCAAAAAATCAATGTGAGGTCCCCGTATGACAACAATGACACAAAGTAAAGATTAGAACACAAATAAAAATACATTGACTATCAGACATAAACGTTTGAGATAACATCTGTTGTCACTTCAAAGTGCTATTGTTAGGAACAGTTTTGCCCGTACAGGTGACCGAGAGCTGATAAAGTTCCCTGCCACATACAGGGTTTGTATAAAAAGTAATGAGACTGATTTTTTGCTGACACGACTGTACTTCACAGTGCACGCTCCCCTGGGGGGGGTCTGGTGGTGGGGGGGTGTCTGGCCGAAAACATGTGGCATGCCAGTCACCTGCAGACTCTTGTCTCGGCAGCACCGTGCATTGAGTGGACACGTCACAAAGTTGGCGATTGTGGTGCAACATGCAGCAAACGATCGAGCAACGTTATGCCATCAAGTTTTGTGTGAAACTAGGGAAATCAGATACGGAAAGGTTGGATATATGTTGGCAAGCCTACAGTGATGATTGTCTGTCAAAAGCCCAGGTTTTTAGGTTGTGAAGAGCTTTAAAGAGGGCCAGGAAAGCACTGAGGACGAGGACTGCTCCCGATGCCCGTCAACCAGCAAAACTGCTGAAAACATCACCTGTGTGCATATTTTATTGAACACTGACTGTTGGATGAGTGTCAAGATGATAGCACATGACCTCAGATTTGATAAAATGACAGTGCATATCATCACCAAAGAATTGTCGATGAGGAAGACCTGCGCCAAGACGGTTCTGAATATTTCGTCAGATGTTCAAAAGCAAGCACATGTGAACGCCTGCCAACACAATCTCCAGAGCCTTGAAGTTGATTCTGAATTTTTAGATAACATTAGCACCAAAGATGAAACCTGCATGTTTCAGTATGACCCGGAGACGAAGGGTATGAGTGCCGAATGGCACATCACAACATCCCCACGTCCAAAAAAGGTTTGCATGAGCAAATCAAAGGTGAAAGCCAAGCTGATTGTGTTTTTCGATGTCATGGGCATGGTTCATCATGAGTTTGTGCCCCAAGGCCAAACTGTCAATGGTGCTTTTAACTGTGAAGTGATCAAGAGACTGAAAGCCAGTATCCATCACTTGAAGCCAGCCATCACCGATGATTGGAAGCTGCATCATGACAATGCGCTGAGTCACACCTCCTTCATGATGGCCAGCTACCTGGACAAGAAAGGGATTCCAACGATTCCCCAGCTCCCCTACAGTCCCAATGTGGCCCCACCAGACTCTTTTTTGTTCCCCAAACTAAAAACTTCCCTGAAAAGACACCATCATGGGACCCTGGAGGAGGTCCAAGCTGTCACGATGAGGGCTTTGAAGGCCATCCCAGACTCAGCGTTCGCGGCAGCGTTTGAAGAATGGAAATATCGCATGCAGCACATTTTTGACTCTCAAGAGTCATATGTTGAGGAGTACTAAGTGGTTGTAGCGATATCTACAATAAATTTTGATTCACACGCTCAGTATCATAACTTTTTATACAAATCCTGTACTCTCCATTGTCAAGTACAAAGGACCACAGGGATGATGATGTTATAGAGCAATCTGTACGGATAGTTTGGGTTTCAGCTTGAGTAGGGTTTGAGGTTTTGGTCATATTTTTATGAAACACTGAGGGATGACACTGGAAATAAGAAATTCTTAGAATGTTGGAAGAAGATGATTTTGGGGGAAGCAGAAGAGGGCACTTTGGGTATTTGGGTCAGAACTACCATAGACAGGGTTCGACACCCATTCTGTTGGTTGTGGGTTGAGACTGGATGGTGAAGTGATATTTCTAGTTGTATTTATGAGTGAATGAGAGGAAATCTTTTGACTAGGACAGTGTGAATGAATTTAAAGATGGGTTAGGAATTAGAAAAGAATGAATGTATCAGGATCAGAGGTTTAGTACTGAATGGTGGTCGAGATGACACAGTGTCGGTGTTTGATTATGGTTATGGCTGTGCTTGTGTGGGAGGTGTGTCATGATATGGGGCCAGGCTGGGCTTGTTGGCTAGATGTTATTGGAGATGGTGTTGTGAATGGTATTTGTGGGAGAGGTGGAGAGGGGCACCACTGTTGGGCCATAAGGTAAATGAATTTAAATAGAGATAGGAACTGTCAGAATTGGTGACTGGCAGAGGCAATGTACAGATCAAGGACATGGTGGGTAAGGGCTAAGAATGGATAGATCAAGGACATGGTGGGTAAGGGCTAAGAATGGATAAGTCTGTGATTTATGTAGGGACTGTTGGAAAGATGGATTGCAGACAGAAGTGGGAACTTCAATACCGAACGTTAAGCACAACTGGAGGAAAAATATATGGGAATTTAGTTTGGCTACAGTGAAAACATGCTTGCAAAAGGAGTGTAGGTATCAAGGTCTATGGTTAGGGGGCATGAAGATATGAGAGGGGGGGGAGGGGGGGGGAAGCAGATCTAACTTAGACTGGGGAAGGTAACATCATGAAATATACACAAGTCTAAATCAAGGTGAAGAGCTTCTGTACACAGGCAAATTGGCCACTGGGACAATGTGTAGAAAATATTAGACAGTCAAAATAACTTTACAATGAGGTATAGTCATTCAATGCTCTGTAGGGTTACTAAAAAGAAAATAAGACAGAAGAAAATCACTAAATTGAGAAAAACAGTAGCCAAGCAATAAAACTAGCGGGAAAACAATTGCCACACAAATATGGAATATTGTTCAACAATGAGAGTAGACTGCCAAACAATGAGTGATCACTACTACTGAGTAAGGAAGAATGAATACAGAGAAACGATCACCAAAAAAAGAAATGAGATCGCTAAACAGATAGAAAAGAATCACCATACAAGGAAAAATCATTGTGGAAGGAAAATGAAATGAAAAAAAATTATTGTACAGCATTTTTGACCAGGAGGCCCCATCTGTGGTTGTCAGGCTGCCTATTATAAGTCTTTTTATTTGATGTCACTTCAGTGACTTTGCTTCGATAATGACAACACAACTTCCAGTCCCTAAGTGGACAAAATCTCCAACCTGGCCAAGAATCTGACATGGTTCTCACATACGGAAGTCAGCCACACTGACCATTCAGCAACAGAGGCAGATGTAGAAGGAAAAAGGACCACTCAACATAGATCAATGTACACAGAAAGGAGATGACCAAATCACAAAAAAGAATAAAAATGCCAGAAAGAGGATTAATTGTATCAACAGAGAAGTTCACTTGAGGGAATTAAGAAAGTACAAGGATCCATAATGACTGGGCAGTACTTATCTCTAGGAGTTATAGGTCTAAATACAGCTGAGAGATACATATAACAAAGTATCCTAGGTTTCAGAGATGTTGATTCCTTCCTGGGGAAGGAAACAGGTATAGATTGGAGAAGGCTGCAGGTCACTTAAGACTCTGAGATCAGATAGACCCATCAGTTATAATGACAATTACACTGAAAAATTATTAGTTGCCACAGTATATCAATGCTAGTTTATACCTTCAACGAAAACTTTTTCCTCCTTATGTCCTCCCGAATGCTATTTATATCAACTTCTTCATCAGACATATCATCAAATACTAATTCCTCTTCATCATCATCCTCTGCATCAAAATCATCTCTTCCAGTGCTACTGCCAATATCATCATCATCATCATCATCATCATCATCATCATCAAAATTACCATCATCAATATCTTCATCAAGATCCTCATCAACATCAAGATCATCATCAAACACATCATCCATATCTTGATCAGCATCACTTCCATCAGAGTCATCGTCACTGTCTGTGTCTGTAACAATAAATTTTTTTAATGGTTGTAGCAGATTTCTGTGAACAAACAGATAAGATATCATAATTAGAATTGTGCCAGGAGCACATGTAGCTTACAGTAAATTGCTGAATGCTATATGTGCCCTGATTTATACTTGACAACAATATTAGCAAAAGGATAAGACAGCTACTCACGATAAAGATGACCTGGTGTGCAGGCAGGCACAACAAAATGACTGTTACACATTATACCTTTTGGCAAAAGCCTTCTTCAGGAAAAAAAACAGACATTAATACAAGCAAGCACACCTCATGCATATAAGACTGCTACTGCTGACAGCCATGATCAGAATGCAACTGTCACATGATTAGCAATCTAGAGTAGGATGGGGAAGTGGGAGGGGTAGTTAGGGTACAGGTGGGGGAGAGAAGAGTGCTGTCTGGTGGGGCATGAAGGAGCTAGATGGTGGCCTGATGTGAGAGCCACCCCTCCTAAAATGGTGTTCTGTCATCCACACAAACTCCCCAAAGTCCTAGTCCACATCCCTGTGGAAGACCCAGGTCTATTCCTGCCAATTCCATCTATCCAACACTTTCTATTCTAGCCCTGTCACAGGCTTATCTTACCCCATCAAAGGTAGCCATGTCAAATAACAGGTCTGTTGCAACCACTGCACAGCATTTTATATTGGTATGACTACTAACCAGCTGTCCACCAGATTGAACGGCCAGTGCCAAGCTGTGGCTAAGAGCAAAGTAGACCACCCTGTGGCATAACATGCAGCTGAATATAATATGCTTGATTTCAATGGCGGCTTCAGAACCCTGGCCATCTGGATTCTCCCCTTCACCACCAGCTTTTCTGAACTGCAGAGATGGAAGTTATCCTTAAAACACACTCACCACTCCCAAAATTAACCCGGGTTCACTCCACAGTAACCTACTGTGCCCACACCCCCCACCCAACAGTTTCTGCCCCACTGTCCCATCGCCTCCTCCATTATCATGTCCCTTCACCCGAGCTGTGTGCTGCCCTCTGCCAATGCACCCGCTTGTCCTTCTGCCTTCCCAGCTCCTCTCCTTTTCCACTTTCCATATTTTCCCACCACACTCCACCTCCCGACCCTGCAACTGGCTGTCACGTCATTCCGCCATCTAGTCCCTGCATGCCCCACCAGACAGCACTCTTCTCCCCCCACCTGTACCCTAATATTCTGCCCCCATTCCCACCCTTCTCCAAGTTGCTTTTCATGTGACAGTCACATTTTGGTCAGAGCTGTCAGGGGTAGTGGTCCTGTGTGCATGATGGGCACTTGCTTGTGTGAATGTGTGTGTGTGTGTGTGTGTGTGTGTGTGTGTTTTCTTTGATGGAGAAGGCTTTGGCCAAAAGCTATAATGTGTAACAGTTTTTTTTTTTGTCTGCAACACAACAAGCCATCTTTATGGTGAGAAGTAATCTATCCTTTCCCTAATACTGTTATTATTCCAATCTGGAGAATCCATTGTCTGGTTTATAGTTGAAGCAGATGTTGGTCCATAACATTATGCTTGATGGTGGTTAAAGGTTATCAATTATCTGATTATGATGTCACATTACGCCCAAAGAGGGTCTGTTTATGAATGAAACAGGCATAATGTGGATCGAGGGGGGGGGGGGGGGGATGCACATAAGAAATACTTACAGTACATTGTGAATACCATCTCTCTGTGAACGTGTGTGTGTGTGTGTGTGTGTGTGTGTGTGTGTGTGTGTGTGTGTGTGTGTGTGTTTTGTACATGCATGTATATATTTTTAATCCATACCATACAGCTTAAAATTAATATTTCATATACAATTTGCACCACTGATTCCCAAATTAAAGTTTTTCATTTGCAGAAATCTATAAATACTATAAATGTAATGAAAATGGATAAAAAAGATTCTACTTATAATAAAACAGAACTATTTTACTGGCCAGAATAAGTTTCAGGAGTACAGTAATAAGTACTTGCTTATTGAAAACTCTTTGCACATATATAAACAACTAGTGACCATAACAAAAATCTAAGCCCAGAGGGGGAAAGCCTCCTAGCTTACACGATGAGATTCATGTTCATTGATCCTATTGTGATGTAACTAAATATGTTCTAAATTTAGAGAAACTGTCCAAATGTAAGGAACAGGTCACATTGCCATATACAAAAATCATAGGTTATTATGACCATCAGAAACTAGGATATCAGCTAATGAATAATGATGCAACAGAAGAAAGAAATTTTATTATTTAGAGAAAAACCTGAAGACGGAAAAATAAGGAAAATGTAGAAGCAAAAATATACTACCTAGGAAAATAAATATACTGGTGTTTAACATTGACCTGTAATGAACTCAACAAATAGAGCTGTATGGAAGTGAAGTATGAAACTGAAAAACAAGGAAGTAGGAAACTGCAAGAACTTAAAGTATTTTAGAAAATGGAAAAAATGGATTTTCAGATCATGGAATGGGTTATTTTTCAGCAAATTTCATGACCTATCTTGGCACAAAATGCAGAAAGAAGCAGAGCAAATTGTCAATGTAAGTGATGAGCCAAACCATTATTAGGATTAAAACAAAAGTGATAGTAATACGAATCAATGAATGCGACAAATCTTGATACATCTGGCAGTTGTTAAGAGATGTCTGCAAAGATAAAGAAATAAAAGTACCACAGGAAGAGATGATGGGTTACAACACAGCATAACAATGAATGTGCACCCACCATGAACAACAACCCGCATCCCTATTAAAAACTAAATGAATAAGTAAATAAATTAAATCACTCAAAGTGGTGAGATTTGTCATGTTATCAGAATTTTAACAATAAACCACACCATGTTGCAAAATGCCAGTCTTGTTGCACCTGCCACTGGAGTTGAGTAAGCACCTCCATACACTTTCCCACTTACTAGATGAACATGGGACAAATGTGCTGTTCTTCTTTGATTCTTCTCTATTTCCTCTATCGGTCCCACTTGTTATGGACCCTAGACTGATGAGAACTATTCAAATATTAGCCAAATGAAGGTTTTGTACACTAACTCTCTTGTGGGTGGACTACACTTCCTGAAGACTCTTCTAATGAATCTGTCTGGCAACTAACTTACTAATTATTAATTTTACATGGTCATTCCACACATTCCATACTCGTACTCCAAGATATTTATGAACACGACTGCTTCTAGTGATTGTAAAGGGTCTGCCTGCCTATTTATGCATGACACATTGCATTTTTTTATGTTAAGGTTAAACTGCCAATGCCAGCACCAAATGTCAATGTTCTTCAGGTCTTCCTGCATTTTACTACATTATTTTAGCTTTGTGACTGCTCTAGATAAAACATTGTCATCCACAGAAAGCCTCATGGAACTCCTGACATTATTCACTAGGTCACTAATATATACTGTAATAAATACTCACTCTATAGCACACTCTTGGAGTACATCTTAAGTTACTTATATGTCTGAAGATTTCCGTTTGTCAATAATGACACACTGTGCTCTGCTATGAACTCTTCGGTTTAGTCACCCAGCTGGTTGATATTTCATATGCTCGTAGTTTATTCTTAGGCTACAGTGATTAACTGTGTTGAATACTATCTGGAAGTCAAAGCACAATGGATCAACCTGGGTGCTGGTATCTACTACCTTCTAGGTCTCATAGATGAACAGAGCGAGTGAGCTGATTATGGCTTGTGGTATACATGTTGATTACCACAGAGAATTGCAGTCCCTAAAAATGTCATAATACATGAGCATAAAATCTGTTCAATAAACCTTCTTGTAAATGGGAATGACCTGTGTGTTTTTCTTACTAATGGGAATGATTCGCTCCTCTAGTGACCTACCATTCAATGCTGCTAAAAGAGGGCAAGTTCTTTCACACAATCTATGTAGAATTGCATAGGTATCCTATCAGGCCCAACTGTCTTTCCTCTGTTGAGCAATTTTAGTTCATTTTCTATCCTGTGGGCAATTATTTCTTTATCTGTTATTTTGACATTTGTGTAATGATTTAATGGAGGAATTTTAGTATGATATTCTTCAGTAAGATAAATTAGAAAAAGGAATTTAGTATTTTGACCTTCTCTCTGTCATCCTTCAAGGACCGATGACCTAAGCAGCTTGGTCCCATAAGATCTTACCACAAATTTACAAAAATAGTCTAGTTGTTTCAAACATGAATACCTTGTCGAGATTTATGGAGTGTTTTAAGATAACATAGCACATCAATATAGACATTATGGAGAAGTAAGAGGAAGTAGATGAATACGAGCTAGGAGATAAACTGGAATTTCAAAGAGGAGTGGCAGACCTATGTCAATATAAAGCCCCTGTAGTAGACAACATTCTCTCATCAGAATTATTGAGATCCTTGGCAGAAAATACGATGGCGAAACTGTTCCACTACGTCTGCAAGACATATGAGGCACACGAAACACCTTTAACTTCATGGAGGATGAAATAATTCCAATTACAAAGAAGGATGATGCTAACAGGTGTGAACAGTACTGAACCATCAGTTTAATAAGTCATGGTTGCATAACAAACACAAATTATACAGAAGAACGGAATGACATAGATGCTAACCTTGGAGAAAATCATTTTGGCTCCCTGAGAAACATGAGAAAATACTGCCTCTGTGACTTTACAAGGTAGACTAAAGAAAGCCAAACCTGCATTCATAGCACCTGCAGATTTTGACAAAGTTTTTGACAATGTTGACTGGAATACAACCTTTGACATTCTGAAGGAAGCAGGGTGTATGATCCCTTTTTGTACTATCCCTTTTTATATTGTGTCTTTTGAATACTATAAATAATGTTTAATAATGTTATGCCAAGCATGAACAGCAAACCAGTAATAATGTATACACACAGTGATACAGCTGGGTGCCTTCTGGACTATGACAGCATTATTCTATTAAGTTATGTTACACAAAAAAGGAAAGGATAATACTTTTGTTCTAGACTTTGAGAGAATGGCTGCAAGAATTTTTTTATGTAACATTTGCCAATGTTGTAGTCACCATTAAAGGAAAGGATTTGAATGTCAAAACTATGTCCATATGTGGATGGGATTTCAACTGCAATTCACATCATGGGATAGGTAAATTATATAAATATTATTGGAGAATATAATTATAATTTCAAGATATGTTTGAGATTGTTATTCCAGTATTTATTTTCCTTGATATCATCATTTATTATTATTGGCAGTTTATGGATTGTAGGGATAGGTGTAGGACAGACAAGTAATATGAACCTGCATCATGGTCACTACCATGCTTGGGGAAATTATTATTCCACTGATTTTCAATTTCGATACAATAATAACAGCTGCCACCCACTCTCCACTTAAAGTGTTACATCAATGTAGGTGTGGACTTCCTGCTGCCCATAAACATGAGAATGATTCGACAAACAAATTTTCTAGGTCAAAGAAATAATGTTCTCTGTATAAGTCATTTCAGATACTTCGCTGAAAACGAACTGGAGTTATGTAAGATCCATGCCTACAAGAGCTACTGAAGTTTCTTCCCTCTTCTGTAAATACATACTCCTGCGACCTTTTTTTATTTTTTCTTATTTCTAGTGCAAATATCTTAAATTTTGATTAGAATACAATCATTGAAATTCTGAAGTAAGCAGGGATAAAATGTAAGGAACAAAAGATTACATCAAACTTGCAGATACCAAACTATAATCATAAGAGTTGAAGAACACCGAAGACAAGCAGCAGCTGAGAAAGTAAAGAGACACAGTTATAGCCTATAACTAATATTGTTCACTCTGTAAACTGAGCATACAATAAAGGAAACCAAGAAGAAATACAGAAAGGACATTAAAGCTAAATAAAAAGAGGTTATGTGATGAAAATCAACAAAACAAATGAAGGGTATTGGAATGTAGACAAATTAGTTCAGTCAGAGCTGAGGGAATTAGATCAGAAAATGAGACACTAAAAGTAGTACATGAGTTTTCCTACTTGGGCAGCAAAATGACTGATAATGGCCAAAACAGGGAGGATATAAAATGCAGACTAGTTATAGCAAGAAAAAAATTTTTGAAAAAGAGGAATTTGTTAGCATCTAATATAAATTTCAGTGTTAGGAAATCTGTTCTGAAGGCATTTATTTTGAGAGTAGCCTTATACAGAAGTGATACCAAGATGGTGAGTGGCATAGACAGAAAGAAAATACAAGCTTCTGAAATATGATGCTAGAGAAGAATGCTGTAGATTAGGTGGGTATGTTGGATAACTAATCAAGAGGTACCAAACGAAATTGAAGAGAAAATAGTATTATGACACATCTTGACTAAAAGAAGGGATTGGTTGATAGGACAGATTCTGAGGCACCAAGGAATTTTCAATCTAATGATGGAGAGTAGTGTAGGGAATAAAAAATGTAGAGGGAGACCAAGGCTTCAGTAATGTAAGCAGGTCCAATGGCTGGAGTTTGGAGAAGTTACAGCAGAGGAGAAGAGGCTTGCACAGTGTTCACTAGTGTGAGTTTTACATGAAACCAATCTTCATAACAGAGAACATAACAACTACACTAGAAGTCACTAATACATTTTCTCCCAATCCTGTCTTGATTATTATTTCTATTTTAGGGATCTGTGGAATGCCACAGATGTGTCAACAAAATTTTGTGGGAGACTCAAAAACATATGCAATATCCATCACAGTAAGTTTATTCTTAGAATCGAAGGAGCCTGCCTTCTGAGAGGTGATTAGGAGCATATTACTACCTTGCACATAATAAGCATGATTGTAAAATTATAGAGAAATAGGCTCATGTTGAGATCTAAATGCCACCATTCCTTTCGCTCTTAATGCCTGAAAGGTAATGATACAATAAGCATTCCCTCAACTGCAATGAGTTATACAACAGCAGATTTAAAAATATTGCAAAGCATGTCATATAAGATCATTTCATAAAACACCATTTTACAATATATGAAATAAATAAAAATCATTCCCACTAGACACTCTAAGGGCTGACAGTATAAACATTGCTGATTGGATACTAATTTGACATTACATCAGAAATAGAACTATATTCAGGACTCAGCTCTATTGTGTAATGCTACATTTGGATCCACCGAAGCAGGTTACCAACACCCCCCACATACATGGTCTCTCTGCTGCTGAACATTTCCTCAGTCAGTGCCCACCAGGTTCCAAACCTATGACATCCTTCTTGCTCACCTTAATCAAATTTATATTTACCTACTATGACTTCACTTTTGAGGGGCAGACATAAAAACAAATCTACCAACTATTTCATGGGTCACTTGGAGAGGGCTTTCCTGGGACCCATAAACCTCCAGCCAATGGTTTTGTTTCAATATATTGGTGACATCTTTGCCATATGGACTTGTAGTGAGGCTGACCTGTTAAAATTCCTGGAATCTCTAAATGCCTTCACCCACTTAAATTTCACATGGTCCTATTCTAAATCCCATGCCACTTTCTTTGATGTTAATCTCATTCTTGCCAAAGGACAGCTACACATTCCTGTCCACATTAAACCTACAAACAAACAGCAGTACTTACATTCTGACAGTTGCCATCCCTTTCATGTCAAATGTCCACTCCCACACAGCCTTGGCATTCAAGGCAAATGTATTTGTCTGGATGCAGACTTTTTACAGCAATATAGCACCACTTCACCTCAGCCTTTCTCGACATAATTACCCCATCAGCCTAGTTCAAAAGCAGATTTCCCTGGCCATCACGTCCAACCCTGGTACTGATGACCTCTCCAAAAAACAACTGCGGAGCACACCACTTATCCCTCAGTATTATCCTGGTCTTGAAATTATTAATCAGCTACTTCAACAAGACAATGGCTTCCTAAAATCATCCCCTGAAATGAGGTCCATTCTGACTGAGATTTTGCCCATCACACTAGAATAGCTTTTCATCGCCCTCCCAATCTCCACAACATCCTTGTCAGACTCTATGCTCCTTCTGCACCCGTCTCCCTACCCTATGGTTCCTACTCCCTATGCAGCCTCCTACCACAACCTACACCAACCCTGTAACTGGCAAAACATATACTATCGAGAGGAGAGCCACCTGTGAAACGACACACGTCATAGACCAGCTGTTACTTAAACACCGTTTGGTCGTTTACATCAACATGACAACCACTCAATTATCAGTCAGCATGAACGGGCATAGGCAGAGGACGTGTACCAACATCGCATGCTCTACAACATGACAGTCATGACATTGGTGCCTGTTTCATCACAAGTTCTCCATCTGGAGTTTTCCCACAGACACCAGTTTCTCAGAACTCCGCAGGTGGGAACTAGCGCTACAACATGTCCTTGGTTTTCATCACCCACCTGGTCTTAATTTACATGAATTTCTTTGTCCCAGCATTTCTTCACAGTAACTACTCTCTTCTTCACTTCATTTTAGTTTTCTACATCTTTCATTTTCTGACCAGTCTATTTTTTGCCATCTCCACCCCTCCCCAATCTCTGATACATACAATGCACTTAGTTCACTCCTAATTAACTTGTGCAAGATGTTTTAGTAGTAATCTCTGTCTTGGATATTACCCTGTCTTCCACCTTTAAGCTGTCAGGTTTTCAAATCTCATCCAGTGCAGTCCCCAACAATCAGTCTTTCCTTCTCATCCCATATGGTAAGTCTCCCCTGACGTGGGGTTCTGGATGACTTTTCAAAACTGTATCCCCTTTACCTAAACTTCTCCAGTCCTTTTCCTTCACCCGTCTTCCTTCCCCTCCAACTCTTCTGCTGGAAAGAGGAGCCACTGGCCCCAGAAGCTTGCATAAGTTAAACCTTTTTGTGTTTGTGTCTCCTGTTGCCAACTGGCAAGTAGAATTGTAAAATAAAGTTAATACATGTTGTCAACGCACCACGCTTGTAATGAGGGTGCTGCAGATTGGTATGACATATACTGAAATCTGCAGTGTTGTAACTGTCAACAGTGGCCTCTGTGTGAACTCAACTTTTGGCATGAATAGTCCAGTTGGGACTATGTGTTAACAGTGTGGTTACAAACAGTCTGAGAAACTTGTGAGGGTGTTGCAGGGTAGATTGTGGTGAGCAATAACTGTCAAAACATCCCACCACTTCAGAGTTAATTAGCACTGAAACAGCCAATCAGGCCATTATGCATGCAAATTCAAGCAGCCCACCAGAGACAGCATTCTTGACATGGGACGGTAGTAGGGATTGAGCCCGAGCCACAGGCTGAGGAGTCTCGTGTGCAATTATCCACAGTATGAGAACACTCAACACTAATTGTATCTGGCAAGCTGTTTGAACCTGTGAGTGCAACAGCCTGATTGGCTACCTTCACTGCTTATTAACTCTAAAATACCACAACATGTCAAATTTCTTTCTTTGCAATCACTTCTCAGCACAACCTACCCTGCAGCACCCTTACAAGTTTTTCAGACTGTTTCTGATCACCATGTATAAATGGTTTTAAATACTTTAACTTACATTTCCTTCTATGTATTTAAGACTGACTCACATTGAAAGCTTATACAACAGTACATTTACAGGGTGGAGTCTCATAAATATGACCACTGCCTATGTTCTACGTCAACATGCAGTGGCAGGAGGCTGCACTAGCAGTGGAGGGTACATAACGCATGTTGAGGGGGGGGGGGGGGGGGTTGAGGTACACAAACAGTGTAGTCATTGTTGTAATGTGAAAATGAAGTGATTTATCTGATGACCAAAAAGGTATGACCACTGGCTTCTGGACCAAGGGTGGAAACATTTCTGAAACAGCTAAGTTTGTGACATGTTCACATGCTACCATGATTAAAGTATATCCAAACCAGCACCGAGGCAACTGTGGTGCGCCACAGGCCATAGATGACAGACTTGAACAACGACTGTGTAGATGTGTACATGCAAATAGACATGCTACTGTTGAGCAGATGCCTGGCTCATGCACCCATGCTGACAGCTGTTCATAAGCAACAAAGACTGGAATTTGCAAGCAAATACCGCCAACTGAACATCCACTGAGTCGTGACATGTGCCCTTTCAGATGCTCCATCAAGCAGATGACCGTTGGTGTGTAGGGCATGAAAGATCCAAAAGCAAACACCTTGCTACGATCTCTGGGAGGGTCCCAGCCAGAAGAGGGAGCATTATGATCTGGGGAGTGGTTTTGTGGCATTCTCTGGGGGATCTCGTCACTCTGGAAGGCACAATGGATCAACACAAGTATGCATCTATCCGTGAGACCATGTCCACCCCCACATGCAGTTTGCTTTTCTGCAGCACAACAGCATCTACCAGTAATGTGTCAAACAACTCACAGTATATGTGCATGGTTCAAAGAGCACCAGGATGAGTTCAGCATACTCTCCTGGCCATCCAACTCCCCGGGTTTAAAACCAATTGAGAGTCTGTGGGAACACCTCTATCGGGTAGCACAGCTGGCTGCAGCACTGAGCTCAGCATGGCTCCACACCCCTGTCAGTACTTTCTAGAACCTCACTGACTCTTCCTGTGTCTCATAGTTGTGCAAAATGCAAAAAGTTGTTATTCAAACTTTGGCAGGTGGTCACATTAATGTGACTTGACAGTGTAATAAGGCATGCATATTACCTTATTGTAACTGGTTCTTTATGTCTTTTAGCACTGAAGATGGCCACACAGTGACCAAAACCTGGATATGCAATAAATGTTATTTGTAACCGATTGCTGTACCCTTTACTACTTGCGATAAACTATGTTCAAACAATGAATAATGTCCTATACGAATTGGGATGGACTGAGGGGACAGACTCATCCTTCCAGTAGAACAGATGAAAGAGTTGTACAAAAAGAGACCAGCATGATTTAAAGAAGCACCAAAAGTCCTCCAGTACTCAACATCAGTCGAAAATTTTCACAAACGATGGCAGGATTTTTTCCTACTTTTTCTTCATGGTTTTCATCTGCTGTTGCTTAATGTATAGAATTTCTTTATTCACATCAAAAATATTTTCAGATTGTTGATCATTTTCACAGGCAATTTCCATACTGTATAACACAAAATTATGATAATATTTCCACTGAAGACTGAAATTTACTGTGCTACTACTGACCTTTTTTTTCTGATGATGTAAGTTTACCAGCAATCTCATTAGCGAAGTCAATATCACCCTTCTTTACACCCATCATACCATCAATCATCTCTTCAAATTCCTCACTTGCTACACTTTCAATGTCACTTTCAGTGTCCTTGGGAACTGTATCTTTTCTTTTCTTTTTCAGGTACCTAAAAAAGTTGAAGTGTTAGACAAAAAGAAGGAGCATTATAAAGAAACAAATATTCAGTTTGTTACCATTGCAGTATGCAATACTGTAGAATGAGATTTTCACTCTGCAGCGGAGTGTGCGCTGATATGAAACTTCCTGGCAGGAGAGCTTCATTAAAGTTTGGAAGGTAGGAGACGAGGTACTGGCAGAAGTAAAGCTGTGAGTACTGGGCGTGAGATGTGCTTCGGTAGCTCAGATGGTAGAGCACTTGCCTGCGAAAGGCAAAGGTCCCGAGTTCGAGTCTCGATCGGGCACACAGTTTTAATCTGCCAGGAAGTTTCATATCAGCGCACACTCCACTGCAGAGTGAAAATCTCATTCTGGAAACATCCCCTAGGCTGTGGCTAAGCCATGTCTCCGCAATATCCTTTCTTTCAGGAGTGCTAGTTCTACAAGGTTCGCAGGAGAGCTTCTGTAAAGTTTGGAAGGTAGGAGATGACGTACTGGCAGAAGTGAAGCTGAGAGTACCGGGCGTGAGTCGTGCTTCGTAGCTCAGATGGTAGAGCACTTGCCTGCGAAAGGCAAAGGTCCCGAGTTTGAGTCTCAGTTGGGCACACAGTTTTAATCTCCCGGGAAGTTTCATGCAATATAGTAGTTTATTTTCATACAGCATAAGCAAACATGGAAATTCTGACAAAAATGAATTACTAAGGAACTGATGCACTCTGTACAGCTGAAACATAAGGAAAACAAGAAACTCAAAAGATGTATACCGGTATATCAAAAGGAGAATTCATTTGAGAAAATGATAAAATTATTAGGAGACAGTAAGGCCGGGCAATAATTACCTTCAAGAGGCAATCCCAGGATGTGAAACTGAGGAAAGAGGTCTGAGTGATGTCCCCCTTCTTCCCAGCTTCTGAAATCCATCCCATTTTCCTCCATTATGAGGGACACCTGTTTTGTAGGTTAGGGATACATTTATTCTACTGTTAATGTGTCTATGGCCAGTACTTGAATTTCATTTCTCGGAGGTAAGTAATGACCAACCATCCTGGGACACACACACACACACACACACACACACACACACACACACACACAAAATGAACTGACAACATTTACAGTCTATGATTCAAATGCCTCTTTTCATGTAAATGAGAAAGAGGGAGAGAGAATTTTTTGTTTCTCTTTGTAATATACTAAAAAATGATACTATATTACTTAGTAAAAGTAGAGCTTTGTTCCATCTGAAGGTTTGTTTGAACAACACAACATTTTACTAAGCACAGTCCTATTGTAGGTGGTATGCCTTCACCTTCCTACAACCTGACTTACCCAGCCAGTTGTATGGGAACCTACTGTTTAACATGGTAGTAGACACAAGTGTCCTAGTTGCTGCCATACACCTTGACATCTGGAATGCATTCAATACAGCTCCTCAATGTTCCCTAATGAACAAAAAAGTGTGCTTACAAATATCAGATCAGCTTTTTTATTGGATTAACGAGCTCCTTGCAAACAGAACACATACTGTCACTCCTGATGGAGAGAAATCTTTCACTGTAAAAATAATTTCACACGTAGCCCAAGGAATTGTCAGAGAAGTATTACTGTCACAGTATATATAAATCACCTAGTGGATAATATTGGAAGCTCTCTGAAACTGTTCACAGATGACAGTTTCGTATGGGGAAGCTTCAATACTAAAAATTGCAGTGAAATGCAAGAAGATCTGCAGAAAACTGACCGATGGCAGTTGAAACTCCACATACTTAAATGTAACATACCGTGTATGACCCATAAAGACTTGTTATTGTATGACTACATGATCACAGAACAGTCAATGGAAGCAGTCACATACATTAAATATCTGGAAGAAACATATACAGCGATTTAAAGTGGAACAACCACATACAAGTAATTGTAGGAAAGGCAGAGGCTAGACTGATATTCACTGAAAGAATCCTTAGGATATGTAGTTCACCCATAACAAAGGAGGCACCTTACAAATCCAAAGTTGACGTATTAGAGTACTTCTCATTAGTCTGGGACAACCATATAGCATCATATGGGCAATAGAAAAAAATCAAAAGAAGAAGATCATGTTTCATCAAATGTTTGTTTATTAAGCAGAAAAACATCACAGAGATTTTCACACATCTCCAGTGACATATGTTTCAAGAGAGGTATTGTTGACCATATGGTGGTTTGTTGTTAAAATTCTAATAGCATACAATCCTAGAAGAACCAACCAATATATTGCTTCCTCTTACATATATTTCACAAAAATACCAGAAAAGTAGGATTAGCAAGATTCAGGCTTGCACAGAGGCTATCGGGTGGAGAAATGTAGGGTCCCCCTGAATAGGTCAGGCGTGCACTACACGCCGGAAGCGGCTACAAGGGTAGCGGAGTACGTGTGGAGTGCACATGGGGGTTTTTTAGGTTAGAGAATCCCCTCCTTAGGCCCGACAAGACGCCTCCTGAGACGCGGCAAGGTAGGAGTAGGCAAAATGCAACAGGAAATAACAATATTAATGTGCTAATAGTAAACTGCAGGAGCGTCTATAGAAAGGTCCCAGAACTGCTCTCATTAATAAACGATCACAACGCCCATATAGTACTAGGGACAGAAAGTTGGCTGAAACCAGACGTAAACAGTAATGAAATCCTAAACTCAGATTGGAATGTATACCGCAGAGACAGGCTGAGCAGTGAAGGAGGAGGCGTGTTTATAGCGATAAGAAGTGCAATAGTATCGAAGGAAATTGACGGAGATCCGAAATGTGAAATGATTTGGGTGAAGGTCGCGGTTAAAGCAGGCTCAGACATGGTAATTGGATGTCTCTATAGGCCCCCTGGCTCAGCAGCTGTTGTGGCTGAGCACCTGAAGGATAATTTGGAAAATATTTCGAGTATATTTCCCCGCCATGTTATAGTTCTGGGTGGAGATTTTAATTTGCCGGATATAGACTGGGAGACACAAACGTTCATAACGGGTGGCAGGGACAAAGAATCCAGTGAAATTTTTTTAAGTGCTTTATCTGAAAACTACCTTGAGCAGTTAAACAGAGAACCGACTCGTGGCGATAACATATTAGACCTTCTGGTGACAAACAGACCCGACCTATTTGAAAAAGTTAACGCAGAACAGGGAATCAGCCGTAAATAGGAATATTAAAAAGGGTAGGAAGATTTTTCTGTTTAGCAAAAGTGACAAAAAGCAGATTTCAGAGTACCTGTTGGCTCAACACAAAAGTTTTGTCTCAAGTACAGATAGTGTTGAGGATCAGTGGACAAAGTTCAAAACCGTCGTACATTATGCGTTAGATGAGTATGTGCCAAGCAAGATCGTAAGAGAGAGAAAAGAGCCACCGTGGTACAACAACCGAGTTAGAAAACTGCTGCGGAAGCAAAGGGAACTTCACAGCAAACATAAACATAGCCAAAGCCTTGCAGACAAACAAAAATTACGCGAAGCGAAATGTAGTGTGAGGAGGGCTATGCGAGAGGCGTTCAATGAATTCAAAAGTAAAGTTCTATGTACTGACTTGGCAGAAAATCCTAAGAAATTTTGGTCTTATGTCAAAGCGGTAGGTGGAGCAAAACAAAATGTCCAGACACTCTGTGACCAAAATGGTACTGAAACAGAGGATGACAGACTAAAGGCCGAAATACTAAATGTCTTTTTCCAAAGTTGTTTCACAGAGGAAGATTGCACTGTAGTTCCTTCTCTAGATTGTCGCACAGATGACAAAATGGTAGGTATCGAAATAGACGACAGAGGGATAGAGAAACAATTAAAATCGCTCAAAAGAGGAAAGGCCTCTGGACCTGATGGGATACCAGTTCAATTTTACACAGAGTACGCGAAGGAACTTGCCCCCCTTCTTGCAGCGGTGTACCGTAGGTCTCTAGAAGAGCGTAGCGTTCCAAAGGATTGGAAAAGGGCACAGGTCATCCCCGTTTTCAAGAAGGGACGTCGAACAGATGTGCAGAACTATAGACCTATATCTCTAACGTCGATCAGTTGTAGAATTTTGGAACACGTATTGTGTTCGAGTATAATGATTTTTTTCTGGAGACGAGAAATCTACTCTGTAGGAATCAGCATGGGTTTCGAAAAAGACGGTCATGTGAAGCCCAGCTCGTGCTATTCGTCCACGAGACTCACAGGGCCATAGACACGGGTTCACAGGTAGATGCCGTGTTTCTTGACTTCCGCAAAGCGTTCGATACAGTTCCCCACAGTCGTTTAATGAACAAAGTAAGAGCATATGGACTATCAGACCAATTGTGTGATTGGATTGAAGAGTTCCTAGATAACAGGACGCAGCATGTTTTTCTCAATGGAGAGAAGTCTTCCGAAGTAAGAGTGATTTCAGGTGTGCCGCAGGGGAGTGTCATAGGACCGTTGCTATTCACAATATACATAAATGACCTGGTGGATGACATCGGAAGTTCACTGAGGCTTTTTGCAGATGATGCTGTGGTGTATCGAGAGGTTGTAAAAATTGAAAATTGTACTGAAATGCAGGAGGATCTGCAGCGAATTGACGCATGGTGCAGGGAATGGCAATTGAATCTCAATGTAGACAAGTGTAATGTGCTGCGAATACACAGAAAGATAGATCCTTTATCATTTAGCTACAAAATAGCAGGTCAGCAACTGGAAGCAGTTAATACCATAAATTATCTGGGAGTACGCATTAGGAGTGATTTAAAATGGAATGATCATATAAAGTTGATTGTCGGTAAAGCAGATGCCAGACTGAGATTCATTGGAAGAATCCTAAGGAAATGCAATCCGAAAACAAAGGAATTAGGTTACAGTACGCTTGTTCGCCCACTGCTTGAATACTGCTCAGCAGTGTGGGATCCGTACCAGATAGGGTTGATACAAGACATAGAGAAGATCCAACGGAGAGCAGCGCGCTTCGTTACAGGATCATTTAGTAATCGCGAAAGCGTTACGGAGATGATAGATAAACTCCAGTGGAAGACTCTGCAGGAGAGACGCTCAGTAGCTCGGTACGGGCTTTTGTCAAAGTTTCGAGAACATACCTTCACCGAAGAGTCTAGCAGTATATTGCTCCCTCCTATGTATATCTCGCGAAGAGACCACGAGGATAAAATCAGAGAGATTAGAGCCCACACAGAGGCATACCGACAATCCTTCTTTCCACGAACAATACGAGACTGGAATAGAAGGGAGAACCGATAGAGGTACTGAAGGTACCCTCCGCCACACACCGTCAGGTGGCTTGCGGAGTATGGATGTAGATGTAGATGTAGAGGCTTACAAATAATCATTCTCATTGCACACCACTCATTATTGGAACAGAAAAGAGGAAGTGATGGTTGTTCACATAGTTTCTTCCGTCACACACCATAATATAGTGTGACTGATAGGTTGGCTGGTTGGTTGGGGGTCAAGGTCTAAACCACAAGGTCATTAACGCCCTTAGTCAAGAGATATTTCATCTGGAGTTACTGATATCAGGCCGAAATTTGATCAAATTATGGAGGTATGCAGGAATGGTAAAATCTGTGCTGAAAGCAATACTGGTGCTAGAGTTAAGAAATAATTTAAAGAGAAATAAAATTATTTGAGTTGGGTTAGTACACAAGTTAGAGAGCAGATGAGGGTTCTCCCAGTGTGCATCTGTGGCAAGAGAAACCTCACCAGCCAGTTCCATTACGGGAGAAGACAGTTGTAGAGAAAAGACTGGCTCTTAGTGGGGACATTCATAATAATAAAAGTGAGGACTCATCCCTCCCACAGCTGTCCCACCAATCCATTATAGCCAAAGTGTTAAAGAATGAAACAACACCCATTATTCATCAGAGTGCTATCCCTAAAACAGAAAACAATATATGGCAAAAAAAGGGTGACAGCAATTAAAATAGTGTAAAAGAGGGATGGGAAAGGCAGCTGGTAAAGGGAGCAGGGCTGAGTGCAACCCAGATCCAGTATGCAGCACTAGGTGCCCCAACATCGTGAAGCACCATCCTCCTGTCCTGAAAAAGTTTAAAACATTTTGTCTGTGAATAAAAACCACCTTCACAGAGAAAGCAGAGAACCAACAGAACTGTCCATGAGTTGTCCGCTGATATTAGATGCAAAGAATCTGAAAAATCATGCTTAGCACACAGAATCAGCGGGGAGGGGCATTCTGCCAGAATGTGATCTACTGTCTGCAATGTTTCACATCCACAACTTGGAGGTGGCTCATTACACTGAATGAAACTGTGTGTTAATTTGGTATGACCAATAGAAGCAACACATAGTAGTGGATTCCTTCCAGAAAGGGTAGCAGGAGATGCACCAAACAGTAGTAGTCCCCTTGATAGTGTGGAATTTTATAAAGGGCACAGTAGTCCACGAAGTGTTGTTACGTTGTTCCATCTTTAAGTGAGGAGATGTCATATTTGCATCTGGGATCATCAAAGTGAATGTTGGGTGAGTAATCGCTTCTCTAGTCAAATGGTGGTCAATTCATTACCTGGGACACCACATGACTTGAGAGACAGAGAAAGACAAGTGTGCAGGCAATATGACTAAGCTCAGACAGAGCATCATGAATAGCAGATATCACAAGATGAGAAGAGTAGCACCAATCAACAGTGTGGAAACTCTCATTGAGTCACTAAAAATTAAAATGCAGTCCAGGGAGGTCTGTTTAATAAAATACTGGACTCTGATAAAGGCTATCAGCTCTGTCATAAAAATACGACAGATTCCCAGCAACAAATGTGCCTCCTGACCGGTGGGAGATGTAAAAGCTTACATATCATTTCCTATTCATGGTTTTTTGAGTGTTAGTGTTAATGATATCCTGATACTCCTGAAGAACAGAGAGGAAAGATGCCAAAAGGTAATTGGGAGAACTGCAACTTTAGGTCCTTGAAATAGATTGATCGTAATTTGTGGTCTGTGTACTAACCAGGGAGGAGTTTACTATCAGTGAAAGGTTCATTGTATAACTTGGTGTGATGGGAGATAAAGGATAGGGTGATGTTTTCAACTTGCCTTTTATGCATTTAAAAGCTAGCCAGGTAAGAATAGGATACTGATGCTGTCACAAAGTGTTCAGCAAGAACTGACACATCAGTAGAAATACCACCAAGAAGGAATACACACAGAGCAGTTGCTGATCTTCGATGGGCCAGAAGAATACAGAGCTTAGCTTGGGATTAAGAGGCATATGTTCCAAAGAAGAAGACATAGCACTCCCAACATTCCTTCTTACTGTGTTTAACTAGATAGCAAGCCTTAGTGCAAAGCTGCTTAAAAGTGATAAGGGTTGTCTATGAAGGATGTCACATGAGATGTTGCTGAATAGCTTTTGTAACAACTTTGATTTACCATGCTACCAACTGGTGGTGAAGGGGGTCTATAGCAAGAGGAGCAGCAGTTCCAGTGGCACAAGTGACCGAGTGAGGTAGTGCACAGGTTAGCACACTGGACTCGAATTTGGGAGGATGACAGTTCAAGCTTGCAGCCGGTCATCCTGATTTAGGCTTCCCATGATTTCCCCAAATTGCTTGCAAATAGTGGGATGGTTACTTTGAAAGGGCATAGCTGACTTCTTTCCTCTCCTCTAATCCAATGGGACCAATAACCTTGCTGTTTGGTCCCCTCCCTCGAATCGATAAACCAACCAACCAACATGGATGGATGTGTCAGAAAAGTCTCTCACAAACCCACTGATGCAATCTCACAGAGAGGGGATGATGTTGACAGCAGAGGTATACAACTGCCAGTGGCTCTTCAAGGAGCCCAGCATGGCAATCATCCCATTGGGTAGTGACAAGGAAGTGACAGATTGCCAGAAAGTGGTCACTACTATGAAGGTCGTTGTGTAGGGGCCACTTTAGCAAAGCCACATGATTAGGGATAGAGACTTTATAGCTGATAGCTAGAAAAGCACAGCAGGTGCAATTGGGGTGAGAACAAGTACAGTCAGTGGGGAGACACAGATCAAGGTCAGAAAGACACTAGTCAACCGGACAATCCCCACAGGGAGTGAGGTGCAATGATATCCCAGAGTGGGAGAAAACTGGGCGGGGAGGGGGGAGGGGAGGAGGGAGTTGCTGGATTCAGGTGGTCATCTCATTGTATATAACTGACATCCTGCCTGGAGCTAAATAAAGCTTACAACTGTTGATCACTTGGGTAGGGGAGGGGGGAGTTGCTGGATTCAGGTGGTCATCTCATTGTATATAACTGACATCCTGCCTGGAGCTAAATAAAGCTTACAACTGTTGATCACTTGGGTGTTTCACAACTGCATTGCTATTGCTTCCAGTTTGGTATGGAGATGACACCACTCACTGATGATTATCTGTGCGAACTAATGCACAGACCGCTCCAGATGCTCTCTTAGGGCCAGTATTGTTCTGACAGAACACAAATTAGATGGTGGTGCAGCTACCATGAGAGGGAAGACCCTATCATCCCCACTGTCTAATTTAGTTGAGTGACTCTCAGAAGGCAGTGTTGAAGGAGTAACTAATCAAGTTACTGTGAACAATTTAATCACAGTAGTGGCAAAGGTTGGTATCACTGAGACAGGATATAAACAATCAGATTTTTTCAAACTTCAAAATAGGAGAATCAGTTGGAGACATTCAGGTCACAGATTTTGCCTTTTTTAATTAGAACTGCGCACTTCAAGGATCGGGGAGTGTGGTCGTTTCCACTACTGATACAGACAGATGGAAGTGCACAACGTGAGCTTTCGTGAAATGATCCACCACCACCACCATACATCATTATGTCAAAAGACAATGTCTTTTCCCTTGCTGTTTCCTTCAGTCCTTGCTGAAATTCCTTTCCTGTGCAGGGAGTGTGATGCTTGAAACACTAGTACACAGGGGAACATCTCAAATACAGAGAGTCCCCCCCTGGAAAAGGAACAACTCATAAAAGCATTCCAAAAAACGTTTACATGCAATGGCAGAGTTGCCATGCTCTGCACCCTACCACTAGAGTGTAACATGTGGAGACAGGTGAAGTTATGGAGAAAGAGACTAGGTTCTTAAACATGCCACCTAAATACTTTGCTAGGGGCTATCTTATCATCTGGAACTGCAGCTATAATCTTAGAAAGGCTTGGGAACCAGTTCTGGGTGTAATTAAGAAGACACTCAGCAAACACAGTGAGCTGTCAGCTGGAGTGGGCGGATTGCCTACACCCATGCTGCCACACCAGGTCACCCCACTGGCAGTGCCAGAAATGCTGATGCAATCACCTATTCAGCTGTGGATGTACACTCTCAGGCATAGACAACATATGGAACACCCCACAAAGGGGAAGTGATACACGTTGGTCACGTAATCCTCATCTTCCCTATTCCCTCCCCAACATCAGCAAAGCACACCTGACAGTCACGACAAGTCTGATCACTGAAATTCTGAGCCCACTGCACACTATGAACTGGCAGTACACATGTGACTGTTCAATAACTCTTTTCTTAAATTCTGCCCAAGCCAGAGCTCTTCCCTTTTTCTGGCATACCTCAGGGGATTCTTGTTTCCTTAGCCTTCCATATACTTCATCATTCATTAATCTCTCTGCCTATTTAATTTTATTCATTTTTCCCTAAAGGTAGATTTTCAAGTTTCTAAATTTTTTCCTGTTCGTTCATTAATGTGCAGGTTTCTGATCCATAAATAACTACACTCCGAATGAAGAATTCTGTAAATATCTTTCCTCTCAAGAAAGTGAAGGGGTTAACTTCTTGAGTTTCAAACATTTGCAGCTTCCTTCATCACGGCAAAAAAAAAGTACAACCCGCATCTGGATTTAACTTTTTATGGTACTAGGCGCAGAACCTCTCATCTGTGAGTGTATGCTGATACACTATTTTAATATATGGAAAGTTATGGTTGAGAATAATGAATTATTTAGGAATAAAGGAGATGACTCACCGATAGGCAGAAGTGCTGTGTCATTGACAGGTACACAAACAAAAGTTACAGAGCTTTGCTTTGCTAGCTTTCGGAATGAAATTCCTGTCTCAAGCTGTAGGAGAAACTTGCAAACATACATATACACATACACACACTTACATACACATGCCTGCCTCCCTACTTTATGCTCAGGTAACTGTCGGCTCTTTCCTTGCCCACAGTGAGTGTACTGGGGTGAGGTCTGGCTGCAGAGTAGGGTGGGGTGAGGGATGGAGAGAGGTGGGAGGCAGGGAGGGGGTTAGGGAGGAGTGTCTAACAGCTCGTGAGAAAGTGGGGAGCCATCTGTCAGCTAGCAAGGGGTGCAGGTAGAAGAGGCAGATGTGTGGGTATGCAATTTCACAGACTACGGCATGAGATGGCAGCACAAAACTACACTATGTGATCAAAAGTATCTGGACACCTGGCTGAAAATGGCTTAAAAGTTCATGGCGACCCTCCATCGGTAATGCCGGAATTCAATATGGTGTTGGCCCACCCTTAGCCTTGATGACAGCTTCCATTCTCAGAGGCATACATTCAATCAGGTGCTGGAAGGTTTCTTGGGGAAGGGCAGCCCATTCTTCATGGAGTGCTGCACTGAGGAGAGGTATCAATGTCGGTCAGTGAGATTTGGCACAAAGTTGGCGTTCCAAAACATCCCAAAGTTGTTCTATAGGATTCAGGTCAGGACTCTGTGCAGGCCAGTCCATTACAGTGATGTTATTGTTGTGTAATCACTCCGCCACAGGATGTGCATTATGAACAGGTGCTCGATCGTGCTGAAAGCTGCAATCGCCATCCCCGAATTGCTCTTCAACAGTGGGAAGCAAGAAGGTGCTTAAAACATCAATGTAGGCCTATACTGTGATATTGCCACACAAAACAACAAGAGTTGATAGCCCCCCCCCCCCCCCCCCTCCTTGAAAAAGACGACCACACCATAATACCATCGCCTCCAAATTTTACTGTTGACAGTACACAGGTTGGCAAATGATATCCATCGGGCATTCGCCATACCCACACCCAGCCATCGAATCACCCAATTGTGTACCGTAATTTGTCACTCCACACAACGTTTTTACACCGTTCAATCGTCCAATGTTTACACTTCTTACATCAAGCGAGACAGTGTTTGGCATTTACCAGTGGGATGTGTGGCTTATGAGTAGCCACTCGATCACGAAATTCAAGTTTTCTCACCCCCCACCTAACTGTCACAGTACTTGCAGTGGATCCTGATGCAGTTTGGAATTCCTGTGTCATGGTCTGGATAGATGTCTGCCTATTACACGTTACGACCCTCTACAACTGTCGGCGGTCTGTCAGTCAACAGACAAAGTCGGCCTGTATGCTTTTGTGCTGTACATGTCCCTTCACATTTCCAGTTCAGTATCACATTGGAAACTGTGGACCTGGGGATGTTTAGGAGTGTGTAAATCTCATGAACAGACATATGACACAAATGACACCCTATCACTTGGCCACATTCGAAGTGCCTCATTGTACTCTCTCACGAGGTCAAATGACTACTGAGGTCACTGATATGGAGTACCTGGCAGTAGGTGGCAGCACAATGCAGCTAATACGAAAAAGTATGTTTTTGGGAGTGTCCGGATACTTATGATCACATAGTGTAGCTTACACATGTTGGGCAGGGGTATTGAGACAAGGGATGGACATTTGTTGCAATTTTAGTGGCCAGCAGTGGAACTCTGTACAATAATGTTTGTAAGAAAAACATTATAGCTCAAACAATGAAAATTCAGGATGGAATGATACAAATATTATGAAAAGAACAAACTGATATTCCTCATCCAATGAAGAGGTTGAGTTAAAGACAGGCACAACAAAATGACTGCTAAACAAGTAAGCTTTTGCCCCCCCCCCCCCCACCCCTCACTCATACACACACACACACACACACACACACACACACACACACACACACACACACACTACTGGGGGGTTGTGGGTGTTGGGGGTGGGGGTGGGTGGACGGTGGGACAGTGACTTACCTTAAGTTTAGGCCAGGGAGGTTACAAGAGTGAAGGATGTGTTATAAGCATAACTCCCATCTGTGCAGTTCAGAGAAGCTGGTGGTGGAGGGGAGAATCCAGATGGCTCGGGTAGGGAAGCAACCATTGAAATCAAGTGTGTTCAGCTAACCACAAATAAGTGGCCCCCTTGTCACCAAATACCACCTGGGACTGGAATAACTGAAGCACATCCTTTGTTAGGGGTTTGATAATCCATCATCGTGCCCTGAAAAGAGGAACATCCTCCCCAAGTTATTTCCTTCCACTCTCAAAGTGGTGCTCTGCCACCCACCCAACCTCCACAACATCCTAGTGACCTAGTCCATCCCTAAACCACTCCCACCCCTAATCCCCTGTCATAGGGGTCAATCATACCCTTGTGGAAGACACAGATGCAAGACCTGCCCTATCCATCTACCCAACACCTCCTACTCCAGTCCCATCACAGGCTTGTCCCACCCCATCTGTGAAAGCAGCCATGTTATATACCAGCTCTGCTCCAACCACTGCGCAGCATTTATACTGGTGTGACAACCTGTTATATCCTAGCCAGTAATCCAACCGAGCCCGCTGCCAAAAGGTTGGCAGCATCAAAGTCCGGACGCCGTCCGCATAAGCAGCGCCAGCGATACAGGAAATCGCCGCAAGTCTGTGCGCGCCACCGCTGGCTTCTGGCTTCTTAAGCGCTGGAGTCGCGAGCGCTAGGACAATTCTGTATTCGCCGCTCAGTTGTATACTCGCCACCGATTTGTATACTTGCTAGTCAGTTGTGTGTTCATCGCAGCAGAGTTGTTGTTTTGTCGTCAGCCGACGCTGACCTAGCCGCTCCGACTCGAACTAGACAGATTTCTGTAGACACGGAGTTCACTACTGTGTTTCTGTATCTTCGTTAATAAAGATAAGTACCGACTTTTATTTAAGTGTTTGGGTTTTCATCTTTCTGTTCACTGTTCCAGCGGACCGGTCGGCCCACTATTAAAAGTGTGGCGGTGACTTCGTAAGCCGTTTCTACAGGGAAGTGTTTGTCGCTACGAACGCCGCCACAAAACAACCAACCAGCTGTCAACCAGAATGAATGGGCACTGCCACACTGTTGCCAAAGCAAGGTGGATCACCCAGTGGCACAACATGCAGCAGAGCACAACATGCGAGATTTCAATGGTTGCTTCACAAACTGTGCCATCTGGATCCTCACCATCACCACCAGCTTTCCTGAGCTGCACAGATGGGAGCTACCCTTACAGCAAATCCTTCGCTCTCGTAACCTCCCTGGCCTAAACTTAAGGTAACTCGCTGCCCTCCCCCCCCCCTCCCCCCCCCCCAAAAAAAAACTTAAAGATAACTCGCAGTCCCCTTTATCCCCCAATCAATAGTGCAGGTGTGTACACACACACACACACACACACACCATACCTTGTCCCAGTACCCCTGCAAAAACATGTCAGCTAGTTGTGTGCTGCCATCTCACACCTTAGTCTGAGAAATTGCGTCCCCAGCTATCTGCCAGGTGCCTCCTCTACCAGCACCCCTAGCTAGCCAACAGACAGCTCCCAATTTTCCCTTGAGCCGCTGGATGCTTCCCTCCAGCCCCCTCCCTGTCTCCCGCCTCTCTCCACCACTCATCCCACCCCACCTTGCACCTCGCCCCAGTACACTCAGCATGGGCCAAGAAAGAGCTGCCAGTCGACTGAACACAATGTAGTGCATATGAGTGAAAGGTGTGTGTGTGTGTGTGTGTGTGTGTGTGTGTGTGTGTGTGTTTCTCCTACAGTTTGAGAAAGGAATTTCATTCAAAAAGCTAGCAAAGCAAAGCACTGTACATTTTGTTTGTGCACATTTCAGCGACGCAGCACTTCTCCCTTTTGGGGAGTTGTCTCCTTTATTTACTCCTAAATAATTTGTTATTCTGAGACACTATTTGATAGGGACATGGAGTCATGTCATTACAAGCTAACCATTATGTACTGACAGATGAAAGCAGGTAATGTAATTTATTGTGTGATGCTGCAGGACAATGCCTGAGGAGGCAAAATTAGACAGCAGCTAATGAAATAAAATGTTTATTCTAAATAAAAATAGCTTGATGCAGAAAACTGATTTCTCCCAAGAAATATGTTTTGACATTCTTACATTTGTTCCTATAATTCATTTTTTCTGTCAGCTCTTTTGTGATCCATTCCTTCATAGCCTCTTCTTCTAAAGTTTTCAGCATTGCTGTTTTCATTTCTGTCCTTTCCTTATTTGCTTACTAACATTCTTCCATTCGAGCAATATTTGCACCGTGTTAGAAGATGAAGTTTGCGCTTTCTGCTTGCAGCTAAGAACTGCTCCAATTACACTTTGTCTTTACTTTGCACATAATGTGCTTCAGTCTTGCCCTGAAAGAGTGTAACCATTTCTAATGAACTCATCATTGATTGAATGTTGAACCCTACTATATATTTCACCACACACTTTCTGGAGCACTGAAAATTGTCATATAAGCGTGAACGTGGTGAGATTTGTGTTCAAAGGACTCATGATGGTTACTGTATACTCTTTTAGGTCTGAAATCACAGAGGTCGAGTTTTTTTTTTAGTGATACATTATGATGATTATTGCTTTGTGAAAGCAGATGGCTCACAATTGATTAAATGAAAATTTTAAAACAGTAGGAGTTCCTTTTCCTCTCATCCCTCTTCCTTCTCCTTCAATCCTTCTGTCAGAAGAAGGAGCCACTGGTTCTGAAAGCTTGTATAAGTAAAACCTCTTTTTTGTGTGTGTTTTTTTCCTGTCACTGCTTGGTGAGTAGATTTTTTTATGTACCCAATTACATTATATTGTCATAAGTAGGAAAGCTATGTCAGATGGCTGAAATTTGATGTTAGAAAGAAATTGATGGAAATACAGTAACTTAGTACTGGTGTGGTGAGGGTATAATATTGGTAAACAACTTGTTTGTGAATCTTTTCAGTAGTAGTTCAATCAATGAGCCTGAATAAACAGTTCAACTCTGCCAGTCAATAAACACCACACGTGCTTACAGGATACAAACTACATTTATGACTAGCTTCAGGACTTCTTACCAATACATAATTCTCCCTGGCGAGGCTATAAGGAATAAAAACATCAAATGTGATAACACTATTACAAGTTACAGTATATATAAATGGAACAGTAAGTAACACCACTAGCTCTCAGAGATGTGTTTATGGATGACAGTATTACATCTTACACTCCAAACAGCCACTGACAAGGTTCTGGAATCCTTCAGTGTGTATCGCTGTACCCCTAGGATTTTTTCCTCCTTGTGCACACCATGGGAGGAAAGCAAAACCAAGTGGCTTGCACAAACTTACTCCGCTCACTTCCTGGTTTGCATTTGGACAGATGTGGGGTCCTTTCTCCCTCCTAAGTCAATGTTTTTTTGTGAAGAACAGTGAAAATGTATTTGGGGAAAAACTTCCTTTAGTCAATTGTGAAGTGGTTCCATCTTAATTGGGATTGGAGTGGCTGTGAGGAATAAAAGTGATCAGGAGACAAAAGCCCATTTGAACCTGAGCAGTTTTTTTATATGCACAAGGCACATGTGCCTACTGCATTGAGAGCAAGGATCAAAGATGCACACACAATGGTGCAAAGTCATGCAGACATTGAATATGTACTCATAGTTGGTTGGGTCTCTCTATCCTGCAAATTGATACAGTGGTGATCACATGTTTCTGTTGAAAAATGCAGTTTCTTCCTCACACAATGAAATTTGATTTTGTTTTAGCAGTATAGCTGAGTAGTTCAATAACAAAGTGGATCTGATAAAAACTTAGTGTACATTTTACTGTTTGTTATTGGTTGATTCCATGAACTACAAATACAAACTGAAATGAAACAAGTGCCTCTGTTCCTCAAAAATAATGACAGACAAAAGCAATCCTGAACAAAATATATAGCTTTTGTTCATACTTCTGATGAAAAGCAAATCTGGGACCAGTGAATTGCCACACTGCCTGGTTCTGTGTGTGTTTCTTTCCTTGTGGAGGAGTACAGATCTGGGAGAGAAACTTAACACAATTACACCAAACAATAAGGTTAGTTGCCAGCATTGCAGAGCTACAACGCCACCATGTGATGCCTAACCAGTCTTTTTCTAGAAATTGGAAGTAAACAAATGGTTCACTGACCATAAACATAACCCTTCAACCAAGTGTTCCTTTTTTTTTTTTTTTTTAAGAAATGTTACATTCTCCCCCTCAATGCAGTTTTCAGATTTTTTAAGAAAACCTGGCAATTTTTTGGGCCGGTGATTATATCAATACTGAAGCTACCTCACTCTATATCATCAAACAGGAGTAATTGTCTGTGGCAGCAGATACTTGAAATGGCAGAACCAATCTTGTCATTACTGGTTGGTTGGGGAAGGAGACCAGACAGTGTGGTCATCGGTCTCATCGGATTAGGGGAGGAAGTCGGCCGTGTCCTTTCAGAGGAACCATCCCGGCATTTGCCTGGAATGATTTAGGGAAATCACGGAAAACCTAAATCAGGATGGCCGGACGTGGGATTGAACCGTCGTCCTCCCGAATGCGAGTCCAGTGTCTAACCACTGCGCCACCTCGCTCGGTTGTCATTACTGCTTGACTGGTTGACTGATAGGGGGGAAGGGACCAAACAGCAAGGTCATCAATCCCATCGGATTAGGGAAAGCATTCGACCATGCCCCTTCAAAGTAATCATCACAGCATTTACCTGGAGCGATTTAGGGAAAGCAAGGAAACTTAAATCAGGTTGGCTCGACATGGGTTTGAACCATCATCCTCCCGAATGTGAATCCAGTGTGCTAACCAGTCATTACTGGCATAGTGTCTCTGTATTTCATATTACTATTCATTATCAACTTACCAACAAGATGGAGTATTATTTCAAAATCATTCACCAACAGAGGAGTAAAGTTTTTAAGAAGCACCAACTACAATATGCAGAAATTTTGTGTAGTGAAGATGATGGGAAAGAAGTAAGAAAGGAAAAAAGTTGTTAAATCTTCAAATTTAACACATATTTCGGACAACACAACAACACATATAAGTCACTGAGTAAGTTGACCTGTGTACAAGTCGGCATTCGATTAAACACTGAGTCTCAGTCTAGCGGCCGCTGCTCGGCTGGCCGCTTAGATGGCGCAGCTGCTGCATGGCTGGCAGACAGCGCCGCACGTAGAGGACGTGCGTAATTGCGCGGCGGCACTTTGAATAAGCGGCAAGTCACAACACTTTTCCCCCCTTTGAAATTGTTGCACTGGTCTTGATGGAGGTGTCCTGGAGATGGCTAACGTCCATAGGCGTTGTTTGACTCGCCGTAAAGCCTCGAAGAGGAGGCTTCACATACGGACGGAAGTGTCCCCGATGATAACGGGTCAAGATGACAGGAGACATAGGGGTCGAATCTGCTGGGGCCCCCTGCACCAATCTGCCCGTTGCGGCAAGTCCAGTTGATATGACAGGAGACATGGGCGATGTGTCGGCGTCCGTTGGAGGAGGAGGCGAGTAGATGTACTCTGGCAGAGGATGGTCCTCCGGTTACTGCATGGGCACGTCTCCTGGTGGCGTCCGTTCTGGTGCTGGCATCACGATGACGGTGAGAGGGCTGCGTTATGAGTATTGAGAGATGCCAAGATCCTGAGCATCAGGTAGAGCCAACGGTGGTGTGGCAGCAGCTGGTCCGAATGACGCACTGCAACACCCGTGTCCATCTGGATTTCATACAGGCGTCTGCCACGGTGTCATAAGATGCGGCCCGGGCTCCATTTTGGCCGCCTGCCATATCCCCGTACCAAGACGAGGTCGTCGGCAGTGAACCGGCCAAGTGAAGGCACCCGCGGCCGTGAGGTGGGAGGCCGCAGAAGATGAAGTAGCATGCGGGGCTGTCAGCCATGTAAGGAGGAGGAGGAGGAGATTAGTGTTTAACGTCCCGTCGACAACGAGGTCATTAGAGACGGAGCGCAAGCTCGGGTGAGGGAAGGATGGGGAAGGAAATCGGCCGTGCCCTATCAAAGGAACCATCCCGGCATTTGCCTGAAGCGATTTAGGGAAATCACGGAAAACCTAAATCAGGATGGCTGGAGACGGGATTGAACTGTCGTCCTCCCGAATGCGAGTCCAGTGTGCTAACCACTGCGCCACCTCGCTCGGTGTCAGCCATGTAAGAGCTCAGCCAGGCTGTGATCGCCCATGGGGGTGAAACGGTAAGACGCCAGGAACTGGAGAAGCGCGTCATCAGCAGCAGAAGAAGTCAGAAGTTTCCGCATCTGAGCCTTAAATGTGCGGACCAGTCGTTCAGCCTCACCGTTGGATTGTGGATGGAATGGCGGGGCCGTGACATGCGTAACGCCGTGACGAGCACAAAAATCCGCAAAGTCGGAAGAGGCAAATTGCGGACGATTATCAGTAACAAGAGTAGAGGGGAGGCCTTCCAAAGACAAAATGTGGGCGAGAGCACTGGTGGTTGCCGCGGTGGTAGGTGACGTGCAACGGACAATTAAAGGAAAGTTAGAATAGGCGTCAATTATGAGGAGCCAATAAGTACCTAAAAAGAGTCCCGCAAAGTCAGCATGAATGCGCTCCCAGGGCTTCTCAGGCGAAGGCCACGGTGGCAAAGATGACTTCGGGGCAGAGGCCTGTGACGCACAAGGGCCGCAGGCAGCGACCATGTGTGCGATTTCAGAGTCGATGCCAGGCCAGTACACATGACGGCGTGCCAGAGATTTTGTGCGAGACACACCCCAGAGCCCCTGGTGAAGGGGGCGCAAGACCGAAGCACACAATGACGCAGGTACCGCAACACGCGGCGAAGAATTGTCAGTGGAGAGGAGGATAACACCATCCCTAGCCGTGAGGAGGTAGCGCAAAGTGTAGTAGTTCCGCAACGGATCAGAAGTCTTAGTGGACGGGCGATCTGGCCAACCCTTCTGAATACAGCGTAAAACCCGGGAGAGGGTAGGATCAGAACCCATAGCAGCCGCCAGCCTGTCCCCAGTGATGGGGAACCCGTCCACAACCCGCTGCTCGGCAACATCCAGGTGGAAACACAAAAGTTCGTCCCTATCGAATGCCTGATCAGGACCCATGGGAAGGCGAGACAAAGCATCAGCATTCGCATGTTGAGCCGTTGGCTGGAAATGAATCTCATAATTGAAACGGGACAAGTAAAGAGCCCAACGCTGGAGGCGGTGTGCAGCCTTGTCGGGAAGTGACGTTGATGGATGAAACAAGGAAACAAGTGGTTTGTGATCCGTAACAAGATGAAATTTTGAGCCATAGAGAAAAACACCAAACTTATGAAGAGCATAAATGATGGCCAAAGCTTCTTTCTCAACTTGAGAATACTTCTGTTGGGCATCCGTGAGCGTTTTGGAGAAATAAGCGATGGGTTGTTCCGAACCGTCAGAAAAACGGTGCGCAAGGACTGCACCGACCCCGTATTGAGAGGCGTCTGTGGCAAGAACAAGATGTTGGCCAGGTCGATAAGTAGCCAGGCATGGGGCCTGTTTCAGCATAGTCTTTAATTTCCGGAAAGCCGCGTCACATGACGCGGACCAGTGAAAAGACACGTTTTTATGCAACAGGCGATGCAACGGCTGAGCCACTGACGCCGCCGACGGTAAAAACTTGTGATAGTATGCTATTTTCCCCAAGAAGGCCTGCAGTTCCTTAACAGATGTAGGGCGAGGAAGGGCATCGATTGCAGCAACAGTGTGTTGAAGCGGACGAATACCATCCCGAGAGAGTTGAAACCCCAAGTACGTGATAGATGCCTGAAAAAATTGTGATTTCTGAAGATTACACTTAAGACCGGCAGTCTGTAAGACATTAAATAGTGTGCGGAGATTTTGAAGATGTTCTTCAGTGGTGGAGCCAGTGACAACAATGTCGTCCATGTAATTGATACACCCCGGGACAGGGAGCAATAATTGTTCCAAGAATCGCTGAAAGAGAGCAGGGGCACTAGCAACCCTGAATGGCAAGCATTGGTATTGATAGAGGCCGAAAGGCGTGTTAAGGACCAGAAACTGCCAGGAAGCAGCGTCGAGAGGAAGTTGATGATAAGCTTCCGACAGGTCAATTTTAGAAAAATACTGTCCTCCAGCGAGTTTAGTGAACAGTTCTTCAGGACGGGGCATAGGGTAAGTGTCGATGAGGCATTGAGCATTTACAGTGGCTTTGAAATCGCCACAGAGACGAATATCACCATTGGGCTTAGCAACTACAATGACAGGAGAGGACCACTCACTGGAAGTGACAGGAAGCAAGACCCCTGAAGCAGTGAGACAATCCAATTCCCATTTTACCCGATCATGAAGGGCCACAGGAATGTGCTGAGCCCGAAAAAACTTAGGCCGAGCAGTGGGTTTGAGCGTGATATGAGCTTCAAAGTCGTTTGCACGGCCTAACCCAGGAGAAAAAAAGAGACGAAAATGTCGTCGACAAGGAATCCAGTTGAGCATAAGGAATAGCGTCAGAGACAATATTGACAGAGTCATCTATGGAGAACCCAAAAACGCGAAAGGCATCGAAACCAAAAAGATTTTATGCGTTGCTCTGTTCGACCACAAATATGGGAACAGTGCGAACGATAGATTTGTAAGATACCTCAGCATTAAACTGTCCCAAGAGAGAAATCTTCTGTTTATTGTACGTCCGTAATTGCCGAGTGACAGGGGACAGGAGTGGAGAACCCAGCTGAAGATACGTCTGAGAATTAATTATAGTGGCAGCAGAACCGTTATCCACTTGCATGCGAACATCTCGACCAAGGATTTGGACAGTGAGGAATAACTTCCCTGAAAGGGAAGAAGTGCAATTGACAGACAACACAGAATCAGAATCAGCGTCATGTTCATGAACATCGTGTATGCAGTCGGATTTACAAATGGAAGACACATGACCTTTCTTTTTGCGATTGTGACACACAGCCCAACGTTGGGGACAATCCTCGCGTGAATGTTTCGTAAAACACCGCGGACATGAAGGAAGTTGCCGGGGATTTTGCTGCAGTTTCTTAGTAGGTTGTTTACGACTAGGCCGAGGCTGTGCGTGGGAGCGTACTGCGGCCACGTCGGCCGGCGGGGACGCACCGCACGCGTCGTCAACAGTGCACAGAGGTTGTATTTCCCCGACATCACCCCACGCTTCTATTTGCACCCCAGTGGGGCGAGAAATTTCAAAAGACTGCGCAATGGAGAGAACTTCATCTAGAGTCGGATTCGCCAACTGAAGGGCACATTGCCGAACTTCTTTGTCGGGCGCCAACCAATAGCATCCCGTACCATGGAATCGGCATAGGATTCTTTGTGAACGTCAGTAACAAATTGACACTTTTGACTGAGGCCGTGAAGTTCAGCAGCCCAAGCGCGATAGGACTGATTTGGTTGTTTTTGACAACAATAAAAGGCAACACGAGAGGCTACCACATGCATTTGCTTTTGAAAATAGACAGACAGAAGGGAGCACATTTCAGCAAAGGACAAAGACGCAGGATCCTTCAAAGGAGCCAATTGCGACAACAACCGATACATTTGAGGTGAAATCCAGGAAAGGAACAGAGACTTACATGGTTGTTCGTCCGTGACATGAAATGCCAAGAAGTGCTGTCGAAGACGTTTTTCGTAATCAGACCAGTCTTCCGCCGTCTCGTCGTAAGGTGGAAAAGGAGGTACAGCCAACGACAAGAAATGCCCCGCATTTGACGCCGCGACGAAATCGCGAATCGCCGCTGTTAGAAGCGTTTGCTGTTCAAGGAGATTTTGCAAGAGCTGCTCGACAGTAGCCATGGAACCCTGTGAGTCAACGGTGAAAAGGAAAAATCTCATCCTCGTCGCCAATTGTTAAATCTTCAAATTTAACACATATTTCGGACAACACAACAACACATATAAGTCACTGAGTAAGTTGACCTGTGTACAAGTCGGCAATCGATTAAACACTGAGTCTCAGTCTAGCGGCCGCTGCTTGGCTGGCCGCTTAGGTGGCGCAGCTGCTGCATGGCTGGCAGACAGCGCCGCACGTAGAGGACGTGCGTAATTGCGCGGCGGCACTTTGAATAATTGGCGAGTCACAACAAAAGTATAAGGATGGAACAACAATGTAAGATGTAGAAAAAATGGTTGGAGGATACAATAAGTCACTTTCAACTTATTAATTCTCAAAATACTCACCTATACAGAAAGAGTTCATCAACAGGTATTTTCGATTCATCTGTGTTGAGATAGCTGTCACTAGTAACAGCAAGTGACTTTACTCCAGTAGGAGTATACTGAACTTTGTGTACCACTGCATCAGAGTTCTCAGAGCTCTTCTTTGGGTTTTTGAAAACAAATCTGTCCAAAAACCTTGACAAAGTGAAGTCTTGAAGTGGATCTCCAGAATAAATTATTTTTTCTCCTGGCACAAAGAAAATTTAAGTAAATGCAGGTAGAGAAATTCATCATGAAATATGAACTGAACACTTCAGTGTGTACATGTGAGATAAAAAAACAAATACAGGCAGAAAAAATTAAGAAAACATGTACAGCTCACCTTGGAGAATTTTCTGTGCAAACAGAGACACAGTAGGGTGATAATGGCTGTTTAGGGGTCGCAGTTCAGTACATACACTATATTCCCCACCAGCAAACAGAGGATTCCTTTGGAAAGCATCATATGCACCTGTCTTTTTAAGACCCTTGTGCCTTTCATTTTGACAGTGAAACCATGTTCCCTTAACTTCTTCATTTTTTATTTTATTGTTTATTGCATTATTGGTAGAAGCTTCAGATGCCTTATCCTGTGGAAGTGCAGTAAAATAATTAACAATGATATACAACACAAATTCAAAAAATCCAATAACAAAGAATAGCACAGGAGGATACATAGCAAACCTACAAATAGGGTACTCCATACTATGTAATTGATCTTCAAATCATGATACAATGGTCTTTGCTTTCAGGACAGGACCATTATTGTGTTGACACATAAAAGTACAATTTCAAACCGTTAAGATGTAGGAAGCTTGCTAATGTTTAATATGTTATCGTGAACCTCTGCACTGACACTGATCTTAACTAGTTTAAAGGTGTATGCCTGCTAGCAACTAAACTTCTGCTGCAAGTCACTTGATAATGAAAACGTGAAGTGTTGGGGTGCTCCCTGCCGCCGTTGGATAAGCAACTGCCAGCAGCAAGTCGTATACTCTTAGCCCACTTATTTGTTATATAGTTTTATTCTTAATTTCTTTGCGTGTTTTGGTACTTGCATTGTTTAATTCATAAATTTCGGGCGTATTATAGTATTTGAGAGTTGTAGCATCACGTATTAGTACCTGAATAGTGTAAATTCGCGTAGTCGTCTGTCTTCTGTTTTTATTTTGAAAGGCCAGTGTCGGTTGGTCACAGCCAGTGTGCTCCCTGCCGCCGTTGGATAAGCAGCTGCCAGCAGCAAGTCGTATACTCCTAGCTCACTTATTTGTTACATAGTTTAATTCTTAATTTATTTGCGTGTTTTTGGTTCTTGCATTGTTTAATTCATAAATTTCAGGCATATTATAGTATTTGAGAGTTGTAGCATCGCGTTTTAGTACCTGAATAGTCTCGAGGTGTGGCAGGGGGCGAAAGACATTCCGGAGGGCTGAATGGAAGGCCTTTCCAGTTTGTCTGACAAACCGGTTTCAGGCTCTGTCTCCGGCTGACACTGATCTTCGGCTGGACATGGCTGCTTGTCCTGTTCCAGAGGTTGCCCCTCAGTCTGCAAGATCTGGGCGTTCACAGAGGGTGGGCTTACTGGTAGTTGGGAGCTCCAACGTCAGGTGCGTAATGGGACCCCTTAGGGATATGGCAGCAAGAGAGGGGAAGAAAACCAATGTGCACTCCGTGTGCATACCGGGGGGAGTCATTCCAGATGTGGAAAGGGTCCTTCCGAATGCCATGAAGGGTACAGGGTGCACCCATCTGCAGGTGGTTGCTCATGTCAGCACCAATGATGTGTGTCACTATGGATCGGAGGAAATCCTCTCTGGCTTCCGGCGGCTATCTGATTTGGTGAAGACTGCCAGTCTCGCTAGCGGGATGAAAGCAGAGCTCACCATCTGCAGCATCGTCGACAGGACTGACTGCGGATCTTTGGTACAGAGCCGAGTGGAGGGTCTGAATCAGAGGATAAGACAGTTCTGCGACCGTGTGGGCTGCAGATTCCTCGACTTGCGCCATAGGGTGGTGGGGTTTCAGGTTCTGCTGGATAGGTCAGGAGTCCACTACACACAGCAGGCAGCTACACGGGTAGCAGGGGTTGTGTGGCATGGACTGGGCGATTTTTTAGGTTAGATGGCCTCGGGCAAGTACAGAAAAGGCAACAGCCTCAAAGGGTGCGGGGCAAAGTCAGGACATGCAGGGATCAAGCAGTAATCGGTATTGTAATTGTAAACTGTCGAAGCTGCATTGGTAAAGTACCGGAACTTCAAGCGCTGATAGAAAGCACCGAAACTGAAATCGTTATAGGTACAGAAAGCTGGCTGAAGCCAGAGATAAATTCTGCTGAAATTTTTACAAAGGCATAGACGGTGTTTATAACGGATAGATTGCACGCAACCAGTGGTGGCGTGTTTCACAGAGGAAGAGCGCACTGCAGTTGCAAATCCTCGCACAAACGAAAAAATGGCTGACATCGAAATAAGTGTCCAAGGAATAGAAAATCAACTGCAATCACTCAACAGAGGGAAGTCCACTGGACTTGACGGAATACCAATTCGATTCTACAGAGTACGCGAAAGATCTTGCCCCCCTTCTAACAGCCGTGTACCGCAAGTCCCTAGAGGAACGGAAGGTTCCAAATGATTGGAAAAGAGCACAGGTAGTCCCAGTCTTCAAGAAGGGTCGTCGAGCAGATGCGCAAAACTATAGGCTTATATCTCTGACATAGATCTGTTGTAGAATTTTAGAACATGTTTTTTGCTCGCATATCATGTCATTTCTGGAAACCCAGAATCTACTCTGTAGGAACCAACATGGATTCCGGAAACAGCGATCGTGTGAGACCCAACTCGCTTTATTTGTTCATGAGACACAGAAAATATTAGATACAGGCTCCCAGGAAGATGCTATTTTCCTTGACTTCCGGAAGGCGTTCGATACAATTCCGCACTGTCGCCTGATAAACAAAGTAAGAGCCAACGTAATATCAGACTAGCTGAGTGACTGGATTGAAGAGTTTTTAGCAAACAGAACACAGCATGTTGTTATTAATGGAGAGACATCTACAGATGTTAAAGTAACCTCTGGCGTGCCACAGGGGAGTGTTATGGGACCATTGCTTTTCACAATACATATAAATGACCTAGTAGATAGTGTCGGAAGTTCCATGCGGCTTTTTGCGGATGATGCTGTAGTATACAGAGAAGTTGCAGCATTAGAAAATTGTAGCGAAATGCAGGAAGATCTGCAGCGGATAGGCACTTGGTGCAGGGAGTGACAACTGACCCTTAACACAGACAAATGTAATGTATTGTGAATACATAGAAAGAACGATCCTTTATTGTATGATTATATGATAGTGGAACAAACACTGGTAGCAGTTACTTCTGTAAAATATCTGGGAGTATGCATGCGAAACGATTTGAAGTGGAATGATCATATAAAATTAATTGTTGGTAAGGCGGGTACCAGGTTGAGTTTCATTGGGAGAGTCCTTAGAAAATGTAGTCCATCAACAAAAGAGGTGGCTTACAAAACACTCGTTCGACCTACACTTGAGTATTGCTCATCAGTGTGGGATCCGTACCAGATCGGGTTGACGGAGGAGATAGAGAAGGTCCAAAGAAGAGCGGCACGTTTCATCACAGGGTTATTTGGTAACCGTGATAGCATTACGGAGATGTTTAGCAAACTCAAGTGGCAGACTCTGCAAGAGAGGTGCTCTGCATCGCAGTGTAGCTTGCTTGCCAGGTTTTGAGGGGGTGCGTTTCTGGATGAGGTATCAAATATATTGCTTCCCCCTACTTATACCTCCCAAGGAGATCACAAATGTAAAATTAGAGAGATTCGAGCGTGCACAGAGGCTTTCAGACAGTCGTTCTTCCCGCGAACCATACGCGACTGGAACAGAAAAGGGACGTAATGACAGTGGCACGTAAAGTGCCCTCCGCCACACACCGTTGGGTGGCTTGCGGAGTATAAATGTAGATGTAGACTTTCTGAGAGTAATAAGTGATGATACTCATCTTTGATATGCAGCCAGATACTGCAGTCATCTTGACACAATATTTCAATGGACCAATTGACTGCCATTTTCAGGTGAAAATGCTGATGTACAATCTCAACAGAGCAGAGTTTCCAACAGAATTGGCAGCTCTTTTATACACTGTGGTCGGCTCATTGCGTATACATAAGCAGTGGCACTGCTGCTCTCAAGCGCAAGTGAACTGGTAGCGAACTGGTAGAAGAAACAGGCAAAACGATAAGTCACTAGCAGACATTAGCTACAAGAATCCGATAGTCAAAATAAAGACTATTGTTGTTTAATATCAGATAAAATTGGATTTCACATCTTACGTAAAGCGAAACCCTTTCCCTATTATTAATATTATCAGATAACTGAATTTCAATAGATTCCTTTACAGCACAATGCCAACAGCAGGAATCAAGAGCAATCATTCACATCTCATTATACAAAATTTTATGTCCTTCATTAAGCCAGTGTTCTGGCAATGAGGATTTCTCTGACTGAAACAAACAAGTGTGATGAAGGTGTTCTACACACTGGTCCTGAATAATAAAGATATTTTTGGAAAATATAAGCCATTTCATAGTGACATGGAATCTTGTATACTCCGGGTTTCATCAGTCCCAAATCATCCCTTACTGGTCCAAGAAGGACTCTTAATCTTAGCTTCTAATATTCTTGAAATTTTCAAGGATATGCTCCTAGCAAAAGGTAAAAAGCAACAGATTTACAAGCATCCTCTAATGGTTCACCTGGTGGTCCTAATTAAACAGCATGACATACTTGGACAGTATAACCATTCTGTTCAAAAACAACTTTAAGATGATCCAGTTCCTGTATCAAATTTTCTGTGTTGGAAACGGCATAAGCTTCCTTCACCAAAGTCTGCAAGAAGCCTGAATTGCAGTGGTGGGTGAACTTTTTGGAGATACGATGATGGCACTTTTTAAAGTTTTGGCTCATGGAACTGATGTGTTGAATTGTTTTATAAATCATTCTAATTATCTTCATCCTAGTATCAAATTCATGGTGGAGGTTGAAAGGGAAGGCAAACTTTCTTTTCTTGACTTTTGGCTCACTGAAATGACAATGGGATTTTGGGCACTGGTATATCGTGAATCCACGCATACTGATCATTGTCTTCTTGCAAACAGTTGTCACCCACCACACCAATGCAAGTGGGTCTTGCGGTCTTTCGTGAAAAGAGTTTATGCTATTTATGATGCAGAAAATTAGATACAAGAACTGGATCATCTGAAAGTCGTTTTTAAGCACAATTGTTATACTGATCAAAAAATATGTTGGGATTTTCAGTTTGGACTGCCGGATGAACCATTAGAGGATTATTGTAAATCTGCTGCTTTTTTACTTTTTGATGGGAGTATATCTTCAAAAATTTCACGAATATTAAAAATATATGACATTACAAGTACATTTGTGCCACAAGATAGGATTAGAGCCCTTCTGGGATAAGTTAAGGATGATGTGGGACTGAGGAAACCCAGAGTATCCAAAATTCCATGTCACTGTGGGATGACTTATACTGGCCGAGCTATCCGTACCATTCAGGACTGGTGAGCAGATTATCATCATCACACTTGTTTGTTCCAGCCCGAGAAATCCGTAGTGGTAGAACACTGGCTTAGTAAGGTACTTTAGATATTGTATAATGAGATGCAAATGATCGCTCCTGCTTCCCATCACTGGGATTGTGTTCTAAAAGAGTCTATTGAAATTCGATTATCTGATAATATTATTAATAGGGATGAGGGTTTCCCTTGAAGTAAGACAAGGAATCTGATTTTGTCTAATATTTAACAACAGTCTTTATTTCGACCGGAAAATTCTTTTGCTAGGGCTATATTGTTTTGGCTATCTCTTCCACCAGTGTGCTACAATTCACTTGCACTTGAGGACAGCAGTGCTGGTGCTTGCACATGCATAGCTGGTGCACCGGGATGTATAAAGGAGTCACCAATGCTGCCAGAAACTCAGTTCCAGTGGGATCGTGCAACAGCATACTTACCTGAAGATGGCAGCCGCTAGTCCAGTGAAATACTGTGTCAAGATCACTACATTATCTAGCTTTATAACTGAGAAGAACATCGTCAAGAAGTGGAGTGTTTTTCTGTATAGTGTAATAAGAAACATGCAGATTTCAAGAATAAAGTAGAGGAGTAGAACATACTGGAAAACATTGTGGCAGATTTTGAGACAACAAATGCCAAAATACTGAAAAAAAAAATAACCACAAATTATGAGAAGAAATTACTAAAGTGTTTCCACAAAACTTAAAAATGGCTTCATTTTTTCAAGCAGAAACAATTCTGTCACACTTTTTCTTTAATAATAATAATAATAATAATAATAATAATAATAATAATTGCTTTTATGGCCTCATTGGACCACTTTAGTCAATCATTTCATGGTCCTCTTCTTCAGTAAGCGCACATTTCGTTCTTTCTTAACTGCCCAGTATCTTTTCATTCGTTCTGACCTTTCCTGTCTTTCTTCATCTGTAAATACCCTTTTCATTGTGTGTCGTTTGTCTACTTTTGGTTTAAATCTTATTTTCTTGTCTTGCAGTTTCTTGAGATTTTCTGTCTTGTTTTGCAGATTGTACAAGGTTATATCTAGTTTTCCCATATCCTCTTTAATTTCCTTGATCCATCCTACTTGTTGCTTCAGATTCCACAGTTTCTGCATAATTTTTCTTGCCAATCTGGTTTGTGGTGTCCTCATTGTGTGACCAACGAAAGAAATCCACTTTTTACATATAGTATCTGTGATTGTCTCCAGTTCCCTGTACACTACTTCATTCGGCACTATCCGCCACCGTCCTTCCTTCTGGTATTTTTTATTTATGCATGTGCCAGCTGTTCTTTTCTCTACTTTTAGTGTTTTGTCGACTCTGTTTCTCTGAGTGACTATAAAAAAGAGAGTCTCGCTTGTGTTTGTTACATCTGGCTGAACCACCATCTTGTAGTGTTTTAATTCTGTTTGATTTGAAAGACATTTCTTATTGTATGTAGACCATGTTAATTTTTGAGCTTTTATCACTTTATTGGTTATTTCTTGCCAAGCATGTTTTACATCCAAGTTGTGTCTTATAATCTCTCAAAGATATTTAACACTTACATGTGGCTGCCGTAACATTACATCGCGGACGGAAATGAAGAAAATGTGGCCGCCGTAATATTACGTCCCGCTGCATTCCACATTGTTTTAGTGTTTCAAACGCATTGTTAGCATTCCCGCTACAACCTGTAGGTTCTGTAATGCTTGTAGTTCATCATATTAGTGCTAGATCGCAGCACCTAGTGAGGTAATGCGATATATCCATATATATTTCCGAACGAATTCACGTGTGTTTTTCACGCATATGTTACGTGTTCTGTGGTGTCCTGTCATTTGTTTACCATTGATTTTGGCGCTAGCATTTTGGTTTTAGCTTGTTTATCTTCTTTTTACTCACAATGGTGAGTGATGAGGATGCAAAATTTCGAAAAATGATTGAAGAAGTACTTGCTGAACCTACTGATGATGATTTTTCGGATTTCGATAGTGACAGTGATTACGAAATGTCGGAAAATAACGATAGTCCAGGTAGGTCTAACATCTTACTAAATCGATGCAGAAAAAGACAGTTCATGTTGCGATTTGTTCTGTTACGCTCTGTATTATTTCAGACACAGATTTGTCGTCAGATGAAGGTGAGCCACCGCCTGTGTCCCCCCCCACCCCCCCACCCACCCACCCCCACCCCCACTCATCATCGAAAGAGGCCGAAATTGAGTGAAATTTCACAGGATGACTGGACTATAGTGGATCAAACATCAAACATTTTGTTATTTACAGGGTCTCATGGTGTGCTAAATAACGTAGGACTCAGTCAGTCTAGTGAATATTTAGATTTTTTTTCTCATTTTATAAATGACAGGGTTATTTCATTTATGAAGGAACAAACAAACCTATATGCTAGACAGAAGCTGGCCACACTGAGAGCACAAAACAAATTAGGGTCCAATTCTAGATTCAAGCAGTGGAGGGCGCTAACAATTGCTGAAACAAAGACGTTTCTGGCTATTAGCCTCCACATGTCAATCAGTGAGAGGCCAAGTATGGCCAGTCACTGGTGTAGTGATCCAGTGGTTAGCTGCAATTTTGCCCCATTATTATGCCAAGGGACAGATTTCTGAATATTTTGTCTATGTTCCACATAAATGACAATTCAAAGCAAAAAAAAAAAAAAAGAAAGGTGAAGTAGACTTTGATGCCCTTCATAAGGTCAGGCCTCTTCTGGATGATTTGGTAAGGAATTTCAAAGTAAGTTATCAGCCAGGTGATTGATGAAGGTACGTGTCCTTCCAGAGGGCGTGTAGGTTTCAAATTTTATATGGCTAATAAGCCAAGCAAATATGGCATGAAGCTATACATTCTTGCAGAATCCAAAACTGGGTACACATACAACTTTGAAGTTTACCACGGAAGGGATGATAAACTGGACAACAGTGCCTCTGCAGTGGTAAAGCGATTGCTCGGCTCACTCCAAGGTAAGGGCCACACTGTATATGTTGACTGATTTTACACCAGTGTTCAGCTAGCCGAAGAACTGGCTAGAGCCAACACTGGTCTTGTAGGGACTGTAATGCCAAACAGAAAAGGATTGCCCAAGGCTCTCAAAGAGGGTAAACTCAAAAAGGGTGAACAAATATTTCGCCGGAAGAACGATGTGCTAGCATTGCGATGGAAAGACAAGAGGAATGTGTGGATGATAAGTACCAGGCACACATCCTCAGTGTTGCCTGTTGCTACAAGAGAAGGCAATGAGAAGTTGAATCCAGTGGCAGTGCTGGATTACAACAAACATAAAGCTGGTGTAGACCTTTTTGATCAGCGTCTTTCATATGGAGCACTTGATCACAAAACAGTGAAGTGTTGGAGAAAGCTTGCCTTCCACTGTATAATTATGGCAGTTTCCAATAGTTGTATTTTGCACAATTGCATCAATGAGAAGAAACTAAGCACTCCTAAGTTGATACGGAGGTCTGCACTGCGTTAGTGTTACAGAGAGGAGAGAGAATTGAGGATTCTCATGGATCTGCAACGATTGCTCGATTGTCGCAGAAACATTTTCCGAACCATGTGGAAATGGCAGAAGGGAAGAAGAAAGCACAAAGACATTGTGTAGTGTGTAGTGGAAAACTAAAGAACATTACTGGGAAAGCTGGGAGGAAAGATACTTCTTATGAGTGCAGTGAGTGTAATGTAGGTTTGTGTGTCAGCCCGTGCTTCAAGCTTTATCACACTGTGGTTCACTATGCAAAATAGCTTATGTGTATGTAGCTATGCTTTATGTGCAAATGGTATAACAATTGTCTTATTAGTGTAAAATGATCACTTTCCAAAATTTATTTCTTCTTTAAATTGAATAAAGTAGTAAAAATAAATTTTTGACAAAAATTTATTTTCGCCAAATCGAGGAGAGATCCGCATCACTTCTTGGAAACAGTATATGCCCCATACACATGGCTGTTAACCCCTGTAAAGTTGAAACCTTAAAGTTTTAAACCATACCTGTAGTTTTTATGTATCTCTAACTAAACGTCCTTTACAGCTATTTAAAGTCTGTTGAAAACAGAAAAAATCAGCCAGCACACAGGGAGTGGCATGCAGTTAAGGGCTTAGCATGGTAAGTGTTAAATTGCTTCACTATTTTAATTTTTCTGTTGTCTACTGTTACATGGTCTACTACTAGCAGGTCTGTTACCTTCATCTTGGTCTTTTCAAAAGATATCTGGAGTCCTACTTTTTGCACTATATTTTGCAGGCTCATTATTTGATTTCTAGCTTCTTGTACATTATTAGCTAGTAATGCCAAGTCATCTGCAAATTTCACACAATTTAGGTTTATATCATCTTTCTTGGTTCCAATTGTTATGTTTTTAGGATTCTCTTTGTACCATTCTCTCATCAAGTATTCAAGAGCACAGTTGAAGAGCAGTGGTGACAGATCATCTCCTTGTCTTAACCCTGTTTTAATTGTACATGACTCAGACAGTTCTCTGAATTTTACTTGGGCTTGGTGTTTGTAAGGGTTAATTTGATCATTTTTATTAATTTGGGATGAAGTCTAAAATTTCTTAATACGTCCAGCATAGAAGATCTGTGGATGCAATCATAAGCTTTTTTGAAGTCTACAAAGGTTACGACTAGTTGCTTCTGTCTCCTTTTGTAGGTATCTATCATTAATTTTAATGTGATTATCTGTTCTGGGCAGCTTCTCCAGGGCCTAAATCCTCCTTGATATTCTCCTAGCTCCTTTTCAAGATGATCTTTATAGCGATTGTAGAGAATTCTTGATAATATTTCATATGTGCAATCCAATAAGGAAATCCCTCTGTAGCTGTCTCTATTTGATTTTTCTCCTTTTTTGTGTAATGCGTGTATTATAGCTGTAGTCCAATGTTCTGATAGCTCTTCTCCAATCCAGATTTTAACTAGGCATTGATGATGATATCTTCACGGGTTCTACTGCATATTTCCAGAGTTCTGCAAATGCTTGAACTTCTCCATTTGCTTTGTAGTTCTTGAGCTTGCTCAAAGCTTTGATGACTTCCTGAATTGTTGGTGGGTTTATATTTTCTGGTGGGGTTTTTATTGGAGATTCTGTGTTTATTTCAAGAAGCTCAGGAGTATCCTTGCAATTTAGTAGTTCGTTAGATGTTTCTGCTAAAATTTCTGAATTTCTTTTATTCTATTCTTCTGTTTTTTTACTCTGATACCTTAACCAGGTGTGGTGCCTATCACCCACTGTTTTATCACATTCGTCATTCCACCACTGGTGTTTTTTTTCCCTAGGATTTATTGGGGCTACTTGTTCAGCTATTTGTTTCAATTGGGGAATTATATCATACAGATCATCTGATTTTTTTTTTAATTCCTAGTTTGTTCTTCACATTCCTTGTTATTTGTCAATTTATGAGGGTCATAGGTTCTCTTCTTTTTTGGGTAGGACTTTCTTTCTCAGTGGGGTGAATTTAATTTTTATTTTTATCAAGCAATGATCTGATCCAGTGTCAGTTCCTCTTAGGACTTTCACATTGTAGATTTATTCGTGGTTCTTATCCATGCAGACAAGATCCAACTGCCATTATCCTTTTGTCCAGTCTGGGTGTTTCCAGGCTTTAAGTTCTTGAGGACAATATTATGGAAATGGAAGAGAATGCAGATGAAGATGAAATGGGAGATTTGATACTGCATGAAGAGTTTGACAGAGTACTGAAAGACCTTAGTTGAAACAAGGCGCCGGGAGTAGACAACATTCCATTAGAACTACTGACGGCCTTGGGAGTCCTGACAAAACTCTACCATCTGGTGAGCAAGGTGTATGAGACAGGCGAAATACCCTCAGACTTCAAGAAGAATATAATAATTCCAATCCCAAAGAAAGCAGGTGTTGACAGATGTGAAAATTACTGAACTATCAGTTTAATAAGTCACGGCTGCATAATACTAACGCGAATTATTTACAGACGAATGGAAAAACTAGTAGAAGCCGACCTTGGGGAAGATCAGTTTGGATTCCATAGAAATATTGGAACATGTGAGGCAATACTGACCCTACGACTTATCTTAGAAGCTAGATTAAGGAAAGGCAAACCTAGTTTCTAGCATTTGTAGACTTAGAGAAAGCTTTTGACAATGTTGACTGGTATACCCTTTTTCAAATTCTGAAGGTGGCAAGGGTAAAATATAGGGAGCAAAAGGCTATTTACAATTTGTATAGAAACCAAATGGCAGTTATAAGAGTTGAGGGGCATGAAAGGGAAGCAGTGGTTGGGAAGGGAGTGAGACAGGGTTGTAGCCTCTCCCCAATGTTATTCAATCTGTATATTGAGCAAGCAGTAAAGGAAATGAAAGAAAAATTCGGAGTAGGTATTAAAATCCATGGAGAAGAAATAAAAACTTTGAGGTTCGCCGATGACATTGTAATTCTCTCAGAGACAGCAAAGGACTTGGAAGAGCAGTTGAATGGAATGGATGGTGTCTCGAAGGGAGGATATAAGATGAACATCAACAAAAGCAAAATGAGGATAATGGAATGTAGTCGAATTAAGTCGGGTGATGTTGAAGGTATTAGATTAGGAAATGAGACACTTAAAGTAGTAAAGGAGTTTTGCTATTTGGGGAGCAAAATAACTGATGATGGTCGAAGTAGAGAGGATATAAAATGTAGACTGGCAATGGCAAGCAAAGTGTTTCTGAAGAAGAGAAATTTGTTAACATCGAGTATACATTTAAGAGTCACGAAGTCGTTTCTGAAAGTATTTGTATGGAGTGTAGCCATGTACAGAAGTGAAACATGGACGATAAATAGTTTAGACAAGAAGAGAATAGAAGCTTTTGAAATGTGGTGCTACAGAAGAATGCTGAAGATTAGATGGGTAGATCACATAACTAATGAGGAGGTATTGAATAGTATTGGGGAGAAGAGAAGTTTGTGGCACAACTTGACTAGAAGAAGGGATCGGTTGGTAGGACATGTTCTGAGGCATCAAGGGATCACTAATTTAGTATTGGAGGGCAGCGTGGAGGGTAAAAATCGTAGAGGGAGACCAAGAGATGAATACACCAAGCAGATTCAGAAGGATGTAGGTTGCAGTAGGTACTGGGAGATGAAGAAGCTTGCACAGGATAGAGTAGCATGGAGAGCTGCATCAAACCAGTCTCAGGACTGAAGACCACAACAACAACAAGTTTAATTGGTCTTCTCACAAAGTATGATGATTTTGAGATCATGTCGTGGTTTCTACAGAATTCCACCAATCTCATGCCATTCTGATTTCTTCTTCGTTGTGATGGCCAGTTCCCTATTACGTCTCTGTATCTCAGCATTGAAGTCTCCAATTAAAATTTTGATGTGATTTTTGTTGATGTTTCTTGCTGTCTGATCCAGAAGCTCCAAATATTCATCCACGTCTTCTCTGTGGTCCTTTCCTTTATTTTTGTCATTAGTTGGGGCATGGGCATTTATTATTGTGTATGTTCTATTTGCCGCTTTTATAGTTAATGTTGAGAGCTTAGAAGATTCTGCTTTCAATGCTCTTATGGAATCTATCATTTTGAGGTTGACCACGAACCCTGTTCCAAATTGCAGGCATTGCTTCATTGCTCTTTTCCCTGGTATTCCCTTGTAAATTTTATATCCTTGTGATTCCATTGGTTCTTGATCAGTGTTTCTCATTTCATGAAGTTCGGTTATCAGAATGCCTTGTCGATCCATTTCATCTGTCAAAATTTTGAGTTTACCTGGTTGGATGAGAGAATTTATATTGTGTGTTGCTATGTTACTTATCTGTCCTGTCTTGACTCTAAGTTTCAGTCTGCTGTCAGTCTTGGGTATTTTCAGATGCTCTGACTCATCTATGTTATCTTTTAAGTGACTGCCCACCATATCCGAATGCAGTCTTCCCTGGCTGTGGGATTTTCCTTAAAGATTTCTTTCCATGGTTCACTGTCAAAGGTGTTCAACCTTGTGTAGAGCAAGCTCCAAGTTACAACTACAGTTGTGAACCATAGAGTGGCCCAGTTCTTCAGGGTTGAAGAGTACGCATTTCCTTCATACCTTACAAATAATAATAATAATAATAATAATAATAAAAGAAAAGAATAGGCCTCCGGTATATTCTGCCAGTCATAAAAGGCCATGAAAAGAACAAACCACTAATAGGGCTAACCCCCTTTTAGTGTGATTAGTTGGTTCAGGACAGAACTAATGAAGCCTCGGTCAAGTGCTGCCATGGTCGGGGACGACGCTTGAACCCTATGCCCGTCCACAATGGTAATGACACTGCTAGCCACACGGAAAATGATTTAAATCCTAATAGAGGTGTTTTGCAGGATATGCTTCCTGCAACCACTCTAGTAGGAAAACAAAGACAGAGGTCAGATGAAGTTAACTGACACCTCATGTTCTGTTATTACCAAGCAACAAACTTAGGAACCAACACAACTGGATACAGATCACAAGTATACACAACATTTATTACCAGATACCCAGAATTAAAATTTTTAACAGAACGACTAGCTGATCAGATCCGTGTAATAATAAAAAATAACAGGATACCCCAGTCAGAATAAGAAAACATCAAACAACAAGTACAACAAATACTGGAGCAAAATAATGTGCAATCAGAGGAAGAAGAAAATACAGTAATGGACTCAAACATCCCAGAGCAAACAAACAAAGAACAACACACATCAATTAAACAATCAGAGGAAAACGAAATCTTAAGACAGCCACCAGAACAAGCACAATTAGAACACGAAGTGACACACATGTTAGATATAGAAGAAAAATTTCAGCTGGCATATATAGAATACAAAGACACAAATACAGACATTAGACCATTCTTGCACAGACCCCTGAATAAAGCACAAGTCGAAACAACAATAACAACTATCAACACAATCATACACAACAAAATAAGTGAAAATACAACTATGGAAGAGTTACAACTTCTGGTTTATATAGCAGCACTCACTACACTAAATATACACTCTAGGGAGAGATCAGAACCAACCAACACACAGAAGAAACCCACAAAACCAGCATGGCAACACAGGCTACAGATCAGAATAGAAAAACTGAGAAAAGACATCGGACAGCTAACACAATTTATAAGAAATGAAATATCAGAGAAAAAATGAAAAAGATTAGGTAAAAATCTCACAACAAGAAGCGATAGAGCAAATAGATGAAAAGAAGCAGAAATTACAAGCATTGGCCAAACAACTTAGAAGATACAAAAAAAGTGAAAATAGAAGGAAACTAAACCGAACATTCAACAGAAACCAAAAGTAATTTTATCAGACAATAGATAACACACACATTAAAATAAACAATCCACCAGACATAACAGACATGGAACACTTTTGGAGCAACATATGGTCAAACCCGGTACAACATAACAGACATGCACGGTGGATACAAGCAGAAACAGACACATACAAGATGATACCACAAATGCCTGAAGTGATAATTTTGCAACATGAAGTCACCCAAGCAATTAATTCTACTCACAATTGGAAAGCCCCTGGAAAAGATAAAATAGCAAATTTCTGGCTAAAGAAGTTCACCTCAACACGTTCACATCCTACTAAATTATTTAACAGTTCCATTGCAGACCCATACACAGTCCCTGATACACTTACACAAGGAATAACGTATCTGAAACCTAAAGATCAAGCAGACACAGCAAACCCAGCAAAATATCGCCCCATAACATGCCTACCAACAATATACAAAATATTAACTTTAGTCACTACACAGAAATTAATGACACATACAACACAGAACAAAATTATAAATGAAGAACAAAAAGGCTGCTGCAAAAGAGCATGGGGATGTAAAGAGCAACTGATAATAGATGCAGAGGTGACATATCAAGCTAAAACTAAACAAAGGTCGCTACACTACGCATACATTGATTACCAAAAAGCTTTTGATAGTGTACTCCGCTCATGGTTACTACAAATATTGGAAATATACAAAGTAGATCCTAAATTGATACAATTCCTAAACATAGTAATGAAAAATTGGAAAACCACACTTAATATCCAAATAAACTCAAATAATATCACATCACAGCCAATACAGATTAAGCGTGGAATATACCAAGGAGACTAATTAAGTCCTTTCTGGTTCTGCCTAGCTCTGAACCCATTGTCCAACATGCTAAATAATACAAATTATGGATATAATATTACTGGAACATACCAACACAAAATCACACATTTGCTATACATGGATGATCTAAAACTACTGGCAGCAACGAATCAAAAACTCAACCAATTACTAAAATAACAGAAGCATTCAGCAATGATATAAATATGGCTTTCGGAACAGACAAATGTAAGAAAAATAGCATAGTCAAGGGAAAACACACTAAACAAGAAGATTACTTACTGGATAACCACAGCAACTGCAGAGAAGCGATGGAAAAAAACAGATGCCTATAAATATCTAGGATACAGACAAAAAATAGGAATAGATAATACAAATATTAAAGAATAACTAAAAGAAAAATATAGACAAAGACTAACAAAAATACTGAAAACAGAATTGACAGCAAGAAACAAGACAAAAGCTATAAATACTTACACTATACCAATATTGACCTATTCATTTGGAGTAGTGAAATAGAGTCACACAGACCTAGAAGCACTCAATACACTTACACGATCACAATGCCACAAATATAGAATACATCACATACATTCAGCAACAGAAAGATTCACATTAAGTAGAAAGGAAGGAGGAAGGGGATTTATCGACATAAAAAACCTACATTATGGACAGGTAGACAATTTAAGAAAATTCTTTATAGAACGAGCAGAAACTAGCAAAATACACAAAGCAATCACTCATATAAATACATCGGCTACATCATTGCAATTTCATAACCACTTCTACAACCCTTTAGATCACATAACATCAACAGATACAAAGAAAGTAAATTGGAAAAAGAAAACACTACATGGCAAGCACCCGTATCATCTAACACAGCCACACATCCAACACATGGCTCAGAAAAGGCAATATATACAGTGAGACGGAAGGATTCATGATTGCAATACAGGATCAAACAATAAACACCATATATTACAGCAAGCATATTATTAAAGATCCCAATACCACAACAGATAAACGCAGACTTTGCAAACAACAAATAGAAACAGTAGATCACATCACAAGCGGATGTACAATACTAGCAAATACAGAATACACCAGAAGACATGACAATGTAGCAAAGATAATACATCAACAACTTGCCATACAACATGAACTAATAAAACAACACGTTCCCACATACAAGTATGCACCACAAAATGTACTGGAGAATGATGAATACAAATTATACTGGAACAGAACCATTATAACAGATAAAGCAACACCACATAACAAACCTCACATCATACTCACCAATAAAAAGAAGAAATTAACACAACTAATCGAAATATCCATACCCAATACAAAAGATATACAGAAGAAAACAGGATAAAAAATTGAAAATACATCCAACTGGCTGAGGAAGTCAAGGACATGTGGCATCAGGATAAAGTTGACATTATACCAATTATACTATCAACTACAGGAGCCATACCACACAATATCCACCAGTACATAAACGCAATACAGCTACATCCAAACGTATATATACAACTACAGAAATCTGTAATTATTGATACATGTTCAATTTCTCGAAAGTTCCTAAATGCAATGTAACATATACCATACAGTTAAAAGGAAGTCACGCTTGATCAAGGTCCGTGTCACTTTCCATTTTTAACCGGACATAACGTCTGAGAAAGGAAAGAAATAATAATACTGATGTGAAACTTCCTGGCAGTTTAAGGCAGCATGCCGGAGGCTCGAACTCGAGACCTTTGCCTTTCGCAGGTAAGTGCTCTACCATCCGAGCTACACAAGCACGACTCATGACCTGTCCTCACAGATTCAATTCTTTCTACAAGTACCTCGTCTTCTACCTTCCACACTTCACAGAAGCTCTTCTGCGAACCTTGCAGAACTATCATCCCTGAAAAGGATATTGCAGGGATATGGCTTAGTCACATCCTGGAGGATGTTTCCAGAATGAAATTTACACACTGCAGCAGAGTGTGCACGGATATGAAACTTCCTGACAGATAAAAACTGTATGCTGGACTGAGATTCGAACACGGGACCTTTGCTTTTCGCGGGCAAGTGCTCTACCATATGAACTACCCAAGCACGACTCACAAACCATCCTCTACCAGTACCTCGTCTCCTACCTTCCAAAATTCACAGAAGCTTTTCTGCAAACCTTGCAGAACTAGCACTCCTGGAAGAAAGGATACTGTGGAGACATGGCTTAGCCACAGCCTGGGGTATGTTTCCAGAATGAGGTTTTCACTCTGCAGTAGATAGTGCACTGTTATGAAACTTCCTGGCAGATTAAAACTGTGTGCCGGACCGAGACTCAATCTCAGGACCTTTGCCTTTCGTGGGCAAGTGCTCTACCATTTGAACTACCCAAGCACGACTCATGACTCATCCTCAAAGCTTCAATTCTGCCAGTACCTTGTCTCCCACCTTTCAAACTTCACAGAAGCTCTTCTGCAAACCTTGCAGAACTAGCACTCTTCGAAGAAAGAATATCGCAGAGACATGGCTTAAGCCTGTATTACACAATGCGCCTAAACCGTACACCTATGCACCGGTGCCCCTAACGTGCACACCTGTAACTACAGACTGGTTCACTTCTGACCTATTACACGCAGGATATACCTAGCGCGCATGCGCAGCAGCAGACAATTAGCGCGAGCAGCAGGCGATACGTGCGAAAAGGAAATAGAACTGTTGATGTCTTGTAAAGTCGTTCGTTCTACTGCACGCAACTCAAGGACGGCTGTATGATATACTGGAGTGTCACACGTTCAAATTATTTCTGTGAGCTCAAAATTCTTACTTAATAAGAAATTGTTTTTTACATTATTTATTACATAATTGTTTTCTCTTATGTTCTGAATTACAGACTCAACAGTTTTATATTATGACACTTGGTTACACAGGTATATGTATATTGAAATTTACATTTATACGGCATATTGCACATGGAAGATCCACTTGTTTTTGGAGCTATTGCCCTGTCAGTGACAGTAAATCTTCGGATTAGGGCAGAATGGCGACAAAAACGAAAAGTCATATGTTGTTGGGTTCGATTATGTCTGAAAAGAAGGGATGAAGGTAGGGGAATATATTCACAGTTAATGTAAGAACTGAGGCCTGAAGACCGTCAAGAATTTCAGAACTTCCTTACGATGGACATGACCCATTTTGAGAAGCTGCTGTTTATGATAGTAGACGGATTTGGCAAGTGTAACTCAGTCATGAGGGAGGTTACCTCACATTCTCAAAAGTAAGAATTAAATCATATGTTTATACATTTTGTGATCATACCAGCCTAGACCACTGATAAAATACCAGTAAACACCCTGTTATGTTGCAAGCTGGTTGCAACATTACATTTTTTGGCGAATGGGGAATCTTTCAAGACTCCGGATTTTAGCCACAGAATAGCACAGCTCACCACATCAAAAGTTGTTGTGGATGTATGCGCTGCAATTTGCAGCACTTGAAAGGACCAATACTTAAAGGTGTACTTGTGTTATTTGTCCAAGTTTTGAATATACAGTGTATAAGTGCCACTCAGAGTTTTTCAGTCTCCGTCTATAGCACTGGGCGATACTGCATGTTCTTCATCACCTATCACCACTAGTTTCTCTTTTCTGGCATGCTGAAATAAACAAGAGATGCAATCACAAAAAACACGAACTTTCGTAAGCTAAGGCATTACGATATGAATCGAAAATCACCGTGTGGCGTTATATGCATATTACTCAGAAAGAAACGATTGCCGACATATCGTATTATGGTACAGCGAGTCACACATACCATTTTCCCTACTGTATGCCTGAATTAAGACACTTAAGGCCTCTTTGCTCCATTTCATTTCTAGAATATGCAGTAATCAATAAAAATAATGCTTTCACAAAGAGCTAGCATAAAAGAAAGTCTACAGGCAAACAAAATTTTTCTCTGCATTTATGAAAACCTACTTACTGAGGGGGAAAAACATGCGGAAAATCCCCAACATGAAAATCTGAAATGAGCTACTAACCACCAATCAGTAAGCAAATAACAAGCAGAAAACACTGCAGTAGCCCCTTGCGGATGCGAGCATTTTTGCTGCCTAGTGCGCATGCACGGATTGACTGTAGTATAGAACTGCTCTCTATTCTGGTGCACAGATAATGTGTCTACTAATTTTCATAGTTTCACCCTTTCTACCGCTAGATGGCTGTCATGGTAGACCAGTACCATTCACGGTGGATCGTCGTTTAATACCCGCTTTAGCCACAGTCTGGAGGATGTTTCCAGAATGACATTTACACTCTGCAGTGGAGTGTGTGCTGATATGCAGAGTGAAAATCTCATTCTGGAAACATACCCCAGGCTGCGGCTAAGCCTTGTCTCCACAATATCCTTTCTTCCAGAAGTGCTAGTTCTGCAAGGTTTGCAGATGAGCTTCTGTGAAGTTTGTATGGTAGGAGATGAGGAAGTGGTAGAAATGAAGCTGTGAAGACAGGTCATGCTTGGGTAGCTCATATGGTAGAGCACTTGCCCATGAAAGACAAAGGTCCCAAGTTCGAGTCTCGGTCCGGCACACGGTTTTAATCTGCCAAGAAGTTTCAATAATACTGATGATGATGATGATGATGATGATGATGATGATGATACAACAGTGGCAGCTGCTCTGAGTTTTAAGCATGACATTGTAAACTTCCACTTGCCTATATCAAGATGCGACTCTAGGGGAAACACTTCTGCAAGTACTTGCAGCAAGTGCTTGAAATTAACTTGCCAAAGCAACTTGCAGAAGTTAATATTAACACCTCAACAAGTACTTGCAGAAGTTACTTAACAGTGGACACATACCTTAATAAGTATAAACGAGGAAAAACAGATCCTTACCATCAGAATATCACAAACAAATTTCACTGCCACATCAATACATTCACAAGGAGAGATCCACAGGGGCGGGGCTGAGTTTTTGAAACCACCTATACGGTGGTATAGGTTACGGTCCATGTATGACACCACCTTGCAGTCATCTATCAATGTGGACCCTCGTTTGTGATTAATTGACAAAAAGAATTTCGCATGATGCACTAAAGCAGTGGTCATATAACATTTTTGCTCAAGAGCAGATCATGATATTGTGGGGTGGCACCTCAGATCAAACATTTGTGTGTATTGTGTATTGAACTGGGGACGTAGAAACGACGGAGGGGCTTCATCCCTGCCATAGCCCTCAGTGGTTCACAACCCCACAACAAGCTACAGCAGTCTACTCACCCCACTGCTGCCCCAGACTGAACCCAGGGTTATTGTGCTGTTCGGCCCCCAGTGGACACCCCCTCCCCTCCCCCCCACAGTGCCTCATATCAGATGAGTGTAACTCCAAATGTTTGCATGGTAGAGTAACTATGGTGTATGTGTATGTGGAGACAGTGTTCGTGCACCAATCGCCGACAGTGTAACTGAGGCGGAATAAGGGGAACCAGCCCGCATTCACCAAGGCAGATGGAAAACCACCTTAAAAACCATCCACACACTGGCCGGCACACCAGACCACAACACTAATCTACCACGTGGATTCGTGCTGGGGACCAGCATGACTTCCCGCTTGGGAAGCAGCGCGTTAGACTGCATAGCTAGCTAGGCAGGCGATCACACATTTACTACTCTTATTATTAATTAGTGACATATATAAATCAGTAGGCTATGAGTTCACAGTAGACTAGTTATAGTAAGACCATGATAAGCTGGTTGCCAGCCCTCAAATTTTATCACTAAAAGTGTCAACACCATTTGGAACACTTCAGGTCGATTGTTCATTGACATGTTCCCACCCAGGAGGATTCCCTCTTTTATGGGTCTATGGAATGAATAATTAATCTACTCTAATCTAATCTATTCTCTGTTTCAAATTGCTGCCACCCTCAGCTACCTCAAAGTTATGACACCATAACTGCCTGATGAAATGTTGTTGTGTTGTTTATAATAGCAAATGATTGATTAAAAACAGTAATTGTCCTTATTTTTAAGTGCATTATGTAATATGAGGCACAGGGTTGGGAAGAATTTGTGGTCCATTATTTAGAGACCATGAACAAAGACATTCAAAATTATTAAACAGTTTAACACAGTGAGATAAATGAGAATGTGAAAGTGAATCCCATTCCTTTACCTAAATGGCTGAAGAAGTTCCAAGAGCTATAGTCACAACCATCAGAGCCTCCTAGAATCCAACTCTCAGGCAAATACTCAAGAAAAACCAACTGTAAGTGTGAGCTTACTAGCATATTAAACAAATTGAAAAATAATAATGCCCCATGAGATAATTAAGTCTAGCTAGAGCTGTTTAAACATGCAAGCAAGTCATTTATGGACAGAGTCCTAAACTTCTTACAATATGATCTGGTCAGGCGATCATATAGGTGAGAGCTGGACTAAATCAATTGTCACTCCTATCTTCAAAAAATGAGACTAGAAAAACTGTGATAACTATCAAGAAATAAGCTTATATTCCCATCATCATCAAAAATAAATTGTACAGAAACTACAAACCGATCTTGAGTGAGGAGCAAAATGACTTTCAAAAAGGAATATCATGCTATAATGGATATTTTTCATTGAAATCACTAATAGAAAAAAATACAGAATTCAATCTAGAAACAAATATTGCCTTTATCCACTTCAAAAAAGCTCTCGATAACATCAACAGAAAAAAATTATTACAGATTCTGGCAAATCATTGTGTTTCCCAGCAACTTATACAAAATTTACATAACATATTTAATCTGTGTCAAGAAATAGTGGGGCAGAATACATGCAGGAGTGTGACAGGGACGTGGACTTCCACCACTCTTGTTTATTACAGAGCCCAGTCACAGTAATGCGACCATCTATCAAAATCATGATTAACCACCTTTTGCACTGTGGATTTACAAGAAGACAGTCACCGAGGTTCTAGAAGATACCAACAGGGATGTGGAGCAACACCAACTTCAGTGCCGTGGCTAGCTCTGATAGAGTTCTAGGTTGTGGATCCTTGGCCCGAACAGCCTGACTGAGGTGGTTCCGAAGATTCTTGATTGGATTTAAATTCGAGGAGTTTCGTGGTCATGGGTGTATGGTAAACTCATCCTGGTGCTCTTCAGAACACATACGTACAACGTGAGGTGTATGAGATACTGAATTGTCCTCCGGGTAGATGTCATTGTGCTAAGGAGAAAATAAACTGCATGTAGCAGCGGACAGGGCCCCAAGGATAGATGCGTACTTGTGTTGATCCACTGCGCCTTCCAGAATGACAAGATCACCCAGAGAATGCCATGAAAGGATTCCACAGGCCATGATACTCCCATCTCTGGCCTGGAGCTTTCCAACAATTGTTGCATGACCGTACACAGCAATGGTCATCTGTACGATGGAACACAAAATGTGATTTATCTGAACAGGCCACCTGTCACCATTCAGTTGCGGTACCGGCATGCAAATTACAACATGTTTTAATTTTTATAATACACTTGTGTCTTTATCTATTTTCATACCTAGGTGCCTATGGCTCTGGTATTACTTTGGTATAGACGGGTTCAACTCGCTATCATCATTTATTTCTTGTTGTTTAGATATGCACCTGATATTGTGGCTATAAGATGTGAAACCTGAAGCACCTTAATAAAACGGGTTCAAGATACAGCTGTTTGCAGAGTTTTTGCTATATATAGTCACCAATTAGTTCTTCAGTTACTGGGATCACTCTGTTTAATAGACATGTCGCTAGAATTTTATAAGCGACATCTAGTAAAGCAATTCCTCTGTAGTTAACGCATACAAAGGGATCTTTCTTCTTAAATATAGGGCACATAACTTCAGTTCTCCAGTCTGCAGATATGATTTCTGCCTTCCAAATTGTTCTATTAAAGACAGTAGTTCCACTTCCAGTTGTGGTCCTCCATACTTTAATACCCCAGCAAATATCTGGTCTTCACATACCATATTATTCTTCAATTTCTTTATTTCTTGCTATGTTTCATTTATTGTTAGTGTGGTGACTTGTATATCATTCAAATTTAAAGTAACACTGTGGATCATTACATTTCAGTAGCTGTGAAAAGTATGTCTTCTATCTTTTTTGCATGTCACTCTTGTTGGTCAGTATTTTCCCATGCTGATCCTTTATAAACTGTTCCCTTTAAGTAAATTTACAAAAGATTTTTTATATTTTGGTACATCTGGCTTGCCCAGTGATGCCTGAAATCAACCTCTGATCCTCTTATTATTTTGCTGTAGTAATCCCTTTTGTCTTGTCTTACTTTTAACTACACTTGAAGCCACTGCCGTTGAAGTTCGTTTAATCAAACTTATGAAAAGATTATCAATAAGTAACTATTTGTTATGTAAAAGACTTTCTTTGACATATGTATTATATTTGTTCTTCTGGACTAGTGGCTGGAAGTCACAATGTGGTAAGGGGAGAGATGTGAGAGTTGGTTTTGTATTGCACACATCTGTGTTGTGTCCATAACTGTTTATATGCAGCACAATCATTTGGAGAACATGAAATAAGTAATTTTACAGTGAATTTGAACATCTATAATTTTTATTATTTATATTAATACTGGTAAATTCAATAAAAGGGAACAGTTTATAAAGGATCAGTATGGGAAAATATTGACCAACAAAAGTGACATACAAAACAGATGGAAGACATACTTTTCACAACTTCTCAATTGCAATGACCCACACTCTTACTTTAAATTGGAAGAACCTGATTCAACTGATACAGCTGATACAGTTACTATCCCATCAGTAAATGAAATACAGCAAGCAATAAAGAAATTAAAGAATAACAAGGCTTGTGGCGAGGACACGATATACACTGAGTTATTAAAGAATGGAGGCCCACAACTGGAATTAGAAATACAGGCATTAAAAAAACAATTTGGGAGACAGAAACCATTCCTGCAGATTGGAAAACTGCAATTGTGTGCCCCATATTTAAGAAGAATGATCCACTAGTTTGTGATAACTAAAGAGGAATTGCCTTACTGGATATCACCTACAAAATCTTATCGAGCTGCCTATTAAACAGGCTGATACCAATAACAGAAGAACTGATTGGGGACTACCAATGCGGTTTCCGCAGAAACAGATCCACATTAGATCACTTATTCACCCTAAGACAAGTAACTGAGAAGGCGTGGGAATTCAATGCAGATGTCCACATATTATTCTTAGATTTTAAAAAGGCCTATGATAGCATACACCAACAGACACTCCTAAATATAATGAAGGAATTTAAAATACCATCAACATTAACTTGATGTCGCATAAAGACACTGGTAGGAGAAACTGAAGATTTTAAGGTGTACACTGGACTGAGACAAGGGGATGCCATTTCACCTACTTTATTTAACCTTGTCCTAGAGAAGATCGATAGAGAATTTTCTAAAACCAGTCCACAAGGGATCCAGCTACAGGATGTGAACATTACAAGACTTGCCTATGCAGATGATGTAGTACTAATAAGTAGTTCCAAAAGAGAATTAATCAGAATGATGCAAAATTACTACAAAATTGCTGAGAAAACAGGATTACATGTTAATGAAGAAAAGACAGAATACCTGCCCATAAGTACGAAAACCAGAAAAGATGCACCTCTGACTGTAGATGGATTCAATTTCAAGAATGTTGACCACTTCAGCTACCTAGGAAAGTCTTTTTAGTAATAACAACATAACAGATATAGAAATAGATGCCTGTTTATCAACAGCAAACAAGACACTTTTTAGTTTCATCAAAATTCTAAGAAAAAGATCACTTAGCAGTAACTTCAAAATCCACTTATATCAATCGACCATTATACCTGTGATGTTATATGGATGTGAAACATTAATATTTAGAAAGAAAGATGAAGAAAAACTGTTGATATTAGAAACAAAAGTACTAAGGAAAATTTTTGGATCTGTATATGACAAAAATAACATGGAATGGAGAATAAGAAGAAATGAAGAATTAAGAGGGCTGTACAAACACCGTAACATCATCGAAGTGCTCAAGAAAGAGAAGGTTGAATTGGGCAGGCCATATAGCAGAAATGACAGAGCATACACTACCTAGAATGGCATTCAGCAGAACAATAGATGGAACAAGAGGAAGAGGGAGACCCAGAATCAGATGGCGAGATAACATTCGAGAGGACACAACTAGGATGAACAGCAACAGCAACTCGACAAACAGCGCATTGGACAGGCAGAAGTGGAAGAGGCTCATAGAGCAGGCATATGGTCGATAAGGCCCTTGTCACATGTAAAGTAAAAGTAAGTAAAGTAATATTAATACTGAACATTGGATGAGCCCAATATCTTTCTACACCAATCAGGTATATTATATACCTCAAGAGTGCCATGCCAACAATATTACGAAAATGTAATGAACTTCAAGAAACAAGATAAGTCAAACTAATTACTTTCAATTTCCACATTGGAAATGAGCTGCAGTAATATTCATTTATAAAAGTGTAGATTAGTAAGAGGGCCTCTCATTAAAGATCACTATCCCCCCTCCCTCCCCTTTTCCCGTGTTCTCACAAATCTTTGACTTGCTTAAAACAGAATAATGAACCACTCTTCAGACAATAACATTTTAACACCACCACAGCTTTGCTTCTGTAAAGGCTTTTCTACCAAGAAAGCAATACATGCTCTCACAAATTTAGTTCTATTGGAACCAGACAAGAAAAAAATGTCTTATAGGATTTTCTATGACCTTTTCAAGGCCTTCAATCATGTACTTCAGAAAATTAGTCTAGGGAATCACAAACAGTTAAGGTACTTAGCAGTGCATAAATAAGATTGAAAACAATGCCAAGCTTTAAGATACTGTCTCTCTTCAGAATTAGCTAATATGGAAAAACACACACACACACACACACACACACACACACACACACACACACACACACACTTTGACAGCTCCCCTTAAACTTTGTCTCGTCTTGTCTTCATAATATGTAGGTCTCTCTCAACATGTGGTCTGAATTACACATCCTTCCTTTCTAAACTTGCCAAATACATCCCTTTTTCCTTCCTGAGAAAGTCCTGAAAGCCAACATAGTTTTTTCTACTTTTACATAATATGACTGTTGGCAGTACTTAGAATTTCACCTCCTCAAGGTAAGGAAGGTCCTGTCACTCTGTCTCCTTGTACTGTAATAATTTCCATAATTGAATTTTTCTTCTGATATAATAAGGAAATGATAACAACAGAAAGTAAAGTAAAGTACTGGTCTTCAATGGAAAAATGCACATAAGAAGCAAAATCTGTAAGCACAGTTCCACAATATAGTAAATGATTATTTTACATAAACAACTTATCTATTGAGGATTTGTGCATGGTACATAGAAACACACGATAGAAAACTATTAACACTAGCTTTTGAGCTCTTGCTGTTTTTTTTTTTTTTTCCTACTAACAGTAAACACATTCACACACATAAGCACACTAACACCTGAACGTATATGCTCACGGTAGTAGTAAAACAGTATACTGAATATCGATTATCAGCGGTAGTTGCCTGGGTAGATGGAGGTGAGAAAGGGCGCACAAAGCAATGAGGAGGGGATAACAGGAAAGTGTGAGGCAGGTCTTTATCAGATGACTCAGCAGCTGCACAACAAGATGAAAAGAGTTCAGAGGGCACAGCATTTTAGGAACAGAGAGGGGAAGGGGATGGGAGGGTGAAGAGAGAGACCAAATGGGGGGAGAGGGAGGAAGAGTGGTCAGAGAGGGCAGTACACAAACTGGATGGAGGCAGAGTGGTGTGGGCAGAAGAGAGAAGGTGAAAGGTAAGGTGAGGCATTGGAAAACATGTTGAAGATTCAGGACAGGGCATTGCAACAGTGCAGGATATGCTGGAGAGGCATTTCCCATCTGGATAGTTCAGATAAACTTGCACTGGAAGGGAATATCCAAATGTCCCACGTAGTGAAACAGTGTTGAAGTCATTAGTGTTGTTGTGTGCAGCATATTCAGCAACTGGATGGTCAAGCTTGCAGTTTGCCACAGCTTGACAATGGCCATTCATGAGAGTTAACAGTTGCTTACTTGTCATGCCCACATACAATGTCATCCAGCAATTGCAACATAGCTGGTATGTAACATGGCTGCTTTCACACATGGGCCAGCCTTTTGTTGGGTAGGAGGTGCCTATGACTGGACTGTGGTAGGGGGCAGTGGGTGGTTGTATGGGACAGGTGTTGCACTGCAAGGGAATGACCCACAGGGAGCAGGATTGGCATAGAGATGGACAAGGATACTCTGTAGATTGGGTGGGTGGCAGGACACTACTTTGGGTGATGATGGGAGAATTTTGGGTCAGTTATCCCTCATGTGGTTGGCCATTTCAAGGCCATTATGATACTGGATGATTAAAAAAGTGCTGGTCAGTCGCTGGTTAACAGGTTTACTGGTGTCAGAGGAGGAGATGGCATGGGAGATCTGCTTATGAATGAGCTGGACAGGATATTATCTGTCAATACAGGCTCTTGCAAGGCTACCAGTATATTTTAACAACTCCTGCTCTCCACTGGATATGTGGCATCTATGGGTGGCAAGGCTGCATGGAAGAGACTTTTTGTATCTCAAAATACACAAGCACAAGTTTTTCCGAACTACACAGGTGGGCATTGTCTCTCCAGCATACCTTCACTCTTGCAGTCTCCTGGCCTAAACCTCAGCTGACCCATTTCCCAATGCCTTACCTTATCTTTTCCCTCCTCTCTTCTGTCCGCACCACTCCGTCCCCATCCAGATCATGTTTTGCCTTCTCATACCACTTTTACTCCCGCCTCCCCCCCCTCACTTTATTCACCCCTCTCCCTCATTCATTCCCCTCCCTGTGTCTCTCTTCACCATCTGCTGCCTCTCCTTTCCTCTCCACCCCTATTTCTCCCCATCCCTTATACACTCTACCCTCTAAAGTCCTTTCGTCTTATTGTGCACCCACTGAGTCATCTGGCGAAAGTCCTGTCTCACATGACACTCCACCCCCTCATGTGTCCTTCCCTCTCCCCTCCACACCTCCATAATTTCCCCAGGTAACTGCTGTTGATAATCAAAATTATGTCATTAGTTTCACTGCTAGTGTAAGTGTGTATGATTGGGTGTCTATGTGGTTGTGTGTGTGAACGTATATACTCTTACTAGAAAAATAGCAAGGGCTCGAAAGCTAGCGTTAACGGTTTTCTATTATGTGTTTCTATGCACCATACACCAATGCTCTATAGGTAAGTTGTTGCATAGCCCTTACTTTATGTAGATAACTATTTTAAATACTAATGCTGGGCAGGTCTTACATACATGATCCAGATAACAATAATCTTGTGAAAGGGATAGACTGCTATTCACCACACAGAGGTGGTTTTCAGTCACAGACAGGCACATTTACGCTTTCAGATAAAAAAGCCATTCATCGGAAACTGAAAACACACACTTATTCACACAAGCACAAATCTCACACACACATGGCCACTGTCTCCAGCCGATTCCACAAAGAGCACTCAAAATCATTAATAAAGTCTTCAAGGCAACAAATGCCAAGAAATGGACAAGATTAACAACTTATGAACATTTGGGTATTATCAACCATCTGTTAAGGAAATGAAACACATCCTTTTTGAAATAAAGGTAAGAAACACTAAAGCCATTGAAATGAAATTCTGAGGAAACAGGCTCATTATAGTCTTCTAGATAGTATGAAAGTCATTGGGATGCGGTGAAGTTTGAAGGCCGGCAGATGAATATCAACTGTGGCCTGAACTAAAATACTGTATAGTTTGCAGCAACAGACACCCCTTCTTTCTGAATGGCTTAGAATAGTCCAAACTGAGATTAAAAAATCAGAGGAAAAGTAGGGCATAATAAAGTTACAAATGGTAATAGGAGAGAGGTAGAATACTGACAAATATCATTCTGCTAGGGTGTCATTTGGAAGTGCAGACACAAGATATTCCAATATCAAAAACGTAAACAATTCTTAAATATGATTGTGTGGTATCGCTGTTGCCTCAGTTGGGCAGCAGTGGGGAGGATGTGCTACTGTTCAGGAGAATGCGCTGGAGCCTGGAGCGCACAGACATTTTGTGCGAGGTGGTTCCACAGTTACAGCAAAATATGCTATATCTTTGCACATATTACATAAATAAAGTCTTTGCAAATTAAGTCACATAGGAAGTGACTTTGTTTGGCGATAACAAGTGTTTTGATTGGTGGCAAATTCACAAACGTAAACGCTGTCAGCCCGTGCACAAAGTTTATGCCAATTGTGATGCCATTCGTATGATGCATGTAGGTAAGTTGGGTGTCTTTATTATTCCAATATGTACTGCATCAATGTTGTGACTATCATCACTGATGCCCATTGGGTTGTGAAAGGGAGATAATTCAGTTATTCTGTGTTTGCTGAGAAAACTCCAGCATTTCCTAAAAAATACTGGTGGTGTGGCAGCAAGATCCACATGGCAGGTACAGGTTTCAAACACAGTAGAAACGTGGGAGATTTTTATTGTACATTCTGGTGCAAGTAACTTTATCTTGCTTACCGGTAGCATTGGGATGAGAGGCAAAAGTTACATCTGCAAAAGCACTGTGAATTCTGATCAAACCATGTGGAACCTGGTGCAATTGTAACAAATGTACACCTACTGGGCCTTGACAACATATTAAGCTTTTACCAGATTTTTCTGTGATTTATTTACAGGTGTAACAACTTCCTAGAATGCTATTTTCATAGTACATTCATTCTCAGAATCCATATGCCAGCTTGCAACATGCTGTTAGCTGTCCTGTAGGTAAGATCACATAGTTTGACAGGTGTGAATAGAATGATTGATCTGCTATGAGAGAGAGAGAGAGAGAGAGAGAGAGAGAGAGAGAGAGAGAGAGTCTAGGTCAAGAAGGCCAGATCAGAATTTACACTCTCTATTAAGTTAACGGTAGATCACTACTAATCACTTCTTGGTGCTTATTAAATATTATAATAAAGTAGTACACAGTCATCAATCTTAAAAAACAAACCTCTTCTAGCACATCATCATAGTGTTCTTCTTCATCACTTCCATCATTTTCAAATTTAGGTGTATGTTTCATCTCAAAGGATAAAATATTTGCATGTTTGATTAAAAGTTGTGAAATCATGTACAGGACACCACATACCAGAGGAACTGGCCACACCAAACAAAGCTGAAACAAAAGAAAGAAATTTGTGTGTCCCAAATAACTGAATTTCTTACATGTAATTCTGGCACAATAATGGAGATTAGATATGATAAAGCCCTGGGAAATACATAAGTAGACACAAATAATGTGGACATCTCTTTCTTTATAAACACTGGCGTGTACTTCAAAATAAAGAAAAAAAAGAATATTTTCATGGCATCCACTTAAAAAGGTTGTAAGAAGTGAAATATTAATGTTACGATACTGCAAATTAGTGGTTAACCTGGCCTACATGTATAATGATTTTATACATGGTGAGCCAAAACATTATGAAAATGGGTCACTTCATCAAATGAATCAAGTTTCTTGTTACACTGGGTCGATGTTTGTGACCGGAGTCACCATCATCTAGGTGAATGTTCAAAACATGCACCATGTCATGAGCACAGACTGGAGGGGGCAATATTTGACTATACAGGACATTTACCTGGGCATCCCTGGGATGTACAGTAGTAACCAAAGGCGTTATGACAGCTGTGGACTATGTGAACATTACTGCAGACCGCACTTGATGTCTTTCCCAATGGCAATGATTTATTCTAGCACAATAACTGTCCATGTCAAATACCAGAATAATGCTAGAGCATTTTGAGAAGCATTATAGCAAACTCATGCACATTGATATTCTGCTACCAAATATGCCTGATCTGAAAGCATGGAAGACATCCTGGATGCTATAAGACACCAGCTCTGCACACACAAACCACCGAACCAAAACTTACAGGAACTGTGCGGCCTGTGCATAGACATCTGGTGCCACATGCAACCGAAACTCATGTCAAGCAGAATCACTACTGCACTATCTTCCAAGTAGGATCAGCATGCTGCTAAGCAAATGGTTATAATGGTTCAGCTCATCAGGGTATATCCTCCAACTGGGAATTGTCATTTAAAGATAATGTTACAAAAGTAGCAAGCACAAAAGCTCATTGCGTAGAAAAGAAATTATAGATCATCAAGTAATACACTTAATAACTGCGAACATGACGAGATTCCAGTGAAAGCGCACTGTATAACAATAAAATTCAAAACAACCAAATCTGTGCATTTGAACATATTATTACTACTAAAAATACCGATCCGAGAAGAGAATGGATTCAAATTCCTCTGACTTTTTCCACAATTATCATTTCATAATATTTATATTGGAGGATGTAATATGTTGCATGACTCTCCCTGAAAAGTGTGCTTATGGAATTTTAACAGTAAATCCCTCCATGATGCACAAGGCCTCTCTATCGGCATCTGTTCCTAGAGTATGATGAGCATCAATGTGCTGCTTTCATACTTAATAAATGAACATAAGAAAACACACCACTCTTCTTTGGATTTCTCTATCTACTCTATTACTCTTAACTGATAATAATCCCAGACAGACAAGCACTACTCAAGAATGGGTCTAATGAGGGTTTTGTATGGCAACTCTTTCTTTGACAAATTAAATTTACTTAGGATTCTTCCAATGAGTCTCAGCCAGATATATGCTTTTCCAACAACTAATTTATGTATTTGTTATTCATTAGGCCACTATGGAGTATAGTCATAGATGTTTTACAGTCACTACTGCTCTCAATGACTGATTTCTAATTATGTAACCAAATATAATGTGTCTTTCTGCCTATTTACGTGCAGTGTGTCATATTTATTGAGTGCCACTTGCTGATCATCCCAGCATCAAACTCAATTCTTTGCAGATCCTCCTGCTTTTTGCCACAGTTGTCTGGGGTCACACCTTTTCTATGTACAACAAAATCATCCACATACACCCCACAGAGCTTCCGATGTTATCCACCAGGTCATTTATTAATATTTATTTATATTGTAATAACACTATAACACACCCTTGGAGTATGCTTGAGGTTATTTTAATCTGATGATTTCACCTTGTTAAGAATTATGCATTGAGTTCTATCTGCTAGACAGTTTACTACCTTATCACAAAATTTGTCCTCTAGTCCATATGTCCATATTCTGTTCACTATGCAACAATGTGAAGCAGTATTAAAAATTTTCCACTATACGTCACAACTCCGACTGGCACAATGAAATCTGTCCCTATCACAAGAGAATGATCAGAAAATTACATACAATTTTCTCCAAATTATCTCTGAAAAATTGTAGCACAACAGGTCCTGAGGCACGGTGTCAATTAAAGGATACAACAGTTTGTCCCATTTCAGACACTAGCCTTCTTCCAGATTATTTAGTTTACTCCAGTGACTTTTCCTTTTCAGTTAAAGAACAAATTCTCAGCCACATTTAGAAGCACTAACATGGGGGACTTGAACAAATAACGTGGGCCTCGGGTAGAAAAATATGTGTTGTTATCCCCTCCTATTACGATTCAGAATGCTTTTAGCAACATGCTACAGCGCAACACTTGTACTGCTTCTTCTTAGGAGGACAGTGACTGAAACAAAACTGCTTCTTGATCTGCTTTAGCCTCCAAAAACAAGGCTGTGTAGATTATGCTTAAATGTGTTCATATAAATTAATGAAATATGAAAGTAAGTTCGTTATTTATGTGCAGTTTTGATGCTATAGTTGAAAGTTCTAGCAGTGTATGAACTGTGATTTCTCATCTTGGTCCACAACACAGTTTTAATCTGCCAGGAAGTTTCACACGTTTCGCAGAAGAGCTTTTGTGAAGTTTAGAAGGTAGGAGATGAGGTACCAGCAGAAGAAAAACTCTGAGGAGGAACCATAAGCCATACTTGGTTAGCTCAAACACTAGAGCACTTAAAAATTAAAATCTTCTGAGTTGTTAGACTACGTCATATTTCCTCAAAAATAATCAGTGTTTCGACCCCTCTGCTGGGATCTTCTTCAGGATCTTCCAGTATCCACTATTGTCCAGTGTTCTAGCAATAGTGGAGTTTGAGTTCAGTCCGGCACACAGTTTTAATCTGACACGAAGTTTCAGCTGTAGTCAGTATTGAAGAGCGCAGTTTGGCCACACACAGGAAATCTGACAATACATTGACCACTAACAGCAACATGCTCCCCCATAGCATGACTTGCAAAATCGATGTGTGCTCCGTCCCGAGGATGGTCCAGAATTGGCCAAAGGAAAAACTGATGCAGTGGTGCAGCCTTGTACTGGGCATAGGCTGTGCAAGCCTGCACAACATTTCCAAAACCATAATCGATTGCCAGCCAGCAGATGTGACGCATACAGCAACTGGAATATGTGGGGATGCAACATCAGAACAATGTTGACTGGACAGCTTTGTTCCTCTGTGGCCAGCATGAGAGAAACATTGAACTGATCCAACAACAGAAAAGATGCCACACCGAATCTTCTCCAGAAAGAGTGCTTGAGCCATCCTACCTGAAATGCTCAAATGATTTTCCAGAAAAGCAAGTCAGCGGCATAGGTGGCAACAATCTCCCACATTTGCAAAGAAAAATCCAGCAATGTCTGCTGCGAGATATCATCCAATGTGAAAACTAGAATCCCCTGTCAATCGAACTATGGACCACAACTGCGCATCTGCATTTGCATGTTGGGTGGTGGGCTGGTAACGAATGTAATAGCAATAATTACTGAAAAAGAGGCCCCTCCTCTGCAACTGGTGGGCAATCCAATCTGGTATATCAGAGTGAGGTATGAATAAGGAAGCTTGAGGACTGTGGTCTATAATGAGCAGGAATTTTTGGTCCCTATAAAAAAAACATGAAATCTTTTAGTGCCAAAAGTGACAGCCACCACCTCCTTTTTTACTTGCACTGCAGAATGCATCTTTGATGCGAAAGCAATGGGCTGCTTCATGATACCTGGGTTCTGATGCAATACAACAGCAAGGGGCATACTGGAAAGCATCAGCGGGTAGGGTTACTGGTTTACACGGAGTAAAGGAAGCCAAACAAGGAGCAGAGCACAAACACTGCTTGAGGGACTGAAAAGTCCATTAACAGCCCCCAAATCACATGAATTTGATGCCCTTTTGGTGAAGCCAGTTGAGAGGATGGCATATGGGCATGGCATGGGGATGAACTTAGTATAATAAGAAATTTCACCCAAAAGAGACTGGAGTTCCTTTAGATTCTTGGGCACTAGCAAGTTGACAATGGCTTTGATGCGCTTGTCTGTAGGGGCAAGGCCATGTTTGATAAGCACGTCTCAAAAAATGCACCTTTGGGAAAAAAACCTACATCTTTCGAGTATGATGAAGGTTGTTCATCACAGGGCATTGAAAAATCACCTGCAGATTTCATAAATACTCCTATAGCGTGGAACCCATGACCCAGATATCACTGACATAGTTTACGCAATAGAGGATGTCCTGAATCAACTGCTCCAAATATTGATAATAAATTCCACACATCGATTGGCAACCACAGATGTGTGTCTAGCAAGTCAATGGGTGAAAAATACTGGCCCCTTGACAACTTCATCAACAACTCATGTGGCTACAGAGTTGGATACGAGTCCACAACACATTGGACAGTGAAGGTCTGTTTAAAGATGCCACAAAGGTGCACGGTGCCGACTGGTTTAAATAGGAGAAATGACACTGATGTCCAGCCAATGCTTCAACTCAGACTTGACCTTGCCGAACATGGCAAAGGGAATGGGGCGAGGAGTGACAAAATTTAGGTGTTGCTGATGGCTTAAGGCAAACAAGTGCCTCAAAATTTTCAGATGGACCCAGGGTATTCTCAAATAGCTGGCTGTACAATCTTAGTACAGATTTCAAGTCTTCAACGAGAACTGCCTGAGACATCAAATGTATCCTGTCAACTATCTGGAAACCAAAACCAAAAAGGAGTGTCTAACCTAAAAATATATTGTGCCAACAGTTTATTAAGCACTGACAATGCTAGTTGCTGTTCCACATTCTTATAATGTGCAAAGACAGAAAATTTCTCCCTCAAAGCAATATACAACTTACTATAAAATACAACTGCAGATAGTGGCCACTGCAACACAGGACAACCCAACAGCCTGAATCTATCCAACATAATTAGGCTGAGTGTCACTCTCATGCCTAACTGAAGCTCATCCATTATGGGCATAAGCAGAATTCACTGGTGCAATGCTTGAGACAGCCTCTGAGCCGAGGGAAAGCACCGGGGCCTCTGATAAACATCCTGCATCTCTCGACTGTCACAAACTGCTCCCAAATGGCCCATCTTGCGGCATACCACACATGTGGCATCTATTTATGGGCAGTACCATCAAGTATGCACCAAATGACAATTGGGGCAGGATTACTGACTAGCCCTTTGAGCAGAAACAAGTGCAGAAGGAGAGCGATGTCGAGAACTCTGAAAACAGCGCAATCAGGGATTACAATGCTTTGATGGATTCGCTTCTACCAAGCCCAATGTGGGAAGAAATGGGCAGCACTGTGATGACACTGCACTTGAATGATGAACAGCATCAACACACCCAGCTGAGCAGGAGACAAGGCAATCTGGCTCAACCTACAGGGCACCAGGCTCTGTTTATCAGGCATGTCTAACTTTGCCACCTGCGAACAGTTGGACAGTATGATCTTAATGCTACTGTAACTTCATGTGATTTTGCAATTTTAGCAACTTTGGCTAAAGAAGGGTCAGACAATGCCAATGTCCTAGTTTGGATCTCGGGGTTGGGTGTTAACCAGATGATTATGTCCCTAATTAGTGAGTCTGCATACGAAGTGGCACATTGGGGACCTCAAACCAATACCTGAGCAAGAAACCTCGCATGTCGGTGATTGACGCTGCATATGACTGCTCTGGATGTTTGTGGTGCTAGTTAAATTGTAATCGTGCTGCCACCACATGGACTTGATAACCAAAATACCGCACAAGCAGCTGATATAGATCCTCAAAGTTAAGGCTTCTCAGGCTCAGAAGGAGATTTCAAATTCTGTATCATTTTGTACAATCCCATGAAATTTTGTACAATAACATGGCAACTGGATCAATTATACACCGTATCTGGCAGTGTAGCAAGACCCAGTGCACGTAATTGTCCCACCTTTCCACAGACTCAGAAAGCCAGTGAATGGCTTTGGGGGTAGTGGGAGAGAAGGCTTCTCAGCTGGTGATGGCTCACCACCAGTGCGGTGTGAGTATGGTGCATTTGAGCAGTTTCTGCATCTGCTTTTGCTGCATCTTTTGTTGATGCTCCTGGAGGCACAATTGCTCCCCTCAACACTGCTAAAACACTGGTTCCACAGTGGCTACAATTAAACATTTTGAAAAAGAAAAGCGTGACACCCATAAGAACATCCTACATCACCACTTTTGTATCTGCACAGGCACGACAATACCAAGAAACCATCACTGTCAGCACAAGATATTACTACACTAGCCAGCTGTGGCTCAACTACAAGTCTGGCTAGCTGAAACCGTGTCCAAACACCATGTACAGATGAGCCCAGAGCAACACAATGCTACCACAACGAGTGACTGAATAAACTAGGCATACAGAAAACAAAATGCAGTGTGAGGCAAAGGCTAGGTCCAAGGTAGTTAATGTCCATGTAGGAACTGCCAGCCCAGGCCTACTGCTGCCAGCAGGTAAACATCTGAGGCAGTGACTCTGCCTTTGCAATGCCCCATGCACGTGACAGTGTTCTGCACTATTCCACTGCAATACTCATACCAACTGATCTAGATATATCTCGATGTCTTCTAGCGGGGATACCAAAAAGAGGCTAAACCAACCCAATTATTGATATTAGAGCAAGATCTAACAAGTCAAATCTATTACAGCTGCACAACTACTGCTCACCACGTTCCACTACTGATCTGAATCTTATCCAATTCCTTCCCCCCTCCCACCAAGCCCTCATGTAGACTGCTAAACTACTTATAGTTGCTGTACAAAAATAATGTGTATCTTTCACTTCCACATCTGCAGTATATTGTACACAATTTGCTCAGAGATCCCATTTGGAACTTCCAGTACAGCTTTGCCATTATGCAATAAACATATGTCATGGAAACTTCTACACGTAGAAACGTCTACCTATGACAGCTCAGAGAAGGCAGCAAGAACTTTATCATTTCATAACTTTCTACCATACAGAGACTACTTAGTAAATAGCAAACTTTCCTTGATTATTACACTAAAAGAGGCCAGATAAAAATTTGGTTTAGCTGGCACACTGATGAGCAATTCAATTTCAATACCATCCAGCCTACTTATTATGGTGAAAATGGCTCAACATTTTGAAAGCCCAATAAAATATTGCTACATAATGAAACCTAACCATATTTCTTCTCCAGCTAAAGATAACTTCAATAGTGAAAATCTATATTATAGTCTCAAATTAAACATTTTACACACAGCGGGATATAAAATGAGGTTACGGATAAAACAAGGTTGAAAATAGTAAATGCCAAGTTATTTGCCTGGTGACTTATTTCGCTACATGCACACACTAAAATCATTGTAGATGGGTTGTTAGTCCCTCCTCTTTCCTTTCTTCCATCATTTTCTAAACAAATAAAAGAATGAGTAAACTGGATAATACAGGTAATATAAAATTAGAAAAACATAAAATAGTTTTTATGTATGTTATTTGTTTCCGTTCAAAAGCTCAATTTAAAAAAAAAAAAACACTTAAATTACAGAGAGACAGAATGGCTAGCCAGTACTTATCTTCAGCAGGCAAAAATCCTAGCACAGGCAACAGAGACATTTAGAAGCAGGAAATACTATTCCTAGCTTTCAGCACAAGTATGTATCTTCCTGTGGGAGAAAGAGGAATTGGATGGTGAAGGCTGGAATGTAGACTCTAGGTTGAGAGGAACTCACCTGTATTTACGAAGATGAGAGGAGACAAAGATGAAGGAGAAGGTGCCATGTGGTCAAAGATAGTTTGCAAACACTGTGTTAGCTTCAGTTCATGGATGACAATAGGGGAAGAATAGGAAGATATATGAAAAGTGAAATAAAAAATGCAACTAAAAATAGGAAAAAGGGGGAGAAAAAGGAAAGAGGGGAAAACCAATTAGAGAGAGAAAAATCATTAGGGGGAGAGACAGAGAGAGAGAGAGAGAGGGGGGGGAGATGGGGGGAGAAAATAAATTAGATAATGTGGAAATAATGAAATTCTGTGAGTGGGAGAAAGAGGAGAAGGGGGTTGTTCACAGAGTTTAAATTCAGGAGGGCAGTGGAATTTAAGGATATTACGGAGACTTATTTTCCATCTCTGAAGTTCAGGGAAACTGATATTGGATGGGGGGTTCAAATGATCCACGTGATAAGCAGTACAATGTTGTTGAGCATGCTCTACCTACAATACGACTCAATGGACCTGAATGCCTGCAACACAACAAAGGCCACTTGAAGCAGCCTATCCAATATGAATTTCCTCCAATCTGGAGACAAGAAATTGCTCTCCAACATGTCCTCACGTCTTGCCACTCTTCTGTACTCCATTGAAAATCACCCTGCCCCATCCCCTTTGCCCCAATGGTAGAATTTTGAGTGGTCCCTTCTCCTTTCCAACCATCCTCAATCAAGCCAAGTTCTGAAAGATAGGAGTAGTAGCTTCTATTTTTAATTATTTCCATCAGCACTGCCTCAAATGATCCCTCCAAAAGGTAAATATCAGCAAGCCATTCTATATCCTCAAGCTTTGAAGTTTACATATGTTACATATGACATACCTGCAGTAGACGTTTGATGAATGCGCATACTCGCGGAGTGCTAGTATCCTTTTGTAAGGAACGGAATAAGAGGTTCACAAAGGCAGCCTGGTGTGAAGAGCATCCAATTTGTGGATCCACCAGTTTCTTATACAGGGCAGAGTAATACCTTGGAGACAACAGTCAAAAAACACCAAATATTCAAATAAAGTCACACCACCTTTGGGAGAAAGAGACAAATAGCTATGAGGACTGCTGCTGCATTAAAGCTTTCATTTACTCATTGCTTATTTAGCCTGACAAGATTATGGCCTTATGCAGTCGTATGTGTATGTGTGTGTGTGTGTGTGTGTGTGTGTGTGTGTGTGCGTGTGTTTTCGACAATGGACTTGTTGGCCAAAAACTTATGTGTGACAGTCTCTTTGTTGTGCCTATCTGTGACTCAGCATCTCCGCTATATGGTGAGTAGCAACTTCCCTTTTCATAATATTATTGCATTTCGTCCCGGATATTCCATGTTGTTGTTGTGGTCTTCAGTCCTGAGACTGGTTTGATGCAGCTCTCCATGCTACTCTATCCTGTGCAAGCTTCTTCATCTCCCAGTATCTACTGCAACCTACATCCTTCTGAATCTGCTTAGTGTATTCATCTCTTGGTCTCCCTCTACGATTTTTACCCTCCACACTGCCCTCCAATGCTAAATTTGTGATCCCTTGATGCCTCAAAACACGTCCTACCAACCGATCCCTTCTTCTAGTTAAGTTGTGCCACAAACTTCTCTTCTCCCCAATCCTATTCAATACCTCCTCATTAGTTACGTGATCTACCCACCTTATCTTCAGCATTCTTCTGTAGCACCACATTTCGAAAGCTTCTATTCTCTTCTTGTCCAAACTAGTTATCGCCCATGTTTCACTTCCATACATGGCTACACTCCATACAAATACTTTCAGAAACGACTTCCTGACACTTAAATCTATACTCAATGTTAACAAATTCCTCTTCTTGAGAAACGCTTTCCTTGCCATTGCCAGTCTACATTTTATATCCTCTCTACTTTGACCATCATCGGTTATTTTACTCCCTAAATAGCAAAACTCCTTTACTACTTTAAGTGTCTCATTTCCTAATCTAATTCCCTCAGCATCACCCGACTTAATTCCACTACATTCCATTATCCTCATTTTGCTTTTGTTGATTTTCATCTTATATCCTCCTTTCAAGACACTGACCATTCCGTTCAACTGCTCTTCCAAGTCCTTTGCTGTCTGTGACAGAATTACAATGTCATCGGCGAACCTCAAAGTTTTTACTTCTTCTCCATGAATTTTAATACCTACTCCAAATTTTTCTTTTGTTTCCTTTACTGCTTCCTCAATATACAGATTGAATAACATTGGGGAGAGGCTACAACCCTGTCTTACTCCTTTCCCAACCACTGCTTCCCTTTCATGCCCCTCGACTCTTATAACTGCCATCTGGTTTCTGTACAAACTGTAAATAGCCTTTCGCTCCCTGTACTTTACCCCTGCCACCTTTAGAATTTGAAAGAGAGTATTCCAGTTAACATTGTCAAAAGCTTTCTCTAAGTCTACAAATGCTAGAAACGTAGGTTTGCCTTTTCTTAATCTTTCTTCTAAGATAAGTTGTAAGGTCAGTATTGCCTCACGTGTTCCAACATTTCTACGGAATCCAAACTGATCTTCCCCGAGGTCGGCTTCTACCAGTTTTTCCATTCACCTGTAAAGAATTCGTGTTAGTATTTTGCAGCTGTGACTTATTAAACTGATAGTTCGGTAATTTTCACATCTGTCAACACCTGCTTTCTTTGGGATTGGAATTATTATATTCTTCTTGAAGTCTGAGGGTATTTCGCCTGTCTCATACATCGTGCTCACCAGATGGTAGAGTTTTGTCATGACTGGCTCTCCCGAGGCCATTAGTAGTTCCAATGGAATGTTGTCTACTCCCGGGCCTTGTTTCGACTCAGGTCTTTCAGTGCTTTGTGAAACTCTTCACACAGTATCTTATCTCCCATTTCGTCTTCATCTACATCCTCTTCCATTTCCATAATATTGTCCTCAAGTACATCGCCCTTGTATAAACCCTCTATATACTCCTTCCACCTTTCTGCCTTCCCTTCTTTGCTTAGAACTGGGTTGCCATCTGAGCTCTTGATATTCATATAAGCGGTTCTCTTCTCTCCAAAGGTCTCTTTAATTTTCCTGTAGGCAGTATCTATCTTACCCCTAGTGAGACAAGCCTCTACATCCTTACATTTGTCCTCTAGCCATCCCTGCTTAGCCATTTTGCACTTCCTGTCGATATCATTTTTGAGACGTTTGTATTCCTTTTTGCCTGCTTCATTTACTGCATTTTTATATTTTCTCCTTTCATCAATTAAATTCAATATTTCTTCTGTTACCCAAGGATTTCTATTAGCCCTCGTCTTTTTACCTACTTGATCCTCTGCTGCCTTCACTACTTCATCCCTCAGAGCTACCTATTCTTCTTCTACTGTATTTCTTTCCCCCATTCCTGTCAATTGTTCCCTTATGCTCTCCCTGAAACTCTCTACAACCTCTGGTTCTTTCAGTTTATCCAGGTCCCATCTCCTTAAATTCCCACCTTTTTGCAGTTTCTTTAGTTTCAATCTGCAGTTCATAACCAATAGATTGTGGTCAGAGTCCACATCTGCCCCAGGAAATGTCTTACAATTTAAAACCAGGTTCCTAAATCTCTGTCTTACCATAATATAATCTATCTGATACCTTTTAGTATCTCCAGGATTCTTCCAGGTATACAACCTTCTTTTATGATTCTTGAACCAAGTGTTGGCTATGATTAAGTTATGCTCTGTGCAAAATTCTACAAGGTGGCTTCCTCTTTCATTCCTTCCCCCCAATCCATATTCACCTACTATGTTTCCTTCTCTCCCTTTTCCTACTGACGAATTCCAATCACCCATGACTATTAAATTTTCGTCTCCCTTCACTACCTGAATAATTTCTTTTATCTCGTCATACATTTCATCTATTTCTTCATCATCTGCAGAGGTAGTTGGCATATAAACTTGTACTACTGTAGTAGGCATGGGCTTTGTGTCTATCTTGGCCACAATAATGCGTTCACTATGCTGTTTGTAGTATCTTACCCGCACTCCTATTTTTTTTATTCATTATTAAACCTACTTCTGCATTACCCCTATTTGATTTTGTATTTATAACCCTGTAATCACCTGACCAAAAGTCTTGTTCCTCCTGCCACCGAACTTCACTAATTCCCACTATATCTAACTTTAACCTATCCATTTCCCTTTTTAAAGTTTCTAACCTACCTGCCCGATTAAGGGATCTGACATTCCACGCTCCGATCCGTAGAACGCCAGTTTTCTTTCTCCTGATAACGACGTCCTCCTGAGTAGTCCCCGCCCGGAGATCCGAATGGGTGACTATTTTACCTCCGGAATATTTTACCCAAGAGGATGCCATCATCATTTAATCATACAGTAGAGCTGCATGTCCTCGGGAAAAATTACGGCTGTAGTTTCCCCTTGCTTTCAGCCGTTCACAGTACCAGCACAGCAAGGACATTTTGGTTAATGTTACAAGGCCAGATCAGTCAATCATCCAGACTGTTGCCCCTGCAACTACTGAAAAGGCTGCTGCCCCTCTTCAGGAACCACATATTTGTCTGGCCTCTCAACAGATACCCCTCCGTTGTGGTTGCACCTACGGTACGGCCATCTGTATCGCTGAGGCACGCAAGCCTCCCCACCAACGGCAAGGTCCATGGTTCATGGGGGGGGGATATTCCATTGGTTGATAAAAATTTATGTTATTAATAAAAATAATAAGTGGCAATCATAATAATAATAATAATAATAATAATAATAATAATAATAATAATAATAACACTAACACTAACAATGATGATAAACTAATGGAGGTATTAAGAATGATGTTAATTAATTCTTACATAACAAATTCAATAATAACAATACTTGCAGTTTTCATGCAATAATAATAATTCTAACTGCAATAAAATAATGGAGGCATTAAGAATGATACTGATTAGTTTAGCACTTCTGAAGCCTTGTTTGGTTCTAGAAGTGGAAGGGGTAATGAAAGAGGAGAAGACAGAAATGAAAGAGGCAATGGTTGCTATGAAAGAAGAGAATTTCAATGGAAAATTCTGCAGACATGGGGAGGGAAAAGTTGTGGGGGAGGGAGGATTGACGAGAGAGCTGCAAGAAGAGAATAACTATTGTGATAGAAGGTGAAGGTTGAAAGGTTTTTCATTTTGCTAGTATTTTGGGGAAGGTTTTCCAAAGTTAAGTTCCTGACACAGACTGTATGAACGTATTAGTGTTGTGTAGTGATCCAGAGAGAAGGGTGCAAAAAAGGGCAGCTCGTTTTGTATTATCACGTAATAGGGGAGAGAGTGTGGCAGATATGATACGCGAGCTGGGATGGAAGTCATTAAAGCAAAGACGTTTTTCGTCGCGGCGAGATCTATTTACGAAGTTTCAGTCACCAACTTTCTCTTCCAAATGCGAAAATATTTTGTTGAGCCCAACCTACATAGGTAGGAATGATCATCAAAATAAAATAAGAGAAATCAGAGCTCGAACAGAAAGGTTTAGATGTTCGTTTTTCCCACGCGCTGTTCGGGAGTGGAATGGTAGAGAGATAGTATGATCGTGGTTCGATGAACCCTCTGCCAAGCACTTAAATGTGAATTGCGGAGTAGACATGTAGATGTAGATGTAGATGTTGGAAATAAGAATTTCTGCTATATTGTTCTGATAGTAGTGTAAGGATTGAAGATATAGGAAGGAGTGCAATGACTGAGAAGATGATCCAGCAAACACAGGGTATTAAAATCTCTACTTATTGTCATGTAGACAAAATAATTGTTCATAAGCAGGAGCGACATGGTCGAAATAGCATATATCACAAATGTATCACACTTGAGTGTTCATCACCAGTTCCAGCCAAGGTGAGCTCTCATACAAAACTCTTTGGAGAATACGAACACCATAAGCAAGGATACGGAGTATAAGTGATTCTATGTGTTTCTTTTCAAGCTCAACAGGAAATACTTTTTTTATATTTCTGTAATAAATGAAGTAATACTGACATCTTCTAACAGACTGTAATTGTGTGCTCTTTTAATTAAGAACAATATTATCAGGCTTATTTTCATATAGGGTAGAGGTGATCAACAATATCAGTAATAATTAATAGCATTGAAAAAGTTTTAATTAAAATTATCGATATATAATCTCTCATCAGAATAACACCTGCAGCAAAGTAGCGCTTCAGGGAAATCAAAGAGGGTTTAATGTGGCTACTTTCGTTTCTGAATTCTACTATATAAACCCTGCAAGGTGATTGTTAGTTCTTTCATCTAGTTTTCCCCGCTCTGAATAAGTCTACGTAGTTGTGACATGCAATATAGCAGGCATTTCCATGTGATATGCTATGGAAGGGATCAGGGCACTTTTGTTAAACTGCAAGATAATTCACTATAATTAATTTATACGGGACAGACTTTTGCCATACTGCCACAGACTAAGAATATCTGAGGAATTGTGTGCGCGAGAAAAAGTAGCACTCAGTATTAAATTCTATTACATGCCGAATAACTGTTAGTAGGATCTGTAGACTATATCAAGGGACATTAAATTGAATATAAGAACAGAACTGGACACTTAGCTTTGTATAAATAAAAGTGTATGAAGTTTGAATGACTGTACTGAAGTAGTGTAATGGACCAAAGACATTTCTATAATATCTTTGTGTGGCGAACTATAAAAAATCACGGACATTTTAGTTGCCGTAATTGCTGAAAGTAATTGTAGGATCAACCCTCTTTTTCCCTCTATACAAAACACAATCATTCATGATCATTTAATTATTATTGAATGTTGTTCTTATTAAAAAATCTAAAGTGATTTCTATAGTTACATGTAATTAGTAACTAGTAAGTAACATCTTCGGTACAAATGAAGGGTGATCGACTGAGCAAAAAGTTAACATTAATTATCAGGAAAACCTGAAATTTAGTTGCTGTTATAGTGAAGATGTTTGTGGCTGCTCCATCTGAGGTACAGATATAACGATCAGTGAGACACATACAGTAGATAACAACATAAACATCATACGTCAGAGAAGTCAACGACAGCAGACAGACGGAGGGTGACTACATCCAGAATTATCCCAAATTCTTTGCAGAAGAAGAAAGGGTGATTTCTGTGTTGTTTAGGACTAAGGGCGCAAGAGATTCTCTGAACTGAAGTGTAATAAGCCTCTTGTGAACGTCAAAGCTTCCTTATGTTTCAGATGGGTTAGTTTCAGACCTATGTTATGCCCCCATTTTGATAAAGCAAGTAAGTCAGCATTTATCTTCTGGATGGGTGAGTGCAGTTTTGTTGGGATTGCTGAAGATCATCAGCGTATAAATAATGTTTGCAAAGGGGGATAATAGTTGACACATCATTAACATAAAATGAGAAAATTAATGGGAGCAGTACTGATCCTTGTGGGACACCTGATACTATAGTCTTCCACTGTGACCTCTTTGTTCTGATCATCAAACACTGTTGGCAGTATATAAAGTATGAGTGGATCCACTGGACAGTACTCGAAGAAAAGATTTGACTTTTGAGTTTGGCAAGTAGACTGTTAAGGTTGACAGTGTTGAAAGCTTTGCTGAAATCCAAGAAGCACATAAAAGTCGCCTCTTGTTTGTCCACAGCTTGTTTTAGTTCATCAGTAACTTTGATGAGAGCAATCACCATGCTGCGATTTTTCCGGAAGCCAGATTGGTATTCATCCAAATGGTTACTTGAGGTTAACTAACTGGTAAGCTGACTGTCAATTATGTATTGTAAAGCCTTAGACAATTCTGGTAGAATGCAAATGGGCCTATAATCAGATGGTTCTCTGGCAGATGCCTTTTTGAGTATAGGTTCATCAAGTCCCTTTCTCCAAGCCACTAGGAAGATGAATGGTCAAAAAGATACATTATTATCGACAGTAATGAATTAATGAGGAAACTGGTCATTTGTATTGCAATATTGTCATGTCCTACAGCAGCAGAATGAATTTGTGCAATTGACTTCCTAAGCTGCAGAAAAAATTTTTCATTTTTACTGACTGCAGATGCTTCACGGAATTCAATGTCTGCGTCCTTTTGCACTGGTCAAGAAGAGATGTTGGTGTGCAAAATACTCACTCACAAGGAGAGGTCCCCAGTGATGCAATTTACTTTTTGCAACCACCTACATAGTAGTGTAGGTATCACACCCTGAAGCCATTCACCCTGCTGGGCCCTCGTTTACCAGTAAAAGCCGAAAAATAATTTAGCCTGTTCCTTTGCAACATTAATTTAACACCAGGTTTTCAACTACCATTGCAGCTGATGGACAGCGCAAACGAGCAGCAAACAGAATGTGACAGGTTCGATTCCTGTCAAGTTCCTGTAGCTTTTTACTATTTTTATTTTTCTTCAGTTATTGTCTTCAAAAGTAATATTTTTAAATTTTCTATTCCTTTGCCAAGTCATTTTAACCATTGTATTAACCAGTGGCGTAGCGTGAGGGGAGACTTTGAGACTTAGTCTCCCCTGTATTCGTGCTTAAAAAAGATGCAATAGTAATTCATAACAAAAATATAAACAACTTTCTACTGAGAGCACTAAATGTGCAAAGACACCAGTTTTGTAGCCCGCGCCACCGCACCCTGAGTATTGGTGTGTCTGCCTGCTTGAGAGTCGCCTGCTCTCAGTCTCTGCCTCCCTTCCCTTACCTGGCTGTGTGCGCCTGAGCGTTAGTGGCGTTCTCGGCTCCCCACCACTTCCCCTCTTTCACGAAGGCCAGTGCGCTGCACTTGCTAGCAGGTATCAAGACTAGTCTCTGCCGCTTCTATGCTGGCTTTTAACAAGGAAGTGAACAGTCGCGCGGTTTGTGTTCGTAGTCATTCTTGCTTGATTTTCAAATAGCTCTGAGCACTATGGGACTTAACATCTATGGTCATCAGTCTGTTTGATTTTAGTGCATATTTTCGTTGTGTTGCCAACATAAGTGAGCCAGTAACTGAACACCTTACTGAATTTTTATTAAAATCTCCTTTTTCTACATTAACGAACAAAAAAAGTGGGAATTGAAGGACAAACGACCTACTCCTATACTTAGTGTAGTTTTAAGTGAAGCCAAAAAAAAAAAAAAAAATAAATAAATAAAAAAACCACTTTTCAGACAGCCTGATACGAAAAGTATGCTAGGTTGACGGCGAATGCAGTCAATAACAGATTATATTGTTATATGTGTCTTCTGTTTGATGGTGAAAAGGAATGGTGCAATGAGGGCATTTGTACAATAAAGAACTTTGACAGGAAAGCACAAAAGCATTAGATATCAAAAACTCACCTGCAGAACAAAGAATCATTTCAGTTATTGGGCAAATCTGAATTGAGCACACCCTTTCTGAAGCCGCTCGTCTGACAGCAATAAAATACAACAAACAAGTTGCATCCAGCAGGAGAGTATTGGAGAGACAAGTACACATGTTAGTAAGTGATCTTACTGTATTCCATTTGTTTTTTAGCAAATCATCAAAACGAACCATATTGCTGACTGAGAAAGGCTTTAAACTGCCACATGCAAGCAACTTTCATTCCAGGGTTATATATTTCATGATACATACTCTCAGTGGGATCCAGAATCTTTGAGCTGTGCTGTGGGAATGAAACAACGGATGGATGATCCTACGTTTGTCTACTTCCTTTGCTTCTACCGAGGGTGTTTTGTTTATGTTGATCATCTCTTTAATGTTCTTCAGTCAAAATCTGCCAGTATAACTGCTTGCCACGACGAAATAAGAAATGTTTTGAGAAACTTACAACAGTTACGAATGGAAACATTCGTCGATGAATGCAATAAATGCAGCTTGTGTTTGAATGGCAACTTATCATTCTGTGACAGTCAAAAGGCATCTCTCAGGGCATTAACTTACGAGATACTGGATTTGCAAATTGTTCAGATGGAAAGAAGGTTTCAAGACTTTTCCCAAATGCGGTTTGTTGAACCTTTGAACGAAAAGTATTCGAAAAGTATTTCCCGAACTATCAAAAAGTATTTCCCGAACTATCAAAAAGAATTCCCAAAGTTGAAACTACTTCAATTATTAGAACAGTACCTTTTTTTTCAAACAAGAACTACTTGAAAATGAACTGTGTAACATAAACGCTGATGAGAAAAAACACTTATCTCCAAGAATCCTCTTAAAGTACACTGTCAACAATGATTTAGGCTCCGTTTATGAAGAAACAACGAAGTTCCTGCGTTTGGTTTTGACCCTACCCGCAATTACAGCAAGCAGTACACGAAGCATGACTGCTCTTGAACGAGTGAAGAATTATTTAAGGAATTCAATGTCCAACATCCGGCTGTCGTGTTTGAGCATGTTAGCAACAGAAGAGACACTACTTGGAGAGCTATCCAGTAATCAGATCTTTATAGACCAAGTTATAGACTTATTCGTGGAAAGAAAAGACATGCGCATTACACTTTTGTAAAAGAAAATATAAGTGCTTCTTCTCTGGCTGCTGGAGTTCTACAAATTTGTCATCGTTTCTTGAACAAGTTAGTTATTATTATTATTATTATTATTATTAGTGGCAGTGGCAGTGGTAGTGGTAGTGGTAATGGTGGTGGTGGTGGTGGTGGTGGTGGTGGTAGTAGTAGTAGTAGTAGTAGTAGCTGTTGTTGTTTTATTTGAAGCATTTTGTTTCATTTGTTTAAATTATTGTTTATTGTAATATTTTGTCTCCCTATAATAACTACAGAGTCTCCCCAACCTTTAAAACCACGCTACGCCACTGGTATTAACTTCCTTTTTTGTTCCTATTTCTCCACCAGGCTCAACATCATTGGTGGATTTGCACTTTCTAATTACAAATCAATTCTTTCCTGCTAATTTTTTTGTGCTTCCCTCTTGCATTTGTTTTGTGAGTGTGCGGCATTTGAAATGAGCGGCAACGCAAATTCACCAACCAGCAAATTTCATTACAAAGAATGGAGGAATTTGATGAAGAAATAAGGAGAACTTTCTCGAATGCATTACGTTATGCATTGTTTATTTACGAGGAGAGATCTCGCCTTTCTGAAAATGCTCCCAATTTTATAAATGCAAATGCAATATGATGGGCAAATGAATCGCAGACGAAACAATTCGATTTGTGATGGAGAGTGTTACTGTTCTTGAAGATGATCCCATTTTAAACAGCAAGACTGGTGAAGAGGGTTTGTATGATGAAGTTTGCCTTCCCATATTACTGCTATTAATTTTTGGATTTCCTCGCCCACTATTAACATGGAAAATTTGTTCTTTGCTGTCTACTTTCAATGATGAAGGCATAGATGAATGTTTTAACCCATCCAATTGCCAGGCACCTCCACAGACAAACATTGCATTAAAATACAAAGCAGTTGCCTTTGCTGAAGCCAATCCCTATTACTCATTGAAAAGTATACAACAAAGTACTTTCTCTCCTTCACGCATGAAAAGGATACTTGAGAAAATGGAAACAAGATGTGAAAGAAGGAGGAACTAAATTCCATAAGCTGTGTCTATTTGATACTGAAACATTTGAAAAATTTAAGGATGCTCGGATGTGCTACAAACAAGTGAACACGCGTACACTGCAACAATGGGCAATGGTTATCTGTATCTATAGGAAAACTTACCATTCTCTGCAAGTGGGAAGTGAGCAAACAATTTTAAAATAAAACACGAAATACGTCAGAGAAAAGAGACTAAATTCATTAGTGCAAATGACATCGCAACACTTGAAACTGCAGCAGCAGCAGCAGCAGCAGAACGATGCAGAAAATGAACAGTGCTCATAGTAGGAAACTATAGTCCAAACCTTGTTATTAATACCGATCAAATGGGTTGCAATTATAAATCAACATATCATCAATCACTGGAATTTCGAGGACCAAAAATAGTTTTGGTACAAAAGAGAAATTTGGTGAAAGCCTTCACATTCATACACAGTGTAATATTCCTTGACATTTGCCAGTGAATTGCTACCATGCATTCTTATTTTTACAGGAGGTTGGAAATAAATTCAGACCTATGGTTGCCAAAGAAATTGAACTTTGGAGTAAGAATATGGAAATGTGGTCATCACCTGCTCAAATTCAGGAAAATTAGCGAAAGAGCTATACGCGCAATATTTGCTATCTGTAATGAAACCATACACAAAGAAAATGAGTTTTTGTTACTTGCTGATTCATGGAGAGGTCAGATTGCACACAACACATTATATGACGAAATATTTGTGAACAGCACTGGGAAAGCTACGTGCACTTTGAAAATTATTCCTCCAAAGTGTACTCTACCTTGCCAGCCATGTGACGTATATTTTTATCGCCAGATGTAAAATACTATTAAAAAGCTTCAGAGCGCACCTGAATTATTACAAGATAAACACAAAATTGCTACGCGTGAAGATGTTATCAAAATACATTAAATTGTTCTATGCATTATGTGCGCACCAGCCTTTCAAAACATGATAAGGCATACCTGGTATGGATCAAAGTTAGGTAATGAAAAGACAATATTTCATAGTGTGAATGAAGTGTGCTTCCCATTGAATTTGATAAAGAAAGTATGTAAATGTAGACAGATAGCTTTAATAGTTTTTCCATTGTGTGAAAACAATTTGTGTTTCAAATGTTTGTATGACAATTACCACCCAAAAAACTGTGTATCTCGCAATGAAAAATAAATTTTTGTGCTGTTGCACGATTTACATGAATACTAATAACTAGTTTGATTTTTAGTCACTTGATTGGTATTTTCAAATGTTATATATATATATACCTAAAAACAAAGATGATGTGACTTACCAAATGAAAGTGCTGGCAGGTCGACAGACACACAAACGAACACAAACATACACACAAAATTCAAGCTTTCGCAACAGACTGTTGCCTCATCAGGAAAGAGGGAAGGAGAGGGAAAGACGAAAGGATGTGGGTTTTAAGGGAGAGGGTAAGGAGTCATTCCAGTCCCGGGAGCGGAAAGACTTACCTTAGGGGGAAAAAAGGACGGGTATACACTCGCACACACACACATATCCATCCACACGTATATGTGTGGATGGATATGTGTGTGTGTGCGAGTGTATACCCGTCCTTTTTTCCCCCTAAGGTAAGTCTTTCCGCTCCCGGGACTGGAATGACTCCTTACCCTCTCCCTTAAAACCCACATCCTTTCGTCTTTCCCTCTCCTTCCCTCTTTCCTGATGAGGCAACAGTCTGTTGCGAAAGCTTGAATTTTGTGTGTATGTTTGTGTTCGTTTGTGTGTCTGTCGACCTGCCAGCACTTTCATTTGGTAAGTCACATCATCTTTGTTTTTAGGTATATATATATATATATATATATATATTTAAAAACAAAGATGATGTGACTTACCAAATGAAAGTGCTGGCAGGTCGACAGACACACAAACAAACACAAACATACACACAAAATCCAAGCTTTCGCAACCAACGGTCTACTATACAATTTTAGTTATTGTCGCCTTTGCATTTCGAAATCTTTCCTGTCGTCTTATTTCTCTTTTTTCTCTTTATTTTCTCTTTCTGTTTTTACCAGTAGTCTCACTTTGTATTCACCCCCATTTTACCGTAATCTACTATACAATTTTATATATATATATATATATATATATATATATATATATATACACACACACTCCTGGAAATGGAAAAAAGAACACATTGACACCGGTGTGTCAGACCCACCATACTTGCTCCGGACACTGCGAGAGGGCTGTACAAGCAATGATCACACGCACGGCACAGCGGACACACCAGGAACCGCGGTGTTGGCCGTCGAATGGCGCTAGCTGTGCAGCATTTGTGCACCGCCACCATCAGTGTCAGCCAGTTTGCCGTGGCATACGGAGCTCCATCGCAGTCTTTAACCCTGGTAGCATGCCGCGACAGCGTGGACGTGAACCGTATGTGCAGTTGACGGACTTTGAGCGAGGGTGTATAGTGGGCATGCGGGAGGCCGGGTGGATGTACCGCCGAATTGCTCAACACGTGGGGCATGAGGTTTCCACAGTACATCGATGTTGTCGCCAGTGGTCGGCGGAAGGTGCTCGTGCCCGTCGACCTGGGACCGGACCGCAGCGACGCACGGATGCACGCCAAGACCGTAGGATCCTACGCAGTGCCGTAGGGGACCGCACCGCCACTTCCCAGCAAATTAGGGACACTGTTGCTCCTGGGGTATCGGCGAGGACCATTCGCAACCGTCTCCATGAAGCTGGGCTACGGTCCCGTAAACCGTTACGCCGTCTTCCGCTCACGCCCCAACATCGTGCAGCCCGCCTCCAGTGGTGTCGCGACAGGCGTGAATGAAGGGACGAATGGAGACGTGTCGTCTTCAGCGATGAGAGTCGCTTCTGCCTTGGTGCCAATGATGGTCGTATGCGTGTTTGGAGCCGTGCAGGTGAGCGCCACAATCAGGACTGCATACGACCGAGGCACACAGGGCCAACACCTGGCATCATGGTGTGGGGAGCGATCTCCTACACTGGCCGTACACCACTGGTGATCGTCGAGGGGACACTGAATAGTGCACAGTACATCCAAACCGTCATCGAACCCATCGTTCTACCTTTCCTAGACCGGCAAGGGAACTTGCTGTTCCAACAGGACAATGCACGTCCGCATGTATCCCGTGCCACCCAACGTGCTCTAGAATGTGTAAGTCAACTACCCTGGCCAGCAAGATCTCCGGATCTGTCCCCCATTGAGCATGTTTGGGACTGGATGAAGCGTCGTCTCACGCGGTCTGCACGTCCAGCACGAACGCTGGTCCAACTGAGGCGCCAGGTGGAAATGGCATGGCAAGCCGTTCCACAGGACTACATCCAGCATCTCTACGATCGTCTCCATGGGAGAATAGCAGCCTGCATTGCTGCGAAAGGTGGATATACACTGTACTAGTGCCGACATTGTGCATGCTCTGTTGCCTGTGTCTATGTGCCTGTGGTTCTGTCAGTGTGATCATGTGATGTATCTGACCCCAGGAATGTGTCAATAAAGTTTCCCCTTCCTGGGACAATGAATTCACGGTGTTCTTATTTCAATTTCCAGGAGTATATATATATATATATATATATATATATATATATATATATAGAGAGAGAGAGAGAGAGAGAGAGAGAGAGAGAGAGAGAGACACACACACACACACACACACACAAATATTCCGCATGTCCAGGGCCTCGCAGCGATGGAGCACTTCGTTTCACGCCCATCACCTGCCACCCTACCTAAAACCTCTTTCCTCATTACCTTAGCCAGCTTCATCCTGACCCACAACTTCTTCACTTTCGAAGGCCAGACATACCAACAATTAAAGGGAACAGCCATGGGTACCAGGATGGCCCCCTCGTACGCCAACCTATTCATGGGTCGCTTAGAGGAAGCCTTCTTGGTTACCCAGGCCTGCCAACCCAAAGTTTGGTACAGATTTATTGATGACATTTTCATGATCTGGACTCACAGTGAAGAAGAACTCCAGAATTTCCTCTCCAACCTCAACTCCTTTGGTTCCATCAGATTCACCTGGTCCTACTCTAAATTCCTTGACGTTGACCTCCACCTGTGCAATGGCCAGCTTCAAACGTCCGTCCACATCAAACCCACCAACAAGCAACAGTACCTCCATTATGACTGCTGCCACCCCTTCCACATCAAACGGTCCCTTCCCTACAGCCTAGGTCTTCATGGCAAACGAATCTGCTCCAGTCCGGAATCCTTGAACCATTACATCAACAACCTGAAAAAAGCTTTCGGATCCCGTAACTACCCTCCCGACCTGCTACAGAAGCAAATAACCAGAGCCACTTCCTCATCTCCTCAAACCCGGAACCTCCCACAGAAGAACCCCGAAAGTGCCCCACTTGTGACAGGATACTTTCCGGGACTGGATCAGACTCTGAATGTGGCTCTCCAGCAGGGATACAACTTCCTCAAATTCTGCCCTGAAATGAGATCCATCCTTCATGAAATCCTCCCCACTCCACCAAGAGTGTCTTCCCGCCGTCCACCTAACCTTCGTAACCTCTTAGTTCATCCCTATGAAATCCCCAAACCACCTTCCCTACCCTCTGGCTCCTACCCTTGTAACTGCCCCCAGTGTAAAACCTGTCCCATGCACCCTCCCACCACCACCTACTCCAGTCCTGTAACCCGGAAGGTGTACACGATTAAAGGCAGAGCCACGTGTGAAAGCACCCACGTGATTTACCAACTGACCTGCCTACACTGTGAAGCTTTCCATGTGGGAATGACCAGCAACAAACTGTCCATTCGCATGAATGGACACAGGCAGACAGTGTTTGTTGGTAATGAGTATCACCCTGTGGCTAAACATGCCTTGGTGCACAGCCAGCACATCTTGGCACAGTGTTACACCGTCCGGGTTATCTGGATACTTCCCACTAACACCAACCAGTCAGAACTCCGGAGATGGGAACTTGCCCTTCAGCATATCCTCTTTTCTCGCTATCCGCCAGGCCTCAATCTCTGCTAATTTCTAATTTCAATTTGCCGCCGCTCATACCTCACCTGTCTTTCAACAACATCTTTGCCTCTGTACTTCCGCCTCGACTGACATCTCTGCCCAAACTCTTTGCCTTTACAAATGTCTGCTTGTGTCTGTGTATATGCGGATGGATATGTGTGTGTGTGCGAGTGTATACCTCTCCTTTTTTCCCCCTAAGGTAAGTCTTTCCGCTCCCGGGATTGGAATGACCCCTTACCCTCTCCCTTAAAACCCAAATCCTTTTGTCTTTCCCTCTCCTTCCCTCTTTCCTGACGAGGCAACCGTTGGTTGCGAAAGCTAGAATTTTGTGTGTATGTTTGTGTTTGTTTGTGTGTCTATCGACCTGCCAGCGCTTTTGTTTGGTAAGTCTCATCATCTTTCTTTCTAGATATATTTTTCCCATGTGGAATGTTTCCCTCTATTATATATACATATATAAAGAATTAAAACCATATGGACAAAAATTCCAAATGAAAAAGGAATGACAGGAAAACAATATGAGAGGAAATTTAAAACATTAATACAATAATTAAAATGACTAGGGAAAGGATTAGACAATTTAAAAATATTACATTTGAAGCAAATAACCGAACAAAAATAAAAAAAAAAACAATAGGAATTTGACAGGAATTGAACCCACCACCTTCTGTTTGCTACTGATTTACGCTATCCATTACACTACGTCGCAGTTGAAGTCTGACATTAATTTAATGTTGTAGAAGAACAGGCTAAATTGTTTTTCGGCTATTACTTGCAAACGAGGGCCCACCAGGGTGAATGGGTTTAGGGTGTGATGCCTGGGTTCTTAATCTGCACCACATATAAGTGGTTGCAAAAAGTCGATTGCACCACTGGGGTCCTCTCCTTGTTAAATTCTCAATAGGAATGAAAGGTTCAGCTGTCCTTGTTCTTGTAGATTTCCCCACAAGGCGGAAGTCCAGTGAAAGTTCTCAGTTACTGAGTTGGTGTACCTGAGTTTTGCATTTCTAACTGACTGGCTAACGTGGTTGTGAATTCACTTGTATGTGAGATTATTCTCGGAGGTAGGATGCTTTTTTGTGTGTGTGTGTGTGTGTGTGTGTGTGTGTGTGTGTGTGTGTGTGTGTGTGTGTGTGTGTGCTGTATCTCTGATACTCATAAAGCATTTGAGTTGACCAGTAAGCTGTGGTGCAGATTTTCTGCTGATTCTTACAGTTTTTATCAGGATGTGTTTATCATATGACTTATTGAGTATCTCAGTGAAATTAGATGCTCCATAACCTATGTCAAAGTTATTTCCTGTCACTCCCCACCAAGAGGTGTCATAGGCATCAGCTGTAAGCTCAGACATAATTGCTTGAAGTCTCTAAAAGTGGCCAGTTGCAGTTTGTTCTTTGGACTTGCAACAAATAATTCATGAATATTACATGACGAGCAGGTAAGCCAGGTGAAGAAATTTGATCAGTGTGAATAGCTCTGTTTGGAGACTTTGTTGCAAAAATATTGACAGAGGTGCGAGTGTCTGCAGTATGTTGAGTTGGCCCAAGTGGGCGCAGTATACGATTTGAGTAGGAAAGTAGGTGTTTGAATTTTGAAACTGCAAGACAGTTGCTTATAAAATTTATGTTCACATCTCCAGCTACAATTATATGTTCATACAAAGATTCAAGACCTGAGAGTGTGGATTTAAAGCTAAAGAGATGTCTAGCTTTGAGTGGATTGTATATCACACAGAGCCAGAAGGGATACTTGGCTAAAGCCACATCTCCAACAGTAGCATGACATGAAAGCTGATGTCCTGAAATATACATCTGAATTCAGTCAAGTGGGCTGGTAATGACTCCGTGTTTGCATGCGCGAGATGTAGTGTACAGTCATTGTGAATAGCTCCCACTATAATGCTGAAAGTAGGGACAGCAGCTGCCCTCGACTCTGGCATAGCCAGCGCCTTGCAGTATGTGGGATGAGTAGGAGGGGGAGGGGCCCATGGGCGATTAGAGGGTGTGGAGAATGCAACGAGTTCAAGGTCAGTTACTCTTCCCTAGCACAAAGCGCAAAGGTTGGTGCGAATACGGAGAAGTGGGTAGCAGAGATTATTCCTTGCGAGGGAATGCGACTGAGAACAGCAATGACTGTAAAAACAACAAACCTTCCATATTAAAGGTAATTAGAGTACTGTGTAGCTCAGGTTGGGAGGAAAAAGCAGATGATTTACAACACCAATGCTGCCAACAAAGAAAAATAGTTTTAATAACTAAAAGATTAACACAGAACGCTAACAATTAAATTAGGAAATACCAGAGTAATATTGATTCTGATTTTGTTGTAGGCCATTTAAACCAAGTTACTATTATATACAAGACAGAAAATTCTCAGGCAAATAGTGATAACAGTACATAAAATAAAATAAAGTAATACTACAGTTAATGGTACTATAAAGGTAATAAGTGAAGGAGCTATTACAAGAACAACTACAGAGTTACAATTACAAAAACAATAGGTGAAGGCGCAGATACAAAGATAGCTATAAAGTTGACACAATTTCAAGATAATATTTAGAGTACAAGGGATGTTACACCAGATTAGTGTTTAACCAAGGTGAAATGTGTTAAGTTTTTACTTTGGCTTACGTAGTTTCACTTAATGATATTCAGTTTTGTCATGTTTGTAACTGCCTTCTTCCAGCTGTGGTCTTGATAATTTCACTTTCTGTATCTACATCTGCATTTACATGGATACTCTGCAAATCTCACGTAAGTGCTTGGCAGAGGGTTCATTGAACCAACTTCACAATTATTCTCTATTATTCCAAACTTGTACAGCGCGTGGGAGAAACAAAAACTTGTATCTCTCCAGGCGAGATCTGATTTCTCTTATTTTATTATGATGATCATTTCTCCCTATGTAAGTTGGCACCAACATTTTCACGTTCAGAGTAGAAAGTTGGTGACTGAAATTTCATGAGAAGAGTCCGCAGCAACAAAAAAAAACTTTTGTTTTATGATGACCACCCCAAATCTTGTATCATGTTAGTGACACATTCTCCCCCATTTCTCAATAATACAAAATATGCTCCTCTTCTTTCAACTCCTCGACCTACTCTGTTAATCCTATCTGGTAAGGATTCCACGCTGCAGAGAAGTACTCCAAAAGGGGACAGACAAACATAGTGTAGACAGTCTGTTTAGTAGATCTGCTGCACCTTCTAAGCATTCTGTATATAAATTGCAGTCTTTGGTTTGCCTTCCCCACAACATTTTCTGTGTGTTCTTTCCAATTTAAGTTGTTCTTAATTGAAATTCCTAGGTATTCATGTGAATTTACAGCCTTTAAATTTGACTGACTTATCATGGAAACCAAGTTTAACAGATTCCTTTTAAAACTCATGTGAATGACCTCATACTTTTCATTATTTAGGGTCAATTGCCAATTTTTGCACTATATAGAAATATTTTATAAATCACTTTGCTATCTGTTTTCATCTTCTGATGACTTTACAATAAATGATAGCATCATCTGCAAACAATCTAAGAAGGCAGCTCAGATTGTCTCCTAAATCGTTTATATGGATAAGGAACAGCAGGGGGTCCATAACACTACCTTGGGGAATGCCAGAAATCACTTCTGTTTCACTCAATAACTTTCCGTCTATTACTACTAACTGCGACCTCTGTGTGACAGGAAATCATGAATCCAGTCGCATAACTGAAATGATATTCCATTAGCAAGCAATTTGATTACAAGCTGCTTGTGAGGAAAGTGGCAAAAACTTTCTGGAAATCTAGAAACAGAATCAATTTGAAAGCCCTTGTCAATAGCACTCAACACTTTGTGTGAGTAAAGAGCTAGGCATCAGACAATGGAAACTCCACGTAGGAATATCAACAACATAGGAAAAGGTAGATTGCTACTTACTGTAAAGAAGACATGTCAAGTTGCACACAGGCACAGTTAAAAGACACACATAGTTTTCGGCCACAATCTTTGTCAGTAAAGACACACACACACACACACACACACACACACACACACACACACAAAAGTAAGCACATCTCACATACACACGACTGCCAAATCCGTCATCTCAAGATCTCAAGCTGGAATGCAACATCATGTGGTATGTAAGTAGCAATCTAGAGGGGTTGGGGAAGGGAAAGGGATAGTAGTGAATGGATGGGGAGAGAGACAACACTGTCTGGTGGAGTGTGCAGGGGCTGGACTGCCAACAGGTGCAGCATCAGGAGGTTATGGAGCAGGGAGGTGGGGAAAAGAAGAAACAAAAAGGTGAGTAATGGGGAAAGATGGGTAGATGCATTGGCAGAGGGCTGGAAATAAACCGAGTGGGAAATGAGAATGGGGAGGAGACAGTAGGACAAAGGGGATGGAAACTGTTGGGTCGAGGATGTGAGGACAGTATGTTACCATAGGTTGAGGCCGGAATAATTATGAGGGCAGAGAATGTATTGTAAGAATATCTCCCATCTGCACAGTTAAGAAGAACTAGTGGTGGAGGGAAGGATCCAGATGGCTCGGGTAGCGGAGCAGCCACTGAAATCAAGTGTGTAATGTTCAGCTGCATGTTGTGCCACAGGATAGTCTACTTTGCTCTTGGCTACTGTTTGGAGGTGGCCTTTCATCCTGATGGACAGCTGGTTGGTAGTCGTACCAATATAATAAGCTGTGCAATGATTGTAGCAAAGCTGGTAAATGACATGGCTCTTTTCACAGGTGGCCTGGCCTCTGATGGGGTAAGATAAACTTGTGACAGGACTGGAATAGGAAGTGCTGGGGTGGGTGTACTGGGCAGGTTTTGCTCCTGGGCAATGGGTTGGGATTGGGAGTGGCACAGAGATGGACTAGGATAATGTGAAGGTTGGGTGGCAATGGAACACTACTTTAGGAGTGCTAGGAAGTGCTTTGGGTAGGATGTCCCTCATTTCAAGGCACAATGACACGATGATAGGTAATCAAAGCCCTGGCAAAGGATGTGGTTCAGTTGTTCCCGGATTTGGAACAGTTGGGACAGAAGGGTCATGTGGATGCCCATGGCTGTGTCATGGATTTATTTATATACCTTCCCTTCAAATGAGAAGTAGTTGTGTGTTAGGATAAAGTTAGTAATGTGTATGAGGAATGAGGTAGTGGGTTTGGAGTCTGAAGGACATTGAGAAAGGTAGTGTTCAATAGCAGTAAGACCATGGGCATGAGGGATGATGGTGTGCAGGGAGGTGGCATCAACAGTTATGAGCTGGATCCAAGAGGTACAAGGATGGGGATGGTGGAGAGTCGGTGAAGGAAGTGGTTGGGGTCATTAATGTAGGAGGCCAGATTACGGGCAATTGGTTGGAGGCATTGGTCATAGAGTGCCGTAATTCTTTCAGTGGGGCCGCAGTAACCAGCCACAATGGGGTGTCCAGGACTGTTGGGTTTGTGGATTTTGGGGGACAATTAGAAGGTGAGTGTACAGGGTGTAACAGGGGCGAGGAGAGAAATGGATTCAGGGGAGATGTTCTGACAAGGGCCTACGGCTTTAAGCAGGGATTGGAGTTTGTAATCCACTTCTGGGATAGGATCACTCTGGCTAGGTTTATAGGTGGAGGAGTCAAGACAATTGGTGGAGGCCTTCTGCCAGGTAGTCACTGCGATTCATAACAACAGTGGTGGAACCTCTATCTGCAGAATGCTGGACTTGTCAAAGACCTACTCTCCTTCTCCTGATCCCTGCAATGGAAGCACTTCTTCATATCGTTGTGGAAGACCCATGTGCAAAACCTCTCCAATCTACCCACCCACCACTTCTTATTCCAGTCCTGTTACAGGTTTATCATACCCCATCAGGGGCTAGGCTACCTGTGAAAGCAGCTACATCATTTACCAGCTCTGCTGTAATCTTTGCACAGCTTTTTATATTGATATGACTACCAACCAACTGTCCACAAGGATGAAAGGCCACCACCAAACTGTGGCCAAGAGCAAAGTAGACGACCCTGTGGCACAACATGCAGCTGAACATAACACACTTGATTTCAGTGGCTGCTTCACAACCCGAGCCATCTGACCATCTGGATCCTTCTCCCCAACACCCCACCTTGATCCTTCCCTCCATCACCAGTTTTATTCCGGCCTTAACCTATGGTAACATACAGTCCCCACACCCTCCAGCCAACATTATCCACCCCCTCTGTCCTATCATCTCCTCCTCAATCTCATCTCCCGCCCTGTTTATTTGCAGCCATCTGCCAATGCATCTGCTTGTCTTTCCCTATTCCTCTCATTTTTGTTCCATTTTTCCCCCATCTCCCTGCCCCACAACCTCCTGATGCTGCACCTGATGGCAGTCTAGTCACCGCACCTCCACCAGACAGTATTCATCTCTCTGCCCATCCATACACTACTATCCCTTTCCCTTACCCACCCCCTCCAGATTGCTAATTGCATCCCACATGATGTTGCAATCCGAGCCAATATGGTGGAGTTGGCAGTCTTGTGTATGTGAGGTGTGCTTTCTTGTGTGTGTGTGTGTGTGTGTGTGTGTGTGTGTGTGTGTGTGTGTGTGTGCGCGTGTGTGTGTGTTTACTGATGAAGGCTGTGGCCGAAAATTATGTGTGAGTGTCTTTTAATCATGCCTGTCTACAACTTAACAATCTTCTTTACAGTAAGTATCAATCTATCTTTTTGTACATTGTTAAAGAGCTACTTGTGTTTCAAAAGAACAATGTTTTCTAAATCTGTGTTGACTGTGTGTCAACAGACTATTCTCTTTGAGAACATTTATAATGTTCGAACACAATATATGTTCCATAATCCTGCTGCAAATCGACATTAATGATATGGGTCTGTAATTTAGTGGATTACTCTTACTGCCTTTGTAGAATATTGGTGTGACTTGTGCAACCTTCCAGTCTTTGAGTATGGATCTTTCGTAGAGTGAGCAGTTGTATATGATTGTTAAGTATGGAGCTACTGCATCAGCATACTCTGAAAGGAACTTTATTGGTATACTGTTTGGACCAGTAGACTTCCTTATTGAGAGATTTAAGTTTTTAAGTTGCTTAACTACACTGAGGATACCCATATTGGTAACTGTTCTCGATTCAAATTCTGGAATATTTACTTTGTCCTCTTTGGTGATGAAATTTTGGAAGGCTGTATTTAGTAACTCTGCTTTAGCAGCACTGTCATCAATAGTGTTTCCACTGCTATAGCACAGAGAAGCCATTGTCTTGCCACTAGCATACTTTACATGTGACCACAATCTCTTTGGATTTTCTGCCAGGTTTCAAGGCAAAGTTTGGGCATGGAAACTATTATACACATCTCGCATTGAAGTCCGCACTAAATTTTGAGCTTCTGCAAAAGATCGCCAATCTCGAAGATTTTGCATTTGTTTAAAGTTGACTTGCTCTTTTCGTTGTTTCTGCAACAGTGTTCTGACCTGTTTTGTATACCAAGGAGCACCAGCTCCATTTTTTGTTAATTTATTTTGCATAAACCTCTCAATTGCTGTCAATGCTATTTCTCTGAATTCAAGCCACATCTGGTCTACATTTACCATACAAGGGGTGTTTGAAAAGTCCATGCGAACACCGAGAGATGGCACCACCGGCACATATTGAGGTCATGTTTAGTTAGTAGCATCTTTGGAAATAATATTGGTCTATTTATTTGTGATTGGCATTTGTGTGAATTGTGGAAGTCAAGTGATTGTCAAAAAATGGACGAAAAAGAATATCGTGTGGTGATTAAACATTACTTTATGAAAGTCAAAAAGCCTCAGGAGACTAAAGAGAAGCTTGATAAACATTACGGTGACTCTGCACCTTCGATTAGAACAGTTTATAAGTGGTTTCAAAATTTTTTGGAGTGGCCATATGGCCACAAGTGATACTGAACGTCCTGGATGCCCTGTGGAGGTTATGACCCCAGAAATCATTGATAAAATCCATGACATGGTGATGGATGACAGAAGAGTAGAGGTGCGTGAGATTGCCAGTGCTGTGGGCATCTCGAATGAACGGGTACATAATATTTTGCATAAACATTTGGACATGAGAAAGCTACCCCCAAGATGTGTTCTGCGACTGCTCACGCTTGACCAAAAATGGAATTGTGTGAAGTGTTGCAAGGGTGGTTTGCAGCTGTTCAGGAAGAATCCACAGGACTTTAAGCATTGTTTCGTCATTGTGGATGAAACATGGATACATTACTATACTCCTAATACCGAACAACAATCTAAACAATGGGTTACCGAGGGAATATTTGCACCAATAAAGGCGAAGACCATTCCTTCGGCTGGAAAAGTTATGGCGACTGTCTTTTGGGATTCACAAGGGATAATCCTTATCGACTATCTGGAAAAAGAGTAAAACTATTACAAGCGAATATTATTCATCATTATTGGACCGTTTGAAAACCGTGCTGCAAGAAAAACGCCGGCGATTGAACCGCAAAAAAGTCCTTTTCTATCACAACACTGCACCAGCACACGCCTCAGCAGTTGTGGTTGCAAAATTAATGGAAATAGGATTCATGGAAATAGGATTCCAACAAGTTTCACATCCCGCCTATTATCCAGACTTGGCTCCCTCGGACTACTATTTGTTCCCCAATTTGAAAAAATGGCTGGCGGGACAAAGATTTCATTCAAACCAGGAGGTGATTGCAGCAACTAATAGCTATTTTTCAGACTTGGACAATTCCTATCATTCGGAAGGGATCAACAAATTAGAACAGCATTGGACAAAGTGTGTAAGTCTAAAAGGAGACAAAGTCGAAAAATAAAAAAGGTCTACCTGAAACACATAAGTAGTTTTTATTTTTGCAGGGACTTTTCAAACGCCCCTCGTACATTATTAATTTGGAAAGAGTGGAGATTGTCTCTCAGGAAGGCGTCAAGTAAACTTTTATCTGCTTTTTTGAATAGGTATATTTTTCGTTTCCTTTTGAAGGATTTGGGAGTTACAACATTCAGTGTCGCTATGACTACCCTGTCTTCACTACTCCCGGTATTCACTTTGATGGTCATTAGTAGCTCAAGACTATTTGTTGCTAATAGGTCAAGTGTGTTTTCACAACTGTTTACTGTTTGATTGCGCTCATGAACTAATTACTTGAAATAATTTTCAGAGAATGCATTTAGTACAATCTCAGATGATGTTTTACTCATACCTCCAGATTTAAATATGTATTCTTGCCAACATATTGAGGGTAAATTGAAGTCACCACCAACTATGATTGTATAAGTTGGGTATGTGTTTGAAATTAGACTCAAGTTTTCTTTGAACCTTTCAGCAATTGAATCATCTGAGTTGTAAGGTCAGTAAAAGGATCTACTTATTATTTTATTTCAGTTTCCAGGAATGACTTCTACCCTTACTAACTCACAGGAACTACCCACTTCAATTCTGGTTCAAGATGAACTACTTCTGACAGCAACTTCTACTATAGTAAATAGAAAAACTGTATTTGGGGACAAGTGCATCTCACAATTTTAGTATGCTACACAAACTTTAATTGCAGGAAGATTCATCATCTACAAAAACTCATTCACAGAACTGCACCTGATAGACATTGATATAAATTATGAGAAATTAAAACCAAATTTAAAAACTTGTGAGTATAAGGCAAAATAGTTTATAGTAAATAATGTTGTTGCTCCATACAATCCATTTCATAATGAAATGATAAATGTTTAATGCTAAAATTGTTCACAATGCATCATCTGCTTAAATTAAAAGTGGGAAATAAAAAACTAACAGTGACTGGAAATGAACAAGAAAAGATATTACTATGAATTAGAGATAAAATCAAGCAGTTTTTCTGCTAATTTATTTTTATCTTGCCTTAAGAATATACTATTTTTGTGGCCCATTTTGTGCCTTGTTGCATGTATAAGGAATGGAGAAATAAAAGAAAGAAGAACAAATAACACAAGCCTATAAACAACAGGAAAATCCTCAAATGACTTCTCAAGTAGAAAGACAAGTAACTATAATAGATTATCAAATATTACATCTTCACACAATATTACCTGTCAGCTGATGTATTTTCTTGGTCAGTGATATGGAACAGCAGGCACAAGGCATGTAGACTGACATTGAAGGATGCTATATGCACAACTTTGTACAGTGTATCAATATGTTCCATAATAGTGTTAATTTCATTTCGAGCAAATGGGAATGCCCGATTGACTCCTGTGAATAATGCGCTCATCAGCCTTGAATCAATCTCTCCCTACAGAATTAAAAATATGCTTTATATAGTTATATTTCAAATGATTATTTAGTTAAAAATATTTTTTAAAACAACAGATCATCATCTACTTCATTCATAATAAATGAATGAATGAAAAACAGTACTAGATTTGTAAATTGCCTTGGCAGTCAGGTTTATTACTTTGTGCTGCAAGTTTAACACTTATTATCTCAGCCTATGTTCACGTTTATACATAAACACTAACATGTTCTGTGTACTATGGAATTATCTATTGGGATAAGGCAACTTTAGTCAATAAAATATTTATTCTGAAAAAAGTGCAATGAGAGCACAGTTTAAAGTATTTAACTGCAAATCTCTTCAGAGATATTGGAATTCTTGCACTGATTGGGACGTTTCTTTTGCAATGGTTTTTGTGGCTAACCTTATAAATATGTTCCAGATGAAATGTAACGTACACAATTACAATAGGAGAAACAAAAAACATCTTCATCTAAAAGTTGCAGCTTGTCTGGGTTTCAGAGTGGTAATCAACACCCTAGTGCAAAGATCCTATCAAGCCATATACAGGCATAAGTAAATAAATTGGGAACCCCAGCATCCAGAGAATTAAACTGACAGTATAATTCATTTAGCACTTCGCTCCTCCTATAAATTATGTGATTATCTAGATTTGGGATTGGAAATCTCCAGTCATACAGTATTTACATGTAACTGATGTTTTTTTATAGTTATCACTCTATTTCTGGAAATATTAAGCAACCATTAGTAGAACAACAACAGCTGTGCAGTGTAACCTGAAAAACAGCACTCTTTTCAAAGATGTGGTTTTCCTGTAAAGTACCTAAGATGTTCATTTATAGATGTACAAACAGGAAAGGCTGATGCAAGGTTGACAGACACACAAACTAAGAGGCAGGTGACTTTTGAAAATATTTCACTGTGGTAAACATGGAGAGCAAGAAAAGAGATGCATAAATTATAAAAACTCACTCGCAGCAGCATTTCTGATACACACTGATGTAAATTCGGGGAAATTAAATTCAAAATTTAGTAACTTGAGAGTACAAGGCAGATACTGAAGGGAAGAAGAAGTTAATTTGACTTCTTGATCATAATTTCATCTTTTTTATATCCTGTCTTTCACCTTAATTTAAGGTCTCAAGTGAACTTTTCTTTCATACAGCACAAGTATATATCCTTTACTTTTCCTTTACTGCTATCTTCATCCTGATGAAAATATGTTAGAAACATAAAAATGTTAGAGAGCCATTTGCTATCTGCCACATCTGTTCCAGGTGGCCTTTTTTGATGGTTGGTATGCAGAATAAGTTGACAATCCCATTCTGATACTATTATAATTAGTTTCATGTTTAATAAGTGCATCTGCTGCATTTTTATGTACCAACAGAGTGTAACAGATTATCTTTAATAATTTTTAAATGTTAATATGTTCTACAAATATAGTTTGTGATAGGCAAGTCATTAAGTTCATGGACACAATGATTAATACCCTTGATTGAGATTCTCTTTCATAATGTGAGTTGGCTAGATAATGTATGGATGAATAGGGAATGCCACCACTTACTGATTAGGCACAATTATACACAGCAAAAGAAACAATACTCAGTGCTGATATATTAATATTATAGTGTAAAGTATGTATATGAAACCCTATGGAAGTACATGTAGTGTTTCAGTACCTGATTCCAGTTACTGAATCTACTTACAAATATTCTTTAGGTATAAAATACGGTTTATTTTACAGTCAAATGTCTACACACAAATATATACTTCCCAAATTTTCAATCATAATAAATACAGAGTCAATAAATATTTTCATGCAAATAGAGATCTCTTTAGTGTACAAAATTAACAAAAAAGGATTTAATTGTTACACAAACCAACTAGAAAAGAACTTTGAATTCTTTCAGATAAATTATGCAGATATCAGTTACTAGATAAAATGCTGGGTGCAAGCTTGGTGGCACTTCGATTACATTATGTTTTTTACTCAAATTTACACAGAATGGGCCCTGGATCAAAGGAAATTTGTCCCCAGATTGGATGAATATAATTTTTGTTACATCAAATCAATGGACATGTCCAGTTACGCCACAATCCAGGCAAAAGACTCTTGCGAACATGCGCCACCCAACAGCTAGTGGGGGTGGTATTATGCTACAGTGCACATCAACTTGTGGTTCTGCAGAACCTGTGGCAGTAATCAGAGGTGCCATGACAGCCCTGGTCTATGAGAACAATACTGTTGACCACATATATCCCTGCAAATGTGAAGTCTTTCCCAATAGTGATCGTTTCTTCCAGGAGGATAGCTGTCCATGTTATTAGGCCAGAATTGTCTCACAGTGTGGTCTGAGGAGCATTATGGTGAGATCATGTTGATTTCTTGGTGTCTTAGTTTGTGTCATCTGAACCCAATGGAATACATATGAGATTCAACTGGGTGCCAGTTCTGTACCAAAATGCCACTTGCTCACAATTTATGGGAATTGTGTGTGTGTGTGTGTGTGTGTGTGTGTGTGTGTGTGTGTGTGTGTAGACATCTGGCAGCACACACCAGCTGGAACCTATCAAGGGCTTGCTGACTCCATAGATCACAGAATTGCTACTGTATTCTATTTCAAAACTGGACCAGAACATTATTACGCAGGTGGTCCTAAGGTTTTGGCTTGTTAGTTCAATAACCAGTGTCAGGAAAACAGCAAACCTCTGATCCATAATATCATTACACTTTTTCCTTGTAGCATTGAATAGTGTGAGAATCCTTTCCTGCATGTCTTGGTTGCTTTCATGAGTGCATCTAAAGATTAATGATAATTGTTTTGCAACTCCAGTTCAGTGTCTTCCCATTCAAATTTATTGCCACATCACATATAAAATTACAATGAAACACTACTCTAGTGAGAGATGATTATTTAAAACCAACTCACCTTAATACCAATAATATACACAGTTTGCCCCAGTCAAAAATAAATAAACAAATAAAATAAAAACAGTAAACTGAAAGAAACTTGAAGTTCCAGTTAACGTCAACAATCTTTACAAGTTATTTGGTGTTTATCACATGGAACTGCACTGGCACACTGCCACTGTAGAAGCAGTTCAGCAATGGTTTGTTTGATGTCTATGGCAATTTAGTGAGCAGAAGAAAATTAATACCTTTGAAGAGTACATATTTATGTGAGAGATATTCACAGAGACTTCAACAAACTAGCAGAATGCTTTGATGTAAGAGAAAGGCTATTGAAAATTATATACAACCTTATGTTATGGTGTGTACAGTACGTGAAAATCTTTGATGAAATAATAAAGCTGGGGTACAGTAAAAGTTCTGGTGATTCGATTTTGGTGCAAAAACATCACAGTAATCTGTTTGCTACAAATCTTGCACAGCAGTTATTGACATTTGCACATGTTGACATCAATCAAGATATTTTCTGATGGAGAAAACAAAAATGATAATTTCCTCAAGAACGTAACAAGGAGATAAAACTGCTGCTGAGATTATGCAAATTTAGCTCACACAGTAAGAGAAGAGTGGCTAATTAATTTATTTACATAAGACTATTCATGATTAGGCTTATAAAGGATGTTTTTATCATTAAAAAATGTTAGGTATTTAATCTTCCAATAGGAGGTGCATATTATCGTACAAGCATCTACTAACTATATAACATAAGGAATTATGATTCACCACAAACACTCTTAAAGAAAATTAAATCATTGGTGCAGTTGTTGGTAGCTGCTCATCAATAAACAAAAATATCATATATTTGATTAACCAGTAAACACACTCGTTATGAATTCAGAGTAGGGTAAGCAAATATTATGTGGAAATTTAAGAGAATAATATGAGAAGTATAAACTCAACTGAGCGGGAAGTTACTTACACAGCTGGTGCCAGGACTGCAATGTTATTCACAAACTGCTTCCATAAATGCTAATTCAGAAAATATATACACAAATGTAGCCAATTTTATTACTACAAATAAATATAACATTAACTTATGGCAAAAACTGACAGAAAATGTGAAGATAATTACGGTAGTTTTAAAATATTAGTCTTCGTGAGCCAATCTTGCAGCAGCCCAATGTGTAGGGACCCAAAAAATTTGCAATTTGTGGTAAATGTGAATATAAATGCAAATTCTGCCTCAAGATGCAATGAAATTTCTAATAAATGCTACTTCTTAGCAAATTGTATCCAAATGAACCATTTTATCAGAAATAGTTTGAAATTCTTCATTTTCTGCATATAAATACTTAAAATGTACTCAATTCCTGGAACCAAAAATCATCTTTCCCACTCAGTGCTCTGGTGTCTGGTGTGAGCAGATGAATGGTTAGTACAAGATACATTCTACATAATCCAACACAGGACTCAACCATGGGACCTATCAACTTAGAACAAAGAAAAATATACATAAAGTTCAACAATTGGTATAATACGGACACTTAAACGTGGCAGTTTTAGGTTGCAGGTGTTTTGAATTGTGATTGCATGAAGTGCTGGTAGAGATCTGGCGTGCACTACCTTGTTTACAACACTGCTAATATCAACAAGCAATTTTGTGGTAACCACTACTGAATGCTTTGAGTGGTGTGTTCCTCGTTTTCTTTTCTTATTTTGAACTGTGTGAAGAAACTAATTCTGATTCATCATGGAGTTTGATTACTACCATCAAAGCACCAGAAAGGACCAATGACCTCTACAACCATGTGTCAAGTTCTGCTTTCGCAGAAACAAAGAACATAGGTGTAGACTGCCTGCCCTGCGAGACAGCTTGTTTTCCTGCACTGTTCCTTTCCCCTTTGGCAGCCAAGATTCTAGTTTGTTTATGCTCATGGCCGACTGCTGATTTATAACCTTCACTCTCTGCACTACAGTGCAACCAAAAAACAAAACCCTTTAATTCATTTCAACCATGCCGAAAGTCTCCCCCAACATGCGAACAGAGTTATTTTTGGTTCCACTTCTATACTAAATACCTTCTAGAGTTGACGAGTATGAGTCACACAGCTATAAATGCCCACAAAAGGTTGAAATCAATACTCTACAGATTCTTTAATTATTTGATTGGGCAGGAAAAGAAAAATAACATCGGGAAATGCCTCAAATCAAAGACATAAAAATAGTGCTGCTTCTCAACAGAAATAACCATTTGTTGAAAGCATAAAGTAAAGGCCATTTTGGAATAAAGCTTTTGAAATTTTAGCAAAAGCAAACATTGTAGCCAAAAAGCTCCCAACTCACCATTTTTTTAAAGGTCAATTTGAAAGTACTATGGGTTCACTTTCAGGCAAGTCAATGTGACAACACTCTAAATTTGAAGGTCTAATCATTTATAAACAAAAAAATTGGATGCAAATTTCACAAAAAAAGATCAAAATTTTGCCAAAAACAGATGCAAATTTTGCCATAAATTTTCAGTTGTGTGTTCATGAATGTTGGTAACAGGCCTTATAGCGTTCAGACAGCTAGTATAACACCCAAGTACTGGCCTGCAGATTGCAACCCTTTGAAGTAACCATACATGCAGTCACCTGAATGTATGTGAGGTATTGTCTCCACAAGATATAGAGTACTGCTCATCTGTCTGAGATCTATACTGATAAAAAGACACTAAATAGGATTCAAAACCCATCATGGGCTTGTTTATTCAGATTAAAAATATCCTATAACAACCAACAAATTACAGTGGGAGATACTGCATGGAAACAACAGAATACAATTTTTCTTGAAATTCAAAATAACTTCAATGAGGCAACACAGAATGTATAATCATCCACTACCTTTATATTAACAAAGCCATATATGCAGCATACAGGCATAGGATAAATTGAGTAGAAAAAAGATCATCATAAATGAAAAACACATTCAAGCTATTCTTATTAATTGTAAGTGCAATAGTCTGGTAGTTGCAGGTAATACAAAAAGAAGGATAGGATCCTCATTAGAAATCCATCATGTGCTACAAATTTTTCTCAGACATGAATGCATCATGTTTTTTATAACACTATACTACAACAAAGAAATGCAATTTGTAACCAATTCTACATTTACCTTTTTAACACAGGCTTTGAAGAAGGAAAAATATAACTTAATTAATGTAACTGCCAGAGACGCTTCATCTTTAGTGAACAACAGCTGTGTCAAAAAACACAGGCCATAATACTGAGCTCTTTGTTTTATATTAGGCCTAAAACAGAGAAACAACAAATCAATAAAAGTAATTCACTGTTACAAATATACAATATTACTATGATTTATTAGGTTCCCACCTGAACAGAAGTTTCTCAATTTCTTCAGTCACAACACCTTTCATGTTTGGATGTACATGAAGTAACTGAGTCAGGCAATACATTACTTTTGAAACAACCTTCTGACTTGGATCACCCAATTTGTTAACAAGATTTGAAAGCAATACCTGTAAGGAAAATAGATGAGACACATTAATCTGTTACACATACAAGTATATTACAACACAGTAACACAAGCAGATAAATAGGTTCTCACTCAGCCAATAATCAAGCTTATCACATTTTTAGCCAATTTTTCTTTAAATCATTAAGTAGGCAATAAAAGGTACACTGTATAGGATGGGAGCAAAAACATGTATTGGAGGTAACTTAAATTTTACAAGACTAGTATTCAGACATAAAATGGTTTCAGCTCTGCTTTTGACATCTTTAAAATTACTACAAATCAGGTTCAAGGATATCACAGGAGCTTACAAAGTCTACACATTAACTTCTTCTCATCTTACCAAGAAACTATACTGTAACAAAATAACCTAAGTTATGAAAAATGATAAGACAGTAAAATTAATTCTTATAAAAATGTATTCAGTTGAATAATTAAATTCAGCGCACTCTGTATGCGTCCTTAAGTTCTGGAAATCAAAGCTGCATGCAAACCAGTTCACATGAAGTACTAGTTTCTAAGAAAAATTAAGGGTGAAAGTAAAATCCGAATTCCTCATAGCAAGTTGTGTAGCTTGTTCCTGAGGCAAGAAGGGCATGCAACACTAATGTCGAAATGTAATACACACAGTAAAAATGCAATAATAAATGCTGTTACCAGTCTAAAAGCTGAGGCCTGAAACATTTGACCTACACAATTATAGCAGAATCAACATTTCAAGGCCGTCATTTTCAATTTTTCTTACATATCTGTTCAAGCATCTATGTAGTGACCCTTAAGAAGATATTTAAGATAAATTCACAGAGATAAAAATTAAGTTGACACAATATCAAAATGCTGAGCAATACGCTTCATGCACTTCCCTGAAGAAGCTAAGAAAGACAAAATTCATGTCAGTACTGTTTATTCCATAAAAACACGGCAGAACTGCCGGATATCAGTAACGTCCTGCCACGATATTTCGGTGCAGAGTCTTCTGGCCATCTTCAGGTGAGTGCCACTGTAGTAGTATTGGCGAGCACGCGCTGAGCTCCGCTATTTAAAGCCATACTGAGGTGACATTGCACATGCGCTGCTCAGCATGCGCATTCATAACGGCTCCGTGCGCTGCGCCTCGCGCCCTCCACTGTGAAAGCCTGGTGTATCAGTTGTTGTTGTTGTGGTCTTCAGTCCTGAGACTGGTTTGATGCAGCTCTCCATGCTACTCTATCCTGTGCAAGCTGCTTCATCCCCCAGTACCTACTGCAACCTACATCCTTCTGCATCTCTTTAGTGTATTCATCTTTTGGTCTCCCTCTACAATTTTTATCCTCCACGCTGCCCTCCAATACTAAATTGGTGATCCCTTGATGCCTCACAACATGTCTTACCAACCGATCCCTTCTTCTGGTCAAGTTGTGCCACAACCTTCTCTTCTCCCCAATCCTATTCAATCCTTCCTCATTAGTTATGTGATCTACCCATCTAATCTTCAGCATTCTTCTATAGCACCACATTTCTAAAGTTTCTATTCTCTTCTTGTCCAAACTATTTATCGTCCATGTTTCGCTTCCATACATGGCTACACTCCATACAAATACTCTCAGAAACGACTTCCTGAAAAATCAATACTCGATGTTAACAAATTTCTCTTCTTCAGAAACGCTTTCCTTGCCATTGCCAGTCTACATTGTATATCCTCTCTACTTTGACCATCGTCAGTTATTTTGCTCCCCAAGTAGCAAAACTCCTTGACTACTTTAAGCGTCTCATTTTCTAATCTAATACCCTCAGCATCACCCGACTTAATTCGGCTACATTCCATTATCCTTGTTTTGCTTTTGTTGATGTTACTCTTATATCCTCCTTTCAAGACACCATCCATTCCATTCAACTGCTCTTCCAAGTCCTTTGCTGTCTCTGACAGAATTACAATGTCATCGGCGAACCTCAAAGTTTTTATTTCTTCTCCATGGATTTTAATACCTACTCCGAATTTATCTTTTGTTTCCTTTGTGAAAATTACCGAACAATCAGTTTAATAAGCCACAGCTGCAAAATACTAACATGAATTCTTTACAGACGAATGGAAAAACTAGTAGAAGCCGACCTCGGGGAAGATCAGTTTGGATTCCGTAGAAATACTGGAACACGTGAGGCAATACTGACCTTACGACTTATTTTAGAAGAAAGATTAAGGAAAGGCAAACCTATGTTTCTAGCATTTGTAGACTTGGAGAAAGCTTTCGACAATGTTGACTGGAATACCCTCTTTCAAATTCTAAAGGTGGCAGTCGAGGGACATGAAAGGGAAGCAGTGGTTGGGAAGGGAGTAAGACAGGTTTGTAGCCTCTCCACGATGTTATTCAATCTGTATATTGAGCAAGCAGTAAAGGAAACAAAAGAAAAGTTCGGAGTAGGCATTAAAATCCATGGAGAAGAAATAAAAACTTTGAGGTTCACCGATGACATTGTAATTCTGTCAGAGACAGCAAAGGACTTAGAAGAGCAATTGAACGGAATGGACGATGTCTTGAAGGGAGGATATAAGATGAACACCAACAAAAGCAAAATGAGGATAATGGAATGTAGTCAAATTAAGTCGGGTGATGTTGAGGGTATTAGATTAGCAAATGAGACACTTAAAGCAGTAAAGGAGTTTTGCTATTTGGGGAGCAAAATAACTGATGATGGTCGAAGTAGAGAGGATATAAAATGTAGACTGACAATGGCAAGGAAAGCATTTCTGAAGAAGAGAAATTTGTTAACATCGAGTATAGATTTAAGTGTCAGGAAGTCGTTTCTGAAAGTATTTGTATGGAGTGTAGCCATGTATGGAAGTGAAACATGGACCATAAATAGTTTGGACAAGAAGAGAATAGAAGCTTTCGAAATGTGGTGCTACAGAAGAATGCTGAAGATTAGATGGGTAGATCACATAACTAATGAGGAAATATTGAATAGGATTGGGGAGAAGAGAAGTTTGTGGCACAACTTGACCAGAAGAAGGGCTCGGTTGGTAGGACATGTTCTGAGGCATCAAGGGATCACCAATTTAGTATTGGAGGGCAGCGTGGAAGGTAAAAATTGTAGAGGGAGATCAAGAGATGAATACACTAAGCAGATTCAGAAGGATGTAGGTTGCAGTAGGTACTGGGAGATGAAGAAGCTTGCACAGGATAGAGTAGCATGGAGAGCTGCATCAAACCAGTCTCAGGACTGAAGACCACAACAACAACAACTCCTTTACTGCTTGCTCAATATACAGATTGAACAACATCGGGGAGAGGCTACAACCCTGTCTCACTCCCTTCCCAACCACTGCTTCCCTTTCATGTCCCTCGACTCTTATAACTGCCATCTGGTTTCTGTACAAATTGTAAGTAGCTTTTCGCTCCCTGTATTTTACCCCTGCCACCTTCAGAATTTGAAAGAGAGTATTCCAGTCAACATTGTCAAAAGCTTTCTCTAAGTCTACAAATGCTAGGAACGTAGGTTTGTATTTCCTTAATCTAGCTTCTAAGATCAGTCGTAGGGTCAGTATTGCCTCACGTGTTCCAGTATTTCTACGGAATCCAAACTGATCTTCCCCAAGGTTGGCTTCTACTAGTTTTTCCATTCGTCTGTAAAGAATTCGTGTTAGTATTTTGCAGCTGTGACTTATTAAACTGATAGTTCGGTAATTTTCACATCTGTCAACACCTGCTTTCTTTGGGATTGGAATTATTATATTCTTCTTGAAGTCTGAGGGTATTTCGCCTGTCTCATACATCTTGCTCACCAGATGATAGAGTTTTGTCAGGACTGGCTCTTCCAAGGCTGTCAGTAGTTCTAATGTAATGTTGTCTACTCCCAGCACCTTGTTTCAACTATGGTCTTTCAGTGCTATGTCAAACTCTTCACACAGTATCATATCTCCCATTTCATCTTCATCTGCATTCTCTTCCATTTCCATAATATTGTCCTCAAGAACATCGCCCTTGTATAGACCCTCTATATACTCCTTCCACCTTTCTGCTTTCCCTTCTTTGCTTAGAACTGGGTTTCCATCTGAGCTCTTAATATTCATACAAGTGGTTCTCTTTTCTCCATAGGTCTCTTTAATTTTCCTGTAGGCAGTATCTATCTTACCCCTCGTGAAATAAGCCTCTACATCCTTACATTTGTCCTCTAGCCATCCCTGCTTAGCCATTTTGCACTTCCTGTCGATCTCATTTTTGAGACGTTTGTATTCCTTTTTGCCTGCTTCATTTACTGCATTTTTATATTTTCTCCTTTCATCAATTAAATTCAATATTTCTTCTGTTACCCAAGGATTTCTACTAGCCCTCGTCTTTTTACCTACTTGCTCCTCTGCTGCCTTCACCACTTCATCCCTCAAAGCTACCCATTCTTCTTCTACTGTATTTCTTTCCCCCATTCCTGTCAACTGTTCCCTTATGCTCTCCCTGAAACTCTGTACCTCTGGTTCTTTCAGTTTATGCAGGTCCCATCTCCTTAAATTCCTGCCTTTTTGCAGTTTCTTCAGTTTTAATCTACAGCTCATAACCAATAGATTGTGGTCAGAGTCCACATCTGCCCCTGGAAATGTCTTACAATTTAAAACCTGGTTCCTAAATCTCTGTCTTACCATTATATAATCTATCTGAAACCTGTCAGTATCTCCAGGCTTCTTCCATGTATACAATCTTCTTTTATGATTCTTGAACCAAGTGTTAGCTATGATTAGGTTGTGCTCTGTGTAAAATTCTACCACGCGGCTTCCTCTTTCGTTTCTTACCCCCAATCCATATTCACCTACTACGTTTCGTTCTCTCCCTTTTCCTACTGACGAATTCCAGTCACCCATAACTATTAAATTTTCATCTCCCTTCACTATCTGAATAATTTCTTTTATTTCATCATACATTTCTTCAATTTCTTCGTCATCTGCAGAGCTAGTTGGCATATAAACTTGTACTACTGTGGTAGGCGTGGGCTTCGTATCTATCTTGGCCACAATAATGCGTTCACTATGCTGTTTGTAGTAGCTTACCTGCATTCCTATTTTCCTATTCATTATTAAACCTACTCCTGCATTACCCTTATTTGACTTTGTGTTTATAACCCTGTAGTCACCTGACCAGAAGTCTTGTTCCTCCTGCCACCGAACTTCACTAATTCCCACTATATCTAACTTTAACCTATCCATTTCCCTTTTTAAATTTTCTAACCTACCTGCCCAATTAAGGGATCTGACATTCCACGCTCCGGTCCGTAGAACGCCAGTTTTCTTTCTCCTGATAACGACGTCCTCTCGAGTAGTCCCCGCCCGGAGATCCGAATGGGGGACTATTTTACCTCCGGAATGTTTTACCCAAGAGGATGCCATCATCATTTAACCATACAGTAAAGCTGCATGCCCTTGGGAAAAATTACAGCTGTAGTTTCCCCTTGCTTTCAGCTGTTCGCAGTACCAGAACAGCAAGGCCGTTTCGGTTAGTGTTACAAGGCCAGATCAGTCAATCATCCAGACTGTTGCCCCTGCAACTACTGAAAAGGCTGCTGCCCCTCTTCAGGAACCACACGTTTGTCTGGCCTCTCAACAGATACCCCTCCGTTGTGGTTGTACCTACGGTACGGCTATCTGTATCGCTGAGGCACGCAAGCCTCCCCACCAACGGCAGTGGTGGGGGCGTACCAGTATCAGGTCGATTTCCATCTTTACGCAGATAACTACGTCGACTACAAAGTTTCTCTATAACAGGATTCCAAGCAGAGTTTAGCTGATAACCTTTATCTCGATTGATGAGAGTCTCGTTGTCAGACAATCTTATTTCCACAGATTCATTGATAATCGAGCTCGAAAAGTTTGATGTATGGGTCAAAATTTTTGTGTCGTTGTAATTCATGGAATGATATGTGGAAATACAATGTTCAGCAATTGAGGACTTGGTGGGTTGGAGAAGGCGAGTATGCCATTGGTGTTCCACAATGCGTTCCTGCACAGATTGTGTTGTTTGCCCTATATATGATTTGCCGCATTCACACGGAATTTTGTAATCACCTGGTTTACACAGGCCCAGGTCATCTTTAACGGATCCCACGAGTGACGAAATTTTGGAAGGAGGGCGAAAGATGACTCTCACTTGATACTTTCTCAATATTCTGCCTATCTGTGAAGAAATATTCCCAATAAATGCTATATAAACAGTCGACCTGAAGGCCTCTTCCTCTTCCTTGTTCCGTCATTTGTAGGTCTTCATCACTCTGTTCACTTGCCTAGGTGAAAAGCCATTCTTCAAAAATACTTTTTTCAGGTGTTCCAGTTCCGCTTGAAGACTGTCGGCATCAGAGATAGTATGGGCACGGTGGATCAAGGTTTTGAGAACGCCCATTGTTTGTGCTGGATGGTGGCAACTAGTAGCTTGTAGATACAGGTCTGTATGAGTGGGCCTTCTGTACACCGAGTGACCAAGTGTGCCATCACTCTTCCGTCGCACCAAGACGTCTAAAAATGGCAGACAACAATCCAAAATGGCACCAAATGGCTCTGAGCGCTATGGGACTTGACATCTATGGTCATCAGTCCCCTAGAACTTAGAACTACTTAAACCTAACTAACCTAAGGACATCACACAACACCCAGTCATCACGAGGCAGAGAAAATCCCTGATCCCGCCGGGAATCGAACCCGGGCGCGGGAAGCGAGAACGCTACCGCACGACCACGAGCTGCGGACAGGCAGACAACAATCTTTCTCTATCTCCACTGTAAACTTTATGTTTTCATGTATGGAGTTCATGTGACGTAAAAATTCTTGGAGATGGTCCAGACCATGAGGTCACACTACAAAAGTGTCATCAACATACTGCCAAAATACGGTCGGTATCGACCTGATACCGATACGCCAGGCTTTCACAGTGGAGGGCGCAAGGCGCAGCGCATGAAGCCGTTATGAACGCGCACACTGGGCAGCGCATGCGCAATGTCACTTCAGTACGGCTTTAAATAGCGGAGCTCAGTGCGTACTTGCCAGTACTACTACAGTGGCACTCACCTGAAGATGGCCAGAAGACTCTGCGCCGAAATATCATGGCAGGACGTTACTGATATCCGGGAGTTCTCCCGTGTTTTTATGGAACAATCAGTACGCCGGGAAAGCTTTAAACATCACATGTCAGTACTGTATCATATCCACCTCATAATGCACATTTAGCACTCTGTGATCCTCTTTAGTGAACATCACTATAACATAAATGATTTAATTCATACAACAATAAGGAATTGGTTGTAAAAACATAAAATGTAGCTCTCCAATGTTTCTATCATTACATTCACGATATACAGGTAGACATACCACAAGCACAACCACGTCAGAGTGGCATCTATGAAGTGGCTAGGCTAAGAGGGGTGGCAACCTTTCTCGTAGTTGCAGAGGTGACAGTCTGGATAACTGACTGATCTGGCCTTGTAACATTAGCCAACATGGCCTTGCTATTTTGGTGCAGTGGCATGGCTAATGAAAAGGGGAAAAAAGTTACAGATATTACATTCCTTAAGGACATACATTTCTACGTATCTGGTTTAATGATAATGGCATCTACTTGGTTAAAATATTCCAGATGAAACATAGTCTCCCATTTGGATCTACAGGATTATTCTGGAGGATGTTGTCAATGGGAAAAAGAAATATTGTGTACTATGGATCTGAATGTGGAGTGCTAGACTCTTAATTGGGTAGTAGGTTAGAGAATTTGGAAAATGGATGTTAATAGGTTTAAGTTGGAGATAATGGGAATTAGTGAAGTGTGGTAGCAGGAAGACCAGGATTTCTCGTCAGGTGAGCACAGGGTCATCAATACGCAATCAGATAGGTGCAATGGAGGAATTAGAGTAATAGTGAGTGAGAAAACAGGAATACAAGTAAGATATTACAACAGAGTAGTGAAGGTTTTAGTGTAACCAAGACTGACAAGAAGCCTGAACCAAACACAGTCGTACAAGTGTAAAGCTCAGCAGATGATGAAAAGAACAAGAGTAGGAATGATGAATAAAAGAAATTATTCTGATAGTTACAGCAGACAAAAATTTAATTTTGAATGGGGGGCTGGAATTCAATGGTAGGAACACTAACAGAAGAAAAAAACAGATGGAGAACATGGACTGGGAGGAAAACATGAAAGAGGAAGCCATATGGTAGAGTTTTGCAAAGTTCACAATAAAATCATTACTAACAATGAGTTTAATAATTATCAAAATAGGTTGTATAAATGGAAGACACCTGGAGATAATAAAAGTTTTCTGATATACAGGGTGGTCAGAAACAATCTGTAAAGCTTGTAAGGAAGTTACGAAATAGGTTGTGCTGAAAGATAATTGTTAAAAAAAATCAATACATTGTGTCATTTTTGACATAATCAGCATTGAAGTTAGCCAATCAGACTGTTGCATGCATGAATTCCAGTACCCCACCAGAGACGGTGATGCCAAATGTGTTAATTTGGTTTCCTAAAACCGAACATGAGAGTGACCCACAAACTAGACGTGGGATGGTAGTAAGATCGAACTTGAGCCAAAGGCTGAACAGTCTCGTATGCTGTCACCTATAGCACGAGCATAACTGACACTAACAGCATCTAGTGGTTCACTTGAATCTGCAAATGTAATGGCTCAGTTGGCTAACTTCAATGCTAATTAACTTAGAAACTGTGCAACATAACAAAATTTTTCTTAACAATTAGTACCTTCCAATACCCTTACAAGCTTTTCAGACTGTTTCTGATGACCCTGTATAATAGAACTAGGGACCCGCCCTAGCTTCACGGGGGTACCATTAACTGTCTAAGGACGGATGACTTTACTGGCATAGCGATAATTTTGTTTACGGAGCAATGAATAGTTATGATGAAAATTCAGAGAACAATGATATGTAACTGAATAACATCACTTTCATTTAACTGAAATGATATGGGAAGTGCTCACCAGGAAAGTTCTCAAAAGGCACAAACATTGCCGGCCACCAAATTGCAGTGCGCGTATGATGTGGTCCACCCAATCGCAACGCAGTTTGGCCCAAGCAATGGCCACTTGCTGGCCAACTGACCCAGTGCCAGTCTACATCTATATCTACATTTATACTCCGCAAGCCACCCAACGGTGTGTGGCGGAGGGCACTTTACGTGCCACTGTCATTACCTCCCTTTCCTGTTCCAGTCGCGTATGGTTCGTGGGAAGAACGACTGCCGGAAGGCCTCTGTGCGCGCTCGAACCTCTCTAATTTTACATTCGTGATCTCCTCAGGAGGTATAAGTAGGGGGAAGCAACATATTCGATACCTCATCCAGAAACGCACCCTCTCAAAACCTGGACAGCAAGCTACACCGTGATGCAGAGCACCTCTCTTGCAGAGTCTGCCACTTGAGTTTGCTAAACATCTCCGTAACACTATCACGCTTACCAAATAACCCTGTGATGAAACACACCACTCTTCTTTGGATCTTCTCTATCTCCTCTGTCAACCCGACCTGGTATGGTTACCACACTGACGAGCAATACTTAAGTATAGGTCAAACGAGTGTTTTGTAAGCCACCTCCTTTGTTGATGGACTACATTTTCCAGGGACTCTCCCAATGAATCTCAACCAGGCTCCCGCCTTACCAACAATTAATTTTATATGATCATTCCACTTCAAATCGTTCTGCACGCATACTCCCAGATATCTTACAGAAGTAACTGCTACCAGTGTTTGTTCCGCTATCATATAATCATACAACTAAGGATCCTTATTTCTATGTATTCGTAATACATTACATTTGTCTATGTTAAGGGTCAGTTGTCACTCCCTGCACCAAGTGCCTATCTGTTGCAGATCTTCCTGCATTTCGCTGCAATTTTCTAATGCTGCAACTTCTCTGTACACCACAGCATCATCCGCAAAAAGCCGCATGGAACTTCTGACACTATCTACTAGGTCATTTATATATATTGCAAAAAGCAGTGGTCCCATAACACTCCCCTGTGACACACCAGATGTTACTTTAACATCTGTAGACGTGTCTCCATTGAGAACAACATGCTGTGTTCTGTTTGCTAAAAACTCTTGAATCCAGCCACACAGCTAGTCTGATATTCCATAAGCTCTTACTTTGTTTATCAGGCGACAATGTGGCACTGTATCGAACGCCTTCCGGAAGTCAAGGAAAATAGCATCTTCCTGGGAGCCTGTATCTAATATTTTCTGTGTCTCATGAACAAATAAAGCGAGTTGGGTCTCACACGATCGCTCTTTCCAGAATCCATGTTGGTTCCTACAGAGTAGATTCTGGGTTTCCAGAAATGACATGATACGCGAGCAAAAAACATGTTCTAAAATTCTACAACAGATCGATGTCAGAGATACAAGCCTATAGTTTTGCGCATCTGCTCGACGACCCTTCTTGAAAACTGGAACTACCTGTGCTCTTTTCCAATCATTTGGAACCTTCTGTTCCTCTAGAGACTTGTGGTACACGGCTGTTAGAAGGGAGGCAAGTTCTTTCGCATACTCTGTGTAGAATCGAATTGGTATCCCGTCAGGTCCAGTGGACTTTCCTCTGTTGAGTGATTTCAGTTGCTTTTCTATTCCTTGGACACTTGTTTCGATGTCAGCCATTTTTTCGTTCATGTGAGGATTTAGAGAAGGAACTGCAGTGCGATCTTCCTCTGTGAAACAGCTTTGGAAAAAGGTGTTTAGTATTTCAGCTTTATGTGTGTCATCCTCTGTTTCAATGCCATTATCATCCCAGAGTCTCTGGATATGCTGTTTCGATCCACTTACTGATTTAATGTAAGAGCAGAACTTCCTACGATTTTCTGTCAAGTCGGTACATAGAATTTTACTTTCAAATTCACTGAACGCTTCACGCATAGCCCTCCTTATGCTAACTTTTACATCATTTAGCTTCTGTTTGTCTGAGAGGTTTTGGCTGCATTTAAATTTGCAGTGAAGCTCTCTTTGCTTTTGCAGTAGTTTCCTAACTTTGTTATTGAACCAAGGTGGGTTTTTCTCATCCCTCACAGTTTTACTTGGCACATACCTGTCTGAAACACATTTTATGATTGCCTTGAACTTTTTCCATAAACACTCAACATTGTCAGTGTCGGAACAGAAATTTTCGTTTTGATCTGTTAGGTAGTTTAAAATCTGCCTCCTATTACTTTTCATAAACAGGGAAACCTTTCTCCCTTTTTTTATATTCCTATTTACTTCCATATTCAGGGATGCTGCAATGGCCTTATGATCACCGATTCCCTGTTCTGCACTTACAGAGTTGAAAAGTTAGGGTCTGTTTGTTATCAGTAGGTCTGTTTAATTGCTCTAGGTAATTTTCGCAAAGTGCACTCAGTATAATGTCACTCAATGCTATGTCCCTACCACCCGTCCTAAACATCTGAGTGTCCCAGTCTACATCTGGTAAATTTAAATCTCCACCTAAGACTATCACATGCTGAGGAAATTTATGTGAAATGTACTCCAGATTTTCTCTCAGTTGTTCTGCCACTAATGCTGCTGAGTCGGGAGGTCGGTAAAAGGAGCCGATTATTAACCTAGCTCGATTGTTGAGTATAACCTCCACCCATAATAATTCACAGGAACTATCCACTTCTATTTCACTACAGGATAAACTACTACTAACAGCAACAAACACGCCACCACCGGTAGCATGCAATCTATCCTTTCTAAACACCGTCTGTGCCTCTGTAAAAATTTCAGCAGAATTTATCTCTGGCTTCAGCCAGCTTTCCATACCTATAACGATTTCAGCTGCGGTGTTTTCTATCAGCGCTTGAAGTTCTGATACTTTACCAACGCAGCTTCGACAGTTAACAATTACAATACCGACTGCTGCTTGGTCCCTGCATGTCCTGACTTTGTCCCGCACCCTTTAAGGCTGTTGCCCTTTCTGTACTTGCCCGAGGCCATCTAACCTAAAAAAACTGCCCAGTCCATGCCACATAACCCCTGCTACCTCTGTAGCTGCCTGCTGTGTGCAATGGACTCCTGACCCATCCAGCAGAACCTGAAACCCCACCATTCTATGGCGCATGAGGAATCTGCAGCCCACACAGTTGCAGAACCATCTCGGCCTCCGATTCAGACCCTCCACTCGGCTCTGTACCAAAAGTCCACAGTCAGTCCTGTCGACGATGCTGCAGATGGTAAGCTCTGCTTTTATCCTGCTAGCGAGACTGGCAGTCTTCACCAAATCAGATAGCCACCGGAAGCCAGAGAGGATTTCCTCCGATCCATAGCAACACACATCATTGGTGACGACATGAGCGACCACCTGCAGATGGGTGCACCCTGTACCCTTCATGGCATCCGGAAGGACCCTTTCCACATCTGGAATGACTCCCCCTGGTATGCACACGGAGTGCACATTGGTTTTCTTCCCCTCCCTTGCAGCCATATCTCTAAGCGGCCCCATAACGCACCTGACGTTGGAGCTCCCAACTACCAGTAAGTCCACCCTCTGCGACCGCCCGGATCTTGCAGACTGAGGGGTAACCTCTGGAACAGGACAAGCAGCCATATCCGGCAGAAGATCAGTATCAGCCGGAGACAGAGCCTGAAACCGGTTCGTCAGACAAACTGGAAAGGCCTTCCATTCAGCCCTCCAGAATGTCTTTCGCTCCCTGCCACACCTCAAGACGACCTCCCACTCTACCATGGGTGAGGGGTCAGCCTCAATGTGGGCAGTATCCCGGGCAGGCACAGCCGTAGTCCAATCGGGGAATGCGTGGGGCGAGCTGGTCATCCCCAACAAACCCCCGTCCGGACCCCCACAGTGATGCCCATTGGCAACAGCCTCAAGCTGTGTGACCGAAGCCAACACTGCCTGAAGCTGGGAGCGAAGGGATGCCAATTCAGCCCGCATCTGAACACAGTAGTCGCAGTCCCTATCCATGCTAAATACTGTTGTGCAAAGAACATCTGAACTAATCTACAGAGAGCACAAACAATTCAACACAAAATTTAAACAGTTATTAAAATACAAGACTGCCTAGCAAATGCAGTAATGCTGCTACTTGCGCACTGCTGACACACTGCTCAGCGGCAGAAGGCTAACTGTACTGTCAGTAGAGTACAAAGACTATCTGAAAGAAATAAACAAATGACAGACGACTATGTGACTTTACATATCACAGATATTAAAATGCAAATCTGCCCCTGCTAAATACGAAACTACACAATGATTTGGCGGATTTAACTAAACAAGTTCGCTAAGAACACTCAAACAAATTTTCAACTTGACTACTACACTTCTATGAGCGCTAAGTAAGCCACTTGCTGCTACTTGCGCACTGATGACACACTGCTCGGCGACAGTCCAACACAAGCTACATTTTGTGTGTGACTTTTCCCACATTTCCTTTGCACCCCTTATATATTAACTCTGCATCAAAAATCCTGCTCTTATCAGCTTACGCCCTGCACCACAGGTCAGTTAGGAAGTCAGTAGTAGCTGGCACTGGCCTCTGGATAAGAGTAGCTTTTGCCAGCCTGGGGCTGCAGTCTCATATGGCCTTATGTGATTCCATGTTCTGCCACTCACCACTAGATGGCAATGACACCATTTTCACAGTGGCAGGGGACTTCTTTATAGCTGGGTCAATTTGTATGAAATATTTTGAATTTATGTCTGCACAAACCTTCCTCCATGAATCAGTCTACCGTATTATAATCCCAGCAGTCGTTCCTGAGATTAGCCTGAATGCACAGACAGAAATAGTGGCAGGGGACTTTAATTTATATGTGTATACAAAAAGATAGATAAATAGAAGGGGAAGACAGATGACAAGACAGACACTTCCAAACCAGATTCTACTGCAAAACATTTGGAGCAGGAGGTGTGAACACAAAACATAAATGTATGAAATCATGGGAATGGGACCGAAATCATGGGATGGGACCTGGATAAGTTGAAAGAGCCATAGGTTGTTGAGAGTTTCAAAGAGAGTTCGCATTAGGCAACTGTTGTTTGAAACAGAGGAAAAGAACGTAATAAAGATTAATGAGCAGTTCTGAAATATGAATTACTGAATGTAGCAGAGGACTGAATAGGCAAAAACACATCCCCAGCAGTAATCCTTGATTAAAGTATGAGATATAGAATTTAACCGACCAAAGGAGAGAATGTAAGAATGACAAAGACTGTAGAAAGACAAGACAATATGGACGTTTAAAAATGATACTGATACCAGAAATGCAAAGCTGTAGAAATCTTTACTACTATGGGAAAGATAAGTACTGTATACAAGGAAATCAAAGAATCCTTTTCGGAAATGAAAGCAGCTGTATGAATATCAAGAGCTCAGATGGAAAGCCAGTACTGAACAAAGAATGAAAGGCTGGAAAGTGAAATTTATATACAGAAAAGCTAAAAACAGATAGAAACTTGAAGATGTTGTGGAAAGACAAGAGGATCTAGATGAACATGTGATGGTAGGCATCATATTGTGAGAGGAATTTGACAGAGGACTGAAAGATCTAAGTAAAAAGAAGGCACCAGAAGTAGAAACATTCCCTCAGAACTATTTAGATCTTTCTGGGGAACCAACAATGAAAAAAAGTATTCCACCTGGTGTACAAGATATATGAGACTGGTGAAGTACCCTTAGGCTTCAAGAAGAAAGCAATAATCCCACTTCAAAAAAAAAAGCTGGTACTAACATGGGCAAATGTTACTGAATTGTCAGTATAATAAGCCATGGTTGTCAAACACTAATACAAATAATTCGCAGAAGACTGGAAAAGTGTAGCAGCCAAATTGGGGGGGGGGGGGGGGGGGATCAGTTTGATTAGCAAAGAAATGTACAAACATCATAGGGAAAACTCACCCTATGACTTATCTACAATGACAGAATGAAGAAAGACAAAGCCACATTTACAAAACCTGTAGATTCAGAGAAAGCTTTTGGCAATATTGACTGGAATACACTCTTTGACATTCAGAAAGTAGCAGTGATAAAGTATAAGGAACCAAAGGTTAACTAAAACTAATAAAGAAACCTGACAATTATTATTAGAGTCAAAGGATATGACAGGGAGATGGAAGTTGAGAAAAGAGGCTATCCCCCCTCATTTTTCAATCTACCCACTGAACGCACTGTAAATAAAACCAAAGAATGATTGGTAAAAATGAACTGAATTTTTTAGAGAAGAAAACAAATTTTATGGTTTGCCAGTGGCAATGTAATTCAGTCAGAGTCAGAAAATGACTTGGAAGATAAGATGAACTGATTGGAGAGTATGACAGAATGAAGAAAGACAAAGCCACATTTACAGAATCTGTAGATTCAGAGAAAGCTTTTGGCAATATTGACTGGAATACACTCTTTGAAATTCAGAAAGTAGCAGTGATAAAGTATAAGGAACCAAAGGTTAACTAAAACTAATAAAGAAACCTGACAATTATTATTAGAGTCAAAGGATATGACAGGGAGATGGAAGTTGAGAAAAGAGGCTATCCCCCCTCATTTTTCAATCTACCCACTGAACGCACTGTAAATAAAACCAAAGAATGATTGGTAAAAATGAACTGAATTTTTTAGAGAAGAAAACAAATTTTATGGTTTGCCAGTGGCAATGTAATTCAGTCAGAGTCAGAAAATGACTTGGAAGATAAGATGAACTGATTGGATAGTATCTTAAAAAGAGGTAATAAAATGATCATCATCAAAAATAAAACAAGAGTAATACAATGTAGTTGATTTCAATTTGGCGATTCTGCAGGTGTCAGATTACAAAATGAACACTAAAAGTAGTAGAGTTGTGGTATTTAGGTAGCAAAATAACTATCAATGGCTGAAGTACAGACTTGCAACAGCAGGAAAAGCATTTATGAAACAGAATTTTTTAATGGAAGTGAACTGTGGACAATAAACAGTTCAGATAAGAAGAGAACAGAAACTTCTGAAATTCGATGCTACAGAGGAAAGGTGAAGGCTTGATGGATAAATCAGGTACGTATTGAAGAGGTTCTTAACTGAAGCAAGGAGAAAAGAAGTTTATAGCACAACTTGGCAGGATACATCCTGAAGCATTAAGGTATCCTCAATTTGGTAATGGATGGAAGTTTGTGGGATAAAAAATTGTAGAGTGAGACCAAAGCTTGACTACATTAAGAAGCTCCAAGTAGATACAGGTTACAGCAGTTGCGTAAATATGAAAAGGCTTGCACGGGATAAACTAGTGTGGCTAGTTGCATCAAATGAGGCCTCACACTGAACACCCCAAAACAACAATAATGATGTAATGATCTGTGGTTAAACAGTCACTTGTTTCAGTCATTCTAAATGATAACATAATTTGGTTTCCAACTGATATCAGTGTTTTGAACCTTTTTTCTGTTATGATACTTTGTGCCAATATCAATGATTTGTCATTTTATTTAGGATTCATAAAGTGGACCCAAATTTAATTTCCAGTGGTAATGATGTAGAGAAAAAATTCATCTTCTGCCATGTAACAAAACAGAAGCAATTAGTAAATTTTCAGTCCTGGGAGTCACTGCAAGCACAAACAGTCAAGTTAAACAGTGAGAACAAAAATCAGTTTGACCCACACGTTCTTAAATTTCTATAGAGGAGGGAACTTTTGGTTGTCTGATGGATCAAGTCTCCTCAACAGTTTTAAAGTCCTCAGTAGCAGCAGAACAATCTGAGTGTAGCAACCTTCACCTCTTGAGCTGCTGTCACGCATTTTTCACATTAATACTCTTATTACCATACGAAACTTTTGTTTACCTGTTAGTATCCACTATATCAACATCTTCCACTTATAACAGCTTCTATTGAATACTGCTTGAATCAAACAGAAAACTTACTGAACACCCTTTCACTATGATAGCTTGCAATAAATGCAGTTCTTCGAAGAGGCTTCACACAAAATGTTTTAGTTTGTTTCATAGTTTGATTTTAACTGGTTCTGGCGATTGGTGTGTTATTTCCGTGGAGACACTACTTAGCAATTAACCTTCATACATACTGCATATGTGCATATTATGAAGGTGAGTAAATTTTGTTTTGTCCATAATACTGTTATCACTTTGAATATTAATGATACTAAGGTAAAGATCAATAAATATTAAGTGCCACGAATGGTCACATTTGAAACTTACACTTTCTAGTTCAGGATTCCCTGCAAGCAGTTTATAGAAAGCTGTTATAGCTTTCTCTTTATTCTTGTCCACAGAATCATGGGAGACAGACTGTAGTGACTGTACAAATGTCATGTACAATTCCTTGAGTTGATCTTCAAAAAACCAGTACATGAGGTACTTTTGTCTCTTGGCTTTATTTCCTTCACTTAACCCCTGCAAGATGACATGAGGCCTGGATTCAAAAGTTTTCAGCTTTCGGTGTGGAGGAAGTAGATCAGCCATAAAAAGTTCTGTCAGAGTGTCTGTTAAAGAAACACTTTATGTTAGTGTTATATTACATACTGAATTAGGCAAAACAACCAAAGCTACTACAAATTCATTTGCAATTCTGTTCACTGACTGCACTGTCTTCTAAAACATTAAATTTACTTGATACGTTGAAAAAGAGAAGAGCCTAAACCAGATAAAATAATATTTATACTTTGCACAAAATAACAAAGTAATAGGGCAATACCAATTAAATCATTAACTTGCACCAAACAAATCTACAGAATACAATTTGCGATCTCTCTCTCTCTCTCTCTCTCTCTCTCTCTCTCTCTGTGTGTGTGTGTGTGTGTGTGTGTGTGTGTGTGTGTGTGTGTGTTTCTTTTTTCAGCCAGCTGTAAGTTTAACAATGTGTACTGTCATATAGAAAATTTTCTGCTGCGTGATTTTGCTGAACTGTTACTACACTATCACCAGCCAAATTTTAATTGTACTGTGAAGCATGTTGATACAGAACTGACAAAACCTGACTTATTTCTTATTTTGTAGGTAGCTGTTCATTACAGTCGACAGAGTTTCACTAAGCACAACCTATACCTAAATAGGACCAGGAAAAATATAAGTTGAGCTAAACGTGACAATATAGGGAATGGATTCAGGTTGGTGAAGATGACAATTAAGCTTTAAGAATAAAGGCATCAGCAGCAACACAAACAACATTGGCATCACCACACCCAACATCAACAGAAGAAAGAGAAGACCATGTAAGTCATCATTTCTGAAAGATTTTTAATAACCAAATAACACAAGAGAATGCTGTGATACAACTGCAACAAGATGTAGGTCCATGTACAAGGACGACCAGGATTTTAACTGCCACATGCAAGGGAAAGGTAACACCTAAAGGTAAGTGATGGTTGGTTGGTTGATTTAGGGGATGAGACCAAATAGAGAGGTCATCAGTTCAATCAGATTAGGGAACGATGCGTAAGGAATTCAGCCGTGCCCTTTCACAGGAACCATCTTGGAATTCACCTGAAGTGGTTTAAGGAAATCATGCAAACCTAAATCAGGATGGCTGGATGTGGGTTTGAACCATCCCCCCCCCCCCCCCAGTCCCCTCCCCTCCCAAATGCGAGTCCAGTGTCCAGTGTGCTAACTACTGCGCCACCTCATTTGGTGAAGGTAAGTGAAGTAAAGTTTTCCTCAACTTAAATGTAGTCTGAACACCACAGTGTTTTACTAGACATGTTCCTATAGTATTCAGTGCAATGTGCCATTGCATTTCTCCGTTTTGAACGGACATACTGAGATACAAGTGTGGTGTGAAAAGTTCTTGGAATGGAACAGAAAAAAAAGTATTTACAGCGCTGAAACTTTTTTTTATTTTTCAATGTAGTCTCCTTATAGATTAATGCACTTGGTCCAACAATATTCCAGTGCCTTGATCCCACCTCGCAAATGCGTTTCCTCCAGGCCTGCAAAATAGTTGTCAACTCCAGCTATCAATTCTTCGTTTGAAGTGAATCTTCGTCCACCAAGAAACATTTTCAGTTCTGGGAAGAGATGGAAGTCTGACAGAGCCATATCAGGTGAACAAGGCGGGAGTGGCAACATTCATACCTTAGTTTGTGTAATTGTGCCATGGCGATGGCACATGTGTGCGGGCGCGCATTGTCTTGATGGAAGATGACTTTCTTCCTTGCTAAACCTGGCAATTTGTCCAGGACGTTAGCATAGCATTCTCCAGTAATTGTTTGCCCAGTGGGGAGATAATCTACAAACAGAATCCCCTTCACATCCCAGAACACTGCTGCCATGACCTTTCCCGCCGAAGGAATTATCTTTGCTTTCTTTGGTGGCAGAGAATCAGCATGTTTCCACTGCTTTGACTGTTGTTTTGTCTCTGGGGTATAGTAGTGCACCGAAGTTTCATCTGTGGTCACAAAGTGGCACGAAAAATCTTGTTTGTTTCTCCTAAAATAGGTCAAACATTGTTGCAATATGTCCATTCTCATGTGTTTTTGATACAGCGTCAAGAGTTGCAGCAGCCATTGTGCAGATAATTTGATGACAGGCAGTGCTGCCTGTCATCACCCGCGGTGAGCTTGGCAGGTACAAGTATGCTGAAGAGTCATAATCACTGCCTGTGACATTTGTCAGACTCTAGGTGCCATTCTCCTCCTGCATCTGTTTCCACTCAAGGGGCAAGTCAGCAGTCCTGTTGTTATTTGGTGCATACTAGATAGGACTGCCCATACGCAGTCATGTGTGGGGTATGCCAAAATGTCGGCCATTTGGCAACAGTTTATGACAAGTGGTGAGCTGCAAGACTATCATCAGAGGCCCCAGTGTTTTCTCTGGACTCAGAGGCTGTATTCGCCACCCCATAAACATCAGCTCAATGTATTTTGCTAATGATGGTTGTGATGGGTGACCAATAGAGTTTCAGGTAGACATGGGAACAACCATCAGTCTAATTAACTTAAGACTGTTGTGCTGTGTTGCAACAACTCTAAATCAAGTATTACACTAGGTGATCAAAAGTATCCAGACACCCCCAAAAACATACCTTTTCATACACTCCTGGAAATTGAAATAAGAACACCATGAATTCATTGTCCCAGGAAGGGGAAACTTTATTGACACATTCCTGGGGTCAGATACATCACATGATCACACTGACAGAACCACAGGCACATAGACACAGGCAACAGAGCATGCACAATGTCAGCACTAGTACAGTGTATATCCACGTTTCGCAGCAATGCAGGCTGCTATTCTCCCACGGAGACGATCTTAGAGATGCTGGATGTAGTCCTGTGGAATGGCTTGCCATGCCATTTCCACCTGGCGCCTCAGTTGGACCAGCGTTCGTGCTGGACGTGCAGACCGCGTGAGACGACGCTTCATCCAGTCCCAAACATGCTCAATGGGGGACAGATCCGGAGATCTTGCTGGCCAGGGTAGTTGACTTACACCTTCTAGAGCACGTTTGGTGGCACGGGATACATGCGGACGTGCATTGTCCTGTTGGAACAGCAAGTTCCCTTGCCGGTCTAGGAATGGTAGAACGATGGGTTCGATGACGGTTTGGATGTACCGTGCACTATTCAGTGTCCCCTCGACGATCACCAGTGGTGTACGGCAGTGTAGGAGATCGCTCCCCACACCATGATGCCGGGTGTTGGCCCTGTGAGCCTCGGTCGTATGCAGTCCTGATTGTGGCGCTCACCTGCACGGCGCCAAACACGCATATGACCATCATTGGCACCAAGGCAGAAGCGACTCTCATCGCTGAAGACGACACGTCTCCATTCGTCCCTCCATTCATGCCTGTCGCGACACCACTGGAGGCGGGCTGCACGATGTTGGGGTGTGAGCGGAAGACGGCCTAACGGTGTGCGGGACCATAGCCCAGCTTCATGGAGACGGTTGCGAATGGTCCTCGCCGATACCCCAGGAGCAACAGTGTCCCTAATTTGCTGGGAAGTGGCGGTGCGGTCCCCTACGGCACTGCGTAGGATCCTACGGTCTTGGCGTGCATCCGTGCGTCGTTGCGGTCCGGTCCCAAGTCGACGGGCACGTGCACCTTCCGCCGACCACTGGCGACAACATCGATGTACTGTGGAGACCTCACGCCCCACGTGTGGAGCAATTCGGCGGTACGTCCACCCGGTCTCCCGCATGCCCACTATACGCCCTCGCTCAAAGTCCGTCAACTGCACATACGGTTCACGTCCACGCTGTCGCGGCATGCTACCAGTGTTAAAGACTGCGATGGAGCTCCGTATGCCACGGCAAACTGGCTGACACTGACGGCGGCGGTGCACAAATGCTGCGCAGCTAGCGCCATTCAACGGCCAACACCGCGGTTCCTGGTGTGTCCGCTGTGCCGTGCGTGTGATCATTGCTTGTACAGCCCTCTCGCAGTGTCCGGAGCAAGTATGGTGGGTCTGACACCGGTGTCAATGTGTTCTTTTTTCCATTTCCAGGAGTGTATTATGCGCATTGTACTGCCACAATATTGCCAGGTACTCCATATCAGTGACCTCAGTAGTCTTTAGACATCGTGAGAGAGCAGAATGGGGCACTCCGTGGAACTCATGGACTTCAAACGTACTCAGGTGATTGGGTGTAACGTGTGTCATATGTCTGTAAGGAGATTTCCACACTCCTAAACATCTCTAGGTCCATTGTTTCCAATGTGATAGTGAAGTGGAAACATGAAGGGACATGTACAGCACAAAACCATACAGACCGACCTCATCTGTTGACTGACAGAGACCGCCAACAGTTGAAGAAGGTCGTAATGCGTAATAGGCAGACACCTATCCAGACCATAACACAGGAATTCCAAACTGCATCAGAAGCCACTAAAAGTACTATGACAGTTAGGCAGGAGGTGAGAAAATTTGGATTTCATGGTTGAGTAGCTGCTCAAAAGCCACACATCATGCCAGTAAAAATCAAATGACACTTCGCTTGGTGTAAGGAGCGGAAACATTGGTTAATTGAACAGTGGAAAAACATTTGCATGGAGTGACGAATCACAGTACACCACGTGGCGATCCGGTGGCAGGGTGTGGATATGATGAATACTTGGTGAACGTCATCTGCCAGCGTGTGTAATGCCAACAGTAAAATTTGGGGGACAGTGGTGTTATGGTGTGGTCATGTTTTTATGAAGGGGCCTTGCACGCCTTGTTGTTTTGCATGGCACTATCACAGCACAGGCCTAAATTGATGTTTTAAGCACCTTCTTGCTTCCCACTGTCGAAGAGAAATTCGGGTATGGCGATTACAGCTTTCAACATGATCAAGCACCTATTGATAACACGCAGCCTGTGGCAGAGTGGTTACACGACAATAACATCCCTGTAATGGACTGGCCTGCACAGAGTCCTGACCTCAGTCCTACAGAACACCTTTGGGAAGTTTTGGAACACCTACTTCATGCCAGGCCTCTCCGACCAACATTGATACCTCTCCTCAGTGCAGCACTCCATGAAGAATGGGCTGCCATTCCCCAAGAAACCTTTCAGCACCTGATTGAATGTATGCCTTCGAGAGTGGAAGCTGTCATCAAGGCTAAGGGTGAGCCAACACCATATTGAATTCCAGCATTACCGATGGAGGTCGCCACAAACTTGTAAGCCATTTTCAGCCAGGTGTTCGGGTACTTTTGATCACAAAGTGTACCTTACAGTAAACAGTACATTCCACTGTGGGGCAATTCGCCATCTCAATGTACTATAAGAAAGTAGAACAGTATCTTACATTGTTAGTGGTAAATTCACCATTAGCACAAAATACTTTTGGGCTGAAGCCTTGTCTGTTTTTGGATTACAGGTCATTGACAGGAGCTCATTTAGTGACCCAATAGGTCCAGTTTCAAGATTTGGACTCTCTATTGTGATTGTATGTCCAAATGTTTGAGAATACCTTGGCTTGGACAGAAAATTTTGAGTCTCATGTGTCCCTTAACCCGTCAGCAACATCAAATTTTGTTGCCTCCACCCTATTTGCATGACCAAGTGCAGCAAGGTCACGGTCAAGGTCAAGGTCAAGGTCAAACTGCAGCATAGGCAGAGACTCTGTCATTTTTCCCCATTTTGTCTAGTCAGCGGGCCACCCCTTTGGTGATAATTAAGCAACCAAATGGCACCATGTGCCTTTGCAGCAATTTTAAACTAACAGTCAAAGCTCAATGTGTCATGGATTGTATCCCATTTCATGTCCGGAGGAATTTTTGGTGAAGTTATCAGGTCCCTAGTATTTTTTACACATCAACTTGTGCAACACTCACCAGCAGTTGCCACTGGATGCCACATCTCGGCATTCCTTCCTGTTCCACACCCTGTTTGTGCTTTACCACTTTAATCACTTGCCCTTTGGTATTTCATGTGCCCTGAGAATTTATCAGAGATATTTGGAGCATTACCTGTTGTGTCAACTACCTCGATGACATCTGTGTCACAGGCTCCCGTGAGAGAAAAATTTACACAATCTGCATGTGATTTTCCAACACCTTCTGGAGAATGGCCTTTGTTGCAAATTGGAAAAATGTAGTAGTTTTGCTCCAAACATGCATTTTTGGGTTACATGCTTAGCCAAGATGGCCTTACCACTATGGATGAGAACATCAAAGCCACCATCAACCAGTCGCTAACCACAACCCTGAAGAAGCTCCAGTCCTTTTTGGGCAAGATTTCTTATTATGCTAAGTTCATTCTCTAGGCTGCATACATCTGCCATCCTCTTAACTGGGTTTACCAAAAGGGCATCAAATTCATGTGGTCTGCAGACTGTCAATGGGCTTTCCAGTCCCTCAAGTAGTGTTTGTGCTCCACTCTGATTGATTTCTTTTATGCCGGGTAAGTCACTAATCCTGGTCACCAATGCAACCAAGTATAGCATTGGTGCAGTCCTGTCTCACTGGAACCCAGATGGTACCAGGTAGCCCATTGCTATACATGTTGAATATGCTCTCAATGACACAGAGTAACTATTCACTAATGGGAAAGAAGGCACTGGCTATCATTTTCAGCATCAAAAACTTTCAGTGGAATTGGGTGGGCTCTTTCTCTTAAATTATTACTATTACACTCATGACACTGGCTCATGCACAGGTCGTCAGCTGCAGAGGTTCACTGTTAGCAGTGTTCAGTGCACTGTACTGTGTATCAGACACACTAGTACTCGGTCCAGCATTAAAGTCTGATGTTAGTTCCGTCACAGTCTGCCACCTGTTTTGTTTTACCAGTCTGCCCAGCCTACAACATCCAACATCTGTAATGAGGAGTGGCCACCCAACCCCACAATGCCTGGGCATGGTTTCACCACACACTGACACTAATGACCGTAGCAGTTTTGTCCTCTAAAACCATACCATACCATCACCACACACTGAAGACACTCCCCATAGCAGTCCTTGAACACTGTTGTGCAGTTTCCAAAATGCTCATGCTGAGCCTCTGGGCTGCCTTGGTCAAACTTATATAGATTGTGAGGCTTCCCCATTCTACAGATGGACAGCACACACACTGATACTGCATGTACCATGCATGACTCTGACTAATAGTCATTCTTTGCCAGGTGATGCTGCTACCGCCTGGATGGGTTTATATCAATAGTAGGTCATTGGGCTATTTCTTTCATTTTTCCAGGCTGAAGCATTGTCCTCAGATTCCATGATGCTACTATCAGATCCTTTGTCCGTTTCCTTTGCCAGAGTCATGATACATGTTTTCGATCCAGTTTCCAAGGCTTCTCTTGACATTCCATATTATTATTATTATTATTATTATTATTATTATTATTATTTTCAGTATGGGGTTATTGGCCCAACCTCCAATCTGGAGGACCGGGATTTGTATTAGGTTTACTCCTCTAAGGAAGCTGGCTTCACTATGCCTCTAGAGCCCTCCATGACCTACATTGTGGGACACACGTCGTCTGGCTCCTCAGTCAAGACCAATCCGGCTTGGGTGACCCTCCCAGTAACTATGCTACCGCCAGCATAGCTCTCAACTTCAAAAAAGTACACAAACCCTCCCGCCCGACACTCGGATAAAAGGTAGTTGTAGCTCCCAATTAGGATGTACACTGCCACCCGATATCACAGTAAAGAAGCAGCAGAACATTGCGTCCTCAATAAATTTGTTTTCAACCATTTAAAAATCTTGCATTCAGTGAACATCATTTAATTAGGCAACTACTACAATAAAAACAAAAATATGGACACATATTAAAATGTTCATAAGACACAGCAAGCTATATTACATCAATAAATGGTTGACATCCACTATATGGTGGAATGACATTACCTATAACCATCAAACACTCATTCTTCTTTCCAACTTTGACAAGGCTGATCAAGTTCTTTAGAGTTGGCACATTATGAACAGGTGAATCTTGAATAAGAATTGTGTTTGCAGCAACTTTATCAGAGGCTGTTCCCTTGTTGACAACAGTTCGCATCCATGAGTAGTCGAACTGTCTGCCACCTTTTGATAATTCTGGACGGAAAAGCAAAATGATTTCAAGAGTGAAAAATGTCACAAAAGAAAAACAATTTGAATGAAATAAATTCAAAATATAAAATTCAGTTTATCATAAATAACATAAACAAGTATATTTAAAGACAAAAATGAACTATTTCAAGCTAAATGGTTGACTGCTGTAGGCTATTTCATATTCATAAAAAATATATTCCATGCTGTACATACTGTTTGTATATGAACAAGTCTCATCATTTAGTAGTTTCTTTGCTTCTAATTTTAAATGTTCTATTTCTGCATCTGACACTTTTGAGAATTCCTCTGGATCATCTGGAACCTAAATACAAAAATATATGAAAAATAATAGCATAAGGGCAATCTAATTAAATCACAGGCTTAAATGACATGTTAAGTCTAAATTAAACAGGCCTTTCCTTAATAATGAGAGCAATTATAGTAAATTATCTACTTTCAGTGACTATATTTGGAAGATAGCTAATTGCAGTGCATCCAGTAGAAACATTGGGGCTTTATTCACTTAATTTAAATCATCACAGGACTGTAGAATACTCTTTGTGAAAAATAAATGACATGAAGATTATGGTTCAAGAAAGTATAGTTTAATTATCTTTAAAGACTGTACACAACTACAATTCCTATTAGTAATAACTAAAATAAAAAAATCAGTATCCTATTGTGCTTGCTTCTATGATAATGAAGCATTCAAATATTTCCCATTGGACCCTCATAGACAAAGTGAACAATAATAAGACTGACAAACCGCAGGGACAGATTCCTGACTCGAAATGGAGGGAAAAAGGTCCTATGAATAAGTGTCCACAAATGCATCGTTGCCACAATAGATGGCACTGACAAATGACAGTTCCTGACCAAGTACCATGTGTTCTTTGTATGTTGCAGGCTGTGTGACTGACGCAGCATACTGAAAGCAGCAGAACAATCTGATATTCCTGCCGAGAACAAGCAGAGATGGTGTTTGTGTACAGATAAGCAGATGGAAAAGGTCAAGGGGCAGCATGGTTATACCAAAACAAGTATGCTCACAGACACCAACCACATAATAAAACATTTCAAGCCCTTTTTGTATGTTTACATGATCATGGTTCCCTTCAGACAGATGAATATGCATGGAGGCTGCGGACTGTGCATATATGAGATATGGGGGACCAGGTTCTACAGGATATTGGGACAAACCGTAGTACAAGGTCCAGGCAAGTGGCTCACCAACAATGTGCAAGAGACAGTACGATTAGGTGTATCCTGCATGACAATCACTACTATCACTATCACCTGCAGTCACATGGAGGACACATTGAACATCTGTTGTAAAGTGGATGCGATACAGCTCTGTACTGGATTCAGGGATGATTTATTGTCGTTGCACGCACATCGTCTATTTCCCGATACATGTTCATAGGACCCTTTTCCCTCCATTTCCAATCAGGAATTCAACCCTGCAGTTTGTTTTATTAATGTTCACCCTGTATATTATCATCAATATGTAGTGTTATCACTCCATTGGTCACAGAAAAGTTTATGCTGTTCAGATATTTCACACAATATTTTTTATACGTCACATGCAATGAAGGATATTGCTTGGAATAAAATTATACACACTTCACAAACTGCTTTCACTGTGGAGTGGAATCAATCTGGACCACAGCTCCATACAACACAGTGTGACTATATGTCCAATAGGCAATTAAATATGAGGATATAAGAGAGCTAAGAACCCTCCTCCCCCCTCCCACCTCTCTCTCTCTCTCTCTCTCTCTCTCTCTCTCATACACACACGCACATGCGTGCACACACATACCCAACCAAGAATCAGGAGAGATGAGGATACAAGAAATGATTGGTTCTAGATGTGGAAATGATGAGAGTTAAAACCAAGAGAAATTAACATGAAAGATATCTACCCGGTTAATATGTGAAAGGTAAATGCTTCATTTGCAGGTAAGAAATAGGTAAGAAATTGGAAAGAGTTAGAAACTAGAAATTTGAATAAACTAGAATGAAATATAAAAAAAGAAAGGTTGATGAAAGCAAAAAGGGATAAGACAATGGTACACATGAATAAGAATAAAAGGACAAAGCAGAGGAGAAACTGAAGGAAGGAGAAAGTGACAGAAAAGACAAAATACAGCAAAATAAAATAACAAGATAAATAGAACCACAAAGATAGGAAGAGAAAAGTAATGCTCAAAGTAACGGAAAGTGGGTGGAAATGATACTGTGGAGGAGAGACCTGTTGTGAATATAGTAGTGTACACTAAAAACAAGAGTGTGGCAAAAGTCTATATCCTAAAGAACCAGTTAGTATCTGTAGTGTATAAGTGCTGGTGCTGGGAGAAAAGACGCAGATAATCTCTGCTCTTGTATTCCCCAACCTGCTCACCAAAAAATTCATTTTTTTTACAAATCAGTTTATTTTTGGGTACACTCCTATTCTCAAGTTTATTGTAGTAAGCTTTGTTTACAAGTTCTGAATCTCTGTTGATTAATAAATGGGAACCTATCCATTTCACGGAAAAGAAATGAACAAAGCAAAATACATATCTTTACAACAATAGTGAATATACTCGTACTCTTGCAAAACCTCTCACTGCACGCCAACAGTAAGTGTCTTAACTTTTATGCATACGTCCGAGAGAAACGTAAATAACATATAGTATACACTCTACAGGATACATTTCTTTATAAATGGTAATAATGAAGATGTTAACACACAGCACAACATTTTTATAGCAGTGGTGATGTCCCTTGATATCATTCATGTGATCAGTTCTGAAGTGTTCAATACTAACTCCCATTGTGTCAACCAGTGCACTTGAGGTATCAGGCTACTATAAACAATTCACTACTTTTCAAAACTCTGTGTTTTCCAAAGTATTAGATGTACAAATGTGATTGTAACATAAACAGAACCACAAACTCACCACGTTTGCATTTCACATGCTAAAAATGTTCTATGAATGCCTCTCTGGCCACATGACACATGTCCAAGTGTTAGTCAAGTTTGTTCCATACTGTAAGTAGCAACAACCTGTCAATAGTCATCACAACAGCACTGATGCTTTCTCTGGGTTTTTCCAGTGTTCTTGGCATTGAGTGCATGTAAACATGGTCCTTAATGTACCACCAGAGGACACAGTCACAATGTGTTTGGTCAGTCAACCTGTGGGGCAAAGGGGACAAAGCACATCACCTACAACACTATGCCCAGTTCAGCGATGTGGAAGTTTGTCATTTAGATAGTGATGTACATTGATGATTCAATGACAGGGTGCTCCATCCTGTCTGGAGATGAAATTCTCAGAATCGATAGTCAGTCATGGAAATAACCAGAATTGCAACGTATCAAGACAACATGTACTCATCATAGTCTTTCCAAAGAAAAAAAACGGCCCACACAGCTTCCTCTGTAACATTCATCAACCAGTACTCTACTGTTTACAGAGAAAATCAGTGTCCCTATACTCCTGATACTAACACATAATGCTCTGTTCATGTGACGGTTCTTTTTCATAATTCCTTTTGAATGCAAGGGTGCACTGTTCTAACAGATAAACATCTCGCATTTTCCAACAGACAAAAGCTCTTTTCTGGCTTTATAGCCATTCTGTCAAGGCACTGCACTCGTAACACCAACTGGTGGGCACAATGCAAACTTCATGAGTTTACGGTTTTATTTACACATTAATCAGATTTGTAGATGTAATGATTAAAAAAAAAAAAAAGAACTTTGAATAATTCATAATAGCACTGTTCATTGAGCAAATAAGTACACTGTAAAAAAGATTTGTTCTTTGGATTTTTCTTCTAACTTTGTTCATTTTTCTTTAGATACATACACAAATGCTCAATGTGCAAGGATTCATAAGTGACTCAAGTTTTATTTCAGAACTTCTCCATAATTCTTCAGGAGTAACAGTCTGAACAGCTTTTGTTGGAGATTGATTCTTCAGACAGACCGCAGTGTGAATGGCTTAAGCTCAAAATTGTTGCATCCTGCATCAGTAAACATCGATCTTGCCTTTTTAATGATTGTCGGATTCAGAAATTCTGTATCTCTGTGTTGGTCTTGTGTGTAAATAATTGCTGTCTCACACTGAATTCAATTTGTCTTTTAAGGATGACTTCATATGCTGACTTACAAACTCAATTCCATTATCTGTTCAAAGTATTTAAATTTTTTTGACTACTTTCCTTTTCTACTTTTTCTTTGAACTCAATGAAAGTACAGCACTCTGCTTTTGTTGATTTTAGCGTATAACCAAATGGCTTCCTTGACATATCACCCATAAAAAGTGAGTATATAATGTGCTCCTGAATATGAAGTTATGCCCATTAGTCCACAAACATTGGAATGTACTATATCATGTAGATCTTTTGCTCTTCTAATTGACGTTTCAGGAAAAGGTTATCAACAGTTTGTATTAGAAATTCCTCCAAGATACTTTAATTTTGCAGTCGTTAACATAAGCATTGCATTATTATACAGCACCTTACTATCACAGATACAAAAAGATACACACAGGAATTCATCTTGTTCAAAAAAAGTTGTTCAATGACAAAATAATATGAATGCAGTAAATAAAAGCATATTATTATGGGATGCCATAAAGCATAAAACTGGAAAGTACAGTAACATGCAAATCGAAGGAGTGGAGCAACAGAAAATCCTGAGGAATGGGCAAATTTTGTGAATGATTATTTCCCCGGTATTGTGGAGAAGTTGCAATAAAATCTCTCCAAACACGTCAATTACATGCAATGAATTATACTGCAAGAACAAATACATTGTTCGCCATAGGAAAGTTTGAGGTCAGGAAGAAAATAAAGAAATTAAAAAATAAGAAATCAGCAGGCATACATGAGGTTCTAGTCTCTGTTCCGAAGGCATGCATACAACATATGAACCCCCTTAACAAACATAGTGAACGAGTCTTTTAAACCAGGTGTTTTTCCAGAACACTTAAAGCACATGCTTATTAAACAAAGATAATGCAGAGAGTATGGAAAACGACATGTCATTTTCAGTATTGTAATAACAGAACCAAATCTTGAAAGGTAGACTAATGAGTTGCATAAATAGGTACAGGCTTTTTAATGGAATAATTTGATTTCTGATGTGGGAGAAGTACAATATTGGCTTTAACAAAATTCACAAAAGTGGTAGTTAAAGCTCTTGACAAGTGCCTCTGTTTGCACAGCTTCCAGGAGAGAACAAATTAAGTCAACTTGTTCATTTATTTTGAGACAAGCGAAAATGCGACAGCAGCAAAGATGAAATTGCTCTAATAAATGCCTAAAGGATGATATATGACAAAAACAATAACCGACACTACAAAGTTAAACAGTGAGAGTTATGTTGCAGATCATTTTTAAACCACAGAAACGAGCCATATGAATAATAACTAAAAGTATTGGTTGGGCTCAGTGTGAAGAACTAATTAAAATAAACAGGTATCCTTACTGAACAAAGTGAACACATCTACCAATCTGCTGCACATATCAGTGAAAACATTAGTAAGCATTTCACTAAAAGTTTTACAAATAATTATGGAATAAGAGCCATATAGTGCCTGACAATAACGTCTCATTCTCCTGAGCTCAACAACTCACTCATCGGGTGGGGGGGATACTGACTTGGTTTTCCAGATGGATTGAAGGGGGACATGCATATATATATGTTCGTGGTCCTGCAGTCACCAGTGTGTGTCCAGTGGGTAGAGTGGCACAGTGCATAGTTATGTTTTATATTATATTTGATACAAACTGTGTATGATCAAAAGAACATTATATAACAGAGACCAACCAAATGTGGCAATGCAGTTATTATGATAATGACTCAGGAGACTGGAGTTTGAGCTGTCTGGTATCCTAATTTTTTTATTTATTCATTTATTTTGTTATTAGTATTTATTATTGTTAATTTTTATTTATATATTATTTAACCTGATCTGATTAGAGCCATCGGGCCCTCTCTCGCATCGGACCAGAGTGTCACACATACAGTACCTTTTTTACATTGCAGTTACCTAAAAAATAACAATTATAACATGACAAATAATATTAAACTATTTGAGTGTCTATAGTGACAATTCAAGTAAATAATTCTAAGAACTACTAAAGATAATTTTGATAGTACTACTACTACTAAAAAAGATAATTTTGACAGTACTACTACTACTACTACTACTACTACTATTCCTGATGCTGCTGCTGCTGCTGCTGATGATGATGATGATGAAGATGATGATAATATATGTTATAGCTGTCTTCTGAAGCTAGAGACATTATACAGTTCTCTAATATAATGCAGGAGGTTATTCCAGAGTAAGGTCCCTGTTACTGAGAAGGATTTCGAGAAAGTAACTGAATGATGGAGGAGAACAGAAGGTTTTGCTCTGCTGGGAAGGGGTGTTTCTGCCATGTTGTTCACACAAGAGCTTTAAGATCAAGGAGACATATGACAGACAAGTGTATGTTGCTTATATAGTATAGAAGGCAGAGGGTATGGAAATCTCTGCACACCTTGCCTGCACATGGCTGGGGAAGCTGTGCATATCATGGTGACATACGGACATCAGAGATATAATAAACAAAGGCATTTGCGACCACTTCCAGGTGCCGAATTAGAAGTATGAATGTTTGTACAAGTTTCTTTTTCAGATCAAGAGGGTACAGCTTTTTATATTTTTGTACAGCGTGGAGAGATATTGATGCCTTCTTGCCCATTGCTGTTTTGAGCTGAGCCCAGTTTAGATTTTCAATTGTTGTTATTACTCCTAGACTCTTTGCTGAGGGAGAGAAGTTGTTTTCTATCCCATTCAGGGTTAAAGATGGCAGGGATTACCTATATTTTGGGCTAATGAGCCTAGAATGACCAACCAGTACCATTTGGCTTTTGGATGAGTTCAGCATAACCCTATATCCTGCATCCATTCTGATATGCACACAGGTCAGGTATTGAGATTCATGATAGCCCTCTTCAGGTTTTCCTTGGTTTTCCTAAATAATTTCAGACTTCAGTATGGCCACAACTGACCACTTGTCCTTTCCTCATAAAACATACATATGTATTATGCGTGTGTATATTGGAGCTACCTATTTGCAATGTACTATGATAATGACAAATCCCATATCACTGTGAGATTGTCCCTGGAGAAATAAATAAACGAGTAATTCAGAATCTTTCCTAATAAGATCCAAGATCCAGCTAAAATTTTACTGGAAATGGTAATGAATTATAATAACGGGTTGCTTGTGCCCGGCAAAAAGAAGCAGACATCCCAGTGTGAGTGAAGTGAATGTGGAGCGCGTATGAGAGACATTCATAACGAGTCCAAAGAAATCGGTGCATCATGCAGCAATGACTGATGCCTCAAATGCAATCGGACTCTCCGTTCATCTTTCAGCAGGATGGGGCTCCACCCCATTTTCATTGTGAACTTTATGGGTACCTGAACATGGAGCTGCTGCATCGATGGATCGGCTGTGCTACAGAAGGGGACAACAGTTTCATGAAATGGCCTCCCCGATCACCAGATCTCACTCCGTGTGACTTTTTTCTGTGGGGATACATTAAAGATCTTGTGTATGTACTGCCTCTGCCATGTGATTTAGCAGAGCTCTGGGAGAGAATACGGGAAGCGAATGCCACAGTCGATGATGCCATAGTGGGATGGGTACTGCAAGAATTCAATTACTACACTGACGTCTGCCGAGTCACTCATGGTTCGCATGTCGAATGTTTGTAAAAAAAGCTTTCAGAGTTTCTCTTCAAAATGCAATATGTATGACATCTGCACAATATGTAGTTCTTGTACAATAAATAATTGAAAGTGTTCTGGACTTTATGTACACCCTGTATTGTGATTCAACGGATACAGACATACAGTTGTAGAAGAAGTGGATAAAAATTGAGTTATTTATTATTAAACTGAAAGGAAACTAGACTAATTTTGTTAATGAATATTGCTTCAAATGCATCATATGATATATTTCTAAATAACTTAAAGTGTACATTTATATAACATATAATCTACAAAGATTATGCCAAAAATTCAAAGTATTAAAAAAATCCTAACTGCAATGAATACCTGTTTGTACCATTTTCCCATCTCATGTGTTCCAACATCGTCTTCTATTTCATGAAAAGTTGACACCACACTTTTCTTTTTTTTAGAGCTAAAACGTTTGGGTTCTGATTTCACTGTATCAACTTTCATGTTACTAGTCTACAGCTACCTGAAAATGTAAGTAAATGCTGATAACAATACGAATATATACTGTGTCACAACAATACATGCACTTCTGCATTAATCTGTCATCATGGACTGCATTAAAAAACAGCATAATTATTTCTGAAAATGTTTGACAAACTTGAGAAATCACTGAACAGTTTCTACATTGCAGCATGCAAACTACCGAAAATCAAAATAAAATAAATGTTAAACAAGAAAACAAACAGTTCTATAAAATAATTAAATGAGTTCAACAACAAAGTAAAAACAACAACACAAAAAGGTCACATTTTAAAACTAATTCATCACATACATTCACGAAATTAAGACTACATTCAAATTTATACAAATACACTAGTTGAAGACTACCCCAACACAGACAGTTGTAAATGAAGGTTCTAATGAGACTAGCACCACAAGAGAAGAGACTAAATTATTGGGCAAGACATAAGAACATCATATAACTCTAAAAAAAGGAACATTGGTCTATAAAATGGCATAACAACACACCCACATACGTGGAAAATGTTTGCTGAAGACAACAAAAATCAGTTCACATCTAGTGCAATACTCATTATTCAGAAGTCTGGGACCTAATTTTTTATACTTTGATCCTTGCCAAAAATATATTTAAATTACTTTTCAGCTTTTTATTATGCATGGTACTGCCCTTTTTCAAAAATCACAAAAATACTACATTCATCTGCAATGATCGCTATTATTCATAAAACACACACATAATTCAAAGCAGAAAGCATACCTATGACCTACGAAAGACCTTGATGGAACTGATCTTAAAACAACACTACAATGTATAGTTGAAACAAGTGAATAAATAGTGACTGTAGAAGAGAGGTGGGCAAGTTGAATACCATAGTGTTTCAACACAAATATTGTTTTCTGTGCGCACTATACTTTGGAGAGAGTTCAGTACAGCTTATCACGATATTGCATTACACACTCCTTGTTTTTAGTATCAGGATGTAAAATGAAGGTTACTCCTAACGTCCACAGACTTGCTTAATCCTTTATAAGAGTTTTTGAAGTGCATTCATACGAGACTGTTTTCAACCAGGTTTGATCTTGTTAGTAAACAACGCCTGAAACGTTGTGATAACATATTACAAAGCTACCAGTTCTTACAATGGGTGGTTTCTCATAGGCAGTTGCATTCCAGAAAAATTACACCTACACCTACACCTTCACTTCACCTACACTTACATCCACAACTATACTCTGCAAACCACTGTGAGGTGCGTGGCAGAAAGTACCTTCCATTGTACCAGTTATTAGAGTTTCATCCTGCTCCATGTGTAGAATGTAGGAAGAATGATTACTTGAATGCCTCTATGCATGCAGTAATTATTCTAATCTTATCCTCGTGATCCCTATGTGAGCGATACGTAGGGGTTGTAGTACATCCCTTGAGTAATCAGTTGAAGTCAGGATGTTTAAATTTTGTTAATACACCTTCTCAGGACAGTTTACATCCATCTTCAAGAGTCTTCTGCTTCAATTCTTTCAGTATCTCTGTGACACTCTCCCACTGATTAAATAGACCTGTGACCATTCATGCTGCCCTTCTCTGTATACGTTCAGTATAACCATTTAGTCCTATCTGGTACAGTTCCCATACACGTGAGCAATATTCTAGAGCTGGTCACATGATTGATTTGTAAGCAATCTCTTTTGTAGACTAACAGTCTACCAATAAACTGAAGTCTACCACCTGCTTTACCCACAACTGAACCTCTGTTGTCATTCCATTTCATATGCCTACAAACTGTTACAGCTAGTTATTTGTACAAAATGGCCAATTCCAAAATGACTCATTGATATTATAGTCATAGGATACTATGTTCCCCCCCCCCCCCCCCTGAAGTGCACAACTCTGAACACTTGGAGCAAGTCTCCAATCTCATCAAGATCTGACTGAATACTTATGCAGCTTCTATCAGATAGAACTTCATTATAGATAACTGCATCATATGCAAAAAAACCTGATTTTACTATTAATATTCTCTGCAAGTTCTTTAATATACAAGATGAACAACGAGGTCCCAAACACTTCCCTAGGGCACACCTGAATTATTTCTACATTATTTATTTATTTATTTACTTACATGTCAAGTTCCGTAGGACCAAATTGAGGAGCAAACCTCCAAGGTCTTGGAACATGTCAGTACATGAAATTACAACATAAAAGTAATAACAGATAAAAATAAAATGTTTATGAACCCAAAAAAGTCAAGCCAATAAGGTTCAGTAAATGCAGTCAACAATATAACATAAGAATCAGCTTAATTTTTCAAGGAACTCCTTGACAGAATAGAAGGAGTGACCCATGAGGAAACTCTTCAGTTTTAATTTGAAAGCGCATGGATAACTGCTAAGATTTTTGAATTCAAGTGGCAGCTTATTGAAAATGGATGCAGCAGTGTACTGCACACCTTTCTGCACAAGAGTTAAGGAATTCACATCCAAATGCAGGTTTGATTTCTGCCGAGTATTAACTAAGTGATAGCTGCTTATTCTTGGGGATAAGCTGATATTGTTAACAAGTTTTGAAAGGCCAATGTCAAAATACCCAGACTAGAGAACAGGAGTCGACAAGAGGTTCACGAACTTACACCACTTATTGCCCGAACTGCCTGTTTCCGGTCCAAAAATATTGATTTAGAATAGGAAGAGTTACCCACAAATATAATACCATATGACATAAGTGAATGAAAATAAGCAAAGTAGGCTAATTTTTGTGTCAAATGATCACTTACTTTAGATACCATTCGAATAATAAAAATGGCAGCATTAAGTCTTCGAACAAGATCCTGAATGTGGGCTTTCCGCAACAGAATAATATCAACCTGAACACCTACAAATTTTAACTGTTCAGTTTCACTGATCATATGCCCATTCTGTGAAACTGAAATGTTGGGTTTTGTTGAATTATGTGTTAGAAACTGTAAAAACTGAGTCTTACTGTGATTTAGCATTGGGTGACTTAGCAAGTCACCAGCCAATAAGAGTTTACTAGCCGGAAATGGGTGACGTTTCCTCGATTATGACTGCCCATCCAAGATAACATGCTGCGTCCTCCCTACCAAAAAGTCCTCAATCCAGCCAAAAATGTCACTTGATACCCCACATAATTGTACTTTTGGCAACAAGCGTAGGAGCAGTGCATCCCATTGTACCAGTTCTCAAGAAACACTGCATCCACCTGGTTGTCCACCGGGGACCTGGAGCTTTGTTCAATTTTAAATATTTAAGTTGTTTCTCAACACCACTGACACTAATACTTATTTCACTCATCTTTCCAGTGGTTCGAGGACTAAACTGGGGCAATTCTCCTGGGTTTTCCTTTGTAAACGAACATTTGAAAACGGAGTTAAGCATTTCAGCTTTTGCTTTGCTACCCTCAGTTTCAGTTCCCATCTCATTTGCTAACAGCTTTTATGTACGAACAGAATTTCTTTGGATTTTGTGAAATGTCATTTGAAAAACTTCTGTGACTGTATACATTGAATTGCTCCCTTGATGGCCAAATGTATTTCATTCTCCACCTCTCTATCTACAGCCCTACACTTTGTTTTACATCTACTATGCAGTAATCTCTGTTTTTTTAGAAGTTTTTTTACAGTGACTGTATACCACGGACGTTCCCTCCCATTATGAACTACTATACTTGGTACATATCTATTATCCAGTGAGTGGTCAACTACTCTTTTAAACTTGTTCCAGAGTTCCTCTACATCAGTGTTTCCCAATCTTCCTTAGACCATCACCCCAGAGTGCAATTAGATATTAGTTAGTACCTCCACTTACCCCCCCCCCCCCCTCCCCCCTCCTCAACCCTGCTGTCTGTTGTTGAGTTTACTTCCTCAACTGACATTGCAAGCTTATTAGAAACTGGCTAAGTGAATTTCTGTACACTGTGTAAAATGTAAATTTGAAGAAACCAATCTTTACAATCTACGGTACAGTGTGGTGTGGTGCAAAGTATATACACGAATAGTGTACATAGTTGTTGCAACAGTATCATGTCAGATTTGAAGAGGAAAGACTTTAAAGTGTGCTATTGCAAGAAACCTTGTTCTATTTCCGTGTGACATCTCTGACATAGCATATCATCTGCATGAAAAGTACAAGGGTCACTCCAAAAAATTGCACACTATCTTTTTTTAAATCCATCTTTTATTCTACATGTTTGAAAGTTTTACAGTGTGTAGATACATCCTTTAGGAACAATATTTTAATTTCTCCACATGATTTCCATCCCTCTCAACTGCCTTACGCCATCTTGGAATCAGTGCCTGTATACCTGCACAATAAAATTCTGGGCCAACCTGTTGGAGCCACTGTTTGGCAGCGTGCACAAGGGAGTCATCATCTTCAAACCTTGTTCCATGAAAAGAGTCTTTCAGTTTCCCATAGAGGTGATAGTCGCATAGAGCCAGGTGAGGACTGTAAGGTGGGTGTTTCAGTGTTGTCCATCTGAGTCTTGTGATCACTTCCATGGTTTTTTGACTGACATGAGGCTGTGCATTGTCGTGCAACAGCAAAACATCCTGCTTTTGCCAATTTGGTCGAACACGACTCAGTCGAGCTTGAAGTTTCTTCAGTGTCATCACATATGCATCAAAATTTATGGTGGTTCCACTTGGCATGATGTCCACAAGCAAGAGTCCTTTGGAATCGAGAAACACCATAGCCATAACTTTTCCAGCAGAAGGTGTGGTTTAGATTTTTTTTTTTTTTTTCCTTGGGTGAATTTGCATGATGCCACTCCATTGATTTCCTCTTCGTCTCTGGTGAAAAATGATGGAGCCATGTTTCATCACCTGTCACAATTCTTCCAAAAAGTTCATCTCCACCACTCTCGTACTGTTCCAAAAGTTTGCTGCACACCGTTTTTCTTGTTTCTTTGTGAGCCACTGTCAACATCTTGGGAACCCACCTGGCACAAACCTTTTTAACGCCAACACTTTCAGTAATCTGCAAACACTTCCTTCCCCTTTCCCAACATAGCGTGACAATTCGTTCACTGTAATACATCTGTCAGCAGTCACCAATTCGTTAACTCTCTGCGAAGACAATCCTCAATATTGCCGTGCCTGCTTTCATCACGTAACCTGCTTGCCCACCGACTAACTGTAATGCGATCGACAGAAGCATCTCCATACACCTTTTTCAACCAATTGTGGATGTTTCCCACTGTCTTGTTTTCACAGCACAGGAATTCTATGACAGCATGTTGCTTCTGACGAGCATCAAGTGTAGCAGCCATCTTGAAGACATGCTGTGACGGCACCATCCAAGGGGACAGGTTGAACTAAGTTTGAAAACAAGCAGGAAGGATGTATCAACACACTTTCACACAGGCAGAATGAAAACTGTATTTTTACAAAAATAGTGTGCATTTCTTCTGGAATGACCCTCATATATTTTCAGCACTTCACAAAATGTTTTCACCCATACCTGCACTACCATCGCTGAAGAGCCACTACCCTTCTCCACACATCCAGTAGGTGAGCTCTTTTTATATGTTTAGTGTGGTGTGATGGCTGCGCTGACTATTGGGTGACTTAACAAGTCGCCTGACAATTAGAGTTTACTAGAAGGAAATGGGTGATGTTTCCTTGATTATGACTGAGCATGTTCTTTGAGACTCAATGTTTGAATTTAAAAAGTTGATGATTGATAATGTTGTTGAATACAGTACATTGAAAATACATGCAAAAAGATGAGACTGAGTTATAAGTGGCTAAAGAAAAGGTGGTGGTTGGGCCCCTTTTCACATATTGGCTCAGTCCAGAACACTTAGTGTTGACTGTTTTGCTTTTCCATTACTGCTGCAACCTAGCAGTAGTTGTATCACAGCTGCTTGGTAAAGCTAAGGGTTGCAAATTGTTTGGCAAACACCAATTGTGGATTACATTAGCATTTCGTCTCTTATATTTCCCCTCTCCACAATGGCCTAAAATATTCCCTTAATTCTGCCACCACCTGTGATGCAAATCATCTGTCTTTTGAGCCACTTATAACTTGTTTAGTCTTTCATATGTCAACAGGACGAAGTCAAGCAAGAAATTAGAATCAGGGTAAACGTTACTAGGAAGAAATGAAAAACCAGCGAATTTTTAGCACTGATCTTATGGGTTTTTCACAGGCACTAAGAATTTATGGTGTAGAATCATGAAAAACGTAAAATTGGAGGACATAAAATCAAAGTTTCACTGTATCCACATTGAAGCAGACACTTGTTACAAAACACACTTCTCCTGCAGTATTCCTCTGCATTGTGGCACTTTGTGACCTGCAAACTGCAACCCCATTTAAAATCAACCAAGTTAAAGTGTGTGCACTGTACTTATAGTTCGTAAATCACTTGATTGTGGCGTTCTTTACTTCTGAACTGGCAGAAATTGGAAGACTTCAGGCTGGAAACGCTTTGTTTCTCACCAGTCACTAAGAGTAGCAATAATAATAATAATACATTATATACATTATAGTAGCCCTTATGTTGTTACTGCTGTGTCATGCTGTCAATAAATTCATTTATATGTTTTGAAGTGAGTAATGAAGAAATTTCTGGACTACTGCAGGTAGTACCTACAACCTGCAGAGGACATTTCCTGCTGTAATTTCCGCTGCATTAATGCTACTAATTGAGAAAAAGTAATCACTGATAAATTATATAATCAATATTATAGTCTTAAAAAACTGTGATAATAGTAATGATCTTTACAAAATAATTTAGTTTTGTGACCGAAAGAGAATCAAATCATTTAGTTTGTACCCCTCAGAAAATTTCATTTTATTACACCCAGGTTGGGAAGCACTGCTTTACATGCTGTTGATCTGTGCTGAAAATTTCAAGTTCTTTGTTGAGATATGACACTACTGATTTTTTATCTAGTTTACTGAACATATATATCTCTCTGTTTGTTTTAGTTGTCATTTGTGCTTTGGTAATCATTGTTGTCACAACCGCATTATGGTCACTGATATCAGTTTTGTTGTGGACATCCTCAAAGACGTCAGGTCTAGTTGTTGCCATCAGACCCAATATATTCCCATCATGAGTGGGATTCCTAGCTATCTGTTCTAGGTAGTTTTCAGAGAAGGCATTTAGTAAAGCTTCACAGGGTATCTTATAATGCCCACCACTAACAAAACTGTTATTTTCCCAATTAATTGTTGGATGATTTAAGTCTCCACCAGTGATTACAGTCTGGTTCTCTCAGTGAATTGGTTGCTGAACAATGATGTTTTTTTTTTCCAATATGGGGTTGTTAGCCACATGATGGTAGAAGGAGGAGAGGACAACCATGTGTGAGATGGCTGGAAGATGCAGAAGCCGACCTGAGAGCAGTGGGAGTGAGGAGGTGGCGCAGGCGTGCTGAAGATCAAGACGATTTGAAATCTGTGATTGAGGAGGCCAAGGTCCTCAGAGCACCATAGTGTCATGGAATCAGTCTGTCAGCCAGCCAGTCAATGATTACAGTATGATTGTGGAATTTACAAACACGTGGACTGAGGTTTTCTTTAGGTTTTCAGTTACTTCAGGAGATGAGTCTGGGGGGGCAATAGAAGGATCCGATTATCATTTTATGCCCACTCCTGATACTGAGTCTTCCTCCAACAATCTCACATGCAGCTTCAATTTCTATCTCTGTGGATTTGTGTTTCTTGTCTACTGTGAAAAATACACCATCTCCATTTCCCATTTGCCTATAGTTTCGATATACACTAAAATTTTCCACAAAATCTCACTACTATCAAGTTCAGGTTTCAACCAGCTTTCAATACCTACTATTGTATGAGCTTCACTGCTTTTCTTGAGCACTTCAATCTCTGGCACTTTGTTGCGAATGCTTTGGCAGTTTACCTTTAGGATTTCAATAACCTCACCCGCAGGAGGCAGTTCTTTCGAACTTACACTGCTACTTCTGGGTTTCCTACAGCTACCGGTATCTGGATTGGATGGAGAGTCGCTTAATCTAAAAACCCTTATGTGCCCCCCCCCCACACACACACACAGTCAGCTACCTGAGAAGTAGCCTCTGATGTGTAGTACCCATCTGACTTATTTAGGGGGACCCTACAGTTTTCAACCCAATGGCGCAAGTCCAGGAAATCACAGACAAGCTTGTCACAGAAATGATCAGTTCTGGGGACAATGCTGCAATTTGTGAGCTTTGTTGAAACTCCACGCATTATGCTGGTCTTCTCAACCTTCTCTGCCAGTTGCTGGCATAACCCAAGCATGACTTCGGAGCCCACACAAGAGGCATCATTTGTTCCAATGTGCACCACAATCTGCAGCTGGTTGCAACCTTTTCCCTCAATGGCTGCCCACCAGGCACACACTGAGTGCACCTGGTGTCCTTTCCTGACCCTTGCTGCCATTTCCCTAAGAGGTACCGTCTTTGCCTTACATTTGAACTGCCAACGATTAATAGACCCTACCCTTTTTTTTTTTGCCTATTCCTGATGCCACTCAGTTTCAGTCTTCTCAGTAATGTATCACATTGTTGTTGTTGGCATTCATACTAAACTGGAATCTGTTGTTAAGCAGAAATAATAGTTAACAGAAAAAATGTAGGTGTGTGATTGTAGTAATATCAAGGTCCTTGGATAATGTGTGTATAGTAGAAGATAGATTATTGACTTTCACAGTATTCTTAAAACCTATTTTTTGAAGATCAAATCCTTTACGAATCATTTTGCACTGCCTCTGCAAGAGCCCTGGACGACAGCAAGAAATCGAAGTGTGCAACATATGTTAGCATGTTCATCTGCAGGTCACCACAAACTTCATAACAGGCTAAGACCTTTTTTACACAGTCGAAATTTTAATTCAATTTTCTACATGTATAAATATATTTCTATTTCTAATTTGTCAATCAAACTACATATAATTTTTATGTGTGAAGTAGTAATATTTTGTTTCACTAATCCTTGAAGGGTGGTCACTGAATCTTAAGACTGATCTTAGTCATCAGGCACACTACCTTCATTTCAGTATCTGATGAACATATCTGTGAATTCTTGCTCTGTTCATGACAAATTTTGACAAATCACACTGTTTTTCATTTAATCTTATCTGTTGCAATGAGGTGTTGCCGATGGGCAAAAGCCGACCAGATAGCAGGCTCCAGGTGGACTGAGTTATCCACCATAGAGCGGTCACAGCGAAAACCACCTTGAGTCAATATCAAACTGTTGAGGGACTCAAGGATCCAAAACAGCCTCAATTCCTGCAACCTCGGTGGGAGGACGATGGCCAAAAATTCGCATGAGTTTTGCCCAGAGTTGTGAAGAGGGGGTGTGCGGTACTATGGCAGCCACATATCATTCCCAGCAAATCCGTTTCTGAAATTTGATTACGTAATGGGCACGAGTGCAGAATCATTTGAAGACCAGCAGGAGAGCAATAGAAGGGTGTCACTTGAAGTGTTGAAGAGGTCAGCGGCGGTCTTTTATGACCGCAGCAATTTCCTGAGTCCACCAAGGGACCAACTTCCAATGGGAGGAACCCAAGGAAGAAGGGATGGCTAAAACAGCTGCGGAAATAATGGCGGCAGTAAAAGTCTGTGTAGACTCACCGATACTACTGTGTGGTAGTACAGGGGGGATGGTAGCAGAGGAGACGGCACACCAATCAGCTTTAGAGAAGGTGCACCTGGGAGGGTGACGGAGCGAGATGTACTGAAGGAAGATCAAAACAATCGGGTAACAATCGCTGTCACATAAGTCATCGTGGACACCCCTCTGAATGGAGGGAAGAAGGCTGGGACTGTAGATGGAGAGGTCAATGGCAGAGAAAGTGCCATGTGCCACACTAAAGTGTGTGGGAGCACCGGTGTTTAGAAGACAGAGGTCAAGCCTGCCAGAACAGCTTCAACTGTCCTGCCAAAGAGGGTTTTGGGCATTAAAGTCCTCTAGAAGCAGGAAGGAGAAGGGAGTTGTTGAAGAAGGGTGGTTAGGGCAAGGGATGTGGGCGGCCTGTCAGGTGGGAGGCAGAGATTACAGATTGTGATTGGACTAGCCAGATGGACCCTGACAGCAAAGGCTTCCAGAGTGGCATGGAGGGGTTCCCATTTACTAATAACGTCCATGCGGATCAAGGTGCAAACACCACCAGAGGCCCACAAGGGGCAAATTCGGTTTCGACAGAAAGCGTGGAACCCATGAAGGGTGGTGAGTAAGAATTGATAAAATGGATCTCCTGGAAAGCAATGCAAGCAGCAGAGGAGGAGGAAAGAAGGGGCTGCAACTCTGGGAGGTGACACAAATAGCCATTACAATTACACTGGAGGATTGTCAAGCTGGAGTCCAAATGGAAAGTGAACAGACCGCAGCCGGTCACGCCGCCGAGTTGCCATCCGTCACCGATGGACATTAACCCATCCTTAGATGCGGTAATGTCTATATAGGTGGGGTCAGACTCTGTTAGTTCATTGGCTGGAGGAGGGGAAGGCCCCCCTCAGGGGGTACCGGAGGGGCTTTGCCCTTGTTCTTGTGTTTCTGTTTCTTCTCTTGTGAAGGAAGAGAAGGGCAGACTGCAGCGAGGTCAGTCACGGAATTACACCTGGCAATCTTGGCACCAACTGGCCATGGATCGCACGGCCACTGTGGAGCTGCAGATCGCCTTTCAGGGTGCGTGGGAGGGGGGGGGGGGGGTGTTGCCGGGAAGAGGAGTGCTGGGAGGGAGCTCCAGTAACAGCGGCTGCTGAAGAAAGGAGTGCTTCTCTGGCAGGAGAGGGGGAGCACCACCCAAAGGGTACTGACGGGGAGGGGGAGGGGGAGGAGGAGTGGGAGAGTGAGGGCAAGGTGGAAGGTGTGGGGCAAATGAGGGAGGGCTGGGAAGAGGAGGGGGTAGGAGGGAAGAATGGACATAACTGAAGCAAAAGTAGAAGTTATAGGCATGGGATGGAGCCGGTCATACTTTCGACAAGCCTCAGTGTAGGTAAGTCGATCTAAGGTCTTGTATTCTTGAATCTGTCGTTCTTTCACATATACCAGGCATGCTGGTGAGCGTGGAGGATGCTGCACGTTACAATTTACGCACACTGGCAGGGGAACACAGGCACTCCCCTCATAGAGGGGCCTCAGAATATGGTGCTGTGAGCAGCAATGCCTATATAAGACAACAAGTGTCTGACACAATTGTTCGATCGGTTACTGCTGTTACAATGGCAGATTATCAAGATTTAAGTGAGTTTGGACATGGTGTTATAGTCAGCACACGAGCAGTAGGACACAGCATCTCTGAAGTAGCGATGAAATGGGGAGTTTCCTGTACAACCATTTCACGAGTTTACCATGAATATTTTGCGCAGATCATAACTTAATCATAGCTAACACTTGGTTCAAGAATCATGAAAGAAGGTTGTATACGTGGAAGAACCCTGGAGATACTAAAAGGTATCAGATAGATTATATAATGGTAAGACAGAGATTTAGGAACCAGGTTTTAAATTGTAAGACATTTCCAGGGGCAGATGTGGACTCTGACCACAATCTATTGGTTATGAACTGTAGATTAAAACTGAAGAAACTGCTAAAAGGTGGGAATTTAAGGAGATGGGACCTGGATAAACTGAAAGAACCAGAGGTTGTACAGGGTTTCAGGGAGAGCATAAGGGAACAATTCACAGGAATGGGGGAAAGAAATACAGTAGAAGAAGAATGGGTAGCTTTGAGGGATGAAATAGTGAAGGCAGCACAGAATCAAATAGGTATAAAAACAAGGCTAGTAGAAACCATTGGGTAACAGAAGAAATATTGAATTTAATTGATCAAAGGAGAAAATATAAAAATGCAGTAAACGAAGCAGGCAAAAAGGGATACAAACATCTCAAAAATGAGATTGACAGGAAGCACAAAATAGCTAAGCAGGGATGGCTAGAGGACTAATGTAAGGATGTAGAGGCTTATCTCACTAGGGGTAAGATAGGAAAATTAAAGAGACCTTTGGAGAAAGGAGAACCACTTGCATGAATATCAAGAGCTTTGATGGAAACCCAGTTCTAAGCAAAGAAGGGAAAGCAGAAAGGTGGAAGGAGTATATAGAGGGTCTATACAAGGGCGATGTACTTGAGGACAATATTATGGAAATAGAAGAAGATGTAGATGAAGATGAAATGGGAGATATGATACTGCGTTAAGAGTTTGACAGAGCACTGAAAGACCTGAGTCGAAACAAGGACCCAGGAGTAGACATAATTCCATGAGAACTACTGACAGCCTTGGGAGAGCTGGTCCTGACAAAACTCTACCATCTGGTGAGCAAGATGTATGAGACAGGCGTAATACCCTCAGACTTCAAGAAGAATATAATAATTCCAATCTCAAAGAAAGGAGGTGTTGACAGATGTGAAAATTACCAAACTATCAGTTTAATAAGTCACAGCTGCAAAATACTAATGCAAATTCTTTACAGACGAATGGAAAAACTGATAGAAGCCGACCTCGGGGAAGATCAGTTTCGATTCTGGAGAAATGTTGGAACACGTGAGGCAATACTGACCCTACGTCTTATCTTAGAAGAAAGATTAAGGAAAGGCAAACCCATGTTTCTAGCATTTGTAGACTTAAAGAAAGCTTTTGACAATGTTGACTGGAATACTCTCTTTCAAATACTGAAGGTGGCAGGGGTAAAATACAGGGAGCGAAAGGCTATTTACAATTGGTACAGAAACAAGATGGCAGTTATTAGAGTCGAGGGACATGAAAGGGAAGTAGTGGTTGGGAAGGGAGTGAGACAGGGTTGTAACCTATCCCCGATGTTATTCAATATGTATATTGAGCAAGCAGTATAGCAAACAAAAGAAAAATTTGGAGTAGGAATTAAAATCCACAGAGAAGAAATAAAAACTTTGAGGTTCGCCGATGACATTGTAATTCTGTCAGAGACAGCAAAGGACCTGGTAGAGCAGTTGAACTGAATGGACAAGGTCTTGAAAGGAGCGTATAAGATGAACATCAACATAAGCAAAACGAGGATAATGGAATGTAGTCGAATTAAGTCGGGTGACAGTGAGGAAATTAGATTGGCAAATGAGACACTTAAAGTAGTAAAGGAGTTTTGCTATTTGGGGAGCAAAATAACTGATGACGGTTGAAGTAGAGAGGATATAAAATGTAGACTGGCAATGGCAAGGAAAGCGTTTCAGAAGAGGAAAAATTTGTTAACATCAAGTATAGATTTAAATGTCAGGAAGTCATTTCTGAAAGTATTTGTATGGAGTGTAGCCATGTATGGAAGTGAAACGTGGATGATAAATAGTTTAGACAAGAAGAGAATAGAAGCTTTCGAAATGTGGTGCTACAGAAGAATGCTGATGATTACATGGGTAGATCACATAACTAATGAGGAGGTATTGAATAGAATTTGGGAGAAGAGATGTTTGTGGCACAACTTGACTAGAAGAAGGGATCGGTTGGTAGGACATGTTCTGAGACATCAAGGGATCACCAATTTAGTATTGGAGGGCAGCGTGTAGGGTAAAAATCGTAGAGGGAGACCAAGAGATGACACTAAGCGGATTCAGAAGGATGTAGGCTGCAGTAGGTACTGGGAGATGAAGTTGCAAAGGATAGAGTATCATGGAGAGCTGCATCAAACCAGTCTCAGGATTGAAGGCAACAACAACAACAACAACAACAACAATAACAACCGCGAATATCAGGAATCTGGTAAAACATCAAGTATCTGACATCGCTGCACCCAGGATAAGATCCATCAGGAATGAGACTAATGATTAATGAAGAGAATTGTTCAATGTGACGGAAGTGCAACCCTTCGCAAATTGCTGCAAATTTCAATGTTGAGCTATCAACAAATTTCAGCATGTGAACCATTCAACGAAACATCATTGATATGGGATTTTATAGCCGAAGGCCCACTTGTGTACTCTTGACGACTGCATGACACAGAGCTTTATGTCTCATCTGGACCCGTCAACACCGACATACGACTGTTGATGACTGATTGTATGAGTCTTGTTTCAAATTGTATTGAGCAGATCGATGTGTACAGGTATGGAAACCACCTCACGAATCGATTCCCTGCATGTCAGCAGGGGACTGTTCAAATTGGTGGAGGCTCTGTTATGGTGTTGGGTGTGTGCAGCTGGCGTGATATGGCTCCCCAATATGTCTAGATATGACTCTGACAAGTGACACATGCATAAGCATCCTGCCTGATCATCTGCATCCATTCATGTCCATTGTGAATTCCAACACACTTAGTGAATTCCAGCAGGACATGCGACACCCCACATGTCCAGAATTGCTACAGAGCAGCTCCAGGAACACTATTCTGAGTTTAAACACTTCCGCTGGCCACCAAACTCCCCAGACAGGAACATTATTGAACATATCTGGGATACCTTGCAACGTGCTGTTCAGAAGAGATCTCCACCATCTCGTACTCTTACAGATTTATGGACAGCCCTGCAGAATTCACGGTGTCAGTTCCCTCCAGCACTACACCAGACATTAGTCGAGTCCATGCCACATCGTGTTACAGCACTTTTGTGGTCTTGCGGGATCCCTACACAATATTAGGCAGGTGTGCCAGTTTTTTTGGCTCTTCAGTGTTTTTTGGAAATTCTCCCCTTTTTTTAATAAAAAAAAGAAACAAAAGAGGTGTAACACATTGCCAACACCCAAATGTCACAAAGTGCCACTAATGGTTGCCTATGCGACTGTCGCCAACACCAAAGTAGGTATCCCTTCCCCACAGCCCCTCTCATGACTACTGTGAAAGTTCCAAAACAAGATGTTTGCTCACACACATGGCCAAGGACTGCAACTCGCTGCACATTGCACAAAGATTTCCACGAAACATCTGTCGCAACAACAACTCAACTACGCCAAAGCTGGCATGGCCATCAGAAGCTGTCAGTTAGTTTGTTATCCTGATGCAGGTTAGTGAGAGCAACGTTATGAAAGCTACTCAAACATGTTTAGTACTTTCCAGGCTTAAGAGGGAGAATTAAAACAGTTTCCTTCTATGAACCCAGAAATTGCATGTCTCCAAAATTACACTACTGGCCATTAAAATTGCTACACCACAAAGATGAGGTGCTACAGATGCGAAATATAACTGACAGGAAGAAGATGCTGTGATATGCAAATGATCAGCTTTTCAGAGCATTAACACAAGGTTGGCGCCAGTGGCGACACCTACAACGTGCTGACATGAGGAAAGTTTCCAACCAATTTCTCATACACAAACAGCAATTGACTGCCATCGCCTGGTGAAAAGTTGTTGTGATGCCTCAAGTAAGGAGGAGAAATGTGTACCATCACGTTTCCGACTTTGATCAAGATCGGATTGTAGCCTATCGCAATTGTAGTTTATCGTATCGCGACATTGCTGCTCGCGTTGGTCGAGATCCAATTACTGTTAGCAGAATATGGATTTGGTGGGTTCAGGAGGGTAATACGGAACACCGTGCTGGATCCCAACGGCCTCGTATCACTAGCAGTCGAGATGACAGGCATCTTATCCACATGGCTGTAACGAATCGTGCAGCCATGTCTCAATCCCTGAGTCAACAGATGAGGACGTTTGCAAGACAACCACCATCTGCACGAACAGTTTGACGACGTTTGCAGTAGCATGGACTGTCAGCTCGGAAGCCGTGGCTGCGGTTACCCTTGACGCGCATCACAGACAGGAGCGCCTGCGATGGTGTACTCAATGATGAACCTGGGTGCACGAATGGTAAAACGTCATTTTTTTGGATGAATCCAGGTTCTGTTTACAGTATCATGATGGTCGCATCCGTGTTTGGCGACATCGCGGTGAACGCACATTGGAAGCATGTATTCATCATCGCCATATTGGCGTATCACCCGGCGTGATGGTATGGGGTGCCATTGGTTACACGTCTCGGTGACCTCTTGTTTGCATTGACGGCACTTTGAACAGCGGACGTTACATTTCAGATGTGTTATGACCTGTGGCTCTACCCTTCATTCAATCCCTGCAAGACCCTACATTTTAGCAGGATAATGCACGACTGCATGTTGCAGGTCCTGTACTGGCCTTTCTGGATACAGAAAACGTTCAACTGCTGCCCTGACCAGCACATTCTCCAGATCTCTCACCACTTGAAAATGTCTGGTCAATAGTGGCCAAGCAACCGGCTCCTCACAATACGCCAGTAACTACTCTTGATGAACTGTGGTATCATGTTGAAGCTGCATGGGCAGCTGTACCTGTACACGCCGTCCAAGCTCTGTTTGACTCAATGCCCAGGCATATCAAGGCTGTTATTGTGGCCAGAGGTGGTTGTTCTGGGTGTTGATTTCTCAGAATCTATGCACCCAAATTGCGTGAAAATGTAATCACATGTCAGTTCTAGTATAATATATCTGTCCAATGAATACCCGCTTATCATCTGCATTTCTTCTTGGTGTAGCAATTTTAATGGCCAGTAGTGTAAGTTACAAAGTTCAAGAAAGATACCCTTGGCATTCTTGATGTTTACTGCAGCATATTGTTTGAGCTGGTGCAATAATACATAGCAAAGGCAAAGCCAAATACAGCTGCCACATGGCAAATGGACAGTTACAAATTTCATTAAAGGCTGGACTCAAGTCCCCTTTGCCCCTCCCAGCAACTGTTTGGTGCTGATGGGAAGCAAGTTCATCAGTTGCAATTCCAGCGAGGCAGTTTGAGCAAAATGTATTGCCAGGGTGGTAAATAACTGCTACACCAATCTAAGGACTTTGATTTCACATTCCAGCATTAAAGTGGAACATTATGTCTCTCCCAGATATTCTAACAAAGCCTTCTCACACTTGCACTGGTCAGGTGGAATGTTTTACAGTATTCAACAATACGGTCATGATCTCTTCTTGATAATACTGCAAGACATGGTCCTCTTCATCTGAAAGTCTTTCATGATCTTGACAGTTGGTCAGTTCTTGAACTTACACAGAGCCACTCAGTTGAGGAATGGTGCTCATGACTCCATCAATGGAGAGGCAGTCTGGTAAAAGCATTTACATAAGCACCAGTCAAGTACTTATGTATTTCATGCAGCAATATTGCAAGTGCATACTTTGAGGTATGATGGGATGCAAAGACTGTCTAATGCTGAGTCTACACAGCTGATAAGAGAGCAGTGGACATATGACATGTTTTGAAGGAATATAATCACATTCTCATGTCACTGTATCACAGCTCAGAAACTGTAACACATTTGGAAGAAAGACGCAAATATTCTAACAATTAGGATTATTAATTTAATTCAAGCTGTGCTATTACGACATATTCTAATCACAACCTCGATAATTTATGGAGTATACAGAAGAAACAAATATATGTGACAACAAATATTATCAATTTAATTTTCACGAGTAAAACTGTTGTATTCCAAATCAACTTAATCCTCGGGCTACGCTACAGATCAGTCTGTCACCACAATCAGGTTTTTTTAAATTTCACATACATTGGGTTTGCCAATTCATGACTAAACTAACACATTCCAGTCTAACTACTATCTTGTAATTTGTGACATACTCAAAATAAAAAGCATTCAAATATCTGTGATGACCAATATTAGATTATGAATTTAACTGCTGCTCATTTCACTCATAGCAATTTAAGCTATCAAGTCCCAACCTAACTACAACAGTCAAATATTCATAACAACAGCAAATAAGAGAATGGTTCCTATTTTGATTATACAAATTCATTTTCTTGCTTTTCATTGATTATGTGACAGTATCATCTGGCGACTATAGGAAACTGACATACTGCCAAATCGCTGACTGCCACTTGCCCTGATCTATGCTTTAGCTAACAATCTTCACTATTCGCCCGAATGAAGTAGACCCTCATTTAACCAAATTTAAAATGACTGAAAAGAAGCCAGTTTGGTTTCATGAAGTCTGAATTAATGAGTTTTTTTTATGAAAATATATGATTGTTGAGTTCACTTTTTCTCTTGTTATGGGTAACAACAAATGAGGGTGCTCTATTCCTTGACCTCTAAGAAAAACCAAAAGAAACAAAGTTATATATGTATAATAGCATTCCTGGCATTTGTTTAACTGAGAAAGTATATGTACATATTGTCAAATGTTTGTCACTATTTTTTTTATCAAACAGTACAATTACATATGTACTGTGGAACCATACTGTACCCAAAGAAATAGTGTGTCACATAATACAACAAATGATAATCTTAAGAAACACTTTAATGTACTGTTCTTTAATACACCAAGTTTTAATCAGAACCTGTTTTTGTTCACAACAATTCTTATCCATTAAATATTTTATTTCTACACATTATTTTGAAAAAAAATCTTTGATTGCTGTTTGTCAGACAGTTGGTCATAATATTACGACACTCTCTTTAGGTACCACATTCAGAGCAGTCTGAAAAGCCACAGAGACATCAGTATTGGTAGCAAATCTTCCAAGAAAAGCAATTGCAGCTGTAACTTCAATGCGGGGTGGCAGTTTCATACAGTATCTTCATGATCCTCCTCAAAAGATGACAGTAAAGCATTATCATTCTTTTCAGCATCATCAGCAAAACTGATGACTGATTCTTCAGCAGCACAGGTGTTACCATCTGCCTGCATCCGTTTTTCCATATTGATGGTACAAGAAGGCATCAACCAGCTGTAAGCCTGAAGAAGAGCAGCATCAGAATTCAAAGTAGTATCCGCATTATGAATAATTTCACATGTTGTATCACTGGTTTCCTCTTCACATTCCAGTGGCAATATTAGTTGCTGACCATGCCTTCTTAAAACAGTTAGTTATGATGTCTGTAGTAACTTCATCCCCTCCAACAGATGTATCATGGATAGCTTGCAGTACATTCTAATGTGGAACTGTTTCTTGTAGTTTCATTGCACTGATGGTAGCCTTAATAAGTCAGAGTCTGTAACTACACCTCACCAAGTTGATTATTCCTTGATCCAATGGCTGAAGATGGCTCATGGTGTTACCAGTTCAGAAGACAACTTCAATGTTCGCAAATTACAGATCATCGAACTGATGTTAGCAAAATATATTTTTTCCTCACAGCCAGTTGTTGTTGAACCTTCAATAATCGGCTTTAGAAGAGAAATTTGGCTGTCCAAGCTTTATTGTTATTCTCATAGTGGCATGACAGATTGAATAGGTTGACATTTTTAAAGCAACGTATGTTCCAATCACTAATGGTCTGAGCTTCTCAGAACCATCTGAATTACAAGACCACCATCAGTCTCTCGCTGCTGTGTTCTCCTCCAAGACATTTTTCGCCCTTGGCAAGTATTGTTATTTTCAGGAACCAAGTTATAGAAAATACCAGCTTTGACCATATTATACACATCTCTTCGGTGATACAAATGACAGAGCTTAGACTGAAATTCCCACATTCACTCACTGGCATCTTCCTCATTTACTCTGTGCACTTTCCACAGTCACTGACAGCAATGATTTTATGCCTCTTCTGAGAAAGCCACAGCTAGCCCTCAGAACACAAAAACCTAGAAATTTCCTTCTTCTAGGCAATTCCCATGAGCCTCTCCTTGAAGCAAAGGACTATACAACAGAATTTGCTTTGAGCTCATGTGTTGGAACCATTCAAACAGCCAATCCTCCACTACTTCATGTTTGGCTGGCCTCATGCGCTCACTATTGCTGCTAAATGAATAGCTTGCCATATTTGCCTCTATCTGCTGACTTATTATTGATGAGAGAGTATGCTTCAGGATCAGAAAGTGTTTTGCACCCTGTGTTTTAGTCTTCTCTCCACCATCAATCATATGCAGAATTTGCTGCTTTTGTTTTAACATCAGGGAATTATGAGCTCCAGAATGAAATTTTCACTCTGCAATGGAGTGTCACTGATATGAAACTCAGTGGCAGATTAAAACTGTGTGCCAGACTGACACTAAAACTCAGGACCTTTGCCCTTCATGGGCAAAGTGCTCTACTGGCTGACCTACCCAAGCATGACTCACAACTTGTCCTCACAGCTTCACTTCTGCCAGTGCCTCATCCCTTAACTTCCAAACTTCACAGAAGCTATCTTGAGAAACTTGCACGATTAGCAATCCTCGAAGAAAGGATATAGCAGAGACATGGATTAGCCACAGGCTGGGAGATGTCTCCAGAATGCAATTTTCAATCTGCAGCAGAATGTGTGCTGATATGAAACTTCCTGGTAGATTAAAATGATGTGCCAAATGGAGACTCAAACTTGGGACCAATTCCCCGCAAAAAACAAAGGTTCCGAGGAGTCTGAGTCTCGATCAGGCACACAGTTTCAATCTGTCAGATAGTTTGACTATGAGCTCGGTTCTGTTCCAGCTGCTTTTTGCAAGTGATGGAGCGAAAGGAAAAACACATTCACCGTTTGCAAACAAACACACAGAGCTCTCTGGATTGTTGAGTGTCGTTCACTGTGAACAATCTGTTGACCGACGCTTCTCTTTCCCCGCCCTTGTGTCTGATGCTGTGGACATGATACATGAGCAGTAATCAAGTGGTCTGACCACTGCTATGAAATTTCAGTAAGTACATTATCAAGAATAATTACATGAAATGCATAATAGAAAATACCATAATGCACAGCACTACATATGTACGTACTTATCTGGTCTAGACAAAGAATAAGATATGGAATATGTACAGTGGAGACCAAATTTTAGCTTTTAGTATGAATTATTTGAAATTCATTTAAAGTGGTAGATTTTTTTATGTAATTTGTCAGGGACCAAACAGCTAGTTCTGGTTAACAACATTTTTGGTTTATCTGATTTCGAAATAACTAGGACCTATTGTACCGTGGAATAGATATTTCAGAAACATGACTGTTGAAGTTGGTAATTTGATTCACCCACTCATGGATGCTGTCTGAATGTTCAGACAAAACAAGCTGGCTGTAGCATTTAGTTTGTCTTGCTCAGTAACCATCTTGGTGGCTTTCAGTCACTGCTCTATATGGCAGACATTCATATTGGGATGTGGTCATGGCAGTTCAAATCTTTGAATACTGACCCCTGAGCAGTGGGCGCAAAGATAAAAGAGCAAATGAAAAGATAAATGATGGAGAACTTCATTTACGGGTCATCTAGGCCGTTATACCTAAAAGTTTTAGTTACAGTCTACTTTAAGATCATTGGGGTGGCCACAGTGTCATTTAGGACTAGTCTCATTTCCTTCCACTATGCCGAGGGTTGTGAGCTGCCACTTCAGATTAGGTGCTAAATCCTCTTAGTGTAACAAACAAACTAAATGTATTCTATACTCTAGGCACAAGCATAACATATCAAAGCCCTCCCACCCATGGAGTAACTTTCAGTAGTCAGGTTGCCACAAGTTTCCCCAGGTGAAACCCCCTGATATTTCCTTGCTTTCCAGACAAGTTTTAGCATTTTTCCCTGATAAATTTTGAGATCTAAAAAGTAGTACTAACATCACACCTTTTGTAATGAATTGTTTTTAGATGGAGAAGCAAGCCAAATGGTATACATGTTTCATTAAAACCAATATTATTATTATTATTATTATTATTGTATTTCAATAAAACAAAGTACAATTGGTGACAAAAACACACATTTCCTTGGAGTTGCAAGAAAGACTTAAAATACATTCACTGATTTCAGAAATAACCTCAGAAAAAATTAGGCCTCTTGAAAGTAGTGTATAAGGCAGGGAAGAGTTGTGTAAACCAACACTATAGGTGACCACCAATAAAATGATGGTTCTATGTTCATTATTGTCAATTATTAGCCACTGTGTTATGTCTATTACTTTACCGGTATTGTGTGATATTTCTTTCGAGAAATATATGAGTACAAACCACCAGCGACTGCCACAATTTTCTTCTTCTTTTTGTCCATACTTTCTGATATATATAAACTATTTTCGAAGTACCAAAATGTACTAGAATAAATAAAATGTCTATAAAATGCCACACTGTACAATGGACTTGTGGTGAGACAGTCGCAATTCCTGAAATCCATCACCCGTGGGATCTGGCCTGCCGAGGAGCACAGCAGTTCTGGGTCCATCGATAAATTATGAAAATCCACCGCATTATCCACACACAAACAAACCCAGCCTGCAGGCAGATCAGTGAGACTAGATCCAATGGGCAGGGCTTGCACATTAGTGGGAAACAATGTGCTGCAGATCGGTAGGCCCAATCCATTAGAGATACCCGCAGAAATGGCCTGCGGTTTTGGCCTGTCATGGTAGACCACTCATGTGGCCAGTTACTCATATGTCACAGACATCATGCTGATGAAAGGAGACTGCGGTGATCAATACATAGACCAGATATTTTGGTGCAAATACTCTGAGAAGCAACACTAATTAGAATAGGCAGCAACTCATTGTAAAGATGATCACTGAGCCGCAGACAGGCACGTAGAAAAGACAATCACACTCTCGCAACTAAATTTTCGGCCATACACTTTGTCAGGAAATGAAAGCACAAGCCTTTGTCAGGAAGAGAGAGCACATACACGTTCACAGTAACTCAGACAACTCATGCACACAGCCACTGTCTCTAGACGCTGCATCAACAATCTCTGACAATCAGATCCAAATAAACCATTCCCCACGCCTCGCTGCCTCTCGTCGGCAGCTGCTAGGCTACTGGCAAGAAATGGTGGCAGCACTGATTGTAAACTGAGGGGAATGGTAGGAAGGGGAGAAGCAGTAAGAATGAGGGATTAGGTAAGCAGCGCACATACTCAGCTGTGCCAAGCCTGCAATGGTGCATGACATCTCAGTAAACAACCATTTCATCTACTGAGAAAGGAGATTTTTGCAGTGTTTTTCTCAAATTTCCCTGACATGTCTGAAATTCCCTGATTTCTCTTATTTCCAGAATTTGTGGCAACCCTGGTAGTCATCCATGAGAAACAAGATCTTTTGGAATTTATACAAAGAGTTGTCGTTTAAAAATGAGTGTAGCAAATATTCTATATCAAGCTAATAATAAATCTCATACTTAAGTTTCCTCTGAAGCATATAATTGTTTAAATTTGGCTTATTTAAAAAAAATACTTCAGTTTGATTTCAAGATCCTTGAATCATAAAGTTTTAAATGAACAACATAATGTGTGAAGATCAAAACACAAAAAGTCTCTTTGCAATCAACTAGTGACATACTTCCGCACCTAAAATGCCAAGTTCCAAGCAGCTCTCAGAGCACTGGAGCAGTGAAGTTGTGACCAAAGGAAAAAGTTTCTCATTGTATCCAATTTACTTCAGCAAATGTCCCTGCCCAAAAAATTGTTCATAACACACAAGATTTCATTCTCCCACTACAGTATCAAGTGAATAAGGTTGCTTTCCGCTGGGTTTAAGCCAACGCAGAAATAAAAGGATACAATCAAGTTGGTGCAGCACCTGAGAGAGAGCCTACAAGAGTGATACAGCTGCACATCGAACAATTACCTTGTGGGCTGCTGTATAATTATTGAACCTGAAGGTCAAACACTAGTGGAAGAAAAAATAGATTAGGTGAAAGACAAGAAGCTGTGGATGGCAATATTAATTATCTTGGCAGGGCATTTCTTATTCCAGTCGGAGACACACAATGCAGTCACATTTCTCTAGCTCAGACAATTCCCCCTACATATGGCTTTCTACTGTCTACAGTCTGTTTCATGTGCAGTTTGGTGTGGCACATTTTAATGGAGTGTATATTCTTTACATTCTGATAAGAGAGTGGCAATAATTTTACTTCAACCAATGATAAGGCCAATGCATGAGAGGTTTCGCAGTTTTATACATTTTTTTTAAAAAACAGCCTAAGCTTTTTGGTTGGGTATTAAATGAAACTTAAATTGTCGCACGATGAAGAGGTGTTACAAACTCAGTGCTACATAACATTAAATGATTGTATATTATCAAATTTCACAGTCAGCTGAACTGTGTCTTCAAAAGTTACTAGGTGAAGAACAATTGAGGGGGGGGGGGGGGGGGGGGGAGAGACAGGTTCCCCAAACAGTTTTTGATTGACCTTAAGTCACTGCCTGGCACCTAGTTGTTACTAGAATATTCTATTTGCACATTGTGGCTTAAACACCTACCGAGTAGCATACAGGCAGTTTTTGCAGCACACACCTTTAAGCATGCTGGAAGATAATGCTGATGCCATTGCAAACACCCTGTAAAACAGTGTTTCCAGTGCAGCAGCAAATGGCAACATAGCAAGCAGACCCATAATGCCCATGATTAAGAAGCATCAGCCCACCGGGCCAAGAACACACACGCCTACAGAAGCACACACAGCAACACAGGATCAACAGACAACCAGCATGCATGAGCTGAATGTACTGTTAGCAGCTCCAAATAAAAACAGTTGCAAGAAGCAACACCAAGAGCACCCTGCAGGTGGTGTGGCAAATCTTCACCACAGAATCACAATGACAAGGAACCAGAAGAATTTAATAATTGGTCTGCTATGATCAGAAAAAAAAGTGTAGCACCTTTTCGGCATTCATATGCCACAGATGGCCATTAATGTATGCCTTTGACAATCACCAGCACCAAAGTAGTTGTCTCTGCCCTTCATTATAACCCCCTTCTGGGGGGGGGGGGGGGCGTGACTATCATGACAGTTTTAAAGGAGACATTCGTTCATACATACGGCCGCAGAGTGCAACTGGTTGGACCATGCATGAATATGTCCACGAAACATCCTTCACAACAGCCACTCACCTATACCCAAGCCGTCTTGGCAGAAGACACAGCTACCCCATCAGCCACATAACTGCATATGGCAAACAATTCACAGTTAGTCAGTGTCACACACCAATTTTTTTGTGGCTGACAACATATCAAGTTCTTCTAAGCAAATTCCTGGTGGACACAGGGTCAGACCTCACTGTATTGCCTTAACATAGGCATAGGCAGAGAATACACTGACAGCACACATAATGACAGCACCTAACAACTCATCTATTCACATATATGGAAGGAAGTACATGGTACTGGACCTCAGTATGCACAAGATATTTTCGTGACACTTCATACATTCACTGACATCATGGAGCTAATTCTAGGTGCTGACTTTCTCTGTAAGTTCCACCTCTCAACTAATCTCAACAACACGTGGCTTGTGCCGCTAGTGGAGGTGGTTCCACTGCATGGAGGCCTTTCTTTTCACATATTTCATAAGACTTCCCAGAACAAACATTGTCATCAACAGCAATGAGAACATGCAAACACAAAGTACCTTCTGGCTACAATAGTCTGTGCGGTTGTGGTGCCCACTGTGTCCCAATGGCATAGTGGTCATTGTATCCACCTAGTAAGCAGGAGACCTGGATTCGAATCCCAGTCTGGTACCAATTTTCAACTTGTACCCCAATGATATAAATGAATGCCGAATGGCAGCTAATGTCTTTAATTCCCTTGTGTCTTGGCCATTAGACATCATAGAAACATCAACAGCTTATTTTAAACACGTTTGTCTGTGGAGCTGGTAGAGCCCCTACCAATCTTGAGCCAACATAGGCACTTGCTGCAATAGTGATGGCCAGATGCAATTACCATCACAGACAATTTGGGCAAGGCAGTATCCAGAGTCTTTATCATTAGCTGGATTTCAAGATTTGCAGTTTTTCAAACAATAACAACTGAAAGCAGGAGGCAATTACAGTCTCAGTTATTCCACAAACTTCAACACCAATGTAGCTGAAACCACCTCAGAACCACTGGCCACTATCCCATGAATATCAGGATGGTAGAAAGGTACCACAAATCCATCAAAATAGCTCTAATGTGTAATGACAGCCAGTAAACCAATTCACTACCATTAATGCTGTTAGGGCTACAGACAGCAGTACAAGAGGACCTGCATTGCTCAACAGCATGGCTAGTGATTCGAGAACTACTGCGACTTCCCACCATGTTTGTCTCCACTAAGCCACAGCACCTTCCAACCCTGAAGGCCATGACGGAGTTCAATCAACTGCTACAGAATAGGATGGCACAAGTATGTCCCACTGAGTCACAGAACTAAGGGGACAAAAAGTCTTTGTACTTAAAGAGTTGATATCACAAATCTGGCTAGAGGTGATTGTGTACGACCTCACTTGCAGCCAATATACACAAGGCCCTACAAGGTTCTCCAGAGGGGTGGACACACATTGAAAATAGAGTGAAACAACAGTTGTCACACAGGCTGGCAGAACCTCCATTCCCGGTGCTCCCAATTTCAAAAATGGAGAAGCAGCTGTAGCGGCCTTAGCAGTTGACACATAAACCATGAACATGACAAAGTAATCAATGCAATATCATGTATGTGAGCTGTAAAGATTGGTTATCTTATATACACTGTACAAAGAGTATCTAGGAAGAGTTAAACAAATGTCTGGTTTTGATTTATTCTCCAATCATATCTGCGTGGAAATTATGGTGTACCTATTACTATAGTCAAATACGATCAGCAAATCAGAGATTTCTACTCTACTATTTTAGACTTTCCCTGATGGCAACTGTTCTTATCCTACATATATCTGATAGCTGACACAGGATATGCTTTTGTGCTTGGTGTACCTGTGTGTACTATTTGTCCAATATTTGTTGTTTGCATGACTTCCTAGTTACAAATTGGTAGAACTCTGAAGGCTAAGTGGCCATCAGTATGTTCTGTCCAGCCACTGTCAACAACACTGTTTCTTCAGCTGTCGCATCTTAAATGATGTTCTATGTCAAATGTCAAGAAGGTGGACGAGGCAAAGTTTGCAAAATAATATAAGTGCTGGTGTCACTATAGGTCTCTACTATCCCGCAAACTTATAAATAGATGTCACACTTCAAACTGCATGTATATATGATAAGGAGTTATTACGTGACACATGTATGTAAAAGGGTGACACACATCTGATGATTCACATAAACCGTATAAATCACTGGTTAGTATTTCGTGACCGTAAAAACCATGTTTTGCTATTTTAAAAGTTGATGCCATTAAAACTAATTAACACATTTCAGGAAACATAGTTCACTACAGGTACAAACAATGTGAGATTAATACATAATCGCAAATTCAAATAATACTTGCAAAAACTTTTTATTTAACTCCTCTTCTTTCTGATTTCATATGAAATAAAAACATAAACAACCCCACATGTGTTTCCAACTTCTTGATGTAAACTACTCAAAGATCTTAAATTAGTAGAGACTCCAAAACGTATTAGCACTTCAAGACAGACAGGCTTTGTACCCTGGTCTACCGAAGGGACCGATAGATGTCTCTTCGTCAGAGTGTCGTTAAAATTGCAGGGCTTTGACAAAACTGTGGAAAAACAGCGAAAAATGCACGCCTGAACGTTAATCAAGATGCTAACCAGACCTTCTGATGAACTGTTGCATCTGACCACCAACGTATTTCGAACAGTGTTCTGTTCAGGTGTAGTGAATTTATAGCGGAGCTAAATGAGTTCCAAGTGGGAAAATTTTTGGTGAACATCTGATGGGTGTTTCCATAACCAAGAAAGCCGAAGGCTTTGGTGCTTCAAGAGCCCTCACATCGATGATTTATACCGCATACAGGAAAAGTGGAAGTTCATTATCCTCTAAGTCACAGTACGGATGTTGGGAGGTCGTGACATACAAACATAAAAGAGGACTCTGGCGAAAAATAAGAGGGTGATAGCTTCAAAAGTAAATGCAGAAGTGAACCTCGCGCTCACAAACTCTTTCGGCATGAAAGCAACATGAAGGGAGTTCCATGTTCTGGGAATTGCAGGACGCTGGAATTACTGAACCAAATATTATTGATGCAAAATCCAGCAACAGGAAAACGTGGTGCCGAAGCCTTTAAACCTGAACTACGGACCAGTGTCATTTCTTTTTTCATGCTGTTTTCAACTTCTGCAGGAGCTTATGTCCCAAGAATGAAACGCCATAGTTTCTCTACACGGTCACATTACTTCCATGGGTCTAGAGATCATTTTGGTTGCTCAGGTCCATCCCATGGCACAATTTTTGTTCCCCAGTAGTGATGCAGTGTTGTAAAACGACAATGCCCTTGTTCATATAGCTCTCTTCGTCCTGGACTGATTTTTTAAGTACAAGAATTAGCTCTCACATCTGCAGCGGCAAAAACAGTCACCAGATCTCAATGTTATTGAGTCTTTGTGGTCTGGTTTGGAGAGAAGGGTGCATGATCGCTACCCACCTCCATCATCATTATCTGAACTTGCCACTATGAATGAGGAATGGTATGATACGCCCCTTGGACCAAACAGGACCTGTATTTATCCATTCAGAGACGATTGGAAGGTGTTTTGAATATCAGCGGGTTGCGTACGCCATATTACACATGGTAATGTGTTCAGACATGTCAAAAAAAAAGATGCCACATACATAATTAAAGCGAAGCTGGCAAATGATCTCTTCAGTGCAGATGCACGCCATGTTCGCACTCTTAGGGGAATCGTCGAAACGACGTGAGTAATAAGAATAATAGGCAGGGGCATTACATCAGTATTGTGACGGTAAGTTGAGAATCTGTATATAACGAGATGCTTGCAGTTGCGATGAGCACTGTGTACAGATGGATTAGTGGTCAAAGCATCTCGCTAGTGACCAGGAGACCCGAGTTTGAATTCCAGTCTGGCACAAATTTTCAGTTTCCCCATATATGAAACAATTCAGACCTGCAAATATCATTGTGGAACTTAATTTAAAAATCCTCAGTTATATTTTAGGCGTCAAGTGTAAGTTACATAGTAACTGGACTTTTGCAGTATCTGGCAGACTGTTTTAGCTGACATGTGCTTTATAGAATAATAATACAAAACTTGATGTTTGGGAATAGCATTTTAGCACTTAATCTAAGACTCAGCAGGCATATATTGGGCGCCAAGTATGAGTTACATAATAACTGCACTCTTGCAGTAGGTAACAAGATATTTTCGATAACATATATTTTAGAGAATCATATTACAGACATTTCAGAGATGGTACTAATACTGAACCAAAAATTGTGTGTGTGTGTGTGTGTGTGTGTGTGTGTGTGTGTGTGTGTGAATGTGCAAACTTACATATTTGTGACAGATACTTTGTTGTTGTTGTGGTCTTCAGTCCTGAGACTGGTTTGATGCAGCTCTCCATGCTACTCTATCGTGTGCAAGCTGCTTCGTCTCCCAGTACGTACTGCAGCCTACGTCCTTCTGAATCTGCTTAGTGTATTCATCTCTTGGTCGAAAGTTTCTATTCTCTTCTTGTCCAAACTATTTATCGTCCATGTTTCACTTCCATACATGCCTACACTCCATACAAATACTTTCAGAAATGACTTCCTGACATTTAAAACTATACTCGTTGTTAACAAATTTCTCTTCTTCAGAAACGCTTTCCTTGCCATTGCCAGTCTACTTTTTATATCCTCTCTACTTCGACCATCATCAGTTATTTTTCTCCCGAAATAGCAACACTCCTTTACTACTTTAAGTGTCTCATTTCCCAATCTAATTCCCTCAGCATCACCAGAGTGAACTCGACTATATTCCATTATCCTCGTTTTGCTTTTGTCAAAGTTCATCTTATATCCTCCTTTCAAGACACTGTCCACTCTTTTCAACTGGTCTTCCAAGTCCTCTGCTGTCTCTGACAGAATTACAATGTCATCGGCGAATCTTAAAGTTTTTATTTCTTCTCCATGGATTTTAATACCTATCTAAATTTTTCTTTTGTTTCCTTTACTGCTTGCTCAATATACAGATTGAATAACATTGGAGAGAGGCGACAACCCTGTCTCACTTCCTTCCCAACCACTGCTTCCCTTTCATGTTCGTCGACTCTAGTAACTGCCATCTGGTTTCTGCACAAATTGTAAATAGCCTTTCGCTCCCGGTATTTTACCTCTGCCACGTTCAGAATTTGCAGTGAAAATGCTTTAAGTTACATTGATATTATCAATTTTTTTACATATTTTTGTTAAATAATACAGATACTTCGTATGCTTTCCAACAGTGCACCAATTTATCCTATCTTATATTTTTTAGTTTCCCACTATGTATTCCATCATCTTGGACATTTATTTCTCACACTTCTCTGTTGCATTATGGTGTTCATAGTTTTCATATGCTGGTACTCTATCTATAAAAGGCAATTCACACCATGGCATCATCACATCAGGGTGAATTCATACTATCTGTCAAGTCATGTCATTTCACTCAGTCCAGTACAGAACGGTAAAAGTGAGGTTATAATACAAAAAATTGTGGTGGAGTGTTGGAATTGGGGAACTAACACTGACAGAAATTTTTATTGACCAAAGGAAACTTCACAACATGTTTTCTTGATACGTTTTGTGTAATTAAGTGCTGAGAAATGAAACAACACTTAAAACATCAACATTTATTTGCCAGCGAAAGTATGTCTATAGAAACACATCAGAAATATTTATAATGGAGTAAATGTAGTCTAGGTACTTTATCCATTATGTTTTCTTTTCTCACAGAACTTATAACGTCATAAACAACTGTATTTTTCTCCTTCATTAGACTTGGAATTATCAGTAAAAAATTTATTTAATGGAAATTGCAACAAATTACATTCTTATTCATGTACAATGTGGGAATCAGCTCTGATATACTGTTATGAAACCAAAATAATTTTTCACTTTCAAATACCTAACTCCACTTGTGTAAGAACACTCAATGGAAAAAATACCCAAATCCTCATGAAACGTTTGCAGTGTGTCACGACAACAATGCAAAATTATAAGGTAAAGATTGAAAATAAACAATAGAATGGAATCCTCTTTTATAATACTATTGAGTGCGGTGACAATAGGTTAATTTCAGACGTTAACAGACTATGACACCATCAAAATTTTCTACCCAAGAACCTTTAAAGTGACGTGGCGCCACGTGATGTGATATAATGGACCGTTGATGGCCTGTGTGAATTGCACCATTTGAAATGAATTGTATAAAGTTTTGAAGTGACGTGACTTGATATAATGCATTGGCCAGTATGAACAGACATTAAACATGAGAAAAGTGTGCTGAAGTCACTACAGCCTTATTACAGCCCATTATTTAAGTAACTACATATATATCTGACTCAGGACATCTCCATAGTGGAATCGATTTTTGACTGAATTAGTAACCAACAGACAAATTATCTAAGACATCAAAATGGAATAAAATGAGCGGGCTCACCACAATTACATTGTAAGTATATCAGATCCAGTTATCACCGTTATTTCAAGAATTACAAGAGCAGAAGCATGATGTCAGAAATGGTGGCAAGAAGTGCGGATTCTACGTAAAAAGCGCTAATAACTGGTGGACTGATAATGTAGTTGGCATATGGAATTATGAGAAGACTGAATGAACCATTTCATGAAACAAACTGAGGATGAGTGGCAGCTGGTTGAAAGACTTGGTTCACAATAAAGCCCATAGCAGCAAACAGAAACACATTCTTCTTCATCTATGGAGATCAAAGTTCACTGCCAATGCCTTATCAAAACGAATCTGACGAAATAGAGGATAAACAGGTTAATTACTTAGCAGGAAGGATTTTAACAGTCACACCAACAACAGAGCCAGAATTGGCATCCGTCACGGAATTCAAAGGCATAGCGCAGTGACTTCGACAATGCAAAACATTGGGGTACTCATAAGGTGACAAACCAACAGTAGAAACATCTACCAAGAAAACAGTTGCTCCTATTGATGAAAATTTACAACAGTTGCTTACAGACTGTACACATTCCGAAAAAATAAATTCTCACTTAAAGTTGTACCCATTCCAAATTCAAATAAAGACCTGACTCATACCATATATTATAGACCCATCAGTTTACTAGACTAAAATTCTTGAATGAAGTGGATCAAAGAACCATTGGTAACACATGTAATGGTTCGAACACAACAGGTGAAGTTCCAGAAAATGCTCTCAGCTGAGCTACCACAGCTCCAGGTAAGCTAGCACATATATAGAAAACTCAATTTGTTTAAATCCACAGCAGCAGTTTTCTTTGGTTGAAAGAAAGCCTGGTTTAAGGTGTGTAAAGGAAACATTATTATCAAACTCTGGCCGCTAACTATAGTCCCAAATTGTTGCGTAAACTGATTGCATCATCCATACAACAGTTAAGTTATGATGTAAATAGAGAGACAGAGTTCCAAACTGAAGATAATGTCTACTAGAATATCCCAGAGGGTCAGTTTTATTCCATGTCCCTTCATCATTTTCGGAAATTACGTCATACACAACATTATCAGAGAAGGATCATCCAAGTTACACAACAAATTATATGGTGCAAGTGTATCACAAAACATATCAGAGATATAGGTATCACATTCCCTGAAACAAGAAATCACTTTAACAAACCAAATTGTAAATGGAATTCATACCAATCACCTTTTTTACTTGTTCAGTTTCTTCTCTAATGTTTCCTATACTTTCATGAAAATGATTCGGCTGGACGTTTATCCGATTCCACATGTATGTTAGCCACTATCATTTGCTATTCCATACCTCTTTAGTAATGATAAATGTACATTCTTTAAATTATTTCCAAGTTTCAGTTTTAACTATGACTCACATATATCTTTTTTATTTGGATTTTAATTCGAGGTATTACACAGAGATTTTATTTCTTTAGTCATTTTTCTAAAGAGAGAGTAGTAGTTGTAATATAAAATCAATCCTACATCTCTGTTTATCCTGATTGTTTTATAATTTTTCATTTTTCTTGCATGTGGTGTTTTGAATCCTGTTGTAATCCAAGTCTTTTTCATTAGTGCCATACTTTAATGTTTTATTTGGAAAATAACTATTATAGATTGACAGAAATGCAACTATAAAAATATTAAATCTGAAACTGATAATTGACACATTACACAGATCCCTCCAGGCAACTTCCTATAGGGCTGCCTTACCTCTTTATTAAGTGCATTTTTTCCATTGCACCAAAGGCTTATCATGACTATAATTGGAGTCATGAGCAATGGTAAGCGATTGTTCTGTGAGCCTAAGTCACGCATCTCCAACAGCCAATGAATGTTCAGTTTTTGTTCTGAGCGATTGCTGTCAATGTTGTAGCCACTATAAGCATCAAACGTGAGCATAGCGAGTTATTTAGTGAAATTTTATTCTACTTTTTGCGAGTTGTAATCACTGGTGGTGACAGTAAACGACAAAATCTAGATAAGCAACTGAGAAACTTAATTTGCAGGATTTGCACTTCCTTCAGCTGCAAAGCACTTGCCGATGTGTGCCGCAACTGAGACGTCAATCCAGCAACAATGCAAACCCTGTCCATACCACGACCTGTATGAACCGATATCTTTCACGAATTAGACTACAATTGTACATAATTCCCAAAATCTCTATTTATTCCAGGATAAAAATGAATATCACCGAGTAAGTAATCATCTATTAAAAAAGTGTTGTCTATTAGTGTTCTACTTTCGTGTCTAATTCTAGTGGAAAATTTAGGACCACAACTCAGACTAAAAGTGTTAAGTAACATTTACAGATCGTTCTTTTCATCTCTTAGAAAATTAATATTTAAAGCTACAAATAGGTGGCTTAAAATTTATATAGGAAGCTTTAAAGACGTAATGAATTTACAATACATGAGTAAGACAAATTCACCTGCGTCACTGCACTACAACATAAATAACAAACACCCCATAGGCTTATACATTGCATGATTTTTTTTGTTGTTATCCTATGAACAGCGTTTTTAATGGTCTCTACAATGGAAGTACCTCTGCAGCAGTAATTTCTTTACACAAAACCAAATCTTCACATGTCTTTATGTGCTCGTGTTACAATACACTATTTCATATTATGCAGCCATAATATTAGACTTCTTGATATTCCCTAACACTATGTAGACAAACAAAATTTAAGCAGTGTTTCACTTTATTTCTAAACTCATGTACTCCAGACACTGAGACAACTTCTGGAACAGAATTTTAATAGCATTCAGTGTCCTTATCTATCAATTGCATTGACAGTTCACTGTCAGTTACTGAGCAAGGTGGCGCAGTGGCTAGCACACTGGACTTGCATTCGGGAGGACGACGGTTCAATCCCGCGTCCGGCCATCCTGATTTAGGTTTTCCGTGATTTCCCTAAATCGTTCCAGGCAAATGTCGGGATGGTTCCTTTGAAAGGGCACGGCCGACTTCCTTCCCCGTCCTTCCCTAATCCGATGAGACTGATGACCTCGCTGTCTGGTCTCCTTCCCAAACAACCCAACCCCACTGTCAGTGTGGTAGCAATTCTTTTTCCATCTATTATAGACATTTACAGAACTGTTTAAAATTGAGTGCAGTTTATTGTTATGAATATATTAAGTTTGATTCTTTAAATTGTCACCTGCAGCATTGTCTCAAGGCAACGCCAACAACACATCTGACAGCCTTCGTTTGTAGAATTAAGATTCTATGGATACGAAAATTTGCATCACAAAAACAACATTAGAAAATGATACATGTGTGGGAAGGTCAAAACATACTTTATGTGTCTCAGTATATTGCAGTGATAGTTTGCTACATCAGAAATACATTTGATTTTTGAGGAAGATTTTACTACATGTTGCTCCCATTTCATGTATTGGATTACAATGACTCCTAAGAAATTGTAGCCATCTCTTTTCTTGACAAATTCGTCGTCTCTGCCAGGTGGAATTCCTGTGTTGGTATGGAACCTCATGCATATTGTCTTACTGTCATTTATAAAAATGTTATTCTCACTGACGAATCTATCTGCATTTTATACATTGTATGGTATTTATTTTCTGAGTTCTTACACAATCCAGGTACTTGCCACAAATAATGTTTCAACTGCATACATAATTATCTAGTTTTTGCTGACAATGATGCTTGGTTTGTGCTTAAAATGAAGAGTAATGGGTCCTACATCGAATCCTGCAGCTCACTAAACTTAATATCTTGAGAGTCGGAGGAAATAGTAATAACTGTCTTAGCTGTTTCATGTTTTTCCCTTACACTACACTCTGTTTTCAAGAAATGATTTTAATGCATCTGTAAATGTAGCTATTGAAAATGAATTTAACAAGAGAATCTCTATTTCATTAGAAAGCACATAAAACAGAACCATTAATACTTACAAGGTACGTAACAGAATTTGAGTGCTCTTTCAAGACTCATTTAAGTTTTAACCAAATGTATTAATAAACAGGTTTGAGATTCTTTAGTTAAAAAAAACACACATGCGCACAGTAATAGACATTATAAATGATAAAGGATAAAGAAATCGAACATAATGTGCAGAAGACAGGCAGGGGTGGTGCCTACAAGATATGATCACAAATGGCGTTTCCGAAGACTGGTCTAGGTTCCCACCTAATACATCAATCAAAATAGGCACACACAAGGTCCTCTATGCCGCACAGGCACAGCCCAAAGCTGATGTTAGGAGCGAGATTATAATTTACTTCACTAATACATTAAAATTCTTTAACACACGTGAGAAAATCCGTATTACAACCACCCTTCTGAAAGTAATTTAAAAAAAGAAGTGCTACAAGAGAGATTGCAACTTTTAACAAATTCAAACATGAAATACCAAAGATGACTAAATTAGCCAAACATGCTTAAAAAATTACAGCAGGTATACTAGCCCAAACACGATAACATATTAAGCCCACTCAACAAGTGAACATAATAAAACAGACATGCTTGCCAGTACAATGCAAAAGCGAAAACACATTACATCCAAGAGGAAGGGTGATCATAGCGATGCTAGAACGACAAGAATACACCAAAGTTGCACTAATAGAACAGTAGGGGAATCTATCGAAATAAATAAATGTGTTGCTGCATAACAGGGCAAATAAGCAAGCTGCAGAAAAATATTCCAAGAACTGTGCTTAAGACTCCACCGCCCAGATCTGAAGAAAACCACCAATGCATGACGATAATTACAGCATCACCCAGTCTTAGTAACTCGAGGAGCAACAAGGCTTCGTCCTCCAGATAGATCAGCACCAACAGCGAGATCTGGAAAACAGATCACACATCTTCTAGTCATGGCACGACCCCAGTGTGGGAACGTCCTACTTGGGGTGTTTATGCTGTGTCTCCTTATTCACCCAGCGAGTTCCAAACAGACACCTTCACAGCGCCTTGAAGCCAAAACAGACTACTAGACTCTCCTTCACTGCCAAATGGAGGCCAAATAATCCACAACACAAAGCCTCAGTCCATACAGTATCTAGCGGTATTAATGCTACCTTGGGTGTTCGATGAAATCTTTCGACTAATTCTTTGCTTTCATGGTGGTAATTAATTGGCCTAATGTGTTCACATATAGACACCTGAAGAAGCTCTTATAACAAACAAGCCTCAAACGGTTTTCATTGATTGTAAGTGATGACATGGGAACTCCATAACAGGCAAACCAACCTGTGACGAGTGTTATAGAAACAGTGTTGACCTAAATGTTGTCTGTAGAAAATGATGCTGGCTAGCGTGAGAACGGATCCCCCACCGCGCAGTAGGCTTGACAAATGATCCTGAGGGAACATGCACATGTCGTCTGACTTCGCTTTTTCCTGCACTGTAAACAACAGTGAACCCAGTGCCAGCAATCCCATCTGATCCTGAGTCATATGACATATTTGGCTGGGAATTTAGCGGGAACTCTAATCCCCGTGTGTGCCAGATTATGGAAGGCACAAAAAACATACCATATGTGCCTCTGTGGAATGTATGGATAGTGCCTTTCCTACGATATGTTGCACCATACACTAACTTCCAATTCCTCCACCTTTGTTTGAGTCATCACATGAAGAAAAATCATTTTTTTCTTTCTCTCATCCTTTTCTTTATATATATATATATATATATATATATATATATATATATATATATATATATATATAAACAAAGATGATGTAACTTACCAAACGAAAGCGTTGGTTTGTTGATAGAGATACTAACAAACAGAAACACACACACAAAATTCAAGCTTTCGCAACCCACGGTTGCTTCATCAGGAAAGATGTGGGTTTTAAGGGAGAGGGTAAGGAGTCATTGCAATCCCGGGAGCGGAAAGAGTTACCCTAGGGGGAAAAAGGGGCAGGTATACGCTCGTACACACACACATATCCATCCACACATATACAGACACAAGCAGACATATGTCTAGAACCACTCGGGCACTCTGGTGGCACCTACTTGATCCTCTGCTGCCTTCACTACTTCATCCCTCAAAGCTACCCATTCTTATTCTACTGTATTTCTTTCCACCATCCCTGTCAATTGTTCCCTTATGCTCTCCCTGAAACTCTGTACAACCTCTGTTTTAGTCAGTTTATCCAGGTCCCATCTCCTTAAATTCCTGCCTTTTTGCAGTTTCTTCAGTTTTAAACTACAGTTCATAACCAATAGATTGTGGCCAGAGTCCACATCTGCTCCTGGAAATGTATTACAATTTAAAACCTGGTTCCTAAATCTCTGTCTTATCATTATATAATCTATCTGAAACCTGTCAGTATCTCCAGGCTTCTTCCATGTATACAACCTTCTTTTATGATTCTTGAACCAAGTGTTAGCTATGATTAAGTTATGCTCTGTGCAAAATTATACCAGGTGGCTTCCTCTTTCATTTCTTAGCCCCAATCCATATTCACCTACTATGTTTCCTTCTCTCCCTTTTCATACTCTCGAATTCCAGTCACCCATGACTATTACATTTTCGTCCCCCTTCACTATCTGAATAATTTCTTTTATTTCATCATACATTTCGTCAATTTCTTCGTCATCTGCAGAGCTAATTGTCATATAAACTTGTACTACTGTAGTAGGCATGGGCTTGGTGTCTATCTTGGCCACAATGATGCATTTCACTGTTTGTAGTAGCTTACCCGCAATCCTGTTTTTTATTCATTATTAAACCTACTCCTGCATTACCCCTATTTGATTTTGTATTTATAACTCTGTATTCGCCTGACCAAAAGTCTTGTTCCTCCTGTCACCGAACTTCGCTAATTCCCACTATATCTAACTTTAACCTACCCATTTCCCGTTTTAAATTTTCTAACCTACCTGCCGGATTAAGGGACCTGACATTCCACACTCCAATCCATAGAACACCAGTTTTCTTCCTCCAGATAACAACGTCCTCTTGAGTAGTCCCCACTCGGAGATCTGAATTGGGAACTATTTTACCTAGGGAATATTTTACCCGAGAGGACACCATCATCATTTAACCATAGAGTAAACCTGCATGCCCTCGGGAAAAATTACGGCTGTAGTTTCCCCTTGCTTTCAGCTGTTTGCAGTACCAGCACAGCAAGGCTGTTTTGATTAGTGTTACAAGGTCAGATCAGTCACTCATCCAGACTGTTGCCCCTGCAACTACTGAAAAGGCTCCTGCCCCTCTTCAAGAACCACATGTTTGTCTTTCCTCTAAACAGATACCCCTCCACTGTGGTTGCACCTACGGTATGGCTATCTGTATCGCTGAGGCACCAATGTGTACAACACTGAAATGTTCATCTGTTTCTACAAATTTTACCATTTGTGATTTTGTGTGGCGTGATCTTGGTTTTCTAGCAGCTAACACAGGATTTAGTCCATTGTCACACATCATTTTTTATGTTTAATCAAATAACTCTACTAATTATCAGTTTCACTATTGTCCTTATGGCCTGATGAGCTAAACCTTGAAAATGGAGAAATATTTGAAGACTATAAACTTGAGAAATGTGAGGTACGATGTTTGCAGTTGAAGTGTCACATCTCAATGTTTTTGCTGGTAGTAGTTGATACGACTTGAAATTTAAGGATTTGTTCCCTGTTTGGAGTTGCTGCAATTTGTGATCTTGCAATTGCTCTTGGCAGTTTCTTCAGAGTCCATTATTGTCGCTTCATCAACTCCAGATAAGGCATTTGCAACCATTTGTCAATCAAATGTGAGTGGCTTACGGTCAGTGAAGATTATGAAGTGCCTTCCAACATGTAAATACTTAAATTTTCTTTACAGAAAGCTAAATTCCCAACTAGTCTCGGTTGTAGGTACTGTAGACCATCTGTGATTGACTCACTTTTTGTGAAAAGAATGCACTCGGTTTTCAATTTACTTTCCAGTTGTTGGAGTACAGACCCATAGTAAAATCTGATGTGTCTGTGCATAGCGCTAGGCGTAAATCTGAGCATTTCTTGGACAATTTCTTTACTTCCACAGTCCACTGAATTTGCCTGTTATCCTTGCGTTTTGCTCTCTTAATATAGTCGTATAATACAACCTGAGTTTGCACCCCATCTTTAAGGCAATGACTCTAGTAGTTGACAATGCCAAGAAACTTGTACTGAAAAATTGCTTGCACTTTCTCAGGTAGCAGACAGGATCTCTCTGGAATGTTGATTCAAAGTCTATAACTAAACAATTGCTCTAGGATTCCTTTTAGGTGTGCTCGGTATTCAATACTTGATGAGGCGAGTAAATTGTAGTGGAGGTACAGAAACACAAAATCTAGTAAAAACAAAACCACGTTAATGAATCACTGGAACGTTGAAGATGAATGGCCAAGTGATGCCACTGTGCAACATGAATTTAAATTATTATTCTGCCACTCCCACACACTTTGGGTCTAACTGTCTTGGTTCAAATGGCTCTGAGCACTATGCGACTTAACTTCTGAGGTCATCAGTCGCCTAGAACTTAGAACTAATTAAACCAAACTAACCTAAGGACATCACACACATCCATGCCTGAGGCAGGATTTAAACCTGCGACTGTAGCGGTCGCTCAGTTCCAGACTGTAGCGCCTAGAATCACAGGGCCACTCCAGCCGGCTAACTGTCTTGCCTTAGAAAACATGGGTAGGGCTTCAGTGGTACTGCAGTGTTTGAGATCATGTTTAAACAGTTCTGTAAATCTTGAGTTTTGACTCATGGTACTTACAACTTTGGCAACTGAAGCTGACACAACTTTGCCCTCAAAACTGAGCTTGGTTACATTATCTGTTAATCTGTTATTATTAATATCTACCAATAATCCGAATCCATTCACAAAATTGGCTCCCATTATAGCTTTATTGATTTTCGCAACGATATACCACCACTCAAACTGATGTCGCAGTCCCAAATCGATGGTACAAACTTCGAGCTTGAATGTAAGAACTTCGGTACCATTAACAGCTCATAATTGATAGGGTGATTCAACATTAACTTTTGGGTTAGTTGGAATTTCAGAAACATTATCCCCAAAGTCAACTAAAAATTGCAGTCCTGTGTTTCTGTTCATTACAAATAGGCAGCTTTTGCGGCAGCTGGATTGGGCAGCAGAACTTGCTGCTAATTGATCTGCTGGGTTGTGTGCTTGATTGGACAAACTACATGGAGGCGCGCATTTTTCTGAGTTACAGTGCTGTCCACAGCGAAACTGATAATAACAATACTTTCCCAGATAACTGAATTTATTTTGAGACCTTTTGCGGCTGTTCTTACTTTGGCAGTTGAAGATCCTTTGGCGATACCTGCCTTTATAATTAGTTGAGAAAGCATATATTTGACTCTGGGCCTGAAAGTCTTGTAATTATGTCACTGATTGTTACTGGAACATCCTGTTGGTTACAAGCATCATTTTACATGATAAACAGTTCGTTACAGGGATTCATTTCTATTATTTTATCAGCCATTGTAGCCACTTTTTCCACTTTTTCTTGTCCCTCTTCACTGGGAAAATATTCCATATAAAATCAGGAAATATTTGTTGGCAAAATGTCTTAAGTACATTTTTCTACTCTTGTCAAGGCTTGCATCTTGCGTACAGCTGGCTAGGATTTTTGTCTCCCAAATCCATTCCCATGACTAATCACTTAATACGCTTATCTTAGTTGTCTTTGAATAACATATTCAGTAGTCGTTTTTTAGTCAACACATATTTATTCCTTGTGTGCTGAAAATAATATCTCAGATATTATCGGTGTATTTTGGTTCTAATTGTGACAGTAGATGGTTAAATTTGGTATTTTCTGTGACAATTTTGCAAATGATGAACTATACATATACTTGATAGAACCCAAAGTTCGGGTTATTTAATCCAAAATGTGGAAATCTTATACTAACCTTAATTGTTTCCAGTCGGTCCTCAGGCATATTTCCGGTTATTGCCATATTTTCTTCTTATCTTGTTGGCGTCACCAGTTGTAGCTGGTGTAGTATGGAACATTTACGAGAGCTCAGAAGAATTTTGCTTAACAATATTTATTTAACTGTTTCCAATATACATCACTAATTACACAATGTCACTTGCTTTTCGTTTTACAATACGGGAGAAGGTTAAAAAAATCGAAGATATTTGATGATATTATGAAACTGCATTTGAATAATAGCGAAAACTCAATTATTTTTCCTGTGTTTACAACGAACAGCTTTTCCGAAATTTCTGCCAGAATCACTGTTATTTCTCCACATGCAATTCTATTACACTTCCAGTCAGTTATTCTACCACAGGTGTAGTAGGTGAAATGCTTGTACCAGGATTGCACTTACTTTCTTCACTACTTATACCTTATTCAGGGCCTACAGCCATGCTTGTTTGTTGAACAATGCTGCAACCTTTATTCACGAAAACTATCAATGATAAATCAATATGTGCTGCCAAAACAGCGCTAATAGTCTGCAGAAGCTGTATAAGCCACAGTGAATGCAAGTAAGTCTCGAGCAACAAATCATTACCTGCAAGTGTTTTCAGTTCCGCTACAATCTACTTTGGCAACATTTTGCCCGATAGAGCTTTCCTATAACAGCTTATGCAATCTTTTTTCCAATGTCAAGGAATATTTTTTTTATTAATCCAGCGTTAGGAGCTTCGTAATTTTGCAAAGCTATCACCTCTTCAGCTTGCATGAATTAAGCTTCATCCAAGTGTGCTACAACAAAGTGAAACCTAACGATCGAAGACATAAAGCCCTACAGAGAAAAAGTGCTCTCTATATGCTGGAACTATGGATACCGTCTTTAACCCTAAAAGTAGTAAGTTTTACATTCCCGAAATTTCTGCTTTCAGTTGCAGGAATTTGGGAAGAGTTTGCCTACAAAATGAAATGGTTAATGCTCATTTCTCAACAAAGCGATCGATATTTTGTATGAAGTCATTTTTACGTTGCACACCATATCGACGACCGCATGACTGGCTCTCAACATGATCGGCTAACTATCATTAGCATTCGATAAGACTCCCTCGTAAGATTCCATGCGCGCATACTGAAGACTTACAAAAACACACCATTCTTGAAATGATTTATTGTAATTATTGCTATAATAAAATGTGACATTACGATTTATCAACGGTTAATATCTTCACATAAGAGCGCCTTCTTAGGAGTGAGTTATTATGGTGAATAATTTTCAAGTTAGGAATGAGACACAGTTGTTTTATAATTTGCAGTATGCCATTTCAATGTAACAGGACTTTGAAATTTTACACAAACACATCACCATTATCATTAAATGCCACTTATTAACGCATCAACGATACCTGTCTTCAAGATAGAATACTTCTTGTATTCTATTGTATTCTGATAACCAAGACTGGAGTTAAAGATTGTATGATCAAGTGCTCGTCGAAAGTTGTTGGTTCGCATCCCCTTGCATACAATTTTTCCATGTTAGCGTTGTCAACACGTTCTGTTACATTCTTATGAATGAGATACAAGTGTTGTTGTTGTTGTGGTCTTCAGTTCTGAGACTGGTTTGATGCAGCTCTCCACGCTACTCTATCCTGTGCAAGCTTCTTCATCTCCCAGTACCTACTGCAACCTACATCCTTCTGAATCTGCTTAGTGTATTCATCTCTTGGTCTCCCTCTACGATTTTTACCCTCCACGCTGCCCTCCAATACTAAATTGGTGATCCCTTGATGCCACAGAATATGTCCTACTAACCGATCCCTTCTTGTAGTCAAGTTGTGCCACAAACATCTCTTCTCCACAATCCTATTCAATACTTCCTCATTAGTTATGTGATCTACCCATCTAATCTTCAGCATTCTTCTGTAGCACCACATTTCAAAAGCTTCTATTCTCTTCTTGTCCAAACTATTTATCGTCCATGTTTCACTTCCATACATGGCTACACTCCATACAAATTCTTTCAGAAACAACTTCCTGACACTTAAACCTATACTCGATGTTAACAAATTTCTCTTCTTCAGAAATGCTTTCCTTGCCATTCCCAGTCTACATTTTATATCCTCTCTACTTCGACTACATTCCATTATCATTGTTTTGTTTTTGTTGATGTTCATCTTTTATCCTCCTTTCAAGACACTATCCATTCCATTCAACTGCTCTTCCAAGTCCTTTGCTGTCTCTGACAGAATTACAATGTCATCAGCAAACCTCAAAGTTTTTATTTCTTCTCCATGGATTTTAATGCCTACTCTGAATTTTTCTTTTGTTTCCTTCACTGCTTGCTCAATATACAGATTGAATAACATCGGGGAGAGGGTACATCCCTGTCTCACTCCCTTCCCAAACACTGCGTCTCTTTCATGTCCCTCGACTCTTATAACTGCCATCTGCTTTCTGTACAAACTGTAAATAGCTTTTCGCTCCCTGTATTTTGCCCCTGCCACCTTCAGAATTTGAAAGAGAGTATTCCAGTCAACATTGTCAAAAGCTTTCTCTAAGTCCACAAATGCTAGAAAAGTAGGTTTGCCTTTCCTTAATCTAGCTTCTAAGATAAGTCGTAGGGTCAGTATTGCCTCACGTGTTCCGATATTTCTATGTAATCCAAACTGATCTTCCCCGAAGCCGGCTTCTACTAGTTTTTCCATTCGTCTGTAAAGAATTCGCGTTAGTATTTTGCAGCCGTGACTTATTAAACGGATAGTTCGGTAATTTTCACATCTGTCAACACCTGCCTTCTTTGGGATTGTAAGTATGTTCTGCGATATTGGATGTTATTTACGTTCAGTCTGATATGAGAACGAGGGATGACATAAATATTTAGCGATTTCTGTGTATATGATTGTGCAGCTTTACTTCCTGCGACTGAAACGTGCAACAATAAAATTCATATTCTGCCAGTTCACTAATATGTGGCTCTCTATTTCTGAATATGTAACGATTTCAGAGTGTGTGGTTAGACAGGAACTTAAGAGGACATCTTAAATTTATACAAGTAAATCGAGGAACAGTAATATTCTCGTAAATAAGTTAAATGAAAATTCAACCTGTCACTTTTTTGGATAACTATATTTTATTCCATGAATCGATTTTCGAACCTTTTCAGGTTCATCTTCAGATGGTTTCTGGAGGTTACATAATTATTTTTAGCCTAATGCTGGGTGCTGGCTTGCGACCAGTTCATGGAATAAAACATAATTATTCAAAAATGTGACTGGTTGCAGTTATATGTAACTTATTTACATTCAGTTAACAGTCACAGGTTAGCCGATCATGCGGTCGTCGCTATTGCGTGTGACGTAAAAACGACGTCACTTTTTTGGAAACCGTTGTGTGAAGAACATTACCCCACTGGAACCTAGTCACTACAGTTTTTGTTATTCAGGTCGATATCATATGTCGCAACAAAATCAACCCCGCCCGAAATTGCCTTTTAATTTATGCCGAGTTTATACTCCAGTTCTGTGTTAGTCTGGGTTGTATAACACGTTTCCCGTGCTATTTCGAGACAGAGCTTAACGCCCCTGTTAACTGGTGTTTGTGGTACCGGCACTTGGTAACTTTTCCCTTGTGCATAACTGCGTGACCTACAGATAAGAATTCAGTTACAGCTACCAAGATTCACTGACATAATAAGATATTATTTGCTGATGAAATCTCTCACTGACAATAGAAATTTTTGTCTCTCAAAGGAAGGCTGTCGGAATTATGAGTGGAGCCCATCGAAACCATTAAACAGGAAACTCTTCCAAGAACTGCAGACAATGATACGTCAGTTTATCATCTTTCTTAGGCGCGTTTTTAATGAGAAGTGTTCCCTCTGCAAAACAAACAGTGCCTGCTGCGACTATTAACAAAAAGGACCTGATTAACACTTAAAAACGACTTTTCACCGCAAAGGGGAACATAACTCAAGTGTAGAAGTGTTCAAAGTACTCTTAAATAACACAGAAAACCTATAGCGACGTATTCGTGGCACCTCTTTTCTCGGTCACGAGTGAGAGCTTCAAAATTGGCGGAACGTATAGAAGCCACAGTATTGTTTGTTCTAGCTCTGAACCATTTATTGCTTCATTTAATTTGGATGTCTACTATTTCTGGATCAAATGCACACATATTATAGTTTTATTTTTCCAGTTAGATCACCTCAGAAGAACAAATTCATTAATGGAAACAAAGTAGTCTTTGTGGTCATGCAAACTTTTCCGATGTGTGCTACGATGTACACTTGCCATTTTTTCAGCCGGATGGGGACGAGAGACTTGCCGAAAGGTAGTGTTAGCTGAACGCTGCCGCCTTGTTGGAAACGCGCGAGCTTTTCGTAAAAATAGTGTTTATTGACAGTGGTTTGCTTCGTAGGGCTTGTGACTCATAGGTATTTGTATGAGTTGACCAGTATAGTTTGTAAGTTGCTGCTGTTGTAATCATAGGATACTAAGTTTCAGAGTTCTATAATTCTGCATTTCTCAACAATCAAATGCATTTGGGGATGCCCGTGCAAGTTTTGGTAGCATGTGGCATCGTGTCCTTGCACAGTGTCTTCTGCTAACACATAATCTTTGACTATGTAGCCACAAAGTAATGCACGTGTGTTTGTTTACATGTTATTGCATGCGGGAGTATATGAATTTTGTTGTGATTTTGACAGAGATTACAGAGCTACCTGAAGTTAGATGAAATATGACATTCCTCTGCAGCCTTCACCAGATATCCTTTCCTAACATCTGGAAACAAGTGTTGCATGATGTGAGAAATGATTACATTTTTGGAGTAGTGTTACATTTATAAAGGAGAGAATCTTCAGATTGAAGTGTTACACACAATTATGAGAAAAATGGCTCTGAAAGGACTTAAACGGCGTGCATCCATTGCCGACAGTGTTCATCCAGAGAAGAAGAGTAAAGGATTTTCAGTTAACTCATTTCTAAATAGCTTGCAGCAGCCCGAATGCCTCACATGTGAGTTGGAGTTTCTGTGCATGCCAAACGTTTCTTCCTTCACGTGCGTTCATATCTTGTTGTTTGGTTCACATTCATCAAATACTGTGGACCATAATTGTACACTCTCGCCACGATGTAAATGAGACAGTTTTGCAGTTACAGAACACTTTATCAGTGAAAAATACAGCCTCTCTCTCTCTCTCTCTCTCTCTCTGTTTCTGTCTCTCTGGGATGTGGTAGTTCACCACAACCAAGATTTCGTGGTGTGTGTGTTGTGTTTGTGGGAAGGAGAAGGATACAATACCACACTTAAACACTGCAGACGTGACAAAATACAGACTTATGACATTGTTATTGGATTAGCTGAATCAGATTAACTGGAGGCGTTGATACTGCTTTACTACCTCTCTGGCGAACTATCAACGGAATGTACCAATACCATATGTACTGATGATATGGCCTCATACATATTTAGACATAAGATAATGGAACACAGTGTTTTTTTTGCATCTGTGTTACTTTGTAGAATATAGGTTGTGATGACAAATTGATCTCATGTATCATAAGATGTATGTTAGAGGTCTATCCGTTAACAGTATTGAAAAGTGCTCAGCAGTAAATTAGGACATACTATTTCTGCAATCAAATATATTCACTTGTATTGTAGAAACTCTACTCTATAAGCCGATATGTTCTCCAGTCTCTTTATGTCTGTTGGCTGTGCGTTATAAAGAATGACACCTTAATGGGTCACATGTTTTTGAGTATGAGTGGTTTTTGCTCCCTCTACATGGAGGGACCCACAGTTGTGTTGTAACTTGGCAGTTGCAGTGAGCCCTTACACATCTGTGTGACATGATTTGAGTAGCCGTTTTTTATAATGAAAAAATTTCTTTTAATCAACTAATGATTTCACTCAAAATAACTGTTCCATAAGGAACTAGAAGTAGTCAAAGTAAGTCATTCTATTACCTTCTGAGGAGCATACTTTTGAACTTTTGAAATGTTTCTCTGATCAGAACATGCCAAATTGAGTCTGTGGATGAGTTTTTTCTACATAGTCACTCCAGTTTAAATCTTGATGACCATACATTGCTAAAGTAGTGTAGGCCTACTCTTTTTAACTCATAATAAGTTTATAGGATGTGTCAGTCTTAAATTCTCTTGAATAAAATGATACTTATTTTTGAAAATTGGAATATACAATTCAGACGATGTTAAGTTGCATAGTGCAACTGAAAGTGAGGGACTGTAGACTAAAACAGTGGGAATGGAAATGTAGGTTCTACATCTACATCTACATCCATACTCCGCAAGCCACCTGGCGGTGTGTGGCGGAGGGTACCTTCAGTACCTCTATCGGTTCTCCCTTCTATTCCAGTCTCGTATTGTTCGTGGAAAGAAGGATTGTCGGTATGCCTCTGTGTGGGCTCTAATCTCTCTGATTTTATCCTCATGGTCTCTTCGCGAGATATATGTAGGAGGGAGCAATATACTGCTTGACTCTTCGGTGAAGGTATGTTCTCGAAATTTCAATAAAAGCCCGTACCGAGCTACTGAGCGTCTCTCCTGCAGAGTCTTCCACTGGAGTTTATCTATCATCTCCGTAACGCTTTCGCGATTACTAAATGATCCTGTAACGAAGCGCGCTGCTCTCCGTTGGATCTTCTCTATATCTTCTATCAACCGTATCTGGTACGGATCCCACACTGCTGAGCAGTATTCAAGCAGTGGGCGAACAAGCGTACTGTAACCTACTTCCTTTGTTTTCGGATTGCATTTCCTTAGGATTCTTCCAATGAATCTCAGTCTGGCATCTGCTTTACCGACGATCAACATTATATGATCATTCCATTTTAAATCACTCCTAATGCGTACTCCCAGGTAATTTATGGTATTAACTGCTTCCAGTTGCTGACCTACTATTTTGTAGCTAAATGATAAAGGATCTATCTTTCTGTATATTCGCAGCACATTACACTTGTCTACATTCAGATTCAATTGCCATTCCCTGCACCATGCGTCAATTCGCTGCAGATCCTCCTGCATTTCAGTACAATTTTCCATTGTTACAACCTCTCGGTACACCACAGCATCATCTGCAAAAAGCCTCAGTGAATTTCCGATGTCATCCACCAGGTCATTTATGTATATTGTGAATAGCAACGGTCCTATGACACTCCCCTGCGGCACACCTGAAATCACTCTTACTTCGGAAGACTTCTCTCCATTGAGAATAACATGCTGCGTCCTCTTATCCAGGAACTCCTCAATCCAATCACACAATTGGTCTGATAGTCCATATGCTCTTACTTTGTTCATTAAACGACTGTGGGGAACTGTATCGAACGCCTTGCGGAAGTCAAGAAACACGGCATCTACCTGTGAACCCGTGTCTATGGCCCTCTGAGCCTCGTGGACGAATAGCGCGAGCTGGGTTTCACATGACCGTCTTTTTCGAAACCCATGCTGATTCCTACAGAGTAGATTTCTAGTCTCCAGAAAAGTCATTATACTCGAACACAATACGTGTTCCAAAATTCTGCAACTGATATATATATTATATATATATCTCTAACTGACGTTAGAGATATAGGTCTATAGTTCTGCACATCTGTTCGACGTCCCTTCTTGAAAACGGGGATGACCTGTGCCCTTTTCCAATCCTTTGGAACGCTATGATGCACATTCTGTTGAATGTTGCCAGTGTCAAGGAGACTAGCTGAAATAAAATTTTAGAGGAAATGAAGTTGATGAATAGTAGAAATAGTGTAGAATTCTGAATAAAATCATGGAAATGGCGGCCATATTTGTTCCAGGCCACATGTGTTTTTTTGTATTTGCAAGCATCTACATTTTTTACAATTATTCAGTAGTGGATTGTCCTAAGTCTTTCAGATAAAATGCATTTACTTCCACACACTCTGGGCTACAAATTAACATCATTATCACTTGGCTGAATGTATTCTTTAATATATTTTTAATAGTTCAAAGTTTTCAGCCACAAATTAAAAAAAACTCAATTTTTGAACAGTAGTTTTGCAAATAAAGATTAATTTCTCAGCTTTAATATTTTTTCTGCTATTGCACTGTATAGCATAGTTACTTTTTATAGAGTATCAATGGTGAGGCAGCTTACACTTTTTAAATTTCTTTTTAAATTTTTCCATTTTGTGGCCTGCAGTATCTTTGTTTGGGGACCAAATAAAAATCTGAACATTTCACGGTTAATAGACCTTTATGATATCAAACTACAGTATAAATTTCAACTGTGAGATTTAATTGGAAGTTATGGAAAAAAAAATTACAAACACGAGTCAAAAATATGTTGTTTAACACCTGCGATATCTGGTAGGCTAATCAAATAAAGTATACCAGTTACATAATGTAACACACCACACAACACTAGCTATTGATTATTTGTCGAAACAATGCTGTAGTAATTGTTTCACCGGGCTAACAATTGCTTCTAAGCCTATACAAGTCTGATTGTTGTCTTCCCCATTACACCAACAGTTGTCTACTCGCACTTATTTAGCTAGAAGTTCTTGAAGTGTGCAGTTGAAAAACAGAGTCTCGGTGTTCTGTTGGTGTTATTATTAATTAAGCATCTCATAAAAGTGTGTATGTAGTGTATCCTAAAGACATTACTTTAATCGAATATTACAGTGAAGAAGAAATGGTATTGTTTTACTTAAGAGCTGTCCTAGAGGTCAAATCAACATGTATGTATAATGAAATGAAATACTTAAAAAAAATTTCATCATCTTTTTTGTCAGTCTTGCATGGACTCTTTTGAGAAACATAAGAAACCTGTAACAAAAGGTCAGCGAGAAATAACATTTGATCATTATTCTAAAAATAAAAGCCCTTTTGACAATCTCATACCAAGAAAATCATGTGTCCAACACGTTATTCTAAAATATTTGTAATTCACAAGAGAAATGATCGTGAAACCTCAGATAAAGAATTTTGTGACTTATCATGGGTCGACAGTAGCATCCAATCCCACGTGTCGGCTTTGACCCGTGACATAAGGGTGTTGTCGTGTGTGACGTCATGACGGCACAGAGTTTGGTTTGTGAGTGTGATGTGTATGTAGATGTCGTCGTGTTGTGGTTTTTTGTGCTCTCTCGTAGTATGTTCAGGGTCTTCATTTGTGTGGTGTAATGGGCTCAATTTGCTTTTGCTCATTATCCAGAATTGTTCGAGTGTCGGCTGTGTTTGTAGTGGAATTCGTTTCAGTGAGTTAACGATTTTGTGTGAAGGTTAATTTAGTGTTGTTCACTGTACATCGTGTGGTGATTTTAGTAAAATTAATTGGTTGTTGTTTTTGTTCAGGAATGGATATGATGGATAAAATTAACAGTGCGCAGGTCAAGGGAAGTGTTCGATCCCAATGTGTGGCTGTGTATGTTGATATTGGTATCGGGAGATGTTTTTGAGCTGTATAGGCCAAGGGAAGTGTTTAATCCTAATTTATGGGATCGGGAGCTGCTGTTGAGCTATATAGGTCAAGTGAAGTGTCCGATTCCAGATGATATTGTGTTTAGTGGTATTTGGGGAGTTTTGTGATGTCGTTTTTTTTCGTCGTTTTGTGTGGTTTTGTATGGGGGTGGGTGTCTAAATTTGTTTATATTTAGTTTGCCCCCACCCAAAAACACCCCATTTCCCGCGCATGTCCCGTTAGTGTAATTAGGCTTTTTGTGGAAAGTGTGTTCTTCAATGTATTTTCGTCCTCATAATGTGTATGTACCGACTTTATACATGCCATATTGGAATCGTGGTTTATGGTCGTTTCCGCCATATTTGTGACGTCATGGGTCAAAGCAGATCGGATACTTCCGTATTTCCCTTATCAGCAACCATTAAAAAAGTGGATAAAGCTTGTGAAAGCGTGGGCATATCGCCTGCTAGTGAAGTTAGAAAACTAAATCAAGATAAAATACCAAGTGCCTTGAATTCAAAAATTGAGAAAGTGGCAGCTACAGTCAAAAAGAATTTGGATGTTTCATTTCAAAATACAATTTGTACTAAAACAGATGGAAGATCTAAAACTTCACCAACTGAATATGATGATTTGATAGAAAAACTAAAAACAGAACTTCAATCAAAGAGGATGAAATTAAGATTATCATTTTACTGCCGAATTCTTGGAATCGAGCAAAAGTTATTGATGAATTTAATGTGTCAGAATGTCTTGTTAAGTTAACAAGGCAATTAATAAAAGAACAGGGAATTTTATCAGCATTACAAAAGAAAAGTGCATCCAATTTGGTAGATGAAAACACAATCAGTAAAGTTATAAAGTATTATGACGATGACAATAACTGCTGTTTGATGCCTGGCAAAAAAGACTGTGTTTCTGTGAAAGGAAATGATCTAAGATTCAAAGACAAAAAAGGTTAATATTGTCTAATTTAAATGAACTATTCACTGAATTTAAAAAAGAAAATCCTGGCATTAAAATTGGAAGATCAAAGTTTTGCAATTTGAGACCAAGTTGGTGTATTGTTGCAGGGGCATCTGGCACCCATAATGTTTGTGTTTGTTTGTATCATCAGGACGTAAAGTTGATGATAGATGGGGCCAATCGTAGAGTTGACTATAAAGACCTTTTGGAAGTTATGGTATGCAATATTGACAGTTACTATTGTATTATGAACAAGGGAAAATGTGAAGATTTTCCAGGCAAACAAGCCTTACTTGACATGTTTGAAGAATCCGAAGAAGACGATTTGATGCCTGACAATATAAAATACAAACAATGGGTGACACAAGACAGAACTGAAATGGTGACAGTCATAAATTCACGAGAAGAGTTTTTTGAAGTGTTGGTGGCTAACCTTGAAAATCTTAAAATGCATCATTTTATTGCAAAAGCTCAAAGTAAATTTTTGAAAGACAAAAACGCAAACCACCGAGCGAGGTGGCGCAGTGGTTAGCACACTGGACTCGCATTCGGGAGGACGACGGTTCAATCCCGTCTCCAGCCATCCTGATTTAGGTTTTCCGTGATTTCCCTAAATCGTTTCAGGCAAATGCCGGGATGGTTCCTTTGAAAGGGCACGGCCGATTTCCTTCCCCATCCTTCCCTAACCCGAGCTTGCGCTCCGGCTCTAATGACCTCGTTGTCAACGGGACGTTAAACACCACTAACCAACAACCAAAAATCAAACTTTGGCAGCTGGTGAATGCTTAGTTCTTGCTGACTTTTTGAAAAATTATTCCTTTTTTTTTAGATATGAAGTACGAGGGCACTACTGGGTAAACGAACGGGCCACAGTTCTTCCATTTGTATTCTATTATAAAGATGAAGATAAATTAATGAGCCACAGCTTTTGTATCATAAGTGACTACCTTGAACACAATACTACAGCAGTGCACATTTTTCAACTTAAATTAACAAACTACATTAAACAGCACCACCCTTCCATAAAAAACTGATTTACTTTTCGGATGGGGCAGCAGGTAAATATTAAAAAAAAAAAAATTAACATCTCCTTTCATAAACAAGATTTTGGGTTTGATGTAGAATGGCAGTTTCTCGCTTCATGCCTTGGGAAGAATGCTTGTGATGGTGTCGGGGGTACAACAAAGCGAGCTGTTACAAAAGCAAGTCTGCAGCGGACCGATAACAATCATATCATAACACCTCAAGAAATGTTTGAATTCTGTAAAAAACATATCAAAGGACTTACCTATGTTTTTGTACAAAGTGAGGAAATACAAGAAGTCTATGACAGTGTCTTGAAGGAAAGTTACAACACTTGTCAGAAGATTAAAGGTACTCGATCTTTTCATTGTATTGTACCCCATTCACACAACTTACTGAAGTGTGAGATCACATCAACTTTGCCTGATTGTGAACTTCATCAATGTGGAAAACTTGTACAGCTGGTTCTTCAAAATAAAGACATAGTGGCTTGTGTTTACAATGAACAGTTGTGGATTGGCGTAGTTGATAATATTGACTGTCAAAACCAAGATGTACATGTTGTATTTTTCACCCACCATGACCAAGGACATCTTTTTTAAAAAAATGAGAAGGATCAAGTTTGGATGACACTTAAAAATGTACTAGGGAAGCTGTTTCCCATGGAATTTACAACTGTGACTGCACGAACTTATAATCTAACACCCAAACTGAGTAAACAAATTTCTCAAACGTTCAATGAGTGATGTACTAAAAGCAAACAACAAGAGAACAATATAACATAATTAGTATAAAACCATAATGGGTATCAAAAAAGACGAAGAAATGCAAGCAGCAGAAACAACAGCGTGGCTATACATCGGTAACTTAAAGAGAACCACCACAACTGCTACAGTAGTGAAATACCTTAACAAGAACGGAATACTGGGACAACTAGAATGTGAAGAACTGCGCACACTGGGCGACAAAAAAGCTTTCAAAGTAGGCATTCCGTTTGAAAACTACTAATCGCACAAGAACCAGAATTCTGGCCAGAAAACATAAAAGTACGTCTATTTCGTTTCCCAAGACAATCAATGGAAAAGGGAGCAGAGCTCAACTAAACTAAGAAGAAAACCAGAAGAGCAAGAAATAAAAGCAGTCTTGTGGAATACAGAGGGAGTAAAAAGTGCTCTTAACCTAACACCAACAGACATTCTGCAAAACTCGGACCTTGCAATTCTAACAGAAACCTTCCTGATAGACAGCTGGCAACATAAAGATTTCTATAATTATCACCTAATGGCAAAGAAGGCAGAAAGAGGACGACCCATGGGAGGAATATCTATCCTACTGAAACCCTGGATGACGCCCACCAAAAATATCATAAAACAAGAAAATAGTATGCTAATAGAAGCGGCAAACATAAATATAATTGCAGCCTATTTTAAACCGCACACAAATGCTGTAGAAATAATTGACAAAATAGTCACACTCATCAAACAATGCGACAGCAAACCCACCATTATTGCAGGTGATCTCAACTGCAGAATAGACACAGAAAACTATAAAACAAAATTAGTCGTTGAAACTCTAGAAGAAGGTGGTTTCACCCTACTTAACGATAGACAGATACCTACATACATATGCCACACTGGGAAGAGCACCATTGATATCGCATTAACAACAGGAGACATAGAAGGAAGTATTCAACCAATATGGCATGACTCCATTACTCCTATACGAAAGCACATTCCAATGAAGATAAAAATAAATATTGTCACGTCACCGCCAGCAAGAAAGACCCACCAAATCACACAAAGAAAAATTGATATAGAAAAATTAACAAACCAGCAAGAACAATTAACATAAATAGAAACTTTCATAGAGGAAGGAGACTTTGAAAAAGCAACAGACCAAATAGAAGACGTCCTAAAAAATTCAGTGATACAAACAATCCCCAAAACAAGGATGGCCAAAAGATGGTTTGATGCTGAATGCTACAGCAAAAGGAACACTGTTCTAAGAATCCTCCACAGAATAAGAAACCAGCATGACGAGGAAACATACAAACTGTACGCAGAAGAGAGGAGAATCTACAAAAAACTAATAGAAGAGAAGAAAAAAGAATACATAGAAAGTGAGGCAAAAAGAGAAGCGGATGAAGCAGAGAAAGACCCATACATAGCAGCAAGACCAAGAAAAATGGCTCATACACCAAATATAGACCTGAAGGAATGGGAAGACCACGTCAGTAAGATACTGAACAAACGAGGACTCAAAACACCCCCAAAGAAAGAGAAACAACATCAAACTAAGGAAAATACAGTACATGGGAACCCCTAAATGAAGATGATGTGAAAGAAGTAATAAAAGCACTGAAGAACAAGAAAGCAGCAGGACCTGATAATATATATAATGAACATATAAAAGATGCAAAAGAGGCCCTCCAACACATATGGACCAAACTCTTTAATAAATGCCTGGAACTTGGAAGAATTCCGACACAGTGGAGACACTCGACAATAAAAGTTCTCTACAAAGGTAGAGGAGACCCAATGGACCCAAACAAATACAGAGGCATAGCCCTGGAAAAGATAATAACACAAAAAATCCAAGCCTCTGTGGACAGTCACCTCCGAGATCGACAAATGGGTTTCAGATCTGGAAGATCAACACTTACGGCAGTCAGGCTTCTTCTAAACAACATCGATGATGCGCTACAAAAGGAACAAATGTTCTACACAGTGTTCATAGACTTTACCAAAGCCTTTGACCTATTGGAAAGAGAGCTCATAGTCCGAAAACTGGAAAACACAATGGGAGAAGATAGCTTATGGGCAAGAATAATCAAATCAATCCTCGAATACAACTTAATTACAATATCAGACAACCTCTCTTTTTCGAACCCCATTCTGCAATCGAACGGAGTCTTACAGGGTGACCCAATGAGCCCTTTGTTGTACATTCTTGCCACTGAAGAAGTACTCCGAATTGGAGAAAATGAAGAAGATGTGTATGTATATGCATACGCTGATGACATAGCCGTAGGTTCAACAGATATACAGAAGCTGCAGAGAATCATTGAGAAAATAGACAGATGGTGCAGTGAACACAAACTACACATAAACATAACAAAGACAGAAATGGTAATTTTCAGAAAAGGAGGCAAAACACCCAAGAATGCGGAAATCAGTATCAGAGGACAAAAAATAAAAATCTCATCAGACTTTAAATACCTAGGAGTGACATTGCAACCAACATTCAAATGCTTCACAAAACATACAACAGAACATGCAGCCCAAGCAATAATAGCAATACAGGACATCAAAAACATCCGCCTACTCAGTCTAGAAACAGCCATGAAATTATTCAACACAAAAATCTTGCCAATCCTGGCCTATGGGATGGAGGTTATATGGTAACACCTGACAGAAAAAATCTAGAAACACTAGAAAAGGTAAAATCGACCTATCTAAAAAGAGCACTAGGTCTCTCAAAGACAACAAGATCTAGACTAGTGTACCTGCTAGCGAGAGAGACATTCCTAATTGAAGACATCAGACTTCGATATATGATGCCACACACCAGGGCTTCCAGAAAGCAACTGAAGATCATGGAGGACAAACAAGAAAAAATATGGCCGGAGTTTTATGGCACCGAAGCAATGACGAACCGCTCATGGACAGCACCAAACTTCGAACAGCGACATGTCGTAACTAGACTTTCTATTCACGGCTTTCATCATCTAATCTGCAAGAACAAAACTTATCACGACCCAACCGCAACATGTGTATGTGAACTGTGTAACGAAGCCTGTGAACGATATCACATAGAACTGTGCAGTAAAAGAGTGAAATCGATAAATGAATATGCAAAAATGTAAATGTAAAATGTTAAGCAAAGTAACTGTATATGGCTATTTGGCTGCAATTTTATTAAATAATTAGTAGGCTTATTTTCAATAAAAAAAGTAAGTAATCATAGATATGATTAAATTATATACCATAACTGATATATTTTATTCCATAAGCCTAGATATCGCAGATGTTAAAAAACATATTTTTGTCTCGTGTTTGTAATTTTTTTTCCATAACTTCCAATTTAATTTCAAAGTTGAAATTTATACTGAAGTTTGATATCATAAAGGTCTATTAACTGTGAAATTTTCATGTTTTTGTTTGGTCCCCCAACAAAATGGAAAAATTTAAAAAATCCATAGTGTATTTTTTTTAAGTGTAAGCTGCTCACCGTTGATACTCTATAAAAAGTAACTATACTATACAGTGTAATAGCAGAAAAAATACTAAAGCTGAGAAACTAATCTTTTTTTTGGAAAACCACTGTTCAAAAATTGAGTTTTTTTTTTTTTTATTTGTGGCTGATAACTTTGAAGTGTTACAAATATATTAAAGAATACATTCAGCTAAGTGATAATGATGTTAATTTGTAGCCCAGAGTGTGTTGAACTAAATGCATTTTACCTGAAAGGCTTAGGACAATCCACTACTGAATAATTGTAAAAAATGTAGATGCTTGCAAATACGAAAAAACGCATGCGGCCTGGAACAAATATAGCCGCTATTTCAAAATGTGACTACTAAACATTGGGGAATTCACCCAGCAAATATAAAATTTTTCTGAGGTGGTCAAGCAACCAATTATTTGTTTCTTGGACCACTCGGTATGGATTGACCCACATGCTCATGTAGCTGTGTGCATTAAATCATCCACTTCTGCTCTGGGGAGGTGTTCTGGCCCCACTTTGAATGTGGCCTATGAATTAATGAATAGAGCCGGTGTGCTGGCTAGCATGGATGTGGTTTTTAGGTGGTTTCCTACATCATACTAGATGAATACCTGGTTGGTACCTCAATCCCGCTTCTGATACATGCTAAGCAAACATTTAGAAAACTTTGTCACATTTGCACATGGAATTTTATCTACACACAGAGGGATAAGAGTGCACTGATCCCACTATGAGAGGTGTAGTAACTGATGACCTAGATGTTTAGTCCCTGTAAACCCATAGTCAGCAGCAGTGTAAAGCCTTCATCAAAACTATTCGAATACATTTGTTATATGTATCAGAAAGTAGAATGAGAGAGTCATGAGAGACACTTGAGAAGAATAAAAATAAATACAGCAAAAGATTCTGATCTATTGGGCAACTTTGGATCATATTCCTGCGTGAACTACTTTATTTAGCTTTTATGTAATTCCTAAATCATCAACACTATGGTAGGTTTTGTGGAACAGTGTTACTGATATTCTTCCTCACTATTGTGTGATCTTGGTTTATTCTCTATTTCTGATGTCATCATTCTTTGGTAAACCTCAAACTCTACTCTTCCTACCCTCCTTTAAGAACAAATTATCCATGGAGAAACCAGAACAGACATTTATGCTTTTGAAACACTGCAGCTCAAGGGCACAAACAGGACATTGTGACAAACAGTGAGACTTTAGTTAAGATCTTTACATATTTCTTCAGAACTATAGTAAATGTCAAAAAAAGAGAAAAAAAGAAATCCCTGGTAGTATATTCTGAAAATGAAAACATTTCTGATGTTCTCTTCATTGCAGTAAATAAAGTTGTTTGACACATGCAGAAGAAGAAGAAAGTTACAGTTGTAGCTGTAGAAAGAATAATAGACAATGACGCATCGCTTTCCATGTGTACATACTGAAACTGAAATTCACACTTAAGCACTTGGTAAACAGTTTGTGGAACCCCTTTCAGGCCATTTCTCTATTGTGCCGCTCTCAAATAATCCATGGGAGAAACAAACCCTTAAATCTTTCTGTGTGAGTTCCAGTTTCTCTTATTGTAATCTGGTGATCATATTTCCTCTGTATGTGGGAGTCAAAATATTTCTCTTAATGACTGCCACCACAACTTCTTTTTTTTAATACAAACTGAGCTGTCTTCCTTTGGACTTTACTGGTTTCCTCTGTCAAACCTATCTGGTAAGGATGCTATTACCTGCAACATTATTACAGAAGAGGCTGAATAAGCATGATGTAGGCAGTCTCTTTAGTAGATACATTGCACCTACTAAGTGTTCTGCCCAATAAAACTGTCTTTAGTTTGTCTCCCCACAACATTTTACACATGATGGTTCCATTTTTAGTTGTTCATGATTGCAATCCCAAGGTATTTAGAACAATTGACAGTCTTTAAAGTTGTGTAGTGTACCATATAACCAAAATTTAACCGATTCCTTTTAGTACTCATGACTGCACACTTCTTATTGTAGAGTCAATTGCCAAGTTTGACACTATATAGATACCTTGTCTAAGTCATTTTGCAGCATGTTTTGATTTTCTGGTGATTTTACTAGACAGAAAACGACAGCATCATCGGCAAACAATCTAAGAGGCTGCTCAGATTGTCACTTGAATCATTTATATAGGTTAGGAACAGCAGAGAACCTACAACATTTCCTCAGGAAATGTCAGACATCACTTGTTTTGTACTTGATGACTTTCTGTTAGTTACCACAAATTATGACCTTTCTGACAGGAAATTATGAATCCAGTTGCACAACTGCCAACCAGCATGTATTTCGAAAACATCGATCATGTGAAACCCAACTCACACTTTTCTCATGATACACGGAAAGATTTAGATCAGGGCAACCAAGTAGATAAGCAGTATTTCTTGATTTCCGAAAAGCATTTGACTCAGTACCACACCTACACTTATTATCAAATGTACGATCGTATGGGGTATCAAGTGAAATTTGTGACTGAACTTTTTAGTAGGGAGGACACAGCATGTTATGGTGTGCACCAAGGAAGTGTCTTGGGACCCTTACTATTTGTTAGTTAGTTACATGTTCCATTGATCAATCTCACGGTAACCATTATGATGTGGAATGTGTCAAGTGCGTAAGAAATGCAAACTTGAATCAATGTTTTAATTTTTTTAGCTTAGCATGTTTATTGCCTACCCCATTCCCTTATTTATAAAACTTTTATTGCTGTCTGTCAGACATTTTATTTCATCCGGTAATTTATCAAAAAGTTTTACAGCAGTGTATTTTACGCCTTTCTGTGCCAAAAGTATGTTAAGTAGAGGATAGTGTAAGTCTTTCTTTCTGTTCATGTTGTATATTAATGACCTTGCAGACAATATTAATAGCGAAATGATGCAGTTATCTATTATGAAGTAGTATCTGAGAGAAGCTGCATACATATTCAGTCAGATCTTGATAAGATTTCATTGTGGTGCAGAGATTGGCAACTTGCTCTAAATGTTCAGAAATGTAAAATTGTGCACATCGTGGAAGGAAAAAATCTAGTACCCCATGACTATAGTATCAATGAGTCACTGTTGGAATAATCCAGCTCATACAAATACCTATTAGGGATATGAAATGGAATGATTACATAGGTTCAGTCATGGGTAAAGCAGGTGGTAGACTTCGGTTTACTGGTGGAATACTGGGGAAGAGCAATCAGTCTACAAAAGAAATTGCTTACAAATCACTCATGTGACCCATCCTAGAATATTGCTCAAGTATGTGGGACCTGCATCAGACAGGACTAACAGGGGATACTGAACTTATACAGAGAAGGGCAGCAAAAATGGTTACTGGTTTGTTTAATCTGTGGGAGAGTGTCACAGACGTACTGAAGGAACTGAACTGGCAGCCTCATGAAGAAAGACATAAGCTATTCAGAGAAAGTCTAATAACAAAGTTTCAAGAACCGGGTTTAAATGATTACTTTATGGATATACTACAAGCCTCTATGTATCACTCACATAGGGATCTTGAGGATAAGATTAGAATAATTATTGCATGCACAGAAGTATTCAAACATTCTTCCCGCGCTCCATATGTGAATGGGACAGGAAGAAACACTGATAACTGTTGCACTGGGACGTACCCTCTGCCGTGCACCTCATGGTGATTTTCAGAGTATAGATTTAGAACTGTGACGTTACTCCATAGTAATGCAATTCGATAAGAAGCTGAAGTGAGGAATGGTATCAAAAGCTTCATGGAAATTAAAAATATAGAATCAACTTGAGTGCCCCATCATTAACTTCGTGTGGATAAAGTCCCTGATGTGTTTCACAAGAACGATATTTTTTGAATATATGTTAACTATGTGTATAGATTGTTTTATATATGAGGTAATTCATAATGTTTAGACACAGTATATGTTTCAGAATCTGTGATTCAGTGGATTACTTCTGTTTCCTTTCTTGTTTATTGGTGTGCCCTGTGCAACTTTCCAGTCCTTAGGTGTGGGTCTTTCACTCAGGTTTCCAGTTCCTTAACTTTGTTTAGAATTCAATTTTGACCCTACATTTGACACCATTTCAACAAATTCTTCATGACAGTATTTTGTGATATTAAAACAATGAGCCAAACCAAAACCATTTTGTGGACAATGCTGTAAGAAACTTATCCAGGCATATTAAATGGTGTGACACAACCTTGGTTTGGCAGTCTTTCTTTTCTATTTTCAAAATTCAACAGAAGCACTCATGCAGATAACAAAACAGTAATCACTTCTGAAACTTCACAATGTCTGTGTCAAGGCAGCCCGTGTTCTAACTCCCAGAACCTCAACATCTTTTAACACTCTATCTTTATGCATGGATATCTGTACCCATATGGTGGACCCATAAAAATCTGTATCCATACCAGGTTCATTATACGCCAACAGTTGCTCCATTTTTGCAGCTGCCAGTTGTTCCATACTGAAAAGTCCCTGTTCTACAAGTATGGCTGCCTTGGGGCAACATCTGCCGAGGCTAGGAAGAGTGATAATTTTGTTACAGGCAGACAACAGCCTGCCCAGCTAGTACAGAAACAGATTTATACTGCATTTTCTTCCTGTGATACAAACAAATGTGTCACAGCTGGTGAGCCAGCCCCTAACTGATCAGACTTCACTTATCCCCCAAGTTACAACTGGCATTTCTGTATGATTAGAGGTAGGGTCATGTGTGAATGCAGTCACATTAAGTACTAACTGTATTGGAGTTACAGTGCAACATTGGATGTAAATATGACTGATAATTATCCATCTACTCACATCTATAGCCACTTCTAGACTGTGACTAGCTGTAAACTTAACCACCTAAGTGTTGAAATTGCAGCAAGCCACACGGTTGGTGACTTGAGTGGCCATTTCAGTACCTATGTCAATTAAATTTCCCTCCCTGTCACTGTCACTATTCTGACCTCCTTAGGTGACAATTGGTCCAAGTCGTCATCATTTCTCATAACCTCCCAAGATCTCACACTCAGCTATCTGCTTCTCATACCCATGCCACCACCCAATCTTCCCCTGCCGTTTCCTAGCTCAGTCTTGCCCTATTTTGGCATTGTAATATCTCTCTCTCTCTCTCTCTCTCTCTCTCTCTCTCTCTCTCTCTCTCTCTCTCGCACGCACGCACACACACACACACACACACACACACACACACACACACACACACACACACACACACACACACACACATACTATAGTGGCACAGTAAGATACCTATTTTTTCCTTCTCCCTCACATTGTCCACCACTCGCACAATGAAATAGTGCAGCTAACTGGCAGGGATGTGAACACAGACACATAATAAATCCCACAGCCAAGGAACTAAAAGTACCAGCAATATCAGTGCTGTTGAAAGGTCTTAGATTTTCATCAGCTCCATGAAACATGCCACACCAAGTGATCATTAGCAGTAAGTGTGGAAAAGGCCATTCACCGTTTGCCCATGGAAGTGGCCAAAAAACTAATGTGGCAAGAAAAATGCAAATCATCAGCTTGTGAATTGTGCTGAAAATGAACGCTGCAGCAACACTAATGTGCTGTCAGCAAACAAAGGCAGTACAACAGTTTTATTTTGTGCCTCCGCTGCAGGGCTAATCCTGGAGATGGTTGAGAGTTGGCACAACTACTTATGATTTGTGATATGATATTGCGATCCCATTTCTTATCAGCTTTCCATCAGGTATATAGTAGCTTAATCGAGACTATGGCCAGTTCTTAGAGAGGGATATGATCATTGATTAGAGGCGTGTATTATCCTCATATTGTAATACTTCAACAGTAAGTGGTAGAGGCCGCCCCTTGGGAAGACATTGCAATATTCTGCATATTCCACTCAACCAGCTGTTCAACCAAATGTATGCCCAATGAGTAATAGTAAGCCACAGATACCTGTGTTAAATACACTATGCGGACACCTAGCTGAAAATGACTTACAAGTTCATGGCGTCCTCCATCGGTAATGCTGGAATTCAATATGGTGTTGGCCTGCCCTTAGCCTTGATGACAGCTTTCACCCTTGCAGGCATACATTCAATCAGGGACTGGAAGATTTCTTGGGGAATGGCAGCCCATTCTTCACGGAGTGCTGCACTGAGGAGAGGTATCGATGTCGGTCGGTGAGGCCTGGCATGAAGTTGGCGTACCAAAACATCCCAGAGGTGTTCTATAGGATTCAGGTCAGGACTCTGTGCAGGCCAGTCCATTACAGGGATGTTATTGTCGTGTAACCAATCCACCACAGGCCGTGCATCACGAACAAGTGCTCGATTGTGCTGAAAGATGCAGTCGCCATGCCCAAATTGCTCTTCTACAGCAGGAAGCAAGAAGATGCTTAAAACATCAATGTAGAATATAGGCCGGTGCTGTGATAGTGCCACACAAAACAACAAGGGGTGCAAGCCCCCTCCATGAAAAACACGACCACACCATAACACCACTGCCTCCTAATTTTACTGTTGGCACTACACAAGCTGGCAGATGATGTTCACCGGGCATTCGCTGTACCCACACCCTGCCATCAGATCGCTACATTGTGTATTGTGGCTCATCACTCCACACAACATTTTTCCACAGTTCAATCATCCAATGTTTACGATCCTTACACCAATCGAGGTATCATTTGGCATTTGCTGGCATGATGTGTGGCTTATGAGCAGCCGCTCTGCCGTGAAATGCAAGTTTTCTCACCTCCCACCTAACTGTCATAGTACTTGCAGTGGATCCTGATGCAGTTTGGAATTCCTGTGTGACGGTTGGGAAAAATGTCTGGCCATTACACATTAAGACCCTCTTCAACTGTTGGCCATCTCTGTCACTCAACAGACAAGGTCGGCCTGTGTGCTTTTTTGCTGTATGTGTTCCTCCAGGTTTCCACTTCACTATCACATCGGAAGCAGTGGGCTTAGGATTGTTTAGGAGGGTGGAAATCTTGCGTACAGGGGCATGACACAGTGACATCCAATCACCTCACCCCATTCAAAGTCCATGAGTTCCACGGAGTGCCTCATTCTGCTCTCTTGCACAAGGTCTAATGACTCCTAAGGTCGCTGATATGGAGTAGCTGGCAGTAGGTGGAAGCACAGTGCACCTAATATGAAAAACAAATGTTTTTGGGGATGTCCGGATACCTTCGATCACATAATGTATGTTGGTATTCTATGTACTAGTATAGGGACTTATACATTGTTGTCTGCAGCTGAGATACCAGGGAAGAATGTGGTGGCCGTAGGGAATACAGCCAATATGTCATTCAAATGTATGTTCCCCTCCCTATTCTGAAGTCACTCTGAGTGCATGACATTAAGTAATTGTTTACAAATCATTATCCTAGTCATGTAATAATCTATGATTTTACTGACACGAGTTTAGTGCATCTGACCTGTAAGATCCAGCATGACCAGGCTCTCTTCCTTGCTTCAATGTGCACAGGATGATTGACCCATGTCATTGGGAGCAGTTCTGAAGGCCACATTTCATTGAGTACCACCAGAGCTGAAGTTGCAATGCTTCTGACAACAATTGTCATGTTGGTTAACAAAAATTATCAACCTCATGTTTTCTGTTACACTCATACTTGATTACCATTTTAAATTTCCTAATTGTAATGGGGTGCATAGAATGAGATCAAGTAATTTGCTTGAGAATTAACAGGGAGGTGGAGTGATGGTGTCTGCAAAGTGCCCTATTCACCATGTGACTATTTCTGATGTTTTGAACATATTGCATGTTACTAAACCTCTTGACTTTCTGACATATGTCTATCATGTTAGCACCTGACATGTCTATCATGTTAGCACCTATCATCACTGAAACACAGAAAAACTTCAAAGCTTCACTGTTTCATTGTTTCAAACATCTTATCCCATTGTTGATACATTTGCGTTTTAGGGGCATTTCCTGTGCGGGCTGCTATCTAAATTCTCGTAATGTTGATCTTACAGTGACTCAAGCATTCCAAATTACATCATATTGTGTAAGTAGTGAATAGTTTCCCTTGGTATGGTTATCGAAGCTACTTTCTTCAACATTTCTGTGATCCAGTCATATGCAATACATCCAGCAAGAAGTGAGAAATAATAAACTCCACAGTTTGATTTGCCGCAGTTCCACTTGTCTGGCCAACATATCTGTCGCAGAAAAACAGTTTTGCTCTCAAAGTGATCAGGATGGGATAAAGATTCAAACTCCAGCAATTTTTTAAGACATCTCAATCACATATGAAAGCAAGAGATGGTGAAAGATAGAGGTGCCAACTTTGAGCTGCTTTGATAATGAGAAATACCCTAATGGACAAAACAATGTACGGAATAGATTGCTCTGCCATAAAGACAACATGTAAAGTTGCAGACAGGTACAATTAAAAGACACTTACACAAAAGCTTTCAACCACAGCCTTTGTCAGAAAAAGAGAAATGCACACCATTCGTTCACACAAGCAAGCATCCCTCACACAGACATGACTGCTATCTCTAACAGCTCAGGCCAGAATGCAGCTATCGTGTGGGATGCAAGCAGCAATCTGGAGGGGGAGGGGGTAGCAATGTATGGGTGGGGGAGGGGGGAGAGAGTACTGTCTGGCAGAGTGTGCAGGGGCTAGAATGCCAACAGGTGCAGAGTCAGAAGATTGTGAGACAGGGAGTTGGGGAAAACGGAGTGAAAAAGGAGAGGAGTGAGGAAAAGTGGGTCGATGCATAGGCTGAGGGGGGCAAACAAAGAGGGTGGTGGACAAGAATGGAGGGGTAGTGGAAACTTTTGGGTGTAGGGTGTGGGGACAGTATGTTACCTTAGGCTGTGGCCAGGTTAGTTATGGTAGGGGAGAATGTGTTTAAGGATAACTTCCATCTGTGCAGTTCAGAAATGTTGGTGAGTGGGGGGGGGGGGATCCAGTTGGCTTGGCCAGGTCTTGCATCTGGGTCTTCCACACATGTATGATCATTGTGGTAATGGGTTGGGATTAGGAGAGGCATAGGGTTGGACTAGACTAGGATGTTGTGAAGGTTGGGAAGGTGATCGAATACCACTTTAGGAGGGCAGGAAGATTCTTGGGTAGGATGTCCCTCATTTCAGGGTGTATTGATAGGTAATCAAAGCCCTGATGAAGGATGTGGTTTAGTTGTTCCAGTCTGGAGTGGTATTGGATGACGAAGGGGGCACTCCTTTGTTGCTTATTCTTGGGGGTGGTGGGAGGATTGGGGGTGTGAGGAGGAAATGGCACAGGAGAGCTGTTTGCATACTAGGTCTGGGGGTAGTGCCTGTCTTTGAAGGCCTTGGTGAGAGCCTCAGCGTACTGGGCAAGGAAGTTCTTGTCACTGCTGACACACCACCTGGTTGGCCAGGCTGTATGGGAGGGATTTTCTGGTGTGATAGGGATTACAGCTGTCAAAATGCAGTTACTGTTGGTGACTGGTGGGTTTAATGTGGACAGAGGAGCAGATGTAGCCATTGCAGAGGAGGAGGTTAACATCTATAGGAAGTTGGCACAGTGAGTTGAAGAGAACCGGGTGAAGCGAATGGCAGAGAAGGTGTTGCAGTTGTCAAGGAATGAAGATAGGATGCCTTGGCCCTGAGCCCAGATCATGAAGATATCATCAATGAACCTGAACCAGACTATGAGTTTGGTATTTTGGGAGGCTAAGGAAGGTCTCCTCTAGATGGCCCATAGACAGGTTTGCATAGGAGGGTGCCATGTGGGTGGCCATGGCTGTACTGTGAATTTCTTTGTATATTGCCCAATCAAAGGAGAAGTAGTTGTGGGTTGGGATAAAATTGGTAAGGTGTATGAGGAATTAGGTAATGGGTTTGGAGTCTGAAGGACATCGGAAAGGTAGTGTTCAATCGGAGTAAGATCTTGGGCATGAAGGATTTTTGTGTATAGGGAGGTGGCATCAACTGTGATGACTTGGGATCTAGGAGGTAAAGGGGTGGCAATGGTTGAGAATTGGTGAAGGAAGTGGTTGATATCTTTGACATGCAAGACTAGACTACGGGCAACTGGTTAGTGATGTTGCTCAACGAGGGTTGAACTTCTTTCAGTGGGGGCATAGTAAGCAACCCCAGTGTGGTGTCCAGGATTGTTGGATTTGTGGTGCATGTAGGTGGGTGTATGGGGTATCGTAGGGATGAGGAGTGAAATGGTTTTAGGGGAGAGGTTCTGGGAAGGGACTAAGGCATTAAGCAGGGATTGGAGGTTGTATTGGACATGAGGGATGGGATCACACTGGCAGAGTTCATAGGTGGAAGAGTCAAATAATTGGTGAAGGCATTCTGCCAGGTAATCACAGCAATTCGTAACAGCAGTGGTGTAACCTTTGTCTGCATGTAGGATGATTAGGTCAGTATTTGATTGAGGTTGTTCTTTCTCCTGCTGAAAGGTTGGTGTTCTGAGGAAGGGAACTGGGGAATGGTGGTGAAGCGAAGTCGGAGGTAAAGAATTACAGGAAGGTGACCAACGGGTTGTTAGGTGAGAAGAAGGGAGAGTCATGGTTGGATGATGGTATGAACTGGGAGAGGCAAGGTTCAGTGTTGCAGTTAGGTTGGCATTGGTTGGAAGTTTTGGTGGCAAACAAGTGTTTCCACTCCAGGAATTGGGAAAGGAGAGTAGGTCTCAGCATGGTTAAATTTGGGTGTAGGGCTGAAAGTGAGGCCTTTGGATAGGACTGAAACTTCTCTAGAGCTGAGCGTTTCGGTGGAATGATTAACAAAAATGTTACAGGAATGTTTCAGTTCTGGATTTGGTGCGAAGTTTTGGGGGGGGGGGGGGGGGGGGAGGGATGTGATGAGTTGATAAGGTCAGCTAGGCAAGGTTTAGGAGCAGTGAGGATTGAACGAGAAGAAGCACTGTTAGTAGGAGAGGGGTTAGATAGTGGTGCCTGAGACAGCAGTAAGAAGTCAGCAAGTTGGAAAACTTATGGGGGTGGTGTCTGGAATGGTCTTCCAGGTGCTAGAGAGCAAGGTATTCAGTTTCAGAGGTTTGGTTTTTGAAGCATGAATTGTACAGTAGAAATATCTTGCAGAGGGAGCAGAGGTGGTTCTAGAATGGCTGTACCATGGAGACATATTTTTGTAGTACCAGGTTTGTGAGGCTCAGGGACTGTTGGAATCTGAAAATGTGAAGGCCAGTGTTGAAGTAAGTTGGGCTCCGGAAAAAAGGAATTTTTATTGTTAGGCCTTTTAAGAAGTAGGATTTGTGACTAGGTTTTAGCGGGTGAAAGGGATGCTTTTCTGAATTGGTGCAGAAATATGGATGAGGGGATCCACTGTGCAGGAATGGTATAATGGAAACAGGAATGACAGGGAAATGGGCAAAATATTGTTGATAGTTGTGAGAGGAGCTTGATAAGAGAAAAGGCACACAAGAAGTACACAGAGATACGCAAAAACAACCACAGATAAACAAAAATATGTGCAGATATAAGAGTTCACAGATATTTAAAAATATGCAAAAAATCATGAAACTAAGTAAAAATACTAACAAATACCTTAAAAGCATACAGAAACATGGGAGAAAGGAACAGATCAGGGGTGTGTGTGTGTGTGTGTGTTTTGTGTGGCACAGGCAAGTGTGGAAATAAAGCACTAAAGTATGTGAAAGTGATGGATGAAGTGTACTTGATAGGAATAATATAATTATAACTACTGGAGGAAAGATCTGAGTCATCTAATGCTGCAACAGCAATCCATGCAATCATGAAGCCTACGTTCTGCATGAGCAATTGTTGACACTGTGTTGCTTCAAAGTAGATGGAATTTGGAAGTTGGTGAATAAACAGAGGAAAGAAGAGAAAGAACAGACCCTGAGAAGAGTGATGCTACAGAGAATAGCAACAAAGGAAAACATCACGTGGTTGTAGGGTGGAAGAAAAGCCATTCAGCAAAATCAAACAATGTAAGCTCCAAGTAGGAGTATCAACAATGTAGGAAGTGATAGATTGCTACTTACTGTAATGATGACACATTAAGTTGTGGACAGGCACAACTAAAAGACACTTACACATATGCTTCCGCCCACAGCATTCCTCCGAAAGAGAGAAACACACATCATTCATTCACACAAACAAGCACATATGACTGCCAACTCTGACAGCTCAGGCCAAAATGCCACTATCATGCGGGATGCAATCAGCAATCTCAAGGGCATGGGGAAGGGGTAGGGGTAGCAAAGTACGGGTGGAAGCGGAGAGGAGCACTGTAGAATTCCTACAGATGCATTATGAGGAAGTTGTGAGGCGGGGAAGTGGGAAAAACAGAGTGAAAAAGGAGAGAAGTGGGGAAAGGTGGTCAGGCATGTTGGCAGAGCGTGGCAAATGAAGATGTTGGGAGATGAGAGTGGGGAGGAGATGATAGGACAGAAGGGCGGGAGGGGGGGGGGGGGGGAGGTGCTGAAAACTGTTGCGTGTAGTGTGTGGGGACAGTATGTTAACCTGGATAATTATGGGAGTAAGAATGTATTGTAAGGATAATTCCCATTTGTACAGTTTAGAAAATCTGGTGGTGGAGGGGAGGATCCAGATGGCTCAGGTAGTGAAGCAGTGATTGAAATCAAGCATGTTATGTTCAGCTGCATGAGGTGCCACAGAGTAGTCTACTTTGTCCTTGGCCACAGTTTAATGGTGGCTGTTCATCCTGATGGACAGGTGGTTGGTAGTCATACCAGTATAAAAAGCTGTGCATTTATTTTGTCAGAGCTGGTAAATAATATGGCTGCTATCGCAGGTGGCCTGGCCCATGACAGGGTAGGATAAACATGTGACAGGACTGGAAAAGGAAGTGCTGGGTGAGTGGATTGTACAGGTCTTACACCTGGGTCTTCCACAGGGATATGATTCTTGTGGCATGGGGTTGGAATTGGGAGTGGCATTGGGATGGACTAGAATGTTGTGGAGTTTGGGTGGGCAACGGACCAGCGCTTTAGAAGAAGTGGCAAGGATCTGGATGTCCCACATTTCAGGGCATGATGATAAGTAATAAAAGTCCTGTTAAGCATGTGGTTCAGTTGTTTCAGTCTGGTGTGATGTTGAGTGACGAAGGGGGCACTCGTTTGTGGCTGGTTCTTGGGGGTCGTGGGGAGATTGGGGTGTAAGGGGAAATGGCATGGGAGATCATTTTGCAAACTAGGTCTGGGGGTAGTGTCGGTCTATGAAGGCCTTGATGAGACTTGTAGCATACTGGGCAAGGGAGTTCTTCTCACTGCAGATACCTGATTATTACATATCTGTAGTTGTTTTTACATGTCTCTGCATATTTTTCTACATCTTTTCTCTTACCCAGTTCCTCTCACAACCATTGACACTCATTTTGCAGAGCATTGTTTCAGCACCTGATGCCCCAGATTCTTTCCTCTGATAGTTATATTTATTCCTACTGATCCCACTGCATCCCTCATTCTGACATACTTTAGTGCTTTAATTTCCACATAAACTTGTGATCCTTGACTAAATCATCATCTCTCCCCCTCTCTTCCCTTATCGCAACACACACACACATATTCGCATACCTCATCCGCTCCTTTTCTCCCTCATTTCTGTACATTTTTAATGTATTTGTGCGTATTTTTATTTAGTTTCACACAGTTTCATCCATTTTTGCATGTTATTATGTATTTGTGCACATATTTACATATCTGTGCATGTTTTTGTGTATTTTTTAGGCATCTTTTCTCATATCCATCTCCTCCAACAACCATTAACACCTATTTTGCCCATTTCCCTGTCATTCCTGTTTCTTTTACACAACTCCTGTCACAATGGATACCTGCTCCGTCCTTCTACACCAGTTCAGAAATGTATCCCTTTCCTGGATAAAAACCACTCCCACATCCTATTTCTTTAATGGTGCCTAAACCATCGAATTCTCTCAAATGGCCTAACCACACTGACCTTCATGTTTTTGAATTCCACCAGTCCCTGACCCTCACAAACACTGTACTGCAAAAACACATCCCCATGACACAAACGTCTCAGAACCACGTCTGCCCCCTTTGTAAGATACTGCTACTGTGTAATCGCTGCTTCATACATCATATCTCTGGAATCAAATCCCTTGCTCTCCAGCACCTGGAGGACCATTTCAGACACCACCTCCATAAGTTATCCAACCTGCTGACCTCCTCCTGATGCCTTGGAGCACCACCATCCAAGTCCTATCATACCAACAGCGTTCCTCCTCGTCCACCCCTCATAGCACCTAAACCCTGCCTGACAGATCTTTCCAACTTGCCACATCCCCCTAAACTCCCTAACAATACTTCACCAAATCTTTCCCATAACACTGTCGTTAAGTGCTCCACCAAAACCCTCAGCACCACAGAAGTTTCTTAGCCCCACACATAAATTTAACAATGCTGGTCTTGTCAAAGACCTACTCTCCTTCCCCGATTCCTGTATTGGAAACACTTCTTTGCTGCCAGTCCCTCCAACCCAATCCAACCCAGCACAATTTCAACATTGAACTCTGCCTCTACCAGTTCATACCACCATCCAGCTGTGTTCTCCCCCCTACCCACCCACCCACCCACCAAACCTTCCAGGAATTCATTACCTCCAACTTCACTTCACCACTATTACCCAGTTACCTTCCTCAGAACACCAATCCTTCAGCAGGAGAAAAAACAGCCATACACAACCTCAAAATAAATCCTGACCTAATCATCCTATGTGCAGACAAAGGTTCCACCTCTGTTGGTATGAATCACAGTGACTATGTGGTGGAAGGCCTTCGCCAATTATTTGACTCCTTCGCCTATAAACTCTGCCTGTGTGATCCCATCCCTGAAGTCCAACTCCCTGCTTAAGGCCTTAGTCTCTTCCCAGGACCTCTCCTCTGAATCCATTTCACTCCTCACCCCTATGACACCCTGAACACTCACGTACATGCTCCCCAAAATCCACAAACCCAAACCAAGTGAGGTGGCACTGTGGTTAGCACACTGGAATTGCATTCAGGAAGACAACAGTTCAAACCTTGTCCAGCCATCCTGATGTAGGTGATTTCCGTAAATCGCTTCAGGCATATGCTGGGATGGTTCCATTGAAAGGAAACGGCCGACTTCCTTCCCCATCCTTCCCTGATCTGATGGGATCGATGACCTCGCTGTTTGGTTCACTCCTCCAAGTCAACGAACCAACCACAAATTCAACAATCATGGATGCCCCATTGTGACTGGTAATTGTGCCCCCACTGAAAGTAGTTCAGCCCTCTTTGACCAACACCACCAACCACCTGCCTGTAACCTAGCCTCCCATATAAAAAATACCAACCACTTCCTTCACCAAATCTCAACCATCCCCACCTTGTTACCTCCTGGATACCAACTCATCACTGTTGACACCACCTACGTATACACCAACATCTTCAGGACCAAGATCTTGCCACTATTGAACACTACCTTTCCAGTGTCCTTCAGACTCCAGATTCACTACCTCATTCACTTTGATAACTTTATCCTAATCCACTACTATTTGTCCTTTGAAGGAAAGGTATGCAAACAAATCTGCGGCTAGCCAAGGACACCCGCGTGGCACCCTCCTATGCCAACCTGTTTATGAGCCATCTAGAGATGACCATCCTTGCCACCCAAAACACCAAACTCCTAGCCTGGTTCAGGTTCACAAATGATACCTCCATAATCTGGATTCAGGGCTAAGACACATTATCTTCATTCCATCACAACCTCAACACATCCTCTTCCATCTGCTTCACCTGGTCCTCCTCAACCTTGCGTGTCTATTCCCTGAAAAAGAGAAACCTGAAGAATTATGCCCATGTGCCAAAATCATAGGAACAGAAAAAGAAAAAAAAGTCTTAGGAATGTTCAGAATGTAACACAGTGATCCATAGAACATGTTACTAACTAACTAACTATTTGTTTCACAGCTCATCACAGAGAACTAGAGGGTGATTCTTAGTCCCATGAATATTCCTCTGTTGTTGCATATTAACCTTTAAGTCTTTCTTTCCTTTCATAATGCATTCCCCCATTTACTATTACCTATACTGTATAATCTCACTCTTACTATCTTTTCTTCTTCTTCTCCAGCATTAATTTGTACAGTTACCTGTTTAACATTGTGTTTTTTGTTTTGTAATTTCATTACAGCTTTGAAGTCATTTGTGAATTTGAGCAAATCCTTTGAAACTGTTGATGACGACGTTGTTAAGGAATACTTAGCAAGTGATGCAGGTCTTGAGGAGATTCTGAAGTGTGTGAATGTTAATGAGAAGAAGAACTTGGCCCTTGCAACAGCTGCTTTTTCTGCTGTTCGTGTCATATTAATGAGGTGAGACAGCAGTAGAAATCAAGCTGTTGTTATACTTTTATATACAAGCTGGAAAGCTGTGTTCTTCTTTTTTAAATAAGGAAGTAATGTTAAATGATATGCATTATGATGACTTAATGTTCCAGTTTCTTTGAGCACTCAATGTGTGCAGTCATTCCAAAATTGTACCATTCACAAAAATACATTAGTCTTTTGCATTTATTAGTTTCATTTATAATCTATGTTGTTAGATATGATTATGAAGGTGTTCATAGTAGGTTGTTAAATCATGAGCTATCATTGTAACCAGTCAGCTAGTGCAAGCCTATTTCCCTGACAAACTTTTGTACAAGGTGCAACCAATGAACACAAGACAGATGAAAAAAAAAAGTGAATTGTTTATTATTTCAAAACTATTCCCCATAACTGTTAATGGATTGATACCACTGTGATACAAGACAGTCAATACATTTATGGATAAATGTTTGCAGTTACCTACACAGAACCATGCCTCTACTCAAATTTGTCAACCTCTTCATTCAAAGCAAATTGACGACCACATATGTCTTTCTCCAGGACTCCAAAAATATGGAAATCGCATAATGAGAAATCTGGATTCTATGAAGGATGTGCTAGGGTTTCCCAACGGAACTGTACAGTGTGCTCAAAACAGTGTTGGCAACATGTTGGCCCGCATGTTGCCAAGGTTGTTTAGATTGCACTACAGAAGTTTCACTGGGAAGCTCTTACAGTCCCATTCTATCCCAATGTGGGTTCGAAAGTTTTGTAGCCCAGTGGAAATACATTTGTAGCTGTGAATTTGCTGTGAATTAAGAAGTTGACGTCTGAGTAGTCATGGTTCCATAAGCAACTGCAAACATTTTTCCATGAAGGCATTGACCTGTCTCACAGTGGGATGAATGTATTAACAATTATGACAATTACTTTTGAAATAATAGACAGATTACTTATTGATATGAATATAATAGAGGGAAACATTCCACGTGGGAAAAACATATCTAAAAACTAAGATGATGTGACTTACCAAACGAAAGCGCTGGCACGTCGATAGACATACAAACAAACACAAACATACACACAAAATTCTAGCTTTCGCAACCAACGGTTGCTTCGTCAGGAAAGAGGGAAGGAGAGGGAAAGACGAAAGGATGTGGGTTTTAAGGGAGAGGGTAAGAAGTCATTCCAATCCCGGGAGCGGAAAGACTTACCTTAGGGTGAAAAAAGGACGGGTATACACTCGCGCACACACACACACACACACACACACACACACACATCCATCCACATGTATACAGACACAAGCAGACATATACAGAGGCAAAGAGTTTGGGCAGAGATGTCAGTCGAGGCGGAAGTACAAAGGCAAAGATGTAGTTGAATGACAGGTGAGGTATGAGTGGCGGCAACTTGAAATTAGCGGAGATTGAGGCCTGGTGGATAACGGGAAGAGAGGATCCGAACTCCGGAGATGGGAACTTGCTCTTCAATATATCCTCTCTTCCCGTTATCCACCAGGCCTCAATCTCCGCTAATTTCAAGTTGCCGCCACTCATACGTCACCTGTCATTCAACAACATCTTTGCCTCTGCACTTCCGCCTCAACTGACATCTCTGCCCAAACTCTTTGCCTCTGTAATATGTCTGCTTGTGTCTGTATACGTGTGGATGGATATGTGTGTGTGTGCGCGAGTGTATACCCATCCTTTTTTCCCCCTAAGGTAAGTCTTTCCGCTCCCGGGATTGGAATGACTCCTTACCCTCTCCCTTAAAACCCACATCCTTTCGTCTTTCCCTCTCCTTCCCTCTTTCCTGACGAAGCAACCGTTGGTTGCGAAAGCTAGAATTTTGTGTGTATGTTTGTGTTTGCTTGTGTGTCTATCGACGTGCCAGCGCTTTCATTTGGTAAGTCACATCATCTTTGTTTTTAGACAGATTACTTATTGTTCTTCATGTGTCTCATTTTCATTCAACTGCCCATTATTATAATAACTGTCTTTAAAGATGATTACAAGTAAATAACATCTAGTTGGGGACCCACTTCACTCCTTCAGATGTTAAAGAAAATCATAAAGTAGTATATATATTATCAAGATTCAGTTTTCTGAACAGAATGAGTTAATCACTTCCCAACTCGGCATTCTTGAAGAATTCTCTATTGTGTGTGACTGCACAAATTACATTCTGGTTGAGCTGTCAAAAACTATCCCATAGTATTGTTTTATATACTTGCTAAGGCATTTCATGAGATAGTGCATAAAATCATTTTTCAGCAAACTGAAATAGTATGTTGTTAATGGCATCAAAATCTTTTTTTAAACAAAGAAACTGTTAACTGTACTTTTATCCATTGTTTATAATACTCTCTTTAATTTTCACAGGATTCTCTCTGATTTACCTCAGTTTTACATTAAGGCAGAAGTTGGATGTAGGTATCTATTGCGTGCATTCTTGCCCATAATCAACACAATGCTGTCACTGAACAGTAATGCTCATCAGAGAAAAATTGTTTTGAGGCTCTTGACAGGTAATACATTTCTCACAATAAAATTGGCAGTAATATGATTCCTGTAATAAAATAGGCACTGTCCTAACAATAGTGACTGAATTTTACTTTTTTTGTAGAAAGTAGTAATGTAATGAAATTTAAATCAATGAGAGAGAATTTAGTGTAAAACAGATGTGAATTAAAGGACCACAGTGTAGGATACAGGTAGACATTGCTTACATGTTTTAAGGAACTATTATGGAAGTACTACACATATTTTTTTATGGTAGTATAGGAGTGTGAACAACTGGGTTCCAAATATCTAGTGAGAGAGCAGCAGGCAGTTGACATGTTTTGTGTTATTGTATTGAAGCAATTAAGTCAAATCTCTACATGTATCTAACTACAGACTGCACAGTCTATTCAGATGAGCAGGAGACATTATCCTACTTGTTCACAAGATATTCACTAGAACAGTAACAATAATTTTGTGGCAGATGATACACAGCCAAAATTACAGTACAAAGAAATGAGAGACACACATAGCTCCTGTTGTTGACTGTCTTTTGTCTTATTGTGTGAATTGTTCAGTATCTTGACATCATATCCACATAAACTGTGATCAGAGTAACAAAGTAATTGACAATGATGCATAGTTGAGCATGGAAGTAATTGACATTGGAAATGCATTGATACCTTTGCCTGCAGTATGGCTATGACAGCATGCAGACAGTATTGATTTTACAAAATGTTAATAAGCATGCCACTTTTCTACACACTTTTGTAGAGTACTACTGACTGTAATAGCTGCCACCTGAGCTTGCAGAGAAATATTAAAAGTGTGAAATGAAGAAAAGGCAGCAAGGTGCACATTGTCTTATTGATCATTAATATGTTAACTGATCGGTAAATGAATAGTACCAATCACTTTGTTATTCATATCCAAGTATAGAATTCGGATTTGCCGCAGCTCAGTCTATCAGTGTTGTTTTACTTTAATTTTTAGTAGCACACAAAACAATTTTACACATGTAGAACACAGAAACACAAATCAATGACAACATTGATAATGCTGTTGGCAAAGAATACATCATCTAAAGGAGGCATCGATTCTCATCTACAATGTGCCCACTAGAATCAATGCCTGTGGAATCTTCATACTGCCAGTCAAAATTCTGTAATTATTTGATATCATATTCTTGATAGCAACTTCATCAACATACCAGCACTCTGCTTTACTTCATCTGAGTCTATATCTTTCTTTAGTTAAATGATGTCTTTTATCTTAAGTGTTTGGGTTGTCCATAGTAACTCTTGTTTTGCATAAATCAATCATGCTTTTGTTATTGCAGAAAATCTGAAAGGAAACTCAGTGATTTCACTTTCTAACCTGTGCAATTTGCAGCATTGTCCCCAGAATTGATCGTAGCTGTTTGGTTCTGAGTCAAGTGGAAGGACTGAACCAGAGACTATGAAGGTTCTGTGACAAGCTAGGCTATGGCTTCCTGAACTTGCACTATAGGGCTCAGAACTGTAGGGTCTCCCTCAATGGGGTAGGTGTGCACTACACACCAGAGACTGCTACTCAGGTAGCTGACTGTGTGTGGGGTGCACATGAGGGTGTTTTAGATTAGGTAACTCTCCATTCAGTCCAGATAACAACAGATTTAGAAACCCAGAAGTATCAGTGTAAGATCAAAAGAAATGCGGTGCACAGGTGAGAGTGTTAAAATCCTACTGGTAAACTGCTGAAACATTCACAACAAAGTGCCAGAATTTCAAGCACTCATGAAAAGCAGTGAAGTTCATATAATACTAGGCAAAGCTGGTTGAAACCTCAAACTGGTAGCAGTGAGATTTTTGGGGGAAATTTAAGTGTATATTGAAAGGTAGGCAAATGGAAAATGGAGGTGGTGTATTTGTCGCAGTAGACAGGAAACTCAGATTCACTGAGATAGAAATTGAAGTTGCATGTGAGATTGTTTCTATTGCCCACCAAACTCATCTCCTGATGTAACCGAAAACCTCTGCTCACTTGTATGTAAGTGCCCCAGTCATATTGTAATCATTGGTGGAGACTTTAATCATCCAACAATTAATTGGGAAAATTACAGTTTTGTTAATGATGGGTGTGCTAAGATATCCTGTGTAACATTACGAAATGCCTTCTCTGAAAATTATCTTGAAAAGATAGTCAGGAACACCAGTCATGGTGGAAATGCATTGGAACTAATGGCAACAAATAGACCAGACCTCTTTGACAATGTCCACATTGAAACTGGTGTCAGTGACCATGATGTGGTTGTGGCAACAATGATTACCAAAGTGCAAAGAACAGCTAAAACAAGCAGAGAGATATACATGTTCAGTAAATTAGATTAAAAAAGTCAGTAGTGTTGTATCTCAATGAGGAACTTGAAACTTTCAGCAAAGGGCAGGATCATGTAGAGGAACCAATATTCTTGACATAGATTTGTTGTAGAATTTTAGAACATACTCTGAGCTCAAACATAATGAGCTATCTCAAACAGAATGACTTCCTCAATGCTCAGGGTTAATAGAATAACTGATCCTGCACTGGATAGATATGTACCCTGTAGAACTTTTCATAATGGGAGGAAACATCCACGATGTACAGTCACTCTGAAGAAACTTCTAAAGAAACAGAGATTACTGCATAATAGGCATAAAACAAAGCATAGGTCTATAGTAGAGAGGTGCTGAATGGAATGTGTTTAGCTGTCAAGAGGACAATGCATGAAGCCTTCAGTGACTATTGTAGCAGAATATTGTCAAGTGATCTTTCACAAAACCCAAAGAAATTCTTGTCATATATAAAGGCTGTTAGTGGCATCAATGTTAGTGTCCAGTCCGTCGTTAACAATTCAGGAACTGAAATTGAAGATAGTAAAGCAAAAGCTGAAATGCTTAACTCCATTTTCAAATGTTCCTTTACAAAGGAAAACCCAGGAGAATTGCCCCGGTTTAATTCTCGTGTCACTGAACGGATGAGCAAAATACATTTTAGTGTCAGTGGTGTTGAGAAACAGCTGAAATCACTAAAACTGAACAAAGCTCCAGGCCCCGATGGGATCCCTGTCAGATTTATACTGGATTTGCGGCTGAGTTAGCCCCTCTTCCAACTATAATCTACCATTGATCCCTCAAACAAAAAATCACGCCCAGCTCTTGGAAAAGAGCACAGGTCACATCCCTCTACAAGAAGGGTATTAGAAGTGATCCAAAAAACTACTGTCCTATATTCTTGACATAGATTTGTTGTAGAATCTTAGAACATACTCTGAGCTCAAACATAATGAGCTATCTCAAACAGAATGACTTCCTCAATGCCAACCAGCATGAATTCTGAAGACATTGATCATGTGAAACCCATCTTGTACTCTTCTCACATGACATACTGAAAGCTTTGGTTCGAGGCAGTCAGGTAGATGCAGTATTTTTTATTTCTGAGAAGTATTTGTCTCAATACTACACCTGGGCTTATTGTCAAAAGTCTGATCGTATGGGGTTATCAAGTGAATTTTGTGACTGGATTGAGGACTTCTTGGTAGGGAGGATGCAGCATGTTATCTAGGATGGAGAGTCATCATCAGATACAGAAGTAATTTCGGATGTGCCCCAGGGAAATGTGCTGAGACCCTTCCTGTTTGTGTTGTATATTAATGACCTTGCAGACAATATTAATAGTAAGCTGACTTTTTGCATATGATGCTGTTATCTATAATGAAGTACTACCTGAAAGAAGCTGCATAAATATTCAGTCAGATCTTGATAAGATTTCAAAGTGGTACAGAGATTGGCAACTTGCTTTAAATGTTCAGAAATGTAAAATTGTGCTTTTTTACAAACCAAAAAAAAAAAAAAAAAAATAGTATCCTATGACTAAAATATCAGTGATTCACTGTTTGAATTGGTCAACTCATACAAATACCTGGGTGTAACACTTTGTAGAGATTTGAAATGGAGTGATCACATAGGATCAGTCGTAGGTAAAGCAGTTGGTAGATGTCAGTGTATTGGTAGAATACTGGGGAATTGCAATCAGTTTACAAAGGAGATTGCTTACAGGTCACTCGTGTGATCGGTTCTAGAATGTTGTTAACGTGTGTGAGACCTGTACAAAATAGGACTAAAAGGGAACATTGAATGTATACAGAGAATGGCAACTTGAATGGTCACTGGCTTGTTTGTCCCATAGGAGAGAGTCACAGAGATGCTAAAGAAGGAGAACTGATGGGATCTTGAAGACAGACATAAACTATCCTGAGTAAGTCTGCTAACAAAGTTTCAAGAATAAGCTTTAAATGATGACTCTAGGAATGTACGACATCCCTCTATGTATCACTCACAGAGGGATCGTGAGGACAAGATCAGTACACGTAAGCACCTCAGAGGCATTCAGACAGTATTCTTCCTACACTCCATACGTGAATACAATGGGAAGAAACCCTAATAACTGGTGCAATGGGACGTACCTTCTACCATTCACTTCACGGTGGTTTCAGAATATGGATGTAGATGCAGATGAAGATGTAGATTGTTGTCCAGTAGTGTCAGTATTTGATTCCAGTCCTTCATGTTGTGTTTTTCTAGGAATGTTCTACATAATGAGACTAATGCATCCACAATAGTCTCCTTTCAGAATCTCTTGTGATTCTGATGCCCAAGCAGTTTGACACTTCTCTTAGCTCTTTCAATTTAAATTGCTCTTTGGGTTTCTTTTTGAAAGTGTCCTTCTCTTGCAGGTTATTTAAAAAAAAAATCAACTTGTCAGTATATAAATTGTAACAGTTAGTACATCATATCGATTACTTCTCTTATAAAATCATGAATCTGCAACAGGCCCACATTGTCACCGGCCTACATCGTTTGACTTTGAAGTTTAAGAGTGCTTTATTTAGTTTAATATTACTGTTGCAACTACCTTTTAACATACAGGCTGCCTTTTTAAAGCCTCTTGATGCATTTGTCCTTAACAGTTTGAGTGACAATCAGTTTTTGGGATTTTAAAACAAGTCTGCTCTTTCAGATATCCTTGTAGGAATTCTGTAACATTATCTAAGTGATCTGTTTTTGGATTGTATTTACTTGCTAGTCCAAACTAATATGTTATTCCAAACTAACTTATTGAATTGTAGTATATTGTGGGAGCATATGTTTCTTCACATTCTAAACTCAATTGTTTGGTTACTTACTTTAACTGCTAGATGTGCTGGGAACCTGGTAGTGTGCTGTTGAAGATCCTGTTCAGCTTTGACACTGCACTTGATGTTTGTTAACTTTTTTATCTCTGGGTAAAACAGCATTTACCCATGTCTGATTTTTTAGTACATGAGTGCAAATCTTTAATTGCCTGAAGCCATATGTGTGACGGTGCTTTGCAAAGTTGCTTCTGTGATGACAGATCTGAAAACTGTGTCTGTAGAGCAGGGTTTCCCAAATTGTATGTGGAACACTGGTGTTACACAGGAAGCAAAAAGTGCTGCATGAAAAACTATTAATAATATGGCATTTTCTGTGATATTTTAATGATACTAATTTTTTTTTAATGCTACGGTTTCTGTGGTATTAATTATAATTTAAAATTGGAGTAACCTCTGAATAAAACAAGTTTTCCTCATTTAAAACATACCTTCAAAATAAAAACAAGCTGTTCCATCGAAGTATCAGCACTCTCAAAGCGTCCTTTCAGAGGAAAAATTTGGGAATCCTCACTATAGAGAAATATGGCATCCAATCTTCCATTCTTGCTGATTTCAGAATTTTTGATGGTCTTCAAAGAATTTGAGTTTGTATGAGGGAGCAGGAGTTCTATTTGCCTCAGGAGAAGTTGATTTTTCTGAACTGCTCTGCTCAGATAAAGTACATTTTGTCACTTGTCTCATAAGTAACAGGTTCATTTCAAGTGTTTCTGATTTATTTGGCTGAATTTCATATCTTTCTCAGCCTGTGAAAGAAAGTAATAATTTGGGTAGTTTCTCAGACTTTTCAGGAACTGTTATTATATCATGACTCTTCTGAACTGTATATTCATTAAATATCAAATTCCCTCAGAGTGCTCAAAGCTCTTTTGAGAGTACATGTTTAGGGAGCATGGTAACATGAGGCTTTGGGATATTCTTCCTGTCCTGTGCCACAATTTTACTCTGTGATTATATCTTTTCCAAGAGTTTGTCTCTAAGACAAATTCCAAGCTGACAACCTAACTTGCTTTTTGATGTTGATTGTGGCTTTTCCCACTTCACTACATTATTTTTTTGCCAGCTATTTTGTTTAACCTATGTTCAATCCCCACATCTAGGTTTGACCTCCAACTTTCTTTCTTTCTTTCTCGTCTTTTCTTCTTCTTATTATTATTATTTTTTTTTTTTGGCCAGTCCATGTGAAGGGTTGTCAGGTACCCATATGATGGTAGCCCCATTACTGCACACTGAGGGCACTATTTGCTCGCACATGCTGAAGAGTAGGTGCTTGTCCATTTAGGGAAACTGGCACTCTGGGAAGTGACCATCAAATCATGTGACAATTGCTCTAGCTGAGTAGTGCCTGTGGAGAGAGCCCTCATTTGGAGTAAGAAGTATCATGGCAGATATCTGATACCGTAAAAAGATTTAAACTACCAGGTGGTAGTCACGAGGCTCCAGCAGTCTCTTCAGACAGACCTGAGTTCTTCAGTGTGGGTTGGTATGACCCTAGGAATTTACCCTCCTTTGCCGCACCATTGGAGGAAAGCAAACTTGAGCATCTTTCAGAAACATATTCCCCTCAATTCCAGATTTGCTTTAGGACACATGGAGGGTCCTTTCTCTCTACTAAGCTGATGTTCTGTTTTGAGAATACTGAAAAGTTATTTGGGAAAAATCTCTTCCCTTGGTAAATTATTCAGTGCTTCCACCTTAATTAAAATGGGCATTACTATCTTGTAAAAAAAAAAAAATAAATAAAATGAGGTGATGTACATGTTACTGTGACACACCATAACAGTCTGAATGTGCCCATTGACCAGGCTGGGACATTAACAGTACTTCTCCACTTTATTCTGTCTTTCCACCATTCTTCTTGTGTAACTGTTTTGTTCCAGTCCAGATTCCTTCTTCTTAAACTCACTTTGTTGAGTCAATCCGCCTAACTTTAGGTCTCCCTTATGCCCTCAGACTTGGCCTCCGTAATTTGTTTGGTATTCTTCCATCATCCATTCGCTTTATGAATCCAAACCATTTTAACCTGTTCTTCTTAGTTCTCTCATTCAGCTTTTGTATTATTTCTTACTCTGTCTCTCCTCATTTTTCCTAACATACTTATTAGGAATTTCATTTTACTGGCTTGGATTCTGCTCTCCTCTCTTCTTGTCGTTGTCCAGGACTCTGATGCAAATGTCAGTATTAGTGTGAAGTATGTCTCGTACAGCACTTCCTTATACTTAATTGACACCTCCCTTCCACAGACATTCCTCCCCGATAGCTGTGTGGTCAGCACAGCAGTGTCTCATGCCAAGGGGCCCGGGTTCGATTCCCGGATGGGTCAGAGATTTTCTCCGCTCAGGGACTGCGTGTTTTATTGTCCTCATTATCGTTTGATCTTCACCAGTGGAAGGTAACGGGAAACCACACTGGAATCACTTCCCTAGTCGCTCATGCGATGGACCTCTCTGACAAGGCTTCCCCCATGACAAGACCTGCCGTAAGGCAGAACATAAAGTTTTCCACAGACGAAGCCCCTCATGCACTAATAAAATACATTGCTCTCTTCCCTTTCGATAATTTCTTCCTCCTTTCTTGAATTTCCCCTTATCACACACTCTAGGTATTTAGTTATCCACTCTTTCAGTATTCTTTCCTTTAACGTTAATTTTTCCCTTGCCTTTTCTGGTTACCACTGTAGTTTTGGTTTCTCCACATTTCATTTGATTCTATATCTCTCGATTTATTTATTTATTTATTTATTTTAATTTTTTTTATTTTTTTTTTTTTATTTTTTTTAAGATTTCTATTTGTTCTTGTACCTCCTTAATGTTGATTCCCCACAGCATAATATCATCAGGAAATAGCAATAACTTCATCTCTCTTCCTCCATGAGCTGCTTCTATCTATTTCACAATTTCATCCATCACTGTGAAGTGTGACATGACATTTTTAGGATTGCTTACCCACTTGCTGGCTTCTGTGATGATGGAAGATGTTTATGATGTTTAGTAGAAAGTGTTGGGAGATGTTACAGTATGTGCAGATGGGAGAATGTCATGAACCCACCACTTTTACAAGGTGAGACGGCGAGTGAGCCTCTCCATCTGCTGAGTGGACTAGCTTGTGTAGAGAAAACTTCTTGTCTTGATTTTGTGCCTGCAACATCAGTTTAAGTCTAATCATTTATGTCATACAAGTAGCTTGGAAGTCAGGTAACACACTCTTTTAGCACCCATCCACACACAAACAGATAAAGTCCAGTGCAGACTGCTGCCTCACTGTTGGTGGAACTGACTAGCAGGGCCACCACTGAAAACATCAAGAACGGTGACCGAGAGAAATTTACTAAATAATTGTATTAACATCTAACATCAAATGGTTACAGGTTGTGCAAAGGAATCATTACAAATATACCACCAAAAAACCACCAACGTTGCATTTCAACCATTATAAATAATGATGGTGCCACCACACTCTCATGCCTCACTCCTTTAACATTCCTGAATCAATTGCTTCTTCAGACTTTCTGTGGACACTGCTGAAGCTTTTGTCATACATTGCTTGAAGCATTTCAATTATTTCTTTTCCAACTCCATTTCTTTTTAAGGTTTCCCATAACTTTCTCTGAGGACACTATAGTAAGCCTTCAGTAAACAAGAAATATCACCACCAGATCTTTGACATACTCCCAATGTCTTTCCATCAACTATCTCATACTAAAGATTGGGTCCACTGTTGATTTACCATGTCAAACATCACTGCTCCTGTTTCAACTGACCTTCCACTTTTTCCCTCAGTCTTGCTTCCTGTATCCTCTTCATCATTTTTGTTACTTTTGATATGAGTTGTAGCCCTTCACAGTTTTCACATATTTTTCTGTCTCTGTTCTTGAACACTGGAATTATTCCCTTTCCCTATTCTTCAGGCACACATTTCTAAGTCCATATGCATCTTAGCAGTCTATATAACCATTGTAGCCCAGTAGGTGCAGACTTGTGAAGGCTACACGAACACTTGCATAATTGTGGGATCCATTTTGTATGTTATGTACATCGAGATGTATCAGACAACAAAGTTGAAACTGGCACATTCATCATTACATTTGAGAGGAATTCTCAAGAGGAGATGATAATCATGATTTACCACTGTGATGTGCAACAGGGTCATTTCCACATCAAAACATGCAATAATTCAAGGATTTGTAACCCTCTATCTCAAATGTTCACAAAAATTTGCACATTTGCTTATACCTATAACAGGAACTTCTGCAAAATCTTTTTGGTCTCAGACTACAACTTTATTTTATATCGAATTTTAAATGTAGTGATATTCTGATAATTGAGCTCTGCAAGAATGTCAGTGCATAATAGTACTTATCTTCATAAGTGCCCATAACTCAGGTGTTTATGAAGCTTATGATTTGGAATTTTTTTCATAAGTTAAGTGAAGCACATACTTAACAGACATATAATTATTTAAGCAGTAAAGTTATAAAGAAATTTTTTAAAGAATATTTATGTATGTCAATTTTTTATTTCAGAAAAATTGCAATGAAGTGAAAAAATGCTTATGTCACATTTCTCCAACCTGCTGGGAACCTGATTTTGGTCTCAAAAGAATCCCCTAGATTGCAAGTTTTCTAATAAAATAAAAATTTGAATAGGTCTTCTGCTAATTGACACACAGTCTGAAATCAAAATACTTTTTACTGTTATGGAAAAGGGTCATTTTAAGTAAGTTCATCCACTCAATGCCTCTGATGCAAGGGTATCAAATTAGCATATTTAAGTATAACTCATTTTAGGCAGGCAAGTTAACTTTAAGTGTGAAAATTAACTTCCTTTCATATGACTAATTCGAAAACAATGCAACAGTTGCTGAAATTCTTAGTTGAGAATAACTGGAATGCAACAATTAGCCTATTTGGCCTCAGTTGCTCTTTGACTTTCTGTGAGACATTCCACTTGTATGAAGTATGTCTTAAGTGAATTAGTGCTCAGTTAATTGCAGTGAAAAACGTGGATTCATGCACTGTTGGAAAATTACTAAAAACACCATGTCCTTTTACAACCCATATCTTAGTAAAAACTCTACAAAAAATAGAAGAGCTGACTGAAGACCAATGAGATTTGATATTGCTGCGATCCAATATAAGCTTTCCACGAGATCAAGAAAGTGCTGCTATATGTGGGTGTTGCAGATACTATTACTTAAAATTTTTTGAAAGTCACCAAAGAACTTGTAGGCGACTTGCCTACAACAAATAATTGCATAGCCGTCCGGTATAATGATTTAATGAAAAAATATTTATTCGTAAAAACTCACAATGAGAAGGAACTAAAAAAAACAACAGAGAAGTAACAAAACTAGGAGATTCTATAGTCTTACGGCAAAGATAAAAAACAACGAAAAAAAAACTCTCGTGCACTTTTGATATCACTTTGCACCAGACATGAAAAATATCACTGCCACACAGCCCCCCCCCCCCCCCCCCCCCCGCCCCCTTACCCCCTTAAAGTGCGGAGCCCCAGGGATATCTTGATACTTGAATTTTATTCGACGTCCAGCTCTGGTGTGCGTCGGGTGTCTCGGGGGCGGTGACGTTGTCGTTTGTGGTGGTGATTCACCTGTCTCGGACGATGTACTGAGCGGTGTTTTGGTATGCTCTGCGTCCATCACGTGTTGATGCACAGGTGTGGTGTCAGAGGTCGGAGAGGGTAAAATCCATGCTGGCTTGATACGTTCAATCGATACCTTAGTCGGAACACCATTGTACATTATGTCCACGGTATGCTTATTTCTACTCAGCACCTGAAATGGGCCCGTATGTGGTGGTTGTAAAGGCGATTTAACTGAGTCTGTTCGCAACATTATGTGAGAGCAATTGTACAAGTCTTTGTGTACAAACACCTTGTGCTCGTCCTCTTGTTGACTTCGTGTTTCACGCCCAGCCCGGTCTCTCTTGTGCTTAAAGATAACGTGTAGTCGCTGTAGTGTGTGTAGTTGCGCTCGCAAATCCTCTATTGCAGTTTTTAAATCTCTAATTTCGTTTGAACTTTTTGTTGTTTGTCGCGTTGCAACCGCGGGACAGTTTACTGTTATATCGTCAGTTTGGTCTTGCTGGTAATGGTAGTTACCCTACGTGGCATCTGTCGACGTCATTGCGACTGTTGCAGTAGGCTCGTGCGTCTTGTAGATTCTGTCTGCGGCGAGCAGCAGTTTGTCAACTGATCTTTTGTCGTATATAGCTAGTGTAGTTCTTACTTGCGTTGGTAGCTGTTGTTGCCATACATGGAGTAACAGTCTATCAGTTACTGTCGATCTATCTACCAGGCTGCGTAAATGACGCCAGTATTCTGACGGGGTCCTATCTCCCCGTTTCTCTTGGTACAGTACTTGTTTGACTCTGATGCCGACTGACTTCACACAAAGAAATTAATTCTTCTTTCAGTCTACATTATGCTCCTTCTGTAGGCGGGTTCACTATAATGTCAGATATCAAAACCGAGGTCTGATGGTCCAAATTACTTATCACCAAGGTGAACTTCTCGTGATCACTGACTATTCTTTGTTGTAGAAATATATTTTCCATTACCGCAACCATGTTTGTGTTTGAGAAGGCATGAATGGGGGTGCCCGTAATTGCAACCATTGAGTTGGTGAAGTGTTGAAACCAGCGGGTACTTCCATTGCCGTTACTTGCTGTGGTTGTGCTGCCATGGTTGTTGAACCAACGTCATTCCTTTGGTCCGGTATATGCTTTAAGTTCAGATCTTTCAAAATATGCAACTGTAAAGTTTCTATCTCATTCTGAAGCCTATGAATTTCTTCCGTTATCGAACCGTATCGTTTGCTGTCGTCGTTCATTGCTTTTGCAGTTAATGTTCGATGTAGCTAACGAAAGATTTAAAGTTCCTTAATCAGAGGTCACCAATTATGCAGGCGCCTTGCCTACAACAAATAATTGCATAGCCGTCCGGTATAATGAGTTAACGAAAAAATATTTATTCGTGAAAACTCACAATGAGAAAAAACAATAGAGAAGTAACAATAACTAGGAGATTCTATAGTCTTACGGCAAAGATAAAAAACAACACATGTCAAAAAAAAAAAAAAAACTCTCGCGCACTTTTGATATCACTTTGCACCAGACATGAAAAATATCACTGCCACAAACTTGTGGTTCTTTCAAAAAACACAGACAAACAGTGAAAAAAATTTTTGAGGTCAGTTTGCTTGTCATTGCCTAAAACATTAAGTGCTCAAAGAATCTGTGTAAAACCAGGCCAAAAACTGTGCACAACATTTTGTAAGACTAATGAACACAAAACTGACATCAGTGATAGAAATGAAAGTGATGCAGATGCCCTTGAGGTGACATTTCACAAATCAATACTAAAAAGTCAAAGTATTGAGGATGCAAATAAAACTTTACATGATGTGGTGTGCTCTTCCTTAAAAATTCACTGTATTCCAGTTCACAGCAAGGCTCCATATGGCAAAAAGAAGCTAGAAAAAGTGAAGCATGTTTTGCAAAGAAAAGTGTGATGGGCATTAGATTGCAGTATTGAAGATTATGACCATAGAGAAGAAAAATTTGACGGTGAATTTGGTAAGAAAGCCAAAGGTGTCGATGCCACGATATTGTTAATTAAAGAAAAAATGGCTAGTGTAAGAGTACCTGAAAAAATTCAAATTTTGACTATAGCTCCATCCTCTTCGTCAAAAGAAAACACAACGTCAGAATTCAATGTTAATGAGTATGTGTGGTTTGATAAGCAAGGAAACCAAAAAGGGGGAAAGTTATTGCTGATGAAGTGGTAAACATTGCCACTGATTTCTACCAAATTGATGAATATACTCAAATGTTAGCAGGAGCAAAAGACAAAGTTAGTATTCAGAAGAATGTGTATATGCAAAAAAGACTCATCCTTCACAACTTAAGAGAACTATAATCTAGTTTTAAATGGGAGAATACAAACATTAACTTTGGTCTTTCTAAATTTTGTTCACTAAGATTGAAATGGTGTATTTTAGCTGGTGCTGCTGAGTTTCTCTCTCTCTCTCTCTCTCTCTCTCTCTCTCTCTCTCTCTGTGTGTGTGTATGTGTGTGTGTGTGTGTGTGTGTGTGTGTCTACCAAAATGTGAAACTGCTTTTAGATACATAACACATTGAAGAAACATAAAAGAACTTATAACATTTCTTGTATATGACTCTGAAAACTATGACTGCATGCTTAATCACTGTGATAACTGTCCCAGTGATGACAAACTGTCACAATTATTAAGGCAGAAGTTAGCTTACAAAGATGCTGATGATGAAATTGAGTTCAGCCAATGGATAAACACAGGTCATCAGGCAGAATTGGTAAAGCAGTCTGCTACTGTTAGTGAATACATCACCTTGTTGGTAACAAAATTACAGGTGCTTAAACAACACTCATTTATATCAAGTGTCAGTCAAAATCATTGAAAAAATTGAAAGATCATCTAACCTTGGAAAAAGCAATTCTGTTAATGGACTTTGCTGAAAACTACAGTTTTTTTTAATACATAATGAAATTCGGAGTTACCAGTGAACAAGAAAAAGCTGTACAATCCATCCCGTGTGTATTTATGTGATAAATGAAGAAAGTAAATTGGTAATAGTGAGCCACTGCTTTATAAGTGATGATATGGAACATGATGTAGGATTTGTAAATGCTGTCCAGAAAGAAATGTTTAAGTGGCTGACAGAGCATTACCTGCAAGTGAAGAAAGTGCATTATTTCACTGATGGATGTTCTGCTCAGTATAAGAATGGAAAAAGCTTTAAAAATTTGAATGAGCACAAAAATGATTTTTCTGTTGATGATGAGCATTTTGTTTCTGCTAATAGTCACAGTAAATCTGTGTGTTATGGTTTGGCAGGAGGTATAAAATGATAAAATGTATATTGAGAAGAACTCGTCTTCAGCTAGTAGATGATGCACAAATAACAACTGCATCTGGTGTTTACTATTTCTGCAAAGCTAATATTGACAATTTTTTTTTTCACTTCTTAGAGAAATTAGTTGTTGATTTTCTACGCAAGAACATCGAGAAGAGATTTTCAACAACCCACACAATACCTGGTACCAGGAATTTTCACCATTACAAACCACTTCCATGTGATTCTTTAGAGATTAGAAGAGTAACTTCAGAAAAGCCTTCCTCCATTTTTGCATTCAGTGAAAATGCCCCACAATGGACATGCTCTCGTCTTCAACAAAATTCTTTTGTAGCAGCTGTATATGGTGACAGGTGGTACTTTGCCTTCATCAGAAATGTCTGTGATGAAGGAGGAGATGTGGAACTACTTTTTCTCTAACCACCTGGACGAGTAGTGTCATTCTTTTCTGAACATGTACGTTTTAAATTAATGTTAGTGTGGCTAGAATAATTGTTGTTTAAAGATCCTAATTAGACACCCTAAATAAATCTTAACCCGTGTATTGAAAATGTTTCAATTAAATATATAACTTTTGGCTCTGTACTTTCATCAGGCAGCCTTACGATAGGTTGTCAATTTACATAATCTGATTTGAATGATCTTCTGAATAATGATGAGATAAGATGTATTTTAAATAAACATCCAATATCTATCAAAACTCAGCATGTCTTTTTTTTTAGTATTACAGTTTTGATACAAACAAATCTTGTATAAGCTGTCAGAATTTGAAAATTCATTGTTTGGACCATAATAGCTTAAGTTGTTCTTCTATATTCCCTTAAATCAAGAATATTTATTAATTTTTTTTTCCAATAAAGATACATCCCATCTGTGATATCTGGGGAAGTATGACTGATTTGTTGAAAATCAGATACCTTCTGTTGTTATTAATTTTTGTCTGAAGTAATGCAATCCAGATGACGAACTTCAGTTGTGGCATTCATGTCTGTAAAAAATTTCCATTTTCCCCCCTTTTTTTGCATTGACTATTGCCATGCAAAAAGTAACAAGTAGAAAAAGTTCCATGAAAATCTGAAGCAATGGGTATCAGGTATGGATGATATTACTTAGAATTATTATTTTTTTCATCACAATGCAAAGTATTGGGATTTCAGATTTATTTGTGTGTCCATTCATAGAAAACACATTAATAATTTTATTTTATTACAATGTGTACTGTCTTGGGAATTATTTAAGACCAATTATAAGTTCGCACCAGATTGGAGGATTGTGATATAAGCATTTTTCAACATGTCTGTATTTTTTCCAGAAATTGGAAAGCGACAAATTAATTTTTTTTGTATTGTTCTTTGTAGCTTTACTGCTTAAATAATTACACGTATGCTAAGTATGTGCTTCTCGTAACTTCTGAAAAAAATTCCATATCAAAAGCTTCATAAACACCTGAGTTACAAGCATTCATGTAGGTAAGCACCATTTTGCATTGACATTTTTGCAGAGCCTGTTTATCAGAATATTAGTACATTTAAAATTTGATACAAAAAAAGTATTAGTCTGAGAGAAAAAAGATTTTGCACAAGTTCTTATGTTGTAAGTATATGCAAATGTGCAAAGTTTCAGGACCTCCATGATTTGACGTAGAATGATGCACACCGATGCCGTGCTTCGAATGCCAACACTTTGGGCATATGGTTTGCCAATGTACATATGACCCGACCTGTGGAGACTGTGGTTGACTGCTGTGTAAGAACTCCCATGTTGCTACCAGCTGTCTGTGTTAATTTTGGGACTGATGACCTCAGCTGTTAAGTCCAATAGTGCTCAGAGCCATTTGAACCATTTGTTAATTTTGGAAATGACATCTCTCTAAATCCCTGAAATGTACTACCCTAATTAAAGAATGCATAATTCAGAAACCGCAAGTGTCCAATTATGTCTCGTTATTTGATGCTCACTCCCCCCATGAACCATGGACCTCGCCGTCGGTGGGGAGGCTTGCATGCCTCAACGATACAGGTAGCCTTACCGTAGATGCAACCACAACGAAGGGGTATCTGTTGAGAGGCCAGACAAACGTGTGGTTCCTGAAGAGGGGCAGCAGCCTTTTCAGTAGTTGCAGGGGCAACAGTCTGGATGATTGACTGATCTGGCCTTGTAACACTAACCAAAATGGCCTTGCTGTTCTGGTACTGCGAACGGCTGAAAGCAAGGGGAAACTACAGCCGTAATTTTTGCATGCAGCTTTACTGTATGATTAAATGATGATGGCGTCCTCTTGGGTAAAATATTCCAGAGGTAAAATAGTCCCCGATTCGGATCTCCGGGTGGGGACTACTCAAGAGGATGGGGACTACTCAGGAGAAAGAAAACTGGCGTTCTACGGATCGGAACGTGGAATGTCAGATCCCTTAATCTGGCAGATAGGTTAGAAAATTTAAAAAGGGAAATGGATAGGTTAAAGTTAGATATAGTGGGAATTAGTGAAGTTCGGTGGCAGGAGGAACAAGACTTCTGGTCAGGTGACTACAGGGTTATAAACACAAAGTCAAATAGGGGTAATGCAGGAGTAGGTTTAATAATGAATAGGAAAATAGGAATGCGGGTAAGCTACTACAAACAGCACAGTGAACCCATTATTGTGGCCAAGATAGATACGAAGCCCACGCCTACCACAGTAGTACAAGTTTAAATGCCAACTAGCTCTGCAGATGATGAAGAAATTGATGAAATGTATGATGAGATAAAAGAAATTATTCAGGTTGTGAAGGGGGACGAAAATGTAATAGTCATGGGTGACTGGAATTCGATAGTATGGAAAGGGGGAGAAGGAAACATAGCAGGTAAATATGGATTGGGGCTAAGAAATGAAAGAGGAAGCCGCCTCGTAGAATTTTGTGCAGAGCATAACTTAATCATAGCTAACACTTGGTTCAAGAACCGTGAAAGAAGGTTGCATACATGGAAGAACCCTGGAGATACTAAAAGGTATCAAATAGATTATATAATGGTAAAATAGAGATTTAGGAACCAGGTTTTAAATTGTAAGACATTTCCAGGTGCAGATGTGGATTCTGACCACAATCTATTGGTTATGAACTGTAGATTAAAACTGAAGAAACTGCAAAAAGGTGGGAATTTAAGGAGATGGGACCTGGATAAACTGACTAAACCAGAGGTTGTACAGAGTTTCAGGGAGAGCATAAGGGAACAATTCACAGGAATGGGGGAAAGAAATACAGTAGAAGAAGAATGGGTAGCTTTGAGGGATGAAGTAGTGAAGGCAGCATAGGATCAAGTAGGTAAAAAGACGAGTGCTAGTAGAAATCCTTGGGTAACAGAAGAAATATTGAATTTAATTGATGAAAGGAGAAAATATAAAAATGCAGTAAATGAAGCAGGCAAAAAGGAGTACAAACGTCTCAAAAATGATATCAACAGGAAGTGCAAAATGGCTAGGCAGGGATGGCTAGAGGACAAATGTAAGGATGTAGAGGCTTATCTCACTAGAGGTAAGATAGATACTGCCTACAGGAAAATTAAAGAGACCTTTGGAGAAAAGAGAACCACTTGTATGAATATCAAGAGCTCAGATGGAAACCCAGTTCTAAGTAAAGAAGGGAAAGCAGAAAGGTGGAAGGAGTATATAGAGGCTCTATACAAGGGTGATGTACTTGAGGACAACATTACGGAAATGGAAGAGGATGTAGATGAAGATGAAATGCGAGATACAATACTGCGTGAAGGGTTTGACAGAGCACTGAAATACCTGAGTCGAAACAAGGCCCCCGGAGTAGATAACATTCCATTAGAACTACTGACAGCCTTGGGAGAGCCAGTCCTGACAAAACTCTACCATATGGTGAGCAACATGTATGAGACAGGCGAAATACCCTCAGACTTCAAGAAGAATATAATAATTCCAATCCCAAAGAAAGCAGGTGTTGACAGCTGTGAAAATTACCAAACAATCAGTTTAATGAGTCACAGCTGCAAAATACTAGCGCGAATTCTTTACAGACGAATGGAAAAACTGGTAGAAGCCGACCTCGGGGAAGATCAGCTTGGATTCCGTAGAAATGTTGGACGTGAGGCAATACTAACCCTACGACTTATCTTAGAAGAAAGATTCAGGAAAGGCAAACCTACATTTCTAGCATTTGTAGACTTAGAGAAAGCTTTTAACAATGTAGATTGGAATACTCTCTTTCAAATTCTGAAGGTGGCAGGGGTAAAATGCAGGGAGCGAAAGGGTATTTACAATTTGTACAGAAAGCAGATGGCAGTTATAAGAGTCAAGGGGCATGAAAGGGAAGCAGTGGTTGGGAAGGGAGTGAGACAGGGTTGTAGCCTATCCTCAATGTTATTCAATCTGTATATTGAACAAGCAATAAAGGAGACAAAAGAAAAGTTCGTAGTAGGTATTGAAGTCCATGGAGAAGAAATAAAAACTTTGAGGTTCGCCAATGACATTGTAATTCTGTCAGAGACAGCAAAGGACTTGGAAGAGCAGTTGAATGGAATGGACAGTGTCTTGAAAGGAGGATATAAGATGAACATCAACAAAAGCAAAACAAGGATAATGGAATGTAGTCGAATTAAGTCAGGCGATGCTGAGGGAATTAGATTAGTAAATGAGGCACTTAAAGTAGTCAAGGAGTTTTGCTATTTGGGGAGCAAAATAACTGACGATGGTCAAAGGAGAGAGGATATAAAATGTAGACTGGCAATGGCAAGAGCATTTCTGAAGAAGAGAAATTTGTTAACATCGAGTATAGATTTAAGTGTCAGGAAGTCATTTCTGAAAGTATTTGTATGGAGTGTAGCCATGTATGGAAATGAAACAAGGACGATAAATAGTTTGGACTAGAAGAGAATATAAGCTTTCGAAATGTGGTGCTACAGAAGAATGCTGAAGATTAGGTGGGTAGATCACATAACTAATGAGGAGGTATTGAATAGAAATGGGGGGAAGAGGAGCTTATGGCACAACTTGACTAGAAGAAGGGATCGGTTGGTAGGACATGTTCTGAGGCATCAAGGGATCACCAATTTAGTATTGGAGGGCAGCGTGGAGGGTAAAAATCGTAGAGGGAGACCAAGAGATGAATACACTAAGCAGATCAGAAGGATGTAGGCTGCAGTAGGTACTGGGGGATGAAGAAGCTTGCACAGGTTAGAGTAGCGTGGAGAGCTGCATCAAACCAGTCTCAGTACTGAAGACCACAACAACAACGGCATTTGATGCTCACAAACAAATACGATTGTTCATGTACTGCCCAATGATATCTACTGTTGCTACTATTGTGGCTAGGGCTTGCTATTTATTACTTCCACATGGACCTCTGGTAGCCGTGCATGTAAATTAGACCATGGGGGCAAGAGGCCTCCCCCTCTCATGGTTCCTGGATTTTCATTTACAGGAGCATTGACTCCCTGCACGCAGCCAGAGAATCAGCATCTTCATCCAATGGCTACTGATGGCAGGGCATCCATTCAGGAATTCTGTACTTGGAATTCCACAGACAAGAACCAGATGCCAGCCAGTGCCTGAAAGAGCCACCAACTGTGTGTCCTTGGCCTGCCCACTCCCTTTTGTATCCTACACCTTGCAGCATAGAGAAAAAGAAATCACAGGAGAAGGCTACCTCAGTGACCCTTGAGGCACCAGATTCTCCCATGCCATCAGACTCTGAACTGATGTTTAGTAATGTTGCTCTAAACCCAACAATGACAGACCACATCATCTGGTTGCAGCAGGTTCTTTTTGATCTGGATCTTTGTCTCCTCCATGGGACATTTCAGTGCTGCCCATGGCACCTTTCTGGCTATCAACCTTATCTTCCTCCAGTCACGTGGCTTTGCTAGAATGGTCACTACATGACAATCTTCATCACATTGATCACATTCCAGTAATCCTGTCACTTCCTTGTTACTTCCCAACAGACCAGTTGCCAAGATGGTAGTTTTGAACAGCAAACTGGCAATTGTGTGCATCTGCTGTCATCTGCGACCCTTCTCAGTCAGATTGCATCAGTGAGTTTATGGGAGATGTTTCCAACACAATTGTCTGCACCGCTGGAATTGCTATTACCTTTTCTACTACAGGCCCCTCCACTACCGATTGGTGCTGTGGTAGACCAACAACATTAAAATAGCAATTCATGATTCTTGGACGTTTCTTCACAAACCATGCTCATCACTTTTAAGCAGCTCTGTGCTAATGCTCGGTAACTAATTAAACACAAAAAGATTGAATCGGGAGAATGCTACATCTCCTTCTTGGGAACATTTGCCTCTTCGTCCTGATTGTGGGCAATATTCTGTAGTCTTATGGGCCACCAAAGATCAACAGCTGTTCCAGATCTCATCCTCTGTGGTGATATTTGAACCGGTGTGTCTTGTTGAACACCTTGTGACCCACTTTGTAGTTATTTCAGCATCATTTACCTGCTATCTTTCAAAAGCATAAAAGACTTTTGGAACTCTTCCTTGATAAAAAGCTAACATGACTGCCCCATAATCATCAGCTAAAGTTAGTTATTTAGTTAGATCCATGTTCCATAGATCATTTGAACAATTCTTTTATCAAAATGTTGTGGAACATGGCAGTTTACAGGATACGTACACATGTATATATATGATTGGTGTTAATATGAATGAACACATTATTTTTATAGTCCAACACACAAATCTACACTATTTTTTTTTTCATTTACTGGCTACTAGTTACTCAAGAAATTCATCAGTGAAATAGTAGAAGTAGTCAAGGAGAAATGATTTTAAATTAGATTTAAAAGTTGCTTCATTACCTGTCACACTTTGTATGATATTGGGAATATGATAAAAACTTTTTGTTGTTGCGTATTGAACTCCTTTCTGAGCCACTGGCAGCTTTAACAAAAGGTACTAAATGTCATCTTTCCCTCTAGTGTTGTAGGTATGGACATCACTGTGCTTTTCAAACTGCAGTGAATTATTTATTATGAATTTCATTAGTGAATATATGACTTCTGATGGCGCAGTTAAAATGCTCAACTCCTTGAAGAGGTATCAGCATGATACACTTGGGAGAATACTATACATTTTTCTTACTGCTCACTTTTGTACTATTAACACTTTTTTGTAAGTGATGAATTACCCCTGAAAATTTTTTTGTAAGACATTATTGAGTGGTAATAGCAAAATACGTCAGGATAGAAAATCTACTTACCAAGTAGCAGCAGAACACACACATATAAAAGAAGGTTGTAATTAGGCAAAGTTTCGGAGTCAGTGGCTCCTTTTTCAGGCAGAAGGGTTGAAGGGGAAGAAAGAAGGGTGAAGGAAAAGGACTGGAGAGTTCTAGGAAAAGGGGTAAATTTCAGGACAGTCATCCAGAACTGCGGGTCAGGGAAGTCTCTTGGCGCATGATGAGAAGGAAAGACTGATTGTTGGGGACTGCATTGGATGAGATTTGAAAACCTGAGAGTTTAAAGGTGGAAGACAGGGTAATGTGCAAGACAGAGATTACTGCTTAAACATCATGCATGAGTTAATAAGAGTGAAAAGCTAAGTGCAATTTACGTAATAGAGGTGGGAGTGCGGTGGTGAAAAATAGACATGTAGGACAATGAAAGCTATAGAAAACTAAAAAAGAGTGAAGAAAAGAATAGTTAATGTGAAGAAATGCTGAGATGGAAGAAATTAACATAAATTAAGGCCAGGGGGGTGATGAGAACCAAGGACATTTCTGAGAAATTGGTGTCTGGGGAAAGAACCCAGATGGCGCATGTGGTGAAACAAGCACTGCTATTATGATTGTCATGTTCTAGAGAATGCTCTGCAACAGGATATTGTGAATTGCCAGTATACAGCCTCTGCCTATACCCCTTCATCGTAATTGATAATTTGGTTGTAGTCATGCCAATGCAAAAGGCCGAACTGTGTTTACACAACAGCTGGTATATGATGTGTCACTTCACAGGTGGCTCTCCCTTTGATAGAATATGCTTTGCGAGTTACAGGGCTACTATAGGTGGTGGTAGGAGGGTGCATAGGGAAAGTCTTGCAGCATGGTTGGTCACAGGGTAGGAGCCATAGGGTAGGGAAAAGGGTGCAGAAGGAGCATAGGGTCTGACAGGAATATTGCAATGATTGGGAGGCTGATGAAACGCTATTCTAGATGTGGTGGGCAAAATTTAAGGCAGAATGGACCTCAATTGAGGGCATGATTTTAGGAAATCATATCCCTGTCAAATTAGCTGATTAATACATTCCAGACCAGCGTTATACCGAGTCACCAATGGTGTGCCCCGAAGTTATTTTTTGGAGGGTTCAGCAGTACCATGTTGAACATGATGGCCCAGGAAATCTGCTTTTGAACTGGGTTGGTGGGGTAATTATGTGCAGTGAAGGTTAGGTGAGAATTGTGGTGTATTGCTGTAAATAGTATGCATCTGAACAAATACATTTGCCTCAAAAGCCAAGGTTGTATGGGAGGGAACATTTGGCATGGAGAGGATGGCAACTGTCAAAATGTAAGTACATTGTTTGTTGGTAGGTTTAATGTGGACAGAAGTTTGTAGCTGGACTCGTGGGATTCGGAATAGGGCCATGTGAAATTTCATCGGGAGAAGGTATGCAGAGATTCCAGGAATTTTAACAGGTCTGTCTCACCATGCCTCCATATGGTAAAGATATCATCAATGTATCTAAACCAAACCATGGGCTGAAGACATATGGGGTCCAGGAAAGCCCATGAAAAGGTTGACATAGGAAGGAGCCTCCTGGTTCCCATGGCTGTACCCCTGATCTGTTTGTAAGTCTGCCCCTCAAAGGTGAAGTAGTTGTTGGTAAGCATAAAGTGGATTAAGGTGAGTAGGGAGGTTGTCATAGGTTCAGAATCAGGTGGGCGCTGACTGAGAAAATGTTCAGCAGCAGACCGACCGTGTATGTGGGAGATGTTGGTATAGAGGGAGGTGGCATCAGTAGTGATAAGTGAAATGTATGGTGGGAGTGGGACTGGTACAGATTTCAGATGATCGAGGAAATGGTTGGTATCTTTGATATAGGAGGGGAGTCTTTGTACTATGGGTTACAGGTGCTGATCAACTAAGGCAGATATACATTTGGTGGGTGATTTGAAGCCAGCAACTAAAGGACAGCCAGGATGATTGGGTTTGTGGATATTAAGAAGAAGGTAAAAGGTTGAGGTGCATGGTTTGGGTGGGTGAGAAGGTCTATGGACTGAGGTGTCCTTATGAAGGGCCTGAGGAGGTTTTAAGGAGGGACTGCAGGACAGGACCTTGATGGCAGACACTGAGAGCTTAAAGGTGGAAGACAGGGTAATGTGCAAGACAGAGATTACTGCTTAAACATCATGCACTAGTTAATAAGTGTGAAAAGCTAAGTGCAATTTACGTAACAGAGGTGAGAGTCCGGTTGTGAAAAATAGATGTGTAGGACAATGAAATCTAGAAAACTAAAACGGAGTGAAGAAAAGAGTAGTTAATGTGAAGAAATGCTGAGACGGAATGAATTAACATAAATTAAGGCCAGGGGGGTGGTGAGAACCTCGGACATATCATAGTGCTAGACACATTCATAGGTTCTGTTGACCTGTAAAAAGTGTTCAACAATGTAAAATGGTGCAAGATGTTCGAAATTCTGAGGAAAACAGGTAAGCTATAGGGAAAGATGGATAATATACAATACATACAAGAACCAAGAGGGAACAATAAGAGTGGAAGACCAAGAATGAAGTTCTCGGATTAAAAAGGGTTAAGACAGGGATGCAGTTTTGCACCTCTGCTGCTCAGTCGAATAAGCAATGACTGAAATGAGAGAGAGGTTCAAGAGTGGGATTAAAATTCAAGGTGAAAGGATGTCAGTGGTAAGATTCGCCAACAACATTAGTATCCTCAGTGGAAGTGAAGAAGAATTACAGGATGTCTTGAATGAAATGAACAGTCCAATGAGTACAGAATATGGTTTGAAAGTAAATAGAAGAAAGACAAAAGCAATGAAGTACCAGAAATGGGAATACTGATAAACTTAAAATCAGAATTGGTAATCACAAAGTAGACGAAGTTCAGGAGATCTGCTACCCAGTCAGCAAAAAACCCGTGATGGGCAGAACAAGGAGGACATAAAAAGCATACTAGCATTGGCAAAGAGGACATTCCTGGCCAAGACAAGTCTTCTTGTATCAAACATAGCCCTTAATTTGAGAAAGAAATTTCTGAGAATGTATATTTGGAGCATAGCATTGTATGGTAGTGAAACATGGATGGTGGGAAAACCAGAATAGAAGAGAATCGAAGCATTTGAGATGGAGTGCTGCAGAAGAATATTGGAAATTAGATGGACTGACAATATAAGAAATGGGAAGGTTCTCTGCAGAATCGGTGAGAAAAGGAACATATGGAGAACACTGACAAGAAGAAGAACAGGATGACAGGACATTTGTTAAGACAACAGGGAATAACTTCTATGACACTAGAGGTAACTGTAGGTGGTAAAAACTGTATAGGAAGACAGAGATTGTAATACGCCCAGCAAATAATTGAGGACTTAGGTTGCAAGTCTTATTAACAGATGAAAAGGTTAACACAGGAGATGAATTCATGGTGGGCTGCATGAAACTATTCAGAAGACTGATGACAAAAAAAAAAAAAAAAGTGTGGTACTGGTTGACTCAGAGAATATTTTTATGCCTCACCAGCATGGAACCTCACATTCTACTTGATAAATTTGTTGGATTTTTTACATGACTAGTATGACATTCTCATACATAATCAAGGCATAACCTGGTGATCACATTTGTATGGCCTCTTTTAATGTTAATCAGTTTTATGAAGATTACCTCTTCACAGTTATCCTTGCTTTTTGTAGCACATGAGGATGGAATTTCCACCCCAAAACCTGGGCTGCATGTATGATTTTATCCAAATAAAGGGTTTGTCAAGTACAATTGGAGCAGATTTTTTTATATAAATGAAAAAGTATATCTTGACATATGCGATGAAACTGCTTCTTGGTCCAACATCGTAACAGTTCTCTAATGATCACGCCAGTTGATGGAAATGGTGTGCATTAAGCCACAGAGAAAACTGCATGTCCACAGAGATTTTATCCATGTTAGGTGAAGAATGTGATTGCTAACAGAAGGGCAAATACCATTACAGTTGTGTATGTAGTATCACTAAATGAAGGGAACCAAAGTTTATTGCATTCTTTTAACTGATATTGTTTAATTGGTTTAGTTTGATATGGACCTACCGTAGCAAGAGCTTCTATAATTATTCAAGTAGTAATATACGAATGCTATGAACATGCATTGATTTCAAATAAAACTATGGAGCTATTGAGTCTATCTTAGTGTGTCAAAATGTAAACGTTTAGCTTGTGGCAGGGAAAAGTACTTACACAAAATACATTAGGAGAAGAGAGATTTTTGGATAAAAGTTCTCAATTAACTTTACACATGAGATTAGAAAACAAAGTCAAGCTTTGATGTTTTAATTTATATAACAGTCATCTCACAGTCTTTTCTTCTAAATGTAGGTACTGATTCTTTTTTTAGATGTACAACATGAGACTATACCAATCAGTAAAAGCTCTTTGTCCAAGAATAGCAGATTTTGAGACTGGGTTTCTTAGGATGGCATACTTGAGAATGTCAAAATGTGTGTTAAAGATGGGATGCAACTTCACCTAATAACGAGCAAGCCAGACAGCAAAGACAATAATATGTTGCTTTCCTGGTGGAAATGTGACAGCATTACGTTCCAAACATTTGTAGGATGGCACGAAAGATTTTAGCCATTTCCTGATAATAATTTATTTTAAACAGTGAATGAGAAGCTCACACAAAGTGTAAATGGTTTTGATAATAATACTATACATGTTAGTGACAAACAGTCCAGAGTGAATAGAGTGTCATGATAGATACAAGAATTAGTGACCCCAAGGTTGTTGTAGCGAGATTGAATACAGTAACATCTAAATCCACCAAAAGTAAACACACAATATATCTATTTAAAAAAGCAGATAAAAATTCAGTTGACATCCTAAGGACACTCTCCATTCCCTCTGAACCAACTTAGTAGGCATTGACCAAATGTAACTTAAATTCAGTGAAATAGTTTTGCTGGCAATTGAAAGAGACGTAAACGCAAGAAAGATCAGGACACTATGCAATGTTACTTAATGGATATCCTGTTGCTGAGTTGTGGCTGCTCCACCCAGCATCCCGTATGAGCAGACCCATTGCAATATTACCTGACTTTGTTTGTACCGTAGGTAATGGGCTATGCATGATGCTGTTTAAAGTGAATAGCTCGATAATCTTGTAGGGTCAAGCCACACCTCTGCTTTCATGCCCAGCAGATAACTCGCTGCAGATAACAACCTCTAGCTGTGGTCCTGCAGTCGGACACTAAGTGCATTGGTTAGAATTATGAATTAACAAAATAAACATAAATATTAAATAAAAGACAAATGAAGAATTAATATACAAGCATTCCATTCTAATGTCAGTAATAGATGTAGGTGATATTGGAGAATTCTGTTGATTACTGTTTATTAAAGAAAATAAACGTCAGGTAAATAGAAAGCATATTGTGACCACAATACACAAAATATTTGATAGCTTAAATAATTCATAGTATGACAGTTTAAACAATACCACACAAGTGATAATGAGTAGGAACTCATAATCAGTCTGCTCTCAAACCTGAAATGCAAGCGGAAAAGTTAAAGTTTTGCACTGGAGCATTTTCAGACCTTGCAAAAGTCAGAGTTCCTTCACAGCTAAAAGTATTGTAGTGGCCGTACACTGCCCAGAATCTGTCACCAACATTACTGAACAACACGCATTACCACAGGCAGGTCTGCCTCCTTCCAAAAATAACTTATAAGTGATGTGTATATGCAGACTGAAACGGCAAATGAAAATTTGTACCAAGGCCGGGAGTCAAACCTGGGTCTCCCGCTTAGCAGTCAGCACTATACCATCGTGGCACTGTGACTTGACACAACTGCTTGGACCACCTCAGCACGCCTTCCTTTTCAATCCAGATTCTCAATTACACCTCTGCCATGAGGTATTACCCCTAAACTTGAACGGCATTGCAGAGGATCTTAAACTACATGCCTGAAACCCAGGCGTAGGTGCTTTAATCAAATGAAACCATATGGTTCCAGAGACCTTTTCAAGTCTCAAACATCTATGATCTATATAAGCAGACTGAAGTGACAAACGAAAATTTGTTCCAAGGCTAGGATTCGAACCCGGGTCTCCTGCTCACTAGACAGTTCTGTTAACTGCTATGCCAACCTGGTACAGCTTGTTCCAAATTGCCATTCACACATATGTCCAAACCACTGGAAACACATGGTTTCATTTAACATAAAAGTGTCCAGAATTGCTTCCTTGGGCATCCTATTCAGAATGTGTCTGTTTTCACATGATTCCAGCAGTCTTACACCACTGTCTAACTTTTATTGGCAGAAGGGCACCTCCACCAAAAGCACATCATTCTTATGTTGTACAGACATGATTTGAGTCAACTTCACCACTATGTGCATCAAACTAATACATTACAACAATATTTAATAAAGGAATGTTATAAACATTCTATAACACTCAGACCTTTCACAGTAAGTATAAATAAAGGTTTGTTAAAAAAAAGCTAGTATTCTTGTGGCAGTGCTCTCATGTTGAAAGAAAACAAAATGACGTTAAATATTGTGCCCACTTTTAAATTACAGTGGTTTTTTTATATTAACTGCAGTCACATTGAAACAATGATATTGCCAAATATAACAATATATTACTGTGGATGATATGATATTCTGACAAACATTTCCATGATGAAAAACATTTAAAAACATATTAAATTATGTGACTCTTCAATTTCTCCAGGCGTATTTTATGACGAAATAAATCTTGAGTTAACAGCCTGGTATGAGTGTGCATAGGAGTCATATTAAATTAATAAATAAAATTGATACATACATGTAGGTTTTAGGGGTGATGCAATGGTGCAATATCTGAAATGTTTAAAATTTGTTAGGTTTAAGGTTCCTTGTAAAAATATTTCATTACTGTAAAATATGAACTTCTGAAGTTTTTAAGTTATTGAAAATATTATTGCTTCATTGGAGGCACCTCATTTTTCTGAGATTGCAGATTACTCTAGAATTTTCCATATCTATTAAAACCTGTGGTAAAATTTGAATTTTTTCTAAACGTGAAGTTTAAAATGTAACAGCTCATTCATTTCTTCATAAATTAAATAAATTCTACAGTTTCATACACCTGTAAGTATGGTTTGTATGCTGTGCAGAATTCATTGAAGAATCTCTCTTACTTATGAAGAAAAGTGTACATATAGCTGCAAATGCAGCCAATAGTAAGTTTAAAAAAATGATGAAATTTCACAAGTAGAAAAATTTATTTTGGTATGTTTTTGGACTTTCACTGCTATGAGTGTAAATCCTGAATCTTTCCTGGTCATGCTGACAAAGTTTTATGAATTTATTTGTGAAAGTATAGACAGTGGAAATTAAAAAAGTCCTATGGTGCCTATCCTGCTCCCAGCCAGCCTGTTTGACGTCCTACCCCCTTTAACTCCCAAATATTGGATGTTTTCTTGGTAGTGTCAACTGCCATTGCAGCTGAGTTGTGCTGAAAACTGATGCCAAGGCCTGAATTCATCATCCTGTATTGGTCCCTATTCTGAACATGGTGCATGCGCAGCCCATCACAGGTGTTGCCCCCAAGATTGAGCTTGTGGTGATGCCCCTATTAGGACAACAGTGCTAACTATGTATAGTGTTCAGCGACTGTTCTCTAACACTTAGCCCGGCCTATTCTCAAACACTTGGGCTGGCTGCACCAAAAATTTTGTGCTTTAATAAGACATAATACAGGATTCCATGTCATACTAACAGGAAAATCCTGTTTCTATTAATTGAATTGTCTACTACACTAATTTGTAAACAATATACTAAAAAATTGAGTTGCTGGCAGCTATCAGGTTCTTGTTAAATACCTTCTTGTATCCCACATTTAAGCAGTATTTTGCTGCTGCCATTTTTCAGGCTGTTGTAAGCAATGTTCCACACACCTATCCTGAACTATGTGAATCGATTGGCCAATATAAGCTTTCTCTCAGTGACAAGTAAAATTTATGTGCTAGGCTTCTTAAGTCCCAAATCATCCTTCATAGAGGCAAGTAATGCCCTAATCTTGGCAGGTGGGCGAAACACATCCTTAATGTTAAATTTCACTAAAATTCTTTCATTCGTAATGGATATGCCCTCACCATGAGAAATAAAGGCCACAGATCTGAGCTCCTCTCCGTGCACTTCTGGGATGGTCCAGGCTCCATTGTCTGATGAATCTGCTTCTCAAGTATCCATTTTCCTTAAACACAGACACCAAGTGTGCAGGTTCCTATGTTAGACTGTCTGTGTCAGAAATAGCATATGTTTTACATACCAGAGTCCTAAGGATGCCACCATGTTGGTTCAGTGGATCACAATATTTGTATGCAGAAATCGATTGGTGTGTGTTGGTTTCCAGTGAGCTCTATGTTCCATTGTACTTCCTTCGGGCCACTCAACAAAAGTGTTGTCAGCATACCTCCAGCAGCACATTGATTGCAAAGCTGAATTCCTCACTCCCCTATCCTCGAAGTCCTCTATGCAAAATTGGCAACTGTGGGTGGTACAGGGCTACCTGTAACAACTCTGTCATTCTGTTCAAAAATACTGTCATTAATTGAAAAATACACGGATGTTAGTATGTGGTGAAAAAAGCTTCACCTTCTCCTCATTGAGTTTTTCACTAATCAAACTTAAAGACTCTTCCAAAGGGACCTGCATAAATAGAGGTACCACATAAAAACTAACAAATAAATCCAAATGATTCTACCTCAGAGAATTCAGTTGTTAAACAAAATCCACCGGATTGGAAATATGATGTTCACATTTTTCAAATGTGCAAAGAATTGATGTTAAGTACATTGCCAGGTTGTAACTGTTTGCATCCAGATTATTAAAGTACACCATATGTATTTTGACCCCTCCCCCAAAGAACCATGGACCTTGCCGTTGGTGGGGAGGTTTGCGTGCCTCAGCGATACAGATTGCTGTATTGTAGGTGCAACCTCAACGGAAGGGTATCTGTTGAGAGGCCAGATAAACATGTGGTTCCTGAAGAGGGGCAGCGGCCTTTTCAGTAGCTGCAGGGGCAACAGTCTGGATGATTGACTGATATGGCCTTGTAACACTAACCAAAACGGCTTTGCTGTGCTGGTACTGCGAACGGCTGAAGGAAGGGGAAACTACAGCCGTACTTTTTCCCGAGGGCATGCAGATTTACTGTGTGGTTAAATGATGATGACATCCTTTTGGGTAAAATATTCCGGAGGTAAAATAGTTCCCCATTCGGATCTCCAGGTGGGGACTACTCAGGAGGACGTCATTATCAGGAGAAAGAAAACTGGCATTCTACGGATCGGAGGGTGGAATGTCAGATCCCTTAATTGGGCAGGTAGGTTAGAAAATTTAAAACGGGAAATGGATAGGTTAAAGTTATAGTGGGAATTGGTGGAGTTTGCTGGCAGGAGGAACAAGACTTTTGGTCAGGCGAATACAGGGTTATAAATACAAAATCAAATAGGGGTAATGCAGGAGTTGGTTTAATAATGAATAAAAAAATAGGAGTGCGGGTAAGCTACTACAAACGGCATAGTGAATGCATTAATGTGGCCAAGATAGACACGAAGCCCACGCCTACTACATTAGTACAAGTTTATATGCCAACTAGCTCTGCAGATGATGAAGAAATTGAAGAAATTTATGATGAAATAAAACAAATTATTCAGATAATGAAGGGAGACGAAAATTTAATAGTCATGGGTGACTGGAATTCAGTAGCAGGAAAAGGGAGAGAAAGAAACGTAGTAGGTGAATATGGACTGGGGCTAAGAAATGAAAGAGGAAGCCGCCTGATAGAATTTTGCACATAGCACAACTTAATCATAGCTAACACTTGGTTCAAGAATCATAAAAGAAGGTTGTATTATATAATGATAAGACAGAGATTTAGGAACCAGGTTTTAAATTGTAAGACATTTCCAGGGGCAGATGTGGACTCTGGCCACAATCTATTGGTTATGAACTGTAGATTAAAACTGAAGAAACTGCAAAAAGGTGGGAATTTAAGGAGACGGGACATGGATAATCTGACTAAACCAGAGGTTGTACAGAGTTTCAGGGAGAGCATAAGGGAACAATTCACAGGAATGGGGGAAAGAAATACAATAGAAGAAGAATGGGTAGCTTTGAGAGATGAAGTAATGAAGGCAGCAGAGGATCTAGTAGGTAAAAAGTAGAGTGCTAGTAGAAATCCTTGGGTAACAGAAGAAATATTGAATTTAATTGATGAAAGGAGAGAATATAAAAATGCAGTAAATGAAGCAAGCAAAAAGGAATACAAACGTCTCAAAAATGAGATCGACAGGAAGTGCAAAACGGCTAAGCAGGGATGGCTAGAGGATAAATGTAAGGATGTAGAGGCTTATCTCACTAGGAGTAAGATAGATACTGCCTACAGGAAAATTAAAGAGACCTTTGGAGAAAAGAGAACCACTTGTATGAATATTAACAGCTCAGATGGAAACCCAGTTCTAAGCAAAGAAGGGAAAGCAGAAAGGTGGAAGGAGTATATAGAGGGTCTATACAAGGGCGATGTACTTGAGGACAATATTATGGAAATGGAAGAGGATGTAGATGAAGATGAAATGGGAGATATGACACTGTGTGAAGAGTTTGAAAGAGCACTGAAAGACCTAAGTCAAAACAAGGCCCCAGGAGTAGACAACATTCCATAAGAACTACTGGGAGAGGCAGTCCTGACAAAACTCTGCCATCTGGTGAGCAAGATGTATGAGACAGGCGAAATACCCTCAGACTTCAAGAAGAATATAATAATTCCAATCCCAAAGAGAGCAGGTGTTGACAGATGTGAAAATTACCGAACTATCAGTTTAATAAGCCACTGCTGCAAAATACTAACGCGAATTCTTTACAGACGAATGGAAAAACTAGTAGAAGCTGACCTAGGGAAAGATCAGTTTGGATTCCGTAGAAATATTGGAACACGTGAGGCAATACTGACCTTACGACTTATCTTAAAAGCTAGATTCAGGAAATGCAAACCTACATTTCTAGCATTTGTAGACTTAGAGAAAGCTTTTGACAATGTTGACTGGAATACTCTCTTTCAAATTCTGAAGGTGGCAGGGGTAAAATACAGGGAGCGAAAGGGTATTTACAATTTGTACAGAAAGCAGATGGCAGTTATAAGAGTCAAGGGGCATGAAAGGGAAGCAGTGGTTGGGAAGGGAGTGAGACAGGGTTGAAGCCTATCTCCGATGTTATTCAATCTGTATATTGAGCAAACAGTGAAGGAAACAAAAGAAAAATTCAGAGTAGGTATTAAAATCCATGGAGAAGAAATAAAAACATGGGGTTCGCCGATGACATTGTAATTCTGTCAGAGACAGCAAAGGACCTGGAAGAGCAGTTGAACGGAATGGATAGCGTCTTGAAAGGAGGATATAAGATGAACATCAACAAAAGTAAAACAAGGATAATGGAATGTAGTCGAATTAAGTCGGGTGATTCTGAGGGAATTAGATTAGGAACTGAGACACTTAAAGTAGTCAAGGAGTTTTGCTATTTGGGGAGCAAAATAACTGATGATGGTCGAAGTAGAGGGGATATAAAATGTAGACTGGCAATGGCAAGGAAAGCGTTTCTAAAGAAGAGAAATTTGTTAACATTGAGAATTGATTTAATGTCAGGAAGTCGTTTCTGAAAGTATTTGTATGGAGCGTAGCCATGTATGGAAGTGAAACATGGATGATAACTAGTTTGGACAAGAAGAGAATAGAAACTTTTGAAATGTGGTGCTACAGAAGAATGCTGAAGATTAGATGGGTAGATCATATAACTAATGAGGAGGTATTGAATAGGATTGGGGAGAAGTGAAGTTTGTGGCACAACCTGACTAGAAGAATGGATTGGTTTGTAGGACATGTTCTGAGGCATCAAGGGATCACCAATTTAGTATTGGAGGGCAGCGTGGAGGGTAAAAATCATGGAGGGAGACCAAGACATGAATACACTAAACAGATTCAGAAGGATGTAGGTTGCAGTAGGTACTGCGAGATGGAGTACCTTGCACTGGATAGAGTAGCATGGAGAGCTGCATCAAACCAGTCTCAGGACTGAAGACCATAACAACAACAACAACATGTATTTTGTAAGGATTGTTATTTTTAAATTTTATTGGTGCTTAAGGGAGAGGACATATCACTGTTTTGCTGTTCCCACTCTCCCCCTTCCCCTTTCCCTCCCCCTTTTTTTGCTTGTTTCTCACTTTTTCTTTTTAGTTCACTTAGAATTATTGAGTACATTTGAATGTATTGTTTGTTATTACAGCTGTTGTGACTGTCAGTTCTGAACTGGCACATGAGGTGGCAGTACAAATAACACTGAGCCCTCCTGTGTTGGAGCTTCTTGTAAAACATTCACAGGCATCAGAGGAGAAACACAATGTGCGAAGTTGCTTCATACATTATTTATTGTCATTCTTTGTGAGTGGATCGGATTTTACTATTCGCCTGCTTCTTGATAGAAAAGGTGAGCATAGGAAAATAAGAAATAGTTAATTTACTGGTGTGTGTGTGGGGGGGGGGGGGGGGGGGGCTATGTACGTGCTCCTCCTCGCAAGCACATATATATTATTATTTTTTTTTTTTAATTGTGTGAATGCATGTTGTCTGTTGTTTCAGACATGTCCAAAAGAACATACTCCACACAGAATCTGCAGCTGTTATACATTATATGTAATTTCACATACTTTGTTTTGTTGATATGTCATATTTGATAACTTTCTTTTATAATATGGTTTCCTAATCATAAATGTAAGTGTGTTGTCATCACCTTTTGAAACACGTTTTTATGAGAATTATTTTGTTTAGAGAAAGGTGGAGAGCTCATTGTTAATCAGTAATAATTTACAGTAGCACAGTATAAGACTAGGAGTATGGTATTTGCAAAACATATGATGGATTGTTTATTTACCACACACACAGATGTAGAAAGTTCATGATAGCTGCAAAAGAAGAGGAGTGTTAAAATAAGAACACTTGTTATTTATGCTAGTTCCAGGCTCACCAATCACCTTTATCAAAATCCCCACATTAGTTTAGGATCTTCTTGATCTTGAGAAACTAAACAGAAAATCCTATGTGCTATTTATTTGTTTGTGTATTATATGCTGCATTTTTATTATTTTGGTTTCCACAGTGTATTGTGTTTATTTTTTGTGTTTTGTGTTTTTTCAGGAATATGAACTGTGATTTTTCTTTGTTAGTAGTATAATAAAATGTATCCTGTCTGTTGCAGGATATATAAACAGCATAATTCCTGGCCTTCTGTATGATAGTGCTGACTTGGTAGTTCTGGTATTAGCTACATTACGGTCTAAAGTGCTAGAAAACCCATCAGTCTCAAAGACCAATAAATTGCGAACATTTAGTGTTCCTATAATTCGGTCTCTTATAGGCTTGTATGAATGGAAAGGTCCTCAGAAATGGAAAGGATATGCTGATAGTCTGATACAACAGGTATGCTGTGAGCCAGTCATAAATGTTGTATTCACTCTATGAACCACTCTAATACTTATTTTATAATTCAATGAAACAGGTTGAGGTGCTTTTGTTTAACCTGACAATCATTTTGAAAAAGAAAGAAGAGTGAATTTCTAACTCAAGCAGTCAGTCGAAGCTTGCTGACATGCTTTTTCCCTTGTAATTGAAATCATATTTATTAACTGTGTTGTCCATTTAATCTGTATAGTACAAATAACTGGAAATTAGGGTATTGAATGAATACCACAAAGATTTAAGTATGACATGATGCTCTCAGTCCTTTGTCATGACTCAAAAACTTCAGGGGGTGCACTCTTTAATAGCAAGCATTACACAATAATTATGCAGTGTGTCTACAGCAGTCAGAGGGTAAAACTATTTAATGTCATATGTGTAATCCTAAAATTTGTCTTTCCTGTGAGCTTGTGTTTCCTCATAAAAAAAGTAACCAGTAACCTTAAAGATTATAAATAGTTAAAAATCATGATAAATTTAAACAATGGAAAATCCAGGTGGAATGATGATTGCTGCTCACCATAAAGAAGAGATGTTGAGTTGCAGACAGACACAGTAAAAAGACTGCCATATATGTTGAGCTTTTGGCCGAAAGGCCTTTTTCTGCAGTAGGCAACACATGCACATTCAGACAAGCACAGCTTGTAGGCTAGAGACAGTGGTCGTGTTTGTGTGTGAATTGCGCTTGTTTGAAAGTGCATGGTTGTCTACTTCAGTAAAAGGCCTTTTGGGAAAAGCTCAATATATATGACAGACTTTTTATTGTATCTGTCTGCGACTCAACATTTCCTCTGTATGGTGTGTAGTAATCTTCCATTTTCATAGTAGTGTCATAAAATGATGATAAAATTTTTTAGATGGAAGACATTGTACAAAAGGTATACGCTGAGGCAATCCATGAGCTACAATTATGTGGCCACTAATGGTTTCAACGATTTTGTGTCTGCAAAACAAAAATACCACAATAACCACTGCCACCACCAAGCTCTTGTCATCTGCTAGCATATCCTTTTGTGTAACAGTCCAAGTATGGCAAATTAGAAAGCCCTTTAGGGTATTTAGAGGGAAAGTCACTGCTGTTTTAGTTGGCCACCACCCTCAAACACACACACACACACACACACACACACACACACACACACACACACACACACAATTTACCGAAGGCAAATATAGAACATAACTAGATATACATATTACCCAACATCCCTGATACAACTTGCAGAAATTGTGTTTCATAGTGCAGTATTATTAAAAGGATAGATTACTATTCACCATATAGCAGAGATGCTGAGTCGCGTATAGGCACAACAAAAAGACTGTCAAACAAGTAAGGTTTTGACCAAAAAGGCCTTCATCAGAATTAGATAAAACACATGTGCACTCGTGCACACACCCACGCACACACACACACACACACACACACACACACACACTCACATGCAAATACAACTCCAACACACAGGCCTACAGTCTCTCTGGCTGCCAAGGCCAGAGACTATGCGCATGTCTGCATGAGTTGCATTTTTGTGTGTGTGTGTGTGTTTGTGGTCTAATTCTGATGAAGGCCTTTTTGGCTGTAGGCTTACTTGTTTTACTGTTTTTTGTTGTGCCCATCTGCATTTCAGGATCTCCACTATATGGTGAGCAGTAATCTATCCATTTCATGATATTGCATTATTCCATCTTGGTTTTTCCATTGTTAGAAACTGTGGTATGTTTCACATACCATCCTTGTGAGTTTTTCTTAAATGCTAGTGAACGTTTTCCATTTTTGTTGTTGTTTGTACAGTTTATCCTTTATGATTTACAGACAGACGAACAGGAAGGCAAATCTGTGGTGTGTGAATCAGTGCACGAGTTCCTGATTGTACTGTGCACTTCTCGAAAGCATGGAATCGCATTCATAGATAAAACCTTAGGTACATCCGGTAATAAACAAAATCCAGTGCTGTATGGTGTTCTACAGGTAGCGCATTTAATTTTTGTTCATAAAGTATGTAATCTACTGTGATGTATTGTTGCTGTTGAAAGACTGACTTTTAGTTCCAATATAGGTACAGAATAACCTTATTCTTTGTTTGTTTGGTTGATAAATTTGATTGTAGCTACAGTATTGTCATTTTATAACTTAAATTGTCTCCTGACATGACCAACTAAATGATGCAGTGTTGTATTTAACAAATAAGATTCTTGTGTGGGTTGAGAAGGATTCCAATTCCCCATCTGGTCACTTGATATAGGTATTATACATGGCTTTCATTTTGATACAGTTTGCATGTACTCCTTTTTTGATATGCCTAAATCAGATAGCACTGCAATTTAAAGCTGATTGACTAGTAATATTAATAGTTAAAAGATTGCACCACGGCGCTCGGAGTGGCCGTGCAGTTAGAGGTGCCATGTCACTGACTGCGCGGCGCCTCCCACTGGAGGTTCGAGTCCTCCCTCGGACATGGGTATGTGCGTTGTTTTTAGCATAGGTTAGTTTAAGTAGTGTGTAAATCTAGGGACCAATGACCTCTGCAGTTTGGTCCCTTAAGAACTCGCACACATTTGAACATTTGATTGCACCACATCTCTACACATGCAAAATATATCAACAGGCTATATGACCATAGGTTGTTACTTGTGAAAGACATTGTAGTTGGTTTCACAACTACAGAGTACGTTTAACAAACTATTCAAGAGATATCAGTGCTGCATGTACAAAAGATGACTGGCCTGACTTGTATCATTTTCATCATATCAGCATGATATGAACCTCAGCAGGTGCAATTTTATCTGTATGTAATTGCTAATCACTGAGTAATTTCCTTCTTACAGTCCAATGAAGGAAGTAGCGTGACAGCATTAGATTTGCATATAACACACAGTGGTTGCGTGACAGATGTCGACATACAAATTAAGAGACCTATTTCAAACATTATTTTTCTGGAAATTTGTGGTTTGATATTATCAACAGTTGGTTAATTGCACCTGTTATTTTATCAGATTGTCTTACTGGACTTGGAAGTAGAGACACCCTAAAAAAAGAAACCATATTGAATGAGTGCATGTGCCTAAAAGACCAGTCATATTTCTAAATTATGAAAAGGATAGTTGCTACTTACTACATAGCGGAGATGCTGAGTCTCAGATAGGAACAACAAAAGATTGTCAGAAAGTGAACTTTGGCCAACAAGGCCTACGTTGGAGATAGACCACATACGCACACACACCAATGCAAATGCAACTCTCACACACGATGACAGTCTCAGGCTGTTGGGCCACATTTCAAGCAGCAGCGCATGACAGGAGAAGCAAGTGGATAGCGGAGATAAAGAAGAGGCTGGGGTGGGGAGGGGGAGGTACAGCTGAGTATGGATGGGGAAAGGTAAAGTGCTGCTTCTGGGAGCATACAGGGACAAGGTGGACAGAGGTATGACAGCTAGGTGCAGTCAGGAGGTTGGACAGGGTGGGGGGGGGGGGGGGGGGGTTGGTGGTTTGCAGGAAAGGAGAGAACTAAAGACTGAGGTTGCACTTGTCGAATGGAGGACTGTGTAGTGCTGCAATGGGAACAGGACAGGCATTAGAAGGGTAAGGATAATAATTATCGTAGGTTGAGGCCAGAGGGGTTATGGGAACGTAGGATGTATTGCAGGGAGAGTTCCCACCTATGCAATTCAGAAAATCTGGTGTTGATGGGAAGGATCCAGATGGCACAGATGATGAAGCAGTCATTGTAATGAAGAACATCGTGTTGGGAGGCCTGCTCAGCATTGGGATGGTCCCGCTGTTTTTTGACCATAGTTTGCAGGTGCTCGTTTTTGTGGACAAATGGCTTGTTGGTTGTCACATCCACATAGAATACAGCTCAGTGGTTGTAGCTTAGCTTGTAGACCACATGACTGGTTTCACAGGTAGCCCTGCCTTTGATGGGATATGTGATGCTTGTGACTGGACTTGAGTAGGTGGCAGTGGTGGTGGGTGGATGCATGGGACTATTACAGTGAGATGAACCCTGAGGCAAGGAGTTGGGAGCAGGAGTTGTGTAGGGATGGACAAGGATGTTGTGCAGGTTCATTTTAGGGCTCTGGGGTAGGTAGTCAAAACCCTGGCTGAGAATGTGATTCAGTTGCTCCAGTCCTGGGTGGTACTATGTCTTGAGGGGAATGCTCTTCTGTGGATGGACAGTGGGACTTATGTAGGTGGTGGGTGTCTGGACAGATAAGATACAGGAGATCTGTTAGTGTACAATGTTGTGAGTGTAATTACCTTCTGTGAAGGCCTCACTGAGACCCTTGGTATTTTTTGAGAGGGATTGCTCTTCACTACAGAGGCAACGGCCGCAGGTGACTGGACTGATGACCTCAGCAGTTTGGTCCCATAAGACCTTACCAGTGCCGCGGGTGGCTATGCTGTATAGAAGGGACTTGTATAGAATGGGTGACAGCTGCTGAAGTGGAGGTATTCCTGGTGGTTGGTAGGTTTGATATGGATGGAGATACTGATGTAACCATCTTTGAGGTGGAGGTCAACATCAAGGAGGATTGCTTTTTGGGTTGAGTAAGGCCAGTTGAAGTAAATGGGGGAGAAGGTGTTCAGGTTCTAGAGAAATGTGGATAGGACACAGGCAGCCACCTGTGGCCGTCGCATCTGTAGTGATGAGCAGTCCCTCTTGAAATATACCAACGGTCTCAATGAAGTGTTCGCAGTCTGTAATTGCCCTCCCAACCTTGTACAAAAACAAATCTTGTGTGCCTTGTATCTGCAGTCATCCACTACCTACCAAAGTCCCTCTGTCTGGCCACAGAGGAGCATTTCCCTTGTGACACAGTACTACCCAGGACTGGAGCAACTGAATCACATTCATTGCAAAGCTTTCAACCACCTCTTGCTGTGCCCCGAAATTAGGAATATCCTACCCACTATCCTTCTCACCCAGAGGCGCTGACTCCATGGGGCCTGAGGCGGCCCGAGCCCCATCAAAAATTCATTTGGGAAGGTGGAGCTTTATGCTTTCTAAAATTACCAAATTATGTTGGAATTTTTTATTTCTGTGTTTGACGATAGTTACTTTTTAAAATACATTCAGTAATGAGTTAAAACAAATAATTACTATGGTAGTAAGCAGGTTAACAGAAAACGAGTGGTGTGAATCATGATAGTGTTACGGTGCTGCGGGCAGACTTAGAATTTGTCATGGTGCGGGAACCTTCGGGTAAAGTCTGGCGCTGGCAGGTCAATGTTGCGGCCATGGCGACACCAAAAGAACTGGAGCAGAAGCACCTGGAACCCTCCACCTTGCGTCACCTGACACTTCGAGACATTATGAGGCCATGGCTATATAAAGCCCACCCTGCTGTCGTAGTCATTCATTGAGGATAGTTTTGTTCAGTGCATGCTGCAGAAGTGTTTAGCGTTCCAACTTTAGTGTGTAGTGGTCTATTTTATATGACTACATTTTATTTGTTTACATTAGTATATTGTGAATTAAGTTTTGCAATGGATAAATTTGTTACCGGCCGCTGTGGCCGAGTGGTTCTAGGCGCTTCAGTCCGGAATCGCACTGCTGCTATGGTCGTAGGTTCGAATCCTGCCTTCGGCATGGATGTGTGTGATGTCCTTAGGTTAGTTAGGTTTAAGTAGTTTTAAGTCTAGGGGAATGATGACCTCAGATGTTAAGTCCCATAGTGCTTAGAGCCATTTGAACCATTTGATAAATTTGTTACCAAAAAGGCACACTTGGAAGTTGATGATACTGTAAGTCAACCTCCAACAATTATTGTGTCGTCAGTTGCTTTGTCGTCTTCAGGCGAGAACCGTTCACAGCCCAAACCTGGACAATATTCTCTTCAAAAAAAGAAGATGCATTTACTTCTGTAGGGTTTTCTAACTGGAAAAAGGCTTTGGAAAAATTCCATCTTCATGAAAATATGTTTACGCACAAAGAAGGTGTTCTGAAACTAAATGCTATCACTAATCGAAGCATGGCCTCCCAATTGAATGAACAGTTAGATAGTGATATGAAGAAAGGCCATTTAGCTCTTGAGAAAATTTTTACTGCTGTGTGATTTCTATGCCAACAAGGACTAGCAATTAGAGGGCACGAAGACGTAAACTCAAATTTTTTCAATTGTTGGAACTCCAAAGGAATGACATATCTGAGTTTGAAAATTGGTTAGGACGTTCAGAGTATAAGTGGACGTCTCACAATATTCAGAACGAGATCATTGAACCACTAGGAAAGTCTGTGTTGAGAAAGGTATTGGCTTCCATCAAGAAGACTGAACATTTTTCTATTATGGTTGACGAAACAAGTGATTCTTCGATTCGTGAGCAAGCGTCATTTTGCATTTGTACTGTTGATGATTCCTTAATCATAAACGAAGACTTTATTGGCTTATATGAGACCCCCAACACTGAATCACAAACTCTATTTAGTATTTTAAAAGACATTTTTGCTCGTCTTGATTTGTCAATGGACAACTTAAGACAACAGTGCTATGATGGTGCCTCGAATAAGAGAGGTAAGTTCAAAGGACTAAAAAAGTTAGTTTTGGATATACAACCAAAGGCACAATATGTGCACTGCACTGCTCACAGTTTAGACTTGCCACTTTTAGACAGTCTCCGCCATCTTACTTCTATGAGGGATATTATGGCTTTACCCAAGGACTTAATAAACATCGTAAGGGAATCCAACAAAAGGATGGTACTTTTCTTAAGTGGTGCTGATCTGGAAACAAATATATGAGGGCTTAATTTGTATATTGAATGGAAGGTGTGATAGTTTTGAACACTTTTGGGAATTTTAGAGAAAAACCTTCACAAGTTGATGATCCTTCGCTTCCTCGGAGTTGAAGTATACCAAAGAAGTATGAAAACAATGAAGCCAGCTCACCATACACTTTCAAAACCCCAAAGGAATACTGCAAAGCTATATACATTGAAGGTTGTGAAATGGTGCAGTCTTGCATTACTGAGTGGTTTGTTTCAACTGGACTCGCACAGGTCATTGCAGCTGAACAAGAGTGCTTGTTTTTAGTAAACAGAGGCGAAACAAATTTGGAAAAATCAACTGAGTTGTTCTGAAAAGACCTAGACTTTGAGAGACTGCACTTACACTTGAATATGTTAGCCGATATCACTAATAAAAGAAACTAGTCTTAAAAAAACATGCGTGATGTAAGAAAGTACATTACATAAGAGCCTGCAGTTGGAGAAATGTTATGTGAAGTAGTGAAGTGCATTAAGCTTCTCCAAGTAGTTCCAATCGCGACAGCAACATCAGAATGGTCATTTAGCACCCTTAGACATCTGAAGTGATATCTCTGATCAACAATGGGACAGAAGCGATTGAACAACTCGTCTGTTCTTCATGCCCACTGAGATGTATTGGATGAATTGGATATCCGACCACTAAGCAACGACTTCATATTCAGTAATCCAGTCAGACGGTTGGATATCCGACCAGTAAGCAATGACGTCATATTCAGTAATCCAGTCAGACGGTCAACATTTGCACTTTTCTAAAGACATTCTAGCCCTAATAATGGCATTTAGAGCAATGTTAAAAAACTTTATAAAATAGTGAATTAAATTCATACATAATGATAAATTTTCAGTTTCGAAATATTAGTACTAGTTTAGTACTGTATTGGGCAACGGCCTTGCCACAGTGGATACACCTGTTCCCGTGAGATCACCGAAGTTAAGCGCTGTCGGGCATGGTCAGCACTTGGATGGGTGACCAACTGGGATGCCATGCGCTGTTGCCATTTTCGGGGAGCACTCAGCCTTGTGATGCCAATTGAGGAGCTACTCGACCGAATAGTAGCGGCTTTGGTCAAGAATACCATCTTATGAGCGGTGTGCTGACCCCACGCCCCTCCTATCTGCATCCTCCACCGAGGATGTCCCGGGGTCAGATGGTCCCGGTAGGCCACTCGTGGCCTGAAGACAGTGTGCTTTTTTTTAGTACTGTATTACTATATTACTATAGTACTATATTAGTTAATTTCAAATACTTAAATATTTTTAGGTTGTAAGACCCAATTAAAACCTGCTGTTTACATACTTTTTGATTGAAAGTATTAGGCATACTGTACTAACTTTATTAACTGTATTAAAGCATTAACTTCAAGATACTGTTTTTATTTAATGAACCCTAAACCTTATTCAAAGTATCAGCACTTTGTATATATCAAAACATGTGGTGCATGTTAGAAATCTTCTCTGTGACAAATCTAAAGTGTTCAGTGAGAAAAATTTACGTGTGCAATGATAAGAATGCTGTGGGAATGTATTCACATCTGTTGGACAAATGCAATGAAAACAAACACTCCAAACCGACATTTCACGACAATTAATCTGTGAAAAAATGCACCACATGTTGTAATGAAAGAATGTAAAGTGTCTGAAGATGAATCATAACAATTCGAAACTGGTAACAGTACCCTTTGAATAAAGAAACTGAAAATAAGTTTGTGGCTGGTTGCTGTCTCAACACCAACATTCGTCTTCAAATGACAGCCACCGTCTCCAACCACGTCATCATATGACAAAATTGCATTACCCAAAGTAAGCTTAAATTAGCTATTTCATTTATTAATCAAAGTGTGACAGCAATATTTTAAGTTTTATTCTTTTAATGATGGTTTAGGATTTATTTAAATATAATTTCAGTCTCTTCAGAGCTATATATTCGCTGCTCTGTAATAGTCTATAAGCATGATTATTACTGTAAATTAAATTAGCTTTTGTAGAAAAATACCGTGTGTGTTTGTTTTTTCAAAGCCAAAAAATGTGTCAAGCTTGTTGAGTTTCCTGGAGTGTCGATTTATCGAGAGTCCAGTTTTCGGGGTTTTAATGTTGATCATATGACTCTAAAATGCTTAAAAAAACTTTAAAACTCATATAAAATTTAGAAGATTTCCCAGGGCAAGACCCCCAGTTTCCTCCCCCCCCCCCCCCCCCTCCAATATTTATTATAAGTTGGCGCCCCTGTTCTCACCTGTCCCACAGCAGTATTCCGCCGCCCATTGAACCTACACCCATGCCTCATGGCTCATCTTCCTGTGATAGACTTAGATGTGAGACCTATCCCATACATCCTCCCGCCATCACCTACTCCAGTACAGTCACAAGCATCACATATTCCATCAAAGGCAGGGCTACCTGTGAAACAAGTCATATGATCTACAAGCTAAGCTGCAACCACTGTGTTGGCCAAGAACAACCTGGACCACCTCATTGCTGTGCATGCCACCCAACATGATCTTCATTTCAGTGACTGCTTCATCGCCTGTTCCCTCTGGATCCTTCCCACCAACACCAGATTATCTGAATTGTGCAGGTGGAAACTCTCCCTGCGGATATAGCCTGTGTACCCATAACCCTCCTGGCCTCAACCTTCTTTAGTCATTGTCCCTACCCTTTTAACTCCTGCCCTGTTCACATTCCAGCTCTACACAGCCCTCTATTCCATCAACGCACTCACAGTCTTGTTTTTGTCTCCTTTTCTGCTAACACCCCTTCCCCTGCCCACCGTCTGACCTCCTGACTACACCTAGCTGTCCTACACTCTTTCCAACTCGTCCCTGTATGCTCCCACTAGCAGCACCTTACCACCCCCATCCCTACCCTACTATCCTTGTCCCTCCCCACCCCAGCCTCCTCCTCACCCTCACCAGTCTTTTGCTTCTCCCATCATGTGCTGCTGCTTGCAGTATGGCCTCAGCAGCCAAAGACTGCAATTTTGTGTGTGTGTGTGTGTGTGTGTGTGTGTGTGTGTGTGTGTGTTTGTGTTTGTTGTCTGTCTCTGACGTAGGCTTTGTTGGCCAAAAGCTCATTTTCAGACAGTCTTTTTGTTGTGCCTATCTGAGACTCAGCATATCTGCTATATAGTGAGTTGCAGCTATCCTTTTTATAATATTGTTACTCTTCGTCCTGGATTTTCCACTGTTGAATTGTGCTTGATGGCTTTTCTTCTATTCTGTAACCCAGTACTGCTATCTTTTATTACTATTCTGAGTATCCGTTCTTCTTTCTCTTCTTTCCTGTGTTTCTCTTGTCGCCTCACAGGTTTATACTACACACTCTATTTACGAGACACACTGTATGAACCATCTCAGCCACGCACAACAGAAGCTACAAGACCACGATGATTGTTGATGCAGCATCTCATGTCCCACATTACTCCCGCTGATATCATTAATCCGATACCTTCAAATTGATTTCCCTTATCTTCCTGTGCCACATGAATTGTATCTCATCCTACCAACCCCTCCCCACCCCCACTTCTTCTTTCTGTGCCAGTTAGCACATACTAACTTCACCTAATCAGGTCATACTTGCTGTCCCCCTTCTTCACACTTATCCATCCGTAACCCTCATTCCACTCTTTTATTTAATTTTTCATTAATCTCATTGTGTCTTCACACCAATTTCGGTTGGTTTTTGCCTTCACTATTGGCCTACTCCCTCATATTTCTGTTTGTTTCTCCCTACTTCATCCATTTCATCCTTTTTGTGATGTTTCCCACATGTTTGGGTGTATTTCTGTGAATTTGATTTGGATGTATTTCTATGTTATTGACATATTTTTACGCCTTTTTATCCTCCACTGTAGGTCCTCGCTCCTTCCATCTGCATCAATAAAGAAAAGTTTCCTTATCCCTAGCCAGAACCCAGTCCCACATACTGTTCCTGCATTGTTGCTTGGCTCATGAAATCCCCTCAAGTTGCCTCACCACCGAATTATCCATCTCCAGCTGCCACCCTTCCTTGCACAGTGATATCCATGTGTTCAGATTCTGTTAGTCCTTAACCCTCAACAACATAGTCCTGCAAAGCCATATCAGTCAGGCTCAAACCACCTTTCAGTATCTCCTCTCCATCCATAAAATTCTCATGTCATGCAATCCCAAATTCCTGGATCCCATATCACACACTGAAATCCTTGCCCTCCATGAACTAAAGCAACATGCACACCACCACCTCAAAAAACTCCTCAGCCTGTTCACTTCCTTCTCCCATCTTGGACTACCAAAATCCACCACCTCTGCAACAACCTCCAGACCTCCCCCACATCCCATCATGGCTTACAAACCCTGCCTCACAGACCTTCTATATTTACTTCACCCTCAAAAACTCCCTCCCACCACCATACAGAATCCAGAAACTAAACAGATCTGAAACACAGTCATGAACCTTTCCTCCAAAAGGCTTAGCCTTGCAGAAATATCAGCCTCTTCCAAAAACCTCATCTTTTGCACCAGTCCCAAATTCAGTCATGCAGGACTTGTGAAAGACCTTCTCTCCTCCTGCCGGTCCATGGAGTGGAAATACTTTTTTGCCACCAACCCTACCAATTAGACTTGGCCAAAGACCAATTTTGAACTCTGCCTGCCTCAGTTAACTCCTCCATCCAACCGTGACCCATCCTCGCTGCCCTCAAATCACCCCTTGCTAACTTTCCAGAACTTCTTAACCTTGAACATTGCCTCGCCATCGTTCCCAAAAAAGAATTGCAATCCACTACCTAAAAACTGATCCTGACCTTATAATCATACCTGCTGACAAAGACCCCACCGCTACCATTTTGAACTGCAAGGATTACTTGATGGAAGGACTCTGCCAGCTGTCAGATTCATCCACATATGAACCCTGACACAGTGACCCCATTCCAGACATCCAGCAGAATCCTCAGTCTCTCCTCAAATCCTTAGGCCCATCCCAGAACCTCTTCCCAGAGTCCATTTCTCTCCTCGCCTATACCATTCCCCCCACTCCTACCTTCTACATGCTTCCTGAAGTCCATAAAGCAAACCACCCAGGAAGCCCCATTGTGACCGGTGACTCTGCCCCAACTGAGAGAATCTCACCTCTCATTTTCATTATCTGCATTGGGGGCGAGGACACGCTATCCACATTTCCCCAGAACCTCAACACCTTCTTCCCCATTTGCTTCACTTGGTCCTACTCAACCCAACAAGCCACCTTCCTCGATGTTGACCTCCACCTCAAAGATGGCTATATCAGTACCTATCATCCATATCAAACCTACAAACCACAAGGCATACCACACTTTGACAGCTGCCACCCATTCCATACCAAGAAGTCCATTTCATACAGCCTAGTCACCCACGGCCATCGCATCTGTATTGATGAGCAGTTCCTTTCCAAAGATACCGAGGGTCTCACTGAGAGCTTCACAGCCCTTAATTTTCCTCCCAACCTTGTACAAAAACAGGTCTCCCATGCCTTATGTCTCCAGTCACCCACCAACCCACCATCCGGCCAAAGTGAAGCATTTCCCTTGTGAGTCAGTAACACCCAGGACTGGAACTACTGAATCACATTCTCTGCCAGGGTTTCGACTACACAGTGGTATTCCATCACCCACCAAACATACACAGTATCGTCGTCCACCCTACACCACTCTTGCTCCCAACCTCTTGCTGCATGACTCATATCCCTTTAATAGAACTACACCCTCCCACCACCAACTGCTCCAATCCAGTCATAAGCATCAACTATTCCATGAAAGGCAGGGCTACCTGCAAAATGAGTCATATGATATACAAGCTAAGCTGCAACCACTGTGCTGCGTTCTATGTGGCCACAGCAACCAATACGCTGTCTTTCCACATGAATGGCCATCAACACTGTGGCCAAGAAACAGCTTGACCACCCCATTACTGGGCCCACCATCCAACATGACATTCTTCATTTCAATGACTGCTTCACAGCCTCTGCCATTTGGATCCTTCTCACTAACACCATATTTTCTTAATTGTGCAGATGGGAACTCTCCCTGCAATATATCCTGTTTCCTGTAACCTCCCAGCCTCAACCTTCCTTAGTCATTGTACCTACCCTTTTAGACCCTCCCGTTTCCATTCCAGCACCACACAGCCTTCTATTCCACCATCAAACCCACAGTCTTTTTACTTCCCTCTTTTTCTGCTAACCCTACCCTCTATCCAACCTCCTGACTGCACCTAGCTGCCATAACTCTCTCCACCTCGTTCCTGTATGCTCCCAGAAGCAGCATTTTACCATTCCCCATCCATACTCTGCTGTACCCTCCCCCTCCCCTCCCCACCCCAGCCTCCTCCTTATCTCCGCAGTCCACTTGCTTCTCCCATCATGTGTTGCTGCTTGCAGTGTGGCCTCAACAGCCTGAGACTGCCATCGTGTGTGTGAGTTGCATTTGCGTGAGTTTATGTGCATATGTTGTCTATCTCCATGTAGGCCTTGTTGGCCGAAAGCTCGCTTTCTGACAGTCTTTTTGTTGTGCCTATCTACAACTAAGCATCTCTGCTATATGGTGAGTTGCAACTATCCTCTTCATAATATTGTTACATTTCATCCTGGATTATCCATTGTTGAGTCATATTTTTACAGTGTGTCTGTGTTTGCTACATGTCGTACAAATCTAATATTTTCTGACTTCATAGATCATAGTTTCTGGGTGTATGGTACATAGATTGAAGGCAAAGTCTACATTGAAATAGTAAACACAAGGCACAAATTTTGTCCAACATTACAGCCAGAGGGAACCAGTTTTGTGGAAAGAACTGGAAAGTGTGTTAGTCATTGTTGGGATATTTCAAACATTAAATTAAGTTTGTAAATCATTCTTATTGTTTGCAATAAATAATTGTTTCAATAAATTACTCTCATGTTGCTGATCATTTTTATGTCAATTCTTTATGCTTAATGTGCAAACTGTCTGATAATTGGTCATGTATAACCTATATGAACCGTAACTCAAAATTGTACTTACTTTGATCATCAAATTTATGTTCCATTCCTCATGACACTGTTTGTTTAAATTAACGCTTCTTATCTTGACAGGAACTTGAAATGAAAAAACTGTAAATATGTGATAAATAAAATCTGAAAATTTCTTCAAAGGAAGTTAAAGTAAATGACTTTTATCAGAGAAGATCAATAATGATCAAGGATTATAATTAATAATGAAATAATACAATGAGTAAAAAGTATGAGTACCCCCATAATGTCGATGGAGAAAACATATGTAGAACAATTACCAAACAATAAGGAAATAAAACATATAATGTGAGATTAATGGAATTCTAACAGTGGAAAATCCATGTTGGAATAATGGCAGTATTATGAAAAGGATAGATTGCTACTTACCATATGGAACAGATTTTGAGTTGCAGACAGGCACAACAAAAGAGTGCTATACATATGAGCTTTTGGCCAAGAGACCTTCTTTTATTTATTTATTTATTTATTTATATCTAAAAACAAAGATGATGAGACTTACCAAACAAAAGCGCTGGCAGGTCGATAGACACACAAACATACACACAAAATTCGGGCTTTCTCAACCCCTGGTTGCTTCGTAAGGAAAGAGGGAAGGAGAGGGAAAGATGAAAGAACGTGGGTTTTAAGGGAGAGGGTAAGGAGTCATTCCAATCCCGGGAGCGGAAAGACTTACCTTAGGGGGAAAAAAGGACAGGTATACACTTGCGCACACACACACACACACACACATCCATCCACACATACACAGACACAAGCAGACATTTGTAAAGGCAAAGAGTTTGGGCAGAGATGTCAGTCAAGGTGGAAGTAAAGAGGCAAAGATGTTTTTGAAAGACAGGTGAGGTATGAGTGGCGGCAACTTGAAATTAGCGGAGGTTGAGGCCTGGCGGATAACGAGAAGAGAGGATATACTGAAGGGCAAGTTCCCATCTCCAGAGTTTTGACAGGTTGGTGTTAGTGGGAAGTATCCAGATAACCTGGACAGTGTAACACTGTGCCAAGATGTGCTGGACGTGCACCAAGGCATGTTTAGCCACAGGGTGATCCTCATTACCAACAAACACTGTCTGCCTGTGTCCATTCATGCGAATGGACAGTTTGTTGCTGGTCATTCCCACATAGAACGCTTCACAGTGTAGGCAGGATGATCCTGACCCACAACTTCTTCACTTTTGAAGGCCAGACCTACCAACAATTAAAGGGAACAGCCATGGGTACCAGGATGGCCTCCTCGTACGCCAACCTATTCATGGGTCGCTTAGAGGAAGCCTTCTTGGTTACCCAGGCCTGCAAACCCAAAGTTTGGTACAGATTTATTGATGACATCTTCATGATCTGGACTCACAGTGAAGAAGAACTCCAGAATTTCCTCTCCAACCTCAACTCCTTTGGTTTCATCAGATTCACCTGGTCCTACTCTAAATCCCATGCCACTTTCCTTGACGTTGACCTCCATCTGTCCAATGGCCAGCTTCACACGTCCGTCCACATCAAACCCACCAACAAGCAACAGTACCTCCATTATAACAGCTGCCACCCATTCCACATCAAACGGTCCCTTCCCTACAGCCTAGGTCTTCATGGCAAACGAATCTGCTCCAGTCCGGAATCCCTGAACCATTACACCAACAACCTGAAAACAGCTTTCGCATCCCGCAACTACCCTCCCGACCTGGTACAGAAGCAAATAACCAGAGCCACTTCCTCATCCCTTCAAACCGAGAACCTCCCACAGAAGAACCCCAAAAGTGCCCCACTTGTGACAGGGTACTTTCCGGGACTGGATCAGACTCTGAATGACTCCAGCAGGTATACGACTTCCTCAAATCCTGCCCTGAAATGAGATCCATCCTTCATGAAATCCTCCCCACTCCACCAAGTGTGTCTTTCCGCCGTCCACCTAACCTTCGTAACCTCTTAGTTCATCGCTATGAAATCCCGAAACCACCTTCCCTACCATCTGGCTCCTACCCTTGTAACTGCCCCCGGTGTAAAACCTGTCGCATGCACCCTCCCACCACCACCTACTCCAGTCCTGTAACCCGGAAGGTGTACACGATCAAAGGCAGAGCCACGTGTGAAAGCACCCACATGATTTACCAACTGACCTGCCTACACTGTGAAGCGTTCTATGTGGGAATGACCAGCAACAAACTGTCCATTCGTGTGAATGGATGCAGGCAGACCCTGTTTGTTGGTAATGAGGATCACCCTGTGGCTAAACATGCCTTGGTGCACGGCCAGCACATCTTGGCACAGTGTTACACCATCCGGGTTATCTGGATACTTCCCACTAACACCAACCTGTCAGAACTCCGGAGATGGGAACTTGCCCTTCAGTATATCCTCTCTTCTCGTTATCCGCCAGGCCTCAACCTCCGCTAATTTCAAGTTGCCGCCACTCATACCTCACCTGTCTTTCAACAACATCTTTGCCTCTTTACTTCCACCTCGACTGACATGTCTGCCCAAACTCTTTGCCTTTACAAATGTCTGCTTGTGTCTGTGTATGTGCGGATGGATATGTGTGTGTGTGCAAGTGTATACCTGTCCTTTTTTCCCCCTAAGGTAAGTCTTTCCGCTCCCGGGATTGGAATGACTCCTTACCCTCTCCCTTAAAACCCACATCCTTTCATTTTTCCATCTCCTTCCCTCTTTCCTGACGAAGCAACCAGGGGTTGCGAAAGCTCGAATTTTGTGTGTATGTTTGTGTTTGTTTGTGTGTCTATCGACCTGCCGGCGCTTTTGTTTGGTAAGTCTCATCATCTTTGTTTTTAGATATATTTTTCCCACATGGAATGTTTCCCTCTATTATGTTCATATTTTTTTATTTATTTATTGTTCTGTGGGACTGCATTAAGGAGAAGGCTCCATGGTCATGGAACGAGTCAATACATGAAATTATAACACAATAGTGGAAACAGATAAAATGAAATATAAGAAACATATTCAGGCGACAATTCGTAAGTTTAAATAAAGAAAATCAACAATGTAACACTGGAATTTGCTTAATTTTTCAGCACTTCCAGGGGCTCCTCAACAGAATAGAAGGAGTGAGCCATGAGGAAACTCTTCAGTTTAGACTTAAAAGTGTTTGGGCTACTGCTAAGATTTTTGAGTTCTTGTGGTAGCTTATTGAAAATGGATGCAGCAGAATACTGCACTCCTTTTTGCACAAGAGTCAAGGAAGTGCATTCCACATGCAGATTTGATTTTTGCCTAGTATTAACTGAGTGAGAGCTGCTAACTCTTGGGAATAAGCTAATAATGTTAACAACAAACGACTTTAAAGAAAATATATACTGTGAGGGCAATGTCAGAATTCCCAGACTATTGAATAGAGTTTGACAAAAGGTTCTCGAGCTTACACCACACATAGCTCTAACAGCCCATTTTTGAGCCAAAAATACCCTTTTTGAAACGGAAGAATTACCCCAAAAAATAATACCATATGACATAAGCGTATGAAAATATGTGGAGTAGACTACTTTTCGTGTTGAACTGTCCCTTACTTCAGATACTGTTCTAATGGTAAATAAAGCAGCATTTAGTTTCTGAACAATATCCTGAACATGGGCTTTCCACAACAGCTTACTATCTATCCGAACGCCTAGGAACTTGAACTGATCCGTCTCGCTTATAATATGCCCATTCTGTCTGATCAAAATATCGGTTCTTGTTGAATTGTGAGTTAGAAACTGTAAAAACTGATTCTTACAGTGATTTAGCATCAAATTATTTCCCACAAGCCACGAACTTATTTCATGAACTACATTAACAGCAGTGGCCCCAGCACCGACCCTTGGGGGAACGCCCCACTTAACAGTGCCCCATTGGGACTGAACATCGCTACCACTCTCAATATTGCGGAGAATTACCTTCTGCTTTCTGTTCTTAAAGTAAGAGGCGAACCAATTGTAAGTTACTCCCCTTACTCCATAATGGTCCAGCTTCTGCAGTAATATTTTGTGGTCAACACAGTCAAAAGCCTTCGTTAAATCAAAGAAAACACCTAACGTTCGCAGTCTTTTATTTAATCCATCCAAAACCTCACAGAGAAAAGAGAATATAGCATTTTCAGTTGTTATGCCATTTCTAAAACCAAACTGTACATTTGACAGCAAATTATGTGAATTTAAATGCTCCAGTAACCTTGTATATACAACCCTCTCGATAACTTTAGCAAACACCAATGGCATAGAAATAGGTCTCTAATTGTCAACATTATCCCTGCCTCCCTTTTTATAAAGTGGCTTCACTACAGAGTAGTTTAATCGGTCAGAAAACCAACCACTCCTAAAGGAAAAGTTACAGATATGGCTAAGTACTGGGCTAACATACATAGAGCAATACTTCAGTATTCTGCTAGATACCCCGTCATATCCATGAGAGTTCTTGGTCTTTAGTGATTTAATTATTAACTCAATCTCCCTCTTGTCAGTATCATGGAGGAGCATTTCAGGTAACAGTCTCGGAACACTTTTTCTACGAGCGCTATATGATTCCCTGTTGGGACTAGGTTTCTATTTAGTTCACCTGCTATATTCAGAAAGTGATTATTAAATACTGTACATATATGCGACTTATCAGTAACATGGACATTACCACTATGCACTGATTCAATATCCTCGACCTGTCTCTACAGATCAGCCACTTCCTTTACGACTGACCATATGGTTTTAATTTTATCCTGAGACTTAGCTATTCTATCTGCATACCACATACTTTTTGCCTTCCTAATAACTTTTTTAAGCACCTTACAATACTGTTTGTAATGGGCTGCTGCATTTAGATTGTGACTGTTTTGATATAATTGCCACTTTGTCCTACAAGATATTCTTATCCCTTTAGTCAGCCACCCAGGCTGCCTGTTTGTGCTAGTACCCTGTTTTGAAACGTTCTAACGGAAAGCAACTTTCAAAGAGCACGAGAAAAGTTTTGATGAAAGCATTATATTTATTGTCTACTGTATCAGCACTATAAACATCTTGCCACTCTTGTTCCTTGATAAGGTTTACAAAGGTCTCTACAGCAACTGGATCAGCTTTCCTAAAAAGTTGATAACTATATTTAACATGTGTTGCAGCACAAAAATCTTTTAGAGTTAAAATTTGTGCATCATGATCTGGAAGGCCATTCACCTTTTTGCTAACAGAATGCCCTTCTAGTAATGAGGAATATTGTCTATGGTTGTTCTACTGTTCCCCTGCACTCTCGTTGGAAAGAATACGGTTTACATAAGATTATATGAATTAAGGAGATCTATCAGCCTCCTTTTCCTTGCACAGTCACTTATACAATTGATATTGAAGTCACCACATATAATTAACTTTTTGTATTTTCTATAAAGTGAACCAAGAACTTCCTCTAGCTTTAGCAAAAATGTTACGAAATTGGAGTCTGGGGATCTATAAATAACAACAGTAAGAAGTTTAACTCCACTAAATTTAACCACACCTGCACAACATTCAAACACCTTTTCAGTGCAGTACTTTGAAACATCAATTGACTCAAATGGAATACCGTTTTTCACATACATGGCTACTCCCCCACACCGCAAAGAGCTCCTAGAAAAGCTGCTAGCCAACCTGTATCCTGGTAAAGGAAGCCTCTGAATTATCTCCTTATTTAAGCAGTGTTCAGATATACCAATAATTTCAGAGTCAATATCTATAAGCAGTTCACTAACTTTATCTCTAATACCTTGTATATTTTGATGAAATATACTAATTCCCTCATTAATCGGATACCTAAGCTTTGTCGAAAGTGGTTTCTTTGTTAGAGAGACTTCCGTTAAGCAGGAATAGCTATCAGCTGACTTCAGTCTAAAAAAGGTACAGCTCTTAACACCCACAACTACCGGAATTTTTCCATGAGTGATCCCACCACCCCCACCTATGCTGTCACCTATAAGCTTTGCCAACCTCCCCTTTCCATACCTGTTGAGGTGCAGGCCATGTCTAGTGAAACCGGTCCTGCTGATAGACTCCACCGACACCACTGAAATGTGACTCATGCCTTCTGTCATCAGCGCACCCCCAAGTCTCATGTTATTACGCCTGACGGCTGTATTAAGATGAGGCCAATTGTGATGCTAAAGTTGGAAACACATACACATTCACACAAGCGCAATTCACTCATAGTTGTTCACTGTCTCTGGCAGTATGGCCTCAGCAGCCATAATACAACAGTCATGTGTGTGCAAGTTGTGCTTGTGTGAATGTATGTGGGTTTTCTATTTTAGAATAAGGCCTTTTGGCCAAAAGCTCAAATGTATAGCAGTCTTTTTGTTGCACCTGTCTATAATTCAGTGTCTCCTCTATATGGTAAGTAACAATCTATCCTTTTCATAAGTTTAATTAAATCCAATAAGACAGTACCAGTCCTCATGCTTACATATGGGACTGTAAACTAAATCCTTACGAGGAACAAAGTAGTAGAAATGAGACTACTTACAGTAATGAAAAGCTGTATGAAGACAGACACAACAGACAGGATTAAATGAAAAAATAAGAGAACTATAAACATAAAGCATTTGAAGTGGTATGAGCATACGGGGAAAAAATTAATTATGGGCCATTACCCATAAAATCTGAAGAGTATAAATGTTAATGCAGAAGATAAGGGGATATACCATGCACTAGATGGGTAACATCACAAATGTTAGAGGTTAAAATTGAAAATGAAGAAGACAATAAAAAAAGAAGAAGAACAAGAACAGGAAGAAGAAATTTTGTTTTACTGTGGTAATCGAAAATAGTGGGCAGAAGATGACAGTATTATGAGGACAGATCAAGAATGACAAACAGACTTATAAAAATAGATATTGTTACTAAACTATTGAATTTATATTGTTCATCAGAATGTGTGTGCACCCCCCCCCCCCCCTTTCCCACACTCACACACACCCTCTGTACAATGTCAAGTTGTCTGTCTTCGTACCAAGTGTCACTTCATGTCATATTTGCACAAAAGTACTTCAGTAAATGTTAATATTTTTAAAAAAATGCAAGGCATTTACTAATCTTCCAAAAGAAAGATATTCTTAGTAGTAGGCAGCCACACACATGTTGTTGTAATAACACTAGTAACTGTACAACATTCAAAACAGTACACTGTGGGGTCTATTGTGCATCTCTGGTTTGCTGAACTGAGTGGCAACAAACAGAACATAGTATTTAACATTTCACTTCAAAGAGAAAGAGATCTCATAAAAAATATACTAAAAAAGATTCTTGGAATTTGAGATTGTTTCTGTTTCTGGAAGCACGAAACTGATCATATGTGCCAGCGACATGTATGTCATTATTAAATATCTGCACTATTTTATATTAGTTATAATCTTTCTTCTTGGTAGATTTTATTTAGAATTTGCTCAAATATAGTGAATTTATTATGAATGTGTAATTTGCTAATTTTCTCGTTGTTTTCTCGTTTATTTACAGGGGTTGGATCAGCCTTGGGACAATGTTTTTACATCAGAGTTAGTTGTAAAAATATTACAATTGTGTCCAGATTTAGTCAAAAGTACACTGGCAAACACAGAATCTTTTCTTCCACCGAGGCCGTCAATAAAATGGGAGAAAACAGTTTCTTTTGTAGAAAAGGTATTTTGTGTGCAACTGAATGGAATAAGTACCCGTAGAAAATTTCTGCATATGTACTGTTCTCTCCTTTGTTCAATAGTTGATTTTGTTGTGACATTGTATTTATGTTCCACAGTCATTATTATTTCTATTTTGAAGTAATTGTGCAAATTTTTCCAAATGTGCACTGGAGTAATTTGTGCTGTACCAACTACTCTTCATAACTGCATTAGTAGCACAGAGAAAAAAAGTCGAGAAATTATGAAATTATCATATGAATATATGTAATTCTTTACAAATGATAATGTCTATATAGTAATATATGACTAGATAATGAAGTTTCACAGATTTGATCTTAGTAAATTAAATCAGACCGGTATTGTTATTTTGAGTGCTATGTCCTGTGCCAGTAGTTCCCTCACTGAGGGATTTACTGTCATTGGACACTATTTAAACCATTTATTAGGTTAGTGTTCATTGAATCCATCACCAAGTTTTGGATCCACAGTGAACAAGAGGTTTTCTTCTTATTCTTTCAGAACCTTGTCGTCTTTTGCCAAATTGATTGCTCTTGATAATCCTCATCATCTTAATAAGCCAGCTTTCTCCTCTTTGATCTCTGCCTGTTTAATGGCTTCAAAATAACATCTGATTACATTAAACCAAGTTGAATAGCTGTCCCATTTTCCTTATAAAAAAGGCACCATACTTACGGAATGGATGCCTCAGATGCAGTGATAAGAAGTCTCCACGCAGTAAGCCAAAGTTTTTGCCAAGGCCTTTATTGACAAAGAGAATGTTCCTCCGTGTGATCCATAAACAAAATTTTCCATGTCGTATACTGCCATTCACCAGATAATTCCATGAACATGCCCTTCAGCACCCTCCTCATGACACAGTACTACCTCATACTTGTTTAGCACAACACTTCTTCTCCACCATAACTTTATTTCATTGTATCTTTAAATGAGAAATGTGTTGCTTAAATTTACCTCAAGACCTTATTCTCAAAGCAGTATGTAATTACACCATTTCTACCCCTTAACCCCGTGCACCCTGGGATCCATATCTATCGAAAGACAGATATGGATATTTGATATAATTGAATACTGCCATAGTAAATATCAAGGCCATCAATTAATCAAATGAAAAATATTGGATTGTGATACAGCGGTGCCAAAAAATTAGTTTTAAAAGTCAGGCTATACATTATTTTTATGTATGAATAGAGAAATCTGATAATAATAATAATAATAATACAGATTCTAAGTTTGGAGTAATGTCTTACAATAACTGCACTTCACACTTTTACTACACTATGCACTTATATGTAAAATACTTGTGCAAATCACTTTTTGAGAGGCATTTCTTCACCCCCCCCCACCCCCCCACCCCACGCCCCACCCTTCTTTTGTTCACATTCCAATATCACTAATATAAACAGACAACAGTCAACGAACAATGGAAATGGAAGAGGTTTAAAGAATTACATTTTTCCAACCTTACATTGTATTTTTGAGTGAGATGAGGATATGAAAATGCACAATTGCCAACAGTCAAAATATCTCCAAAAAGCTATAAGCAAAAAAACTGTAGTTACCTGTCTTATGTTGTAAGTATTTCAATATTAAAAAGAAAGCCGAGATGAGTTTTCTCTATTATGAGTTGATAATGGTTATAATATTATCTGAGTATTGCCACAAAATATTAATGTTACTGATATATTAGCTGGACAGATATCACGTAACGTAACTGATTCCAATATATCAATATTTTTATATATTGCTGTCTGATATACAAACCTTGCCCTGAGTAATAACCCTGTAAACAATCGAAGTTTAACACCTATCCCACGTGTTCACCTACTAATTCCTACATCAGTCATGTTCTGGCCACATGATAGAGTTCATAAAGAGTGGAAGGACATGAGAGAGTAGCAGTTCAAATGCAATTTCTGAGCAGCAGTATCTGTGGACATCACAACTAACCATTTGATCATGCGGATGAATATTTGCCCATATAACTATCAACAATAATGAAGTAAATCATTTAAATTACCCACCACAAACAACGATTTTATGACTTGCGTTATTTGGATTATCCCCCGCTCCCCATTTCCTCTGTTCAAGTAAAAAATATTCCTCAGTCCTTTCTGCTCTCAACTACCTCTTGTTGCTCACTGAAATAAGGAATTCACAACTAAAACTCCTACTGTTACTGTCCTTGCCCCCCTAGCCCTAGCTGTGCTGCAGCTGCTGTGAATTTGACAGCTACCCAGTCTCTACTCATATTAATTGTTTTTATTTCTCATCTTTTGCTGGCATCATTTTATTGAATGCCCTCTAATCCTTTCCTGCTGCCTCCTTCATGGAATTTTGCCCAAGAAATGTATCCTAGCTTCCAGAAACTAGCAGATGTGACGACAATCTGTTTATCATCAAAAGGTAGGTGCAGCATAGACAAACAGTTGTGGTCTAAAATCTAGTCAGAATCATCATTTACAGAAGTAACATAAGAAGTAACCTATGTAAAAATCTGACTAGAGCATTGTACCTATTCAGTACAAAGCATATGCACAGTGAATAAAAGACTGTGTGTGTGTGTGTGTGTGTGTGTGTGTGTGTGTGTGTGTGTGTCACTTTTGAGAGTTTACAGACAGCAAGGAAACACTTTTTGTAATTCATTATTTCTTAAAGATTGTATCTCATACTTGTGCATTAAAAGAGTTTGAATCTGTTTTGTTTTATTTTAAATAGGTAGTAACATCTGTAGAGCCAGAGCATCTGAAATCATTTGCTGAATCTGCACACAAAAATGCACATGACAACCGACTGTTGAGTTTGGTGCTAACTCTTACAGTTCCTACTGTGCCACTGAGAGTTGTGGGTGAAGCTGGTGTCACTCATTCTCATTTGGCTGTCAGACATCGGACTGTATTACTGCTAGTGTCCCTTCTTTTACGTCTGAGGTATTATCAGATGAAGTTACTGCATTGGGGAGTGAGTTTATCTGCAGATGCAGTGTCAGCCTACCTTATACAGGTACAGTTCTTACCTCTTACTGATAAAGAACATATATCTAATTACATTAAGGCTAATATTTATTTTACTGAGTGAGGTGGCACAGTGGTTAGCACACTGGCCTTGTATTCGATAGGCTGACAGTTCAAACCCACATCCATCCCATCCAGATTTAAGTTTTCCGTGATTTTCCTAAATCGCTCCAGGAAAATACCTGGATGATTCCTTTGAAAGGGCACTGTTGATTTCCTTTGCCATTCGTGACACAATCCATCATGTTCTCTGTCTCTAATGACCTCGATGTCAGTGGGGTGTTAAACCCAATCCTCCTTCTTTCCTTCCTTTTTGCTATTATTTATTTTCAAAATGAGTTTCTCTTGACAATTTTATACAAGTATATTTGTTTCCATTTTCTTGTCACTTCTGCAGGTGAATGTTTTACTTATCGCCATTGCAGAATTACTAATTATTTTATACTTCAATTTTGTCAACATAAATCTATATTAAAAATTCATTTTACTATAGCAGACAGTGGTAAAAGTGTTTGAAGTTGACAAGTGAATATTATACAATAGTTTTCTAAAGTTAGTAAAAGTTTTACTCTCATTATGTTTATTCTTTAATCGGATTTTTGGCAGAAAGTAAAAGCCAGTTTCAGAAAGGTTATAATGTGTTCAACTAAAAAACATATTTAAAAAGGAATTGCTTTGTTGCCTTAAAGCTTTGTATTGTGATGCAAGATGCCCATAAGTGCAGAAACTATGGTTCCCGAGGGTGGAGAGGGAGGGGGGGGGGGGGGGGGGGCAGCTTACACCTACTAAAAACGGGATTCCAGAGTTGCAGGGTTTTCTCAGTACCATAGCAAATAATGAGCATCATAAAATGAATATGCATTCATACTAGATTATAAAGGTTGTCACCAAATAATTATAGGAAAGGCGGGGGCCCAATAGTCTGTTACTCATCAGTGCCTATAGTAATGGTTGATGGTGTGTAATATTAACTGATTCAGATCAGATGGATTCCTTCACAGTGAATAGTGAGTTCATAAAAAAGCATTAACTGTATAAAGGATTAATAACATCTCACAAATTCCCAAGTAACTTAGTTAACGATATGTCTTATTCTGGATTAAATAGCTGACAGAATATGTTCTTGCGACAGGTCCAAATCATGAAGATAGTAAATCTGAGTGAGGCAAGTTGTTTAGGATTGCTAAAAGGATTTCTATTTTCTACTTTAACTGACTTAGTTGGCAGTACTAGAAATTTCACATTGTGAGGATAAGAACGGTCCAGCCATTCTGTGCCTAATTTAAAATGGTTATTTTGATCCTTAATGAATATATGTTTCCTTCTAGTAAAATTCTTGAATTTGAGCAACAAAGAGAAATGAGTATGGACTTCTCTTTTAATTTCAGCATCTTCCAGATGCACAATTAATTCATCAGACCTGGGGAAAACAGGATGATAGCCTTGTTGGACAAGATGATAGGAATGATGGGCCATCTTTACCAGACGCTGGTGACTATGAATGTGCTCTGCTCCAGCTGCTTCTGCTGTATCAGCAAATGTGTCCGCAGCTAATTGACATAGCTGTTATGTCACAGTGGATACATTCATTATTGCCTAATCTGCTGGAATTAGAACCCAACAAGGATTTCCCACTTATGCTGGCAAGAGCTACATTTCTTTCACTGTCCACTGACAGCTCCATTCTAAAGCCTGATTCGGTGAGTTTTATTTGATGTTATCCACTCCTTTTTTATTGATCAGTGGCTTAATTAAAGTGGAAATGGTAAGAATATGACAAATTGATGTTCAAAAGGTTTGCACTTGAAGACTTCTGAAATAAGTTTAGTTATAATGCTGTACAGCACTTTTTCTGTTTCACTTTTTTCTGTTGCATTAGTTGCAATTCTTAATAAGTAACATACCAATTTAAAATTTAGGTATGTAAAAGCAAGATGATACACAGAATAAACAGAAGTTACAAACTTCATTTATAGTTGACATCTTATAATCATAAATGCAGTGTAGATACTAGTCAGAGTGTGTAAGGAAAGCACACTCCAATGTAGGTAAGAGAAATGGCTTTCTGGAAAACCTGTTAGATTACCCCCTCTTTTTTTAAAAGTATTATACAGATTGGAGAATATGCTGTGAAAATTGGCAGTTTGTGCCAAACCAGGACTCAGGAACATATTTCATTCTTATTTCAAGCAGTTGTCTTCACCATTAGGCTATCTGATTGTGCCACCACCCCTTGTCACTGATCTTTCAGTGCATTTAATTCATTGTTGAATTAAATGCGGTGAAAGATCAGTGATGAAGGGTGGAGGCATGAGTCATTATTGAAGTAAGCTCAGCAGTACGAGATCATTATTGGACTGTGTTGTCCAGTGCTGTATTCTGTATTAAGTATTTGTCGATATTGTGACAAAGTAGAGATTAGTGCATTACGAAACATAAATGCCGTTAACATTAACTGCTGGATGAAGACCTCCTCCAGGCTTCTCCATGCATTACTGTCTTCTGCTATACGCTTCCATGTTTTGAAATACTGTCTTTCAGTAGATCTTTGCTTAAATCTTTTCTTAACTTGGAATCCAGCAAACAACTTTCTTGTTCCTTCTGCCATCCATTCACCTGTTTGCATGTCCTATCCACTGCCATGCCATCTTCGTTATAGTCATAATTCGGTCTATTCCACAAGATTTCTGGGTTGCAGTCAGTTGACGTTGACTTCTTGTCTCAACATTCTGGGTGCGAACCAGGCAGCTGCTAGAGGTTAAACTTACTATTGGTGAATGCTGAACCACACACTAAGTTTATACCAAAAATTCCACACCAATAGAAGCTGTGGTAGTGTGGTGAGCAACCTTATTAATTGAAATGACAGCCTTAAATTGGACAAGGCATGGGCCCTGCCATTTCTTTAATTTCTTTATGAAGACAAAATTAAATGCATAGTTTCACATCTGGTGGCAATCTTCTGCATTTGACTATCATTTCTTAACTCTACAGGCCTACAGTTTGATAGAGGGCATGCATGCAGTGACACTGACACACTTTTCCTACCACACGCTAGATAAAGCACACCTTAAAACAGAGTGCTAAATTTAACAGAGGGTGGTCATGTGGTCAAGACCTATGGGCACATGCCATCACACCAAATTTTGATATACAGGGTGTTACAAAAAGGTACGGCCAAACTTTCAGGAAACATTCCTCACACACAAATAAAGAAAAGATGTTATGTGGACATGTGTCTGGAAATGCTTAATTTCCATGTTAGAGCTCATTTTAGTTTCATCAGTATGTACTGTACTTCCTCGATTCACCGCCAGTTGGTCCAATTGAAGGAAGGTAATGTTGACTTCGGTGCTTGTGTTGACATGCGACTCATTTCTCTACAGTACTAGCATCAAGCACATCAGTACGTAGCATCAACAGGTTAGTGTTCATCACGAACATGGTTTGCAGTCAGTGCAATGTTTACAAATGCGGAGTTGGCAGATGCCCATTTGATGTATGGATTAGCACGGGGCAATAGCTGTGGCGTGGTACATCTGTATTGAGACAGATTTCCAGAACGAAGGTGTCCCGACAGAAAGACGTTCGAAGCAATTGATCGGCGTCTTAGGGAGCACGGAACATTCCAGCCTATGACTCGCAACTGGGGAAGACCCAGAACGACGAGGACAGCTGCAATGGACAAGGCAATTCTTCGTGCAGTTGACAATAACCCTAATGTCAGCGTCAGAGAAGCTGCTGCTGTACAAGGTAAAGTGACCACGTCACTGTATGGAGAGTGCTATGGGAGAACCAGTTGTTTCCGTACCACGTACAGCGTGTGCAGGCACTATCAGCAGCTGATTGGCCTCCACGGGTTCACTTCTGCGAATGGTTCATCCAACAATGTGTCAATACTCATTTCAGTGCAAATGTTCTCTTTACGGATGAGGCTTCATTCCAGCGTGGTCAAATTGTAAATTTTCACAATCAACATGTGTGGGCTGACGAGAATCTGCACGCAATTGTGCAATCACGTCATCAACACAGATTTTCTGCGAATGTTTGGGCAGGCATTGTTGGTGATGTCTTGATTGGGCCCCATGTTCTTCCACCTACACTCAATGGAGCACGTTATCATGATTTCATACGGGATACTCTACCTGTGCTGCTAGAACGTATACCTTTACAAGTACGACACAACATGTGGTTCATGCACGATGGAGCTCCTGCACATTTCAGTCGAAGTGTTCGTACGCTTCTCAACAACAGATTCGGTGACCGATGAATTGGTAGAGGTGGTCCAATTCCATGGCCTCCATGCTCTTCTGACCTCAACCCTCTTGACTTTCATTTATGGGGGCATTTGAAAGCTCTTGTCTACGCAACCCCGGTACCAAATGTAGAGACTCTTCGTGCTCGTATTGTGGATGGCTGTGATAACAATACGCCATTCTCCAGGTCAGCATCTGCGTATCAGGGATTCTGTGCGACAGAGGGTGGATGCATGTATCCTCGCTAACGGAGGACATTTTGAACATTTCTTGTAACAAAGTTTTTGAAGTCACGCTGGTACGTTCTGTTGCTGTGTGTTTCCAGTCCATGATTAATGTGATTTGAAGAGAAGTAATAAAATGAGCTCTAACATGGAAAGTAAGTGTTTCCGGACACATGTCCACATAACATATTTTCTTTCTTTGTGTGTGAGGAATGTTTCCTGAAAGTTTGGCCGTATCTTTTTGTAACACCCTGTAAACATAGCACTTTGACTCAGGAATCTCCAGTCACAAATTTCTCCTGCATGGTTGTCTACTGAAATGTCAAGACAAGAAGTCAACATCATTTGAGTGCAATCCTGATATCTCGAGCAATATTATTACCCAACGAAAACTTCAAAAATCACTTAATTATGTCTTCCACTACAGTCTGTGATCTGAAAAGTATTGTTTGTTTTTCTATATCTCCTAGTAGTTCTCAGTGTGCATCTTTCGATTGCTTGTGGAGAACCCACTACTCATTATTGACTTCCACCCTAAAAGTCCTTATGTCATTCCTAAAACTCAAAACTGGTGATACAGATCGAGTGTAAGACACATTGTAAGCTTAGTTCTGAAAACTAGTTTTTCTTTACCAGGCCATTCTCCTGGTTTTTATTTTTTATTATTTATTTATTTTTTGCTCCATCTAGTCATCTTTTACTGCTCTAAGTAGTAACACTGATCAAATGATTCTCTACATTAATTGTTCTTATTTTTAGTATTCTCACATTATTTTAGTTGTATCATAATTCATTCCTAGGTTACTTAAAACAGACCTGTGCAGTATCATAAGCAAGACAAGGGGATATTCCTTTGAGAATTCCCATTTTAGAGATCTGAAAATCTCTTCTTGCATTGCTTGAAATAATTTTGAGATATGGAATCTTGAAGTGAAGTCTAATGTAAGCAGTAAAAATCATTAATTAGTTATTTGCATGTTCCAGGGATCATAATTGTAATGTCTCACTATGATGTGGAGCGAATCGGTTATTATTTGAGACACTGAGACCAATGAGAGCTTAAAAAATTGGTTTTTATTTGAGACACTGACAACGATAAGTGCTTAAAGCATATCATTGTTGATTGTGAGATTGTAGCATTTATTAATGCTGCTAACATCTGTTGACCTTTAGTGAGTTAAGTTTATCTATGTTGTTGGCCCACATTGTTATGTATGAACATTCACAAAATGTTGTCTCACTGGTTTCTCTGATGTTCACGTAAACATGGACTCGACAAGAGTGACCTTTAGATTATTTTTCACAGCACCTTATTTGAAATACAATTACTCACACACACCCCTATGTGTTTTATTTTATTATATAGTCAGAAATTATATTGTGGAGTAGAACTAGTTGTCAACAAGACATGGTTGAAGTTTGTGTTATTAAGTAAATTCTAGCGTCTGTCAGATTCTTCGCATAACTTGGGGTATGTGGTCAATGACTTTCATTTCTGAATGCATCACTCCTTTTTATGTCACAGTCTGGGTGAGTGGTGGCTAGAATAACTCATTTCTCCTTCTGGTATTATATTTTTGAGTTTTATTGTTATTTTCAAATTGTGATTTATTGTTGACAATGAAATTCATAAAGGAGCAACTGTCCTATTTGACTGTTGTCACTAAAGAGCTGTGTACAAGAGGTTCTAGATTGGATGCCTCATATTATCCTTATTACCAGCTTCTGTGTGGTGACCATTTTTTTCCTGAATGAAGAATTTCCCCAGTATATGATGCTGTCATACATCAGTAAATAAAAATAGGAAAAGTAAGTCACCTTTTTTTACATTTTCAGCTCTAAAATCTAGTATTATCTGCAGTGCAAATGCTGCAGAGCTTAGATGTTTAATAATAGCTCCAAGATGTGACTTCCAGTTAAGTTTTTATCAATGTAAAGACCTGAAAATTTAAACTGAGAAGTTTGTGGCACAACTTGACCAGAAGAAGGGATCAGTTGGTAGGACATGTTCTGAGGCATCAAGGGATCACCAATTTAGTATTGGAGGGCAGCGTGGAGCGTAAAAATCGTAGGGGGAGACCAAGAGATGAATACAGTAAGCAGATTCAGAAGGATGTAGGTTGCAGTAGGTACTGGGAGATGAAGAAGCTTGCACAGGATAGAGTAGTATGGAGAGCTGCATCAAACCAGTCTCAGGACTGAAGACCACAACAACAACAACAACAACAACAACAACAACATTTCATTTGTTGATTTTCACCCAAGTTTTTTTGCTAATAATGCGCACATGTTTTGTCCACTACAGAATTGTATATTTTGTGTTTTACCTACCAGTTCATTTGCAGGAGACCAGTTATTAATTTTCAAGAAAATTTAATTTATTTTTGCAGGAGGTCTTCAGAAAAGTATCACTAGCTCTGTTCAGTTTAGTGGCCCAAGGCTCTAAACCTGCTAGGCAAGCACTTTCTGCACTGTTTGAGGCATCAGGGCAACTAGAGGGTGCACAAAGAGAGTTGCCAGTTTGGCTACACAGCTACACTACAATGGTGCCTGATAGTCAGCAAGAAGTTGCTTCCTTCATTGTGAACACAATTCAGCATCTAGCACATGACTCTGCTAGTTATCTGAAAATTTTACAAAGTGCAGAAGAAGAAGCCTCTACTTTCCAGACAGATGCCTTGCATCATGTTCCTGCTGGTTCCTTGCAGGAGCTCTTGGATGGTTAGTAGTATTGAAAACTAGTTTTATTATTGCTGAAACTCTGAACAAATGTCCTCTTGTGGTGTCACTAAAAATTCACAGTATTTTGACAGTGTACTTGCTCTTCATTTTCGTATGTTGTTTGAAAATCTTGTGGAATTTCAGTGATGGTCCAATAAAGACCATGCAACATTTGCAGTATCAGTAAAGTCTCTGACTGCACTGCAATGTAGTTGTTAAACTAAATTATATTTTTTCAGTAACCAACCATGGTTTAGCTTGAGTTCTTGCATGAAAGTTCAGAATGTGCTAAGGCAGGCATGCAGAATTTTTACTGGCAGCGAAATACTTTTATTTCCTAATCTGCTGACTGCATTTTTCCTACATTGTCTAACTGAATCTCTTCTTCAGGATCAAGTTATCTATTATTTTCCAGTTTGCTGTGTTTATTTCATATTACATTATCTTTGACTTTTTCCCTCTGCCCCTGGTTTTGGCTTTGCATTTCTTTTCCACTGTGCCCATTTTTTTTCTTTTTTCCCTATTGGAGAAGGAAAATTCATATCTTATTTTCTGAGATTGATAATTTCATCAGGCCGGTAAGACACTGGGTGACACACATTTAACAAAAACCATGTATCAACAAAAACATAACCATTACGAACTGCCATGTAAAGGACATTAACCTAAATCATCAGTATTTAAAGAAATACATTTCTACAATGACAATCTCACCTACATACATATCCATTCACTCTAAAGAAATGACATGGGGACAGAAGCATGTACAGAAGGTGGTTTTCGTATTTATTTACCTACCGTTATATCATGGTAAAAGTATTTGTAGTTAACATCAGTTTAATTGATTGCATGTCAGGTTTATCATGTGTAAATTTTTTGTGCAGGTTACTGTGAAGAGTATGTATGAGGTGTGATATTGTGCTGTGCTGTATTTGTGTCTTTGATCATGAAACAGAAAGAACAGGGTGAAACTTCGTGCAGGTCAGTCCTGTCCTCGTAAGTTAATACTAACCAAGCTGTGAATTATAACATTTTGTTCTTATGAACGGATGAGTGTCAATGGGATGTCGTGCCACCACTTCACGAGACACAGAATGTTGACATCCAGTCTTGTGATCAGGAAATTTTTAGCATCATCCTTCATTCTTTGTATCATTGTATTGCTAATGAAAATATCTTCAAATATCAACTTTCAAACTCGAACCCTGAATTTTTTGCTGCCACACAGGTGTAAGTTAACTATTGTTGCTACATAGGAGGATGGAGGACAAGGCCTAATGAAAAGCATGCCAAGGGGGTTGCAGTATTAAAGACTATGTTGAAGGAACAGTTTACACCTAAACAAATAAGATACTGTGGTGTTTCGAGGTGGAGGAATCCAAATGCCTCAGATTGTGAAGTAAATAATCAAGATGACTGCACCTGATGAGTACTGTGATCTTCAATGGGTGATCAAGCTTGACCCTGGTCAGTTTGATGGTGGGAGTAGTGAGATTGCTGACACATCACTAGCACACAACCCAGAATTCTGTTTAAAAAGCCTCCATGTGCATTGGTACAAAAATGGAAATCAGTTTCTGGGTCAAGTCCATCTTATATACACTGGAATTGCTACAATTGCAACAAGCGTTGTAAAGATCTCGCAGAGCTATGCCACACTCTCAACCAAGCTGCCACTTTCCAATCTAACCTAAACCTTGGTTGGAGATATAAGTAACATAAGACCAAGACTGTTTTACACAGTTATATTTGTAACTACAGAAAACTTTGTAACGTCTACTACACAGCTCACAACACTAATTAATCAACATCAATCAACTTCATTATTTGTCATGTTGTGCTGCACATTGGTTAGCCCTCACTAGTTTCTGTTGGAGCTTTTCTAGAATATTCTGTGCTGTATTCATCGTGATGGTAGTACATGCTCCATAATGGCAAATTGTATATCATGATGTTTGTAGTTGGCAGAATTCCATTATACACTCCTGGAAATTGAAATAAGAACACCGTGAATTCATTGTCCCAGGAAGGGGAAACTTTATTGACACATTCCTGGGGTCAGATACATCACATGATCACACTGACAGAACCACAGGCACATAGACACAGGCAACAGAGCATGCACAATGTCGGCACTAGTACAGTGTATATCCACCTTTCGCAGCAATGCAGGCTGCTATTCTTCCATGGAGACGATCGTAGAGATGCTGGATGTAGTCCTGTGGAACGGCTTGCCATGCCATTTCCACCTGGCGCCTCAGTTGGACCAGCGTTCGTGCTGGACGTGCAGACCGCGTGAGACGACGCTTCATCCAGTCCCAAACATGCTCAATGGGGGACAGATCCGGAGATCTTGCTGGCCAGGGTAGTTGACTTACACCTTCTAGAGCACGTTGGGTGGCACGGAATACATGCGGACGTGCATTGTCCTGTTGGAACAGCAAGTTCCCTTGCCGGTCTAGGAATGGTAGAACGATGGGTTCGATGACGGTTTGGATGTACCGTTCACTATTCAGTGTCCCCTCGACGATCACCAGTGGTGTACGGCCAGTGTAGGAGATCGCTCCCCACACCATGATGCCGGGTGTTGGCCCTGTGTGCCTCGGTCGTATGCAGTCCTGATTGTGGCGCTCACCTGCACGGCGCCAAACACGCATACGACCATCATTGGCACCAAGGCAGAAGCGACTCTCATCGCTGAAGACGACACGTCTCCATTCGTCCCTCCATTCACGCCTGTCGCGACACCACTGGACGCGGGCTGCACGATGTTGGGGCGTGAGCGGAAGACGGCCTAACGGTGTGCGGGACCGTAGCCCAGCTTCATGGAGACGGTTGCGAATGGTCCTCGCCGATACCCCAGGAGCAACAGTGTCCCTAATTTGCTGGGAAGTGGCGGTGCGGTCCCCTACGGCACTGCGTAGGATCCTACGGTCTTGGCGTGCATCCGTGCGTCGCTGCGGTCCGGTCCCAGGTCGACGGGCACGTGCACCTTCCGCCGACCACTGGCGACAACATCGATGTACTGTGGAGACCTCACGCCCCACGTGTTGAGCAATTCGGCGGTACGTCCACCCGGCCTCCCGCATGCCCACTATATGCCCTCGCTCAAAGTCCGTCAACTGCACATACGGTTCACGTCCACGCTGTCGCGGCATGCTACCAGTGTTAAAGACTGCGATGGAGCTCCGTATGCCACGGCAAACTGGCTGACACTGACGGCGGCGGTGCACAAATGCTGCGCAGCTAGCGCCATTCGACGGCCAACACCGCGGTTCCTGGTGTGTCCGCTGTGCCGTGCGTGTGATCATTGCTTGTACAGCCCTCTCGCAGTGTCCGGAGCAAGTATGGTGGGTCTGACACACCGGTGTCAATGTGTTCTTTTTTCCATTTCCAGGAGTGTAGATAAGAGATTTGGAGTCAAAATCAACTTCTCGTAATCTGTCACTGATTAATGAATCCAGGTAAGGTGTAAGCTGAGCTACACACTGGCAGCTCTGTTGTCACAAGTCACTTCATCAAGCTACAGCTGTATTGAGACATTGTTTCTTTTATTGGTTCAAATGAGATATTCAATGTGGTTGGAAAGAGAGTTGTAAGTAGAATCTCATGATCACAAGCAGCTTTACGATGTGGATTTTGATTACAGTAAATCAACTAAGGAAGTTAAGTATCATACTTTGCTCCATGGTCAATTTGTAGTCAGGTTTGATTTTCTGCTATCCAGTATTGAAAAGATGGTAAGGCGGAAATGAAGTACCATTTGCAGTAACTCCTGAGGAGTGACATGTCAATAAACGAAGCACTCACAAGCCTGAAATGTATACTGTTTATTGAAAGAATGTGCACATATTCTGGAAGAGCATCAAGACATTTTGGCATAGATAAGTAACTTCGTATAAGAGAATGGGAAACAATGAAGTTTAGTGATGGTACAGCTGGATCATAAATTAATGGTGTCTCTATGTAACAAGCCATGCAGTGGCTCCATTAAAGTTCATGTGTGATGGGGCTGCTTTCACAGGCGACCCTGCCTTTAATAGAGGTGGTATATAATACTCATAAGACTGGAATAGGATACGTTGGCTTGATACGTGGCACAGGTATTGAAGTTATGTCATTTGCATAGTTTGGACTCATGTAGTAAGTAGTTGCAAGCAGGAGTGCTGTAAGGATGGTGAATATATCATTGAATGGGCTTGAATGGATATTTCTGGTACCTTTGGTAAATATAGTTTCTGAATGAAATTACTGTTAGCAGCACAGATGAGTGATTAAGGTGGCACAGCCATCTATGACAGCAGTGTCCAACCTGCAGGCTACATGTGGCCCAAAGCTAGGATCAGTGTGCGGCTCAAGAAATGAACATTTAGCATATGACTGGTATGAAAAAGAAAACAATACCGTTAAGTTATCATAAACTGAATATTTTCAGTCGAAACTCCCACCCACGATTATTCCCTCTCCCACGATTATTCCCTCTCCCCCCCATCTCTCTCTCTCTCTCTCTCTCTCATTTCCAGTGAAGTTCAGGATATTATGTGTGACCCAAAAATACTCATCTTCTTCCAATGTGGCCTAGGTAAGTTAAAAGGTTAGGCACCCCAGATCTATAACATACAGGGTGTACGTAAAGTCCGGGAACACTTTCAATTATTTATTGCACAAGAACTAAACATTGTACAGATGTTATACATATTGATACATTTTGAAGAGAAACTCTGAAAGTTTTTTTTTACAAACATTCAATATGCAAACCATGAGTGACCCGGCAGATGTCAATATGGTAATTGCATTCTTGCCATACCTGTCCCAACATGGCATCGTTGACTGTGGCAGTTGCTTCCTGTATTCTCTTCCAGAGCTCTGCATACACCAGATCTTTAATGTGTCCCCACAGAAAAAAGTCACATGGAGTGTGATCTAGTGATCGGGGAGGCCATTTCATGAAACAGTGGTCCCCTTCTGTAGCACGGCCAATCCATCAATGCGGCAGCTCCGTGTACAGGTACCCATGAACTTCACGATGAAAATGGGTCGGTGCCCCATCCTGCTTAAAGATGAACAGAGTGTCCGATTGCATTTAAGGCATAACAATGCCATCCCCATTCACATTTAGTTGTTGCAACAGTGAACAAAACTGAAAATGCTTGTCTTTATTGTCGTCATTGAGCTTCTGCACTAGCTCCGATTTGAATGGTTTCATAGACAGCTTCTGTCGCAGGACTTTCCACACTGTCATTGGAGCCGTTTTGAGTTCACGGGATGCATGACACACCAATTTCTTTGGACTCTTTATGAATGTCTCTCGTAAACACTCCACGTTCACTTCACTCACACTGGGACGTCCTCTTCTCTTTGCCGGGCACAAGCAACCCATTGTAACGAATTTGTTGTGCCAGTGGTAAATGGCCTTCCTTGTTGGTGGCTTCTTACTGCACTTGGTTTTAAACATCCATTGAACAGCTGTAGCACACATGTTTTTGTTGAACTCCAACACACAGAAAGCTTGCACTGCACCTGAACTCGCTATGTTTGTGACTAGAGCTGACTGTCAGCAAATTACCAATCTATGCTGTGGCGGTATACATGAAAAAACCTTCAGGGTTTCTCTTCAAAATCACATATGTATCATATCTGTACAATGTTTGCTTCTTGTGCAATAAATAATTGAAAGTGTTCCCAGACTTTATTTACACCCTGTATTATCATTTCATTTTTTGATTAAAAAAATATTAAAGCTAGGAAACAATTTGAATTCAATTAGAAACTTCCTGTTCATAAGTCTGGGCTTGCTCAACTTTTTTCCATGAGTGCTCATGACACAGACATATCACTTCTGTGTAATATCAAATTTAAAAGCATCAAGGTTGTTATTTGTAAGAAATGATTTTACGTTTGTTCATGGAAGTGTCTGGAAGAAATCATTTTACATTTGTTCATGGAAGCATCTGGCAAAAAGATCATAGTGGCCAGAGACCCAAGTAATTACTAGATTCACAGATTAAGTGATAAAGTGAAATGTCTACTGATGGGCTACTGTTAGATCCTTACTTACTCTAGTTGCCAGCTATAATGTTACCAGTGGTCACAGTGTTGCCATATATGGGCATAAGTGTGGCCTCTGTGTTTGATGGATCTGTTTCGAAAGGTCAGCTGTTGCGTCTTCCCCTCCTGTGTCATTTTTGTTGTCCACTTTACCATTGATATCATTCTCTGTAGAGTAACAAGCGGCCATACAGATTTTGAAATTGGTCATCACACTGTCATCACTGTCATTCTCCAACCAAGCACTATGGCACTGTTGTCTACATCCTAACAACCAGGTATGTTTGATGACATTTCAAGGAATTCAGAGGTTTGACAACTAATCAAAAATTCAGTAATGGAACTGCAAACAGCAGGCCATATTGTTGTCCGTGACTTCAGAATTGATAGCTCAGGAACTTGATCCTAAGAAGATGCAACCATAAAAATCACATCTTTGGTATTTGCCAGTTTCAGTACAGGAATCAAACTTAACTTCTCCCTATTCTGTAGTTAGTTTACTCAGTATCTGTTAACTGTGTACACATTGTGCTCTCCAGTACACCTTAATCCATCAGTTGTAGAAGTGCCATTGTGTTTGGAGGGAGCTGAAAGTGTGGGACCAGTGAAAAGAAAACAAAAAAATGAATCCAGTTGAACTGGGATTAAGGGGGGCTGAATAAACTTTAAACAATGTCTTATCTTTACTTACTAGATAAAATGTAATATCAAGTGATGTACCTTCATCCTGTGTATATTTATTGCCAAAAGTGTAAAACTGCCTTCATCTTCTGTAAATTTCATTTATATTATTGCTTTACTGTGTTTCATTTCCTGTTTTGCCTCTCACACCTGATGAGATAATACGTATTTGAAAAATTTGAGTTTTCTTGTCTGTCTCTGCTTGTGTTTGGCTGCTTGACTGTACTTGTTTGTATTCTGATAAATATACAATTATCATCTTTAGTTTGCTTAGTTTCCAGTGTCTGTCATTTAATAAATAATTTAAGAGTGAAGGAGACAAGCCACCAAATAGTGGAAGCATTGAGTGTCAGTGGGTACACAAAGAAAAAATGCAGACTTTCTAGCTTTCAGAAGAATCCTTTAATGAGTTAGAGGACACACACACACCCACCCACACACACACACACACACACACACACACACACACACACACACACAAAGCCTGCGCAGCTACATTTTGCAGTTTGCCGGTAGATACGACACAGTCCCTCATCAAGACTACCTGCCGAACTGCAGTCGCGGCGTTGTGTGTTCAGCTAGCACAATGTAGTTGCATAGGTGTGTGTGTGTGTGTGTGTGTGTGTGTGTGTGTGTGTGTGTGTGTGTGTGTGTCCTCTAGCTCATTAAAGGATTGGTCTGAAAGTTAGAAAAGTTTCCAGTTTTTGTTTGCCTGTTAATGACTCAATGTTCTCTCTATTCACTGAAGCGTCTCCATTACTCCTAAATTATTTACGTTCTGCTAGAAGTTTCCTTACCATGTTTATGCACTACTGTTTGTGAAAATTGTGATACCCAGAAAAATGGTCTGAATCACTCCAAAATTGAGGATGTATAGAACAGTGGAATCATATTAATTGACTAAGATTGCAGAGAAGGATCATGCACCCAGGCCCAGTAATGCCCTCTTTTGGGAGACTCTCAGCCAATGCAAAGCCACCAAACGAATTGCAAATGTAAAATCAAGTGCTGATATGCCTTGTTGATTTTAAAGTATCCAATATCAGCATGAGTGAGTGAGTTTGAATGGGGAGAATGATTGGTCTACAGCAAATGGGTTTGTCATACTGTGACATTACGGCTTGTACAGGGCATGCTGCTATGATAGTGGTATATGTGTGTGTGTGTGTGTGTGTGTGTGGTGTTGGGCTTGATCTTGGGGCATTGCACTTGTGTCAACATTGCGATGCCATCTGTTGTGGGCTGGACTGGTGGCATACATGCCGTAGCGTTGGCTTCCATTGACCAGAAAGCACCATCACCTTAGACTGCTATGGGGATGTGAACCAGTGGCTTGCTGAATAGCAAAATAGGGTGTTTTTTGGAAGACTCCCACTTTGACTTCGCCTACAGTGACTACCATGTATGTGTTAGAACCCACTGTGGTGAACGCAATCTGGCATACTGCATTTTTGAGTGGTGTAGTGGACTAACATCAAGTAAGGTGTTTTGGGGTGCTACTGGTTATAGTGTGTGATCTCGCCTCTTATGTAATGATGTTACTTTCAGCGGCAGCAACTGCTGCATGAAGGAGGTTTTAGTGCTGGAGGCTCCTCCTCCAGACAGCCCAACATGCTATAATGTCTGGTCACCTGTGACAAGGAATGTGCAAGGCTTCTTTCTGTATATTCACCTGACATGTCGCCCATTGAACATTTCTGGAATATGGTCCGTTGGCAGTTTCTTCAGTGTAGTGCTCCAGCAATCGCTGTTGATGCTTTGTGGACACACCTACAAATTTTGTGGCAGTGTGTTCCCCAACAGCATATCTAGGTCATCGTTCCATGCTACAATGTCTAGACGCCCTGATTGCAACATATGGCAGCTTCAAACCATACTGAATTCTGAGAGTCAAAGTGTATATACAGGTTTGTAATTCAAACCATTGGTGTGGTGTCATATGCATAATCTGTGAAATAAATTTCACTGTAATCATATGTCTCCTTGGTGTTACAATTTTCACAGACGTTAGTGTATAATGACTTCTTTTTTATGCAGCCCTTATATATAGTTTTTTTTTTTTTTTAAATTGTTGTTTCAGATCTAATGGAAGATCACCATACCCCTACCTGCATGGCCAGAACAATGGAGAACCATGAATCTTCAAGTCTTCTGCTTGTAGCAGCATTGTTTACAGGAAAAGAAGACTCTGATGAAGATTGTGTTGGTGCTGTTCCATATTTCCTGTCACATGTTGTTGTGTGTCTATTTCACCAGCAGGCCTCTCCCTCATTGCTTTCTTCCTTGGTACATATGCCTCACTGCCGCTTGCCACCAGCAGTTGTGAGCTATATTGACAGTTGGTTCAAGTCACCAGCAGCACACCCACTTGGAAAGCCTTTTCCACCTTCTTGTCCATTAAGAAAGCTCAGCAAAAAGCTACTGAAAACTGACTCACACATTGATGAGAAACCATTAGCTATTGTTAATTTCTTTGATTCCATGGAAGTAAATGATGATCCAGAACTGATAATGTCTTTATTTGATCAGACACTGTTTTATGCAAGTCGTCTTGCTATGCACAACGCACTTACGCTTGTGGTATATGAAAAATGCAAGTTCACTCTTCAGCATCTTATGGAGATAGCAAATAAACTAGAGCAACCAGAACAGTTAAGTGGCTTGTCATCCATAGATTGTGTTGTTTTTGAAACAGCCAGTGCAGCTCAAGAGTTTGTTGTTGAGAAGTGTCTGAAAGTAGCTTTGAGAAACAAGAATGTTGTTGAAATTTTTAATCCACTGTGCAATGACCAGCAGCAGTCTGATATGCTGATGACAGATTTAATATGTTTCTTAATGTCCTCTGCAAATTGTTTTGTGAGAAATAAACCTAATCTCTGCAACATTCTTGATCCGCTAAAAATGAAATTTATGAGTGAGATAGTGAGGCAAACATCAAGCAAGAGAAAGCGACCCACAGAGTTTACAAGAGATTTGTCAAACATACTAGTTTGTTTCACACTGGAACATCATGAAGTTGTTTCATTATTGGATGCAGTAGCTCTTTCACCACTCATTTGTCTCCCTCAGTGGCAGAAGTTATTGGAGTACCTTCTTAAGAAAGCTGCCTATTTGAAATGTGGCCAGGTGGCAGGTTCGTCTATAGCGGCATTGGCTGAATTTTTAATGACTACATCTGATAAAGCAAATACTTTGGGAATTCAGGACAGCATCAGACTGCTTCTTTCAGAATGCCCTCATCTTATTGGATCCCTTCCACAGTGTACGTATGATCAGTTTTTAAGTTTTTGCTTCCATTTATATTTATCACTCGGAGACAAAGAGCATCTTTGTGTAGCATGTTTTGTGTCTTTTCTTAGTAAATATGTTACTCATCAACTGCAGACATGTTAATTCATTTACGTTAGGTACTATGATATGAGTGCAATGTGTTTTAGATTAATTTATATGGAACTGTTTTTAAAATTATTTCATTTGTGTGACATGAAGATAGTAGCAGTATTTACTTTAGTATATTCCATTTCTTCTTTTTTCAGGCTCCTTTGTAACTTGATTGTGCATGTTTACTTGTGATCTCTCTAGGAATCTATACCTAAGTTAAAAAGTTATATTATTCTTTTGTATTGTATTCTGATATTACTTCAGAGAAAACCAGTTTCATGGAAAATAGAATTCAGTAGCTTTAAAACTAATTCTTTTGTCTGTTTTAACAGTATGAGAGAAAGTCTCCTGAATTATAGGAAAATAAAAGTCAACAACTAACTCAACATAAAAACATGCCATCACTGTTGGAAAAATATATTTTCGGATCTCAAGCACAAGAGAAAATAGTGCAAGTACAATGCTCAGGGTGATGCATGGCAAGAAAAACATAAACACAGTTCAGTGATGAAGTGAGTTGCACGCGGAGCCAGAGCTGAATGAGAGTGAGCGATGATTGGCGCTCACCTACATAGGCGTATGTTGCAGGGGGTGCTGAATGTGCCTGCACAGTAGTTTTCGCTGCACTGTTGTCACCGTGTTGCCTCCTAGTGGCCTCCACCTCCTAGTGGCTGTCGACAGAGGTGTTGGCCAGTGTCCGATGCATAGATGGTAATCTGGTAATTACCATGCTTGCATAATTTGTTTAGATAGACTTCTTGAAAAGTTTGGAGGCCACTCAAATTCTGCAAGTACTTTCATCATGTAGTAAAAGGTTCTGTCCAACATAGTGTGCAGAAATTTAAAAATTGCCACCGGTGAAGGCATATTTGTGTGCCTACTGTTTTGTCTCCGTATGCTGGAGATGTCACCAGAGGCTATAAAAATTCAGATAGCAAGTTTCAAACTTAAATAAGCTCAGCAAGCTGAACTGCAGCGATCAGGTTGTGACATCATCAGATTGCTACCTAAGATTGTGAGTTGTGCCGACATACGTTACGGAGCTTACAGTGCTGTACAGTTGTGGTTATTTGCTTTATTTAGCATTAAGACCCGTGGTTTGTCTAAATTGTTTTTCTGCTTTTGATTTTCTATGGCCTCCGTACGCCTTAGCATAGTAATTCTGGGATCTTGATAAAACTATAGTATCGAAGCACCAAATTTTGTAGTTCGCTGGTCCAAGTACATTATCTACTGCTACATTTCCCAGATGACAATTGCTCCTGCGTTCCATAAGCCAGGTGTTCTTCTTGTAGTTTCTGTGCACAGTTCAGAGCATGTGCAAGGGATTTCATATACTTCTGCTTTGGGAAAAGGTGGACATAGGTTCTTTCCATTGGCCAAACATTTGTGCGCCTTTTTTGTTGGTTTGAACACTATTGATGCTGTCTCTTCACAGCATCTGCTGATGCGATCTGTGACTGTTTATATGATTTAGGGGAAAACTTCCCCTTTAGTTGATTCTTTTTTACTAGATACTCCTGACCTTTTAAGAATAGTTGTTTCTTCTAAAAGTAGTTCTTAAATGTCCAAGCTCTTCGTTGACATAATGTTGATTCACAGATTATTTTAGCACAGTGCACTGATATGTTGATCTCTACTCTTTTCTGCTTGAGATGATGACTGGAATTTTTATGAAGGCATCTATCTATGTTAGTAGGCCATCTGTGGACTTTGTGCGCTAAAGTTCCATCAAGTTTTTTAATTATCTGTACAGCCAAAATAAAATTTTATCTTTGATAGTTGGAGCCTTGGCAAAAGACTTGAATCAGGTGCTCCAGTCAGAGATGATATTGGGTGCTCTTTTGGGGAGGGAGAGTATTTTTTTGCAACTGGTTCTTGGAGTTGGTGGGAAGATTAGGAGTGTGTTAACAAAGAACAGGCTTCAGATCCATCTTCAGCCTTTCTGATTCAGGTTTTACATGATCCTCTTTTTTTTTTTTAAATCACTTCATGTAAAAGGCTGGATAGATCCATCAACAAACTCACATTTTTCATTTTTTTTCTATTGACATTGATAAGATGTGAAACTCTTAACCTTCTTTCTATGTTACTTTGGACTACATAAATTCCTGTTTAAATTACCATGTGTTAATAACAGACAAAATTTTATCTGCATGAAGTTCACTGTAAAATGGTATGATTTTTTTTTTTAGATCATTTCAATATAATTACTATACACTGTTTGGTGTTTGAAAGTAATAATATGTTAACACAAAAGATATTTTAGTTGTGCCCTTAAAAAAACTCTTAAGTCATTTTTTTCCTGTTTACTGTTGATTGTTATTCAAAATTTATATTTCATTTACAGCATTCTTCAAATTCCTTTTGAAGCAACATTCAAAGGACTCTGCCACCATGCTCTCCGTTTTACTTCTCAGGCACAATCCAGATTTTCTGTCATCATTCAGAAGAACTGTATTGAAGAAGATGGACATTTTACAGTGTGCATCTCTTGTTTTCTCATTACTGACATGTTCCAGTCATGTCCAAAATGAAATGTCAAAAGATGATGAGTTTCTTAGAAAACTTTATGAGTTGCATGGTCCTGATATTCACAAAAGCATTAAGAAGCCAAGTAAAGCTAAGTCATGGATGCTTACTAATGTTCCAGGTGTAACATTAGTGTTGGATAAGTGTTTTGGTAAGATACTGTTTACAGTTATTTGTTTAATTTTTTGTGTAAAATGTTTCTTCTTTCTCCAAAGAGATGAAGATACATACATTACTGATTGTGTCCTGGCAGAAAACTTCATTGCATACTTTTATGGCATGTATTCATTTTAATATGTACTCAGATACAACAATAAATTAAATGTGGTGAGATAGAAAAGGGACACATCAATTTGAGTAGAAAAGTTTGTTGTTTACAACTGGAAAGGGAGGGAAGTAATGATGAGAGAGAAAGTATGTGGAATTTAAATGCAAATAAACAAGAATGAGATGAGTAAGAAGGAATTGACACTAACAAGGTGTTAAAGAAAGGGATCAAAAGAGAACTAAGTTTGATTGACAGTCAGGTTACAAGCTATAAATAGGCTTCAAAATGAAAGAGAAATGTTAAAATAACTGTAAACAACTATTGGGAATAAAATTTGGAAGTGCATGAAGAAAAATTATTGCTTGTAGAGAACCGAACAAAGCTGTAAAGGAACGTGTGCATTAACATGGTCCACAAAATACACATGCACAGTTCATTAGTTATTGTTGTTGTTGTTGTCTTCAGTCCTGAGACTGGTTTGATGCAGCTCTCCATGCTACTCTATCCTGTGCAAGCTTCATCATCTCCCAGTACTTACTGCAACCTACATCCTTCTGAATCTGCTTAGTGTATTCATCTCTTGGTCTCCCTCTAAGATTTTTACCCTCCACATTGCCCTCCAATGCTATATTGGTGATCCCTTGATGCCTCAGAACATGTCCTACCAACCGGTCCCTTCTTCTTGTCAAGTTGTGCCACAAACTCCTCTTCTCCCCAATTCTATTCAGTACCTCCTCATTAGTTATGTGATCTTCCCATCTAATCTTCAGCATTCTTCTGTAGCACCACATTTTGAAAGCTTCTATTCTCTTCTTGTCCAAACTATTTATCGTCCATGTTTCACTTTCATACATGGCTACACTCCATACAAATACTTTCAGAAACGACTTCCTGACACTTAAATCTATACTCGATGTTAACAAATTTCTCTTCTTCAGAAACGCTTTCCTTCCCATTGCCAGTCGACATTTTATATCCTCTCTACTTCGACCATCATCAGTTATTTTGCTCCGCAAATAGCAAAACTCCTTTACTACTTTGTGTCTCATTTCCTAATCTAATTCCCTCAGCATCACCCGACTTCATTTGACTACATTCCATTATCCTTGTTTTGCTTTTGTTGATGTTCATCTTATATCCTCCTTTCAAGACACTGTCCATTCCGTAGTTATTATAACAGAAATATCTTCAGTTTCCAGTGGAGATGTCTCATTTATGAACTTTATGGTCATGTTATTTGTTGTTGTGGTCTTTAGTGTGAAGATTGGTTTGATGCAGCTCTCCACGTTACTCTTATCCTGTGCAGGACTCTACATCTCTGAATAAGTACTGCAACTTACACCCTTCTGAATCTGCTCACTGTGTTTATCTCTTGGTCTCCCTCTATGATCTTTAATCCCCCCCCCCCCCCCCCCAAGACTCTCTGCCAATACTACATTGGTGATATGGTGATCCCTTGATGTCTCAGAATGTGTTCTGTCAACTGATCCTTCTTTTTAATCAAGTTGTGCCATAAATTTCGTGTCCCCCCCAGTTCTTTTTAGTGCCTCCTCAATAGTTACACAATCTACTCTTCTAATCTTCAGCATTCTTCTGTAGCACCACATTTCAAAAACCCCTATTCTCTTCTTGTCTAAACTGTCTATCGTCCACATCTCACTTCCATGCATGGCTACACTCCGGACAAATACCTTCAGAATAACCTTCCTAACACTCAAATCTATATTTGATGTTAACAAATCTCTCTTCTTCGGAAACACTTTTCTTGCCATAGCGCATCTACATTTGATGTCCTCTCTACTTCAGTCATCATTATTTCTTTTTGCAGCACATATAACAAAATGGATGTTTTGCTTTTGTTGATGTCCATCTTATATCCTCCTTTCAAGATGCTGTCCATTCTATTCAACTGCTCTTCCAAGTCCTCTGCTGTCTCTGACAAATTACGTCAGAGGCATACTTCAAAGTTTTTATTCCTTCTCCTTGAACTTTACTCCAAATATTTCATCAGTTATAGGATTCAGGAATTACTGTAACCAATTGCCATTTTTTCTTCAATTTTTATTTATTCATGACCAGGTTTGAATCGCCCGGTGATTCATCATCAGATGATACAATTTAGTTTGGAGTGTTGTTGGGGTCGTGCATCTGTGGCAAATACAGAGACGAAAAAGTGAGCACTGTATGTGGAAAGAATATTGTGATTGTAAGATTAGTTTGATGGTATTACTCACTGTTTTCATTCTTGTGGCAAGCACTGCTCCAGGAAACATAATGTGTGCTTACCAGTATTGTTAAATATCAAGTGAAACAGGCACTTTTCCACCGATGGTGACTCCCCCACACTTTACAAAATATAAATAAACCAAAGAGTGTGGCTGTTGTATCCAAACAGTTTTGTGGAGGCAGAGAATTTTCTTTGTTCATTTTTCGTTTTGTGTGGCATTTGTAAAATAAATATATATATATATATATATATATATATATACACACACACTCCTGGAAATGGAAAAAAGAACACATTGACACCGGTGTGTCAGACCCACCATACTTGCTCCGGACACTGCGAGAGGGCTGTACAAGCAATGATCACATGCACGGCACAGCGGACACCCCAGGAACCGCGGTGTTGGCCGTCGAATGGCGCTAGCTGCGCAGCATTTGTGCACCGCCGCCGACAGTGTCAGCCAGTTTGCCGTGGCATACGGAGCTCCATCGCAGTCTTTAACACTGGTAGCATGCCGCGACAGCGTGGACGTGAACCATATGTGCAGTTGACGGACTTTGAGCGAGGGCGTATAGTGGCCATGCGGGAGGCCGGGTGGACGTACCGCCGAATTGCTCAACACGTGGGGCGTGAGGTCTCCACAGTACATCGATGTTGTCGCCAGTGGTCGGCGGAAGGTGCACGTGCCCGTCGACCTGGGACCGGACCGCAGCGACGCACGGATGCACGCCAAGACCGTAGGATCCTACGCAGTGCCGTAGGGGACCGCACCGCCACTTCCCGGCAAATTAGGGACACTGTTGCTCCTGGGGTATTGGCGAGGACCATTCGCAACCGTCTCCATGAAGCTGGGCTACGGTCCCGCACACCGTTAGGCCGTCTTCCGCTCACGCCCCAACATCGTGCAGCCCGCCTCCAGTGGTGTCACGACAGGCATGAATGGAGGGACGAATGGAGACGTGTCGTCTTCAGCGATGAGAGTCGCTTCTGCCTTGGTGCCAATGATGGTCGTATGCGTGTTTGGCGCCGTGCAGGTGAGCGCCACAATCAGGACTGCATACGACCGAGGCACACAGGGCCAACACCCGGCATCATGGTGTGGGGAGCGATATCCTACACTGGCCGTACACCACTAGTGATTGTCGAGGGGACACTGAATAGTGCACGGTACATCCAAACCGTCATCGAACCCATCGTTCTACCATTCCTAGACCGGCAAGGGAACTTGCTGTTCCAACAGTACAATGCACGTCCGCATGTATCCCGTGCCACCCAACGTGCTCTAGAAGGTGTAAGTCAACTACCCTGGCCAGCAAGATCTCCGGATCTGTCCCCCATTGAGCATGTTTGGGATTGGATGAAGCGTCGTCACACGCGGTCTGCAAGTCCAGCACGAACGCTGGTCCAACTGAGGCGCCAGGTGGAAGTGGCATGGCAAGCCGTTCCACAGGACTACATCCAGCATCTCTACGATCGTCTCCATGGGAGAATAGCAGCCTGCATTGCTGCGAAAGGTGGATATACACTGTACTAGTGCCGACATTGTGCATGCTCTGTTGCCTGTGTCTATGTGCCTGTGGTTCTGTCAGTATGATCATGTGATGTATCTGACCCCAGGAATGTGTCAATAAAGTTTCCCCTTCCTGGGACAATGAATTCACGGTGTTCTTATTTCAATTTCCAGGAGTGTATATATATATATATATATATATATATATATATATATATATACTTACCAAACAAAAGCGCTGGAAGGTCGATAGACACACAACTCTTTGCCTTTACAAATGTCTGCTTGTGTCTGTGTATGTGTGGATGGATATGTGTGTGTGTGCAAGTGTATACCTGTCCTTTTTTCCCCCTAAGGTAAGTCTTTCCACTCCCGGGATTGGAATGACTCCTTACCCTCTCCCTTAAAACCAATATCCTTTTGTCTTTCCTTCTCCTTCCCTCTTTCCTGACGAGGCAACCGTTGGTTGCGAAAGCTAGAATTTTGTGTGTCTATCGACCTGCCAGCGCTTTTGTTTGGTAAGTCTCATCATCTTTCTTTTTATATATATATATTACTTTCTTTATAAAAATTATTATTATGATTTTACATTGCAAAATTTCTTATGCTATTTACAAAATCTACAACAAAGTGTTTAGGACAATATTTCTGGTAGTGAAGTTATGTTTGGCAGACTGATGCAGTCTGTTTAAAAAGTTTAAAAAATATATATAAATCCACTTTTGCAGCCCATCTAGCCCAAAATAGTCATCGCAGATATAAAAACCAACCTCCACATTCTACACACTGTAGACAAAGGAATAAAAATGGACCTCTTGGAACAATTAGTATTCTTCATACATAACAATAAAACACCCCACACCATCTTAAATGAACAAATTGATTTATCAAACAACCCATTCTTCCAAAATTTTAAAGAGCTCTTAAATTTGAAAACCCACTACCATACCCATTCCCAACCATGCTCATACCACACCTAAACACCATCCTCTCTACCTCTTTTTACACACACACACACACACACACACACACACACACACACAATCCATCCATCCACCCCCCCTCCCCACCCTCTCTCTCTCTCTCTCTCTCTCTCTCTCTCTCTCTCTCTCTCTCTCTCTCTCCCCCCCCTCCCTTCCCCCTCCAATCCCTCCCTACCCTCCCCCTTTCCAACTACCCTCCCCTCCCCATATGTATACTATCCAATTTACTGAGCAATGAGAAACATGCCAAACATAACTTCACTACCAGAAATATTGTCCAAAACACTTTGTTGTAGATTTTGTAAGTAGCATAAGAAATTTTGCAATGTAAAATCATAATAATAATTTTTATAAAGAAAGTAATGCAATAAATATATATTTTATTACAGATGCCACACAAAACGAAATATGAGCAAAGAAAATTCTCTGCCTCCACAAAATTCTTTGGATACAACAGCCACACTCTTTGGTTTGTTTATATTTTGTAAAGTGTGGGGGAGTCGCCATCAGTGGAAAAGTGCCTGTTTCACTTGATATTTAATGATACTGGTAAGCACACATTATGTTTTCGAGAATAGTGTATGCCACAAGAATGAAAACAGTGAGTAATACCATCAAATTAATCTTACAATCGTAATATTCTGTCCACATACAGTGCTCTCTTTTCCATCTCTGTATTTGCCACAGATGCACGACCCCCACAATACTCCAAACTAAATTGTAATATCTGATGGTCATGAATAAATAAAAATTGAAGAAAAAACGGCGATTGGTTGCAGTAATTACTGAAACCTTTAACAAGACAATCGCAGAGTTCCAAATCCAGAATGGATAAAAGTTTTATTTCATCAGTTTCTTTTACTGCTTTCTTGGTGTACAGATTCAATGACATCAGGGTTAACTACAACTCTGTGTCACTCCCTTCCAACTGGTGCTTCCCTTTCATGCCCCTTGACTCTTATAACTGCCGTCTGGTTTCTGTACAAGTTGTAAATAGCCTTTCGCTCCCCGTATTCTACCACTGCTACCTTCAGGATTTCAAAGAGAGTATTCCACTCAACGTTGTCGAAAGCTTTATATAAGTGTACAAATGCTATAAATGTAGATTTGTCTTTCACCTATCTCGTAAGAGAAGCTGTTGATTCAGTAACACCTGAGAAGTTCCCACATTTCTCCAGAATCCAAACTGAACTTCACCAAGGTTGGCTTGTACCAGCTTTTCCATTCTTCTGTAAATAATTCATGATAGTTTGGTGATATCCACAGCTATCAGAACTTACTTTCTTTGGAATTGTCATTATTACATTCTTCTTGGCGTTTGAAGGTATTTTGCCTGTCTCATACACATTGCACACCAGATGGAGTTTTGTCATGGTTTGTGTTCACAATGATGTTAGTAGTACTGATGGAATGTTGGCCTACTCCTGGGGCCTGGTTTCTCCTTAGGTCCTCCAGTGCTCTGTCAAATTCTTCTTGCACTATCATGTCTCCCGTCTCATCTTCATCTGTGTCCTCATCACTGTCTATAATATTGCCTATACTGCCTTCACTATCTCATCTCTCACAGCTACCCATTTGTCTTCTACTGTATTCATTTCCCCTGTTCTAGTCAAGTTAATCTCCCTTGTATAGACCCTCTGTATACTCCTTCCACCTTACAGCTTTCCTTTCTTTGCTTATTACTGGTTTTCCATCTGAGTTCTTGATGTTCATAAAGCTGTCTCTCTTTTTTCCCTCTTTAATTTTCCTGTAGGTGATATCTATTGTTTACATAGTGAAATGTGCTTCTAAATTCTTACATTTGTCCTCTAACCATTTTTGCTTAGCCCTTGTGCACTTCCTCTCATTTCATTTTTTAGATGTTTATATTCCCTTGTGCCTGCATCATTTTCTACAAGTTTCTATTCACTCTTTACATCAGTTAAATTCAGTATTTGTTGTAATATATAAGGATTTCCACCAGGCTTTGTCTTTTTACCTGTTTGATCCTCTGCTGCCGTACTATTTAATCTCTCAAAGCTACCCATTTATCTTCTAATGTATTCCTTTCCCCAATCATTGCCTAATGCTCCGTCTGAAAGAAATGGCCCATACACTCGATGTTGAGACATAGTACAGAAAGTGTTTAAGTTTGGGGAATCTCTTTGATATTGTACAGGTTCTTGAGGATGTTCTGACCCCTAGATACAAATATTGTGGGTATTTACCTTTCCACTTAGATGAAATGTTGCCTCATCACTGAACACCCCATGGCCAAGAGTCATCTTCCTGCTGCAACATTTAACTTGCAAAGTTATAACATACACCACTTCCCCCCCCCCCCCCCCCCCCCCCCCCCCCCCCCATGCTTTTCCCTTCGAACACATCTAGTTGTTTCAAACTGACTATACCATTGCGCATCCTGTATGAACTATCCATCAGTGGCATCTGACAATAAAATAGTGTAAAGATAATGTAAACTTTGGTACATACGAGATATTGGAGTGTGATCTTAAAATCAGTCTCATCACCTTATTAATTACACATCTCAGTTTAAAAATGTGAAAAGGTTCACAGGCTTCACTTCCAGTGCAATGCTTGCATGGTTGACATTCCTAGATTATTTAAAGGCAGTGCATTGAAAGGCATGAAATGCTGCAACTACAGGTTGTGGGGAAACAGACCCAATACTTGATACAGGTTCACATTCAGTATTTTGAAGTCCCTGGAGACAATGAGATTTCCTTATAGGGTACAATTCTTTGTTTTAGCTGAGACTCTAAATACCTTTTAAACCTTTCTGTACAAGTAATCAGCAGAGATTCAAGTCTATATGATACTCTTCTCTAGCTGTGAAGAAAGAGGAAATCAAGTGTTATTTTGCAGTCTGCCAGGAAAGTGGTGATACATAAGGTAGACCATGATTCTGCAAGGGATATTATACATGTTCTCACATGTTAAGATACGTGATCATTTATCAGTAGGAAGAAGAATGGGGGGGAGGGGGGGCTATGATCAGCAGAGCCAGTGGTCCAACCATGGTGTTCCTTCCCTCAAGGACAAATAAAGTAAAAGAAACTTTAACGCGGCTTAAAATGGGGCACTAATCATTGATAGATGAATCATTTTCCATCGAGGACACCACCATTGTTCAGTATTCATCAGTTTTAACCTCTGCAGCCCAACATACACACACTGCACTGTTTTCCTTGACAATGGAATTTCAAATAGTTTGTCTTCCTCCATTGGCTAAATCCATCATAACAATATAGTCTTGAGTTTACAAATTAAAAAGAAAAACTCAACATACATGTGAATCACCTTCCACTTACATTAACAGTCACCTCAAAAGTGCTGTTTTTGTCTCAGATGTTTCACGTCTTATACAATTTTATTGCCTCTGAAGTTAGCCAGTAGTATGCATAAGCAATCCATCAAGCTGTCTGTCAATTTCTAGCTGAAGAACAAACAGTAAAGAAGGGACTTCTTTTTGAGGGGTGTGGAGGGGAGGATTGTAGAATGTTACATTGGCTAATATATTATACACTGTCGAGCCAAAGAAACTGGTACACCTGCCTAACAGCCGCAACGATGTAGGAGATTTGATGTTTTATCAGATTCCTGGTATTCATGGTGCACTCGGTAAATGGTCATACAGGAAAAACCCCACTTCATTGCTACCTCAGAGATGCTGTGTCCCATCGCTCGAGCACCAACTATAATACCATGTTCAAACTCACTTAAATCAAGATAACCTGCCATTGTAGCAGCAATAACCAATCTAACAACTGCGCCAGACACTTGTTATCTTATATAGGTGTTGCTGACCGCAGTGCCATATTCTGCCTGTTTACTTATCTCAGTATTTGAATATGCATGCCTACACCAGTTTCTTTCATGCCTCAGTGTATGTGTGATCTAAAGATTCCATTCCCATTCTCTCTTTAGGAACCTTTTCGTATTTTTGTGCCATTTTAACAATGAGAATTGTTACAATCAGGAATAACACAATAAATACACTCCTGGAAATGGAAAAAAGAACACATTGACACCGGTGTGTCAGACCCACCATACTTGCTCCGGACACTGCGAGAGAGCTGTACAAGCAATGATCACACGCACGGCACAGCGGACACACCAGGAACCGCGGTGTTGGCCGTCGAATGGCGCTAGCTGCGCAGCATTTGTGCACCGCCGCCGTCAGTGTCAGCCAGTTTGCCGTGGCATACGGAGCTCCATCGCAGTCTTTAACACTGGTAGCATGCCGCGACAGCGTGGACGTGAACCGTATGTGCAGTTGACGGACTCTGAGCGAGGGCGTATAGTGGGCATGCGGGAGGCCGGGTGGACGTACCGCCGAATTGCTCAACACGTGGGGCGTGAGGTCTCCACAGTACATCGATGTTGTCGCCAGTGGTCGGCGGAAGGTGCACGTGCCCGTCGACCTGGAACCGGACCGCAGCGACACGCGGATGCACGCCAAGACCGTAGGATCCTACGCGGTGCCGTAGGGGACCGCACCGCCACTTCCCAGCAAATTAGGGACACTGTTGCTCCTGGGGTATCGGCGAGGACCATTCGCAACCGTCTCCATGAAGCTGGGCTACGGTCCCGCACACCGTTAGGCCGTCTTCCGCTCACGCCCCAACATCGTGCAGCCCGCCTCCAGTGGTGTCGCGACAGGCGTGAATGGAGGGACAAATGGAGACGTGTCGCCTTCAGCGATGAGAGTCGCTTCTGCCTTGGTGCCAATGATGGTCGTATGCGTGTTTGGCGCCGTGCAGGTGAGCACCACAATCAGGACTGCATACGACCGAGGCACACAGGGCCAACACCCGGCATCATGGTGTGGGGAGCGATCTCCTACACTGGCTGTACACAACTGGTGATCGTCGAGGGGACACTGAATAGTGCACGGTACATCCAAACCGTCATCGAACCCATCGTTCTACCATTCCTAGACCGGCAAGGGAACTTGCTGTTCCAACAGGACAATGCACGTCCGCATGTATCCCGTGCCACCCAACGTGCTCTAGAAGGTGTAAGTCAACTACCCTGGCCAGCAAGATCTCCGGATCTGTCCCCCATTGAGCATGTTTGGGACTGGATGAAGCGTCGTCTCATGTGGTCTGCACGTCCAGCACAAACGCTGGTCCAACTGAGGCGCCAGGTGGAAATGGCATGGCAAGCCATTCCACAGGACTACATCCAGCATCTCTACGATCGTCTCCATGGGAGAATAGCAGCCTGCATTGCTGCGAATCGTGGATATACACTGTACTAGTGCCGACATTGTGCATGCTCTGTTGCCTGTGTCTATGTGCCTGTGGTTCTGTCAGTGTGATCATGTGATGTATCTGACCCCAGGAATGTGTCAATAAAGTTTCCCCTTCCTGGGACAATGAATTCACGGTGTTCTTATTTCAATTTCCAGGAGTGTATATCACCGTGCTACAGTTCATTGACACAGTACGGATACAAAATACTTCTGTTACCAAGCACAAAGTTGCAGATGAACACTTCATGGAAATTATAAAAATTGATGATGGTTATACCATTGTCTCGGAAGTGCTAGTGAAATACAGAATTCCAGTGGAAATCACAACTCCGTTGACATACTAAACCTAGAGAACGTTGAATTCCAAGTTCCAGTATAATATTTGGATTCTAAGTCCAGATCACAGAGCAATCAATATCAAAGAGCAGGTCCTCTGCAGCATAGCACTTCCTGGTTGTGGAGCAGAACATAACACAATGAAACGTCAGTAGTAGTGTTAAATAAGGCTCCATAGTTAACGGAGCCAGCGGCTGGGTTCACTGTATATTCTGGGTGGCCAGTTGCTGAGTGTTATGGGTGGCCAGTCGCTGTGGTTTGAAGCATGCGTGCGCAAAAGTGGCCTGTGATGCTAGCAGTGGGCCGCGCACAGAGAAGTACTACCAACAATGCGTCTCTCGGCCACATGTAATAACATACTGCTGCTCATTGTGGAGATTTAAGAGTGGTCGATATCACACCCCTTCCCCTAGTGGAAGCGGGGAAGCATCTGCTGCGAGTATACGCCACATCCAAAGGGTCCTCCTCTGAGGTGTCAGCATCGTTGGTGATTCAGGACGTAGGAGCATATGTACAAAAACGCCATGGCCGAGGGCGAAGGTTGTATGGTGTGGACCTCAGCAGTGGAGCCAGGGTATGTCTCCATCTTCATCCAGAATTACTCGTGATTGGTGACCAGGCGACATCTCATAATCCGGGAAGGGCAGCCTGTGGGTCTGGGGTAAGTCGCTCTTGTTGTGGTTTGGTGTTGGTCAGCTGACTGTGGGCAAAAGACATATGTTTGCACTGGCTGGGTGGCTTGGGATAGGATGGGAACTAGACGACTGGTAATGATGGTGTCGAGAGGGAAATGGAAAAAAACGTGGGAAACTAGTCAGAGACAAAGTTGATTTGCATGTCGCAGAATCTCCCGGTCCGGAAGCTGCGCCCTCAAGACCTTCCTGCTCCAGTGCTGAACGATTGTTCCCAAAATCCAGGTTGGTTGTCAGCCAAATCATTTTGCCCACACCAAGGTGCCAGGGTGAAACTTGGAAGCAGGCAGTGGTGATGCTGGCTATGGCGTCAGCATGAGTAGGCTCAAGAAGGTCTGGGGCTGCTGTCCATGTAGAAGTTCCACTGGACTTTTGCCTCCGATGGGTGTGGACCTGCAACTGCTCAAAAAAAAGTTAGTGAAGCATCGGTGGAGTGATTGTGGAGGTATTCTTCATCTGAATTTTGAAGGAGCGGTCCATCCTCTCAGCTTATCCATTAGATTGTGGATTAAAGGGGCATTGGAATGTGGTGAATGCCATGCTAGGCACAGAAAGTATGAAACTCTTCACTACAGAATTGTGGACATTGTCAGTTATAAGCACTTCCATCAGTCCTTCAACTTCAAAAACTTTGATGGTATTGGTGGTTGATGTAGCACTGTATCGAACAGTGTACAATAATCTGGAATAAGCATCAGCCACTATCAAGAACATGGCATTAAACACTAGTCTGGCTAAATCAATGTTGTGGGGCTGCCTGCTGACTTTGGCAGGAGGGACACGTTTGGGTGAGTCATTCAATCTCCTGGTTCAAGCCTGGCCAGTACGTGATCCTGTGAGTCAGGAGTTTAGTTCAGGATACCACCCCAGTGACCTTGGCGCAATAGTTGCAGGATGTGCTGACATAAAGAATAAGGACTGACCACCTGGGAGTGTCCCTCATTTGAAATGAGTAGAATTACTCTGTTGATCAACATGAACTTATGGTGGGCATTAAAGAACTGACAGAATGCCACAGAAGCCTTAGGAAGTTGTTGTTCGGGCCATCCATGAAGTATGTGACTCCGGACCTGTTGGAGTACCTCATTGTTACTGGCTGCATCTGTGACTGACAAGCTGGCGATGGGAAAAGAATCTGTGGTGGCTTCTGCTTCTTCATTGATATGAAAACACAGAATTTCCTCTTTGTTGAACCCTGGATTGGGTCCCCATGGAAGGCAGGAGAGGGTATCAGAGTTGGCATGTTCAGTCGTGTTGCGGATGTAAATGTCATACTGGTAGCACACCGAAAATAAAGCCCAACACTGAGGCGGTGAGCAGTCTGGTCTGGAAGCTTTGCTGCTGGATTGAATAAGGAGATCAGCGGTTTGCGGTCTGTGATGAGGTGAAACTTTGTGCTAGAAACAAAAAGTGCAATTTCTTTAATGCAAAGATGATGGCCATTGCTTCTTTTTCTATTTGGGGGTACCTGCGTTGCATGTCGCAATGTTTTCGATGCATAGGCTACAGGGTGCTCAGAACCATTTACCTCCCTGTGTGCTAGGACCGCTCCGACACCTGTATCAGATGCATCCTTTGCAATAACTATCTGCTTTGTTGGATCAAAATGTGCGAGGCAAGGGGCCATCAATAACTGGAAGGCACACTTGCAAGCTTGGTGTCCACTGGAAAGGCACACCTTTTTTGCATAACTGGGACATGGAGGCAGTTTCTGTTGCTGCTGTGGGTAAGAACTTTCTGTAATATGATATCTTCCCCAGAAGGGAATGAAGCTGCGTAAGTGTTGTTGGTCTGGGAAGTTTGAGTATGGCTTCGACATGTTTATTCAGTGGACAAATGTGTGAGCTGGATATGATGTGGCCGAGGTACTCAGTCTACTGCTGGAAAAAACAACATTGTTTTTTTCTGCCTCCCTTAAGACACTGAATAAAGATTTCAAATTGTGAAAGTTTTCCTCCATGGTTCTCCCTGTTACAATGATTTCCTCTAAACATTAATGCACCCATCCACTTGGAGTACTGATTGTTCCAAAAACTGTTGAAAAATGGTGGGGGTCCTTCCATTGTCAAACATTAAGCATTTCAAATGATGAAGCCCATGCAGCATGTGAAGTGTAAAACTGTTGAGATTCTGCATCAAGGGAAGTTGTGGGTATGTATCTGTGAGGTCTATTGTATAGAAAAAGTTCCCAGCTTTTAATTTTGACAGTAATTCTTCTGGCTTAGGAACAGGACATGTCCCAGTCTCTAATTGGGCGTTGACAGTTACTTTCTCCGATGGCTTTTCCACTTGACTAATGGGATAGCCCATTGACTGGAAGGAATAGGTTCTAGAACTCCAGTTGCAGTTAGTGTGATCCAATTCTTCGTTTACTTGGTCTCTGAGAGCTAACAAAATGGTGCGGGCTCAAAAGTACTGAGGCCATTAATTATGTTTCAGTGCCAAGTGTGCCTCAAAATCCTTTGCAGTGTTGAGTACTGGGGTGAACAGGTCCTCAATCCTGGCAATGTGTCTCTAGGATAGAGTACGGAACATCATCAGATATCAAGTTGGCAGAACTGTGTATTGAAAATCCAAATTTCTGAAAAGAGTCCAGTCCAAACAAGTTCTCAGTGGAATCACTGTTAATGACTTGGAAGGTAATGTGGTGGGTGACATTATGATATGTCGTTAGCAGTTCGACTTGACCACGTACTGGGATGGTATGTTTATTGTATGCCATTAGATATCTCTTTGTTTTTTGCAAGGCAGAAGCTCCAAGTTTCAAATAGATACTGTAATTCAGAATGTTTATGGCTGTGGCAGTGTCTGCTTGTAATTGAACTGGTTTCTTTGCCATTTGCACTTCTACAAAAGACTGTTGGAGGTCTCGTGATGGTCTACAGTGGCTACCAGATAAACATCCATCTGTCAGATGGGAAGTTGTCTTGCCTGACAGGACTTAATGACATACAGAAGCTAAATGGCTGTTGAAAGAACAGTGTTGGCAATAGGCCCACCTGTCAGGACAGTCTTCACATCGACGTTTTTTAAAACAATCTGGACAAGGCAGCAATCGTTTCGGTACCCAGGACCGGTTTGATCGGCTCGAGCGGGATGGAGGATGTCGTTGTTTAATATGTTAATGCTATGGCATCCCACCTGTACTTTGCTATGTCCAAATTGCCACTAGTGTGACCATTGGCTGCCGGCTCAGATGTGTTTACAGTAATGGCTGCTATGTCGATCCACGACTCTAGTTTCTTGCTTGTTGCTTAGATCACTTCGAAGCTTTGTGCTAAGTCCAAAACTGTGTCTATTGATGGGCCTTTACGTGCCTCATGCTGGAAATCTCTGTCAGGAGTACCCTGGATGATCATGTCCCTGATCATTTCCCCCCTGCGGGTTCGGGGGTTAGAATAGGCCTGTCGTAAGAGGCGACTAAAAGGAGTCTCAACTGTTTCGGCCTTATGTGATGGTCCCCTCTCGGGTTTGACCTCCATCTTTCTAAATTATTCCGAAGAGCGAGCCAATTGGGGAAGGGCGCCTTACATGGTGCACTGTATCCGTCGTGAATTGACACCTTTAGCCGGGTTTTTCGTCGTTGCAATGGTGTCCCGCTCATTTTCCATCTCTTGGGCGAGGATACGTCCCTGGGTGCGATTACCACACTGCACTCTGCAGTGTTGCTTTTAACTGTGACGACGACCTTGGACCTTCTTGCACCTAAGATCCAGCACGGTAGCCAGTCCGTTGTGGTGGGGCCGCCATGTACCCTGTTGGTTGTAGCCCCCTGACAACACAGGGATCGCTCTACTGATGCCTGCGCCGTTAACTCCCCACGTATGCCAAGGAGTAGATGCCCATCTCCCTGGGGCATCGGGACTCCCGGCAATGGCCATCTTGCCAGGTGGCGTTTGCTGTGGCTGGGTGGCGCCCGTGGGGAGGGCCCTTGGTCGGAGTAGGTGGCATCAGGGTGGATGACGCACAATGAAGCGTGGCACATCTTCTCTTGCTGGTGGCCAGCCACCAGCAGTCTCTAAGCGTTCGAGGGCCCATTTTAAAGGTAACGTTTATGACCCCAAATCGTTCCCCTCCCTCGCCACACCATGGGAGGAACGAAAGGCATTGAATGACAGTGAGACGTATTCGCCCAGATGTCTTGTCTGTACCAGAGCTGATGGGGAATCTTTTCTATCTGTGAAGCCTCAGTTCTTTGTAGAGCATTTAGAGGACAAGTATGGGGAGGTGGAGGGCTTGTCCAAGATGCGGTCCGGATCGGTGTTGATCGGCATCCTCCGCCCAGTCGCGGGCCTTGCTCGCTTGTACTAAGCTGGGGGATGTCTCCGTCACTATCACGCCCCATAAAAGTCTGAATATGGTCCAGGGCATTATCTTCCACAGGGATCTCCTTTTACAGTCCGATGACGAGCTGCGCGCCAACTTGGAGCGCCGAGGTGTCCATTTCGTCCGGCGCGTCCACCGGGGTCCGAGGGATCATCAAGTTGCCACCGGTATTTCTAGTGGCCATTAATGGTCTGGGTGCAGCCATGGGGTCGTCAGTGTCTCCTTCTTTGTATGCCGATGACTTCTGCATCTCATTTAGCTCCACGACTACGGGAGTCGCCGAACGCAGGCTGCAAGTCGCCGTTCACAAGGCAGCATCATGGGCTCTGACTCATGGTTTTCAGTTCTCTGCAGCCAAGACTTGAGTTATGCACTTCTACAGGCGTCGGACGGTCCAACCTCATCCTGAACTTTACCTCGACGGCCACCTGCTTGAAGTGGTGGACACTTGCCGCTTCTTGGGACTCGTGTTTGATGCCCGGCTCCCATGGGTTCCTCATATTACTCAGCTGAAGCAAAAATGCTGGCGGCACCTCTACGCCCTCTGCTGCCTGAGCCACACGTCTTGGGGTGCAGATCGCTGCATGCTGCTGCGATTGTACAGAGCCCTTGTGCAGTCCCGGCTTGATTATGGGAGCCTTGCCTATGGGTCTGCATCACCCTCAGTGTTGAAGTTGTTGGACCCCATACACCATTGTGGGGTTCGGCTTGCAACTGGCGCTTTTCGTACCAGCCCCGTGGATAGTCTACTGGTGGAGGCCGGGGTTCCCCCACTGCGGATTCGCCGCCATCGACTGCTCACCGACTATGCTATCCACGTGCATTGCTCGCCAGGCCATCCCAATCGTCGCCTGCTTTTCCCTGCAATGGTCCTCCATCTGCCCGAACGGCGATCTAGGTCTGGGCTTTCCGTAGCTGTCCGCGTCCAGTCCCTGCTGTCGGAACTGGGGTCATTCCCTCTTCTGCCTCCCTTCCGGGTCCGTGCACCTACGCCTCCCTGGTGTTTGTCCCGGCCGTCCGTCCGTCTGGACTTGGCACAGGGACCCAAGGACTCGGTTCCGCCTGTGGCCCTCCGTCGCCGTTTTCTTGCGCTCCTCGCCTCATTTTCGGACTGTGAGACTGTCTACACTGATGGTTCCCTGGTTGATGGTCGCACTGCCTACGCTTTTGCTCATGCTGCCCATGTTGAGCAGCGCTCCTTGCCAGCTGGCTGCAGTATTTTTACTGCAGAGCTGGTGGCCATATTGCGCGCTCTTGAGCATATGCGTTTCTGCTCAGGTAGGTCCATCGTCATCTGCAGTGACTCCCTGAGCAGCCTTCAGGCCATCGACCGCTGCTATCCCTCTTCTCCTCTGGTGTCATCTATTCAGGAGTCTGTTTCCGCCATTGCCCGTTCTGGTCGTTCGGTGGTCTTGGTTTGGATGCCAGGTCATGTTGGCATCCCGGGGAACGAACGTGTTGACAGGCTGGCCAAAGGGGCGATCGACGCCCCAGCTTTGGAAATCGGCCTCACGGCTCGTGATCAGCAGCTGGTGTTGCGCCGTAAGGTGCTTGGGATGTGGTCTGCTGAGTGGCGAGGCATGACAGCGCCTAATAAACTGCGGGCTGTCAAGGAGACGACCGATGTGTGGCCCTCCTCCCTGCGGTCTTCTCGCAGGGACTCTGTTATCCTGTGTCGGCTCCGCATCGGCCATACATACCTGACGCACGGCCATCTTTTGCGTCAGGAGGATCCCCCCCCCCCCCCCCCCCCCCCCCCCCCCTGTGTCAGTGTGGGTCCCGGCTGACGGTCGCCCACATTTTATTGGAGTGTCCCCGACTGCGCACCCTCCGGCAGTCTTTTAATCTCCCGGGCACTTTGCCTTTGGTTTTAAGCGACAATGCCTCCGTGGCTGATGACGTTTTACATTTTATCCGTGGTAGTCCTTTTTATGGTTCCATTTAGGGAGGTCCTGCTCCTTTCCCTTTGTGTGTCTCTTGTCCTCGAGTCTCTCGTATTTGGTTGCAGATTTTAGTGTGTAGTCGGTTGGTTGGCTCTTTCCCTTTTTTGTAGTCGTGGTCAGTCAACCAGTCTCCGGCCGTCTTCTTTTCTTCTGTTTTTCTTTGTCTGGTGTTCATCTGTACTCTTCGTGTCTGTAGTGTTCGAACCGCATTTGTGTTCTTTTAGGGCCTGGGGGGAGTCTCCTACCCCTTGGGGTTTTACTTGCTTCATGCATTTATGTCTCGCCTGTTTTTGGAATGGGGGACTGATGACCTTAGCTGTTTAGTCCCCCCTTAAACATCCCAACAACCACCACCACCACCCTGATCATTTCTTCTTACTTTTATGGGCAACAAAATGACTCTTTTTGTCCCAAACGTTTTGCCATAAACCTTGCAACTCTGCGGCCTATTCTCTATGAATCTGGGTTGGCTGTTTCTTGCATTAGTAAAATGCCACCCTGAAGGAAATAACATGGGTATGCCATTGGTAATATTTAGTTAGCAACAAACGAATATTGAAAAGGTGAGCTCTGAAGACCAATTTGTACAGTAGCCAGTAAATCTCAGGTTTTGGTCAAGACAAAAACAAAGATTTCATGAGGCTGGAATCAGTTACTCTGAATGTGTGGAAATGCTCCAGTAATTTGTAGGCTTCCCAATCCTGTAAAGCCTCATCAAAGTAAGGAAAAGATGGCACTTGCTGAGTTGCTTGAGACTGGAGTTATCCTTGAAGAAGTGTTTGGAGCATGTTCAACAGCAGTTTCTGGTTCTCATCCTGCTGATGAATAAATTGTGTGAGTAGAACTTTCAAAGTAGATGGTTGTTGGCTCATCACCATTTTTATTGTCTTATAACCAGGAATAACACAATAAGTATATCACCGTTCTACAGTTTATTGACACAACACTGAAATGAAATAATTCTGTTACCAAGAACAAAGTTGCAGAGGAACACTTTATGGAAATTATATAATTTGATGGTGGTTGTACCATTGTCTGGGAAGTGCAAGTGAAATGCAGAATTCCAGCAGAAATCACAAGTCCGTTGACATATCAAGCATAGTGAATGTTGATGTCCAAGTTCCAGTGTCACATTTGAATTCTAAGTCCAGAGTGCAGCCAGATCAACATCGAACAGCAGGTCCACCACAGTGTAGCTCTTCCTAGTTGTGGAGTAGAACATAGCACAATGAGAACTCACTTGTAGATGTCAGTAGCGGCGTTAAATAAGGCTCCGTAGTTAATGGAGCTGGTTGCTGGGTTTGCTGTATATTCTCAACGGCCAGTTGCTGAGTGTTATGGGTGGCCAATTGTTGTGGTTTGAAGCATGCACACACGAAGGCGGCCTACAATGCTAGCAGCAGGCCGTGCACAGAGAAGTATGCCGCTGTTCGGTGCAGAGATTTAGTAGCGATGAATACCACAAGAATAATTCATTGTAGTGTTGAGGCATTGGGCAATAGGTAGGTACATATACAAGGTGTCGAAAGTTGTAGCTTAGCTTTTGGAAAAACCATTCTTCAGAGTAAACAAACTCTGGAGAATGTTATTGTCCAAAAGCTAAATTACATGTTCCAAATCTTGTTTCTGTGCCTGTCTAGTTGTCCAACACCTCAGGTGTGAATAGTTATCTTCACTCACCTCAATTGTATGTGTGCCACCCAGGACTTTTCTGTCTCTTTCTCCTTCTTAGAATCCTGCTATCAATACCCTCCACTGTCCTTTCTTCATTGTGTACCACCCAACATGTCTGTCCCATAACTTGCCCCCAGATCCAACATGAACTTTTTTAACCTCCACCTGTTTCTTTCCTCTCTCTTCCCATTCCATACACTTTTCATTTTAGCATAATGTGTGCTACAGGATATCATTATTTCCCCCAGTCCAGAAGAGAACAGTGGCTGTGCATGTATAGGTTTGTTAGCTCTGTTGAAGAACTTTGTTCAAAATCAAACAATGGAAACTCCAGGTAGGAAAATAAACAGCGTAGTGCTGCTTACCGTAAAGAAGACAAGAAAACCTCCACTGCCGGCCGGAGTGGCCGAGCAATTCTAGGCACTTCAGCCTGGTTAGTTAGGTTTAAGTAGTTCTAAGTTCTAGGGGACTGATGACCTGAGATGTTAAGTCCCATAGTGCTCAGAGCCATTTGAACCAACCTCCACCTGTTCCTTACCTCCCTCTTCCCATTCCATACACTTTTCATTTTCCCCCAGTCCAGAAGAGAACAATAGCTGTGCATATGTAGGTTTGTTTGCTCTGTTGAAGAACTTTGTTCAAAACCAAACCATGGAAACTCCAGGTAGGAATATAAACAGCATAGGAAAAGTACTGCTTATCATAGAGAAGACAAGACATGTTGCAGATATACACAGTTAAAAGACACTCACACGTAGCTTTTAGCGACAGCCTCATTGGCAAAACACACACACACACACACACACACACACACACACACACACACCCCTCATGATCACCGACTCCAGCATCTCGGACTGCCTGAGATACTGAATTTGGCAGTCATGTGTGTGATGTGTGCTTGCTTGTGTGTGTGTGTGTGTGTGTGTGTGTGTGTGTGTGTGTGTGTGTGTTCTACTGACGAAGGCTGTGGCTGAAAGCTATATGTGAGTGTCTTTTAATTGTGACTGTCTGCAACTTGATGTGTCTTTTTTATGGTTTGCTTCAAAACCATTTGTATTGTAGTGCATAAATATGTGATTTTAAAACTGGCATGGTTGAAACTAAGCCAAAATGTTAGTTTTATGTTTTCTCTGTTTTTCAGATCATGAAACGTATTCAAAAATCCTGCCAGCAATATCAGAAAACATAACCCAAATGACAGTTGTTGACCAATTTTATTTAAACCTTATAAAAGCTGTATTTTTTAGTGCCTGGAAAAATGAAAATAAGAATACAGAACACATACTGTCATTTGTGAAGATGCTTCTACCATTAATTGTGAGAGTTTTGGAAGAAGGCACAACATCTGCTGCAGATCTGGTCATACTACCAGAATTGATAAATAATTGTGCTGACAAATTGAACTCTTTAACTGAGTTGAAAGTTTTGAAAGGGACACAATTGTGGTTCAACTTTTGTCGAGTTTGTTTGAAATTTGGGCTACAAAATGAAAATGAATATCATTCAGTGCTACTTCCACTTCTCACCAGGTTCATCAGTGGCGTCTATGAAGAAAACAGCAATTCTGCTGAGGCAGTTACATTATTCCAAATGACTGTATCTCATTCAAGATTTCTCAGTGTTGTCCTTGGCAAAACTCAGGCAAAGGGTAAGGGCTTGGCTATCTCTAAACAACTTTTATTTTCAGCAGTTTTTCTTCTGGAATAACTTTGATTACATATTTATTAGGTAACCTTGTGAGACTGCTTTTGATGCTAGCAACAAGAGCACCATCTGTCATGCTTCCAGAACATGTACCTGTCCTTTTGGGAGCATATGGTGCAACGTTATCTAGCACAGACCAGTTGATTTTGCAGGTAATATGGAATATTCCAAAGCTCAAATTTCCTTGCATTCATATTTTGTTCTGCTCAAGATATTTATGTCTTAAGAAAATATGTATGTGTATCAAATGAAGATGCAGTCAAGAAAACTAATGAACTGTTGACCTGAATTAGGGGCCAATACTTAACACCAGGAGGCAAAATGTACAGTACTTCCAGCAGGCAAATAAAAAGAAATTTAAAGGTAAAAGGAACAAATTGCTTAGCTTTTGGAAATAATAATTCCTTCATCAGGAAGAAGAGAGGAGTATGTTAGGTAACGTAAAACAGGAAGGACATGTGAATGCCAGCCGGTGTGGTTAAGCAGTTCTAGGCACATCAGTCTGGAACAGCGCGACCACTACGAATCCTACCTAGGGCATGGATGTCTGTGATGTTGTTAGGTTAGGTTTAAGAAGTTCTAAGTTCTAGGAGACTGATAACCTCAGATGTTAAGTCCCATAATGCTCAGAGCCATTTTGACATGTGACTCAGACCGAAGGATGGGAGGGACCCACCTGTGATGAGGACAAGGATAGACAGGGAGTGTGAACCCTTTTTCACAATACAGGTGGGTCTGAGGAGAATACGTCCTTGATTTGAAGGAAAATTCAATCTCACCTCCGTAAGAAAGAAACTATTAGTTCCAAAAACTAAGTAATGTTTTACTTTTGGATGTGTCTTATTGCTGAAAATACGTACATATAACTTAAATGCTAAATCCTGCAATAACATGTTGTAATCAGACATATACTCCAAAATAACCATAAATTTAACAGAAAAGTGAGGGGACCTTAAGCCTGACTTGAAGTTTTCTATGCTGCTTTCTGTTAGTACAAAGCACCTCCAGCAGAAAGGTGCCAAGTGACACGTTGTGGTTCTCATACGATTCTACAAACCTTTAGAGTCCATTGTCAGACTTTCCTTTTTCCCTTAACTCTTTATGGTCTCTCTTTCTTTCAGCAACTAAGAACATAAATTTAAAGAAATTATTGAGGAAAAAGAGAAGCATTTGCTCAGTACATACCTTTACAGTAATGAATGGAGCAAGGTCTTTTCCTTTTTTGTCACAATGTCTGTGGCTTTCAAAACATCTAAAATAGTTCCTTTGACAGGAGAAGGAGAAAAGGCAAGTGGAAGGAAAAAAATGTTCATATGTTAAATGGAAGAAAAAAGCCACTCAGAATACCAAATGTACAAGTTGGAGGAAAACAATATTTTCTGTTCATTTTTTACCATATCACTTGTCCGTGGACATTTGGTATTCTTGCCAGCTGTATTCTTGCTGTTATATTCATAATTTTATACTCAGTAATCTATTTGCACATCCACAACCATTGCTTTTTCTAGCCTGTCATTCACTGATCACAAGACCCATCACATTGCTCTGCTTGGTGCCTTCTTTTTTCTCCAGTATGAAAAATGTTGTCCATAATGGGATGACAATTTAAATGTTTATTATTCATTGACCAATTTCAATTTTTTTTTTTTTTTTTTTTTGAACTTAACAAAACACAGATAGGATAAAATGTGTAACATGTATAAAAATATCAAACTGCTCTATATCAAGATAACTTGAGATAAAGCATAGTACTTACAGTCCTATAAACTCTGTCTAATGTGGCATTCTAGAGTTGTTGATTGTACTGATAGATATCACCGTCTTTCTTGCATGATATTGTTGACGTTGACATTGTAATTCTGTCAGAGACAGCAAAGGACTTGGAAGAGCAGTTGAACGGAATGCACAGTGTCTTGAAAGGAGGATATAAGATGAACATCAACAAAAGCAAAACAAGGATAATGGAATGTAGTCAAATTAAGTCAGGCGATGCTGAGGGAATTAGATTAGTAAATGAGGCACTTAAAGTAGTCAAGGAGTTTTGCTATTTGGGGAGCAAAATAACTGACGATGGTCAAAGGAGAGAGGATATAAAATGTAGACTGGCAATGGCAAGAGCATTTCTGAAGAAGAGAAATTTGTTAACATCGAGTATAGATTTAAGTGTCAGGAAGTCATTTCTGAAAGTATTTGTATGGAGTGTAGCCATGTATGGAAATGAAACAAGGACGATAAATAGTTTGGACTAGAAGAGAATATAAGCTTTCGAAATGTGGTGCTACAGAAGAATGCTGAAGATTAGGTGGGTAGATCACATAACTAATGAGGAGGTATTGAATAGAATTGTGGAGAAGAGGAGTTTGTGGCACAACTTGACTAGAAGAAGGGATCGGTTGGTAGGACATGTTCTGAGGCATCAAAGGATCATCAATTCAGTATTGGAGGGCAGTGTGGAGGGTAAAAATCATAGAGGGAGACCAAGAGATGAATACACTAAGCAGATTAAGAAGGATGTAAGTTGCAGTAGGTACTGGGAGATGAAGAATCTTGCACAGGATAGAGTAGCATGGAGAGCTGCATCAAACCAGTCTCAGGACTGAAGACCATAACAACAACAACAACAACAACAACAACAACAACAACGTCGACGTGATTTGTCGCCTTCATCAACTGCTACCTGAGACTGACTGTCAGATGGGATGTGATCATAATTAATACCCTCAGCCTCACGACTCCCTCCACAGTCAGCTCCTGGAGGCACTGCCCTCAAGTGTCCGAGCTGCTCAATGCTCTGTGCAGTGTCATTCCTGCTGCCTGCCCACTCCGTCTGTTGTCCATTCCTGCTTTCTTCCCACTCCATCTGAGATTCACAGCCACAGACAGCACCTTCTAAGGAACATTCACCTGATACTCCATCTGCGCTTCTCTCCTTGCTACCTTCCCACTCTGTCTGTAATCTGCTGCTGGAAGCACTGCCGATGAGTGTCCGTGCTATCAAACACTCCATCTGATGTCCATTCCAACTACCTTCCCACTCCGACTCTTGCATAGCATTGATGTTTTTGTGATCTGATGTCAACATTTATTGTAGTGTCATTGGCATTGAGAAACAGCCAAAATTGCTAACATTAAACTGTTCTCCATGGTCTGATAAAATCCCTGTCAGATACTACAAACAATTTTCACCTGAGTTAATTCACATTTTAACCACTTTGTACCATAGATCATGGGAACAAAAGATCTTCCCAGTGAAGGAAGCACAGGTCACACTTATGCACAAGGAAGGTAGCAGAAGTGATCCCCGAAACTTCTGTCCAGTCTCATTGATACCCATTTGTTGTAAAATCCTAGAAGATATTTTGTGTTAAAATGCAGTGAAGTATCTCAAACAGAATGAAGTCCTTCCCATGGTTCTGAAAACATACAGCTTGGTAAAACCCAACTTACACTTTTCCACTTTATTCCTTTAAATGTAGACATATTGATGTTACTCAAGCTTACTGCAACGAGTAACCGAGGACTTTCGTCCAACTGGTTTATTGTCGTATTGTGAATACATAGACCTTTCCATCACAGTATTTCATATGACTGACTTTCTCTTCTATCAAAAATCCATTCTTTTTTTCTTGTATGACATTCTTAACATTTCTCCAAGGAAGGCCTCTACTTGAAGCATTTGTGGGACAATGTACGGCGCTGGGGTCTCTCTGCTGCACCTGTGCCGACATCACAGCAACTATTACTGTGTCCGCTACACTGCACAAAGTCCAACGAATACCTCAAACAGAAATTATGAAACACAAGCAGAAATTTAATCTCTTACATGTTATGTAATAAGTAACTAATACCAAAATCAAAACTTTATTTTATTGTTACTCATATTACATCAAACTTAAAATATTAATATTTACTCATTCATATTTAGTGTTGAGAGTACAGAAATGTTAAATCAAAGAATACATTCATGGGAAATACCTTAAACTAAAACCCTCACAGATGCTACTCCTACAATTCAGCAAATGTAATACTATTGACTAATTAACTATATACATAGAAATAGAGAAACTTTAATATATACAGGGCGTCTCTCCTTGGAGTCATCAGGTGCATTTTCCTGGGTGTTTCTGGCAGATATTCACAATTTCATTTTTGCAACGTGTATGTAAACTCAACCCAAACAAATAATGCTCATCATGTATTTCACGTGATGTCCAGTGTCAACAGAAAGCATCAGTTTGTATCCCATTACATACAAAATTATTTTTAAATTTGAATTTTGTATGGCCATTCGACAGAGTGGACCCAGATTAGTCTAATGCAATACTGTATTCATTTTATCGATGTGATTAAACAGGAATAATAAAACACAAAGAATAGCGAATATTTCAGCACTGGGATGACTGCCCTGGCCTGCACAGATTGTTACAAGCCAAGCATGCAGCACTACTGATTTGATGCAGTATTACTGTTCGTTCTTCAAGTTTTACTGTCCCTTTGAATGCATTTCAATAAAACGAATATCACCTAATTTGGAACTACTCTTTCCGGTGGGCATATTTATTTCTTTTTTAAAAATAATTTTGTTTGTAACGGAAAACAAACCATCATTTTCTGCTTACTCTGGGTATTGTGTGAAAGATGGGATGAGCATTATTTGTTTGGGCTGACTCCAGCTACACAGTGCAAAAACAAAATTGCAAATATCTGTGGATACACCAGAGAAAATGCACCTGACAGCTCTCTTAGGAGAGAGATCCTGTATGCGTACATATGATAGTGGAAAAACCCATTGTTGTCCAGGTGTTTGTTTATAGCTGTGCATCCCATGCCCGTACCAGGCAGTGCCTGGCTTTGTATTTAATGTTTATGATGTCATATCTCCTGAACTACATGTTGTGCAATGATATAATTCTGTAGAGACGTGTGTGGATATTGTCTGCAAAATGTTTTGTGAATAGGGTTAGTAGGAACAAAGTCATAAATTTAAACATAATGCACCATGCAGCAGTTTTTCATGTTTCTCACTGTTTATGATGTCACATCTCCTGAACAGGTTTTGTACATTGATATCGTGTTTTAGGTACACTCCTGGAAATTGAAATAAGAACACCGTGAATTCATTGTCCCAGGAAGGGGAAACTTTATTGACACATTCCTGGGGTCAGATACATCACATGATCATACTGACAGAACCACAGGCACATAGACACAGGCAAAAGAGCATGCACAATGTCGGCACTAGTACAGTGTATATCCACCTTTCGCAGCAATGCAGGCTGCTATTCTCCCATGGAGACGATCGTAGAGATGCTGGATGTAGTCCTGTGGAACGGCTTGCCATGCCATTTCCACCTGGCGCCTCAGTTGGACCAGCGTTCGTGCTGGACGTGCAGACCGCGTGAGACAACGCTTCATCCAGTCCCAAACATGCTCAATGGGAGACAGATCCGGAGATCTTGTTGGCCAGGGTAGTTGACTTACACCTTCTAGAGCACGTTGGGTGGCACGGGATACATGCGGACGTGCATTGTCCTGTTGGAACAGCAAGTTCCCTTGCCGGTCTAGGAATGGTAGAATGATGGGTTCGATGACGGTTTGGATGTACCGTGCACTATTCAGTGTCCCCTCGACGATCACCAGTGGTGTACGGCCAGTGTAGGAGATCGCTCCCCACACCATGAAGCCGGGTGTTGGCCCTGTGTGCCTCGGTCGTATGCAGTCCTGATTGTGGTGCTCACCTGCACGGCGCCAAACACGCATACGACCATCATTGGCACCAAGGCAGAAGCGACTCTCATCGCTGAAGACGACACGTCTCCATTCGTCCCTCCATTCATGCCTGTCGTGACACCACTGGAGGCGGGCTGCACGATGTTGGGGCGTGAGCGGAAGACGGCCTAACGGTGTGCGGGACCGTAGCCCAGCTTCATGGAGACGGTTGCGAATGGTCCTCGCCGATACCCCAGGAGCAACAGTGTCCCTAATGTGCTGGGAAGTGGCGGTGCGGTCCCCTACGGCACTGCGTAGGATCCTACGGTCTTGGCGTGCATCCGTGCGTCGCTGCGGTCCGGTCCCAGGTCGACGGCACGTGCACCTTCCGCCGACCACTGGCGACAACATCGATGTACTGTGGAGACCTCACGCCCCACGTGTTGAGCAATTCGTTGGTATGTCCACCCGGCCTCCCGCATGCCCACTATACGCCCTCGCTCAAAGTCCGTCAACTGCACATACGGTTCACATCCACGCTGTCGCGGCATGCTACCAGTGTTAAAGACTGCGATGGAGCTCCGTATGCCACGGCAAACTGGCTGACACTGACGGCGGCGGTGCACTAATGCTGCGCAGCTAGCGCCATTCGACGGCCAACACCGCGGTTCCTGGTGTGTCCGCTGTGCCGTGCGTGTGATCATTGCTTGTACAGCCCTCTCGCAGTGTCCGGAGCAAGTATGGTGGGTCTGACACACCGGTGTCAATGTGTTCTTTTTTCCATTTCCAGGAGTGTATATTTCAGCAGCATATGTCTATACTGCCTGCAAAATTTAGTTTGAATAGACCTAGTAGCAAAGATGTAATTAATTTCTAGGTCATGCATGATGCAGCAGTTTTTCACACATCTTATTTTTTATGATGTTGTATCTCCTGAACTACTCTGAGCTAACAAAAGTCATGGGCTATCTCCTAATATTGTGTTGAACCTCCTTTTGCTCAGTGTAGTGCAACAAATAGACGTGGCATAAACTCAACAAGTTGTTGGAAGACTCCTGCAGAAAAATTGAGCCATGCTGCCACTGAAGCCGGCCATAATTGCAAAAGGTTGCCGGAGCATGATTTTGTGCATAAAATGGCTTCTTGGTTATGTCCTCTAGACATTCAATGGGCTTCACATTGGGCAATTTTTCTGGAATGTTTGTCAAACCAGTCTTGAACAGTTATGGCCTGGTGACGTGGTGCATTGCTGTTTGGGAACATACGATGTCCATGAATGAGTGCAAATGGGTTCCAAGTACCCAATCATAACCATTTCCAGTCAATGATCGATTCAGTTGGATCAGAGGACCCAGTCCATTCCTTGTAAACATAACCCACATTGTTACGGAGCCACCACCAGCTTGCACATTGCATTGTTGTTAATTTGGCATTGTGGAGTCTGCACCACACTCGAATCGTACCATCAACTCTTACCATCTGAAATTGGGACTTATCTGACTAGGCCACAGTTTTCCTGTCAACCGATATTGTCATGAGTCCATGTTGTGCCATTAGAAAAGGTTCTCATGTCAGTCATCTGCTGCCATAGGCCATTAACGCCATATTTCACTGCATTGTCCTAATGGATATGTCCATCTTACATCTCAATTTGATTTCACCACTTTCACACAGTGTTGCTTGTCTGTAAGCACCGACAACTCATTGCAAACGCCATTGCTCTCGGTTGTTAAGTGAAGGACATTAGCCAATGTGGTGCCTGCAGAAATAATAAATTATAACGCCATGCCTCATTCATTGCTTTTACTGCATGAACAGTGGAAAAGAAGTAAGTTATAATCATTTTTTTTCTTTCTTTATTTCTGAAGGTCAACTGTCAGCAAGAAAAAATTTCGTGAAGGTTTGAAGTAATATGTAAAGTTTGTTGCAAGTCACTAAATGCTCTCATTCTCAGGTACGGGAGTAGTAAAGTCTGGGAATTCATGCGTCACTTCTGTTTCACACACACGCAAGGGGTGTTCAATAAATAATGCAACTCATCTTTTCTGAAAGGAGGTCAGGACTCTCAATACACCATATTATTCCCCACATTTTTGCTGCAAAACCCTATTTTTCAACATAATCGTCTTTCAGGCTAGGGAAGATCTGGACAGGTTAAGGAGGGAGAAGGGCAAAGAGAGGTGGGAAGTGGCAACAGGTAGCAGAAGGAACAGGCCTAGAACTAAGTCTGACAGTTTTGTGGTGAATGTCAAAAATAAGTTTGACCTGTTGCTTCAGTTAGAAACTGATGAGCCTCAAGCAGAGGTAGGTGTATACAGGACACAACAAACTTTCAATAGGAAATTGAAAAGGAATGTAGGAAAGCCATCGAAAAGGAAGAAAGTTTTGTTGTTAGGCAGTTCTCATGCCAGAGGTGTAGGCCAACTTCTGCAGGAGGAATTAGGACCAGAATACCAGGTCACAAATTTTTTCAAACCAGTGCTAGTCTGGATCAGGTGACAGAGGATTTAGGTTCACTCTGTAAAGGATTTACCAGGGAAGACACCGTGGTTATTGTGGGAGGGCCAGGGAACAGCATCGACAGAGATCCTGGGTACAGTATAGAGTGTGACCTGGTAAAGATTGCGTCGGCATCGAGACACACCAATGTTGAATTTGTATCTGTCCTGAGACGCCATGACCGGCCTCATTTGAACTCTTCTGTTGGGAGAGTTAACTTGGAGTTGGAACGGCTGCTTGGTTCGGGTGCGGGGGCTCATATTGGTGTGGTTCCTGTCGATTCTCTCAGTAGGTGGGACTATACCAGGCACGGCCTACATCTCAACAGGAAAGGGAAGGGGAAACTGGCTGGGGTAATAGCAGGAAATTTAAGGGGGGGAGGCACTGCCATGAACGGTAAAATACCAGTGGTTACAGGTGTTGGAGCAGCACCTTTTTTAGGATAGGTAAGACAGAAAGATGTCAAGTTCTACGAGAGGTCAGGATTGAAACAAATCTTCAGTTTAGGAAAGAAATTAAACAGTACAATTCTAGCACATTGGATCATCAATCACAGCTGTCAATTATAAATTTTCACCAATCATCAGAAATTTTATCTCCACCAAGTTTTATCTCAGTCCTAGGTAATTCCATTGATGAATTAAAGTCACCCAACCCAGTTGACATAATCTGCCTCTCTGAACACCATGTGACCACTGGTATAGCAACTAGGCCTAAGCACAATGAGAAACTCAGACAGGAAAGTACTGCAAATGTTAGAATAAGGAAAGGTTCTCATAAAAGTATAATTAAAAATAATGTAAGTATATTTCATCAAAATATTGGGAGTTTAAAGAATAAAATAGATGAGCTTCTGGTTTGTTTAGAAGATTTAGAAGCTGAGGATGAAATAGATATACTATGCCTGTCTGAGCATCACATTGTTACTGATATGGATAAGGTAAATGTAAGTGGATATAAGCTCTCTGCACATGCAATGAGAGAAAATATGGAGAAAGGAGGAGTTGCCATATATGTCAAAAGTTATCATTGAGCAAAAAGTATAGAAACAAAAAAGTTTTGTGTAGAGAAACATATAGAAGCATGTGCCTGTGAGCTTAAATTAAATAAAGGCACATTTATAATTGTAACTGTATATAGGTCCCCATCAGGAAATTTTCATCTATTTCTGAAAAATTTGGACTCCTTGTTGTGCTATCTGTCAGACAGGGGGAAGCAAATTATTATTTGTGGGGACTTCAATGTAGATTCTCTGAAAGAGGGTAATAGGAAAAATGACCTTGAAGTATTACTCGGTTCTTTCAATTTGACACCCGTTATTGATTTTCCTGCTCGGGTGGTAAAGGATAGCAGCTCACTGATAGATAACTTCTTTATAGACCAAGATAAGTTTAATCAGATAAATGCTCAGCCTGTTGAGAATGGTCTTTCTGATCATGGTGCACAGCTAGTTACAATATATGACATAGCTCCATTCGGCAATACTAAACAGTCCTCCAAAGTAGTACATTCAGTCAACGATTTAACAATTGCAAATTTCAGGGAAAGCCTACAGCAGTTAGACTGGGATGAGGTGTACCGTGAACCTGATGCCAATTTAAAATATAATTTATTTCATGACATTTTTGTAAATGCATTTGAAAACTGCTTCCCCAAGAAAATAGTTAAATATACTTGTAAGAAACCTTGTAACAAACCATGGCTTACTAAGGGTATAAAAATATCTTGTAACCGGAAAAGGGAAATGTATCTGACAGCAAGAAAGAGTAGTGACCCAGAAACTATCAAACATTATAAAAACTACTGTGTTATATTAAGAAAAGTTATTAAAAAATCCAGAAGTATGTGTATCATGTCTGAAATCAGCAACTCTGATAATAAAATTAAAACAATTTGGAATATTATTAAAAGAGAAACAGGTCAACCAAGAGCACAGGAAGACAGTATTACCATCAAATTGAATGAAAACTTTACGAACAAAAAGTCAGAAGTTGAAAATATTTTTAATAATCATTTTCTAAATGTTGTGGATATAGTAGGATCCAGGTGTTCTTTAGAAGATGCTAGGCTGTTAATGGAAGAGGCCATACCTATGCAATTTGATACAATTGAAATCTCACCCACTTCTCCCTCTGAAATTAGGAAAATAATAAACTTGCTTAAAAGCAAAAACTCACATGGAATTGATGGCATTTCCAGCAAAATACTAAAAACTTGTTCTCAACAGATAAGTAAGATTCTCAGCCACCTGTGTAATAGCTCTCTGGAACAGGGCATTTTCCCTGATAGACTGAAATATGCTATTGTTATACCTTTGCATAAAAAGGGGGATAGATCTGATGTCAACAATTACCGTCCAATCTCCCTTCTAACAGCTTTATCCAAAATTTTTGAGAAAGTAATGTATTCAAGAGTAGCTTCACATATCTGTAACAATGAAGTACTAACAAAATGTCAGTTTGGTTTCCAGAAAGGTTTTTCAACAGAAAATGCCATATATGCTTTCACCAATCAAATTTTGAATGATCTGAATAACCGAAAACCACCCATTGGGATTTTTTGTGATCTCTCAAAGGCTTTTGATTGTGTAAATCATGAAATTCTGCTAGACAAGCTCAAGTATTGTGGCATGAGTGGGACAGTGCACAAATGGTTTAATTCGTACCTAACTGGAAGAGTGCAGAAATTTGAAATAAGTAGTTCTCATAATATGCAAAGATCAGCACATTCTTCAAACTGGGGAACTATCAAGAATGGGGTTCCACAAGGGTCAGTCTTGGGTCCTTTGTTGTTCTTAATATATATTAATGACTTGCCATTCTATATTCATGAAGAGGCAAAGTTAGTTCTCTTTGCTGATGATACAAGTATAGTAATCACACCTGACAAACAAGAATTAACTGATGAAATTGTCAATACTGTCTTTCAGAAAATTACTAAGTGGTTCCTTGTAAACGGACTGAATTTTGATAAGACACAGTATATACAGTTCCGTACAGTGAATGGTATGATGCCATTAATAAATATAGACCTTAATCAGAAGCATATAGCTAAGGTAGAATATTCCAAATTTTTAGGTGTGGCCATTGATGAGAGATTAAATTGGAAGAAACACATTGATGATCTGCTGAAACGTTTGAGTTCAGCTACTTATGCAATAAGGGTCATTGCAAATTTTGGTGATAAACATCTTAGTAAATTAGCTTACTACGCCTATTTTCACTCGTTGCTCTCATATGGCATCATATTTTGGGGTAATTCATCACTGAGGAATAAAGTATTTATTGCACAAAAGCGTGTAATCAGAATAATAGCTGGAGTCCACCCAAGATCATCCTGCAGACATTTATTTAAGGATCTAGGGATATTCACAGTAGCTTCTCAGTATATATACTCTCTTATGAAATTTGTTATTAACAACCAAACCCAATTCAAAAGTAATAGCAGTGTGCATAACTACAATACTAGGAGAAAGGATGATCTTCACTATTCAAGATTAAATCTAACTTTGGCACAGAAAGGGGTGAATTATACTGGTACTAAAGTCTTTGGTCACTTACCAAATAGTATCAAAAGTCTGACAGATAACCAACAAGTATTTAAGAAGAAATTAAAAGAATTTCTGAATGACAACTCCTTCTACTCCATAGAGGAATTTTTAGATATAAATTTAAAAAAATAATTTAAAAAAATAAAAAAAAATAATTAAAAAAAATTTTAAAAAATAAAAATAAAAAACACAAAAAATGAAAAATTTGTTATATTAACTTAAGTATGTTGTTAAATTAACTTAATTATGTCATGTATTGGAAAATTTGACACGTTCCACATCATTACGAAATATCGTATTCATGATCCATGGAACTTGTATTAATCTAATCTAATCTAATCTAAATCACCACCTTACTGAAAGGGGCTGTATGCCTGCATGGTACCACTCTACTGGTCAACGTCACAGCCAACGTCTTGCTGCATCAATAGCTTCCCCATCATCTATGTACTGCTTCCTGCAGAGTGCATCCTTTTATGGCCAAATAGATGAAAGTCATAAGATGTGGATGAGGAAGAACAGTCCAGTGAAATTTTGTGAGCTCCTCTTGGTTGCGCAGACTTTTGTGAAGTCTTGCATTGTCATGGAGGAGGAGAAGTTTGTTTGTTTTGTGGCAATGAACATGGTTTCTTCGGTTTCCTGACTCTAACACAATACACTTCAGAGTTGACTGTTGTACCAGAAGGGAGGACATAAAACAGAATAACCCCTTTGGAGCCTCAGAAGACAGTCGTCGTGACATTACTGCCTGAGGGTGAGACTTTGAACTTTGTCTTCAGAGGAGCATTGGTGTAGCACCACTCCATGGATTGCTGTTTTGTTTCTGGTTCGTGGTGGTAAACACATGTTTCATCATTTGTGACAACATTGTTACAAAATTGTTACAATCAGCCTCTTAATCTGGAAGCATTTCCACATAAATGCTCCATCATTTCTGTTTATGTCATCTGTTAGTCGGTGAGGAACCTAACGGGCACACATCTTAAAGTACCCCAACTAGTGGACAAATGTGTCAGTGCAACCAACAAAGACTCCCAGTTGTGCAGCGAGGTGTCTGAGTGTGATCTATCGATCACCTTGAATGAGAATATCCACACATTCCAACATTGCAGGAGTCACAGTTTTGTGTGGGCAGTCAGCACTCGGGAGATTGGATAGATTTGTGCAACATTGTTGCAGTGATGACAGACGTCTTGCCCAATGACTCACTTTTGTTCACAGCCAGCTCTCTGTAGACATTCTGCATGTGATCTGGCTTTCCACCAAAGGAAACTCAATATGCTCTACTTGGAATACACCACCATTACAGATGCCATTTTGAAGGCTACATATATCACCACCACCTATCGGAACTTGGTGAAACTATAGGGGATGAAGCAGGGGTATTCCACGATGTCCCACAACAAATTCTGCATTTTGCAACCATAGTTGACCAAGAAAAAAAAGTGTTTCTTTTCTTATTGAACACCTCTTGTACATACATACATCCATTTTTGTAATATATGGATATCACATAGCCAGAAAGGGTTCAATAAAGAATTTCGTTAATGGAATCAGTCTCGTGAATGTAATTTTTATAGACAGAAATTGTCTTTTGTAATGCACTACACATGTATGTATTCATTCATTCGGTTTCATCATTAAATTTTACAGAATACTTTTTGTTCTCCCATGAAGTAATTGTCTTATCCGTGTCATTAGTTGAATAACATATTGTGCAGAGTCACCTGGAACATGGGCATCTGAACTACACAGGTAGGAATGTCTAGTATTACCTTCACTCTAGCAATCCCCTTTGCCTAAACCTCTGTTAACCTATTCCCAATGCCTCTCTTTACCTTTCCCCTTCTCTCCGCTATCCACATGGCTCTTTACCCACCCAGATGAAGTGCTGCTTTTTCCCACCACTCTTCCTCCTCCTTTCCCATCTCTCTCTCTCTCTCTCTCTCTCTCTCTCTCTCTCTCTTTCTTTCTTTCTTTCTTCCTTTCTTTCACTCTTTCCCCCTCTCCCCTCCCTTCCATCCAACTCCTTCCCCTTTTCCACACCTCTCCCTTATTCTTTCTCATCCCTGTCTTCCTCTTCTTCCCCATTTCCCCCCAATTGCCTTCCTCCACTCTCCCTCCCCGCCCCCCCCCTCTCTCTCTCTCCCTCTCTCTCTCTCTCTCTCTCTCTCTCTCTCTCTCTCTCTCTCATATGCTATTGCCTTTGAACTCCTTTTGTCTTGTTGTGCAGTCACTGAGTCATCTGTCAAATGACTAGCCTTGCTCTCTTCCACTACACCCTCCTTACTTTGTACATCCTTTCTAACTTCCCCTCACCTCCATCAGCCCAGACAGCCGCTTTCAATAATCCATCTTCCCACTGCTGTGGGAGTGCTGATTTGTGTGTCTGTGTGGTTGTGTGTCTGTTGCGTGTGGTATTTCTAGAAAAGAGCAAGAGCTCTAAAGCTAGTGTGAATACTGTTTTCATCTGTGCTTCAGTGCTCCACACATCAAGTCTGCTATAGCTGAGTTGTTGCCATTCACCTATTTTGCGTAAAAGTACATTTTGATTTATACAATTGCTGTGTGGATCTCTGTATCTTCAGAATTTACCAGAAAACTGAATAGATATAGTTGAAGCATATTTTCTGATTTGAGTCAGGATGTTACTCAACAGCTATTTTTCATTTACTTGTAAGTTTCTGATCTGGACCATACCACTCCCTGACAGAGCTCTGAAATTTGACTTCAGTTTCTTTGCTTTCAACATATACATTTCCCTTTCCTCCTCTATAAGTGTGCATAGCTTGAAGGGATTATAGTTTATTCATCACTTATTCTACAATTCCTCACTTGGGCATTTATGGTATTTACATAACAGAAAACTCTCTCTTACTCATCTTCATAATCTTTGGATTGTTGTGTTTCACCCATCCTTATCAACATTTATGTATATGTTTGTCAGATAGACTCCAAAATAAATGTCTCATACTATAGAGGACTGCATGCTGAAGAAATCTTTTGGGACAGCTTGAAACTTTGCTGGATTAACATTTGAACACATTTAATTTTCCTGTCCGATGTCAGCTTTAGAAGAATAGAACTATAATTTTTATTTCTGTATGTTTTCTACATGTGTTCCTTTGTTTATGCTCTGTCTTCTGATTATTGATATTCCAATCAGGATCTGTGTAGTTATTATCCTAATTATGTCCATGTTCTTTAGTGTTGTAATTTAGTGAAGCAATAAGTGTGGCAATAGGAACACTTCTTGTTCAGTAATTAAATAAATTGGTTAACTTATTGGCCTTCCAGTAAACATGTTGTCAGTTATTATTTTGTTGTGTCATCTTCTAAAAGTTATTACTTTTCACCACTCCTAGTTTATGCTGTGCAACTTGTTGCCATTTTGTGTGTTAGGTGGATGGGGTGATTATACATAGTCCAGTCACATTAGTGTGATGACCTGTCAAAAGCTTGAATAACTACTGGTTGCAACAAGGACCTGAAGAAAGAGTGCCAGGGAGGTCCTGGAAGGTACCAATAGGGATGTAAAGCTGTGCCGACTCTAGTGCCATGGCAGCTGTACTAGGTTTCATAGTTGAGGACCCATGGCGCAAACAGCTCGATCAAGGTGGTTCCATTGATTCTCCATTGGGTTTTAATTGGGGGGGGGGGGGGGGTTGGTGACCAGGGGAGTATGTTAAACTCATCCTCGTGTTCTTTGTACCACACATGTACGCTGTGTGACACGTTGCATTGTTCTGCTGGTGTATACCATCATGCCAAAGAAAAACAAATTAAATATAAGGTGGACATGGTCCCCAAGGATAGGTGCATATTTGTGTTGATCAATTGTGTCTTCCACAATGATTAGATCACCCAGGAAATGCCATTAAAACATTCCCCAGATTATAACCGTCCTTCCTCTGGGCTGTATTCTTCTGACAATTGTTACAGGGTGTTTACCATCTGTCTGGTGGAGTATAAAACATGATTCACCTGAAAAGGCAACCTGCCGCCTCAATGTGGACATCCAGTTGCAGTAGTGGTGTGCAAATTCCAGCCTTCATTGCCAATGGACAACAATCAGCATGAGTGCTCAGACTAGGCACCTACTGCAGATGCCCATATGCAGCAATGTTCACTGAGCGGTTGTTGGGGAGACACTGTTGGTAGTATCTAGGTTCCTCTGGGTGGATGTTCAGTTGCTCAACAATTGTACATCTATTTGCCCATACACATCTCTGCAGTTCATCAGTGACCTTTGGTGCACCACAGTTACCTCAGCACCAGTTTTGCATTGCACCATTTTGCCAAACACCGCATACTTCAAGCATGGCAGCAAGTTAACAATTTACAAAGCTAGCTGTTTGAGAAATGTTTCCACCATTGGCCCGAAAGCCAATAATCATACACCTTTGGACCTCAGATAAATCTCTCTGTTTTTGTGTACTGACAATGACTGCACTGTTTTCCACATACCGTGACTTACTTTATATATCTTCCACTACTTGTGCTTCCATCTGTGAGTGGTTATTGCATGCTGATGTTGAACACAGGCAGTTGTCACATTAATGTGACTGGATCATGTACATTTTGCTGCATGTATAGCTGGTTTGTGGTGGTAATTTTCCTCAAGCCCATATTATTTATCAAAGTGAATATGTACTGTTGTTATATTCTGTGTGTTCATTCAGTTGTTACAGAAGTATGAATCGTCAGGTGTGACACTTGAGAGATGCCAGCCATATTTATGGGGCGAGGCAGCAGTGAATCATTATAGTGTGAGAGTCCAAGGTAGCTCATCTCTTTGGCAGCAGCCCCATGCCAATCAAGTGCTAGATATGTTGGATTCTGCTGTTCTGCAGACAACAGTTTCAAGATTTCCCTGTGAGAGAGATGTACAGGTAAGATTAATACTAACAAAATGGCTCTGAGCACTATGCGACTTAACTTCTGATGTCATCTGTTGCCTAGAACTTAGAACTAATTAAACCTAACTAATCTAAGGACATCACACACATCCATGCCCGAGGCAGGATTCGAACCTGCGACTGTAGCGGTCACTCGGTTCCAGACTGTAGCGCCTAGAACCGCGCGGACATTCCGGCCGGCTTAATACTAACAGGTGCATTTGTTCATGAAGTTAACTGTTCCTTTTTTTTTTTTCTTTTTTAAATTTTTTGTAGCATTGTGGCACAAGCCATAGGAATTTAATATTAAAGATGAAGTGTTTGTAGTGACAGTGAACTGGAATAATTTTCAATTCAGTGTAACTTATAGACTTTGAACCTTTGCTTTCAGTTGTTAATAATTAAACTTTAGGAATGTGCACATTGTTTGTGTAAGAATATATTATTTTTATGTTCGTTTCAGTGGTCTGGTATTTAACTTTATTTCATTGCACATTTTCAATTGCATCTTTTGTCTACAGCCTTATTCACCCATCGAATGATGATGTACAGTGTTTATGACACTTTACTCATTCAGAAAGAGCAAATTTAAATCTCTGTCAAACAATTCAGGTTTAGGTTATATGTCATTTTCCATTATTACTTACATGTAATGTCAGTATGTGTCCCTAGACAAATGCAGCTAATTCCCTTCCCAATCCCTGTCCAATTGAAGCACTTGCTCTACCTCTAATAACCTCATTGTTGCCATGTGATTCCTGTTGCTGAAGTACTCTAAGAAGTGTACCTGGTCAGATACACTTGTATGGTTACGATATTAATTGTCACTGGGGGGGAAAAAACACACACTGTACGCAGAACAATACACAAGGATGTGGTTTAATAGTTTATATGTATGACTTAGAAGTTCTGAGGGTAAGTACCAAGCTATGCACTTAAAGGTTCACATCTTATAATCAGTTGGTTCAGCCCTTTTTCTGTCTTTTAATGTGGCTTTAATCTCTAGTACCGCAGTTCTTACTGTGTTGACAAAGCAGCTTGAACTGTGGTTTTGATTCCCAAATAATCGGAGAACCCATCTGAAACTGACTGAAGGAGCTAATTCACCAATCTGTGGAAGGGAAAAAGTCTCTAACAGAAACAGTGCCCAATAAAGCAGTGGGTGTCCAACCTGTATTTTAGCTTGATGACCATATTTTTATGAGCTATTTGCTCATGTGGGCAACATCATACCTTGTTTTCCAAGAGTTTTGGTTTTTTTCCATGTACAGAAATATTGTATGTGTATTGGATTTATCAGCAACATCAAATGAGAAGGAACAGCTGTGCCAGTAGGAGGTAGCTATTGAATTATATTCTGGCACGTAGTGATTGAGAGAACACATATTTAAAAAATCAACAGTTGGAAGGAATTTGAGAAATTATTCAGATTTTTGTAATATTTGTTCCTCTCAGTCAGTCTGCTTTTGAAAGATGAATCACTCAACCTTTTTATTACTTCCTTGTGCCCTATCATTTTTGCTATTATTTATATATTCTTTAAATTTAATACTATAAAATATCAATATGTTTGCTTGTCAGGTTTTAAATAATATGCATCATGACGACTCAAGTATTTATGATCCTGCATTTATCTTGCCTCTGTTGAGTAAGTTGCTGGCTCCAGAATCGCCAGTAAGACCACAAAAGGTCATTCACAGTGATGCACTGGCATTAGTTCTTGCTGCTCTTGGGAGTGAATGTAACACAACTAGATCAGCAGCTTGGCATGTAATTGGACAACTCTACACACATCTTGAAGCTACCAAGTAAGTTTTAAGAAATATCAAATTTCTCTGTTGCCGTCTTTATATAAATGAAACTCATTTTTCACTGTAATATTATTAATGTATGCTAAATCTTGGGGAATGTATTACAACGCCAAACCGAAAGTTGTGTTGATTAAACAGTCAGTCATATTGCACTGTATTAAAAGCAGTAAGCACTTGGTTCTTATAAAGGCTATAAATCGGAAAGTTACCATAAAGTTGATTTTCATTTTTTACCAATTTTGCAAAAGAAACATAGTATTGTGAAAGTACTATACACTGTTGATGAGAGAGACTGCTTCACAACATTGTAAAGGTGAAACACCCTACATTTTCATCCCAAATGCTACAAATATTTATTTGCACAAATTAATTTTTGAGTTTAAGGACTCAAACTCCTGTAATCCATACATTTATTATTTTATCATCTAAGATGCAAATATTTGCACAAGTCATGTGACAGATAAAATCAAATCTCAACCACATTCATATTCAGGTTAAATCCTTCAACTTCACCCAGTAACTGACTTGACCACATTGCCTATTTGAACAAAATGCACCCACTTTCCTGTAAGTGCTTGAACAGGAAGACATCAGTTGGCACGTGGTTGAGTGTGTGAAGGTAGTATCTGCAAACATCATTGATTACTGTGACATACAGTTGTGGTGGTACTTGTCATTAATTTCAGCCCTAGTCACAGTAACAGTTGTAGTGAAGTAATTAACTGTTTCATAAGAAGAGTAGAACCATTTATTAATAAAATGATTTCAACATCAGATTGAGCTATGTGTTTTGATGGGGTGAATAACTGTTGATGAAAACTCGTGGCTAGGCATCTGCCACACCACAGTTGGTTTGGGCTCGTAGAGCATTATTTATTATCATTTACTACATCTTTTCTTATGACCAGTGTACTCTTTCTTTACTGACTGTGTTAAATGATTGGGTGTCTAAATAAGATGGCATTGACATTTCATTGACTGTATTAATCTTCAGTAACAGTCAAATATGTCGTATCAAACAGCACTTGTTAATTTCTATAAAACCAACCTTCACACCACATAAGCAATTGTTGTTAGTCTGCTATCACTGTAATTATATATTTAGTCTGGCCATACACATTATTCAGTTCTGATCGTGATACAACACAGTTAAATTCTGTAATCTTTCCCAAGCCCGTATATTTGTCGTGACAGCCAACACACAACTCATCCTATAGCAACCAGTTCTATTACCTATTATCAGCTGTAGGATTCAACAACAGTGCCAATTATTCTAAAATGCTTAAGTTGAATAAAAGAAAAAATACTTTATATAACCTCAGGGTGCTTAAATTTTGTAATGCACATTTTTTGTAATTTACGTAAAAAATCTAAAATAAAAGGAAGACTTCTTTATGTGGGAGATTTCTGCCACATGTAGAGTGTTACTTTTCATTTTATGTGACCATGTACTGGCAAACAGATATCATTATATATATTTTTTAGTTATATAGCCATGGATAAAGCATAATCTCACATATCTGCAGGTTCTTGCCAGGAATATTTATTATTACCATCTTGAAAGTTTTGCAAGTTTAACAAATATGTAAGATAACACCCTTAGAATGTTGTTTATTTTTTGTTGCTATATTTCCAGTCATTGATATAACTTATCTTTGTGCCTGAGAGATTAGTTGACTTCAGAAATTTGTTTCATCAATATTTTGTAGTCTGTGGCATATTCAGGATTGTTATATCACTTCTCTTTTCTTTTTCCGTAATGTTTATCATATTTGAAACTTTGTCAGGAATTTCAGTTGCAGATATTTACATAATTTTGCAATGATAGCTCCAGTACATTATCTTGTTTTCACGTATCTTGTAACTTTGTAAAAATATTATGCCTTCTTTTTCGTGTTTTGTATGTCTCTCACAAAGAAGATGGGAATCAAAGTAAATTTTTTGTACATTGTAGCTTTTCTCATTTTACAAATAAAATATGTTTCACTTTTTTCCTGTAAGAAAAACACAGTCACAGCTAGTTCCTTTCGCGTTTCACAATAAGTCATATAACAAATATCCTTTCAGATTGAGATGCAATTGGCATCCGAATGTTACAGGAATTAAAATCATACACTTTTTTTTCATTTTACAGAAATGTTAATAATGGTCACAGGGAATTAGAACAAAATGGCAATATCTTCTCACAGTCACTGGCCATTGGTGTAAGGTGTCACTCTGGTGTGGCAGTGGTCCCATCTAAACAAAATACATGTTGTCATGTTGCTCTAATCCCTGCTCGTTGAACATTAAATATAAAAATAAACATTTTGTTGTTATTTCATAAAATTATGATGTGTTAAAACTCTAATTATATCTTCAAAGAAATATCTTCCTTACATAGTTGACAAAGATAACCGTGTGATAAAAATTCTGGCACATTACACATCCCTAAAATGTGAAAGAACATATCAAAACAGCAAACTAACTTCTCTACCATGTGTCCTCATTTACAACAACTCATGTCATCAAAAACTAACATATAGAAGAAACAAAAATTTTCTGTATCTGTACATACTTCCCTCCAGTTGGATTAATGTCTACACATAAATTGCAGACACTGTCAGAAATTAATATTATAGTTTACTCTCAAGGAAATATTTAAAATGACTGATGAAAATAATGCAAAGAAAAATGTGGCATAAAAAAAAGCATAGTTTCTTACACAATAACAGAAAAAAACATTGTATGACTATTTAAGTTGTTTACTTACGTATTAGTGTGAAATAATAAAGCAACATGTACAACAAACATTAGAATATCTTACTTTTGCAATTGCTTGTGTATGATTAGTGGAAAAAAGTAACATGTGAACACATTACTTAAAGAAAAAAAGAGCGACAGACAAAGTGGACAGTTATCAAAATAATGAAAGAATTAGTTTTACATGCACAAAAGAATCACCAATTTTTGATGTTTCACACACAAGTGTTTCCTAGTGCAGTTTTATGCAGTGACAAAAACTTGATTAATGTCTATGCATAAATTGCAAACACTGTCAGAAATTAATATTATAATTTACTCTCAAATGGCATCTCATCCAATTCTGAAAATTACATCTGTGTGTATCCCAAATAGGGAATTGCATTACTGCTGGATTCATTCATGTCTTTCATTGGTAATTACTTTTGAAGAGGATGGCAAAATTATTTTTAACAAAATAAGAAAAACATCTGACATTGTGTATAGTTCACTAAATCTGACTATCAAAATAAAAGAAAGAAAGAAATAAAACGTTACTGTATTCACTGTGTTACTCCTTGCATGCACTATTTCATCGCTTCACCAAATACATAAATCAGTGCTAGACTGTAGAGTTTGTAAGCTGAATGAAGCATGCGTTGCTCCATTGATGTCACAGTCTGTATAATAGTATTTTGATAATGTTGGGTGTGTCAGGCTGACAATGTCTGTAATGCATGAGGAACTGTTTAATGTTTCAGATGACTTTATAATACTTCCTGGAAAAATCATCATTAATTAATAAATTAGCATTAGTATCTCTCTTGCTAAATACACTATATGCTTTTAAAATGGGAAAATATGTTTTGTTATTGTTATTGTACATCTTCTCAAAAGAAGTTCATTGGTGAGAGTTTTCATGTGGAAATTGTGACACTGAGTCTTTCTTTGAACAGAAACTGTTTTTAACTCTCTCTGCAATTCTGCAGGTTTTTGGTGTAGTGTTGCTTTTATTAGCCACTTGTTTCTTCTGTAAACTCTTATCACCAGTTTTGTAAAGGCCTTGTCACTACTGCTGTGGAGGCCAAGTTTCCACTGTTGTTAGGGTAGCAAGTTCATGAAATGGCTTCTGGTGCAGTACACCACTAGGGCAATTTCTCCCTGCCACTATTACACAGCTATGCCCGGGGTCAGGCAACAGGATAGGAGAACAAAGGTTCTAAAACACTCCAACAAATTAGGTAACATTGTCACACAAATGCATTAAAAAGGCTTACTTATGTTTGTGATTAGTTGAATGATTAAGTCTGCAATGCTGCATGTAATATTACACAAAAAAGGCCCTCAATGGCTTAGTGCAAATAGTCATAGGTAAATTTCACAGTACATAGTAAATGCAATTTACAACTGTCTGTTCACTTCTAAGAGTTCACTGAATGATGTTCCCTGTCTAAGTCAGCCCTGGACAATGATATGTAACCAAGTAGGTGAGACCTGCTCTCCTACCTTCAGAGTAGGCTTCTGTCCGCTGTCTCCAGTCATTGGTGAATTGTACTTGGCCACAATTGGCTGCGGCAAAGTCGATATCTTCGTCTTCAGTGCCGTCTTTGTCACTGGGGAAGTCGCGCAAGTGGCAAGTCTCTCTGTCACAAGCACAGCTTTCTTCATTGCGCCTGTGGTGCTTGTGCCCTGGCTGTATCTTGTTCAGACGACGTAGCAGTTTCATTGAACAATTTTTATGATTATTTCTTTACATTCTTTCTATGGAGGGGTCATTATCATCATTAATAGTCTATGACACTATGTCTCTTCTGTGAAAATGAGGCACAAGTTTAAAGCCAATCAAAAGGAAGGTACTTATTTTAATGTAGAAATAAGGTCATAAATTGAAAATGCTGGATGGAAAAGACAGTTCCTTTACATGCTTATTTAATTTTCTGTTTATCAGATAAGTGAACTTCAGCAAATTAATAACAGGGTTCTGTGCTAGGAACTGTTCGATCATCACCAACTCACTAGAGAAAATGGGCTGCAACATGTGAAGATAAAGCACACACAGTTTTCAGTACACAATTCCTGCAGAGCCAGCTGAAGGACGTTGACCTGCTAACATCCTCAAGAAAAAAAACATAAAAATAAAAATCAATAATATACTTTGTGCTTCGTGACTCCTGTAGTTATGATGCTGCTTGAAAAAGCTGTTATTTTTTGTCTCCTTCTTGCATAAGAGTGTCACAATACATCGAACTCTTCAAACATGTTCATGTCACATAGGAGTAACTCTGCAGTATTATTTGCATCATATAATTAAATATAGTCTATTTTTTTCAGCTTTGGTAAGGAGCGCCACCTATGGCTACATCTGCTGGATGTCATTCGCTGTGGTGCTGCGGATATCATGAAATCTGACAAGAGTGACACTGAATTTGTCACTCCAAAACTTTCATGCATAGTGTCAACATTCCTCGCCAGGGCTTCACTATTAATTTCTCAACCACTGCATCCTTTGTATCAGCCTTTGCATAATTTCATTCTTGCCAAACCTTCGTTGTACCTGTTGAGTATCCCTGAATTCCTTCCACTTTTTCATAGTTCTGATCTTCAGCACAGGTAAGAATATTAATCTTGTTGACAGCACTATTATATTGTATTTGAAACAGAGCAGATGTGTGGAATTCAGTGATATAATTTCAACTGTTGTTAAGAAAACATTTAATTCAATAGTTGTTTGTTACAAGTTTCTATGTAGTATGCATAGTATCCTATTTATTACTGGTCACAAATACTGCATACCAAGTAGACATTACATGCGATACTGTTTGCCTTCTGTGCAGGTTATTTTATAGTTACAAATTAAAACACTGGCCACTCTTCTACGGCAACATATTGTTAAATAAATGCTATACAACAAGGTAAACTACATAACTTATTATCACTGCATAGCTAATCACAAATTGATTTTCATTCCCTTTTTTTTTTGTCACGTGTTTGTCTTATGTAATAAATCGTACATCCTCTAATAAATGTATTTAGCGAACAATGGATTAAAAACAGAAGATAGTAAACACAATAACTGCACACACCCAGAATGGGAATAAAAGCCTTCACAAACAAGTTTTGTAACAGTGAGGTCCTGAAATGGAACAAGATTCAGATAGAAAACATACAAACGTAGTCATTGAAAACTTAACACACAAATGTTTCAATCCAGTTTCCAAGTATGTTTCAGTATTTTTCTACATTTTTTCATCTACAATTTTTATTCCTGAAACTTAAAAGACTGTGATATTACATAACAGAGCCAGTTTCTTTCGTTGCCATAGTCAATGTACTCTACAGTGTGAATTATTTTCTATTGGAACATCTTCCTTTGAACCATTCTCATATGGACAAGAGGCATTAAGTTTCAACTGCAAAAGGTGGACCATCATTAAACTAATAAAAATGTTCCAACACATTTCAGAGTCATTGATTCCCTTTCCAATAGTTTATGACAGGTTACTTAATATACTAGGTAAGTATGTACACAAGGCATTACTTCAATCTCTTGCATTAATAAGGCGGTCATTATGAAAATTGTTGGTGCATCTGCAATTCTTCTCTTGTCAGTCAGTCAGTCTGTAGTTTTGTGTATACATATTTAATCTCTCTTTACAAATTGTGGATTCAGTTTTTTTTCTACATGATACTACATGGTAAAAATCAAACAATGGAAAATCCAGGATGGAATGTAACAGTGATATGAAAAGGAAAGTTGGTACTCACCATTAGTGGAGACTCTGGATCGCCCATTAATGTCTTCGTCAACAACACACACACACACACACACACACACACACACACACACGACTGCAGTCTCAGGCATCTGAAACGACACTGATTGAGTGTGGTTTCAGTTGCCTGAGGCTGCAGTTGTGTGTGTGTGTGTGTGTGTGTGTGTGTGTGTGTGTGTGTCTGTTGTTCATGAAGGTTGGTGTGCCTATCTGCGACTCAAAAAGTGACTTTCCTTTTCATAATATTGGTACTACATGTTAGTTTTAATTACAATGCAGCTACTCATGGAGGCACAGTGTAGGCTGTAATTATTGTATGTCAGTGAAACTTGGTAGATATGCTAATGTGATAATGCAGAACCTGGAAACAAATTAGTTCCAGTTTTGTACATCAAGTGCAAATCTGCCACTGTACACTGTATTATGGTATCCATACAGTCATTTGACAAGCCATAACATTAGTGTACAGTGTGGCTATGTTTTATGTGAATGGCAGCAATTACAGAGCTGCATTGAGAGTGTGTCACTGACTGAAAGGGCTGAGGAGAGGCCCAGTGTCATTAAATGGCGTAAAGATGATAACAAAATTTGGAAACGCAGGTGAGCTCGGTATGGCATGCAGAAGAGGAACATGTCGTATCCAAGTGGAAGTTATTGACGAGGTTACTGCTGCTCTAACTGACCATGCAGCATATGCCCAGGTAGTGATAGTGCTCATGCAGTGTCATGAGAATTGTCCATTCCGTTGGCAACAGTATGGAAAGTTTTGCAGTTTATTTCACACTGGTACCCGTACAAGATCCAGATGGTGCAGAAACTGAAACTTCATGATCTGCAGCAATGTTCTGAATTTTCTCTTAGGTTTCTGGCACACACTGAAGCTGATGACTTGTGGCTGGGCAATATTCTGTGGAGGACGAAGCACATTTTACACTACAGGGTGCAATGAATACACAGAAATGCTGAAATTGGGACACTGTTAAACCACCTGTTGTGTCTGAAGAGCCACTTCACTTGCCATTTGTGACTGTGTAGTATGGATTCACAAGCACCATTACTCTCGGTCCATTTTTCTTTGAAGAGAATGTACCTAGATGGCCTGCCATGTGTACCATGGTGTCTGCACATTATCGAGACCTCCCTGTACAACATTTGATTCCTGCTTTGGAAGAGCACCACTGTATGGAAACCACCGTTTTCATGCAAGATAGACAAAACCTCGTGTTGCAGTGTACAGTGCCAGATTTGCACCTGATGTACAAAACTGTAACAGATTTATTTATTTATTTATTTATTTATTTATTTTTTTTTTTTTTTACAGGTTCTGCATTATCATATGCCCAGTGAAAGACTGGCCTACTGCAACCTTCCAAAAATGTGTAATCTGCTGATGTTTTCCAGGTGCATGACCAGCAGTATCATCTGACCTGAATCCATGTGATTTTTGGCTCTTAGGGTATCTAGAAGAATGTGTTAGCAGGAACACTGGAACTGCTATGAGCAATTGTTGATCACGTTTTTTTACGTATGCAACATCTCATCATTGTCTTCGGTACTCATATGTATAAGCGATGGTTAATAATAAAATCAACATTATGTCTTTCTCACTTGTTTGACCTTTTCTGGCCACATACCATGCCTAATCTGTTACCTATGGAATAATTTCTGTATGTCCTTCTTACATTCACAGAGCCAGATTTGCACATGGTGATCAAAATTGGAACTATTTTTTTTTCCCAATGTAAATTGGTTGCATATTAAAGCCTTAGCATATCTACCAAGTTTTGCTGCAATATGATAATTACAGCCAGCACTGGGCCTCTGTGTCTAGCTGCACTTTAATTATAATGAATCAGTACTACTGCATGACTGTGTTTGTTTGAGATTTGTCATTTTTTCGTGATGCCTGGGGCTTTTACTCTTGTTAGTAGGCTTCATATGAACCATTGTTACTACTGTGATTTGGATGTTGCGCAGTTATATTCGTCTGAGAGTGAAAATTAGAGTATATTAGTTACATTCATAGACTGATGGTAAAATGTGATCTTTCTTCTTGTTTTCACTAGAATTTCCAAATTATATAATTCAGGTAACATCAATATCAAATTTATTTTGGTGTTCAACATTTTTGTATTTATTAAATGTATTTGAACTGTCTGTTTCTTTCACATACAGTATTCATCGACAGTGGATTTTGGAAGTTATAAGAGATGGTTTAAAAAGTCCTCAAGACATTGAATTGTGCTTCAGATGTGTATTGTTCAAGTTACTTCTGGACTATTATTTTTCGATTTTGGCTGACACTGAAACTAAGGTAATGTAACACAAAGAAGAAAACTAAAAATGAAAGCCACCAGCCTGTATAAAACAGATTTATAATATTTGTGATCAGTAGACAGATTTAAACTAAGTTAGCCATTTCATCTAACCAGATATCAGATTTACTTTGATAAATACTTCGTTTTGATGCATGTTTCAGTTCCAACTAAAATTAGGCTTGTTTACAATGTTAGTTCCTCTCAAAGCAATTCCCCTCCTCCACACTTTAAACTATTTTGCCTCTTTGATCCATCAATGTTGACTTTGAGATCTTCCTAAGTATTTTTATATTTGCTTTTATTTTTTGTTTTGTTTTTGATTTACAAGGGGAGGCCACGACGTTTGGAACGCGGATTTACTGCAAACTTCGTACACTCGTAGTACTCCTTGAGAACAACAAAATGTGTAAGCAGTAGCGCGTACTTCTCAAGCGTTATTGAGAAAATCGCAACATAATTTCAGTCATCAAATATATACCTGTGCATGGCCATTTTTACCGTGAAGCGCCGGCAGCCGAGTGATTAGCGTTCAAGCCCCGGAATCACTGGGTCGCTGGATTGAGTCCTGCTCGTCAGTTTTTTGTTTTTTTTGTTTTTTTTATTTATTTACTTATTTCTAACACAGTCATTTTCTTTACTATTTATATTACAACTGATGTAACGGGAAAAATACGTGCAATCGGATGAACTTTTATTAAATTTAGAATGTCTGGCAGTCTACAAATTTTTATTATCACAAATAATATAATATTCATAACTACCGACTAGTAAACGACCAAACACATGAATGCATTCATTCTCCTATTTCACCCTTACTTCCCAAGAGTTCCAAATACTGGAATAATATTCATTGCACATCTCTGCACTACTCAAGAGGACATGGAAATTTATATTTGCCATGAAATCATCTCTGCAGTCAAAAGTTTGTGAGGCGGTTCCAATATCTTTTTATTTTTGTAATCAGCCAGTACTGTAGGATTATCAGATGACCTTTCCTGTTCTTGGTCATATAATCCACCATAATATCTTCTGAACTTTGTGTGAAATGAGAAAATCATATCAGGCAACAGAAGTGTATTCCTTTTTAAATTGTTACTAATTTTTAAATAAAGCCATTCTGTGATGTAGTAAAACATTATGTAATAGGTATTGATTCATGACATAACATGATACAGTATAGTAGTACATGGTGATATGTGTCTCATACTTACCGAAGGGAGAGTATGGATGTGGATCACAGTAGAGGAGGAACAAGAATGAAATACAGATAATGAAAGGGAAGGGGGAAGTACAGAAGCAATGCAGAAAGGAAAGGGTAACAGACTGGCAAAGATGTAAATTTGGGAGCTTTTTAGACCATCTGTAATAACATTTTTTCCGTGTCCATTTCCTCTTCATTTGCCTGTTTCCTGTGTTTTGAGTTCTTTTTCCTCATTTCTCCAACCTCCACCTCTCACATCCCCCCCCCCCCCTCCCCCAAGCAGTGTTATTTTTTCCTTCTTCCATTTATATACCTTCTTTCACCAAATATCACCACTTTCAGTTATGAATAATATCAGATTAAAGATGACCTAAGAGATGCTTATGTATTGGTACTATCAATTTTTAAATTTAATTGCCGTATCTGGAAGTTAAGCCATATTCTGCGCAGTTGTAAATGATGAATTTGTCCATCTTACCTCTTCCATATGGTGGGAAAAGAAATCGTCTCCCAATGTTATTTTTACAAACAAGAGTCATTGTAACTTTCCTCCGTGATGACAAAATTTTAATTTTATTGTAAGTATTTATGCTTATCACTTATTGATGATTTTGATTTATAGGTGTTGATTGTCTCAGTGTTGGAATCTGCACTGAAAGTGCCAGGTGCAGCCAAGCTTCTTACAAACAGCTACAGTGTAATTGTGTGGATGATGGCTGCAGTGGATCGTTTGACCAGTAGTGAAACAGGCCTTGCCAGAGCTTTGCTTGGTGCCATTGCAGCACTACCAGTTACATTACCATCACTACCAGCTCTTTTGATAAATTTCTTAACCCATTTACCCGCAACCGTATTGGACTTATGTAAATATTTGGAGGTATGTTTCCAATGTTCAAAAAAATTTTGAAATATAGCAGCAGTATTTTTAGACTATTTTTAACTTTAAGGCTATTGTATAACTATAATAATATGGGGATCACTGTTGAATGGTTCTCATTGTCTTTATATTTTTAATTAGCTTCACAAAAGCTGAGGTATAGATAAACATCCATACCATGGTCATTATTCATAGTTGAATCGTAAACACTGCATGTTCTTAATTTACATCAGCACTCATCACACATTCCAGTTATCATCGTGGTCATGGAAACATTAATAATAATAATAATAATAATACACTCCTGGAAATTGAAATAAGAACACTGTGAATTCATTGTCCCAGGAAGGGGAAACTTTATTGACACATTCCTGGGGTCAGATACATCACATGATCACACTGACAGAACCACAGGCACATAGACACAGGCAACAGAGCATGCACAATGTCGGCACTAGTACAGTGTATATCCACCTTTCGCAGCAATGCAGGCTGCTATTCTCCCATGGAGACGATCGTAGAGATGCTGGATGTAGTCCTGTGGAACGGCTGGCCATGCCATTTCCACCTGGCGCCTCAGTTGGACCAGCGTTCGTGCTGGACGTGCAGACCGCGTGAGACGACGCTTCATCCAGTCCCAAACATGCTCAATGGGGGACAGATCTGGAGATCTTGCTGGCCAGGGTAGTTGACTTACACCTTCTAGAGCACGTTGGGTGGCACGGGATACATGCGGACGTGCATTGTCCTGTTGGAACAGCAAGTTCCCTTGCCGGTCTAGGAATGGTAGAACGATAGGTTCGATGACGGTTTGGATGTACCGTGCACTATTCAGTGTCCCCTCGACGATCACCAGTGGTGTACGGCCAGTGTAGGAGATCGCTCCCCACACCATGATGCCGGGTGTTGGCCCTGTGTGCCTCGGTCGTATGCAGTCCTGATTGTGGCGCTCACCTGCACGGCGCCAAACATGCATACGACCATCATTGGCACCAAGGCAGAAACGACTCTCATCGCTGAAGGCGACATGTCTCCATTCGTCCCTCCATTCACGCCTGTCGCGACACCACTGGAGGCAGGCTGCACGATGTTGGGGCGTGAGCGGAAGACAGCCTAACGGGACCGTAGCCCAGCTTCATGGAGACGGTTGCGAATGGTCCTCGCCGATACCCCAGGAGCAACAGTGTCCCTAATTTGCTGGGAAGTGGCGGTGCGGTCCCCTACGGCACTGCGTAGGATCCTACGGTCTTGGCGTGCATCCGTGCATCGCTGCGGTCCGGTCCCAGGTCGACGGGCACGTGCACCTTCCGCCGACCACTGGCGACAACATCGATGTACTGTGGAGACCTCACGCCCCACGTGTTGAGCAATTCGGCGGTACGTCCACCCGGCCTCCCGCATGCCCACTATACGCCCTCGCTCAAAGTCCGTCAACTGCACATACGGTTCACGTCCACGCTGTCGCGGCATGCTACCAGTGTTAAAGACTGTGTGGAGCTCCGTATGCCATGGCAAACTGGCTGACACTGATGGCGGCGGTGCACAAATGCTGCGCAGCTAGCGCCATTCGACGGCCAACACCGTGGTTCCTGGTGTGTCCGCTGTGCCGTGCGTGTGATCATTGTTTGTACAGCCCTCTCGCAGGGTCCGGAGCAAGTATGGTGGGTCTGACACACCGGTGTCAATGTGTTCTTTTTTCCATTTCCAGGAGTGTAATAATAATAATAATAAACATCAAACAAGTACAACAAATACTGAAACAAAATAATGTGCAATCAGAAGAAGAAGAAAATACAGTAATGGACTCAAACATCCCAGAGCAAACAAACAAAGGACAACACACATCAATTAAACAATCAGAGGAAAACAAAATCTTAAGACAGCCACCAGAACAAGCACAAATATAACACGAAGTGACACACATGTTAGATATAGAAGAAAAATTTCAGGTGACATATATAGAATACAAAGACACAGATACAGACATTCGACTATTCTTGCATAGACCCCCAAATAAAGCAAAAGTCGAAACAACAATAACAACTATCAACACAATCATATACAACAAAATAAGTGAAAATACAACTATGGAAGAGTTACAACTACTGGTTTATATAGGAGCACTCACTACACTAAATATACACACTAGGCAGAGATCAGAACCAACCAACACACAGAAGAAACCCACAAAACCAGCATGGCAACACAGGCTACAGATCAGAATAGAAAAACTGAGAAAAGACATCGGACAGCTAACACAATTTATAAGAAATGAAATGTCAGGAAAAAAAAAAAAATGTTAGGTAAAATCTCACAACAAGAAGCGATAGAGCAATTAGATGAAAAGAAGTAGAAATTACAAGCATTGGCCAAACAACTTAGAAGATACAAAAAAAGTGAAAATAGAAGGAAACAAAACCAAACATTCAACACAAACCAAAAGAAATTTTACCAGACAATAGATAACACACACATTAAAATAGACAATCCATCAAACATAACAGACATGGAACACTTCTGGAGCAACATATGGTCAAACCCGGTACAACATAACAGGCACGCACGGTGGATACAAACAGAAACAGACACATACAAGATGATACCACAAATGCCTGAAGTGATAATTTTGCAACATGAAGTCACCCAAGCAATTAATTCTACTCACAATTGGAAAGCCCCTGGAAAAGATAAAATAGCAAATTTCTGGCTAAAGAAGTTCACCTCAACACATTCACATCTAACTAAATTATTTAACAGTTACATTGCAGACCCATACACATTCCCTGATACACTTACACATGGAATAACTTCCGCAAACCCAGCTAAATATCGCCCCATAACATGCCTACCAACAATATACAAAATATTAACTTCAGTCATTACACAGAAATTAATGACACATACAACACAGAACAAAATTATAAATGAAGAACAAAAACGCTGTTGCAAAGGAGCACGAGGATGTAAAGAGCAGCTGATAATAGATGCAGAGGTGACATATCAAGCTAAAACTAAACAAAGGGCGCTACACTATGCATACATTGATTTCCAAAAAGCTTTTGATAGTGTACCCCACTCATGGTTACTACAAATATTGGAAATATACAAAGTAGATCCTAAATTGATTCAGGTCCTAAACATAGTAATGAAAAATTGGAAAACCACACTTAATATCCAAACAAATTCAAATAATATCACATCACAGCCAATACAGATTAAGCGTGGAACATACCAAGGAGACTCATTAAGTCCTTTCTGGTTCTGCCTTGCTCTGAACCCACTATCCAACATGCTAAATAATACAAATTATGGATACAATATTACTGGAACATACCCACACAAAATCACACATTTGCTATACATGGACGATCTAAAACTACTGGCAGCAACAAATCAACAACTCAACCAATTACTAAAGATAACAGAAGTATTCAGCAATGATATAAATATGGCTTTTGGAACAGACAAATGTAAGAAAAATTGCATTGTCAAGGGAAAACACACTAATCAAGAAGATTACATATTGGATAACCACAGCGACTGCATAGAAGCGATGGAAAAAACAGATGCCTATAAATATCTAGGATACAGACAAAAAATAGGAATAGATAATACAAATATTAAAGAAGAACTAAAAGAAAAATATAGACAAAGACTAACAAAAATACTGAAAACAGAATTGACAGCAAGAAATAAGACAAAAGCTATAAATACTTATGCTATACCAATATTGACCTAATCATTTGGAGTAGTGAAATGGAGTAACACAGACCTAGAAGCACTCAATTCACTTACACAATCACAATGCCACAAATATAGAATACATCACATACATTCAGCAACAGAAAGATTCACATTAAGCAGAAAGGAAGAAGGAAGGGGATTTATCGATATAAAAAACCTACATTATGGACAGGTAGACAATTTAAGAAAATTCTTTCTAGAACGAGCAGAAACTAGCAAAATACACAAAGCAATCACTCATATAAATACATCGGCTATACCACTGCAATTTCATAACCACTTCTACAACCCTTTAGATCACATAACATCAACAGATACAAAGAAAGTAAATTGAAAAAAGAAAACACTACATGGCAAGCACCTGTATCATCTAACACAGCCACACATCGATCAAGACGCATCCAACACATGGCTAAGAAAAGGCAATATATACAGTGAGACGGAAGGATTCATGATTGCAATACAGGATCAAAGAATAAACACCAGATATTACAGCAAGCATATTATTAAAGATCCCAATGCCACAAAAGATAAATGCCGACTTTGCAAACAACAAATAGAAACAGTAGATCTCATCACAAGCGGATGTACAATACTAACAAATACAGAATACACCAGAAGACATGACAATGTAGCAAAATTAATACATCAAAAACTTGCCATACAACATAAACTAATAAAACAACACGTTCTCACATACAAGTATGCACCACAAAATGTACTGGAGAATGATGAATACAAATTATACTAGAACAGAATCATTATAACAGATAAAACAACACCACATAACAAACCTGACATCATACTCACCAATAAAAAGAAGAAATTAACACAACTAATCAAAATATCCATACCCAGTACAACAAATATACAAAACAAAACAGGAGAAAAAATTGAAAAATACATCCAACTGACTGAGGAAAAGTCAAGGACATGTGGCATCAGGATAAAGTTGACATTATACCAATTATACTATCAACTACAGGAGTCATACCACACAATATCCACCAGTACATCAATGCAATACAGCTACATCCAAACTTATATATACAACTACAGAAATCCGTAATTATTGATACATGTTTAATTACCCAAAAGTTCCTAAATGCAATATAACATATACCATACGGTTAAAAGGAAGTCGCGCTTGATCAAGGTCCACGTCACTTTCCATTTTTGACCAGACATAACGTGTGAGAAAAGAAAGAAATAATAATAATAACAATAATCCAGTGTTTTACTGTATTAGTTGACCTTGGATTCTCTTTATTGACTTGTGTTGTTACCTGGGGTTAGTTCACATGATCCTACAAGTAGTTTCCCTAACTTTTACAGTAGTTGAATTGTTTCCTAATTTCCTGTATAGTTCATGCTCAACATCAGAAGTCAGCATTGTTTAATACTGCTGCTGAGAAAAATTAAGGGCCTTCAAAAATGGTGAACAAATGCACCAGTGAGCTATAAAAGAGAATTTAGACGTACTGCTTCACAGAGAATAGATGGTTTTTCTTTCATAAATTCATTACTCATTGAGATTTTTCAATGAAAGATTGTGAGCTTATTGCTTTGTGCATGAATTATTATGGAAGCATAACATTTTCTGAAAGTGGGCACCTTTTGCACTCTGATAACAAAGTCTATGTTTTGAAGCTGTTTACGTTGTCCACATTAGCATTTCCATTGTTACTTGCTAACTGTTTAGTTGTTTTTTTGCTTCATATGCATCTGTTCTGTGCAATTTGTTTGTTCTTTCTCTCCCTCTCAGATATCACTTTCAAAAATAGTGAAATGTCATAAAATAAAACAAAAAGTTTGTAACATTATAGACATGTTTTGAATTCCTCTTTTTGTACTGCTTACCTGCTAATGATTATTTGGTGTTGTAAACAGTTGTTAAATAATTGTGCATAACACTGACAAGTTTATTTTTCATTCTCTTCACATTTATTGATACTACACATGTCGCGATGAGTCACAGTGACCAGCTTTTAGGTAGTAACTTTGACAGACGTAATAACACAGGCCAGCAGTTCACACAGTGTATGAGTGATCCAAGAAAATTTACAAGTGGCAACACACATAATTAACATAGTAACTCAGTTCTGTGAATGCTAAATAATGACTGAATAGTACTGATCTGGAACTGGTGTAGAAATTTACATATTGGCTACTGGATGCAGACTGACTAAGACATAGTAACTACTCACTTTAACTGCCCAACCATGAGTGCCTAGAAACTTAGTTACTGTACTGATTAAATGTTTACCACTGATTTACTGTGACCTGCTGTGTGATGCGTATTTAAAGACCCACATAGTACAGGAATTACAAAATGGTAAAATATGCAGTAATTTCATCTTCAGTAACAGTGTAAAAGCTAGGAAAGAAATATAATGCATATACAAATTAGACTGTGAAGTAATTTGATTTAACTGTTATTTATGTAATTAAAAATGGTAGAAATGATAGGTACTATTTTATGAAAGGGAAGTTTTAATATGCACTGGAGTTTCTGAAGTATGCCAAGAATTTTGAGGAAAGTTAAATTTACTAATTTGAATAGTTTGTTAATTAACATGTTATTTTAGTTAAAGTATATATTTTTGGAAGCAGGAAAATTGGGGCTACAAAACTGTACCACTGGAATTATGAAAGGTTTACAGTTTAAGATTCAAATTTTGTGGAGTATCATAATTTTGAAGAGGAATAATTTTGTATATACACAGTTTTTGAAAAACATATGATGTCTGTTGGAAAGAGGTAACTGTGGGTTTCAATTAATGTTTGTCAATCCTAAAACAAATACTTATTAGAGGGGTGGCATTTTGAAAATCACATGATTTTAGTGATCAGAAATTTAGAATATTTCATCAAAGAAAAAATTTTCCCAAAAACTAATTATACTGTTATCATCGGTGGTATGAAAACTAAACATTGGGTAATGTTTACCAAAATACAGCAGCGATAAAAATATAAAATTTCATGTATTCGTAATGTCGATGGTAGGCAATGAATTTCTTGTAACTCCATTTTGTTAAATTTTACAGGAGAAGTAAAAACCATTTCTTAAAAATAGAAAGTGATACAGATAAAGGAGCTATTATGTAACTATTTAACTAGCTATTGACAGATTAAAGAAATCCATGCACTTTCAAATCTCTCTTTGATAATGTGGTTACTGCTCACTGGAATTACAAAGTTTCACAGCCAAGTGGAGTTACAAGGTTTCCATTTCCTACCATTGATATAGGCATTACTTGCAGAACAGAAAATAAAACATTATTCAATGAGTGAAATTATAGCAACAGATACCATTCCACCTTGCTATGTTTGAAGTGCTCAGAGTTACTATGAAATGACTTGGACATCACTTAGACGCAAATCTCTCACACATACAGGTGTTGGCATTTGTATACGAATATGTATTCGTATACAACACCTATACGTGTGAGAGATTTGCGTCTAAGTGATGTAAACCATATGCACAGCTGTTGTGTTAAATGTATTGAAGAAAGCTGAATCAGTTATTTATAAGAAACTCCCTTCTTCCATAAATACTCAGCTTTTCATATACTACTTTGTGATTTTCAGTGCATGAAGTCTGAAGATTAATTTATCCTAAAGTTGAAATTTTGCCTATTCCAGAGTTTGTTTATACTGTTAATGATTTCTGACAAAGCTCCAAAAAAAAAAAAAAAACTGAAGTATCTTTTACTTGCTAACGTTCCTGTAATTTATAACTTATGAAAACATGACACTTCCCTGTTTAGCAGCACAATTAAGAAACTGTGATTCAGTGGAAGCTGTAGCATCCGTTATATGGCATACACCAGTAACTGATCCTCCATTTCCTATACTGCTATATCTGACTGGGAATGTGGTTTACAGATCCCAGATATGTAGCAAGAGTCGCATGCCACGATAAACACATTTCAGTTTTTCATACAATGAAAATAATTTTATTAAAATCTGAGGATAACATGTTCATAAGTTTTAAAATTATTTCAGAAATTTTAGACTCATTTTCCCATTATCATTCAATGTATTGAACCTATAAGATTTTGGTGAGGTATCTGGAATTCCTTCCATATTGTATTCTTGATGTTTTCACAATTCCCTCCAAATTGATTTAAAAGCTCTATATTGAACAATCAGTGCCAATAACTGACTAAACATGATATCTGTTGTGTGAGCCATCTTCAACACATATACCAGTCTTGATACCACACATACAAGATAATTCACCTAAGCTGTTAACATCAAATACCTCCAATACAGTTCAAGATGTCTCAGTTCTGTTTTCACCCAGATTAATTGTAAGAAAATCCCCACTATATGACGTATAGCCTCAAACCATAGCAATATTGTTCGTAGCAGTATTGTTGTCAAGTTGTTTTTGCTTCCCCAAAGTGAAACTGTGATAAATTTATCATAATAGCAATTTTCTGCAGCTGCTGCACAAATATTTGTTTATAAATAATTTGAACACTTGGGTTTGTGAGTGAAATTGTAATAATTTCTGCTGTATGTTTCACCAGCTGGGTAATGACAAACTCAGTGGCATTTTGCTTTCCAAACATCTGAAAAGTAATTTTGAAGAAATTACAATATTTTGAACTTAGGATATCTGTCTTTGAATATCAAATTGATTGCTGTCATATCAAGATCATGATATCAGAAAGGAGCTGTTAAATTCAGCTGATGGATTTCTCCAAGCTGATGGATTTCTCCAAGCTGATGCAGCTAAGTGAGTCTAATTGCAAATCAAAGTAATGGAGAAAATTGTCATTGAAAACTGATAATAGTACTTTTCGGCTGCAAGAAGTTAGTCCAACACCAACTGGAAAGCAATAAATGTAGTGTGATTCACCAGGTAACTATGATAATAGTTCTGCCGCCTCCTCCTCCTCCTCCTCCTCCTCCTCCTCTTTCTTCTTCTTCTTCTTCTTCTTCTTCTTCTTCTTTCAAAAAATAAGGATGAATCTTACAAATGTCTTTTTGATCTAGGTCTCCCCTGTATGACAGGGCACACAGTTTTAATCTGCCAGGAAGTTTCATATCAGCGCACACTCCACTGCAGAGTGAAAATCTCATTCTGGAAACATCCCCCAGGCTGTAGCTAAGCCATGTCTCCGCAATATCCTTTCTTTCAGGAGTGCTAGTTCTGCAAGGTTCGCAGGAGAGCTTCTGTAAAGTTTGGAAGGTAGAAGACGAGATACTGGCAGAAGTAAAGCTGTGAGGACGGGGCGTGAGTCGTGCTTAGGTAGCTCAGTTGGTAGAGCACTTGCCCGCGAAAGGCAAAGGTCCCGAGTTCGAGTCTCGGTCCGGCACACGGTTTTAATCTGCCAGGAAGTTTCATATCAGCGCACACTCTGCTGCAGAGTGAAAATCTCATTCTGGAAACACCCCCAGGCTGTGGCTAAGCCACTTCTCCGCAATATCCTTTCTTTCAGGAGTGCTAGTTCTGCAAGGTTCGCAGGAGAGCTTCTGTAAAGTTTGGAAGGTAGGAGACGAGATACTGGCAGAAGTAAAACTGTGAGGACGGGGCGTGAGTCGTGCTTTGGTAGCTCAGTTGGTAGAGCACTTGCCCGCGAAAGGCAAAGGTCCCGAGTTCGAGTCTCGGTCCGGCACACAGTTTTAATCTGCCAGGAAGTTTCATAATCAAAATGCATAATAATGTAGGTTGGTGTACTACATTGCTTCTATATGTGATAACAGCAGTTATTAAGTGAGATGACATGATAAGCGCAATGTAAACTATATTATGAATTGACAATTAGTTAAATTTGGTGAAAGGGGTTTACTTATTATGATGTTCCATTAATTCAGAAAATGAATAGTTGCAGTTATCAAGCAAGAACTGTTCTAACTTTATTTTAAATGCATTTAATGTTGGTATGCATTTTAGGTAAGAAGCCAAATGGTTATATAACATAGCTCCAGTATGATACACTCATCTTGTACATAAGTTCGTATTTACTGTGTTCATGTGTAGGTTCATCTTCTGCCTAGTTACATATGTGTATATTTCATAGTTGTGTTTGAAGAGATTTTCCTTTTTTAAGATGCTCCCTTTTGTGAAAATTAGAATTTCGTTGAACTGCTTACTGGATTTCAGTGAGTGAATGAAACACAGTTGAATCCATCCCTTCCAAATCTAAAGTGCTAACAGCAGGAATTGCACAGTTTCATTTCAGAAAAATTAAATTAATTTTCATATCTATCTAATATTACTGTTTCAAGAGACTATGCATAATAGTTGCAGTCCACCTGTTTGTTAGCTTCACATATTATGTTCCAGATGTGACACAGTGACTGTTTTGTTTTTTAAACGTTTGAAGACTAGTTTGATGCAGTTTTCCGTGCTAGTCTATCCTGTGCACGCCTCTTCATCTCTGAATAACTACTGCAGTGTGTGTGCACTTGAACCTGCTTACTGTATTAATATTTTGTCTCCCTGTACAAAACTCTTGCTCCGTTAAAGATAATATTCTTAGAGTTCCCAGTGTGGTTGGTTTCCTCTGTGAATGTGGTAGCATTTACATAGATCAAACCATTCACACTGTCACTGAGCTTTGTGCAGAGCATTCATGACATATCAGAGAAAGGGAAGTTGAGAAGTTGGTTGTGGCTAGATATTGTGTAGAAAAGGGGCATAAAATATTTTTGGAAAAATCATATTGGGATTCTGTTATCAAGGAAGTGATCAAAATTAAGATAAACAGCAACAATTTTAACATAGGCCAGGGTACCCACTTAGTAGGGCATGGAGGCGGGCTTCAGCCATTGAGCATGTAGGGACATGGTAGCAGCAGCTTCAAACATGTCGCTGGCCGTTCACACCATGTGACATCACTTGGTCCCGTGGTGGACAGAGCCACATGGAGCTGCCCACATTGCCTTCCGTGCAAACGCCACTCCAGCCCTCTCTGGAAGGTTTCAGACACTGCCATTATATCTACATAAGCAGAACACTGTGCCAGCCCCAGCCCTCATTGATTTCAACTCATTATGTTGTTGGTGAAGATAGATCTCAAAAGTTCAAGTGTTTTATTTGAAATGGTGCGGCTTGAAAATCGAGAAAATTTTATTGACATGGAATAGTTTTTTCATGGCTGAATCTTCCGATGATCTCCATAATTCTGAGTGAATAATAGTGTGTTAGTTAGTTATATGTTCCATTGATCAATTTCACACTAACTGTTATGATGTGGAACGTTTCAAGTGCAAAAAAAAAAAAAAAAAAAAAAAAAAAAAAAAAAAAAAAAAAAAAAATCACATATGAATCAAGGTTTTTTAAGCTTAAAACTTTTATTGCCTACCCCATTCCCTTAAATGGCACAAAATGCATGTCTTATACCTGTAGATTTATTTATTCCTGTTCAAGAACTCATGTATGGTGTAGAGGGAGTTGTCAAGGAGATATGATTTCAGTTTATTTTTGAAACTATTACTGCTGTCTATCAGTCATTTTATTTAGTCTGGTAATTTATTGAAAAGTTTTACAGCAGCATATTTTACTCCTTTCTGTGCTAAAGATAGGTTAAGTAGAGGATAGTGTAAGTCTTTCTTTCTTCTGGTATTACAATCATAAATGTCACTGTTGTTTTTAAACTGGACTATGTTGTTGAGAACAAATTTCATTACAGAGTAAATGTGCTGTGGGGCTGTTGTAAGAATTCCTAACCTTTTAAACAGATGCTTACAAGACGTGTGACTATGAGCTCCACACATTATTCTAACCACTTTCTTATAAGCAATGAATACTTTTTGCCTAGGTATTGAGTTACCCCAAAATATTATTCTGTATGACATCAGAGAATGAAGGTATGCAAAGTTTGTTAGCTATTTCTATATCCTCAAAATTGGCAGTTATTCTAATTGCAAAAATTGCTGAACCCAATCACTTTAGGAGAACCAAAATATAAATTTTCTGATCAAGATTCTCATCTATATGAACACCCAAAAACTTAGTGTGCTCTACCCTGGTTAATAACCTCTGTTGATGTGTTACATTCATTGAAGGAAATGTGTTCCTTGCAGCAGAAAATTGGCTGTACTGTGTTTTTTCAAAGTTCAGAGGTAGGCTATTCACAGAAAATCGATTAATAATTTTTCCGAAGACATTATTTGTATCATATCTGTTGGAGTTTCTTTCACTGGATTAATAATGATGCTAGTATCATCAACAAACAGCATCAGTTTAGCTTCTTGTTTCAGATGAGAAGGGAGGTCATTCATATATAACAAGAAGAGAAGGAAACCCATGATCGAACCCTGTGGAACACCTAATGTAACTTCACTCCAGTTAGATGAAGTGGCAAACTTCCTTAAATCACTTAAACCATCTAAAGAAACATCTTGCTTCCTGTTCTGTGGATATGATGTAAACCACTCATCTGCTGTTCCATTTAAACCATAGAATTGTAATTTCTGTAACATAATGTCATGGTTCACACAGTTAAATGCTTTGCATAAGTCACAGAAAATTCCTGTTGGTGACATTTTACTATTTAAAGACTCTGTTATGTGGGCAGTGAAATTGTATATTGCTGTCTCAGTGGAACAGCATTTTTGAAATCTGAATTGTGATTTACTAAGTAAATCATTACTGTTAACCACTCACTCTTGAGTACATTACTTTCTTGATGATTTTTGAAAATGCTGTAAGCAAGGATACTGACCAGTAATTATTGACATCTGTGGTGTCCCATTTTTTGTAGAGAGGCTTGAAATGGCATATTTTAACCTGTCTGGACAAATACCTTGAGTTAGTGATACATTCTACTGTGAATGAAAATTTCTAGTTCTTCATAAAGATTGAGTTTGTGACCTCTGTTTATTTTCTGACGTATTACCAGATTGTCCTTCTTTATGTTATCAAAGGAAAATCCTGTGTCCTGAATGTGTGTAGCTATGGCAGATTTATTGGGTGTGTTGTATTTGAATGCATTAATGTGTACTTTGAATCTAGTTCAGAAGCTTTGTCTAGTCTGACCTACATTTAGTAAGAGGCATTGAATGCATTTTATCTTGTATACACAGGAGTTGGAGAATTTATCTTTACTGGTTTTTGAATTGTGTGGCAGTCTATTACCAGATTTATTGTTGGTTGAGAAAACAACTCTACATTATATGATGTCAATACATTAGCAATTTTTTGTGAAACAGTGCCAAAGTAGGTAAGACATACTGTCCTGTTATCTGTCTGCTTGTTGTTCTTATTTACGTTTCCATCTATTCCTTTCTTAACTTTCTATGAGTGTAGATTGAAAACCATTTGCAGCTGCTATCTGTCTGATCACCTCAGTTTCATTTTGGAGCATTTCTTTGCTTAATGGCATTTTGTGTGCTCTGTGCAACATGGGTCGATAGTGTGTGTGTGTGTGTGTGTGTGTGTGTGTGTGTGTGTGTGTGTGTGCAGGTGGCATGAAGAAGCATGGATATTTACATTTGTAGATTTGTAGTTGTGAATTTTCTGTAAATACTAAGCATGTGTTCACTGTTTTTTCTTGTGATGGTGAGATCCTAAAAGCTTACTGAGTTCCGAGTTTCATATTCACACATGAATTGAATGTTCTTGTGTGTGCTGTTGAATCCTTGAATTACGGCCTCAACACTAGTTTGTTTTCCCTCTCTCTTATTAGTAATATTTCATCTACATATCTTTTGTAAAAGTTAATGTCTTGTACACATGGGCTCTTGCTATTGAATAATTTTTGCTCAGAGTGGTTAATGAATATGTTAGCTATGATCCCCACTATCACCATTTAAAATTTATAATCATATTATGCTAATAAGTGGCTGTTATACATTTCTGTAGCAAAATGAAACCACAACAAACAACTGTCTGCATCCAACTAGCAAAAATGTAACATATTATCATTGTTCCATTTGAAGATGAGAGTGTAAACTATTGAAACACATCGTAGTATGAAATAAAAAAAGTGACTGACACAGACAATTGTTTTATTTGTACTTTTATTTTCATATAAATAGTCGCAGTTCCTTATAAAAGTGCAACATGGATGACATAAGGTTACACTTCAGAGAACTGCATAACTATGATCCACCAAAAAAAGAATTTAATTTTGATAACATGATCGAAATACGACCAGACTCGAAGCCACCAACAATAGAGGACATCAGAGAAATCATGAAACAACTTAAAAATAACAAAAACTAAGGAAAAGTCAACCACTCACCTACAGTCAGTTGGGGCAACTTCTTACCAGTCAGGGTATCTTTGCACCACTTACTACTTTTGTTTCAAATGGCTGCTGCTCCACGTACTTGCATTATTATGGAATAAAAGTAACAGTTTTATTACCATTGCGGTGTCCAATTAATATTTCAGTTGTCTTTGCACCATATGACAAGCTGTCAGGATTGTGAATAGCCTTTAATTGCATTATTCTTGTCATTCCATAATTCCATTTTTTTAAAAGAGAAATAGTTTCTGCTGCTGTCTGAATAATAATGTCACTAATGTCTTCTTGTAGTAAACATTTACGTGTTCTTTTAACCAAAAGCATTTTGAAATAATTTTGTCTGGGCAACTTCTGTGTATGAAGTATTTTGGGTTGGTGTTGTGCTTTATTGAATCTAACAATAGATAGTGATCTGAACCCAAACCAACATTCTTAGCTACTTTTACATTGAGTACTTCCATTGCAGATTGTCCACTTATAGCAACATGATCAAGTTGTTTCTCTCCACATATTGGATTTGATGATACCCATGTGATTTGCTTTCTAGGATTTTTTGAATAATGTAGATTTTAGTGCTACATTGTGCTGTCTGCACAGATGTACACATCTTTCTCCATTTGCATTGGTTGTTTTATGTGCAAGGAATTTTCTTTCTAAGGGTCTGTGATGACGTTCTTTGCCAGTTTGTGCTTTACAGCCTCCAAGTGGCATTACCGTGGTTTTGAATAGAATATGATCTAGGTTGACACATTTGGTCAATGAATTTCTGCTTGCTCCTTCTCTGTTTTTCTCATTTTTTGGTGAGTATGTACTAAAAATAGTGTAAACTTTATTTGATGATCTAAACATTAGTGTGGAAAGACTCATTAATTCATTTAAATTCTGTTATTTAATTTGGTATGTTTTGTTTGCAATTAAACATGTTCGAAGTTGACGTACATTCTTCATAACTCTTTAGTACATGTAATTGAAATCTAACATATATATGTATTTTCTTGTTTGAAGGTACTGATGTCCATCAAGATGAATCTCCTGGACAGAAAGCACCTTACTACCTTGCTGAATAAAGCAGAAGAAATCCTCAAAGATGTGGATGACTGCAAATTGCTGTTGAAGTATGATGGGAAATTTTATATTCAAGAAGATATCAAAGATGTACAACATGAAGAAGAAAGGACAAAACTGATGCTTAAAAACATAATTATCACATGGTGCTGTGATAAATAACTAAATTACATATCTTAGACTTGTATCCCACTATTTTAATGGTTCACATAACTACAACTATAGCATTTTTTTTTTTTTTTCCATTCCAATCATAGACAATGAAAACCCCATAACTCCATTTTCTTAAAATTTTACAGGCAAAGGAAAAACTGTTTCTTAAAAAATAAAATATAGTGATACAGATAAAGTGGCTACTTGTGTAACTATATTTTAGAACTGTAGCTATTGACAGATTATAGAAATCGGTGTACTTTCAAATCTCTCATTGATAATGGAAATACTGGTTATCGAAATTAAGAGATTTTCACAGATAAATGGAGTTATGAGTTTTCATTGCCTACCATCAATATATAACACAGTTGAAATGATTTTTTATGGTTTAATAGTGTTGTATATCCCTCATTGATACCACCATATTTTTTAAGAAGAAGAAAAAGCTGTCAACCACATGAATGATAATGTAAATATGGAACAAAGCTTGTAACATATTGTATTATATTCATAAACAAGTATATGAAACAGGTGACATTATTTGTTGAGTATCCAGATGTAAATATTCCACGAATCTAAGCAAAATAGCTATTGGCACAAATATGTGCTGCTTCAAACAAGTATGAAAACCAGTTATAACCAAATACAACCAGACAAAGTGAAAGTTTCAAGAAGTCATACATACACAGAGAGAAATATTTGATCATGCACTTTCAGAATGTTGTGCTTGTGTGGTAATCATCCTGAATACAAGCAGTGTAAATAGACTACCCCCAGCATTACATTTAATGAATAATTGTTACCCTCTTCAATCATGGAGACCCCTGTAAACAAGAAACATCATCATTATAATGACTTCACTAGGCTACATTTCATTATAACAAAGAAAGCATATCCATGTGAACACTGAACTCACATACTGAGTACTTTGTAAAATGTTTGCTTCTTCCTTTGACTAAAGATTAACCTTGCCTATTGTTCTATTTGGTATACATCTTTATGTGTACTTAATGCCATTTCACCATAGTTTTCTTATTTGGTAGTAGTATTTTATTATACCACCCAGAATGTATAGAATTTTTTTTCAAAATGAGATGTTTTAAGGTTCTAGGTTTGTTTTAAGGTTTGAAAGTACAAAACAAGCTTAGGTAAATTGTTTAAAATTTTAATATAACGAACTGTAGAATTATAATGATCACAAGTGGTCAACAGTAACATGTGATTTGTGAAGTGTACTTTAGAACTGACACAGCCAATCACATAACCAGGAAAACAAAGCTTTAGATTATAAAGTATGAAAGTCGTTTATTACAACATGCTCTTCTTTAGGGTGTGTACATATTGTCATCTTCATTCCATGAATATCTCTTTGTTTGTAATAACTTTGGTGCTACATATCCCTCTGGCAGAGAGGTATGTAACTGTACATCTTCATAGTCAACAAATGATAGTAGCAGTAGTGAAACCATACAATAGTTTAGAGTTGAAAATAAAATGCTGGTTGGAGGTTTACAGTATCTGTTTTGCATGTGACACATGGACAGTTGGACACTGCACATCTACAGGGTTTGACAGTGATTGTACCATGACTATGAGTTGCAATGCCTGTATGTAATTTGTATCTTCCCCGTTTCAGCACCCCATATTGGAGAAGCATGGTGCACAACTGAGTAAAAGCACATGCAATAACAACATAGCTTGACATTGTGCAAAATAAAAGAAATCAATTGAAATATCAAAGTCATCTGTTTCATGTCAGAACTTGAGACATATATCCATGTCATGTTTCCTGTATTGTACAGTACTGAACTGGAAGAAGTGATTGTGCATTGAGAGAGAGTAAACAAGGTCGGTCAAAGAAGAAATGCTTTGTATTCCTTTAGCAAAAATTAATATTTGTTAAAATACTTGGATTCGAGCATAAGTAAAAGTGCATCAGTGACAAAGTCCATCTAAGCTAAAATCAGAATTCTTATAACATTTGTATTTGGAGGGAAACATGGAAGCTAGGGCTGAATGGGCCAGGTAACGGGGAGAGCACAAAATGTTTTGCTTGTGAAATGTAATAAATACAATGTAACTGAAATCATGTTAGGTATCACTGATAGGTGGACTCTACATTATTATAAGGGGTTACAGGTTTTGTATCCTGAGCTGAGGACCTCCTATGCTATTTGTCAAAATTATGTAGACATTTGGTTTGTGAAGTACGGAAATATGTGAATACCAAATTATTAACTTTTACCACTGTATTTCCATGCTCACTACGCCGACGTGACGTAATTGTGTGTGACATCCCAACACCAAATAAGACGGACTTAATAGGATCCCAATGTGAGCCAAAAAAGACATACATTCCAAATTGAAAACACATGAGTTGATGAGTTGAAAAAGCTCTGCTCTGTACAGGCGACCAGTGTTGCAACGACTTGGCAGTTGTGTTGTTTTGCTTGCTGCAGAAAAGATTGATGATTCTGTCATTTCACTCCCTTGTTAGCTTGCGAACTAATTCCTTTATGTGTTTGTTGCTGATTTCAGAATTCAGTCGGGCAAAGTCTAAGAGCAAATGTATCCTTCTTTCATTTACAATTTCTTAGACTTAGGCCAGTTGACGTGCATTTTTACATTGTAAGCACAGACAGATGTCTCAGTTACAATGCTTGCTGCTTACATAGTGACTAACCATCATAATGATTCTTCCGTGGATTCACTTGGTGCTTCCATTTCCTTCGCGTTGTCCTGATGTAGTTCTTAGCTGCACACGGCGGGGTCAGGGATTTTCTCTGCCTCGTGATAACTGGGTGTTGTGTGATGTCCTTAGGTTAGTTAGGTTTAAGTAGTTCTAAGTTCTAGGGGACTGATGACTATAGATGATAAGTCCCATAGTGCTCAGATAATCATTATCCAAACTTCGGAACCCACTCCTTGACAAAAACTTTAGCCACTGTCTCAGCACTTTGATCAGGTATTGGTATCATGAGAAGATATCTGGAGGAATTATATAATGTGTATTTATTCCCATTGTTAGTCATAGGTAAAGGTCTAACAACAGCAATTCCTACATTTTGAATGGTTTAATGTTTTCTGTCAGTTCTTCTAATGGTGCCTTAGTTTTTTCCAAATTATTCCATCTATTACAGGAATCAAATGGTGAAACAAACTCAGAAAGTCAGCTTTATGACGTGGCCACCAAAACGTCTAAGCTATTTTAATGTCCATTGCTCTTTCACTGCAGTGTCCTTATAATGAAGAATCATGCTGCTCTGTCATGATTTGTTTTCTTATGCTTTCCGGAGTTACTTGACGGTTTCCTTTACTATTGATTTTGCACAGATATCCATCTTCTTCAACAAAACACTGATCATTTTTCTGTATTTTGCAGCGTAGATCTTCCTCTTGAGCTGCTTTTAACTTTTCCTCGTTACTTATTGTAACACGAATACAAACTGTTCGGCTCATCGTGTCAGTATGCACACGTAATTAACCAGGTCAGTGAATAACTTTTAAACTTGAACTCACTCAGTTTCAGAGCCACCTTGTTAATCTGGGACTTTGGTCCTTTTAGGTCAGTAAACATTTAAGTACAGCATGGTCAGTAATCAAGTTAAATTCTCATCCTGTCAGAAAACATCTGTTATGTGTTATACAAAAACCAAAACACAAAGCTCCTTTTCTGTTGTAGTATAATTACATTCTGCTTTGCTTAATTGTTTGGGGGCAAATGGTATTGGGTGTTCATGGCTGTCAGTTTCGTGATACAAAATAGCGCCAACAGCAAAATTCAAAGCATATGTCAAAAGAATGAAGGGCCTGCTGAAATCTGGATAAGCTGACACTGGAGCTGTGGTTAGGGCAGTTTTAAGTTCCTCCATTCATTTGCATTCTGTCGACCAATTAAATGTGGTTCCTTTTCTCAGTAGTGTCATCATTGGACGTGCTATAGTTGCATAATTGGCTATTAAATTTCTAAAGAAATTTACTAATCCCAAGAATGATTGTAGTTCCTGGGTCATTCCACACCAAGTGGTCTAAAACTGAAAAAAGTTCCCACCATCATGGTCTCCAATTTTCGTCAAATTTTAACTGTAGCTTTAGTCAAGTGTTGAAGTAAGTTTCCCAAGATTTCAGGCCTCTAGCTGCAATAGCTGCTGATCTAGACCCCCTTGTCTGAAGTGTACTTAGTCCGTGTGCATGCAACATAAAAAAAATGTCATATTTGGAGTCTAATAAAATCGAAACTAATTCATAAGAATGGTTAGTAAGATGCGACCCTGTACAGTTTTTTTTGCTGATTCCAACGAAATTATGTATAACATTACTCATGCAAACCCCGGTCAAATAACTCGACTCAAAGTATACTTCAAAATTTGTCGTGACACAACGCGACAAATTTTGACCAATATTAAGACTGCAATGATTTCCTTGCAGTTGAAGATATGGACTTGAACTTTTGGCCAAGCTTCATGCTTGTGCTAGACATAATGCAGCCGGATTTGCAATGATCCAGGCCATATGGTCGCCCTGCAGTATCTCTTCAAATTAGGCAGTGTCAGCACAAACGGTAAAATTTACCAAAGTTTCAAGCCAATTACTAAAAAATAGTTGGCCTGAATCTGCTTGTGAATAGTATCACCTAAAAGAGAAACTCTTGCTCTACAAGACTGACATTTGTTTTTTTTGCAACGCGACCATTAAGTACTCATTAACTCACATCAAAGTTGTTATATTTTGTATGCGCGATGCACTAATTTTTCTTCATTTCTAGGAATTTGAATCTTAATAGTCGCTTAGAATTACTGATATAATTGGATATTTCATTCGTGTTTTATTCAGTGATTGGCCAGTGAGAGATGTCAGAAGTTAATGAAGAAGAAGAATCGTTGGCCCCCTGTTCAATTGGAAAAGATGCTGCTGCATCAAAGTGCCATGTTATCTTCTATGCTAAGAAGACTGGATTCAAAGCGTTTAGTGATTTCACAGAATGTGACCAGAAATTGCTTGTTTCGCGTTCAGAAGCCAAACTTGACGAAAATTCCATCATTTGCTTCCACCATGAAGCCCTCTTCCTACATGAATATCAAGCGATGCAAAAGAAATGTTGCAATCCATTCAAGAAGAGGAATCACAATGTAAAAGCTGGACTTAGACTGCTTGATAATGAAACTGCTGCCAAACTTTGCCTGTTAAAGAAAAAAGAAGTGATTGATATAAAACCTGGTCAGAAGCTTTGCCCTCGCTGCATGTCGGCACTGAACCAAAAGCTAGAAGATTCATCATCACTATCAACCCAATCTGAACAAGATTTCACAACGGATGAAACTGAACCAGCCATCAACAAAAGTTTATCATTTATTGGTGCTTCACCATTGAAAAGAAGACAACTAAGTAAAAGAGATAAGCAAAGCTATGCAAAAAGAAAGATCTTGGATGCACAAAGTTTAATTGGGAATCAAATTGCTGCTGCTGTAGGAATCAATTACGATGAACAGCCAAGTTCAAGTAAAAGTCGCCCATGCAATAATTGTGCAGATCTTGATAATCTTATAGAAGAGTTGAAAGAAAAATGTAAAGTGTCAAATCGTAGGACAAAAGTTCAAATATTGACCTTGGTTCCAAGAAGCTGGACAATTAAAGATACGACAACAGCATTTAATGTATCAGAAAGAATGGTAAAGCAAGCGAGAAAACTGAAGAATGAGCAAGGTGTTCTAGCTTTTCCAGCAAATCGGCAAGGAAGGAAGCTTTCAGATGAAGTTGTCCAGAAAGTACATGACTTTTTTCAAGATGACGAATTCAGCAGACTTTGTCCAGGGAAGAAAGACTGTGTGCCTGTGAGAATTTCAGGAACAAAGGTGTACAAGCAAAAGCGGTTGTTGCTTTGCAATTTGAAGGAAATGTACGTGTCTTATCAGAAGCAAAATGGACCAGAAATTGGCTTCTCAAAGTTTTGCGAGCTTAGACCAAAATGGTGTGTTACAGTTGGCTCTGCTGGAATGCACTCAGTTTGTGTCTGTACAATACACCAAAATGTCAAGCTTATGCTCACTGGTGCATCAATCAATGAAGACTACAAGGAAATTCTTAGCAAAGCTGTTTGCAGCTTGGAAAACAAGGATTGTATGCTTCATCGTTGTGAAAACTGCCCTGGTCCAGAAGGTGTAGAAGCAGTTATTGCAACATATTTTGAAGATAATGACCCTGAAGAACTGATTGAGTACAAACAATGGATTCATACCGACAGGGATACTTTAGAAACAAAGCAGCTTTCAACAGAAGAGTATGTTGAAGATATTGCAGCAAAAATTTGGAACCTGTCTTGTCATCACTACATTGCCAAGCATCAAAGCCAGCACCTGAAAGCTCTCAAAACTGATTTGAAAGAAGGCGAATTCATAATACTAATGGATTTTGCTGAAAACTATTCATTTATTGTTCAAGATGCAGTGCAAGGCTTTCACTGGGAAAACAGTCAAGCAACAGTTCATCCATTTGTAGTCTACTACTGTGAAAACGAAGAGGTGCAATGTGTGAATCTTTGTGTTATTAGTGACTGCCTTCGACACGATACGATTACTGTCCATGTTTACATTGGAAAAGTAATCAATTACCTGAAGATGCAATTTTCCAAAATAAGCCACATCCACTACTTCAGTGATGGTTCAGCTGCACAATATAAGAATTTCAAGAATTTTCTCAACTTATGCTATCACAAAGAAGATTTTGAAATAACAGCAGAATGGAATTTCTTTGGAACAAGCCATGGAAAGTCGCCTTGTGATGGCATTGGAGGCACAACAAAACGGTTGGCAGCAAGAGCAAGTTTGCAACGTCCATATGAAAACCAGATTCTAACACCCAAAGATCTTTTCAACTTCTGCAATGATAATATCAATGGAATCAAATTCTTTTTCATCAGCAAAGAGGAAGTTGAAGAAGAAAAAGCTTCTCAAGAAGAAAGATTCCTGCAAGGGCACACTCTAGCTGGCACAAGAGAAAACCACCATTTTTTGCCCATTGATATGACGACAATTAAGGTCAGTAGAGTTTCTAATGATGCGACATCTTTTTTGGCCAAAATTAGTGCTGCTGAAGTAGTAGTTCAAGTCATGGATCTTCAGCCTGGGCAGTATGTTGCTTGCATTTATGAAAAGAAATGGTGGATTGGAAACATCGTTGAAATCTCAGTCGAACAGAAAGATGCTTTCATAAGCTTTATGCATCCTCATGGTCCTGCAAGTTCATTTTATTGGCCCTTAAGACGTGATACTTGCTGGATTCCAGAACAACTTATCATTGGTGTTATTCCAGCTCCATCAGTGACATCATCTGGTCGGCAATACAGTTTTCCTGAAAGCATTCTCTTGCAAATCAACGATGCTTCCAGAATGATGAAGTAACTGAGGAAGACAGGCTTGGGAACCTGCATAAAGAAACCCACAATCAGGCTTGGGATCCTGTGGTAAAGACACCCTGTAATCAGGCTTGGGAACCTGCAGTAAAGATACCCACCCGTGGCTGTTACTGCATGGCTATCGGGCGTGGCCCCTATGGCGATGGGGATGCTGGTTTTATTGTGATAACCAGTAATGGCTCAGCCATCATGGACCAACGCAGGGCACTGCGCACACAAAATATAAGATACTTTGACCTGAGTAAATAAGCACTTAATGGAAGCGTTGCAAAAGAAAAATATATCCATCTTGTAGAGCAAGAGTTTCTCTTTCAGATGATACTATTCACAATTAAATCCAGGCTGACTATTTTGTAGTAATGGGCTTTGAACTTTGGTAAATAAAGCCATTTGCGCTGACACTGCCAAATTTGAAGAGATTTTGCAAGGCGACTATAAAGCCTGGGTAGTTGGAAATCCAGCTGTATTATGTCCAGCACAAAGATAAGACTTGGTAAAAAGTTCAAGTCCATATCTTTATCTGCAAGGAAATTATTGCAGTCTGAATATTGGTCAAAATTTGTCGCATTAAGTCACGACAGAATTAGGGGTACACTTTGAGTCGACTTGTTTGACCGGATTTTGCATCAGTAATCTTATAATTAATTTCGTTTGAATCAGCACAAAAAACTGTACAGGGTCTCATCTTACTAACCATTCTTATGAATTGGTTTCAATTTTATGAGACCCCAAAAATGGCATTTTGTCTGATGTCGCGCGCATGCGAACTTACTACCCTTCAGACAAGGGGGTGTAGATCAGCAAGTATTGCAGCTAGAGGCTTGAAATCTTGAGAAACTTAATTTAGCACTTGACTAGTGCTACAGATAAAATTTGAAGAAAATTGGAGACATGATGGTGGGAAGGTTTAGACCACTTGGCATGGAATGACCCTCCTTTAAATTCTGCGGCTCAGGGAAGCTCTTGACAGCTTCGGTTAATTTTGGGTCAGAATGGACACCTTTGCTTCTTATAACATGTCTAGTGTTCACTTGACTTTGTGTAAAATGACATTTAACTATTGATTAGCACTTCTTATATGCTCAAAAACTGCTTGAAGTCATTCGGTATGTTGCATACTATGCTGAACCAAATGAGTGAGATGTAAATTTGAATGTTCTCAGAAAACATCCATGTATTCCAACAAAAAGGCACTAAAATCTTCTGCTCTCAACTGTCAAATGTTCTATCTTCTGCCAAATCTTGTTCTTCACTTCATTATTAGCTTTTACTCTTTGTTGCAATTTTTCATTACTCTACAAAACCGTCTTCGTGACTGCAACATTTGATACCTCATTTGGAATATACAACTTTTACATATAATCAAAACTCCAGCAACCTTTGTTCCTCATGGCAATACAATGTCTTCATTGAAAATGTTCGTTATTGTTACTGGGTCTCTAGCTACATTCTGTCTCACCATTGTAGCAACACTTACACTTCTGACAACATGACAGTGCATCTTCTCCAATAACACACATTTACCTGACCATTCAGTCACTAACATATCTCCTTTACATTGATGTACCTTGACTTTGAGGTTGATTGTTTTTCCTGCTCCATGGGGAATTTGCTGAAGCTGGTCGATTTGCACATTGACTTGGTGGGTTTGAACTGGTGCATCAGGTGGGCTGACCAATCTCACAATGTCAGTGTTGCTGCTCCTGTAAGTACAATTTGGAGAATGATTTCCTATGTCATAGTTACTAGGCCTAGTCTGATCTTTTTATATGCAACAAATATCGCTGCCCCGGTAGTGAACAAGAAATCCAAGTACACCGTCATAGCGAGTTTTATTGTTTGAAGTCCACCTCTGTAGTACAGCGGTAGTGTTACCGCCTACCACACAAGGGGGCCCGTGTTTGATTCCTGGTAAGGGACTGGGTGTTTGGTGTCTTTCATCATCAATTACACACAAATTGCTGAAGTGGCATCAACTAAAAAGGCTTGTAATATGGCGGCTGAACCCCGAGAGGAGATATCCCAGCCAATAAATGCCATACGATCATTTCATTTCATTGTTTGAAACTTCTTGCATCCTCACTGTGTATTTTTCTTGTCTTAAACATAATTCTACATCAACCCCTCCATGATTACATAACCTCTTGCTGTTTAATCTGTGCCTGTATAACTGTATATTTTACCAATGTCACACCATGTTAGATCCGTGCTCCTGTCGCAATACGTAGCTCAATTTGTCATCCGTGATATACAGCATGCATCACAAAAATTGTTTTCGATCTCATTTCTGGTGGATCTAACAGGATGCAGCATGCAACAGATGGTGCGGTGGCACGTACATCCCCGCATTCAGTTAATGATCTGCCAGGTTGTTGCTCACACTACCTTTTCTTTTATTGTGGCAAGCCCTTGATACATGTCACTGTACCCCACAGTTGCAACAAATTTGTTTGTCCTTACAGTCTTTTCGCTGGTGACCAGGCATTTTACATCTGTTACATTCTTCTACATTTCTATTGAACATACAGCACTCTTCTTTTCACACATCATTTGACCATCTGAATGCTTTCACAAAGCCAACAGCTGCGTCTACTGCTTCCTGAAAGGTCTTATTCATGCCAATCTGACTGCTTTGCTTACTTCTCTCCATATAATCCATGGATGAATGTGTCCAAAGCTCTCAGATCAGGTTCAAACAGCTGAATGCAATTCTCATCCTTGTCTTCTATCAACTCGTATGTTTGAGTGTCAATGTTTCGAATTCTGTTGGCAAATTGCTCAATACATTTATCTTGTTGCATCGTCAGATATGAACTTGCTCTCTGTAGAATCTGGTAGCATTCTTGCATTTGAATCTTTGAACAACTGTAAGTTTGAACTCATTGTACACTCCTGCGTACACAAGTGGGCTCTGTGCTAATGAAATCCTGTGCAGCTCCCTGCTATCTGAATTAGCCCACGAACCCACCAAGGCAGCTTCTTCAAGTTTCCGAAAGAATATTTTTATGCCTTTCTCGGGTTTTCTGCTAAATACTGGTACTGATGTCAATAATGAGAAATTCTTAATGGGCTAGCACTGCGTGAGCTATCGCTCGCTAAGTCACGTGAAAGGCTGCATTAATTTCTGTCTGTTTTTAACCACTGTATCTTATTTCACAAAATGCTTATAACAGTTCAGAGATTGGCCATGTTACTCAGCATAATGTATGCCAATGAAATCGCTCAAATATAGGAAAAAGTTTTATACATCCATAACTGCTTTTTGTATTTAAGTCAAATTTGAGCAGACAACCTGAATTCCAGCATTTAACATCCCCGTATTGTCGGCTGATGTCCATGCTGCTGTTGTTGCTGCTTTGGAGAACTGACTGGAACTCTGAATTCTTGGAAGTTCACACATACTGCCTCCCCCCTCCCTCCCTCAGGATTGTAGATATCCATAACTGATCCCCATGCTGACACCACTTCTATGAGGGCCTATGGGTTTGTGTCTTTGGCTGAGGGCTGCCCTTGGTATTTGACAGTATTATGCATGCACTGGGTCAGTGAGGTACAGAAATATGTGAACACTGATTTATTAACCTTCACCAATTTATTTCCACAAGAACAGTTATAATAATACACTCACAAAACACTGACCTGTCAGTTATGTGTCTAACATCCTAGCACAAATAAATAAAGATATGTCAAGACTCCAGTGTGAGCCAAAAATAGTTGTGTATTCTGCACTTAAGCCCTGCAAGTTGAAAGAAGCTCTGCTCCATGTAGGCGGCCATTGACGGAACTGGTACTGCATGTGTAGACGTGCTCTGCGGGAGGCGTATATTGGCACCACAGTTTGTCATCATTCCAAGATAGCACCAGCTTGCACTCATTTACTCATGAGATGGCTGCATCCAAACCATCTTTACATTATCTTTAGGAAATGGTACCCTTTACCATGGTACTTACACAAGAAGACAATATAAATAAGTTTAATCTTATGTACAAAATCTTGTACTGATATGTCCAGATGTCATATACATTTCAAAGACATGTCAACACAATCAAAAGATTTGTAGCTATTATTACAAAGAAAAGAATTTCTTTCTGTGTTCTTTCATTCTCATAGTTGTGTTGCAGTAAGAACTGGGGTTTTATAACCACACATTGCTTTATCTGCAATCACATTCAAGTATAGTATTCCAGTGTATGATGCACAAATTATCTTCGTTATGTAAAAAATATAAAACAAAAATATCAGGGATGCAGCAGTTTCCTTTCTCCAGTTCAATTTGATCATATTCACATCATGTATGACTGAGGCATATGACACTCCAGCTTCACGTTTGTGCAGGACTGGGTTTTTCACATGCTACAGCCGTAATTTTTCCCGAGGACATGCAGCTCTACTGTATGATTAAATGATGATGGCGTCCTCTTGGGTAAAATATTCCGGAGGTAAAATAGTCCCCCATTCGGATCTCCGGGCGGGGACTACTCAGGAGGACGTCGTTATCAGGAGAAAGAAAACTGGCGTTCTACGGATCGGAGCGTGGAATGTCAGATCCCTTAATCGGGCAGGTAGGTTAGAAAATTTAAAAAGGGAAATGGATAGGTTAAAGTTAGATATAGTGGGAATTAGTGAAGTTCGGTGGCAGGAGGAACAAGACTTTTGGTCAGGTGATTACAGGGTTATAAATACAAAATCAAATAGGGGTAATGCAGGAGTAGGTTTAATAATGAATAAAAAAATAGGAGTGCGGGTTAGCTACTACAAACAGCATAGTGAACGCATTATTGTGGCCAAGATAGACACAAAGCCCATGCCTACTACAGTAGTACAAGTTTATATGCCAACTACCTCTGCAGATGATGAAGAAATAGATGAAATGTATGACGACATAAAAGAAATTATTCAGGTAGTGAAGGGAGACGAAAATTTAATAGTCATGGGTGACTGGAATTCGAGTGTAGGAAAAGGGAGAGAAGGAAACATAGTAGGTGAATATTGATTGGGGGGAAGGAATGAAAGAGGAAGCCGCCTTGTAGAATTTTGCACAGAGCATAACTTAATCATAGCCAACACTTGGTTCAAGAATCATAAAAGAAGGTTATATACCTGGAAGAATCCTGGAGATACTAAAAGGTATCAGATAGATTATATAATGGTACGACAGAGATTTAGGAACCAGGTTTTAAATTGTAAGACATTTCCTGGGGCAGATGTGGATTCTGACCACAATCTATTGGTTATGAACTGCAGATTGAAACTGAAGAAACTGCAAAAAGGTGGGTATTTAAGGAGATGGGACCTGGATAAACTGAAAGAACCAGAGGTTGTAGAGAGTTTCAGGGAGAGCATAAGGGAACAATTGACAGGAATGGGGGAAAGAAATACAGTAGAAGAAGAATGGGTAGCTCTGAGGGATGAAGTAGTGAAGGCAGCAGAGGATCAAGTAGGTAAAAAGACGAGGGCTAATAGAAATCCATGGGTAACAGAAGAAATATTGAATTTAATTGATGAAAGGAGAAAATATAAAAATGCAGTAAATGAAGCAGGCAAAAAGGAATACAAACGTCTCAAAAATAATATCGACAGGAAGTGCAAAATGGCTAAGCAGGGATGGCTAGAGGACAAATGTAAGGATGTAGAGGCTTGTCTCACTAGGGGTAAGATAGATACTGCCTACAGGAAAATTAAAGAGATCTTTGGAGAGAAGAGAACCACTTGTATGAATATCAAGAGCTCAGATGGCAACCCAGTTCTAAGCAAAGAAGGGAAGGCAGAAAGGTGGAAGGAGTATATAGAGGGTTTATACAAGGGCGATGTACTTGAGGACAATATTATGGAAATGGAAGAGGATGTAGATGAAGACGAAATGGGAGATAAGATACTGCGTGAAGAGTTTGACAGAGCACTGAAAGACCTGAGTCGAAACAAGGCCCCGGGAGTAGACAACATTCCATTTGAACTACTGATGGCCTCGGGAGAGCCAGTCATGACAAAACTCTACCATCTGGTGAGAACGATGTATGAGACAGGCGAAATACCCTCAGACTTCAAGAAGAATATAATAATTCCAATCCCAAAGAAAGCAGGTGTTGACAGATGTGAAAATTACCGAACTATCAGTTTAATAAGTCACAGCTGCAAAATACTAACGCGAATTCTTTACAGACGAATGGAAAAACTGGTAGAAACCGACCTCGGGGAAGATCAGTTTGGATTCCGTAGAAATGTTGGAACACGTGAGGCAATACTGACCCTACGACTTATCTTAGAAGAAAGATTAAGAAAAGGCAAACCTACGTTTCTAGCATTTGTAGACTTAGAGAAAGCCTTTGACAATGTTAACTGGAATACTCTCTTTCAAATTCTGAAGGTGGCAGGGGTAAAATACAGGGAGCGAAAGGCTATTTACAGTTTGTACAGAAACCAGATGGCAGTTATAAGAGTCGAGGGGCATGAAAGGGAAGCAGTGGTTGGGAAAGGAGTAAGACAGGGTTGTAGCCTCTCCCCGATGTTATTCAATCTGTATATTGAGCAAGCAGTAAAGGAAACAAAAGAAAAATTCGGAGTAGGTATTAAAATTCATGGAGAAGAAGTAAAAACTTTGAGGTTCGCCGATGACATTGTAATTCTGTCAGAGACAGCAAAGGACTTGGAAGAGCAGTTGAACGGAATGGACAGTGTCTTGAAAGGAGGATATAAGATGAACATCAACAAAAGCAAAACGAGGATAATGGAATGTAGTCAAATTAAGTCGGGTGATGCTGAGGGAATTAGATTAGGAAATGAGACACTTAAAGTAGTAAAGGAGTTTTGCTATTTAGGGAGTAAAATAACCGATGATGGTCGAAGTAGAGAGGATATAAAATGTAGACTGGCAATGGCAAGGAAAGCGTTTCTCAAGAAGAGGAATTTGTTAACATCGAGTATAGATTTAAGTGTCAGGAAGTCGTTTCTGAAAGTATTTGTATGGAGTGTAGCCATGTATGGAAGTGAAACATGGACGATAACTAGTTTGGACAAGAAGAGAATAGAAGCTTTCGAAATGTGGTGCTACAGAAGAATGCTGAAGATAAGGTGGGTAGATCACGTAACTAATGAGGAAGTATTGAATAGGATTGGGGAGAAGAGAAGTTTGTGGCACAACTTGACTAGAAGAAGGGATCGGTTGGTAGGACATGTTTTGAGGCATCAAGGGATCACAAATTTAGCATTGGAGGGCAGTGTGGAGGGTAAAAATCGTAGAGGGAGACCAAGAGATGAATACACTAAGCAGATTCAGAAGGATGTAGGGTGCAGTAGATACTGGGAGATGAAGAAACTTGCACAGGATAGAGTAGCATGGAGAGCTGCATCAAACCAGTCTCAGGACTGAAGACCACAACAACAACAACTGTTTTGAGGGTGTACCATGAGTACATTGCTGATGGATGTGCATCATCACCAAAGTCAACAGTTGTGTGCAGGGATCACTTTTGTCTATCCTGGACTGTAACAGCAGGCAACCATCCCACAGTGTAGAAAATAAATTGCCATTTCAGTGCTGAAGAACAACAACCAGTAAACAGTCCTACCATCCAGGACCTGCTCCTCTGTATGACAATAAAGAAGCCATCATCCACTGGGGAAGGTGCTCACTCCTTCGTGGAATTTGTTGTACAGACTTTTAATTAATTGCTTAATTCATATGCACTTCTTGATATGATTTTCTACTATTCTGCTAAACCACAGAAATAATACTGCTTTGATGGGAACTCTTGTAACTTTGAAGGTTTAGGTTTACCTGGTCATCACACTGTACCATTCCCCCTTGGTATACAAGTGGCGATATCGGTGATGTCCTACAATGACGGCAGATCTGTACTTTTTACATGACATTGCTGAAGTAGTCATTGTTCTGTGATGTAGAATGTGCAGTGTACAGCCACAGTTTGCTGATGAAGTACATTAATGAAGAAGTGGTATTATCACTTTAGAATTTACCCATTCATCATGAGATGGCTTGCATGCTTTTATAAAAACACATGGTATGTTGATTTACAGCTAAGTTGCCTTAATATAAACAAAAATTCACAGTTTCTAAAGTGTGACAATTCTAAACTGAGAACAGTGCTTTTCAATGAAATAAGCCAAAATTAAATTGTGACTGGTTGCTGCTGTACACTATAAAAATTCTGTATTATATGATATTTTCTGCACCAGAAGACAGGAGAGAGGGACCTGAATGTGGAATTTGAAGGTTGAAAAGATGTCCTCTTAAGAAGTCGGCATATCTGTGGGTTTAACACAGTATAACATACAGTGACAGAGTTACACTCCGCAGTTCAGTACTCACAAATTAATATGTCAGACTGCGGAGATGAGAATCACCTTGGTTCTATTCTTTACCTATATCCACCTAGTTGAATTGGGGGGGGGGGGAGATTTCACTTTACACAAGCAAATTAAACAGTGGAATTTTGAAAACACATTTGCCCAGCTTTAATTATGCCATTCAACATTTACAAAATAGAAGACATGAAAATACTATGAGCTATCCATTAATTAATATGATGAAATTTGAACCTTTATAAGCCAATTGTCACAAAGGGCATTCAAGCTGAATAACCAAATTGTAAAGTTTGCCCCCCTCCCAGCCAATAGCAGGATAGTATTGATGGTGTTTTTTTCATATCTAACAGTATTATCTCATCCATTCTGTCTTTATTTCAATTTCAGATTGTTAATTTACAGTCTGGGTCTAACATCACTAGTATGATTAAAATATTTCTTGTCTACAGTTTGCAGCTTTCTCCGAAACTCATCCAATGTGCTGGATTTATACATTGAGGATATAATTTCAGATTATCACCAAAAAAGAAATGGCCTCCACAATGGTATTAATAATACAAAAAAGTACTTTGCATATACGAAATAAATATTTTTACTGACATGTCTTCGGACTCACAAAATCAGTTTTCAAAAAATGCAAGTTTACCGTCTTGCCCTGTCTTGGCCAAATTCCTGTGGGTGGCAATGGCACAAAGATACCTCTGCTCGCTGCATGTCTCAGTACACAGAGCATGGGCACAGGAACATGGCCACTGAACTTTTGAGGAATGGAACCTGGCCTAAAGAGGTGCAATGCATGTTGGTGTACATCAATGGCAGGGTAAGAGTACATTGAAAACAACATCAGGTAAAGTTTCCCCCTTAGCAGCAGGACACTGTTAAAGACAATTGGTAGGCCTATTCTCATATGAGGGTTCTTTAACTGTATGAAATATGACTCCTGATACATGTGTCTTTGTTTCCCACAGACATATGACACAAAAATTGTCTGTCATATGAATGTGTGTTGTCCCCTGCAGTACTCAGCAAGTGATGTAGAAAGGCAATACACAACCCCATTGTTATTAAATTGTGTGGGAATAGTTTCAGCAACACTCTGTGGAGGGGTGTTTGGGTGGCCACCCAGATCCCCTGACCTTAGATGCATTGAGCCCCTGGGATTTGTTACATAATGCCTGTTGGATGTGTGTAACGTTACTGGAAGATTTCAGGTGGATATCACAACACATGCACTCACAACAATGCTCAGAGCAACTGTGCAAGCAACTTATCACCATCTTTTGGACTTTGAGAAAAGCTAAATCTTTGGCCTGAGAAAGATAAGAGTGTTGTACTGACATTGCACAGACAGTTGGCTGTATAGCATAACGAGTGGTGACTTGCTGGGTGTACAGTCCTTCCAGAAGGACTACACCACAAGATCATAGGATTGTCAGAGTGGCAGAACATATTACTGAAAGCTGGACTGAGATTGCGAGTTGTCATTGTAGTATACATACTTTTTTCCTTACTTCAGTCTCTCTAAAAGACTTATACTACAAATAGCTTTATTAACACACAACATGTATGTGACTAGTTTAAAAAAGTTACATATCATGAGATTTCTCAAAGCATACTAGTTTGTCCATTCACTACATGTTCTAACATAAAAATCTGCAAGACACTAGCAGAATTATAAGTCGTCATTATCCTATTAATATCCATTGCATGATGACTCAGAGTACTATTTGCTCTCATACAGAATGTTACTCACATTGATGTAATTTAAAAGCCTGCAAAATGTGTTGCTTACTGCTTACACCATACTACACACAGTAGAGACTTGCATGGCATAGAACCAGACTCAACTGTGACATTGAATAGCATTTGGTGGTCTTCAGCAATGTGTCTCACTTCTGTTTGTGGTGGTAAGATCAACACCAATGTGGCTGTGGATGACCTCTTGAAAGATCAGATGAAGCAGTGATTCTCGAGCCTCAGCCCTTGGAATCATATTTCAGAGAGCTTTTGGATATGAAAACAGAACTGATTCGTAAATTCTTGAATGAAGGAGTATGATTGCCAGTATGTGACAAGAATCGTGAACTTTATAGCCACATCCATAACCAGGGTAGCAAAGGCATATTTCAGCAGGTTAATTCAAGACCACACACTTCAGCCTGCACCATTAGTGCCTTGAATGATTTACAGATCCTTGACTGGTCTGCCCCGTCCCTTGATTTGTGACCCATGAGCATGTCTGGGATGTAATGGGAAGACACACATTTTAACGCCAGCCTTCCACCAGCAATCATCGTGAAGAGACCATCAGTTTCAATGCAATAATGAGTACATTTGTGCCCAGGGGGTCTTGCCTCATACTGTTGGCAATGATTGTTGGATCTGAATCAAATGAGAGCTTAATCATTTAATAGCCAATACGCAGTGAACATATCCACAAAGTTTGATAAACATTGGACTGTTGCTTCATGGTGTAGTTACTATGAATAGGCCTATCCTTTTCATGTAGCACCTCAAGCATGATCTGCCACTAGGTACTTTGAAAGCACCATTTTACATACCATTGTACTGCAAAAATTCATTGCAAGCTTCCTTAATTGTTCTGTTAGAACAATTGTACAGTTATTGTATATTTATAGCACTCTTAATCATTTCTGAACATTCAAAGTTAAGACAGGATGATATTGTGTATCATTCATTTTTGTGTACGATTTTAGTTAGTAGTACAAAAACTAGAAGTGTGCTGTAGGATGGAGCAGTATGCATCACAGTAGCAATAATCTATATGACTGCCACTATGTGTTGTACAAATCTGCTTAGAAAAACTGGTGATATACTATCAGCTCTCAAATGTAACGTTCCAAGTGCAGAAATTGAAGGTTATTTTCTTGACTGCAGATGTATCAGTTTTTATTAATTCACATAGATGCTAAAAGTGTGTGTGATCATTCTCTATTCTCTGCAGTGGAAAATTTCTAGCACAAAATAAAATTTACAGAAGTTGAAGGGGCTGTCAATTACCATAAAAATGAACTTATTGCACTGGAAGAAACACTTGTAAAAACTGTTTCCAAAGCTGGTTTACAAGAATTTGACAAGACCTGAAGGGGCTGTTAACAACCATGAAAATGAACTTATTGCATTGGAAGAAATGCTTGGAGAAATTGTATCCAAATCTGGTTTACAAGAATTGAAAAATATGCATAAAAGGCCCTTTGCTAGCAAAAAATAAGGTAGAAAATTTTATTTTTTTATCTTGTATATATAGTTGAGAGTATACTGAATGCAAGTTTTCGACCTCCAAATCCCTTGGGACAACTTTTTGTGGCCCAAAAAAAAACTTTTTTCAGGTTTTCACCTATTACTCTGAAATTATGCATCCTACTGAAAATGTTTTTTTGTAAGTCAAAATGAACTCTAGATGAATAGAAAAAAGTGCTTTGTCACATGCAGTGGTTTCTGCAGCAAGGCCGTGTCATTTCTATCTTCACTATTGACTGGGCTCATTACATTCATCTACAAACGATTCGGATCAAGACTTATTGTCGACACTCTAAGTCCAATTGGATTCGCAGGTCGATATATGGAAGCTTCTCTATTCGAGACATTCTTGACTGTATGACCACCCTAACATAACCAGTGAGGGATTAATTTAGCTCGTCTCCAATGATGTCGATTTTGACACCTGCATGACTGATGAATACTTTCCTTTCCATGGGAGGAATCATGGCAGTCTCTCCCTGCACAGCAGTGGAGTCTAACAAGGACATTGATGGGGAAAGAAGACATTCTACTTCTGAATTTTGTCTTCCCAAGTGATGCTTCGCAAAGGGGAATGTAGTCTGAAAGCTGTCGTCATTTAAGGACACCAGGTTCTTCATCAGGCACCATTTTCAATGAAGATACAAATTCTGCAGTCAAACAGGAGAAGTTTCTCGCAAATAAGAGCAACAAGAAGCCCTTGATTTTTATGCTCATGAGGAAATTTGAGGACGGAGGTATTCAAGTGCTACAGGCAGAATAAGATGCCGATTCATTAATTGTTGAAACAGCTATTTCTCAAGTTGCTGAGTCTGGCAGTGTGGCAGTCATAAGCAAGGACATGCTTGTTCTCCTAATGGGTTGAGGAAACAATAACAACAACCTGTACTTTCATAAACCGAGAAGAGGTAAATCAGCAGGATTGTGGTACTCCAGTAATTCTTTCAATTGTGATCCTGTATTTACCCTTTTCAGCCATGCCTTCACAGGCTGTGATACCACATCCCCATTTTTGACCAAGGAAAAGGGAAATTACTAAACCCATGGAGCAACGTTCACACCTCAGAGTGAAAACTGCTGAATTCGTTAAACCCTCAATCCCTCAAGACTTAATAGCACAGGCAGGAGAACAGCTGATGTTACCACTGTAAGGGGATTCCAACTGCGCAACTTTGGACAAGCTCAGGTACAAGCTTTTTTGTAAAGTCTGCCTCAAGAAAATCTTTCAGAGATGAAAGGCTACTGCCAACATTGGACACATTAACGTGGCACTTACTGTGAACCTACCATCAAGTGCTATGTTGGCTGGGGAAGAAAACTGATCCATGCCAGTGGGGCTGGAAGAAAAACTTACCAGGCTTGTTTCCTGTGACAATGACAAAAGATGCGTCACCATGCATGCTACTGAAGATGGTTTCTTGTGCATGCAAAACAGGACACACAGCAGGCTGTGGATATCGCAAATCTGGAATGAACTGCTCTTCGATGCACAAACACTGTTGCTGCTTATCTTGCAAGAACGCTCCAGAAATTTGGCTTGACAAGGATGAGGAAGACATAGAAGGTATGTTCCAGGATGAGGAAGCTGTTGAAAGTGTCCTATGGATCCTGCAGAGCGGATGCTGAACCGGGACTTGCTGCAATCTCCCAAACGACCTCGATGGAATTGAAAATTGATAAAATGTTAAGCTCTGATATTTAAATTATTTTTCTTATGTTGTCATGCCCTTTTATTTGTTCATTTGTACAAATTTTATATTACTCATGCATAAATACATATTGGCCATAACTGTGTACTTGGTTTTCATTATAGCAACCCACTCTTACCAATTAAGGCATGGGTGAAAACGTATAAAACACATATGAATGAAGAAAATTATAAAGATATACACAGAGGACACATATGTGCTCATTAATTCCCAAGTAATTAACAGCTTTGTCAAAAGTATTGTTTGCATAACTATATTTGTTAATTTCGTGATTTAAACAAATAATTTGACTTAACCCCTGTAATAGGAGAAAATGTTAAAAAGAACCAATTTTTCAATGTATTTAGTTAATTGAGTGAGTTAAGTTTTAATTTTAATTTCTGTAAATTTAACTTCGAACAATGTGTAGTTTCAGTACCGATTATTGTGATGATATATAAGGGCCTGATTTGTGGTCACAAGACAGTCAGTCCATGGCCGAGTTTCAGACGAGTAACCTGTGCTGGTTAGAACAACAACAATGCTTCAAATTAACTGTGGAACAAGTGTTAAAAATTAGTCTGTGTGTAAAAACAGTGACAGTGTCTGTTCCATATGTACTTGATTATTCTTCAAGAACTGTGAACTTTGTGGTTAGATTTTACTGCTCGTAGATGTTCAACAAGAAACTATTGTAGCAGTATGTGGAGTTTCACCTGCAAACTATTAGTGAGGCCTATTGCAAGTTAAACAATAGGGCACTGGCCATATAGCTGTGTATTACTGGGGGGTGGGGGGGGGGGGGGGGGGGGTGGAGTTGTGAACAGTGAAATTAGAGTACTGAAAAATGTAGCTGTGCATCTGTCAGCTACATCATTTAAAGTAGTCAGTGTCGGAATCCACAAACCCCATTTTTCAGCTAGTGTAGCAATGCAGTATGTCCACACTGAGGACAACAAACGCATAATTAAAAGTAGATGGAACCACCACAACTGGAAATTTCATTTCATTGAATAACTTTGACTTAAAGGGAAAAAAATGGAATTACTTTTACTTTCAACTGTATGAACACTTAATAGTGCCTAAAACTGAAAAACTAGAGGCTTTCATGACCTGAAATTTCATGGTCTACAACTTCGATAACTTGACCTTTTTTTATTTGGAGTAGTCATTTTTGATTTACAGGCATTCGAATCGACGTTTTAGCCAAGTTGGTAAAAATGAATGAACTTCGAAAACTGATAATGGTGAAACAACTGCACCAATTCTGACATTTAGATAGGTCATTTGGCAGAAAATTTAATGCTCTTTCATTTTGGTAATAACAACATTTTCAGTAGGTTGCATAGTTTCCGAGTAATAGGCAAAAACCTGAAAAAAGTGCCAAAATTTCTTTGTTTACTGGTCACAAAAGGTTGTCCCAAGGGTTTTGAAGGTTGAAAACTTGGAATCAACATACTGTCAACTGGATACACAAGATAAAAAAAAAATCTTGTACCTTGTATTTTGCAAGTAAAAATTACCCTGTTACTGGGATATGTGTAAGAAAATACAGTGATCAAAATTATTTTATATTATTTACTAGTTTAATATGACAATCCTTTTGTAGTAGCTCTTGCGGAACCACATTTGAAATAATTACTGCTGTTTCTCTTTACTGTTCATTTCATTTCTATGTATTACTGTATATTGGATTGATACTCTCAGGATTTTCTGTTTCTGTTATGTTTTGATACCAATGGAGCACATTCTTACATTCTTTGTCTGCAGGGTTCAACTACATAGATGTTATTTGTAACACGATCCTGTGTAATCAAGTTTTCACAGATATGTGTATCACTCTGCTGTGTAATCAAGTTTTCAAAACAAGGGACCTGATTTACATCTCTGTCTTCTCCAAGTTAGATGTTAAAAATGTTGCAAGTCCCCTTTCGATTGTGCCTTTCTGTTGTACCTGTTCTTGTTTTCTTTATCCTTTGTCCATATTTTATGCTAAGCATGCTGACCTTCTGTTAACAACTCTGTCTTCCACTATTTTGGTTAAATTTTAACATTTGTTGCTGTGCCCCTTACCCATTTAGCCTTCTAGCAAAATTTTCTTTCAATTTCCCAAGTTGAATAACCATGGTGATAAACTGCAACATTCCAGTGCACCTATTTTAATACATATTTGTCATTCTTGATTTTTTACTATTATTATTTCTGCTTGATTGTACAAATTATGCTGATTTGTCTTTTATTTACTTCAAGCCAGAATAAGTTCTCTAGTATCTTAACCTTTCCTGAAATGAAACAGGTCTACAGTACTCTTCATCCGTTCTTTATAATCTCCTGTAGGTACATTATTCTATTCAGTGCCTATGTGATGATAACGATTTTCCACAAATCTGATGACAAGTCTTCTATTTCACAAGTTTCTTCTCTATAGATTCACATAGAACTAATTGAGACAGCCTTAGGTACTTTAGGTCATAGAACTTAAAACGTTATGATATTACAGCCACTTCTTGCTTGGGTGGACTTCTACCACAACAACAGAAAACAGAAAATTGCACTAGTAAATCTTACCACAGGCATAAAACTAAATTATGAGTGAGGAAAACATTAAATATGGTTTCCTGCAAGGTTGAAACTAGGTGACGTTGCACAATGATAAGATTTTAGACTGGCATTCAGGAGAATGGCTATACAAACTCTCATCCAGCCATCTACATCTACATTTTGCATAGATTCCATAAATTTCTCAAGGCATATGCTGAGTTAGTAACTTTGAAAAGGACATACCCAAGTTCCTTCCCACTTGTTGTGACTGAAGACTGATTTGATGTAACTCTCCACAATAGTCTATCTTGTGCAAGTCTCTTCATTTATATAGTTACTGCAAACTACATACATTTAAACCTGTTTACAGTACTCGTCCCTTTGACTGTCATTACAATTTTTACCCCTTACACACCCCTCCATCACCAAACTGATAATTCTTTGATGCGTCAGGATATTTCTACTTTCCCCAGTTTGAGGCAGTCCATCTTCTTTAGTTATATGACCTAACCTTATAATCTTCATAATTCTGCTGGAGCTCCACATTTCAAAAGCTTCTTTTCTCTTCTTTCTTGTATTGTCTATCATCCACATTTCATTTTCATATAATGCAACACTCCAAATAAATAGTCACTTAAGTTTATATGTAATGTTAACAAATTTCTCTTTTTCAGAAATGCTTTACTTGCTGTTGCCAGTCAGCTTTTAATTTCCTCTCTCCACTGGCACCCATCAGTTATTTTGGTGCCAAAATAACAAAACTTGTCCATTACTTTTTGTCTTTCGTGTCCTAAGCAATTTCCATTTGCATTGCCTGGGTTAATCTGATTATATTCCATTACTTTCGGGGCCAATATGGGAACACTTTTCCAAAGAAGTGCACCCTACCCCTTCCATCAGGCTTTAGTTTGCTTTCACTTTTTTTTCAATCAGTCTTCTGCCTCATTTGAAATGTCCCATCATGAATTCCTCTCTTGTAGCAACCTCTTCACCCCAGGGTAGCATTTGCAAGAAATATTCTTAATTATTTGTTGGATATATTCCAGTCTTTGCCGGCCGGAGTGGCCAAGCGGTTCTAGGCGCTACAGTCTGGAACCGCGAGACCGCTACAGTTGCAGGTTCAAATCCTGCCTCGTGCATGGATGTGTGTGATGTCCTTAGGTTAGTTAGGTTTAAGTAGTTCTAAGTTCTAGCGGACTGATGACCTCAGAATTTAAGTCCCATAGTGCTCAGAGCCATTTGCACCATATTCCAGTCTTAGTCTTTCACTACAATTCTTGTTCCCTTCAGTTGCCTCTATTACTATGGAAATTATTCCCCTAAATCCTATCACATGCGCTACAATCCTGTCCTCTTATAATCAGTGTTTTTCATACATTCATTTTGTCAGCGAATCTGTGGAGAACTGCCTCATTTCATGTTACAAGTCCACATAATTTTGAACATCCTTCAACAGCACCACAGAAGTGCCTTCTGCACCTTTGCTAATCTGCTTTTTATATGCTCATGGTTTTGTTTGTCATGAAGTTGTTATTTTGCTACCGAGGTAGCAGTATTCTTTCACTTCTTGGCTACCAATCTTAATTTTAAATTTATTGCTAATCTCGTATTCCTGCCCCTCATTTCCTAAACTCTCATTTCTCTTTGGTTTCCTCTCAATCCATGGTGTGTGCTCATAAACTGTTAATTTATTATAACAGCCTTGCAGTCAGTGGCGGCTACAGGTTTTCATGTCGGTAGGGCTGAAATATTTTCATCATATGTGCAATTTAGAATTTTAAGAACTTTTCATCTGCTCATTATTTTCTCTTACTGGTTTCTACCATGTACTTTTAGAACATGTTAGTGTTATCAATACAAACAAGGTAACAGTATAATTGTAGTTAAACATGCTTCTACATCCCAGATTTTATGTTTTCCCACCATTTATATTATTTTTTGTTGGTCCTGTTGTAAGCACTATTCCCTCAATTAATTGTTTTCATGCTGTTAAAAGTTTCGTATAGATAACATTTTGTGCTTTTGAACAACTACCACCTAGTTTCAACATAGATTTTTAAACAGGTTTATGTGGAACTATATCATGCTAAAATATGTGTGGCATTTTTAGGGGCACTTTCAAAATTCCACAATGTCTTGTTACTAGACTGTTCTCTAAACTGCAATACATAATCAAAAAAGCATTTGAATCTGTTTTTCGTCATAAAAGTACTTCATTTAAGACATAAAACAATACATTAGAAATAACTGATTTCAACTTAGCAATACTTGTTTGTACTAATTTCACAAGATTCTCATTGACAAATTGTCCCAGACTCTTGGTTCTGTGTGTCATGACATTAACAAAATTATTCAACTTATCTTTTTAAAGACCCTAAGTTTACTGAAATTGTTAGTCAGTGGATGGTAGGAGTGGTCAGTGATACAGATCAAGAACTAGATGAAAAAGATAACAATTTTATAATAGTCAGTGATTACAGTTCTGCAGGAAAACAAGAGCAGCATTCAAAAGAACAACTTCAGGACTATTATCATGTGGATGTTTCTGTTTCTCTAATAAAATACTTAAAGGTTAGTTACAGTTAAATGTGTTTTTACTGGTGCTAAAGAAAAATGTAGCTGTGCAACAGTGAGCACATAGGTTATAATAGTTCCAGTGACGACGACTTCATATGTTTACCAATGAGTACTGAACAGTGGCCAGCACAGCCCAGATGAAAACCCTTTCAGTAAACGGGAATAAATATGACACAATTTCCTACTAGTGGCATACAGTACATAAACATTACTTGAATTCTGAAGGAGTAAGCTTTTGTCAAGCATATGTTATTGTGCAGCTGTTTTGTTACACCAATAGCTATATGGGGTTCATGATTATTTATATGAAATCTACATCTACATCCATACTCCGCAAGCCACCTGACGGTGTGTGGCGGAGGGTAGCTTGAATTGTTAACTGGGAAAGAAAGGGAAGGGATGGATGGGAATTTGGACTTCCAGCTGCATGCGGTGTTGTGGTAATGCAATTGTGAAAGTTAAAAATTTGTGCCACACCAGGACTAGAACCCGGATTTACTGCTCCACTCCTCATGAGCAGTTTCCTTAACTGCTTCAACCATCCGGACTTGATCTCTGAACGACAAAATTTCCAACTTATCACACACTGAAATGAAAATGTACTCACCTAGTGATGTGGGAAATAGGTGGGTAACTTTTTCATACATAGTAAGGCAACTCTCACCACAGATATCATTCTTAGTGGGACTAGTACACTTATAGTTGTTTTGTGACAATCAGCAGCTTCATTTGATTTTATTATTACCTATTAGTAATGCCTAGAGTTTGCTGACATGTAATCTTTTCTTTCCTTATGAGCTACAATGCTGCTCAAGAAGGTAATTGTACGCGATGAAAATAAATTGGTGATTCATATGTTTACTGTCATTGCTGCATCACTTATTTTCAACTTTTGTGATGTCATAGACTGATACCACCCCCATCAGCATCCCACAGTTGGCAGTGGAAAAGCACGTTTCTGACAGGCGCCAATAGCGATCACACGAGGACCCAGCAGATCCTGCGATACACACTCGCTGAGCCATGCCTTCAGTGGCTCCAACTACAAGTGCCCTCAGCCGCTGCAATATAGAATGCTTGGCAGAAGCTACCTGGCCCAGTCTCAGTTGCAGTCTTTGAAAGTCTTCAGTCTTAATCAGCCTTCAACAGTTCTCTCATGCGTTAGTAGCAGGAACCTCAAGTGCATGAAGCTCTTTAGTTAGCTTCTTGAAAAAGCTGGACTTTATTGCTGTTTGTTCCTATGTAAAGTTGTTTGGAGAAACTATTTATCACAGTAGACGAGGAACGTAAGTCCAGAGATATAGAAATAGACACTGCATGTGGCATTGTCTGGTCAATACTTAGTATCAGGGGTGGGCACAAAATGTTAATTGGATCCTTCTATTGCCCACCAAACTCATTTCCTAATGTAACTGAAAACTTTAGAGAAAAACTAAGATCACTTGTACGTAAATTCCCCAATCATACTGTAATCATCTATGGAGACTTTAATGATCTAGCAATAAATTAGGAAAATTACAGTCGTGTTATTGTGGGCATGATAAGACATCCTGTGCAACATTAATAAATGCCTTCTCTGAAGGCAATCTAGAACAGATAGTTCAGAACCTCACTCATGCTGGAAGTATATTGGATCTAATGGCAACAACTAGATCAGATCTCTTTGGCAATGTCTACATTGAAACTGGTATCAGTGACCAAGATGTACCAAAGTCAAAGGACAAGTAAAACAAGCAGGAAGATATACACATTCAGTAAACTAGATAAAAAACAGTAGTGCCATATCTCAATGATGAACTTGAAACTTTTAGCAGAGTGTTGGATTGTGCAGAGGAACTACGGCTCAAGTTTAAAAGAATAGTTGACCATGCATTGGATAGATATGTACCCAGAAGAACAGTTCATAATTGTAAGGACCCTCCATGGTATACAGTCATTGAAGAGAAACTTTTAAGGAAACTGGCACTGCTGCATAATAAGTGTAAAACAAAGCATAGGGCTGCAGATGGAGAGATGCTGAATGAAACGTGTTTGGTTGTTAAGATTCAAAAGTTTCTTGAACAAGTGCCCTCGAAAGTTTCATCCTGTTTAAATTATTTCGATGGCACTATTGTGTCTGGACAAACACTGGAAGAGCATCTCTGAAAGCTATAATCTCTTTTTCAAGTATTAACTGATGGAGGACACAAGTGCAGTCCACAGAAATATTCATTTTTCAATGCCAAAATTGAGTATTTGAGGCATCTCATTGATACCCACAGCGCTTGTTCTCAACTAAACGTTTAGAGGCCAGTTAGAGATTACCATCTCCTAAAAATGTATAGTACCTACAAGCATTTCCTGAGTACATACTTACTACATTAAATTTATCCCAAATGCTGCACAAATTGCTGTCCTGTTGCATCACCTCTCGCATAAAAATACGTTTTCAATGGACTGGAGAATGCGAACAGTCATTTCAAAAGTTGAAAAATGCATTGCTTAGTCGTTCATACAATATTCATTTCGACCCACAAAAACCGGTAATGCTTGTAATTGATGCTTTGTTACAGGAAATAGGAACAGTTTTATCTCACAAGTTTGGAAACACTGAACGCCCCACAACATTCATGTCTTAAGACACTGAATAAGGCCCAAGTCAATTACAATCGATTGGAAAAAGATGCGTTAGCCATCATATAATTATGACATCATGAAACTTCATCAATATCTGCATGGCAGACCATTTTTTCTCACGAACAATCACTAGCTGTTAACTACTCTTCTTCATCCAACAAGAGATGTGCTTTATGGTACACACAAAAGCCACAAACATGGTCACTAATTCTTTCCAATTACCAAGTATGATATTCTCTATCGCCTATGGCACAGGATGCAAATACAGACACTCTGTCTTACTTACCTATGAGAAAGTGATTCAGCATTCAGCACATCAGAAGCTCCCTGCCTTCAAATAGATCAATCTGATTTACAAATCGTGCAAGCTTTTCCCATTAATTGTTGGCAGACCGCATAAGCTACTGAACAGGATTACTCACTATGACTGCTCAAATACCACATTTGGATGGGTTGGCCTTATAATTCAAAATCAACTTTAGATGCACGAGTACGAAAATACCATGCTCATCATGAAACACTTTTTCTTCAGAATTCTGTAATTTTATTACATATTCATAACACTGGTCCACATATTTTTGCTTTTTATTTTTTACAGAAACAAAATAACTGTGCTTTATAGACTCAGATGTGCTGAACACGAATATCAAGGCTAAAATTAGGGTTACAAGTAATGTTTGTTTCACAGTCACATTTGTGGGACATAATAAGAGTTACACACAAAGGCATTGTATCAATGGTTCCTCTGCCACAAGCGAGCCAGGTGGATAATTCCAGTACAATTCGGCAACACTGCTTCACATTATGACTCATTTGCACACCATCCTGTCATATGAACATTTTAAATTGTACACTGCTGGAAAAAAAATAGAAGTTACATCCTTTTAGAGGTTTCCAGTTCACTCAAGATTTATTGTTGCCGCAGTGAATAAGGAGTACATGATTGCATTTACATATCAGTAGCACAAGTGGTTCTGAGATACCAGATATTAATCCTTGCTGGTACACCCATATTAGTGCATTGTATAGCCTCCACCAATGGCAATGCAGGCACTGACTCTAGCATCCAGTCGATCGACAGATGGTGAATACTGTCGTTGAATACGTTATGCCACGCCTGCTCGACATGTTCACATAGCGCTGTTAGAATTGTTGGTTGACGAGTGGCACAATTCATTTTTCATCCGATTATATCCCACAGATTCTTGATTGGAGACAAGTCGGGAGATTGTGCATGCCAAGGAAGTCGCTGTGCATCTAGCAGAGCATGTTGAGTTTCACGGGCAGTGTGTCAGCGAACATTATCCTTCTGGAACAACACACCACCTTCCTTTTACAAGAACGGCAAAAGTATGGGTCTAACAACATCCTGCACATACCGAGCACTGGTCAGTGTCCCCTCTGGAAACACGAAAGGTGATTGAGAGTTGTATCTTATCGCATCCCAGACCATAAGGCCTGTAGTATGCCAGTGTGCCTTGACAGAAAACACTTTCTGAGACAACTGTGACCAATTCTGTGTTGTATGCGTAAACTATCACCACTTGCATGTGGGCAGAATCTACTCTCATCACTGAAGATCTCGGTGCACCATTCCATCTTCCAATAATCCTCTGATGACTCCAGCCGAGCCATGCACATCAATGCTGTGGTGTCAATGGAAGCTGAGCTACAGGTATTTGTGCCCATAGTCCCACTGCTAATAACTGGTTCACAACAGTTCATGTTGACACATCTGGGAAAACAAGCTCTTTTAGCTGTGCTTTAGTAGCTGTACCACCTGACACTGGTGCCCTCGATTCTGGTAGGCGTCTACACTGTGTGAACATAAGTAGTGGGGTAAAGAGAGAACAAGGACAGTTTTAATTTCTTCAAGATGGCTGATCCTCCCCCATTCTGGGAAATCCCCAGTCCATTGGGGGGGGGGGGGGGAGGGTCCTCCCCTTCCCCTCTGGGAAATTCCCAGCTCATCAGGGGGTCCCTGCCCCTTCCTCCTCTAGGAAATCATTTTTCCCCACCTCCTATCACACTTCCCCTGACCCATTTGGCAGGAAAGACCGCTCAGTCTCTCCTGAGTTGTAGAGGTGGAAGGACATAGGTTACTTTATTTTGGGAGTTGTCCTGTTGGAAAATGCTTCCTAAATGTTTCTTTTTTCTGCATGTGCTCACCTTGATGTGTGGAGATCAACTGAACTAGTTCACATTACCATCACCAGAGGCACTCGAAATTTTGACATCATGGGTGGAAAAAAAAAAAAATACCCACAAGCTGGTGGGAAACCAGGAATAGCCTTTGTTGTCATTTATCAGTGCTCTTTGGAAAAACTGGTTGTTGGCTATATCAAGGCTTGGCACTTAATCCCTGGGACTGGCTTGCTGATCTACAAGTGAATAGCTGCTGGAAGGGAAGTGGCCCACTATCCCAGTGATACTACAACATCCAAGTTCCCTATATACAGGAGTTTTGTAGCAACAGCATTGGGGAATGAAACACACTTATATACATTTGCAAGTCACAAGTCGCATCTTAGCCAACAGAAACATGGGAAGTACTTCATACAATATTTTTTATGGGTGTAGTGCTCATTATCTTATTTGAGCACAGCATTTCAAGACGAAAAAACTGGCTATTCACCTCCGGTCTAGTCCAGCACCATCTACTGAATGTATTGTGCACCTGAAGAGACGACAGGTCAGAGCTTTCTTTGTACCCATCGGTCACAAGGGACTAAGCCATGGCTTCTGGTCGACTGAAGCCTCCTGACCACACCAGCTGTTGGACATAGACAGTCGTTGCCAACTCCCAGTGCACTGCGAGACAAGCAAGCAAGGCTTGGATCGAGAGCTCTAACTGCAGTTCCACCCCCGACATAGACTCCCCAGTTTAAAAAATCAGCTTTACCCAATCAGAGATGTGGCTGTTGTCCATATACGTAATGTAGATTCCTCGCTTTTATGCACGTTATTTTCGAAGACAGAAGAAATCGGAGTGTTGATTCTTTGTGTGAAAATCCTGAACTACAGTATGGTAGAGGCTCCTATTCCCTCCCTCTCTCTGAAGTCAACGAACTTCCTGCGAATGGAAAATTCTGATTGGTTGTTACTGAATTTACCCACCAAATTGCTGCTGCTAGTGTGGGAGCACTATCTGCCACTTTCTGCAGATGCACAAATTATGAGAATTTCAGCGGCGAACTATTTCGTGCAGGTCTAGAAATATGCAGCAGTCATATTGCACTGACAGTTAAACACTGCAAAATGGTCTAAAAATCATGAATGGGCTGAAGTGCGGTATAGCAGCCACCGTTTGGAGTCTCACGAGTGTGTGTCTATCGTCAGGGCGCCTACACAAAGGTCAAAACCTCTCAAAGTCATAATTAAATATCACATTACTAAATGCCACTGCAACGGACCACATATCGGCCTCCTATGATCTTGCAGACCCAAACAAACCAACATTCTGTTGATCGGGTAATTCCACACTCGTTTCGTGTCTCTGTCTCTCTCAAGATACCACTCTCTTTTTGTGCAAAGCAACGTCTCGAAATACATAGAAGGAGATTCTCATCTCTTCTCAGAATACTGTGTTCCTATTGCCTAATGCTGGAGACAGATCGAGATTTAACAATTTATAGTAGTCAACAGATCGCTTAAAACACCACCTCCACCCTACAATGATCTTTCTTTGTAATAAAACATATTTTCAACGTTTGAGTACCACACGCAAACATTATGTAAGTAAAGTAATGAAAGCACTGCCACAAGTAGATCGTCGTACTAAATATATTCGAGGTCTTGTATGCGCTAACGTTTGAGAGCACAAAAACTCTCGTCTTCCCCAACGTTTCCACTAAACATATCAGGTGAAAACAACCGATCATATAAACTCCCGATCGTGAAGAGCGCGCTGTCTGCCGACTGCCAGGAGCCACAGTCGCGCATTCCGCCGCCGGAAGGGACACTGCGTGACAGAACTGCCAAAAAATATTAATATCTTTGCTTTTTTTGTGCTTCGTTTTACTTACTTTATTTGTTGACTAGTTGGTGTGAGACATTCGTCCTGACTGTTAGCGTGATTGTCGAAAACTATTTCTTTGTGTTTTGATTTATCATGTGCCAATAAAAATATTACGTAGTGAAAGTAAATGGTGTTTTCTGTGTTATAAGTATAACACACTCCATACTGGTGACCTCAGACGCGCAACATACGTCCGATTCGACAATGTGGCCCTTTACTTCGGCATCTCCACATCGCTCACCTTCCGCTCCTTTCGGACTACAAAATGATACTAATGGTGCCTCTACACTGGCTTTCCACGGTTTCCTACGCGCAACGCCACCAACAGCTGGCATAAAATTGGAAGATTAATACAACGCCGTGGAGTTTTGTCCGTCATCAACAATGCCGTTGTGTACTCTTTCAACATCGTCAGTGATGTCATCTGCTATGAAATCTTTTTCTACGTTCGTCTATAACAAACCAATCATGAGTGCTGTGCCTAAATTTGTGACTCACAGTGCGTCGTATGTACAACCTCCTGTGACATGTGGTCTGCAACAGTGCCCCAACACTATGAACCTCACAAACTTTTCGAGCACACAGATCACTTGGAGCTCCCCATATATTGCTGATAAATCGGTTTTGGACACATTCTCTCCCCACCCACTACAAGACTCACTACAAAAACAGATGGGTACAAATTTCAGTGACAACAATTACTGGTTGGACAGTCGTCCCGCCCCGATTGTTTCTGCAGCCCCGGCTGCGCCTGCCGCGCCTCCAGCACCAGCCGTGTTTAAACCAGACGCCACGAACGCCGCAAGTGACGGCTTCATAAACACTCCACCACTCCTGTCCACTGTGCCATCGAATCTGTTACATTCACAACACAAGAGTGAGAAAATTCCTAAATTACCAAGGTTCACGATGGACAATCCGCATACGTGGTTTATTTTGGCAGAGACTATATTCACCGCCCTAAACATTGATTCAGACAGTGCTAAATTTATTGCGCTTATTAATGCCCTAGAGGACCACGCTGAGCGGGTACAGGACTTAGTGCTGTCGACGGTCCCCGCAAATCGTTACGCACTGGCAAAACAACAGATCTGCGAACGTCTAAGATTACACAAGAGTCTGTTTTATACATAATGGAAGATGTACACCTCAAAGACTCGACTCCTTCACAACTGTGGCGACGTATCAGAGCAGTCTTCGATAGCAAAACTATGCCAGATGAAGCTTTACTTTCTTTCTGGGTTGCAAAGCTGCCGCAAGCTATCCAACTGCAGCTCCTATCACACGATCAGGAACCTCTACAAGCGAAATTATTGCTGGCCGACGCCGCATATAAGATAATCAACAGAAGAAAGTTATCTACATGTGCCCCCCTCGATATTACGCCTCCCCCGCGTGGCAGAGGCCGATCTTTCCAAAACAACAGACAGAGTACACTGGCTGAGCACCAGATTCCACATCGTCCTTCACCATCCCATACCGCAGCTTCAAGTGACGTCCTTCACCCGGTAACAACACCGGATCAGCAAGTTTATCCTCTCTGCTGGTATCACTCCATTTATGGTAATACAGCCAGGAATTGCCGCTCACCCCGTGGAATGCGTCCAAACACGCACGGCGGGCCGCTATAGGCGCACCCATGGAGGTGAGAATAGAGGGAGACGCCGTGACGTCACAGCTGTGAAGCTATGTGAAGCCGAGGGTAGCCATCTCAATCCGACCAAAACATTGCTGCTGTAAGCTTGTGTGCATAGACTTGCCGCTCGCTTTTGGAAGGATTTTGCGCTATTATGGTGACTTGTGTGGTGTTCGGATGTACGAATCGTTCTGATTGTGATGCGAAATCGAAGGGAATAACATTTCATGTGTAAGTTGTCTCGTTAAGTGCGATTTTACAACTTCATTGTGAATGAACGTGTGCTACATCGGTACTTGTACTATAGCGTGTTTTTCTCCTGTATGATTTTAGATTTCCTAAAAATGAAAGTCGGAAAGCTCTGTGGGAGAATGCCGTGAGGAGGAAGAATTGGCGTGCGTCTAAATGGAGCACTATATGTTCTCAGCATTTCCGAGAAGAGGACATAGATCGAACTTCCCTTTCAACAGTAAGGCTCCGAGAAAATGCTGTACCATCAGTTTTCCCTACACACCCAAAACATTTGCAAAAGGTATGTTAATTCAAAGAATTAAATTCTTAGTTTTCAAGTTCACGTTTCAGTATAATACATACGTATCGTCGATAATCGAAGTGTTGAGTAACTCACTTTGCCTTCATCATGTACCAAATTCAAAGCTAACACTGCATTAACTGGCGTAACGTATAGGCCTAAACAGGACACTGTGTAGATTTGCCATTCTATGTACCGTATTTCAGTAAATATTGGTGGTAATGAACAGTGTTTCCCAGTAGTGTAACGTAACTGAAATGTCCCAGTATGTATTACAAACAAGATGTATTTATGGGGCTTTGGAGGGAGGGTATAGCTAACTTAGTTTTCAGTTTCTATTATTTAGTTTGTGATACACGTTTATTACTGAATTAACAAAATTGTATCGTTTACATTGAAGGCTAGCTATTCGTAATATTACATTAAAAACTATTTTTAATCAGAAGAAACGTGGAATTTCGCCTTTACGAGATTTTATTTTAAACAAAAACTTTGAAACAACCAATCTGATGACGTTACATGCGTATATGGTGCAATTAGCGACTGTAATACACGCAGCGCTATAGCACACTGGCAATGTTTTGGTCAGAGTGTCATGGCAGCGAGCCACGCCCCCATGGCTTCAAAACGTAGTACGGCTGGGATACGTAGCGCCATCTCCCCTTATTCTTACCTCCATGGGCGCACCGGTCCGCACTGTGACGTCAAGTCGCCTAACAGATCACAGGCTAGTACTCCCGAATTATTCTCTCGGACGTTTGTATATCCAGTATATAGCTTCTCAGAAATGGTTTTTAGTGGACACTGGTGCCGATGTGAGCGTCATTCCACGTTCAATGGTCACATCTACAATCACGCATTCGCCTCACCAGATCAGAGCAGCGAACTATTTCTCATTAAAGGTTTATGGTGTAACGCAACTTCACATTTACTTCGTTGATACACATAATTATGAATGGACATTTTTGGTAGTAGAAATCGACGAGCCAATATTAGGATTGGACTTCTTAACTGCTCATAACTTTTCTTTGGACTTAATTACACCTGCCCTCTGCTCAGTGGATTTTAAATAAAAATTTTCGGCGAGATTTTCCCTATCCACGCCGACAGAATGCAGCTCGAATACGTCCTGTCAACAAGACAAAGTGACAGTTTCTATTCTGTCTGAGGAGGTCAAAGCTGCCATAGTGAACTTAGTTATGCAACGCCTTGAAATCGACCAACTGTCCGAAGACAATGCAAAGCTACTTCAACGTTGTGATGTCCTGACTGATGAATTGCGTGGGTTTAGAGAGGAGATCAAGATTAAAAGTAACAACACGCACGAAACTACACGGGACCTGCATACCGCACCCACGTATTTCGGCCACACCTATTCACAAAATCAAGGCTATTACTACGGGCGTCTGTCACAGGCTTAACACAACTGAGGGACCGCCTGTCCGTTCTCGCCCCCGACGCCTCAATGCAAAAAAACTTTTACCGCTGCCAAAGAATGTATTAATGAACTTTTACGCTTGGGTATAGTCCACCCCTCAGACAGTGTGCGTGGTCTTCCCCAATACATGTCGTTCCCAAAAAGGACAACTCCTTTCGACTCTGTGGAGACTATAGGCGTTTGAACGCCAGAACAATACTTGATAACTACCCTGTCTCACACCTCCACGATTTTTCACAATCCATGTTTGGAGCCAATTTTTTCTCTGTGTTAGACTGCAAAAAGGTATACCATCAGATTCCGATGCACCCAGAAGATATCACAAAAACTGCTATCATCGCCCCATTTGGACTATATGAGTATTTGTTTATGCCTTATGGATTGAAGAATGCCGCCCAGACCTGGCAAAAATTCATTGACACCATTCTACGTGGCCTTAATTTTTGCTATGCCTACTTAGACGACATTATTATTTTCTCCACAACTGACGAGGAACACAAACAACACCTCCAACAGGTTTTTGATAGATTGGCACGACACGGAGTTGAGATTAATCATGAGAAATCCCAAATGGAGAAGCCAGAGGTTATTTTCCTGGGACGTTTGGTCAATAATGAGGGCATTCGCCCCATCTCAGATAGAGTACAACAAATATTTGACCTTCCCCTCTCTCAAACCTATAAAGAGTTACATAGATACCTCGGAATGGTAAATTTTTTTAGACTCCACATTCCACATGCGGCATCTCTTCAAGCCCCTCTCACTGAGGCCTTAAAGGGAAAGAATACCACAGGTGACAGACACATAGAATGGGATCAGACCATGCAGCGAGCCTTCGACTCACTTAAGTACGCGTTGGTGAACGCTATTACCCTGTCTCACCCTCACCCTGACGCCTCCCTGACAATAACCACAGACGCCAGCGATAATGCCATTGGCGCAGTTTTGCAACAGACCCTACCAACAGGTACTACACCCCTGCGTTTCTTTTCAAAAAAGCCAACCGAAACGCAAAGAAAGTGGTCCGCATTTGATCGTGAACTTTACGCCATTTATGAGGCCATAAAGTACTTTCGTACAGATATTGAAGCCCGACTTGTGACAGTTTAAACAGATGACAAGCCCCTTGTCGAGGCTCTCCGCAAACCAGCATTAGATGTACTAGGTTTCGCCATATGGATTTGGTATTACAATATGTTTCAGACTTTCACTATATCAGCGGTAATGACAATGTTGCAGCAGACTACCTGTCACGCCTGTCCTCCCTGAAGACATCTATTGATCCTCACTGCTTACACGAGCTTCAGCTATCCGACCCAGAGATACAGCACCTTCTCTCTGACTCTGATACTTCCTTACAAATTGCTTTACTTCCCTTCCCTAATGGTGATCGCTCTTTGTATTGTGACATTAAAACAGGTCATCCTGGTCCTATAGTCCCTGAAGCTCTTAGGAAAGACGTTTTCGACACAATCCACAATCTCGCTCACCCAAGCATTCGCGCGACTAAGCGCCTCATTACAGAGAGATACGTTTGGCCTAATGTAAAAAGAGATTGCAATCAGTGGGCGAGAGCATGCATACCTTGCCAGAGAGCCAAAATACACAAACATACCAAGCCCCCATTAGGCAAATTTACTGTGCCCTCAGGTAGATTCCGTCATGTCCATTTGGACATCGTCGGTCCGTTACCGATATCTAACAAGTTCCGTTACTTACTGACCATGATAGATCGTACCACAAGTTGGGCTGAGGCTATCCCCATCGCGGACATTACGGCCGACACTGTAGCTAACGCTTTTGTCTACAATTGGCTTTCTCGTTTTGGTTACCCTACTTCACTTACCACAGACCAGGGGAGACAGTTTGAATCTAATCTGTTTAATCGCCTCTGTTAACTGTGTGGTATCAACAAATTCAGAACTACAGCCTATCACCCGCAATCTAACGGCCTAATAGAATGATGGCACCGTACCCTGAAGGTCGCTCTCATGTGTCATTCTTCCTCTTGGACTGAGGCACTGCCCTGTGTCCTTTTAGGTTTGAGGACGGTTTTCAAAGAAGACCTTAAAGTGTCAGTTGCTGAGATGGTATACGGAGAAAGCCTCGCACTTCCGGCGGATTTTCTTGATGATCCTTCTCTACTTCCCGAGGATCAACTTCCTGAGTTGGTACGACAGGTTCGACAGCATATCACCAAGTTACGTATTCCGCAACCTCGATCGCATGCTACCCCTCCGATTTTCATTCACCCACACCTCAGTTCTTGTAACTATGTGATGCTTAGAGAAGACGCCGTCCATCCACCCCTTGCTCCACCCTACACTGGCCCAAACCGGGTCCTGTCACGCTCAGAAAATACTTATACGATCCTCTTTAAGAACAAACCATCTGTCGTGTCCATTGAGCACTTGAAACCAGCATGGATCCTTAACGACACCGACATACACGATAATGAATTTGCTTTGCAGGAAACTTCAGAGGCCTGTCCCCTCCCTTCTCCACAAGCTATAATCAAACGCTCCCTGCAAGTCAAGGCCCCCCTCTTCTATACTTCTATACTTCACGCCTCCGAGTGCCAGCAGTAATGAACTAGTGTTTCAAGTGAACTTGAGTGACTATGATGTGGACTCTATAAAAATACAACTTGTGGACACTTCTTTTTTTATTTGAAATTCAAAACAGTTCTGTGCCATCTGACCTGAAAGACATTAAGCTATTACAGTGCTTCAATGTGGCTCCTGGTACTTCACAAAAGGACATTTCAGCCTATGTAGACTCAAATAATGTTTTATTTATAAGAGTAACCCCCCCCCTTCTCCTTCATCTTCCCCGAATCCTCCTACCCCTATTGCTATCAACCGTGCTGGCCGCACCGTATGGCCACCTCTCAGACTTCAAGATTATGTCATGCCTTAAATGTTTACCTTCCCTTTATCACTTACTCCTCATCACTCCTCCTATGCGCTCCGCGCTCCTCGGAGGGGGGGGGGGTCTGTGGCAGAACTGCCAGAAAATATTAATATCTTTGCTTTTTTGTAGCCTACTTCGTTTTACTTGCTTTGGTTGTTCACTAGTTGGTGTGAGACATTCGTCATGACTGTTACCGTGATTGTCAAAAACTATTTCTTTGTGTTTTGATTTATCTTGTGCCAATAAAAATATTACATAGTGAAAGTAAATGGTGTTTTCTGTGTTATAAGTGTAACACACTCCATAACTGCACTGTCTCCTGAGCGCCAGTGAGGAGAGATCTGTACACTTATTGGTCACACCAATCAACGATGTGCAGAAACTACAGGGTCGCATCTTCATTGTATGCCACCAGGTACAACAACTGTGTGTACTTCAAAGGCTGTGACATTACGCCAGAGGGCAGAGGCGTGCATTGTCATGAATGGTCTCCACATAGAACACCTCCTGTGTTTATCCAGAAAGTATGCATTTCAGACCTGTGTTTATATTGCATCGACCTAGAACTTACAGACGTTTCCCTATGTCAACTTGTGATCCTGTTTCACCAAAATAACATTCTCTGCAAACAAGTATTTCCTAAATCACAAATAGATCCATAAAATACATACACAAATAACCTGACTGATTAATAAGCAGATACATACAATTCATAAACACATTGTGTCTACAGTCCTCTTGCCATCCTCTAGCTACTTTGTTATTGCTGTTCATGGCTTAAGTGCACAGAGATGTCTCAGGATAACTATAGAACTGTCTCGCTCTTCTTGCCTCAACTTTTCCTTTTTTCCCCAGATTCTTCACTTTCTTCTTTGGAAGACACTGCTGACTGTGGAGGCAGCACTTCTACAGCTGCCTTAAAAGGATGAATTCGACTGATGTGGACTATTATGGGGCGAGTTGGGAGTTGTAGCTTAACAAGTGACATCATTTCTATTGCCTGAAAGGGGCCTTGATCATGTGTCACAAACTTTTTAGTTGTCCCTTTTGGTACATGTGGGTTGGTCGTCATAACCTATTGACTTACATCGTACTCAGGTAACATTGCCTTCCTATTATGTGTCCTGCCTTCTCGCTCCAAAGGTTTGGTGTTGATCTTTTTCAGCTGTCACCAAATAGTTTTTAAGCTTTTAGAGAAATTTTTCACTACGAAATATCACTTCCTGTGGGAGGCTTACACAACTCAAAAGGAGACAGCAACTTCAGACCAAAAACAACCTAATGTGGGGACAACCCTGTGCTGCCACAGATTTTTTAATTGTATGCAAGAGAGCATCTCAGTTGTTAAGCTGCAAGTTAACATAGTAGATTAACGTCTTTGCAGTTGACCAGTGACTCCTTTCTGCTCAACCGTTTGCCTGTGGATGTAAAACACTAGCACAAAACTTCTTGATACGCAATAACTGGCACAGCTGCTTCATTAAATTGGGCATAATGTTTGTCCCTTTGTCATTTATTATTGCGTCTGGCATTCTGAACTTGAGTATCCACTGGTTCACCATAGCATGTGCTACTGTTTCAGCCTGCAGGTTTGGTATTCTTATCGTAAAATTGAAACGTAAAAAATGATCGATTGTCGTCAAAACATAACAGTTTCCTGCTGATATTCACACAAATGGTCCAAGGATATCCATCCCAATCATTTGAAATGGTTTATCTCCCTTGGGTAAAGTTTTTAACATAATCCTTCGGTAACTAAGCTCTACCCTTAGTGCACATGGCATACCATTCTTTATGCAACGATCGACGCTCTGTTTGCATGTAACCCACCTGAAATTTCGCGATACTCTGCTTTCCATTGGCCTGCAACCAGTATGACTTTTTAAAATCGAATTGTGGGCCTGCTGCAATATTTCGTTTCGTAATATCTCTGGCACTATCATGCGTAGCCTGCATCTCGTCTTCCTGTACTATAATCCATTCTCCATGCTGAAATATGCCTGCCTTGCGAAGTGTTGACAATTTGGGTCACTGCTTTGTGCTTCCTTCCATCATCCTCGTCTAAGCCTGTGCATTCAGTGGCATGTACTTTGCAGCTCACACCATCTGCATTTGTGTGTGACCTCCTTGGATGATGTATGGCTTCGAAATGAACCTCTCTGAGACGTGATACCCTTCTAATTAATCTACTAGATGAATCTTTATGTCTCAATAACCATTTGAGTGCTGCATGTTTGGTTATTGTTTAAAATGATGTCTGTGTAAATGATATTGGATACATGTTATTCTGAATACTAATACCAGCACTTTCTTCTCAGATGTTGAATAATTACTCTCTTCCCTACTAACCTGACTGGGTGCTTATGCTATGGAGTTTCCTGTCCATCTATTTCCTGACTCAAAACTCAACATAAGCCCAAATTTCTGGAGCCACAAGAGAGTGTGAGCTTTTTCTGGAAAGGCAAGAACTGGACTAGACGTTAACAAGTCTTCAAGTTTTAGAAATGCTCTTTCACAATCTGATGACTAATGAAACTTTATCGCTTTCCATAACAACTGTGAGAGGACTCTTGGAATTTCAGCGAATTTTGGAATGAATTTTCGATAAAAATGGGAGAAACCTCGATATGATTGCTTCTTCTTCACTCCTTACATCAATTACAACACTAGGGTTGTTGCAGAAGTTCCACAGACACCAATTACAACGTTGTGGTGTGGCAGTCACCTGTTGCTATGAGGAAATCAGATTGCATCCACCTGGAAGGCTCAGATCATATTGGTTTTCTGTCAGCACCCCAGCAATGGCAGAGATAGCTGGATCACCACATGGTGATCTCGGGACGGTGGCTAAATGCACTACTGCTCTTATCGCCCAGATGATTAGGCGCCAGGCAGTGAGGTTCATGTCCAAGTGAGGCAGACTGCCCAGCTGTTCGGTGATAACGATCTGCTTTGGGAGACCTTAAATATTGCTTCACCATGCTGATATCACGCTAATAAAGGCGTTAATGGGTTTTGCAGAAACTTCTGAGCTGGAGCTGATGACCTAATTGTCGTAATCAGGCTACACTGCCTCCCTGAAGGCTTGCAACACAGATGTGGTTGTGAAGCAGATGAATATGCAGTCCACTGGCCAGCTCGAGCGATTTTGGCAGTGGCTAGATTCTGTCCTGTAGCTTCTTTTCTGGTTCTAAATCCTGTTCAACTTCTTCTCTTTACTCATGGAAGAAAGGATATTCTGGAGACATGGCTTAGCCACTCATTTGGACCACGCGGGGTAGCCTCGAGGTCTGGGGAGTCTTGTTATGGTCCGCACAGCTCCCCCTGTCGGAGGTTCGAGTCCTCGCTCGGGCATGGGTGTGTGTGTTGTACATAGCAGAAGTTAGTTTAAGTTAGATTAAGTAGTGTGTAAGTTTAAGGGCTGATGACCTAAGCAGTTTTGTCCCATAAGATCATACCACAAATTTACAAATTTTTACACTCACTTGGGGATGTTCCCAGAATGGATTTTTCGCTCTGCAGCAGCGGAGTGTACACTGGTATGAAGCTTCTTGGCATATTAAAACTATTTACCAACTCGAGAGACTAAGATGGGACATTTGACTGGAGTGGCCGAGCAGTTCTAGGCGCTTCAGTCTGGAACTGCGAGACCGCTACGGTCGTAGGTTCAAATCCTGCCTCGGGCATGGATGTGTGTGATGTCCTTAGGTTAGTTAGGTTTAAGTAGTTCTAAGTTCTAGAGGACTGATGACCTCAGATGTTAGGTCCCATAGTGCTCAGAGCCATTTGAACCATTTGGCATTTGACTTTCACGGGCAAATGTTTTACCAAATGACCTACCCAAGCATGACTTACGGTTCATTCTCACAAACCTTACTTCTGACAGTACCTCATCTCCTACTTTCCAAGTCCTCTTGAGAAACTTGCATGACTAGCATTTCTGGAAGAAAGGATATTGCTGAGATATGGCTTAGGGGATGTTTCCAGAATGAATTTCTCACTCGGCAGTGGTGTATGTACTGATATAAAACCTCCTGGCAGATTAAAACTATGTGCCAGACCAAGACCAAGGATAAAGATTTTTGCCATTTGCGGGCAAGTGCCCTACCAACAGCTGTTCAAGCACAACTCACAACCTGTCTTTAAAGAGTTACTACCACTGGTACCAAATTTCTGCCTTCCAAACTTCACAAAGGTTCTCCTCGGTAACTTCCTGAAAGAAAGATACTGCGGAGACGTGGCTTAGCCACAGTCTGAAGGACAGTCCATAATGAATTTTTCATTCTGCAGTGGAGTTCGCGCTGATATGAAACTCCTTGGCTGATGACAAATGTGAGCTCAACCAAGACTCGAAGTTAGGGGCTTTGCCTATGGTGGGTAAGTGCCTTACTAGCTGAATTACCCAAACACGACTCACAACCAATCCTCACAGCTTCACTTCCGCCAATTCCTCATCTCCCACCTTTCAGACTTCACAGAAGTTCTCCTACACAGTTTGCATGGACATGGCTTAGCCACATACTGTGTGATGTTTCCAGAACGAAATTTTCCACTCTACTGCAATGTGTGCGCGAAAAGCACTGGTTCTGAGTTCCAGTCTTGGTACTGTACACAGTTTTAATCTGGTTGGAAATTTCATAAGAATGCACACTCCCTGCAGAGCGAAAAATTCATTCTGGAAACATACACAAGGATATGGCCAATCCATGTCTCCACACCGCAGTATCTTTCTTTCATGAGTGCTAGTTCTGCAAGTTTCGCAGGAGAACTTTGTGAAGTTTGCAGTACAGAATATGAGGTACTGGCGAAAGTAAAGCTGCGAGGAAGGGTCGTGAGTCGTGCTTGGGTAGCTCAGTTGTTTAGAGTACTTGCCCATCAAAGGCAATGGTTTAGAATTTGAGCCTTGATGCGCCACACAATTTTAATCTGCTAGGAACTTTCATACCTCATTATGTTTGAGCTCAGAATATATTATAAGATTCTATGATAAATCATTGTCAAGGATACTGGACGCAAATTTGGTGACTCACTTCTACCACACTTCTTGTATACCTATGTACATTACTCCTTGTTTCATAGATCATGAATACAACATTTCGTAATGATGTGGAACGTGTCACTTTAATATAAGTTTTCTTTAAACAAAATAATTAATTATTTTTTCTTTTTTCTTTCTTTTTTTACAGTTACTACTTCATATCTAAGAATTCATCTACTGAGTAGAAGGAGTTGTCATTCAGAAATTCTTTTAATTTGCTTTTATATGTTGGTTGGCTTTCTGTCAAACTTTTAAAACTATTTGGCAAATGACCAAAGATTTTTGTGGCAGCATAATACACCCCTTTCCGTGACAAAGTGAGTTTTAATCCAGAATAGTGAATATCATCCTTTCTTCTAGTGTTGTAGCTATGCACTTTGCTGTTACTTTTGAACTGGTATGGGTTATTAATGACAAATTTCATAAGTGAATATATGTATTACGAAGGTACTGTGAAAGTCTTGAGTTGCCTCGAGATATTATTCTGATTACACGCTTTTGTACAATGAATACTTTCTCTCTTAATGACGAATTGCCCCAAAATAAAATGCCATATGGAAGTAGTGAATGAAAATAGGCATCGTAGGCTAATTTACTGATATGTGTATCACCAAAATTTTCAATAACCCTAATAGCATAAGTAGCTGAACCTAACCGTTTCAGGAGATCATCGATGTGTTTCTTCCAATTCAATGTCTCATCAATGCACATTCACAGAAATTTTGAGTATTCTACCTCAGCAACAGACTTCCGTTCATAGTCTACATTTATCAATGGTGTTATGCCATTTACTGTACAGAATTGTATAAACTGTGTTTTCTCAAAATATAGTGAGAGTCCATTTGCAGAGAACCACTTAATACATCTACATCTACATCTACATCTACATACATACTCCGCAATTCACCATACGGTGCATGGCGGAGGGTACCTTGTACCACAACTAGCATCTTCTCTCCCTGTTCCACTCCCAAACAGAACGAGGGAAAAATGACTGCCTATATGCCTCTGTATGAGTCCTAATCTCTCTTATCTTATCTTTGCAGTCTTTCCGCGAAATATAAGTTGGCGGCAGTAAAATGGTACTGCAGTCAGCCTCAAATGCTGGATCTCTAAATTTCCTCAGCAGCGATACACGAAAAGAACGCCTCCTTTCCTCCAGAGACTCCCACACGATTTCCTGAAGCATTTCCGTAACACTCGCATGATGATCAATCCTACCACAAACAAATCTAGCAGCCCACCTCTGAATTTCTTCTATGTCCTCCCTCAATCCGACCTGATAGGGATCCCAAACGCTCGAGCAGTACTCAAGAATAGGTCGTATTAGTGTTTTATAAGCGGTCTCCTTTACAGATGAACCACATCTTCCCAAAATTCTACCAATGAACTGAAGACGACTATCCGCCTTCCCCACAACTGTTATTACATGCTTGTCCCACTTCAATCGCTCTGCAATGTTACACCCAAATATTTCATCAAAGTGACTATTTCAAGCGCTACACTACTAATGGAGTATTAGAACATTACGGGATTCTTTTCCCTATTCATCTGCATTAATTTACATTTATCTATATTTAGAGTTAGCTGCCTTTTTTACACCAATCACAAATCCTGTCCAAGTCATCTTGTATCCTCCTACAGTCACTCAACGACTGCACCTTCCCCTACACCACAGCATCATCAGCAAACAGCCGCACATTACTATCCACCCTTTCCAAAAGATCATTTATGTAGATAGGAAACAACAGCAGACTTACCACACTTTCCTGGGGCACTCCAGATCATACCCTCACCTTCGATGAACACTCACCATCGAGGACAACGTAATGGGTTCTATTACTTAAGAAGTCTTCGAGCCACTCACATATTTGGGAACCAATCCCATATGGTTGTACCTTAGTTAGGAGTCTGCAGTGGGGCACCGAGTCAAACGCTTTCCGGAAGTCAAGGAATATGGCATCCGTCTGATACCCTTCATCCATGGTTCGCAAGATATCATGTGAAAAAAGGGCGAGGTGCGTTTCGCAGGAGTGATACTTTCTAAAGCCGTGCTGATGAATGGACAGCATCTTCTCTGTCTCAAGGAAATTCATTATATTCGAACTGAGAATATGTTCGAGAATCCTGCAACAAACCGATGTTAAGGATATTGGTCTGTAATTTTGAGGATCCGTCCTTCTACCCTTCTTATATACAGGCGTCACCTGCGCTTTTTTCCAGTCGCTCGGGACTTTACGTTGGGCAAGAGATTCGCGATAGATGCAAGCTAACTAAGGAGCCAATGCAGTAGAGTACTCTCTGTAAAACCGAATTGGAATCCCATCAGGACCTGGTGATTTATTTATTTTCAACCCATTCAGCTGCTTCACAACCCCAGGGATGTCTATCACTATGTCCTCCATACGGGAATCTGTGCGAGACTCAAACTGCGGTATGTTTGTACGATCCTCTTGCGCGAAAGATTTCTCAAATGCTAAATTTAAAATTTCAGCTTTCGTTTAGCTGTCTTCCGTTGCCAGGCCAGACTGATCAGTGAGTGACTGGATGGAAGCCTTCAACCCGCTTACCGATTTCACGTAAGACCATAATTTCCTGGGGTTTTCAGCAAGATCTTTTGCTAAGGTATGACGGTGGTAGTGGTTGTATGCTTCGTGCATCGCTCTTTTTACAGCAGCACGAATCTTTACTAACTTTTGCCTGTCCTCATTCTCCCGATCTTTCTTGTACCGCGAGTGCAACTGTGTTTGTTTCCTGAGCATTCTCCAAATTGCGCGGTTAAACCATGGTGGTTCTTTTCCGTCCGTAACCCACTTTTTCGGCACATACTTGTCCAATGCGTGATTTACAATGTGTTTAAAATTTGCCCATAATTCTTCCACGTCCATCGTACCGGAAGTCGATTCATTTACTAAGTGGGATGCTAACAACTGCTTATCTGCTCTTTCTAGCAAGAATACTCTCCTACCCTTCTTGACCGACTTTTTAACATTCATAACCATAGTCGTAATGACAACATCACGATCACTAATCCCTGTCTCAACACTGACACCATCGATGAGGTCTGGTCTGTTCGTGGCTACCAGATCTAAAATATTTCCATTACGTGTTGGCTGTCAATTTAGCTGCTCAAGACAGTTTTCGGATAATGTGTTCAAAAGTAATTCACACGACGGCTTGTATATACCACCTGTAATGAATCCATAGACATCCCAGTCTATACTAGGTAGGCTCAAGTCGCCTCCGACTAATATAGCATGATCTGGGTACTTCTGCGATACAGAGTGTAGACTCCCTTTGAATGATTATAGAACTGTCACAGTGGAACCTGGTGGCCGGTAATAACACCCAACAATCAACTTTATTTCTCCTAGCCCTGTTAAACGTGTCCAGATAACTTCACAATCACACTCTACTTCGACCTCAGTAGACACAATATTTTTGTCAACTGCAATGAAGACACCACCTCCTACGGTGTCTAATCTGTCTTTCCGATACACGTTCCAACCCTCACTAAATATTTCAGAACTTCCTATCTCAGGGTTCAGCCAGGTCTCAGTTCTGAGAATACTTTGTGCGCCACATGCTTCCTGGAGGGCAGTAAATTCAGGAACTTTATTCCGAACACTCTGAAAATTTACTGCTAATATCTTGATTGCTGAAGTGTCTTTACACTGAACGTGACCTGATTTCCCTGCGTGCATGTCGACTGGTGAGTGTTCATCAGGACACCTCGCACTACTGCCTGGCCTAAAAAAAACCATGTGCACGCCACAAGTACTCTGCTACCCGATTAGCCGCTTCCTTCGTGTAGTGCACCCCTGACCTATCTAGGGGCGTCCTACAACTCCCCACCCAATAGCGCAAGTCTAGAAATCTGCAGCCAAGACCATCACAGAGTCGATGAAGCCCCTGGTTGAGACCCTCCACTCGGCTCCAAACTAATGAACCCCAATCCACTTTGGGAATAATGCTGCAAATAGAGAGCTCTGCTTGCACCCCGCGTGCAAGGCCAGCAGTCTTCACCAAATCCGCCAGCCGCCTGTACGAACTGAGGATCGCCTCAGAACCCTAACGACAGGCATCATTGGTGCCGACGTGAGCAACTACTTGCAGACGACTGCACCCCGTACGCTCGATAGCCGCAAGCAAGGCCGCCTCCACATCTTTGATGAGGCCCCCCCAGCAGACAAACCGAGTGCACGTTGGAATTCTTTCCAGCCCTGTACGCTATTTCCTTAAGTGGCTCCATCGCCCGCCTAACGTTGGCGCTCCCAACAACCAGCAAGCCTTTGCCCCCGTGTGCCTGCTCGGACCCTGCTGAAGGAGCGGCCACTTGCCCACTGACAGGATGAACGGGCGAGGCCAGCTGACCAGCCTCCACATTGACCCTCCGCCTCGAGCGACGCGAACGCGTTGCAGTCTGCCATTCACCCGGTGAGGGCGGCCCCAACGCGCTGAGTACACTAGAAGGTGCCTTGACGGCTGAGTCAGTGGACACAGCAAGCGACAACTGGGGTGTCTCAAGCGACGCGCCAGACCCTCTGCCGTCACTGCACCTCAAGGCAGCAGCCTGAAGGCGGCTGACCGTGGCCAACAGCACGCTCAGCTACTTGCGAACCGCGGACAGTTCCTCCTGCGCCCGCACACAGCACGCGCACACCCTATCCATCCTACTGCTAATATCTGGACGTATAGAGCTGCAACAAATAAAACAGCAATATGCGACTGAACAGTTGCGTCACCAGCGCCAGATTGAGCTGTGATATATGAACAATTACTCACGAACCAAGCAATCAAATGACTATGACTACGCCACTATACAGATATTACAATGTGATTATATCCCTGTCTTAGTATAAATGGCAACCACCTACTCGATGTTACACTCTACCGTTATTAAAATTTGATACTACCCCTTTCTAATTCAAAAATACGCAAAGATCCGAAAAATTTCACGATGCAAGCACACAAACACACAAAGTAATTTGAATTAAACCTGCGGAACTAATACGAAAAACTGAATATACGACTAGTTTCTGCTACTGCTGCTCGCACACGTCACTCTGCAAGCAAAGATGAAACTGTACTGGCCTCTGTCTGCTGCTAACTGACTCTACGAAATAAACAGAAAGCACTGGCTGTCCAAAACAAACAACTGCCTAACGACTCCGCGAATTTATACTTTACAGCTATCAATAAGCAATATAACTCCTCTCAAATAAGAGAATATGCAAGGATTTTATGTAATTAAATATGCAAGCGCACAAAAACTCGGAAAGAAATTAAGAATCAAACTATAAAACAAATTGTTGTTGTTGTTGTGGTCTTCAGTCCTGAGACTGGTTTGATGCAGCTCTCCATGCTACTCTATCCTGTGCAAGCTTCTTCATCTCTCAGTACCTACTACAGCCTACATCCTTCTGAATCTGCTTAGTGTATTCATCTCTTGGTCTCCCTCTACGATTTTTACCCTCCACACTGCCCTCCAGTAATAATTGGTGATCCCTTGATGCCTCAGAGCATGTCCTACCAACCGATCCCTTCTTCTAGTCAAGTTGTGCCACAAACTCCTCTTCTCCCCAATTCTGTTCAATACCTCATCATTAGTTATATGATCTACCCATCTAATCTGCAGCATTCTTCTGTAGCACCACATTTCGAAAGTTTCTATTCTCTTCTTGTCTAAACTATTTATCGTCCAAGTTTCACTTCCATACATGGCTACACTCCATCCAAATACTTTCAGAAAAGACTTCCTGACACTTAAATCAATACTCGATGTTAACAAATTTCTCTTCTTCAGAAACGCTTTCCTTGCCATTGCCAATCTACATTTTATATCCTCTCTAGTTCGACCATCATCAGTTATTTTGCTCCCCAACTCCTTTACTACTTTGTCTCATTTCCTTATCTAATTCCCTCAGCATTACCCGACTTAATTCGACTACATTCCATTATCCTCGTTTTGCTTTTGTTGATCTTCATATTATACCCTCCTTTCAAAACACTGTCCATTCCGTTCAACTGCTCTTCAAAGTCCTTTGCTGTCTCTGACAGAATTACAATGTCATCGCCGAACCTCAAAGTTTTTATTTCTTCTCCATGGATTTTAATACCTACTCCGAACTTTTCTTTTGTTTCCTTTACTGCTTGCTCAATATACAGATCGAATGGCATTGGGGAGAGTCTACAACCCTGTCTCACTCCATTCCCAACCACTGCTTCCCTTTCATGTCCCTCGACTCTTATAACTGCCGTCTGCTTTCTGTACAAATTGTAAATAGCCTTTCGCTCCCTGTATTTTACCCCTGCCACCTTCAGAATTTGAAAGAGAGTATTCCAGTCAACATTGTCGAAAGCTTTCTCTAAGTCTACAAATGCTAGAAACGTAGGTTTGCCTTTCCTTAATCTTTCATCTAAGATAAGTCATAGGGTCAGTATTGCCTCACGTGTTCCAACATTTCTACGGAATCCAAACTGATCTTCCCCGAGGTCGGCTTCTACCAGTTTTTCCATTCGCCTGTAAAGTATTCGTGTTAGTATTTTGCAGCTGTGACTTATTAAACTGATAGTTCGGTAATTTTCACATCTGTCAACACCTGCTTTCTTTGGGATTGGTATTATTATATTCTTCTTGAACAAAACAAATATGAAAGCTAAATATGCGACTCCCTACTGCACTGCTGTTGCACTGATACTTCACCAGCGGCTGCTCAAGGCATTATCTGAAAGACATTATTTGCAATTTCTTCCGCTGATTCTTGTTTCTGGGATGTGATTATCGTACTTGTATCATCAGCAAATAGAACCAGCTTTGCGTCTTCATGAATATAGAGTGGCAAGTCATTAATATATATTAAGAACAATAAGAGACCCCAAGACTGAACCCTGTGGGACATTGTTCTTGATACCTCCACAGTTATATGACTCTGCTGGTTTTTGCAGACTATCTGTACTGTTAATTTCAACCTCTGCATTCTTCCAGTTAAGTATGAATTAAACCATTTGTGCACTGTCCCAATCATACCATAATACTTAAGCTTATCTAGAAGAATTTCATGATTCACACAATCAAAAGCCTTTGAGAGATCACAAAATATTCCAATGGGTGATGTTTAGTTATTCATTGCATTTAATATTTGACATGTGCAACGTGTGAGTCCTTGTAACTCTGGACACAGTTTGTGTTTTGTTTGACATATGTATGATAGATTACTGTTGAAAGAGGGGCTAATCCAACCGCAAATTCAGTATAGAGTCGGATAGGGATTTCATTTGACCTGGGAGTTTGTTTAATTTTAACGATTTCAGCTGTTTTTCAACATCACTCGAACTTATTTCACTCATTTCTTCCAGTGCTATGAGGATTGAACTGGGGCTATACTCCTTTATAAAAGAACATGTAAAGATGGAGTTCATCGTTGTGCTTTTGCTTTGTTACCTTCAGTTCCGTTTCCTGGCTCATCTGTGAGTGACTGGATTCTAACTTTGGTGCCAGTAACAGCCTTTACGTATGACTGGAATTTCTTTGGGTTTTGTAAAAGATCATGTGAGAAAATTCTGCTGTGGTAGTCACGAAGACTTCATGCATTGTTCTCTTTACAGTCAAATGGGATTCATTCAGCAGCTCTCTGTCTATAGCCCTGCCCTTTGTTTTACACCTATTATGCAGTAGTTTATGTTTCTTAGAAGTTTCTTTATAGTGATAGTATACTGTGGAGGGTACCTCTCGTTATGAACTGTTCTACAGAGTACATATCTATCTACTGATGGTCAACCATTCTTTTAAACTTGAGTGGTAGCTCCTATTATATCCCTTAAAAAGTATCACTATTTATTTTTAGAGGAAACACTCCCCTAGTAAATTTGTTTGTCCTTTGATTTATCGTGATCTGTTACTGATTTTTAGTGAAGTTAGTTTTTACGTTTAGCTTTCAAAAAAATACAAAAGAGATATAATAAGCAAAATAATGAATTTCGTACGTTGCCACTTACGTATTATATCTGGTTTTATCGAGCGCCAGGCTCCCTACAAATTACTGTAAATGCAATAGCGAAGTATTACTCAGCTCCAGTTCACTGATCTGAAATTATTACTATCACAGAAAATAGACAAGTTTTAATAAAATTATTTCACTGGATTCCTTCAATTAATCTCACTGAATATTTTTACTTAATTTCTTCCCCTCCGGCTATCAGACATTGTGCTGTGAAAAAATATTTTTAAATGTACTGCGTACTGGCGGCTAATTGTTAACAGTCAGAGATCACTGTTACGCGCTCCGCAGCAGCTGGAAACATGCTAAATAATTTTCATTAAATATTCTTTTCATAAGATAAATTTGGCGTAGGTTCTTGAAATAACACATGGAGATCACTTTATACTAATATATTCTGACTAGGACACAGTTTACACCATTAAATATTTGCAATTACGTTACGACAGAAACAAATGCTAGTGCAGCACAATAGCTTGCGTACCTTATTCCAGCTAACACCAGAACGAACAGAACAAAACAGACTAGACAGAAGAGTGAGCACTGCATTGTATTTTATACTCTTACAAAGATAATAATACTTCTTTTAATTACTTACACATTATAATCTCATACAATAAAAATAATGTCTTTTCTGCATCTATCGATCTATATTGTATATTTTTACAGTAAGTGTTCTTACCTTTCGCAGATAAATCGATGTTTGCAGTTCATTTTGAGTCACATACAGTCATTTTTATTTATGTTTCACCTCGATAATGGTGAATATTGCAAAAGGGACACTACACGGCCCCCTGGGCTACAAGGAACACACTACTTAATGTTTGGTCCTTGCAGACCACGAGTGTCACTTTTCTCTCGTTCGTTGGTCACTTTCAGTTCACTTTACCGTGTATTAGGTCATGGGTACTCATTCATTTTGAGTCTTTTTACATAACATGGCTGGGGACAGTTACAATATAACAAGCTCTTCCATTTGGACGAGGGCCGCAGGGAAACCCCAGAAAAACCTCGGCAGAGCTGATAGATTTAACCCTTTGCGTTAGTTACATAAGTTGGTTCTACATGTTTTGGTATTACAAGTATTTACATCAAATATAAAAATTTTCTGAAAAAAAACATATAGTTTTTATATGAAAGTGTTCATCAAATTACTTTTTTGTGTTGTAATATTTTGAGTTTTTTTTATTTTTTCGACGAATTTCTCGTCGTATGGTGTGGATGACGCTGTATGTCGCTACCGCGACGCCTTGTGCCCGTTGCCACGGAGCGTCGGCTGGAAACTGTTGTCTTCTTTCTTGTCCGGAGCCGGTGGTCAGGATGTGGAGTACAGATCGACGTTATTTTGTCTGCATGGTGCGTCTGCATTGTTGCGCACCGCTCGTTCGAGTTTTCAGAACGGGAGAGGATGTTGACTCGCGCAAATCATGAAACAAATGCACATATGTTATAGAACGGATATTGTAAGACGTTATGGCTGTGGGTAAGAATTGATTAGTGAACATTATTGCATCATCGAGGCACAGGCTCAGTTACTTGGTATTTTTGTGTTCGTTTGCACGTACTGGTGCTGAATGATGCAGGAGATATGATGCTGAAGTAAGCACTGCACATCCCTGCTGTCATCACTTCGTATGGAATATTTATGTTTCACAATTTTTGTTGGACGGCGTTCCACCGTAGTTGCCGTTGCAGTAACGTCCTACTACGTGGTCCGTGACGTCATATTAATTGTCGACGCATAGGAGGTAGCGTCCAAACTAAAAATGTTGTCCGTACAGTTTTGAACACACACTGATGACAGTTCTGTGTTTTCGGTCACTGCACATAGATATGTTTTGTTAATGTTTGTACCTCGAGTTTTTTCAGATGTACAGCACATTAAAGTGTTCACTGTCCAAGTTGATCACTAATACAGTTCTCAAAGTTCACACTTCCTCTGCGAATACCAACACACTATTATAGTTCCTGTTAGTATTGCTTACAGCATGACTTTGATACAATTGTATTACATGATTACTGGTTTTTTTAATATCACATAGTGACATAGATGTCTGTTCATTTACACAATATGTTACAATGAAATTTTACAGATTAAAAGCACACTACATCATACATGCTACGGATTCTGGCCTGACGTGCAATACTTTTACATTTGAGCATTAATAAATTTGTCATAGGGTATATTCATTTGGGGGTTAGGACCGCTGCGCATGTGCTTGCTCCATAAGCTGTTAGCGTAATCGCGTATCCTATAAAAGGTTTGCAACTGTCAAAAACAGGCTCTAAAGTGGAGCTCTCATTTAATCTCAAATATTGTGGCTAGATGCTTATACTTTCTCTTTTATGGTCAAAGCACAGCATCACAGATGTCATATGGTACGTACACAGTCTTTTGCATACACCTTTTCTATTCATTTTTCATGTGACAGATTAGAATATTTAGTGCATTCTTTAAATAAACATTTATCACACAGCATAATAAAATTTATAGTTACTAACTCTAATAACCACTGAAAAACATCTTACACTTACTGATTATGTTTCTAAACAAATTCTATCAATGGACTGATGGTCCTTTAGCTTATTTTTACTCATTTTTGAAGGCTGATGTGTAAATCATTCCTTGACATAAAGACAAAACATCTTACATACTAAGCACAAACAAAACATCAAATTCTTACAACTACACAAAAATATATATTGAAGTCTGTGCAAAACCTACATATTACACAAAAATACAGTAAACCATTCATGTCATATTGTCAGGTACCACAAATTTCTAAGTCCTTATAGGGATGCAATCCTTTGATCTTCTCACTCATCACATCAGCTATAAGGTAGCTACAACTGTGCGGTATTTGTACAATTTTAAAAGGTCCATTATACAGCATTTGCCATTTCTTGTTCTTCTTTGTAATGAGTGACGACTTAGGATGGTTTCTTATCAAACCTAAGTCGTTTTTTCTGATATGGGACTGTACGTTTTATTGACTTGTCATATCGACTCTTTCGTTGACTAGCACAGCTCGTCATGTTGCTGATGGCGTCCTTTATTTTATCCTCTTGCCATTTATCGCGGCAATTGTGGTAGTGGCGTGATCCATTCATTTAGTTCTGCAGTACTAAATAATAGCTCATTGGGCATGTATCCGGTAGCTGGATGAGGTAGATTGTTGTGTATATTTTCGAAGAAGAGTAACAATTCCGGCCACTTTGTATGTTGCTGATGATTATATGTTCGGATAAATCTGTTGAGTTCCCGAAAATTCCCTCTATGGGACTTGCTTGCGGGTGGAAATGTGCAACTAATATATGCTTTATGTTTTGGTCACGTAGAAACTCCTTCCACAGTTGACCAGTGAAATATCTAGCATTGTCTGTTAGAACGTTTAGTGGTTTTCCTGTTTTCGGTATGAATTCTTTTGATATGCGTTGTATCATCTGTTTGGCAGTAGAGGTTTTCATTGGAAACAATTTCACATACTTAGTAAAGATATCGTAAACAGCTAATATATATTTCATTCCACCACAAGCCGTAGGTAATGGTCCTGCGATGTCCATTGACACAATTTGAAGTGGATGTATCGGAATAATTGGATGCAGTCCTGCTTTGTTGCTTCTATTGTTAGCTTTAGCTTTTTGACAAACGTCACAAGTTCGTAATATCTTTTGGACCACACGTTTACTATTCAGGATGTAACAATATCTTTGTATTATTGCTACACACTTCTGTATTCCTACATGTCCCCATGCGTAATGCGTGTACCAGATAAAATTTTGTATGCATTTGTACGGGATACACACGCACCAGTTTTCTGAGGTGGTGTCATTTCTGTGGTACAATATGTTGTTCTCCACTTTGTACCGCGAATTTTCGCTGTTAGCTTGCTCTAATATTACTGATCGTTTCACTTTCGTCCAGGTATGATCTTTGTCTTGCAGCTGTCCTACATTCTTGCACAGGTGCAAATGTTCGCGACGGTAAGGTTGCGACGTCGTTAATAAAACTTTATATTCTGACATTCGCTCGATCATTTCATCTAGCTGTGACATGCCTACTGGTAGGCGTGATAAAGCGTCCGCAATGACATTATCTTTCCCTTTTATGTACATAATTTTTAAATTGTATTCCTGTAGTACTAATGCCCAACGGGCTAGTCTGGCATGTAATAGTTTGTAGGTTAATAGGAAGCTTAAGGTTTGGTGATCACAGAACAATTTAATTGACTTGCCATAAACATAATAATGAAATTTTTGCAGAGCCCATATAGCACTGAGTGCTTCCATTCGGTCACCGAATATGCTCGTTCACATTGAGTAAGCACTCGGCTGGCAAAAGCTATAATTCTTATTTCCCTGTTCCCATTGGTTTCTTCTACTTGAAACAGACATGCTCCTAAACCATAGGATGAAGAGTCGGTGGCTATACAAAAATCCCGGATCATATCCGGATGGTAGAGCATTTGTGCATTCACTAAGGCTCCTTTGATCACTTCATAAGCTTGCTGACACTCTGCGGACCATTTCCATGTGACATTTTTTCGCAATCAGGTGAGCAAGGTTTCATTGTTGAGCAGCTGATTCGGCACAAAACGTCGGAAAAAAAGACTAGTCCGATAAATGATTTTAACTGTTTTTTGTTTGTGGGCTGTGGGAATTCTTTTATCGCTTGCATCTACTTGGTATCAGGCCTTATTCCGGAAGGTGATATGATGTGTCCAAGGAATTTAAGCGCCTCCCGCGCAAATTTTGATTTTTCAAGATTTGCAGTTATTCCTGCTTCTGTGAGCTTATTTAACACTCTTTTCAGGATTTCTATATGTTCTTCCCATGTGCTTGTGGCCACTAGAAGGTCATCCACGTAAAGAGTAACTTTTTCTAATAAGTCTGCGCCTAGCGCTTGGTCCAATGCCGTAATGAGTACGCCTGTGCTTACGTTGAGTCCAAAAGGCAACACTTTGAATTGATAACTCCTTCCATTGAAAATGTAGGCGGTGAATTTTCTAGATTCCTTGGTTAGCGGGATTTGCCAGTTACTACTTCGCATATCTAGCGAGGTGAGATATTTGACTCCACAGAATTTCTGTATTTGTTCTTCTAAATTCTCCGGTCTCGTCCTAACGGGTACTATAATTTTATTAATGTTGCTGGCGTCTAGGACAAGTCTGATTTTTCCATCTGGCTTGGCTACAACTACCAGCGGACTGCTGTACGGCAAAAGGCATCTTTCTATTATACCCAATTGCAGCATTTTTTGTATTTCTTTGTTAACTGCCTCCCTTTTCGTCCACGGTACTGAATATGATGCTTGGCAGAATATCGCATGGGGAAACACATCTGTATTATACATACACCCTTTGGTGATTGCAGGTTTTTCAGAGAAAACATCACTGTAGTTAATCAATAACTGTGCGAGCTGCTTTCGTTGGGATTGTTAGATAACATGGTTCTTGTGCTTTGTTGTTAAGGGTTTCGGTCCAGCGAAGTCTTTCGTTGTGAGCTACGTCCGAATAATATTCTCCCTGGCCCCTTAAATTGCTGCTTAATTGAAATATGGGCATCTCTTCGCTTTTTACTCGTACGCTCGGGTAATCTTTACCGGCTGTACTTACTGTTCGTATTAAATCCAGTACAATCTGCTTATTTTCATTCTGTAGGGAGATCTTCCCGCTGGAGAAATCAATTTTTGCTTTCTTCTCGCTCAGGAAACCTCCCTTCCCCCCTCCCCTCCTCCCCACCCCCCCGGATGCAGGTTACTCTCAATCCTTTGACTACGAGAAAGATACATTGTACGTTATCTTACCCTAGTCATAAATCTACCAGCACCTGATACTGAACGTTTTGTGCTTGTGCTCCCATGGCTCCAATGACACAGCAGTTTCGTACAGGAAATGTCGGCAAGTTGCGGTTTTGGCTTAAGGTTTTGAACAGATCATAGCTCATAACATTAGTAGTGGCACCTGTATCTATGTATATTTCTACTGGCAATTCATTAATTCTAGTTTTTATGATTGTTTGCACTTCAATTATTTCTTTTTTGTTACATTGGTTTGATTCCATAAGTAAATCATGTTGTGTACTGTTTCCATCTTGGTACCTCAGTAATAATACATTATCTTGTGTATTGTTTCTACGTCTGCCTCCTGTTTTTTCGCCGACCATCAATTGGGAGCTTATTGTGGCCGTTGTTCGTTTGACGGTCTTGCACTATGGTGGTTTCCGTCAGTGGGCATTTCTACTATCCTTACGCTGCTACTTGAGTCTGTCCATGTTTGTGGTATTGCATTAGTATTCTGCATAGAATTCCTAATGTCACACTGGTACTGGTTACCGTTAGGAGGCGGTGGTGGTGCATAGAAGTTTGCATCCACTGCACCGGGAAGTGCGGTTGTTGTCACTACTGCTTTGTTGCGGCCATTGACCTTCATTTCGACGTTTGTTATTGTAATTATTATTACTGTTACCGTAGCCGGGATGTCCTCTATCTTCCCACCTACGTTTTTGATTGTAAGATGGTTGACCGTTTCCGTTCTTCCTGTTTTGTTCTGCGGATTGATCTTCCATTCCATTTCCGTGGCTTCCAAAACTGGAATTGTTGTTGCCATTTTTTAACTTGCGTGGTGAACCATTACTGTTCTCCTGAGTCTTTATTTATCCTATTTCTTCCTGAGAGAGATCGATTTCGTCCAGCACAGACAAGTACCGTTCCAGGTCATTTTCGGGTACATTTATTAATTTGTCTCGTATATAACCGGGCAATCGTAATTTTAAGATTCTGATCACATCACGGGCTGATATAGGGTCATCCCAATGTCTAGTTTTGTTGATATATTTTTCAAAATATTTACGGAGTGTACCCTGTTTGTGATTGTACATTTGCGGGCTGTATACTTCAGTCCTCAGGCGTTCTTGAATAGCCTTAGACCAGTATTTATCTAGAAAAGATTTTTAAAATTGTGCCAGGCTATGGCAATTTTTTATGACTTCATTTGCCCATAAGGCAGCGTTGCCTTGTATGTGTGCGAGTTGCCTTGTATGTGTGCGATTATGAACTGAATTTTTTGGCGTTCATTCCAGGCACTCGGCAATAAATTTCGGAATCCTTTTATGAAGATTACCGGATGCACTGTCTTCTTTTCCGCGTTGAATACTTGGAATTGCCTGTGTTTCATTAAGCTTTCATCAATGTTATTGCTTGTGGAAGTAGATCCAAATGGCTCTGAGCACTATGGGACTTAACTTCTGAGGTCATCAGTCCCCTAGAACTTAGAACTACTTAAACCTAACTAACCTAAGGACATCACACACATCCATGCACGAGGCAGGATTCGAACCTGCGACCGTTGCGGTCGTGCGGTTCCAGACTGTAGCGCCTAGAACCGCTCGGTCACTCCGGCCGGCTGTGGAAGTAGAAGCTGCCCCCACGGGGTTATGAATAGGAATGCTTCCAGTAAATTGCATGTTTTCGTTGTTAAGCATTTGCAAATGTGCACGCTCGAGTTCAGCAATTCTGTGTGTCATTTCTTACTGCCTTTTTTTTTTTTTTTTTTTTTTTTTTTTTTTTAAATGGACTTGTAGTCCGAGGTGATAGGTTACAATACAGCATCACCGGTCTGTTGCGGTCTAACTGTGTTGGTGGGCCAGTAAATTTCCACTGTGCAGTGACTTTGTCACTGCAATTCACTTTGGAGGTGTGGCGGTGGGACTTGTACTGCCACAGCAGTACTGGCAATTTGTATCTCGCTTCGCTTTTTCCACCTGCGAGTGGTAGCGTGTCTACTGTGGGTAGTTTACATACAGCTGTTCCGTTAGTTACTTTTTGCAGAGCAGACTGTATTTTGCTTTCTACACGTTCTGCGATCTGGCTTTCTTTTTCAGTGAGCCAGTCATGGAACTCTTTTTCTACTTTCTGGGCTTGATCATTTAAATGCGTTTCTATGGTTTCTTTTTGTGTCATTTTTAAATTGTCCATTCGGTTCGCAGGCTGTTCTAATTCGTCCCAGATGACTGTATGTGCCGTCTAAAGCGTTTGCACATCTTGTGCTATGTTGCTTACAATGTTCGCCAGTTCGGCATGGGCTTTCATAATTTCTGTCATTTCTGAATGTATCTTTTCGAACATTGTACTCATACTTTCTATTAAGACCTATTCTCTTTCTTCGTTTTGTTCCCTTATCTGATTGACTAGCTGTTCATTCCTCTCTTCCCTCAATCTCTCTCTTTCTTCGTTTTGTTCCCTTATCTGATTGACTAGCTGTTCATTCCTATCTTCTCTCAATCTCTCTCCTTCTTCGTTTTGTTCTCTTATTTGATTGACTGGCTGTTCGTTCTTTTCCACTAATTTCCGTAAAAATTCAGCAAATGGATCCGGTATAGGTGAGCATACCGGTATGGTAGTTGTTCTAATCATTGGAAAATTATCACTAGCCCTAATAGTAGCATATATCGGTTTTACTGTTCTCGTCTGCTGGCTACTTCCTGGCATATCACCAGAAACTACATTGTTTACATTCCCCCCCCCCCCCCACGATCACTATTAATATTTAGTAAGTCGGAGTCGCTATCCATATCGCTCAATAATTGCACATTATTTGTAACATTGGACACATTATCTGGTTGCAAATCTAACACACACCCAATTTTTCCCATAATGACGATAACTTTCACTGGGCTAACTACAAATGCAGACTAAGTTCACAAGTCAAACTGCTTATTGTTTCCAAAATCACAAAATATTAATATCTACGCCACTGTACACCATGTACCATCTATGATACTATACTTTGATGATACGGGCCTATGTAGCAAGCTTTTATGCGTAGTGGTCCTTACCTTGATTTCTTTTTTCTTTCCTTTTCTTTTTGCTATCTCGTCCACTCAGGGTCTATACAGTTCTTCTCCGCTTTCCTCGTTCAAGTTTATGCATGAAATGGAATTTGATAGACATTAGAATACATACAATACATGTTAACAATTACATACAAACAAACTCTAAAAAAATATTTTATCTCTTTGGGCCCCACGTAACAGGGCGCTATTTATTATATCTCTTAAAAAAATAATGTAAGTATTTATTAAGAGGAAACACTCTCCTAGTAAATTTGTTTGTCCTTTGATTTATCGTGATCTGTTACTGATTTTTAGTGAAGTTAGTTTTTACGTTTAGCTTTCAAAAAAATACGAAAGAGATATAATAAGCAAAATAATGAATTTCGTACGTTGCCAATTACGTATTATATCTGGTTTTATCGAGCGCCAGGCTCCCTACAAATTACTGTAAATGCAATAGCGTAGTATTACTCAGCTCCAGTTCACTAATCTGAAATTATTACTATCACAGAAAATAGACAAGTTTTAATAAAATTATTTCACTGGATTCCTTAAATTAATCTCACTGAATATTTTTACATAATTTCTTCCGCTCCGGCTATCAGACATTGTGCTGTGAAAAAATATTTTTAAATGTACCGCGTAATGGCGGCTAATTGTTAACAGTCAGAGATCACTGTTACGCGCTCCGCAGCAGCTGGAAACATGCTAAATAATTTTCATTAAATATTCTTTTCATAAGACAAATTTGGCGTAGGTTCTTGAAATAACAAACGGAGATCACTTTATACTAATATATGCTGACTAGGACACAGTTTACACCATTAAATATTTACAATTACGTTACGACAGAAACAAATGCTAGTGCAGCACAATAGCTTGCGTACCTTATTCCAGGTAACACCAGAACGAACAGAACAAAACAGACTAGACAGAAGACTGAGCATTGCATTGTGTTTTATTCTCTCACAAAGATAATAATACTTCTTTTAATTACTTACACATTATAATCTCATACAATAAAAATAGTGTCTTTTCTGCATCTATCGATCTATATTATATATTTTTACAGTAAGTGTTATTGCCTTTCGCAGATAAATCGATGTTTGCAGTTCATTTTGAGTCACATACAGTCATTTTTATTTATGTATGAATATTGCAAAAGGGACACTACACTCCTCTACATGCTACTGTCCTGTGCTCAAAGTTTCAAGTTCTTTATTCAGATATGACACTATTGCTTTTTATCAAGTTTACTTAACTTATATATCTTTCTACTTGTTTTGAGTTTCCCTTTGTACTTTGGTAATTACTGTTGCCACAACAGCATCTTGGTCGCTGATACGAGTTTCGATGTGGACATTCTCAAAGAGGTCTATTTGTTGCCATTAGATGTAATATATTTCCATAATGATTGTGGTTCCACGCCAGTTATGTTAGGTAATTTTCAGAGAAGGTATTTAGTTAAGTTTCACAGGATGTCTTGGTAAGCCCATCATTAAGAAAACTGTAATTTTTCCAGTTGGTTGTTGGGTGATTAAAGTCTGCACCAATGATTGCCATATGACTAAGCAACTAAAGTATAAGCGAACTGAGGTTTTCTATAAACTTACATCAAGAGGTGACTCCAGTGGTCGACGAAAAATTCCAGTTGCAATTTTATCCCCACCAATAATAATGAGTCATACCCAATCAAACTCGCATGCAGTTTCAATTTCCATCCCAGTGGATTTGAGTGTCTTGTTCACTGTGACAAATACACCAGCTCCATTCCCCATTAGCCACCACCTTTCGACATATACTTACATTTTCCCAAAAATCTCACTGCTATCAACCTCAGGTTTCAACTAGTTTTCTGTACATAGTATTATGTGAGCTTCACTGCTTTTCAGGAGCGCTTCAAATTCTGCCACTTTGTTGCAAACGTTTCAGCAGTTAACTATTAGGCTTTTAATACTCTCACCTGTGTGAGGCATTCCTTTGGATCTTACACTAGTACTTCTGGGTCTCCCTCAGTTGTTGTTGTCTGGGCTGGATGGAGAGTCACCTAATCTAAAAAAAAAAATATTGTGTGCACCCCACACACCGTCACCTATGTGGGTAGCAGCCTCTGGTGTGTAGGACACGCAAGTTTAAGAAGTAACAACATAGCTTGTAACACAAATATCTAAGTGTATGTTCCAATCTTTCCACTTGACTCAGAACCAGAATCAGGACAGCACGATCATTCCTGAGGACAATACTGCAAACTGAGAGCTTCATTGAAAGTCTGTGCGCAAGGCTGGTCTTCTCAAATTTCTCTGGCAGTTGCTGGAATGATCCAAGTATGACTTCAGAACCCAGAGAGAGGCATTGTTGGTTACAGCTTGTTCCCTCAATGGCTGCCAGAATATCCTCGTGAACATGTTGAATGAGCCCCCAAGGCATACACACAGAGTGCATCTGGTGTTCCTTCCTGTTCCTTGCTGCCACTTCCCCAAAAACGAGCTCCTCGTCCAGGTCATGAAGACCTAGGGGATGTCTACGAGCCACTGTGTCACACTCTGCCTTGCAGCATCATGCAGATGCATTACGACAGAGCAGGTAGTCACCACGCTGCTTTCCCAGCCATTTGACAGACTTTCCACATCGTGCAGACGCTACTGTCCAATCGAAGAACTCCTCAGTTATCATAACGAGGCTGAGAACACCCTCTACCAGTCCTACCAAAGAAAACTTCTTGGCAGTACCGGGAATCTAGCCCGTGTCCTACACATGGCAGGCATCTACGCTTGCTGATCACTCAGCTGCTGTGGCGGACAGCCATTCCATTATTGGGTACCATTATCTGCTGTATGTCTTAACTGCAAGCAATTAATAGACCCTACCCTTTTGCATTTGCCTCCTCTTCACACAGGACAAAGCAGGTTTCCCAACAGGTGAAGTGAGTGCCACTAGCTCAGTTTCAGTTTCAGTGAAAGATATCATCTTGAACATGTTGGTTAGTGGTGCTGGTATAACACACTGAGTTCTTCATTGCTTCTGTCTACCCTGTACAGGATGGCTAGACCTACCACTGATATACCACTCACAGTCAAGTGGACGAGTAATGACACATCCCTTACTTTCCACATGAGAGGGTAGTACCTAAAATACCTTTGTTACCTCTGGTACACGACGACTCTTAGGAGCTCTACCAGTACACCGACCCACAGCAGCTGCCAGTCAGTTGACAGTAGACAGGACGATTTTCAGCTAGTTACGAAAGTCAATTGACTCATCCCATGTTCGGGAACAGTGCTCACAGTGGGCCTGCATTGTGGCTGGTGTAATTTTTTACAGAACAGTGAATAAATTATTTTAAAATAGGACTACTGATTATCTTTTAAACTGTTGAGCTAAAATATAACTAATTGTCTTTAAGAACTAAAGCAAATTGCACAGAAAATGAGATTTGAATTAAGACTTGCTGGAATAGTGCAACGGATTGTATCAATGTAGAGGTGCTGCTTCATATCTAAGGCATTTCATGATGTCACCTCAGAGTGTAAAATTCATTATTGAAACAAAAGGTTTCTACAATAAATGTGCACAATTTGTATTTTTGGATATCACCTTCATTGCATTCACAAATGTCGAACATGCAGTAATGACATTCTCCACAAATGTGGAATCATCCAAACCTTTCAGACCATGAAGTGTGCCAAGACTAAACAAACTGCACTGTGGTTAACGTGTTTCTTCCATGGAAAACGTTGGGATGACTCTAGATTTGCTTATGATGGTTATGGTGACATCCCTCCAAATCTTTGACCATGTAGACATTATTGTTTACATCAAAGTAAGTGTGAAGATGTCATGAATGCATGAGATTAACAAGAATGCTGGTGCTCATCTATTTGACAACTCAAGCAGATATATGGAGAAGAAGAAGAATAAAATAGTTTTATGTGCAATTCAGATAATATACAATTAATTTTAAGTTGGATGACAAAAAACCATTTTAATGAGTTTTACATTTATTTTAATGCAGTTCATGCTCTACCAGTGACAGGTTTCAGCATATGTGCAGTTAAGTAATTACACATGGAGATATGTAGTTTCATCCAAACATGTTACCTATGGAGATCTTGAGTATAGGGGATATAATATTAGTTGTCTCCCCTACAAGTCTTTGGAATAAACAACAGTCATGCACAGCCTGTTCCCAAGGGCCTATCCACAATGCTGAGTATGTGAAATCCCATGCAATTGTAGTGCAAACTGAGTTACATTCAACATTTGCAAACTGTTCTTTCTTTATCACTGCTCTCATGTTCGATAAAGCACCTGACCTATGACTCTCTCCCAGCCTTTTATAGTAACATAATGCTGCACGAACACATTGAATACAGATGTGCCACTCTTAGCATTGGACATATGGCTCTCTGTAGAATGCTGAAGCAACCTGTAGGTGGGAATGCGACAGTCGCTATTTGTGGTAACCAACCAGCCATTGTAATATAATCACATGGCACCTTGATGGCGCTAATATAAGAGGAGGCTGTCTGATAGCAACCTTGTTGGCTGCATCCATTCCTTAGATATCACCTATGTATGACAGAATAAGTTACTGTCGCCTTTGGCCAGTGATCATGCGCTGACACTGACATGTAGGGGCTCACAGGTAAAAGGGGTACTCTGATTGCAGCCTTGCAGGCTGTGACTTGTAGTTAGATATTGTCGTCTATACATGGATGGCACTGCAGCAGGAGATAGCACTCCAGGTTGGCTGCCAATATATAAAACCTTTTTTTCGCATTGGTTTGCAAAAGTTCCAATAAGTAACTGTACTGATATGTTGAATTGAGATGTATCTGGTTTCCCTTATCAATGAGCTACAAGTAAGAAGCCCTGTGCTGCCGGAAATCACTCCAGTGTTAGTCTGAATGTTGACAGCAGTAACAGTGTTAGTCTAAACCATGACAGCAGTGTTAATCTGAACACTGATAGCAACTACAGATATTAAGCGCCATTGTGGTAATGCTTGTGATAAGAGGTAACCAAATGCCATCAACTTGATGACTGAGACACTGAAGGTAGGTGTGTGTCTAACACGATTTTTAATGTGTTTGTGTGTGTGTGTGTGTGTGTGTGTGTGTGTGTGTGTGTGTGTTTGTGAATGATAATATGGTTATATGATATAATGCTTTCTCCCCTTGTACAGAATTTTTCAGTGAAGTTGTGGAAATGGATGTGGGTGAGGTCAAGTCCAGCCCTCTGAGTATCCACCCAGAATATATCCACTCGACAGTCTATGCATGAAGTTGACACAATGCACTGGCCACTGGCTGCATATCAGGGTGAGTAAAACGATATGATCCTCTCTGTCCATCTCTTTGGGTATATTTACACATGATACTTATATGAGATCATCTGTTTGATCTGGTTCTCAAGGGGATGCCTAGCTCTCATGAAGATTATGTTGTGTAAGCTGTGACACTACTTTCAGCTGTGAGCTGTGAGAGCTTGCCTCAAATAATAGATGAGTGCATATGTGTATAGTGACACATTTTCTTCTTCTTCAATTGTTAGTTATGCTTGCATTTATTGCTTATGAAATGTTCTTGTGTTTGGAGACTTGGATAATATTATAGATATGTGTCAATGAGTAGATGTCGCTATCGCTCGGACTCAGCATGATACCATTTCCGAAGTGCAATCCACAACACAATTCTCTAGTATTGATATGGATAGTTACCCATCCTTGGCTTTGAAACCTTTCTCTACCATGAGTATGCAGGGGTGGGCTCCTGTTATGGACGACCTCATATATATGTACTAACTGATATTTTTTTCTTCTACAACAATAATTTGTGCTTGGATACATTACTTAACCCTAGGACGCCTAAGGGGTGGGGGGTTCGTTGAACCCTTAATTTTTTTATGTCCCCTGCTTTTGCCCAAGTAACTTTCATACTACATATTTCCTTTGAGTTATTGTTTATTGGCTATTTTATGAAATGCCAGTGTCAATATATTTTATAGAAAATTCCTGCTTTGAAAGAAAAAATAAATAAACTTATTATGGGTCCAACAACCCCCCCCCTTAGGCTTCCATGCTATAGAAAATTTCCCTTAGTAGGATTTCGTATTTCTCATCTCTACAACAATGCAAGTTAGCTTCTTGTTGGTTGGTATTCTTGATATTGACAACAATCGGTTTACTTTCAGAGGAAGTGATTGTTGATGTCAGTCAGCTGTTATTTATCTTGTTAACTTTCTGTGAGTTAGTGCAGTTCCCAACACTAGGCCTCCAGTAACTTTGGTGTCCTACATAGCAAAAACGAAACCAAGTAAAAACTTACTGATGTTGTCAACAATGCACCAAGATAAAGGTACTGTTGGAGGAGAGAAGAATAAAACCGAGATAAATGCTTATTATAATTCCACTAAAGGTGGAATTGATACCATTGATCAAATGGCGCGTATGTACACCTGCAAGAGAAGAACAAAGAGATGGCCTCTATCTCTCTCATCGACATTTGTGCTATCAATGCAACCACCATATTCATCCAGCAACATCCAAGATGGAATGAGAAGAAACACAACAAAAGGAAACTTTATCTTCTGCGAACTGGGATGGAACTAGTGAAATTGATGGTAGAAGAAAAAAGTGCCAATGCAAGAGTGTTATCTAACTAAATTGTTCAATCAATTCTACAAAAGAAAATCAAAGATGTGACAACAGAAGCACGTCAGCCTCTTGCAGGGAAAGGTCAGTGCCATATTTGTGTAAGAAAAGCTGAAACAAAGAAGTAGAAGTACAACAATCTAAGTAAACCAAAACAGTATTGTAGACAGTGTCATAAACATGTATGTAACACACATTCAGAAAAAATTGTGAAGTGTGTCTCTTGCCTTGAAGTTGAGGACTCAGAGTAGTCTATTGTATATGAACACATCTGCATTTTGTATTGTAATATGTCAATTTTTTATTCACTCAATCCAATATTTATAACAATTAACAACATTATTAAACCAATGCCTTAGTTAAAATATATAAACCATTTTGAAAGTTGTAATTTTTCGTCAGTAAACTTATTTAATACCTGTGGGCCTGCCGAACCCTCCCCCCCCTTAGGCATCCAAGTTAGAAAAAAAGGCTAGGGCGTCCTAGGGTTAAGAGGTGTTCCTGTTTCCAGGTTCTATTGGTAACGATATTGCCATGTGAGAATGGGTTGATGCCTCAGCTGTGGAGATCGAGTGGAATGACCAATTCATCCAGACATCCCAAGCCATGATACCTTTCTTCAGCTTGTCCAGAAGCAGATACATAAGTACGAGGTGCATTCAAGTTCTAAGGCCTCCGATTTTTTTCTAATTAACTACTCACCCGAAATCGATGAAACTGGCGTTACTTCTCGACGTAATCGCCCTGCAGACGTACACATTTTTCACAATGCTGACGCCATGATTCCATGGCAGCGGCGAAGGCTTCTGTAGGAGTCTGTTTTGACCACTGGAAAATCGCTGAGGCAATAGCAGCACAGCTGGTGAACATGCGGCCACGAAGAGTGTCTTTCATTGTTGGAAAAAGCCAAAAGTCACTAGGAGCCAGGTCACGTGAGCAGGGAGCATGAGGAATCACTTCAAAGTTGTTATCACTAAGAAACTGTTGCGCAACGTTAGCTCGATGTGCGGGTGTGTTGTCTTGGTGAAACAGCACATGCACAGCCCTTCCAGGACGTTTTTGTTGCAGTGCAGGAAGGAATTTGTTCTTCAAAACATTTTCGTAGGATGCACCTGTTACCGTAGTGCCCTTTGGAACGCAATGGGTAAGGATTACGCCCTCGCTGTCCCAGAACATGGACACCATCATTGTTTCAGCACTGGCGGTTACCCAAAATTTTTTTGGTGGCGGTGAATCTGTGTGCTTCCATTGAGCTGACTGGCGCTTTGTTTCTGGATTGAAAAATGGCATCCATGTCTCATCCATTGTCACAACCGACGAAAAGAAAGTCCCATTCATGCTGTCGTTGCGCGTCAACATTGCTTGGTAACATGCCACACGGGCAGCCATGTGGTCGTCCGTCAGCATTCGTGGCACCCACCTGGATGACACTTTTCGCATTTTCAGGTCGTCATGCAGGATTGTGTGCACAGAACTCACAGAAATTCCAACTCTGGAGGCGATCTGTTCAACAGTCATTCGGCAATCCCTCAAAACAATTCTCTCCACTTTCTCGATCATGTCGTCAGACCAGCTTGTATGAGCCCGAGGTTGTTTCGGTTTGTTGTCACACGATGTTCTGCCTTCATTAAACTGTCGCACCCACGAACGCATTTTCGACACATCCGTAACTCCAGCACCACATGTCTCCTTCAACTGTCGATGAATTTCAATTGGTTTCACACCACGCAAATTCAGAAAACGAATGATTGCACGCTGTTCAAGTAAGGAAAACGTCGCCATTTTAAGTATTTAAAACAGTTCTCATTCTCGCCGCTGGCGGTAAAATTCCATCTGCCGTACGGTGCTGCCATCTCTGGGACATATTGACAATGAACACAGCCTCATTTTAAAACAATGCGCATGTTTCTATCTCTTTCCAGTCCAGAGAAAAAAAATCGGAGGCCTTAGAACTTGAATGCACCTCGTAGTAGCAGTATTTCATTTTTTTTTCCTTCCGCAATAATTTTACACTTGCATGCATTGCTTATGAGACTTTTTTGCTAGTTGCACTTGATAATAACAACATAATGATACATGAGGACACTGATCTGGACATAGCACTAAGAGGCAACCTGCAAATAAATGATGAAATTAGATCGGTATTTAGCAACACTGGCGCTGACAAATGGCTATGTAAGTCTCAGCAGTTATTATTATTATTGGTGCTTGGTGTGATTCTTAATTTGAAATCGTTATACACACATGCAAGGTACTTACCAGTGCTGTCGTTTTCTTCTTCGTTGCAGGAGTTTTGGGACAGTCCAGAAATGGAATTACAGTCAACAGAACGCTGTACCTGAGCCAGCCAATACCATACTGCCGACATCCAAGCCCATCACTATCATGCTTGGGACCAGCAATGCCACAGCCCCGCCCTTTGACTGGATGTTCACCTCAATATCGGCCATCACCACATCAAGGACCATCTTGTTTACCTCGCCTTGGGCCATCTCACTCACTGCATCATGGACCTAGTGGTAGTAATTCTATGGCTGGTAACATCTCTCTCGCCCATTGTGTTATCGAGCAACACATGCCGGTCTTAAACCACTCTGTAGTTGCAGGCACTTCTGGGGACTGGATCTCCTATGCCTGCAAGATAACTCTACTTAGGCTGCTGAGACACTACTGCTTTCCTAAATGTGTATCTACCCATTTTGGATATGGTGCATCCAAAGATCGTTAGCGATCTGCGGTGTCCCATCATTAAGTGTACTGCAGTTCTATGCTGCAAACTCATCTACCCCTAAAAGAGGGTGCTAATACAGGCAAAACAACTTTATATATGCATGGGGGGAAAATGGTGTGATATCATGGGGCACCTCAGTTGTAGAATGGTTCAGACCTTTTACCTCGAGTGTCATATTAGGTCATTTTTCCGAAATGCGGAAAAAAGGACTGGTAGGGCTCTTAGCCATGTACTTCACCTCAACATATACTCGCATATTTATGACTCAGTAAATGGGGGCTGGTCCAGATTTTTCCTCTTCCAGATAACGTTGCTGGTAAAGAGTCCTGTTTAATGTCCAAGATCTTGCTTTCCATAGTCGCTTCTGGTTTGTGAAAGAAATGATGGTATTCATCTTGAGCCTACAACTACATACCAAACGTCTCAATCCTGTAAGCATTACATTTTCAATGGCAACACATTCACTGTTAAACTTTAGGATGTATCTAAATTTGAGAGGTAGAATCCAGATATATCAGTTCACATTTATGGACTGAATGAAGCCAGAAGAAGATCACAATATGCAGCATAATAAAATTGAGCATAAAGTCGTTTGACGACTCTACCTTTCTAAAGTTGTCAGTCAGCAGACGAAAATTAGATTTTTTTAGTTTTCTCCAAGTGAGGAAACAGCAGTACATATGGATCGAAGACATGTATTGCTTACTTTCCCCCCAATAGAGTAAAGAAAGGACATCAACGGCATTTCCTACTCACTCGGTTAATTCTAGAGAATGACTAGAAAATCATCCAGTTGATTTCTCTAGCCAGGAACAGATATGTGTGGAAATGGCTTCTGAAGCAACATAGTACATAGATTCCATTTTCAATTTTTCAGTATTCTGCTAGTATTAGTATCAATAAAAGTGTCTGTACACATTATACAGTATAAGTTTTTTGTGGGGTCATTATTATTAAAGGATTTTTGTACATGCAATTTGTTGGTATTGGTCTAAAAAAGTGTCTCTCTATATATGTATAAGTTTTTTATTCATTATGAAAGTAATAATGCATAAAAAATTGTTAACAAAAATAAAATGTATTGCAGAACATTTTTAGCAAAGAAAAATATTATATGTACAAATGTGTGGTATCGATAGCTAGGATGCCACAACATAGGTGCACTCTCGTAAGTTGGCACTATGAGAATGGACGAACAACACTGACCACAGCACCCTCTAGCTGATGCTGTGTAGCTCGATGAGCGTCGCTCCACATTCAGCCCATTGATCAAGAGTAGACGATCTAGCAACTTAGCTTCCACTTGTAGGCAGGCTAGCCATTACAGACTTTGCCTTTGTAACTTCTAGTTACTGTTAGCTTTGATACATGAATGGCTTCGCAGGTACATGCTTATCTGTACCAAAAGTTAAGTAATGTGGTTGTATCTGTTTATACACTATTAAAGGTGCTTTAACTATACTTGCAGTACCGAAGTACTTCACCTTTTCCTGCTCCTACTCATGTCCTTCACTCTCAGCCTATTTTGCAGAAGCAGTTCACAGGAGCAGATCCACACGCCGTCTATCCAGGCGGGATACAAAATAATGTTAATAAACTAACAATTAAGTTGTTGTTATATATGTCCCTGCTATTATTCACAAAAAGAACCACACCCTGATCCCAACAAACCAAATGACACCGGCAGTTCATCTGCAACTGGTCCTCTGACGACCCTTTTGATACAGTGCACAGAACTCGAATAGGGATGCTTATACAACTTACTGGATAGAGAATGATGGAAGGGGAACTTGATTTCCCCCTATTTTTAAGTCATTCCGTTGGCCTGGATTAACTAGGGGTTGGAATTCATTTTGGGGCCAGAATGTGCACACTGGATGGGTAATCTTCGTTTTCCTGCCATGTCATACAACTGCCCTAGAGACTTGGGCAGCAGAAGAGGGCAACCTTATCTTGACTCATGAAGGGTATCATGTCACATAGTGACCTTGAGTATACCACACACATTCGCCCTAGAAGCGTGGGTGGTGGCCTTTAGATTAGATCATTATCTGTTCCAGGTGTTGGAAAGTTGTGGCTTCTCTCGTTGTAGCTTGGCCTAGGTTGTTAAGTTTTCAATGTCCTTGCCAGTGGCTGAGTGGAGCGCTACTCCCTCAGCTAGTCAGAGCAACGTATAGTCTATCTGTTGTGTGGTTGGTGGTCCAGTTCCGTGATGAGCTGGCTGTGGGATTGGCCCACCTTTTCATAAAATGTACAGAACGACTGTCAGAACCTGTCTGCCAATAGTGGGAGCTGTGAAAGGCACACGTCAAACTTCAGCATCCGTTTTTGTGCCTGCTCTAGCACGTTGACCTGGCAGGTGGTGGCGTTTCCCCACACCATGGTTGCATGTTCCAGCACTGTCCTGACCAGTGCTATATATAGTGTCATGTTGTGGTGTGAAGGCAGCGTCGATGACGCAGCCAGCTGAGGCACTGGTCAGGGGTGACCCCAAGGTATCTTGTGGTTCTTCTCAATGGGATGGGGCCTCCCATGGTGCTAACTGGCAGGCATGGCTAGAGCTTCCTTCCAGTGAAGACGACCTTCAGGTTTATAGTGGTAATGACTTTTAGTCGCCACATAGGGGACCAAGAGCCTAGGTCTCTTGGTCCCCTGCAGGTGGCGTCTTCGAATCTCCACATTCATACTGCACATGAATACCATAGTACAGTCGGTGTATAGTGCCAGTTAAGCCCATTCCACCTAAAGTGTGTTGGTAGTGTACAGGGAGGGCAGCAGAAGGCTGAGAACAGTCCTCTGCAGCAGTGACACGCATGTCTGCTGCTCTGTCCACATCCCTCCATGAGTTCTCAAGTGAAAGGTTCTCCCAGCAAGGTAAGACCTGATGAGGACTCCATGTCTGTACACGAGGCCTTTGTCACACTAGGAGCCAAAGGCCCTGGAGGCATAGGGGAACACCAACCCAAAATGCTCCCACATATCCAGGGCCCTCATGGTCGCTTCCACGAGTCACAGCAGCTACTGTGAGGTCCAGTGGCCGCTCCAGAACTGTTCTACTGTCAGCACAATACTCCACGCCTCCTTTTATACTGGTTGGACCACCCGTCATTACATGTAGTGGTCAATTCTGCATTAATAGGGCTGACCATATCCTTTTAATCAGATAGTGTACATGTCAGAGAATTTAATTTAATTAAAGAAATTGGACTTATATGTTTTAAATTACCTTTACGATACAGTAAGTCTAGGAAATCATACTAGTAAAAAACAAATCCGTATGTAATTTCAGTCCATGATCACAGAATACTTCAAGGATGAGTCATCCCTTTATTTAAAAAAAGTCATCAATCCTGATAAGTGATGTTTTAGATATTCAGAAGCAATACTGTAACAGGCCCAGGAGTACGAATGGGGGTGGGGGACCCTTATACTGTTTGTTGTTTCTGAACGGTGTTGACTGTGCGCCCTGTCCACACCACGTACCTGATAATCCCGTGGCGGTCACATTGTTCTGCTCCACACTGCTGCTGGCTTGCCTGAAATTATCTATCGAATTATGCAAGCAGGTTTAGGGGAGCCACACAACGTAAAAACACAACACTGTTCGACATCTGGTATGAACAACTATATTCTGAGACGATTAAAGAAAGTCGTAAGTTGTACTGTTTACATTCTACTTCACAAGTGTTATTCCAATTAATGGTTGATTAACAGTCCATAATATCATTCGGACGAGCGCACGCCTAACCGACACAACGCAGGTGATTGTTGATGATGCGGAAGCCGAATGATCGCACGAAAGTTCTTACGTTCGTCATGCATACACAGATATTTGGTATCAGTCCTCCTTGACACTAGTAATGATATAAAACTATTTGTGAAGTTAATTTTTCAGTTCTCAGGTCTCACTTGTACGAGTGTGCGCGTAACCGCCATGGCGTGCCTGATTGTTGATAATGTGGAACGCAATGACCGAACGCACGTCCTCACGCTCGCTACACGACACTGGCACTTAAATGCTCTCTTTTGTGGTAAATAGTATTACAGATTCACTTTAGTTCGTTCTTGGAGACCGAACACAGCGCAGATTATTGATACTGTATGGTACGACAAGCAATGAGAGGATACACAAATACATTATCAACACCACTGCTCATTTTTAAATTACTTCTTGACGCACTTTCCTCTGAATCATTTACTTATTTTATCACTTTATTGTAATAACATTTATAGCAACACTTCAACTTCCATGCTAACAATGCCTCTCACATGCAGAGCTACACACTACACAACATAATAGTTCCATGTCCCACGGTCGACTCGACAGATGCGGCTGCCCCCAAAGATACTCCACACTGCGTCAGTGATATGACAATATGCTTACATTTCCGCACGAAAAAGTTTTCGAATAGTCGAAGAGAATATCGAAATCTAGATAATTCCTTACTGTTGGGGGTTAAAGAGATTATGTGAGGGGAGGGGGGTATACTGCCCCATCCCACAGTTATATACCATTGCCACATTGTGGACCAGACATGAGTTACACATAATCATGGAAACATAAAGAACAGTTGTTAAATTTGCAAAATTTCACATAATAAAATAACCCTACCTACAGTGCAAAATGTACAGTAAAACACAGTTACAATAGACTGGATAAACAAGGAGCTAATACAATAAAGCACAAGAATATTAAGTGCCTGAAATAAAAAAGTTTACAAATACACTAGCTTAGATATGACAGGCAGGTGCCTGAAAGAAAGAGGTAAAAAAAATAGTAGAAAAACGCACGCATTCACTGCTACTCTTGGAAGGCAATATCACTGGTGACACTATTAGGCAAAAACTGAAGAACCTCCATCAGCACTAGGCTGTCAAAAATCCAGAGAAAAGAAAAAAATTATATCACTACTCACAACACTGCATCACAAGGGACCGTTCTTTGCAATGAAAGGGGTGGGGAGTGACTGTAGCGTCGATGCTGCGCCGACTGGCAGATGTGCAGTATAGTCGTCAGCTCGCCACTCTCGCCTCGTGGTAATCCGTCCACTGGCGTACATAAAACAGTTTAATGGCGCTCTCAGTGTTGCCCCAGCAATGCCTATGCAACTTAGCTTAGTCTGTTACTACTACAATAGACATTACAATGTTCTATATGACATAATAAACACATAGGCTATAAGAAGAAAAAATATATGGATGTCCACTAAGTTAAATTTAGTTACTAAGACAATGGTAAAAAAAATAATAGCAATCATTAAGCAGGAGTAATAAGAAACTTTTAAATGAAAAATTTTTGGATAGCACAACCTTTATACACTAGACATTAGTAATCACTCAAACCATATCACTGTGTGGGCAAGAAGAAATGTAATACATGTAATCTAGGTCAAACAGATATTAAGTGAAAAGAAAGAAACAAAAGATTGCATATGGCAGTAACACAACCTAGTTAACTCTCACTCGATTAGGGTGTCCTCATAAAACCTCATAATAAACAGAAATGAATGTTTGTACTTAAGGACAACAACAGCTGACATACACTCCTGGAAATTGAAATAAGAACACCGTGAATTCATTGTCCCAGGAAGGGGAAACTTTATTGACACATTCCTGGGGTCAGATACATCACATGATCACACTGACAGAACCACAGGCACATAGACACAGGCAACAGAGCATGCACAATGTCGGCACTAGTACAGTGTATATCCACCTTTCGCAGCAATGCAGGCTGCTATTCTCCCACGGAGACGATCGTAGAGATGCTGGATGTAGTCCTGTGGAACGGCTTGCCATGCCATTTCCACCTGGCGCCTCAGTTGGACCAGCGTTCGTGCTGGACGTGCAGACCGCGTGAGACGACACTTCATCCAGTCCCAAACATGCTCAATGGGGGACAGATCCGGAGATCTTGCTGGCCAGGGTAGTTGACTTACACCTTCTAGAGCACGTTGGGTGGCACGGGATACATGCGGACGTGCATTGTCCTGTTGGAACAGCAAGTTCCCTTGCCGGTCTAGGAATGGTAGAACGATGGGTTCGATGACGGTTTGGATGTACCGTGCACTATTCAGTGTCCCCTCGACGATCACCAGTGGTGTACGGCCAGTGTAGGAGATCACTCCCCACACCATGATGCCGGGTGTTGGCCCTGTGTGCCTCGGTCATATGCAGTCCTGATTGTGGCGCTCACCTGCACGGCGCCAAACACGCATACGACCATCATTGGCACCAAGGCAGAAGCGACTCTCATCGCTGAAGACGACACATCTCCATTCGTCCCTCCATTCACGCCTGTCGCGACACCACTGGAGGCGGGCTGCACGATGTTGGGGCGTGAGCGGAAGACGGCCTAACGGTGTGCGGGACCGTAGCCCAGCTGCATGGAGACGGTTGCGAATGGTCCTCGCCGATACCCCAGGAGTAACAGTGTCCCTAATGTGCTGGGAAGTGGCGGTGCAGTCCCCTACGGCACTGCGTAGGATCCTACGGTCTTGGCGTGCATCCGTGCGTCGCTGCGGTCCGGTCCCAGGTCGACGGGCACGTGCACCTTCCGCCGACCATTGGCGACAACATCGATGTACTGTGGAGACCTCACGCCCCACGTGTTGAGCAATTCGGCGGTACGTCCACCCGGCCTCTCGCATGCCCACTATACGCCCTCGCTCAAAGTCCGTCAACTGCACATACGGTTCACATCCACGCTGTCGCGGCATGCTACCAGTGTTAAAGACTGCGATGGAGCTCCGTATGCCATGGCAAACTGGCTGACACTGACGGCGGCGGTGCACAAATGCTGCGCAGCTAGCGCCATTCGACGGCCAACACCGCAGTTCCTGGTGTGTCCGCTGTGCTGTGCGTGTGATCATTGCTTGTACAGCCCTCTCGCAGTGTCCGGAGCAAGTATGGTGGGTCTGACACCGCCGACACACTGGTGTCAATGTGTTCTTTTTTCCATTTCCAGGAGTGTATATACAGATTCAGACACATCACAATATATCACTCAGTCATTAATCTTGCTCACTATATTATAGTTTAATGTTTTCCACTTGATGTTTGCCCTTGTGGCATGAGGTATGCTGTTGATTACACCCACAAAATATGTTATATACGCTTTCCACTTGCTATGTTTCCAGTTTCGCACCTGGTCATCTGATGCATCGTGCCTTGTGTTCTGATATCCATAGCCGCCATGGTCGCCTCTGTGACCTCCATGGTCACAGGAAGCACCATAATGTCTCCTGTCATTATAATTATTACAATGTCGTCCACTATGTCAATTATTATGGTTTGAATGGGTATTTGTATTGGTTTCATTGTTCCCTGATACTCTTCTATCATCTTTTCCTCCTCCTGTTCCTTATGACTTATACAACGTGTTTAATTGTCCTGAGAATAATTCCATTGCCTCTACATCATCTTTAGGGATTACTAGTAACTTATCCTGAACTCCAGTTGGTTGTTTACTTATGATCAGGGGCACTATTGCTTCTGTCGTTGTCGGTTCATCTAAATACAAGTTCCTCTCATAATAACCTTTGAAAAACTTCTTTAAATTCTGGTCACGCTTTCTCTCAAACCTTCTTCCCTGGTATAGGCTTTTATGTACTTCATTTTGCTTCCATCTCGACCAATACTGTTGCAAATATTCCATTTCAAATTCAGCAAAGGTTGTACACTTATGTCTTATTCTCATGCCCCAGGTACCAGTTTCACCTTCCAATCTTGCTGCAACGAAGCGTACCTTTCTTTGCTCGTCCCATAATTCAGGTAACACGCCCTTAATTTGATCTAAGAAATCTTCAGGATGCCATCTCCCATTTGGTTCGAAGGTCTTAAGATTCCCTATGCCAAGGAAGACCTCATCAGTTTGTATGCTGATTAAGCTACCTCCTGCAATGTTTCCAGTACGTAATAGTGATTTCACCTGGTTCTCCACCTGCTGACCGACCTGCTCCCTAGTCTTTCCGATCTCACTGTACACCTCTTCTAATCGCCGTGCATAAGCATCCTGGTTTAGCGCAACAGCTGATATCCTGTTTTTACAGTGTTTCACTTCCTCAACCCAGTTGTTCGAAATGCTCATCGTAAACCTCCACCTTTTTGGTAAGTTCATCCTTCACTTCTTTGACTTCCGATTCTACCTTTTCAAAACGTTTAGTACTGCCTGCAACGTTCTGCTCAAGTGGAATGGTAACTTCATTTATCCTTTGATGACTTGATTCAGCCCGCTTTTTAGAGCCTCATTAGTTTCGTCGGTCTTTTCATTGAGTCCTTCGTTTATCTGCTCTACTGATTGCTTAATATCTTCCCTTGGTTGTTTGTAATCATCTATTATAGATCGCATAATATCTTACCTTAATTGTTTGATTTCATGCCTCTGGTGCCTAATTTCTTCCTTTATTTGTTTGTTATTTTTCAATATTGTTTTGAGTATGTCAACGGTGGTTGCTGATAGACTACTGTCCCCTATACTGGAATCCGACACTTCACTACTCCTTGCTCCTGTTTTCGTCTCCACCTGATTACTTTCGCCTAAAGAGTCTGCTTTCCCCTCCCTGTCTACTGCAGTTGCACCAACCTCATTACTTGCCATATTGAACCACCGTAAAGTCACCCAAGCAAAAAAATAAACAAATCGCAGTAATACTTGTAGCATAGAATGGCCGGCAATAACCACAACCAAACTACAATGCTTTACACATTCAACGCTGTAATTCCTGCTCAGAAGCACACATAACATACAAGATCAGGTAACAGAAGAAAAAGAATGAAATATAAGCTAACGTAAATACAGTTCTGCAATTGTAATAACTGTTGTTAAATTTAGACCACAAAGCAAGCAGGGTCTGGCAGTGACATTTACTTTACTATACGATCGGCAAATAAGCAATGTTTCGTAATTTTGGTTATACAAAAGAATTTAAAACAGTCACTTTTTGTAATTAGGTAATTATAGAATGCAATCTGCAATGCCAGTTAATTACTCTCGTTGCTTCAGTTGCGTGAGCTAGCGTTGTGATGCGTGACTTACTTTGCGTTGTCTTCTGGCTTCGTAGTCGCGGCTGTTGCGTAGCGCCGACTCAGTTGACGCCGACGGCTGTCAGCACTGCAGCCTCTCTGCAAAGCGTGGTAATATTTGCTGCGTCGCTCTTAGGCGCCACTCACGTCGTACACGACTATGGTTGCCGAAAAGTTTTCACTTTTGCCCATAGGTGCCACTAGCGTCGTCTCCCGTAATGGCTGCCAAATAACTGTTCCCTTTCGCACATAGATGCCGCTAGCGTCGTCAAAAGCGCACCACCGTAGAGTATGTTTATCTCGTAGCACTAGCTCTTTGCACTGTCACAGATCGGACGAGTATATACACTGTGTCACAAGTTCTTTGACGTACACATCCCACAGCTAGCCTGACGTCACTCAACAATCCAAATTAACAGTTATACAGAAATAGTTCACTCTCCAAGTTAATTATACGACACTTAACCGAAATTGCAGGTCCTGTCACGGCCCCCATGTAACACGCCTGGGAGTACGAATGGGGGTGGGGGACCCTTGTGCTGTTTGTTGTTTCTGAACGGTGTTGACCGTGCGCCCTGTCCACAGCACGTACCTGATAATCCCGTGGCGGTCGTATTGTTCTGCTCCACACTGCTGCTGGCTTGCCTGAAATTATCTATCGAATTATGCAAGCGGGATTAGGGGAGCCACTCAACGATAAAACATAACACTGTTCGATGTCTGGTATGAACAACTATATTCAGAGACATAAGGAATCACAGGTTGCACTGTTTACATTCTAAATCGTAAATGTTTATCCAGATTAACAATCTTGATGATTATCTGTCCACAATATCACTCAAGACGAGCGTACGCGTAACCGACACGACGCGGGTGATTGTCGATGATGCGGAAGCCGAATGATCGAATGAAAGATCTTATGCTCGTCACACATACAGATATCTGGTAATAGTCCTCCTTGACACTAGTAATGATATAACACTGTTCGTAAAGCTAATTTTTCAGTTTCTTAGTTCTCACTTGTACGAGCGTGCGCGTAACCGTCGCGGCGCGGCTGATTGTTGATAAATGAGCAACGCGATGACCGAACGCACGTCCTCACGCTCGCTACAAGACACTGGCACTTGACTGCACTCTTTTATGGTAACTAATTTTTAATGATTAACATTAGTTCATTCCCGGAGACCGAACACAGCGCGGATGATCGACGCTGTGCGACACGCAACGAGAGGATACATAAATACGTTATTGACGGCACTGCTCATTTTCAATTACTTCTTGACGCACTTATCTCTGAACCATTTCCATATATCATCACTTTACTATAACAGCACTTGTAGCAACACTTCAACTTCCACACTAACAATGCCTCTCACATGCAGAGCTACACAATACACAACATAACAGTTCCATGTCCCGCGCTCGACTCGACAGACGCTGCTGCCCGCAAAGATACTCCACAACTGAGCCAGTGCTATGACAATACGCTTACATTTCCGCACTTCTCTTTTTCACGTTTTGCATTACAATTACAAGAGCTGCAGCATATCTCAATCGCCTACTTGTCATTTTACACTTCGGTTGACACTCGTAGTGGTACTGAAAGCATATGTAAACAGTATCAGCAAGTTGTTGACGCAAGTTTCTTGCCATAGAACTTGCGGAAGAATCTTGCTGAATTCAGCTGCAAGCGGCTAGCAATAACTTCTGCAAGCGACTTGCTAGTGTAAACCCAACTTAAACCATGCAAGTTTTGAGTGTATAATAAGACAGATTTAATGACGAAATTAAGTAATTTATGTATTATTGCAACATGTGATTGTCGTAAGGCGCATTTTCTCTGCTATTTCGGCAAATATTTGCAATTTACTTTTTGTATTGTGTCTCAGACCTCATCTTCATCATCCTCTACCCAAGCAGTTACTAGTCGTCATGTCTTTAATGCGACGCCCAATGTCAACAAAAAGCTTCCGTTTGTTTCCCATTAGAAACAAAATTGTGCCCATGCGATAGAGTGCCCCTAAACAACTCTAGTGTGATATTTGTTTTATCGGTATGTATTAACAGAGACAGTATTAATAGAGACAGTAACACTCAAAGAGTAAACAACAGTCCAGCAGCGACTCAGTGGCGCTGCATACTTGGCGGGAGCCGTCAGCGCGGGCCAGGGCAGTGCCGCCGCTGTTGGAATACTGATTATTCGTGTTTCGTTGTCCCTGTTAATACATATCGATAAAACAGGTATCGCACTTGAGTGTTCTGGGACATTTCTATCGAATGGGCACGTAACATTCCGCTTTAAGAATCATTTAGTTTGTAATGGGAAACAAACCAACGCATTTCCGTCGACACTGGGGGGAGGGGGGTTAGCATGAAAGAAGACGTGATGACCAATTTATTTGGACTGACACCGGCTGCACAACACAGGCACTAAATTCCAAATATCAGCTGAAACACAAGAGAAAATGGGCGTGACAACTGTTAGGAAAGACTCCCTGTATATGAAACATGAGACTACTTAAATGCCCTCCACGACTTTGTAGGAATACATTCGATCTTTCGATGAAATTATCCATAACTTTTCAGCATACTTGCTTCTTTAGTCCTGAAAGTACACACTGAATCTCGGCATTGAGATGTAGAAGTGATATTTCTGTGTTGCAACGCACATGAGATTTCAAATACCCTCTCAGAAAGAAATCACGCAGTGTCAAATCACAAGATCTTGGTGGCCAATTCAAGTCATGACGTGTCACTTGACGTTACCACAAAGCTATAGCAGTCGACGCAGTAAGCTGCGAGTGACACCAGCACCTCCTGTGGGTGAGAAGCTCCTCAGAAGTCGCACCACATTCAGAAAAAACAGCTAAAATACTTATGACATGCAAGAATATAAATGTCGTTGCTCCCATTTCACACGCAGCAATTTAAGCTGTACTTTAAGGTTCCTGCTTAATTACACTCTCAGAAATCTACATTTACATGACTACTCTGCAATTCACACTTAAGTGCTTAGCAAAGGGTTCCTCGAGCCATTTTCACACTAGTTCTGTTCTGGTCCATTCTCGAACAGCATACAGGAAAAACGAACACTTAAATCTTTCCGCGAGAGCTCTGATTTCTGGTATTTTGTCACGACGATCATTTCTGCCTGAGTGGATGGGCGCCAACAAAATATTTTCGCTTTCGATGGGGAAAGTTGGAGATTGAAATTACGTAAAAAGATCTCCTACAACGAGAAACACCTTTATTTTAATGATTGCCACCCCAACTCGCATATCATGACCGTAACACTCTCTTCCCTATAATACAAAACGCGTTACCTTTCTTTGACCTTTTTCGATTACCTCCATTATATACTGCACAGCAGTATTCTATCAGAAGGCAGACAAGCATAATGGAGGCAGTTTCTTTAGTGGATTTTTACATTTCTAATCGTTACATTACATTACATTAATACTTGTTCAATATTCAAGAGAACGACGGTTCAAAACTGCGTCCACCCATCCTGCTTTAGGTTTTCGGTGATTTCCCTAAATCGCTTCAGGAAGTGATGGGATGGTTCCTTTGATGGGGCTTGCCGACTTTCTCCCCCACACTTCCCTAATCTGATGGGACCGATGACTTTGCTATTTGGTCCCCTCACCCACATCAACCAACCAACCAACATTTTCCATAGATCATGAATATGACATTTCACAATGATGTGCAACATGTCAGCTTAACATAAGTTTTCATTACACAATACATATTTTATTTTATTTTTACAGTTCCTATTTCATACCTAAAAATTCATCTATTGAGTTGTTATTTAGAAATTCTTTTAATTTGTTTTTAAATATTGGTTGGCTATCTGTCAGACTTCTAATGCTATTTCGCAAATGACCAAAGATTTCTGTGTCAAAGTCAGATTTAATCAAGAATAGTAAAGATCATCCTTTCTTCTTGTGTTGTAGCTATTGTTTTTTAATTGGCATGGATTATTAATAACAAATTTCAAAAGTGAATATATGTACTGCAGAGGTTTTGTTAATATCACAAGTTCCTTAAATAAATGTCTTCAAGTTGATCTTGGGTGGGCTCCAGCTATTATTCTCATTACATGCTTTTGTGCAATGATTACTTTTTCTCTTAGTGATGAATTACCCCAAAATGTGATGTCATGTGGAAGCAGTGAATGAAAATAGATGTAGTAGCCTAGTTTCCTGATTTGTTTATGTGTTCTGCCAACAAAAAACAGTCTTTATCTGTGTGATTGTTCCATTTTGAGCTGTTATTGTTATCTCTAGCTATTTAGCTGAACTGAAAGCCTTTAGATTTTTGTGACATATTCATCAACAAGTCAACAGCTCGTGGTCTTTCAGTAGTGTTCTTGCTCTTAGCACACAGGGTCCTGGATTCGTTTCCTGAAGGGATCAGGGATTTTCCTTGCCTTGAGATGATTCGGTGTTGTGTTGTCTTCATCATCATCATTCATCCCCATTACAGTCTGAGGAAGGCAATGGCAAACCTCCTCCACTAGGACCTTGCCCAGTCAGCGATGTGGGTCTCCCGCATCATCCCCTACACTCCTCGGAGTATGGGACCTCATCATCATCAATCATAAACAAACGGTCAAATATTTGTGCAAGCAAGAAAATAAAATTCATTGTTGCTCATTTGACTTGTAGCAATATAATCTTTCGGAATTTAATCAGACTAAAAGCCAGAGAAATGAACAAACTCACTCCTGAGAGAGACAGCTCTCTTATATGTAAATACCATAACATATTGCAGAAATATTAACAAGAAAGCCCCAGGATGTGTTACAAATTCAAAGGCTGGAAAGAGATATTTGGAAATACCTGGATGCAAACCTACTTCTTTTGACTCCGTAGCTCCATGTTCCTGATGACTACACTACATTCTAAAATAACAGCCACGACACTCCTGACTCCTTTTTGGTTACCTACTGTGATAGCAGCGTTCCAAGCACCCAGCAAGCTACACTTCTGAATGTGATATCGCAAAGGTGCGAACACTATAGTTTACACTGATTTGTAACATAGTTCATGCAACAGAAAGCGTATGTAGTGTCACAAATTCGACAATAACTAAAAAATGACAGCCTATTTATCGTTATTTAGTTTCTTAAGCGGCCTGGGACGTATGAAATGGCACCTTACAGGACATTTTATTCCCGATTCTCTTGTAACATACAGATATTAAATGAAGAATGTCGATCTGGTTAAAAAATAACAAATTTGTTAGTAAATGCCACAAGACCTAACCTTTTGCCGAAAGACATTGTATAACTATTAAGCAACGCCAAGCTTTGTTTGCCACACTTTTAGTCAAATCAGTGAATGTGGAATGAAGGAAACCTGTAGAGAATGTAATATCAACGTTATTTGAGATTCAAAATAAGCCACCATAGCTGAGGCTGAAGGGAAAACCACACAGACATGATAATAAAATGTGAAAGGCAACAAAACTGTGTCCCAACACAGAATAAACCAATTCCACAATAGTTGCTACATCTGAGTCACACACAGAAAGAATCTTCAACATGTTCACTTTTGAAGGAAAAGTAATTATATTTATTTAAAAAATCATGTATTGGAAAATCGAGTGAAATGTAAGAATGAGCGAATAATTAGACTCCATAAAAAATTTTACATGTCAAGGGAAGTGCTATTGCAATGCGAACAGGCAAAACAAAAATATAAGCTTTTCATGCAAAACATATGTTTCAATGCAGTAGATTACAATTAAACAGATATTCAAAAGTATATCTTCATGAGTAAGTTATAGCTTCTGTCATTGAATCAGCGAGATTTGTCTGTTTTTACACTTATTTCACAATAATTTATGTCCTCTGGTAATTTATCAACGCATGGCTCGAAATATGTAACAACTATTTCCTCAGTTAAGTAGAAAAAGTAATTAAAAACGAACATTGTCCTTACTACACAAGGAACACTCTATTTTACCACCACTTGGAGCGCTAGCGTTGCTCCAGGTGTCAAACAGTAACATCTTTCCCATCAGTGTGTGTCAGGACTATATGTATTAGACTGTGACCATCCCACGTTGAACACATACAACTTTCAACACAATGTCATTCATTTTAGGATCTTCTGAAGGTTTTACCATCGATGTATTAATAACTAACATTTAATAATACCAAATCATACCAAGGGTGGCATGTTTGTGATAAATTTTCACTGCATTGTTGCCTTGACATGGCATACTGTCTAAATAGTATGGAAACAACAAAATATGACGGTGTACAACATGGTGCCTTAAAAGATCTTCATTTCTCGATTGCTATCGACTTTCAAGCTCGTGTCGAGTTGCATGTCATTTTGACTTCAGTTCTGTGCAAGCCAGGAGTGACACTAACTTTTCCCTTGATGTGTGACAGGTTGCGCCATCTTGCCGAAGTCAAACCTCTTTAGCATTCACATTATCCAGTTCAGACGACAAACACTCCCTTTCATATTGTGGAAGTGTTTGCCATCCACTGTTTATGCATTTCCACTGCAATCTTTCAAGAAATACAGTCTAATTACGCCCTTAGCCCAAATGCCACACCACACAGTCACTCATTGTGGATATAATGGCTTCTCCATAGTCACCTGAAGGTTTTCTGTGAATCAGATCCTATAATTTCTCTTGTTTAAGAAGCCATTCAACAGAAAGTGCACTCCATCAGTGAACGTTGTTTTCTCGATGAAATTGTTGTTCACTCTTTGTTTGTCACGTAATCAATGGGAAAGTGCTCTGCGAATTTCATTATCGTTTGGCTTCAAGCTGCACATCCTCTTTCAGAACAGCATTGCATGCTAGTTCTAGAAGTATCCAATTGTCGTGAATGTCGGTGAATAGATTTCATCTGATTTACAGCAACTCACGATGGCGATGTGTTCAACAGAACGACTAATATGAGCACACACTCATAGTTTAATGCACACAACCAAATCGGTTTTCCCGGATTTAGCAGGCAGTCTCATCACAGTCAGGATAATCAGTGGATTATGCTGACCAAACATTCCACAGAATATGTGACGAGTCTCCACACAACATTCACCAAGATGTAACAAATTTTCACTATGAGAACAAATTGTTCCATTGTGAATTACTCCACTATTATGCAAAAAACTTACTAAAACAGAGGTGACACGCATTTCAAAACTTGCTTTCTTTTAGGACATTCTTTATACTTTGGACCTATAACAGAAAAAATGATTTGAATAAAGACTTACTACAATGGAAAATGAAGGATTTATAGGCTGCTGCACATAGATCTCTATGATTTTTGGGAATGCTAATGGAAATTACAGCAATCAAGGTTAAAAAATTTTTGTGTTATATAATACACTTGAAGCTTTCTCTGAAACAACAATTATATCCCTGATGTAGATAGGTGCATGTATTATCGATGGAGAAAAGAACTGGTCATCACATTATTAGCAGCTTCCAAATCCTGAGGGCCATGTTCACTTACCTGAGATCCAAGACAGTCTCACAGAAAAAGATGAATCATGACCCACCTGATGCCATCATTGCACTTGTAGACACAAAAATGTTTCTGTTACTGAAATGTTTCATATGCTGTAGAATCTCCTCATTGCGGGTTTCCAAATGATTCTTTCTACACTCCTGGAAATTGAAATAAGAACACCGTGAATTCATTGTCCCAGGAAGGGGAAACTTTATTGACACATTCCTGGGGTCAGATACATCACATGATCACACTGACAGAACCACAGGCACATAGACACAGGCAACAGAGCATGCACAATGTCGGCACTAGTACAGTGTATATCCACCTTTCGCAGCAATGCAGGCTGCTATTCTCCCATGGAGACGATCGTAGAGATGCTGGATGTAGTCCTGTGGAACGGCTTGCCATGCCATTTCCACCTGGCGCCTCAGTTGGACCAGCGTTCGTGCTGGACGTGCAGACCGCGTGAGACGACACTTCATCCAGTCCCAAACATGCTCAATGGGGGACAGATCCGGAGATCTTGCTGGCCAGGGTAGTTGACTTACACCTTCTAGAGCACGTTGGGTGGCACGGGATACATGCGGACGTGCATTGTCCTGTTGGAACAGCAAGTTCCCTTGCCGGTCTAGGAATGGTAGAACGATGGGTTCGATGACGGTTTGGATGTACCGTGCACTATTCAGTGTCCCCTCGACGATCACCAGTGGTGTACGGCCAGTGTAGGAGATCGCTCCCCACACCATGATGCCGGATGTTGGCCCTGTGTGCCTCGGTCATATGCAGTCCTGATTGTGGCGCTCACCTGCACGGCGCCAAACACGCATACGACCATCATTGGCACCAAGGCAGAAGCGACTCTCATCGCTGAAGACGACACGTCTCCATTCGTCCCTCCATTCACGCCTGTCGCGACACCACTGGAGGCGGGCTGCACGATGTTGGGGCGTGAGCGGAAGACGGCCTAACGGTGGGCGGGACCATAGCCCAGCTTCATGGAGACGGTTGCGAATGGTCCTCGCTGATACCCCAGGAGCAACAGTGTCCCTAATTTGCTGGGAAGTGGCAGTGCGGTCCCCTACGGCACTGCGTAGGATCCTACGGTCTTGGCGTGCATCTGTGCGTCGCTGCGGTCCGGTCCCAGGTCGACGGGCACGTGCACCTTCCGCCGACCACTGGCGACAACATCGATGTACTGTGGAGACCTCACGCCCCACGTGTTGAGCAATTTGGCGGTACGTCCACCCGGCCTCCCGCATGCCCACTATACGCCCTCGCTCAAAGTCCGTCAACTGCACATACGGTTCACGTCCACGCTGTCGCGGCATGCTACCAGTGTTAAAGACTGCGATGGAGCTCCGTATGCCACGGCAAACTGGCTGACACTGACGGTGGCGGTGCACAAATCACAAATGCTGCGCAGCTAGCGCCATTCGACGGCCAACACCGCGGTTCCTGGTGTGTCCGCTGTGCCGTGCGTGTGATCATTGCTTGTACAGCCCTCTCGCAGTGTCCAGAGCAAGTATGGTTGGTCTGACACACCGGTGTCAATGTGTTCTTTTTTCCATTTCCAGGAGTGTATATTATAGGAAGTACTTATAATAAATGGAAGGAGACAATGTACTTATTGTGAAATTTTGTTTAAATAGCTTATGTGTTTAACTTGGTTCCCTCATATTATGCACTTTTCTACGATCAAAATATTCTTCCTTAAAAGTAAGTTACCGCAAAACATGATACTGTAGGGTAGTACTGAATAAAATAAGCAACTGTTGGGTAAACGAAATAGATTACTTTGGTAATTTGTGATGATACGAAGTTGAAAAGGTGGTGCCCTGAGTTCCTCAACAAGCTTCTAAATCTTGTTTTCTTTGATTTATATTCATATCAGTCAACACAGAATTTTTGTAGGCTCTGAGAGTGTTCTGGATGGGTAAACCCTAAAAATATTGATGTACGTTTAATATTGATGTATTACTTGTCGATCAGTATCCAATCACTACTTTCGAAATAAACTTCAACTTTTATAGTACTGCTTCTTAATTAATGACTGTTCTCATTTTCCACTTCAAGGCTCCCCTTAAGCAGCCCATGCAATATTGGAAGCTCCATGATGCACTTACTGTGACATATGGGCGTCTGCTTGCAAACTCAACTGTCACATGCTGTCAAAGATGTACCTCAAACAAATAATAAAATAGAAGACAAATACCTAATATCCTATATATAAAAGTTTTGCACTTGAGTATGATTTAAAAAGTATAGGCATCAGCACAAAATCAGCTACCAACATGCTTGTTCATTTATAGATGACGAAGGTACAGGAAAGTTCAGAACACTGATGTTTATAGAAAAATCCCAAATAAATGAATAAGCATGTTACTGTTATTAAGTAATCAAATTCAGCTATTACATATTAGAATTAGAATTACTTTGAATTCATATACAACAGGTATTTGAATGTAATTTGTATTTGTCTTTACTGTCCTCAATTAATTATTATTCTATTGAAAATTTTTGTAACATTTTTGGTTTTACATTAGAAAGCACTGAGTAACTATATACATCTTTTGTATTATTATCCATCATTATCATTATTTTCTTTTCTATTAAAGTTAAATAATCACAAGGTTTTTAATGGAATCAGTTCTTTTAATGTCATAAAATTCTTGTATATTGGAATCATTTGTATTAACATCAATATAATTCTATGTATACGTTATTATTACTATTCTTGCATCACCATAGAAGCATAATGAATGACAAATAAACTAGGATCTACTTTAAGACCTGTCACATGTGACTTATTACACTCTTTTACATATTACAGAATATTTTATTTTCACCTATTTATTTTCACCTTTCCATGACAATGTGGTCAGTCTAATTTACTTTCCTACATTAATTATGTGGTTCAGTGTGAAATACAGAAAATATTAATTTACTTTTTGGTATGTAACTTTAGAATACCTATAGTGGAAGCTGTTTGGGCAATGCTCTAAAATAGTCTCTTCTGGCCCAATCTTTCCTCAAATTCTGTAGGTATGGTAAAATCATAAAAAGTCTTGACCATAAGCTATATGTACATTGCTTCAATTCACCAAAACATGTGGCCCACTCTTAATTTCTACAGATATAGCAAAATAAGAATAATATTGACTATTCATACTACGGTTCAGCCAAAGACCATCATTTAAGTTTCTAAACTCATCTACTCCCCATTTTTGTAAAATTATTCAAATCCAATCATATTATCATTTGCTACACCCAAAATAGTACAAATTTCCCTTGTGCAAAACCCGTAGCAATTACTATTGTCATCCAATCCAAAACTGTACATCTCTCAACAAATGTTGTCATTTATTAAATTAAAGCTACAAAACATTATCGTAAAGTACACAAATTTATATCCCAAAAATCTTAAACCAGAAGCTTGTCATTGGATGAAAATAATAATTAATTTAGAATAGTAATGTTAATCTGGAAACTTAGTAGGTATCGACATCATCATTAAATTAGAACAAGACTCTTATAGTGAAAGACTCCTAGAAGACATTGCTTCCTTTGCACAGAGGATAAAGGGTGCAAAGGCTGCAGTAATTACAAATAAATTGGTTCTTTCCTGTAACAAGTTAAGGGATGGTTCTTGCACAGGGGACCACAGCAATTGTTGGTATACTCACCATGTGTCTCCACTCCTTCGCACTACTCTTCAACATATACCACTAAAGATGCCTGCCCTTTAAAGGGTAAAAAGAATGGTTCCAAGCCTACAATATTAATTAATACTGTAATTCTTTGAGTTTCACATTGTATAACCTATCACAGTACTCCATAATAGGTGCTGATCACTAGCCAGGACCAAAAGGTCCACAGACCACACCACATTTATATTCACACACACACACACACACACACACACACACACACACATACACACACACACACACACACACACACACACATATATATATATATATATATATATATATTGGTACTTGGACTTCCTGCTCTTATACATTTAGTTTCCTTATTCTAAAGCGATACCCCACAGTTAAAAGGGTAAAAAATGTGTTTATCTCTAATACTTCCTCAGAAGGTCCCCTTAAATCATCATAGTGCCAAGCATTTGCTGCCCCAAATAACCACCCATACGTTATAGGTCATTGAAAATCAGCACATAGGTTACTTGGTAAGCCTTTCTTAATACTTTTCACAGTCTATGATATTCTTGTAAGTATTTACATGTCATATTCTATAGCATGTGTTGCCAGAATTGGTGTGCCACATCCTGTAACAATTCTTGTCACAACCTGGATATGTATGTATACCTCACAGATAAACGCCAGTGGGAGTGTTTGCCATTCTCCACAGCTACAAAATCCCAAAGTGGCTCTGGTATTATTAACTATAAAATATTACATACGTCCATAGTAACTATTCTCACTTTCTGGTGATTCTCAGTTTTCTTCCCAATACTTGGCACCAGAATATAACTCATATAATTGTACACTCAACTCAAGTGCTGTGTATTTTAAGTTTAAGTAATTACTAATAAGAGAAAATTGTATAATAGATTTCCTACAATTAAAATTATTTAATGAGGTTCCAACATCAACTTGAACATAAGTAACATATCATTCATAGCAGCAGGTAGTAAATATTCATTAGTAACTTCTTAGTAACAAAATAATATAGTAACTTGTCAGTAGTTTCTAGAGATAGTAAGTTATTAGCAGCAACAGGCAATGAGAAATTGTGAGTAATAACGAAGCCAGTGAATTCTCAGTAGTACTGCAACAGACAGTGGAAAAATGTCAATAGTAACAGGAGTTCTTAATTCTTAGTAGTATCAGAAGGTAACAACTTATCATGTATCAAATCTACAAAATGGTCAGAAACAGTATGAAAATCTTGTAATGGTTTTGCAGGGGAGATTGAGCTGAGAAATTATTGTTAAGAAAAAATCGATATATTGCGCCGTTCCTGAATCGTTTAGCATTGAAGTTAACCAACTAGGTCGTCACACGCGCAAATTCAAACACTGCAATGCACAAAAATGTGGCAATGCACAGAAAGCTGTCAGCTCATTAATTACCAGATGTTGAAATGCTCAGTAGCCTACGAGCTAAAATGTGCCTTTTTCAGAAGTGATAAGACCAGGAGTTTGTTTGTTTGGTCTGAGGAAACCAAATCAAGAGCATTTTGGCAACACTGTCTTTGGTAGGCTGCTGGAATTTGCATGTGCAACAACCTGGCTGGCTAACTTCAACACTAAATAACTGAGAAATGGTGAATGTATACAATTTTTTCTGAATTATTTCTCAGTACAAACTCCCTTGCAACACCCTCACAAGCTTTCCTGTTTCTGTCCACCTGAATACTGTGATCAATTCAGTCGGTATAGGATGATGCCACATCAGATTGTAACTTCTCGAAATGTGATTCCATTTGATCTATTAATACTGTAATCGTTTCTACATTGTTAGCTGAAGCGTGATTTAAAGGACATTCCGTTTCTATTGTTATTCATTTACTGGCATATGTTGTACTGAACTAATAATATCAAAATGTTTAACATTGTTTTCTACTGTTTCTTACTTGATGTTTAAATGTACCCAAAATCTGTGTTTTTGCTAAATATTTTGTTATTTTCTGTTTTGCCCACCCTACCATTTAATTGAAAATTTAAATCATGAATTTATGGTGATATGTTTGAAATCGCCTGTATCATTTTATTAATCAGTTCACTCATTTGTGTTCATTACTGTAAAATCGCCAGCATGTTTGTCTCTCAAGTCACATTCCACTGTACAAGAGCATTTTTGTCAATTTCCTGACAAATCTTAGTGATAAAGTCAGAGAATTGGCATTGTAACTTACCTAATATGATACTAATACTAAATAATATATTTATATTGTGTCTGTATCCTTCACTGACCTGAAAATTCCCTAAACAAGTTATCTGTTGAATTCGGATTTCACCTAAAAATTAAATTTTGGTATTTGCATTACAAGTACAGTCTGTCTATTGACAAAATAAACGTCTGAGTTGCAATTAAAAGATCAGCACAGTACATCTTATCGTAAAATGTTTTCTGATTTTTCCCATAAATGTCAGAGTTGTCGATATTTCACTCCATTGGTATACTTTAAGATTATGTAGCGATAATAACAGTAATAAATGAATATATAGAGTTACAGTGACATTAACAGAAGTGATTCCATTATGTACAAGAACGATGTCATTAAAGTGCATATGATTGTTTGACTTACGTTGCAGCAAGTGTGGCGTGGAGCTATGGAGATTCCAACATGACATGGACCGCTCAAGGAAAGCATTACAACAAGCAACACCAAAAGTCATCAATGAAGAAGCAAGACAAGTATGAATGTATAAAAGTTTTTGTAAAAAATCTTCAATTTGATTCAGAATATGAATAAAGGGTTCACTCCAATTTGATATCTGGGATTCATATATAATAAAAGTTCATCACTATCTGTAAGAGTTGAAAATCATTCCAAGAGTAGGAATTAACAGGTAGTACATCGACATTAAACCTATATCAACATTTTTACGATTTTGCCAACAGAACTCACTGTATGTTGAGAAAAAATATGCAGTGAAGAAATTCGATTCGAATATTAATAAAGCATAATAGATTTGCTAGTTCCTTTGAGTTGCTGATTTGAACATCTTTGTTTTTAATCTATGTTTCCAGATGTTTTTGTTCAATATTTCCTGTCTGATTATGTTACAGATTGGTTTGCTTTTGTTATCTGCCCTCAGTAACGTTCTACTGTCTGCAAGTTTGTAGCAGGTAGCAATACCTTTCTATAGGTTCCCCTCTAATTTTTGTAAAATTTTGAAAGAACAGGGTCAGTCTGACTATTTTTAATGGATATGAGATAACTTAGAGATTGAGAGGATTTTTTAATACCTTCGGTCACTCATATGCTCTTTTTTTGAAGCTCCAATGGAATAAAATGTTTTGCAAAATGTTTCCTCAAATTTTAGTTTAAATATTGTCATGAACTTATTAAACATTTTATTTGCATTTGTTGTTGCAAACACTTCCTCCCACATTTCATGTTGTAGCTGGAATGAGAACTGACATACGTTTGAATCTGAGAAAACACTTTTGTTCGCATTCAGTTTAGCAGACTTCTATACACAAATATTTGCTTTTAATATCTGAGAGAGATGATCTGATAGGCATAGATTTTGAACAAGTAACTTGCAGTAATTTCTTTCTATATCTGTTGCCACATGGTCTATTATTGAGGAAGACTGTTCTGTCACTAGTTTGACAGTTTGAAAGCGATTTTATGCCAAAGCTGTAGATAATATTCAAGTACGTACTACTTACACCATCTGATTTCATTGTACTGATATTTAATCACCACATATGAGAATGTTCATTTTTCTACTAGCTACCTTGTCCAAGCTCTGATTGAGTTTTGAGAAAAAATGTCCATATTACCACTGTGGGATGCATAGAAACAAAACGCAAATAATTTTTTTGATGTGCTACTTTCTGTTATTTCAACTACAGATAATCAAAACGTTTGTCTTCACTTAATATTATAAGGTCTTTTCTGATTTTAAATGTAATACCTTTTCTCACATATGTTACTTTTACTTGTTTTAGGTTTAAAGGGAATCTATCTACTTCACTGAACATTACATTTATTTCACAAGGTTTGTATGAGCAGTTGCCAGCAGGCTCATGCACATGCGCAGAGCTGTATTCGCATATGAGCAGTTCCTTCCTCCCGCTTCTGGCTACTTGAAGCATGGCTGTTTGCTGTATGAGCAGTAGAAGCAAGTAGCCAGAAGCTACCCAGAAAAATTTTTCTGGCGCGCCCAAGCTGCCAGATTCGTGCATGCGCAGAGCAAGGTGAGTTATAGTGGGGGGAGGTCGGGAGGTCCTTCCCCAATTGACCCATATATATGTTTCATGTCTTCGTTTACAGCTCCCACGTCAAATGAAATCAAAAACAGATTTGTGTGCCAGGAGCCATCAAGCGAATAATTTATGCACTCTCATAACCATGAAAGACCAAAAGAAGTTAGTAGTTTCAATTTCCTGATTTTATATTATTTCCATGTTGTTAGCAATGAAGCTATTTCTCTCTGTTTTGCAGTTAGTTTATTTGAAATGAAGTGTTTCATTCCGCACTATTGGCTACTTTCAATCTCGTTCTATTTAAAGTGCAAATTTTCATTTTCTGGTACGAATGACGTTACATGATAAAAAGAACCAAACATGAGAATACAGTACTGGACCCCCAAGAAAATTGGTATCACGAAAACCACATGAAAAGCTGAATATCAGGTACTTCAGAGTCCATCTGGACATAGAAATGTGCAATTAGAGCGAAATGAAGCATTTTAGTATGGTTTATGAAATTCCGATGCTGCTGGAGTAGTCTCTGTCCTGTTACTTTTATGACACTGTAAGATCTCTTAATTCTGTATATGTATGAACATACGTAGACATTGACTTGAAGCTGACTAAGTAGGCAAATTTGGTCAGTAGTTTTGAACTAAATATTTTGTTTCAAACATAATGACAGCTGTAGCAGAATTTTACAAATCTGTCTTCTGTGAAAGTGGTTTTCGATCACAAGGCACTTGTCTAGTACTTCCTCTAGGCCTGAAGTTATTTCTTAATTTGTGTTTATGTCTTAAATTTATAGAATGCCATTCTATTCTAAATTTTAGACTGGCAGCATACCGTGTTTTATCGTTTTAAGTCACCACATGGCTACATATTTATTCCTAGAGTAGAACATAAACTGTCAGTTGTACAGTTTCTTTGCCTCACAGACAACCATGTTAATTTTTTCATATTTTGAAATAGTCATGAAATTCATTGTCCTTTATTCCGGTGTAAGCTACACAAGAAACTGTCTCACTTTTTTTGTTGTTGCAAGAAATTTGAATTCCATCCTACTAGCTTTTTGCAGTGCTGTGTAGATGTAAACCTGTTAGAACTGCTATAAACAATATTGCAGAGTATGAATTAAAAAAAAAATTGCCAAAGTCACCCCTTACAAAATTTTATGGTACTTTCAGCTGTGGAGTCTAATTTTGAAATGATATTTTGCCAAGAACTGCTTCCTTATTTGCATCCTTTATCTGTGTGAGATATGATAAAACAATTGCTCTAAGTACAACTCAGTATGTCCTCTCAACAACATGCCGCACAGCTGCACGTTGACACGTGATGCCCCACCATGCACGAAATTCCACCAGAAATACGACGAATAGCGTATGAGCAGAGCAAGCACCAAGCACGGGCTGCCTATGACATCAAAGCTAGCCATGCGCAGTACAGCCTGTTGTCTGGCGATTTGTGGTAACTGCTCAAAGGAACCTACATTGTACAGCCACACAAAGACACACGTCGTCAAAGACCTAGTTTCTAGTACTTGTCTCTCCAAAGACTCTAGAGTAGAAGTGCTGCCAACTTTTGTCTGCCACTTAATTAAACACAAACACATATAACTGTAACACTTTCCCTTATTTAATTAAGAAAAAAGGGAACACATCAACATGAAAGACCCATATTATGACATAACACTAACAGTCTTCGTTTTGCTAGTGGCTTCATCAGTATATCTGCTAACTGGCCCTCAGGTGAAATATGTTTAACTCTCCTTCCAATACATTTTCTCGGATGAAGAAATACTTTATTTTTATATGCTTAGTGTGATGATGGAACTCGGGGTTTTGTGCGAGTTTCACTGTTGCCTGATTGTCAACCTTAAGGACTGGAACTTCACTCAGCTTTCTCATTCCTCTAAAATGTCTGCACAGATAGATTATCTCCTTCACAGCTTCTGTTGCAGCTACCATCTCTGCTTCTGTTGTAGATGTTGCAGTCACTGCCTGTCTTTGGCTGAGCCAGGAGATAGCTCCACCTGCATGTGTAATAAGTACACCAGATGTTGACAATCCAAATTTGTTGCACCCTCAAAAGCCTGCTTCGCTGTAGCAATTTAATATGCCACTGCACAAATTTGGACGATAGATTATGCCTAGGTCACATGTACCTGCTACAAACCGGAGAACTCGCTTTAGTCCCACTACACCTTCTGTTGATGCCGTGTCAAGAGTTCGTGACAGGAAGCTCACACTACAAGCCAGGTCAGGTCTCGTTCCAAGCATCAGGTACATCAGTGCTCCAACCGCTGAAGTTACACTTCCCTGCATTCTTTCCTTCTACCTGTAATGTATCTGGTTCCTTTACAATTGGTGTTGAGACAGGTTTGCACTCTTGAAAACTGAAACGCTCCAGAATTTTCTTTGCATAGGCTTGTTGACTTATCATGATTGCACCATCACCACAGCGTTTTATCTCAAGTCCAAGGAAATATGGTGCTGGTTTCACAGTGGTCTTAAATTCAGCCTCAACTCATCAACAAACTTTCTGGCATCCAGCTGATCACTTGCCATAACTAACCCATCGTCTACATAAAGACCAACTAACAGTATCTTGACACCTTCTTCTCTGTTATGTAAACAAGGATCTGCATCACTTTCCTTGAAACCTGCTGACATGAGAAATGCTCCAAACCGTTCACTCCAACATCTTGGGGCTTGCTTAAGTCCATACAAACTTCGCCTTACTTTGCAATCTCTCTCTGTGCCATGATTATACCCTTCTGGCTGTTGCATGAATATTATTTCTTCTAGTTCTCAATACAAGCATGCTGTAGACACATCAAACTGTATTAGATGCATCTTTTCAGCTGCAGTAACACTTAACATTGAACGAATTGTGCTCAACTTAGCTACTGGACTGAAGGTCTCACTGTAGTCTACACCGTAGCGTTGATTAAATCCCTTGATGACAAGTCTTGCATCAGGATTAGTCTTTACACGAAAAACCCACTTACATAGTATAGCTCTTGTTCCTTTTGGTAGAGTAGTCAGTTCCCACGTCTGATTCTCTTGTAGTGACTTCATTTCATTTTTCATAGCTTGCTTCCAGTAAACACTTTGTGTACTGTTTACAGCTTCCTCATATGATTCTGGTTCTTCATTTGTTTCATTAATCATCTCTTCAGTGAAGATTAAAAAGTCACTTAGCCACGAAGCTTTCATTAATGTTGAACCATTTCGCAGTTGTCGATGAGGCTGGATGAAGATTTCCTCTTCTCTGGTATCAGCACTGCCCTCTTCAGTCTCCGATTCTTCAGACTCTACCTTGTTGGAGTTTACCTCATCTTTTTCTTCAGCTGCATACTTTCCCTGATTACTTTGCTCAACATCCTGCAATGGTAATTTGACTTGTTCTTCACAACAAGCAGGCTTTTCATGGAAGATTACATCTCTGCTGAGAATGACTTTGTTTTCTTCTTTCACCCAAATTCTGTAATGCTCATCTCCATCATACCCCACGAGATAACCCTTGACAGCTTTCTTATCCATTTTCAATCTTCTTTGAACTGGAATGTGGGCATAGCATGTAGAGCCTGTAACCTCCCCCTCACTTATCGACCTTAATGACAGTGGAAAATTAAACCGCATGTACCTAATGGAAATTTGGGAAAAGCAATCGTCACTGAAGTTAATCTGTCGGTAAAGAGGGAGGAAAAGGTTACATCTAACTGAAAGGAAAAATGCTAATGAAACTGGTGGAAATTAATTTTGAAAAGGGGTAAAGTTAATAAAGAAAGTAAATGTGCAGCCATTACGTTAACAATTAACTAGTGGTAATTAGATATTTGAAATTTGGGGGAAATTATGGTCGCCAGTCCCATGGACAATTACTATAGTAACTGAAAAAGAAAGGTTATTACACATATAACTAGCACTAGAAGTGTGGCAACTGAAGGTTGACACGTGTAGTGTGAAAACTGAAAGTTTGTCAGAAGTAATAAATTTCGCTACACTCAGACTTAATTTAGCAAAGGAATTAATAAAACTGGAAAATTGAAAGTTAATTTAGTGACAGAAATTAATAGTGAGCTTTGTTTTTGAAGCACATCGAAATTCAGTAAAATACGGTTAGTCTTGGGGTACCTCAACAATCATTTCAAAAGCTACTTGAATCTATGCAATTTAGAAATAAGAGATTTAACTTTGAACTTCAATTAAATGATTCAGAACAATTAACAATAGTAAAATTTAGTATGTACCAAGCTGAGCTGCAGTCACAGGTAAGCTAAAACGCGGTAACAAAACTCGCACTCTTAATTTGTGCTTGTGTAATCTAAATATTGTAGCCAGCTATGAATACCTTAACTGAACTTTGAAATTAAAGCAGTGAAATCGAATGATATTACTTTAATGCTGGCGTTTGAATTTCTACGACACTCGGGTTCATTTCGGAAAAGGAAGGGACCCTGCTTGGTAATGCAATTGGGACAATGAGCAACAAAGGTTCATGCTAAGTTGCTGTAATTTTGTGATGCAACAATTTTAAAAGCTGAGGTCTGCCATACAGTTCTAAAACTGTACGTGCTTCCAGTCTTCCTTGTTGGTTGATTGAAGGTTTGCAGTCGTCGGTCGAGCAGGTGACGACAGTCACTCATTGTCAGCCGTCGCTGTTGCAGAAGCTGGATGTTGGCGCGTCTTCTTCTCGACACGGTCGCCAGGCGAAACGGGCTCTTGATGTGCGCCAGCTAATGCTTCCCGTCCGCAACACCGTGTCAGAAACTATCATAGCAATTCGAGCGCAATTACATGCTGCCAAACCCCGAAAGCGTGGCAACTCGCGGGAGCGTCACACAACACACCTGCTCCACTGCACTACTCCAGCCAGACTCCCCTCTGCTTGCACTCTGTGCGGCAGAGTTAACACTACCAAAGATCATACACACTTTGATTCTCCACACGACCTATCGATGTAATCGTCTGATAGCATATTTTTCCCTAGGCAAGACCCAGCGTGAAAATATAAATAGTATTTACAAAACAAACCAATTATACATCGACATAAATGCATAAATATATATATACAAACAGTAAAACAATTACAGTATATAAAGAGACAGAAATGTCATATCTTCGGGTAACAAAATAAGGAAAAATCTATAGTACAATAGATGGAAATAGGAGGATATTTCCAGCGTTACACGCCTATTATACGTAAATGTTTTATTCTTGTCTTCTTGCCAAACCATGGCTCAAATGGACTAATTCCTTCCACAGATGATTTTGCAGTTCGATTCAAAATGTACACTGTTGCTCCAACCAATTCTACCCATATGGCTGCTGGGAAGTTAGCTTCTTTATTTGAATACTTGAAAGTTCCTGCCATTTCAACTATAGTTCACATGTCCCGTTCACTTCCACCATTTTGTTGCGGTGTGTAGGATGCTCTCAACCTCCGAATAACGCCTTCTGTTTGCAGTATGTCCTTAACTTCCTTACTGTCGAATTCTCCACCATTGTCACTCAGCAGCTCTTTGACTGCATGACCCATGTAATGGGACGCGAAATTAAAGCGTCGCCCATCCACAAGGATCAGCTCAGTTTGCAGGTAAATATAACTTTAATTTAGTGTTTTGTTTATGTATTTGTAATATTTCGTTATGTTTGTAAAATATTTAAAGTTTTCTATTTTTGTTTTGTATGTTTCATGTTTGGAGAGAGAAGCACAACTCGCGGAACAGCATCATCACTGCTGAAACCAGAAAGAAAATTGCTGACCACTAGGCGTCACGGGTCAATGACCAGGTTGTTGTGTCGAACCTATCACTGCCGAAACCAGAAAGAAAATTGCTGGCCACTAGGCGTCGCGGGTCAATGACCAGGTTATTGTGTCGAACCTACAACATTCAAATAAATTAAAATTTGTAATTTTCCATTGCAATGACATCACAGAATGTTTAGTTCATGTTGTATTTTGTTCAGTTCTGTTTTGTCGAGTCTGATGTTCACATCTATATATAGCATATATGAAGACAATAAAACAGTGTATGTTCTAAAGCTTAAATACATGTTCGAGAATTATTTATGAAGAGTTATATTGAGGAAGAATTATTACTGAATTTTTCCAAGATATTAATTTTCAGAAGAGTTTGATTTCGATTTTTGAATCTTAAAGGTTTTACAGTCTGATTTTAATATGGGAAAAATAAGATAACTTGCAAGAACATAATATCCAAGAAGAAACAAATGACATCTAAATTTAAAAAGTTTGCGCAAACCAGTTGGACTGAGTGACGTAATTTTGCACAAACGACCCAACTGAAGGTGTTTTAATTGCAGTTTAGTTCAAGAATCTTTTATAGAGAACTGTAAAAGAATTTAAACAATTTTTTGAAGTGTTTTGTAAACGACGTAGGTGACGAAGTCTGTGCATGGTCATATTTCAAACAAAAATCATTGAGTCATCCGCGTCATTACACTACACACAGCATCTTTGAATGTTGAAAAACATGTTTCAATGCATCTCTATCTTCAGACTTTTGCCTTACAAGAAAGCAATACCGAAATTTTGTGTAGCTGTCTTTGAACACAACCATATACACTCCTGGAAATTGAAATAAGAACACCGTGAATTCATTGTCCCAGGAAGGGGAAACTTTATTGACACATTCCTGGGGTCAGATACATCACATGATCACACTGACAGAACCACAGGCACATAGACACAGGCAACAGAGCATGCACAATATCGGCACTAGTACAGTGTATATCCACCTTTCGCAGCAATGCAGGCTGCTATTCTCCCATGGAGACGATCGTAGAGATGCTGGATGTAGTCCTGTGGAACGGCTTGCCATGCCATTTCCACCTGGCGCCTCAGTTGGACCAGCGTTCGTGCTGGACGTGCAGACCGCATGAGACGACGCTTCATCCAGTCCCAAACATGCTCAATGGGGGACAGATCCGGAGATCTTGCTGGCCAGGGTAGTTGACTTACACCTTCTAGAGCACGTTGGGTGGCACGGGATACATGCGGACGTGCATTGTCCTGTTGGAACAGCAAGTTCCCTTGCCGGTCTAGGAATGGTAGAACGATGGGTTCGATGACGGTTTGGATGTGCCGTGCACTATTCAGTGTCCCCTCGACGATCACCAGTGGTGTACGGCCAGTGTAGGAGATCGCTCCCCACACCATGATGCCGGTTGTTGGCCCTGTGTGCCTCGGTCGTATGCAGTCCTGATTGTGGCGCTCACATGCACGGCGCCAAACACGCATACGACCATCATTGGCACCAAGGCAGAAGCGACTCTCATCGCTGAAGACGACACGTCTCCATTCGTCCCTCCATTCACGCCTGTCGCGACACCACTGGAGGCGGGCTGCACGATGTTGGGGCGTTAGCGGAAGACGGCCTAACGGTGTGCGGGACCGTAGCCCAGCTTCATGGAGACGGTTGCGAATGGTCCTTGCCGATACCCCAGGAGCAACAGTGTCCCTAATTTGCTGGGAAGTGGCGGTGCGGTCCCCTACGGCACTGCGTAGGATCCTACGGTCTTGGCGTGCATCCGTGCGTCGCTGCGGTCCGGTCCCAGGTCGACAGGCACGTGCACCTTCCGCCGACCACTGGCGACAACATCGATGTACTGTGGAGACCTCACGCCCCACGTGTTGAGCAATTCGGCGGTACGTCCACCCAGCCTCCCGCATGCCCACTATACGCCCTCGCTCAATGTCCGTCAACTGCACATACGGTTCATGTTCACGCTGTCGCGGCATGCTACCAGTGTTAAAGACTGCGATGGAGCTCCGTATGCCACGGCAAACTGGCTGACACTGACGGCGGCGGTGCACAAATGCTGCGCAGCTAGCGCCATTCGACGGCCAACACCGCGGTTCCTGGTGTGTCCGCTGTGCCGTGTGTGTGATCATTGCTTGTACAGCCCTCTCGCAGTGTCCGGAGCAAGTATGGTGGGTCTGACACACCGGTGTCAATGTGTTCTTTTTTCCATTTCCAGGAGTGTATCTCTTCTTCTGAAAAGATTCACTGAAAGGTCCACAGACATCAGTTGACATTAGTTCACCTGGGCAGGTTGACTTCTCTCTGTGACCAAATAAGCGATGTGCTTTGCCATAAATGCATGGTTAACAAAGTGACTTCTCCAAGGGAACATTTATGCCTAATTCCCTTTCTAACATTCCTCTGACATGGTGTTTATCCTGATGTCCCCACCTCTCATGATACCGCCGCAATAATGAAGTTTCTTCAATGGCATTTACTTCAGCAATTTCTTTGGGCAAATTTGGTTGAATGTCTGCCTTGTACAAGGTACCAAAGGGCTCAAGGGTTCCATGCAGCACTACGTCATGAATTTTAAACCTACACTCTCTTGTTGATGATTTAAATTCACTATTAGGATTCTGGTCCTGTGTAGCTAACACTGAAAACAAATTCCTAGATAATTGTGGAACATACCACACATCCAACAACATCACATCTTGCCCATCAGTCAGGGATGATAAGTGAATATTGCCTTTTCCCACTGTCATTAGAGGTTCTCTTCTGGCTGCATTTACACCACATGGAGTGTCAAATTTTAGAAAGTCTGTAAAATACTATGAACAGTTTGTTACATGCCTTGTAGCTCCATTATCAACCCACCATGATGCTGAATCTGCCTCAACTGTATAGGCCTCTTCACAGACAGACATTAGTAGAGCACTAGCAGCAGCACAACTTTCTTGACTTCCGTTTCGATTTTTATTTGGTCTTCCATCGGAAATCCTGTTTTTGCAGTCCTTTACCCAGTAGCCCTTGCGCTTACAATAATTGCAAATGTCACCTTTTCTTGGGTCATTCTTGATGAACTTGCCATTGCCATCTGGTTTTTGTTTACTTACATTCACCATTAATGTTTCCTTTAGTGTTTTGTCACTGTTTGGATTCTTCAAGAAATTCCTTTCAAACATACATAACTGCACTGTTAACTCATCAAATGTTCTTTTTTCGTCCTGTGTTAACAACATCCAACTTCATTGAAAAGTTTCAAATTCACTTGGCAGAATATGCAACATTTTGCACGCTAACATAAGGTCTGGTAAAACACGTTCGTTTTTAGCTTTGAGTCCACTGTTTAACTCATTCCACAAACTCTTCAATTTTGCTATGTGGGTAGAAACATCATCACCTGGTATCCAGCAGAAGGAGAAAAAGACTGCAGATTTTGAACAACTGATCCTTGGATGAAGCTTCAAACAGCTGCTTTAAGGCATACCACATATCACTAGCTGTTCCCTTGTCCATTACCTTTTGATATACTTCATCACTGATGGCATTGGTTATCATACACTTTGCATAACTGTTTGCCTTTCGATACAAATCGAACTGTTCCTTGTGTTTCTTTGCTTGTGCATCTGCTGCGCCGTCTTCCAGTGGCTTGGGCTTAACTAACCTCTTGTCAATAACATCCAATGCACCTTCATGGTAATCCAGCAAGTCTCTTATTTTTCGTTTCCAAATTGGCAAGTCTATTTGTCCATTAAGTGGTTTTATATTTTTTGACATATCCATTTCTGCTGAATCTTTGCTTCAAAATACAATATATGGCCGAAAGTTACTTACCGAAAACAAATCTTAAAACCTAAAACTCATCTGTCGACGTTTCTGACCTCAAATCTCAGATGGCTGTACTCCACTCAAAACTCAGTTGATGATGATTTAACCTCAAATTCTGACTACTGTATTTTGTACTGGGCGTAAAAACTCTCGTTTTTGGCGCTTAATTGCACTAACACAGTTCAGCAAAAGGTTTTACAACGGTTTTCACTCTCAAGCACACGTTATCGTATTTTGTTAACTTTTTGTCACTGTTTCGAGTCTTCAATTCACTTACGACACTTAAGCGAAATTGGATCCATAACCTGTTACTTTTACTTGCTTCAGGTTTAAAATAAACCTGTCCACTTCACTGAGCATTACATTTCTTTTACATTGTATAGCCACACAAAGACACACATCGTCAAAGACCTAGTTTCTAGTACATGTCTCTCCAAAGACTCTAGAGCAGAAGTGCTGCCAACTTTTGTCTGCCACTTAATTAAATACAAACACATATAACTTTAACTACATAAATACATGAACGGCCACCTTTCGTGGAAATTCCACTATAGGAACAGACCAAGTCATATGATGTTAACGCAATATATACCATTTTATTTTCCTTTTGCCAACGTTAAGTGATACATACAATGGTAGTCTATGGCTTGCAGTTCTATTTCTAGTTGCTGAACTTTATTCTTTATGTATTGAATATTTTGTTAAGATACTGTTAAACATTTTGTTCTACTTATCATGGTGGTTTCCTCCTCTTTATACCTGATGTTAAAAAAATCCTTCCGATGGGATGGTAGCAATATTTTTCACCTGCTTGCTACACTACACATTTAAATTGCAGTTGTTCCCTCTTCTTCTAATGGTGGTATTTCAGTGTCTTCTATTGCTGTTGTTGTGCAGACGGGCATTCAGTGACACCTCCCTCGTCCTCTTGATCAGATGGTAAAGAAGGATTTTGCAGGCCTATAATGGTCTTGGCTGTGTATGATGCTTTGCATGCCTTTTTTTACTGGCAGCAATGCAACATTTTCGCAGTTCTCATTTCTATGGTGAAACTTTCCAGAAAAGCTTTATTTCTCTGACTGAGTATTGATTTGCCCCTTTTATTCACGAGCATGCCATGTGCTGTGAAGTGTTTTCTTTCTAGATCGCATATGCTGATGAAAGAAGCATTGAGACTGGACAGGCAGATCTGTCTGTAAGTCATGTTGGCCTTTAGGAGCTCTTTGTTTGTAACAGAAGATTCCATACGATTGTGTCTGTGAGGTATGTCTATCACAATTACCTTTTGATTGCCTATTATACTCATTGTGTCTCTTAGAACTGCGAACTGTGAAATTTTGAGTTTGTTTCTGTACACATCATTTGCACTGCCTAGAATCACGAGACACTGATTTTGTAACACACTATTTTTTTTTCGAGTACTTCGAGATTTTCTGCAATATGGGATGTTGCCAGATGGTGCAGATGGCAGTTTTAGCAATGCAAGCAGGCGGGAACCACAGTGCAAACAGCAGCTGGTGAAAATATGCCATTGACACTGCGTATACGACCTTTGAGTGGAGTTCACTCTATGGAAACTTAAAGATATTTGTGCACGTAATAGTTTGCCACCAAGGAGATTTAGATTCTACTTCCTTGATCACTGAAAATCGCGTGTGTTTATACAACAAAATTTCGATTCAGTCCAGTTCTTTATACATATGTTAACACTACACATTGCATGGATATAGTCATTTTACGGCTTCTCACATTATTGCTTGTCCGCCAGATGTCGCTCTAAAGAAAGAACTAGCAGCTTAGTTCCTGCAAAGGCTATTGCAGTTCAGGACAATAACTTGTAGTGGAAGAAACTCTTTATGGTCATTGTCACTGTTCGTTTCTTGTCTTTAAAAAAAATTAAAAGTTCTAACAAAGTTTAGGTGGCGGAAAGAATGATGTAAGTGTTCAAGTCAGTGGCTCCTTAAACGACGACCGTTTTATTAATTCATTTCGCAAGTTACAGATTGAACATGAAGACTGGCGAAATTGTAAATGGACTCGCAAACATGTCAACGTCTATTGACACTCTTAACTCCTCACATTCTATTCCCACTGACGTTGCCTGTCCAATTAAGTCCTCAGTCGTGTTCCTGTCTCGGTATTTGTTGGTCGACTGGAAAGCGCAGGAGACAAGGAACTTGGTTTGTATGTATATTTGGTCACTCCCCGTGCCATATCCAATAGATTTCATTACTTTAATGATTTGTTTGCAGTTGATAGTTCGCAACGATCTTATTTTGTTGTTACCGCTAACCCGTTTGGCACAGAGTCAACTGTTCTTATTTTATATTCCATCAACTTCTAAGCGTGCTTGTGGCACAGGAATATTTCGTCTTTGGATATTTCGGCTGCTGGTGATGTAGCTATCTTCAGTGTGAGTCAATGGCTGAATTAAAACCACTTTCCAAAACGATATACTGATGGAATATTGTATGCAAACTGCTGATGCTTTTCTTTTTGTATGGCTGAAAGAAGTGGAAACAATGACGTTGCGGCACGTGAATCGCCAAACCATTGTAAATATAAAAATCAACTTATACTGTTATGCGATGAGAACCATTTAAGCACGAAGCAGTCACCCTTGTCAAAGAAAAAATGGGTACTATGAGGTACTCTTCAATAAAAGTCTACAACAAACAGTCGCGAAACCCCACAGGGCAAAAAAAAGCAACCTTCTGAGTCAAGTTAGTACACGCCACTGACGTCAGCCGCTATATCTTCACTTCAGCTGTCAAAAAGCTCCAAGCGGCTGGTGTGTAGTAACGGATCAATGGAGTCTTATACAAGGAAAACTTGCTATTTTTAATGGTGTTACTTCCCAGTTACTAAACGAGGAAATGACTCTTCCAATACGAAAAGGAAAATTTAATTAAAGTAATATCCCATCTAATGTTAATATCAACTTATAATACTGAAATCTTAATCCAGTGTAATATATACGGTTCATAGTAGCAGAGTCGTAACGTATCGTCGAAAAGTGATGTATGGAAGTTTAAAAGGAACTGACTGCGAGTATGCCAATGTTTTGGACACTTAATTCTGATGCTTTTCGCCGATTGTACTTCGTTTCACAAGTTTCTTTGCAGATTTCAGACTCATTTTAATACGTTCAAAACTAGGTACGTTTTCTACAGTCTTGGGGGTTATTTTTGATACATTTTATTGCTGTGCTGGATATAGCGGTGCAATTAAATCCGAAAAACAGCCACATTTGTGTCTTGAACATGCATCTACATGCACACAACACACAATCTTTTCGCAGAGCATTCATACAAGCCAGCCGCTTGGAAGCGCTGCAGTAGCAGTTGGAAAAAAAAGGAGCTGCGGTAGTTTTGCTACTTAATTAAGTGATTTAACCACTGGTTTTAACTATAGGAACCATGTCTACTGAAGGGAAAAAAACAATAAGTAAATAATGGAAAAGCTACTAGTAAAGTAGCAAGAGCTCACGTCAGTTTAACACGTGAGGCTGAGTTTCAAAATGTTACGTTTAGGAGTTTCTGAAGGGAGTATGTACCAATTACTGCTGTACACTGACACAATCCTGTGCTGCTCACATTTCGCGTACTGAAAGCAATGCATTCTGAACTCATTTGTCTCTCCAGCTGTTGCTGACAGTGGTACCACAATTTTAGCAGTAACTATGTTTGCGAGTTGACAGCGAATTTCGTTTGTGTTTTGTTTACAGCTACAAACTATGCTGTTTTGAGTGTGTAGACAGCTCAGCTGTTTGACGTGTTGGCATTTTATGGGTGGCTAAATTACAGTTTTAAATTTTTGTCATACTGACAGTCATTCGATTGACTCGAAAAGTTCATTAATTCTTTGTTGTTGCCCGTAAATACCTTTAATGTCGTGGTTCGGCGAAGGATTGTCAACGTTGAAAGGACAGCTACAGAATTTCACCAAGGAAGTTCTGTCTGATGGAGCTGAAGAAGCGAACGGTAAGAAACGTACCCAGCTGTGTTATCCCACAACATTTTATTTCAGCTCTTTAATGAAATCGGTGGTGCACCACCTACCTTAAGAAATATCTTATCAAGCAATCCTTGTTACGCTAATTTAATACTGCTGCTGTAACATTTAAGGTATCAGAGAGACGGACACGGTTACGTTGAGCTGTCATTGCTTTTGTGTGCATGAAGTGGAGACTATTCGAAAGATCAACTGCAAAAATTACGTACTATTTGTGTAGGCCCACCTTCAAGTCTTTTTAATATTGTATGAATCACAGTGATCTTGAAATTATCTTTTAATTGTAGCTTTGCAGTGATAGCTCGAAATATCCGCATCAACTTTAAAAATAGAAAGTAATAACTGTCAAAGTCTGTGAGAGACTATAAGTGAAAGAATTGAAGTCATCATAGGAAAAGCAGGAAGTGTTATCACTTATGTAGTTCTTTACAAGAGGTGAAGTATGATGTATGCAGGGAAGCAATTTTCTTTAAATAAATAGTATACACACAACTGTGTGTTAAATATAGAGCTCAAGGGTCGATTTTCAGTTTTGTTTTTAAGGGATTACATTTCTGTCCAAATGGTTCACTTGTTTCATCTCAAGCACACTTTCTTTGTTGTAGTCTTAGTAACATTCATCAAGGTTTGAAAAGTAACTCTACAGTACATGTTGTTCTTGTTACTACCAAAACATATTCTGTAACAGATACTGTAGTTCTACTGAGTGTATTGGATTTGAGTGTGTTCTGAGACCTGTGAGCTGAAGGCTCAGTTTCCTATCACCAAACAGAGGAAATAGATGAGATGCTGACTAAGTTTTTCAGGTGGACTAAGAGAGGACACGAAAATGTACTTGGAGCATGGTTGCATGTTTAGGCACCCTGAAGTCAGTATTTCAAACAGGCTGGAGGTAATGTAAGGGGCATAGTAACAAGACTATTGTCCAGAAGTCGCTTGTGGGTGTTCTTAATGTGTGCAGTGGTGAAGAGCAAAATTATGTTTTATATTATAAGTTTATTATAAGTTATCTGGGGCGAATTGCATTTAAACCATAAGCACAGTGTTTAGTATGGACCAGTCAAATAAGGCAGTGCAGTTGTTGAGGCACTGACCTAATATTTAGGACAATGGAGTTTGCTCTCTCCAACCATCCTAATTTATGTTTTCTGTGGTTTCCGTAAATCATTTCAGGCAAATGCTGGGATAATTTCCTGATCAAGGGCATAGCAGACTACCTGCCCTAACCTCATAAAAGCAAACTTAGACCTACGCCGTGTGGTCAGAAAGGGTCTGAAAAGCTTGTAAGAGTGTTGCAGTGGAGGCTGTGGTGGGAAGTAATTCTTAAGAAAAATATTTGATTCGTTGCACCATTTCTGAGTTATTTAGCAGTGAAGTTAGCCAATCAGGTTCGCACTTGCAAAAGCAAGCTGTTTGCCAGGCGTGTAATCACCAAGCATGTTCATTTGATTTCCTTAAACCGTGCAACCATAGCTTTTGCTTACCTTACGTAAATTTACCACTTCCAAAAAAGGCACGTTTTAACTGGTAATGAACATTTCAACAAGCAGTAACTCGCCGACCTACAGATGTCTGTGCATTACTCTATTTTAGTGCATGTAAGTGCTTGAGTGTGCAATGACTTAATTGGCTAACTTCAATGCTAAATAACTCAGAAATGGTGCAACATGTTGAATTTTATTCTTGACAACTATTTCTCAAGACAACTTCCCCTGCAACACCCTAACAAGTTTTTCCAACTGTTTCTGATCATGCTGTATATTTGTGTGTGTGTGTGTGTGTGTGTGTGTGTGTGTGTGTGTGTGTGTGTGTGTGTGTGTGTGTGTGTGTGTGTAATTTTAGCTATTTATTTTCATTGTATTGCGATGACAAATCCTATATCACTGTAAGATCATCCTTGGATGAGTAAATAAAAACAAATTGGTTCATTGTGTCATCAAAAAAGCAAAAATGATTCACTACTCACAAAAAAATTCAAAGTTACAAGAACAAATTAAGGCAAATATAATTTGTAGCATTTTTTAAGCACAGGATGAATAAACTTAATAAGATAAATGATGTTGAACTCTAACATGACAATACTTGCAAAATGGGTGGTGGTAGATTCAAATCATTGACAACTAAAATCAGTGAATTATTCCTACAAATTGCTGAAAATGCATCTGTAGGGAGGGAATAGGACCATCAAAAGTAGATCCATTGGATTAGTTTGGCATGCCTTGTGTACTCGACCACTAGATGTCAGTTTTGTGAATACAACGGTGACAGAGATTATAATAAGTCGTTAGGTCTGTAGAGAATTGTGAGAACAACCTATCTGAACATGCTGAAACACGTGTTCAGTGAAGAATTCATTCCTGCCCATATTTATTGAATTAAAAGAAGAATATTCAGAATGCGTTACAATTGGTATTGCCACACTGTTTTGCAGAAAGTTAGTGTCCATAATTATTATTTCGGCTGAGCAGTATGCAGCTAATCAGTGAATCGTGGATGTTAAAAGTCCTGGCAAAAAAAATTTTAACTATAAATCACAAATTTTTTGTTCCAGATTTCAATTTCTACCAAAGAAAAGTCCATCTTTGATCCAGCACTGATAAAAATAAAATCTCTGGTGGCAAGGCTGAAGACACTGTAGGAATTACTGATTAGTTCTTAGCTGTGCTGCACCACTCCTTCAGGAAAGACCGAAGCACTGTCCACAAATATTGTTGGAAAACGTCTGTGCTGATCAGAACATCTCTGTCGGTCATAATTGGTTTCAGAAACAGGTCCTGGTGATGACTGTGCTCTCGTATCAGGCTGAGGCTGAAGGTTGGGTGCTTCTGAAAAAATGTTTACTAGTTTGGCCCTGTCTTAAGACACTGTTATAGTCTTGCCGTGTAGTAACAGGTCGAGTGTTCTGTCTCCTCTTTTCAGTATTTGGTGTGGACCAAAATATGATGGCTGTAGTGCTGGTTGGACACTATCTGCCCATAAAATCACAGACTTCAACTTTGAAAGTCCATGTGTGGAGGCTGGTTGTGGGCGAGTATGAGCAGTGCAGTCACGTGAGTGTATACCAGAATCTGATAGGTTAGTGTTTGATGGCTGCATGGAAATCAGATACACACATTCGCCAGGCAGTTGCAGTTATTTGCAATAAAGCTGGTGAAACCGTGAGTTTGACCTTATGTCATATGAAGACCGAATAGAACAATGGGAAAAGCACTAGTTCAGTGAGTCATGCCGCATCTCAAAGCAGCCCTGAGTGTACGGTGCCATTACTTGATCATACCACTGCTATCTGGATGATAGCTTGTGGTCTGATGATGGTTGGTACAAAAGAATTTACCCAATTGGTGAAATAACTCTGATTCAACCTCCCAACCATGGCCTGCTGTCATATGAAGAGGACAGCGAAAGTGTATAACAATTCAAAATGAAAGCTATGACAAACATCTCTGCTGTAATGTCTGTGACTGGTATCACTTGTGGTGTGAAGTGGTCTGTCATTGTCAGTAAATAGCATTGCCCATCAGAGTGTGGCAGTGAATGGATCACATTTATGTGTATTTGAGCGAAGTGCGCATAGGTGGATGTACATGGTATGCTACTTGGCAGTGTTGGCTGGCAAGGCATGTATAGACCCACTCAAGGCAATTCTTTTTCAACACCAGAGCAGACAAAATGCTCTGCAATCAATCGGGTCAGTGCACTGACTCCAGGGTGTCTAAGGTTGTTCAAACTATTGAAGGCATGGCATCAAAATTCACCTGGAAAGAACAATTGAGTCCTTCTAGTGGAGATGTCACAGTACAGTTGAAGACAGGTTTGGGAATATCAATGAGTCACAGTTGTAAGCCAGTGGAGGCAACATCCGAATATTTTTTCAGTTCAACATTAGTTTTTTGCACCTTAGAAAGCTTTGCAAAATCTGAGATGCTGATGACAAGATCAAAACAGTGTGTGACAACATTATTTAGTCTGGATACATGGTGAATGTTGGTAGTAAATTGTGAAATAAATTCCAATTAATTGTACCGGCACAGTCATTGTTGTTTTGGCAGAATGTGTAAGAGGTGGTTTGTGGACTTTGAATATAATGAACTCTCTGGCTTCCAACTGAGGATTAAAGTACCAGAGTGCTTCATCCACCAACAACAGTTCATGTTCATAAGCACCCCAAATGCGCTGTGAGGAGTAGAGATTGTTGTTGTTGTGATCTTCAGTCCTGAGACTGGTTTGCTGCAGCTCTCCATGCTACTCTATCCTGTGCAAGCTTCTTTATCTCCCAGTACCTACTGCAGCCTACATCCTTCTGAATCTGCTTAATGTATTCATCTGTTGGTCTCCCTCTACAATTTTTACCCTCCACACTGCCATCGAGTACTAAATTGGTGATCCCTTGATGCCTCAGAACATGTCATACCAACTGATCCCTTCTTCCGGTCAAGTTGTGGCACAAACGCCTTTTCTCCCCAATTCTATTCAATACCTCCTCATTAGTTATGCGATCTACCCATCTAATCTTCAGCATTCTTGTCTAGCACCACATTTTGGAAGCTTCTATTCTCTTCTTGTCTAAACTATTTATCGTCCATGTTTCACTTCCATACATGGCTACACTCCATACAAATACTTTCAGAAACGACTTCCTGACACTTAAATCAATACTTGATGTTAACAAATTTCTCTTCTTCAGAAACGATTTCCTTGCCATTGCCAGTCTACATTTTATATCCTCTCTACTTCAACCATCATCAGTTATTTTGCTCCCCAAATAGCAAAACTCCTTTACTACTTTAAGTGTCTCATTTCCTAATCTAATCCCTTCAGCATCACCCGACTTAATTCGACTATATTCCATTATCCTCGTTTTGCTTTTGTTGATGTTCATCTTATACCCTCCTCTCAAGACCTTGTCCATTCCGTTCAACTGCTCTTCCAAGGAGAGAGGAGAGATTATGTGAAAAATATATGAGTAGCAGCTATGCACTATGAACTTGTTCTTGCAACTCAGATCCAGTTGTGAGCTGATTGGCATTCACCACCAGAGGAAGTACTGCATCATGCACAGGATGAGCAACCAGTGCTGCATCAGCAAGGCTCTACTTCTCAACAGCAAAAGCCGTGTCCATTTCTTGTGCTCTCTGTACAGGAATACTGCCCTTTGTATTGGGACCTACAAGTGCAGTAGTCCATGTCTTCTGCAATGTCATCATGAGGTAGATGTCAACAACAACAAAAAATCAACTTTCCAAGGGAACAGCATAGCTCTTTGATTGTGTCTGCCTGGCAGACTTGAGTGATAGCTCCCACAATTTCAGATCAGGTTTACTATCCTGCTGAAGAAGCAGGATGTCCCAGGAATGTGACCTGCCAAAAACACACTTAGCTGGCCCGGTTGATGACCGCACCAAAATGCTCACAGCATCGGCTGAGTGCTGGTGATGTTGTTTTCGGCAGCTGAGAAGAAAAGATTGTCATGTAAGTAGGAGAAAATAGAGATAAGGCCTCGGAGAATGGAGTCCATGGACTGTTGTTTTGATTGTGCAGTATTGTGTAAGCCAAAAATCAGAAAGAAACTCTTAGAAAGGCCAAATGATGTGACAGCGACTGTTTTTGGAATACTTTCCTCTGCCACTGGGATCTGAATAACACAACCTGGAATGCTAAACACAGTGGCTCCACTGGGCACATCATTATGTTCTCTGAAAAGTGTCTCTTGATGTTGTTCATGTATAGTCCAAACATGTCATGTGATACTGGTCATCTTTTTGGAACTAAGTGGAAGGCCGATGACCAAGCAGTGCTGGAGGACCAAATGATATCTTCACATAACATTTTGTTGAATGCTATTGCTATAGCTAAGCAGTTCTATGGAAGGCATCAGGGATTGCATGAGACAGCAGACCAGATGTTTAAATTTATTGCAAAACGCTGTGATGTACCTCTCATGATGTGACAAGTTGCTACTGATCATTGGATATTGGTCTGGTAGTTCCATACACTTACCAAAATATTGAAGAAGTGTGACATGTGAACAGTAGCTTTATGACAAAATCTTGTGACAGTAGCCTGGTGGATCTGCTCTCAAGACAGGGTGAGTGGTAGATGGTAACATGTTCACACTGCTCAAGGTGGAAGGTCAGTGGACGGACTGGCCGTCGGGCCTCACCTATACACCCTGTATGTCGGCAGGTGGCCACTCCTTCGCCAAGTTCAGAGCAGGCACACAAGAGGAGGGATTTGCTAATAATTGGAAGCTTCAGTGTTAGGCATATTAAGGAGCCTCTTAGGGAAATAGTGTTGAGGGTTGGAAAGAAAGCTAGTGTATGCTCAGTATATCTGCTGGGGAGACTTGTCCCAGATTTGGAGGAGGCCTTGCCTGCAGCTATCAAGTGTGCAGGGTGCAGCCATCTGCAAATTGTGGCTCATGTCTGCACCAATGACACATGCTGCTTGAGTTCTGAGGCCATCCTCAGTTCATATGAGTGGCTGGCAGAAGTGGTGAAGGCTGCTGGCCTTGCACATGGGGTGCGAGCAGTGGTTGCAATTTTCAGCATTATTCCCAGAGCTAATCAGGGTCCTTTGGTTTGTAGCTGAGTGGAGTTACTGTGTGGAGAATTTTAGGACTTCTCTACCACAAAGGAGCAGCTGTTCAGGTAGCAGAATACTTGTGGGAGTGCACATGAGGGGTGGAGGGGGGGGGGCAGACGGTAGTTTATGAGGTACTCTGATGAACACTCAGCAGTCTACATGCAGATAGTGAAATCAGACCGTTTAGAGGAAAGGTATTTCGACTGTCAAAATGTAATCAGTAAATTGTTGAAGTATTCATAACAAAACTCCTGAATTTACTACCTTTATGGATATTTGTTGTACTCAGATTATTCTCAGGACAAAGAGCTGTCTGAAACCTGTAGTAGAAAGCTCTGAAATATTTAGTGAGTCATGGGACATAGTGTTGCAGAAGAATCTGAGTAGCACCGCGGTGTAGTGGTTATGATACTAAACTGTTGCATGGAAGGACGTGAGTTCAAAACTCACCTGGACTGTACAAATTTAATTTCTATATTTGGTTCAAGTACATTCTAGAAATATCCTCAAATGTCAAGAAGCATTGTACTGGAATGTTCTGTAGCTGTCTATATACTGTATGTTTTCTGGCCAGAGGCAGTTCACTCCACGCTCTTGTATGTGCAAGTGCTGAATAAACCTTTGTTAAGTGAAGTTAATGTTCATCATTCATCTAATTACATGTCTTCCTATGTGACATTTTTCTGGTGGAGACACTGGGTATCGGAACTTGTGATAGCACACATTATCGACGACACAGTGACTCCCATGAGGACACAAATAAAATTGATGAACTACTCATTTATATTGATGAAATGAATTCATCTAACCAAATTGACATAATCTGCCTCTCTGAACATCAAGTGACCACTGGCATAGATATGTTAGACATTTCAGGATTTAAGCTAGCTTCTTACTTCTGCAGAGTAGATATGGATGGAGGAGGAGTTGCCACATTTATTAAAAACTGCCATAAATTCAAGAACATTGACATTAATAAATTCTGTTGAGACCAGCATCTAGAAGCATGTGCAACAGAAGTAGAGTTCCATAACAGATCGTATATAATAGTAACTATTTACCGAGCACGTGCAGGAAATTATAATCTATTCATAAATCATCTAGAAGCTCTTTTGGGTTATTTAACAGGAAGAAACAAAGAAATTTTGATTGCTGGTGACTTTAATACAGATTTTCTAATGCAATCTTCCAGTAAACATTTACTGCAGTTAGTAATGTTGTCTTTCAATCTAACTGACACTGTAAACTTTCCGACTAGGATCACTAAACCCTCAAGGACAGCAATTGATAACATTTTTATAGACAAATCAAAGGAACAAAATCACATCATAAAACCAGTAATAAATGGACTATCAGATCATGACATGCAGCTCCTTGTTTTAGATGTAAATTCTGAGCAGATTATCAAGAATGCTAAGTCTGAGTACAGGAGAGTAGTCAGTCAGCCAAAAATTGAGTGTTTTAGAAAACTGCTGAAAGATCTGAACTGGAAAGATGTTTATATTGCCCATGACATAAATGGAAAATATAATACATTCATGAACAATGTCAGTGCCATGTTTGAAAACTGTTTTCCTCTAAAAGTTACTCAAATTAAACAGAAGTCTATAATAAAACTATGGATTACACAAGGAATAAAGATTTCTTGTAAGACAAAAAGGAAAATGTATCTGTCGACCAAGAATAGCTCCAATACTGATGATTTAGCTAAATACAAGGAATACTGTAAAATATTTAAAAAAGTAATTCAGATATCTAAACAAATGCACTACGAGAAGAAGATAGCAACGTCAGGGAACAAAATAAAAACAATATGGGATATAGTGAAAGAGGAGACTGGTAGAATCAGAAAGGAACAGGAGCAAATAGCATTAAGGGTAGATGACACATTAGTAACCGATGGGCATAGTGTGGCAAATCTATTTAACAAGTACTTTATATCCGTTACTGATAGAGTGGCATTGTCAGGATCAGTAAATAATGCCCTTGAATATCTGAAACTAGCCTTTACAAATAGCTTCAGCTACATGAATATGTCACTCACTTCACCAAAAGAAATAACTTCCATAATAAAATCTTTGAAAACAAAGCATTCTAGTGGTTACGATGAAATATCAACATAGTTAATTAAGGCATGTTCTTGTGAGTTTAGTACAATTCTAAGTTACTTGTGTAACCAATCAATTATAACTGGGACATTTCCTGACTGGCTAAAATATGCAGATGTTAAGCCTCTATTCAAGAAAGGGGATAAAGAGATACCATCAAACTACAGACCGATTTCACTTTTGCCAGCATTCTCAAAAATTTTAGAAAAAGTAATGTACAGGCAGCTTCTCAACCATCTGACCACAAATAACATATTATCAAGAACACAGTTTGGATTTCTGAAGGGTTCTGATATCGAGAAGGCTATTTACACCTACAGTGAAAATGTACTTAATTCATTAAATAACAAATTACAAGCAGCAGGTATTTTCTCTGATTCGTCAAAGGAATTTGATTGTGTGAACCACAACATCCTTTTAAATAAATTAGAATTCTATGGTGTCACGGGCAGTGCTGCAAAATGGTTCAAGTCATACCTAACTAACAGGAAACAAAGGGTGTCAGTATAAGGGACTAGTGAATTAAGTTATCAGTCATCATCAGAATGGGAAGAAATTACATGTGGTGTCCCACAAGGATCCATCTTAGGGCCATCGCTTTTTCTTGTGTACATTAATGATCTCTCATCAGTTACACTGCCAGAAGCAGAGTTCGTTTTGTTTACAGATGACAGAAGTATTGCAATAAATAATATGTCGAGTGTAGCTCTAGAAAGATCTGCTAATGATATTTTCATGGATATTAATAAATGGTTTAAAGCCAACTCATTAACATTAAACTTTGAAAAGACTCACTACATGCAATTCAGAACCTGTAAGAGGTTTCCACCCAGCATATGCATAAAGTATGAAGAAGAGCAGATAAAAGAGGTTGACAGTCTCAAATTCCTGGGATTACAACTTGATAATAAATTCTGTTGGGAGGAGCACACCACAGAATTGCAGAAACGCCTTAACAAACCTGTATTTACAATTCGAGTGTTAGCAGACATAGGTGACATAAAAATGAAAAAGCTTGCATACTTTGCCTTCTTCCATTCCATAATGTCATATGGTATAATATTTTGGGGTAACTCTTCAAGTCAAACAAAAGTTTTCAGAGTCCAAAAGCGTGTAATACGTATTATTTGTGGAGTAAATTCACGGACATCATGTAGAAACCTCTTCAAAGAACTGGGTATACTAACCACTACCTGTCAGTATATTTACTCCTTAATGAAATTTGTCCTAAATAATATATCTCTTTTTCCAACAAACAGCTCAGTTCATACATACAATACCAGGAACAAAAATGATCTGAACAAAGACTTAAAAGCACTTACTTTAGTTCAAAAAGGGGTCCACTACTCAGGAACACTCATCTTCAATAATTTGCCAGCAAACATAAAAAATTTAGTTACAAATAAAGATCAATTTAAAAGGAGCCTGAAAGACTTACTAGTGGCCAACTCCTTCTTCTCCATTTTACGAATTTTTTAATAGAAACAAATGATGTATTGTATATATTCATACTATTAGTATTGTTATTTCAGCTAAAAAAAAAAAAAAGTTGACATGTTCCACATCCACGAGGATCTCCTCAGCATGGATCTATGGAACGAAAAGCTAATCTAATCTAATCACAACAGAGCCCGCCGTTTACATGGTGAGAAACCCGAGTTCGAGCCATATTCAACAGATTGCAGTCTATTGGAGACGAAAGAAGAAGACGAAGTTATGATGACAGCAACTGTGTGCCACCACATGAGAGATATTTCTGGGTTCTCTGGTGACGATGGCCAAGATCCAAACAAGTGGCTGAAGGTATATTTAACAAATGGGATGACACCGTGTGTTTGGCTAACATATTTTTCTACTTGGAGGGCACTGTCAAGCAATGGTATGAGAACAACAAGGAGTAGTTCACAAACTGGGAAGTATTCCAGGCGGAACTGCACAAGTATTTCGGTGACACACAACGACAGAAGTGCAAAGCTGAAGATAAAGTAAAGTGCAGGGTACAGTGTCCAGGAGAAACTACAGCATCCTGCATTCAAGACATCTTGGAGCTGTGTAAAATAGTGGATCCTAGAATGGAGGAGGAAGATAAGGTCTCACATCTCATGAAGGGTGTTGCTGAGGACATGTATCAAGCCCTACTCCTGAAGGAGGTTTCGATAGTAGACAACTTCATAAAATGGTGCCAGTATATCAAGACAATGCATCAAAAAAGAATTACATGCAAGAAGTTTGAATGGCTTCCAAATGTCGTATCGATGTCTGTGATGGAGGAAGCAACTGATTTCACAAGTGTTCTTCGTCAGATAGTGAGAGAGGAAGTTCAGAAGGCTCTTGGATTGCACGGCGAGCAAAAAACCGAGACGCTTCAAGAGGTCATAAGGAAGACATTGAAACCAATCTCATGCCCTTCATTTCCCTTTAAAATGGTGAAAAGTCAAGACCCAGGTGGAGCTACGTTCCTACAATGCCACATGAGGAACTGACGTCTGGAGGACCCAGTATGACCAACCAGTATGTTTACACTGTGGATGACTGGGACATGTGGTGCGCTATTGTCGAGAAAGGTGGCAGATATTTGATGATGCCCACGCCAGAAGACAGCAGACCGATCTTAGCCAACGCCAACTCCGGGATGATGAAGATGAACAAGAAGGTGTGGGTGCAGGACGACATAGGTCACCATCGCCTCAAGCTAGCCGCTGGAGATTACGCTCCCCAACATGCCGATCAAGGTCTCCATCGCCCTTTAGAAGCTCAAGCCAATCAACTAGCCACCGCAAACTGGAGAACTAAAGGGTGCGACCGTCCTTGGAGGTGAGGCTGCCGAAGAGAAAAATCCTCCGCTGTCGATCACTACAAAAATGATAGGAAACTACATCAATATCCTCATGGATGGCCGACCACCCCAAGCTCTTGTGGACTCTCGAGCATCATATTCAGTCATTTTGGAAAAGTACCTTCGCCAGTTGCTGAAAACCGTATTTGTCGACAGCAAAACATCTCTGCTGAAGGTGGCTAATGGGAAATCTGTAAACCATACAGGAAGATGTACCATTCATGTGGGAATAAGTGGCCATACACAGCCCGTAGAATTCATTATCTTACAAGAGTGTAGTCATGACGTCATTCTCGGACGGGACTTTTTGAAAGATTCTCGGGCAATTACAGATTGTGGTCGGTCGAAGATTATGCTAGACGAGATGAGATACTGTGGACAGGAAGATGTGCATCTGAGTGCGTGAAGACTATGTGTGCTGGATGAAGTGATCATTCCTGCAGTCAGTGCTAGAAAGGTAACTGTCAAGTCTCATGCCATGCATCAACCCATGGATCTTGTATTGGAATGTAAGAGAAGCATACCACTGAAGAATAACTTGGTCATCCCAGCCTCTGTCATTTTGTTTAAGAACGGATTCGGTGCATTGTGTATAGTTAGCTGTCACCGAGAACCACAGATCCTTCCAAGATGCATGTGCATGGCAAATGCTGAGCCATTAATTGAAGAACAGCTGAGCATCATAGAAACTTCCCATGTCGAGTCTGTGGGCAAAATTAGCGCTACTACTACGAGACGAGATCTTCTATCTCACTATCACCAGATCTCACTAAGGAACAACAGAAGAAGCTACTTGCCATTCTTCAAGAGTTCTCTGAATGCTTCAGTCCACAGGTGAAGAGCAAATTGGACAAATCGACGATGAAGCATCGGATTAGCACTGGAGTCCATCAACCAATAAGCCAGAGAGCATACCATGTGTCAGCAACGGAACGTCAAATAATTCACAATGAGGTAGAGAAAATGATGAAGAATGACATCATTCAGCCTACACAGAGCCCATGGTTGTCACCAGTGGTCCTTGTCAGGAAGACGGATGGCAGTTGGTGCTTTTGTGTTGTGCTCAAACTGACGATGCACTAGATTGTCTAAAGGGGGCTAAGTTTTTCTAAACCATGGACATGTACTCGGGATCGAAGTAGATGAGGCTGATCGTGAGAGAACTGGATTCATCACCCCCTGAGGACCTGTATGAGTTTAAGGTAATGCCATTTGGTTTGTGTAATGCACCAGCAACTTTTGAACGGATGATGGATAATCTTCTAAGTCACTTGAAATGGACGATGTGTCTTTGTTATTTAGATGACATTATAGAGTCCTTAGAGACATTTGATGAACATATAAAAAGACTGAGGCCCATTCTTAAGTGTCTCCAACAAGGCGAACTGAAACTTAATCCAAGAAAATGTCTCTTTGGAGCAAAAGAAATCAAAATACTTGGACACCTTGTGTCCAACGAATATATGTGGCCAGACCCACAAAAAGTGAGATATATAATGGAATTTCCTATTCCTAAAAGTATTAGAGATGTGAGAAGCTTCCTCAGATTATGTTCTTATTACCGTCATTTTATCAAAGACTTTTGTATCAAATCCAGGCCACTCCAAGAGTTGTTAAAAGCTGATGCTAAATTTATCTGGGGTGCTGCTCAACAAGATTCGTTTGATGTGCTGCGTAAAGCTCTGACAACTGACCCTGTACTTGGTCTGTATGATGAGAGAGCACCTACAGAACTACACACAGATGCCAGCGGGTATGGGATCGGTGCTGTTGTGGTGCAAATTTTGGATGGAAAAGAGGAGTTCATAACCTATGCTTCTAGGACACTTACAAAAGCTGAGAGAAACTACTCAACTACAGAAAGAGAATGTCTTGCTGTGATCAGGGCCATGTGCAAATTTCGAAGTATCGCTATGGAAGGCCATTCACTTTTGTTATAGACTATCATTCACATTGTTGGTTGACAGGTCTTAAGGATCCAACAGCACGACTCGCCAGTGGGCACTACTTCTTGAAAAGTGTGACATTACCATAATGTACATAAGTGGAAGAAAACACCAAGATGCCGACTGTCTCTCAAGAAACCCTGTGGAAGACCATCAAGACTTTGGTGAAGATAGTGACTGTTTCGCTGCACTCCAGGATCTCTCTGCTGAGCAGAAGAAGGATGCCAAGATATCACACAAATTATGCTTGCCTTAAATAGGTCATAGGATGTGAAAGGCCAATTTAAGGTAGTTAATGGACTACTTTGCAAGAAAAACTTTGATCCATTTGGAAAAAGTGACTACTAGTGATTCCTAAATACATGCACTTAAATGTTCTACAGAAATTCCATGACACACCTGAGGCTGGACATTTAGGATTTATTTAGACATATGCTAGAATCTGCAAGAGATTTTCTGTCCAGGTGTATTTAGGAGTGTTTGTCACTATGTGTCAGAGGAGAAAGGCAGTTCTTCAGAAACCACCTGGCCTACTCATACCAATTTCCAGCGTTTTGGGCTTGACCTCCTCGGACCATTTCCAACATCTGCTAGTGGCAATAGTTGGATTATTGTTTGCACTGATTATCTGACACACTAAGCCATTACAAAAGCCGTGAAAACAGCTGAAGCATCTGAGGTAGCCAAAATCATCGTGGAAGGCATTGTATTAAAACACGGTGCCCCAAGGTTGTTAATTACGGATCGAGGGCAAGTTTTTCAGTCAAATCTGGTGACAGAGATACACCGTTGGTGCAACATTACTCATCACATGACAACTGCCTACCATCCGCAAACTAATGGACTTACTGAAGGCCTTAATAAAACCTTGGCCAACATGTTATCAATGTTCGTCAATGTTGAGCAGAGCAACTGGGATGAAGTGCTACCTTTCGTGACATTTGCCTACACCGCCGCCAAACAAGGCACCACAGGATTTACGCCATTTTTCCTGGTGCATGGGCGTGAGGCGAATACGACGATGGACACTGTGTTTCAGTTGCATCCTGATGACATGGATGATGACTACATCGGCCAGGTGTTAACCAGAGCTGAGGAAGCTCGACAGTTAGCTTGACTCCGCATGCTGCAGGCTCAAGAAAATGATCGCTGAAGGTATGAAGCAAGCCACCGCCCTGTTGCCTACCAGCCTGGTGACCTCGTCTGGATCTTCACTCCTGTTCGGAAGGTTGATCTCTCTGAGAAGCTCCTCAGTTGCTACTTTGGACCTTATAAGGTTGTAAGACAGTTGTCTGGTGTTACTTATGAAGTTGAAGATTTTGACCCTGACACAAGACAACAGAAGATCAGAGATATGCTGCACGTCCTTCGAATGGAGCCCAGAAGGATCCTGCAACCCAGGGTAAATTTGAAGCTTCAGCAACAGGCAACAAGTGGAAAGGTGACGAAGGGCGTAGTGGCAAAAGAAGTTCTAAGAAGATCACCGCCAGGACAAGAATCAGTTATCAGGAGTCGGAGTATGCAGTCTAAATTCGGTTCGAGTACATTCTAATGTGGTCTGGCTGGAGGCAGTTCGCTCAATGCTCTTGTATGTACAAGTGCTGAATAAACTTTCGTTAAGTGAAGTTAGTGTTCGTCATTCATCTAATTCATGACAGAGCAGATGACACAGCAGAGGGAGTGCTCATTACAGCCAACAAAAATATTGTCTCTATTAAGTGTAATTTGAATGTGATTGTGAAGCTGTCTGGATGCATACAATATGTCTAAATGAAATCAAGCTAATTGTTGGATATTTTTACCAGCCACCTGGTTCCATCATGATAGTCTTACATAATAAATAAATATTCAAAGAATGTCTATGCTTAGTAGAACAGAAATACCCATATCGTGCAATATTAGCTGGAGGCAACTTCAACCTACTGATTATAGACCGGGATGCATATGAATTCACTGCGGGGATTACAGACAGGCAGTTTTGTGAAGTATTTTTGAACAACATTGTGATAACAGAGGTCATTGTTGAAAATGACAGATTCTAACAGCAGGCATACAGACCACAGTGCAACAAATCACTTGCCAATTCAATCCTGTACAACACCAACCAGTGAGTATGGAGGCCATCCAGTACCACTATTTCACTATAGGTACCAAATCCACCATCTTACCGATGTGCCTCTGCTTGTTCCAAATCATAGAACAGATATATTAGTATGAGCTCAGAAACATCAACATTGTATACAAAAATCTTGGAGAAAGATCATCTGGATTGATGAGTTGTGGGATGCCTACATACATGCTGTTGCCAATATACATCAAAGACCACATTAAGTGGTGCATCTCACTTGCAAATATAACACCATTTGTACAAGTAGCAGAGATATTCTGATGTGGCGGTGTTTACTTAGGTTGAAGTGGGGCCCGTGATATGTCTGTCATCAATCTCCCTGGCAAATAATATAAAATCCTTCTATCAGATTTCTAAATTGTGACCAGATTATGACCTCCTGTTTCAATACTTTCAATGATAACCGAGAAGCCATCATATGACTGGAAATAACTAGCATACATCGCAAATGGTGTGTCGTAGAAACAACTTTACAAAGGAGTTGGAACACCTATAATGTGTTTGAAAGGAAAATGGGTATTATTCTTACGAAGTTTGCGCAGTTTTAGGGAGGAGTAAATGTGAACAGTCACAAAATAAAGAAGATAAGGGGCTATTCTAGCCCAGGGCATTTCTCATACATGTTGGCAATATTTCATCAAAATTAAGTGGGATCCTGAAAAAGTATTATGCCAAAGTAATTTCCCAGTCATATACAAAGAGCTGTACTCTTCTCAACTTGGTAAAGAACCATGTGAGCCTGCATAAAAACTAGATTCTTAAAAATAACATGTCAATATGGATGAGCCTGATGTGACCAGATCACACTCACAACACAGTAAAGGTGTGTGGAACACAAATGTCACACTACCCTTGTGCACCTGAGGAAGCCAACCATAGCTGAAAACTGTATCACCATGGGACATTCAAGGGCAAGATGTGAAAAATCTTGGTTGTTTTGTGATCCTTTTTGGATCTGAATATTAAGGAATCTATCTAGATACATTTAGCTGAAGACCTTATTAATTGGAATGGCAGTTTTCAGCTGGATAAGGTGTGAACCCAGTCATTACTGTGATTTTTTCACAGAGACAAAATTATTTACCTAGTGCTATGTCATTGGGCTATTGATTGTGGAGAGAGATACTGGTAGAATTAAACCAATGAGAGTGGGTCATGGGTTTTGCTTGAGTAGTTCATTCAGTAGAGCAATTTCCCATGAAAGGCAAAGGTACCAGGTTCAAATTACAATCTGGCACACTGTTTTAATTCATCAAAAAGTCTTAATTTTCAGTTTGATTATTGAGCTTTAACTCTTTGGTCAAGCAGTTCGACAGAGGAAATGCATCGATTAGCACTGTTATACATGTGCTGGTGTGCCTCTGATGCGGCAGACTTCAACAGAGGGAAGTCATCCAGACAATACGTGTGTGTGTGTGTGTGTGTGTGTGTGTGTGTGTGTGTGTGTGTGTGTGTGTACTGCCCCATCAATTTTTGTTATAAACTCAGTGATGTTAAATTGTGGTTTCCATTTCTAAAATCAGCTAAATATGACTGCTACATTGTTGGCTGAAACACCGCAACAAGAAGTGAACAACACCTAGCTGCAACTCTGAAAATCCTTGAAATATTCATAAGGCCAGGAAAACTTCAAGATAAACAATACAAGAATGTACTGTTTCATTATGTGCACCCATTTGTTCACCTACACATGATACGTGCCAGTATCCAATTCAGTTACTCATGAGTGTGTGATTTTGGTTCCTTTTTCTTATTCTTCAAAATATTTGTCACAAAATGTTAGTGAACAGTGATTGTCTTCTAATACTTACTGTTTCAATGAAGACGCAATGTGCCTATGCTCAGAACCTTTATGTGCCTTAGCAACAAGTGGCTGACAGACTGTTCAGTGTAGCCACGGTACCGGTATATTGTACCAGAATGACAGATAAGAATTAGCAATAACATTTGAATTCAAAGGTTAGTCTTCATGTCCATCTTATGTAACTGAACATTGTACAACAGTTTTGCAGCTATTACTATGAGTAACTAGATTTCTTCTTCTTGTTATGTGAGTAAGAAAATTTGATTTAGATGAGAACAGTGTGTTAGGCATATGGATGCACAGTCTCAACATAAAAATGCAGGTATATCAGTACTTAAGTTGCAAACCCATACCTAAAGTAGCTCACAGGCACAAAGCTACTAACTCTTAAGAGGTCAGGTTATTTACCACCACACAACACCTGTGTCGGCATCTCTTACAGTTGGATGCCAACTGAACTAACTTAATTCCGTTTATAATGCCTAAGTTGGAAGGAGGTGATAGCAGAGTTAATAGTGCATATTTAGTTACAGTTCAGCCAAAAAAATGAAATCTGAGAAAATAATAGACAGGACCCTATCAGCTCTCGGCATAACTCAGCTCTCGGCATAACTTAAACAGGAGAATACAGTCAGTCACAATAAAACTGCCAATAAGCTTGAGATATGCACAAAGCTAGATAAGATCAAATTTGCTCTCTCCACTCTTCCTTGAATTAGCACACACAGTCACCCACAAGGTTACAAAACCAAAAACTGTTAACACTGTCTGTGTCTTAAGACATACTATTAAAATCTGACTACCACCCCAGGAAAGCCATGAAACATCAAAGTTGAAAGTGGTGAATGACTGATACCTTACTTAATAACTGGATGAGCCAAACATACTAAAATATTGCACCTAACTGTTAAGTTAGACAGTCAAACAAAACACAAATCTTAAATAAAAAAAATAAAAAAATAAAAACCCTTAAACACTTAAAGTTGAGGGTAGGTCTGCTAACAACGTGGCTCCTTACCTCTTGTCATGATATAAAATATACTTAGTTATATTGTGGCAAACTGTAATCAGTATGCCAAAGCATAGTGAGCTGATGAGTTTTAAAGTCTGAGAAGGAAGCCAAGTGTCATGGGGCTTCCAATTCAAAGATGTGCTGAACAGACTTCATCACATCTAAATGACTGGAAGGAGATGTACCACAGTCTTACAGTCACTTTTATTGATGACGACTAGTCATCGATAAAAACCAGCCACTCTTCCTCACATAGACACACTACATAACTATGCAGCAATGACATTATGACACACCAAGGGATAGGATGTTGGATCACTAGGTAGGTTATGTGCTTCCTTGGCCACGGTATCCATTACCTCATTATCACAAATTCCCATACGCCCCAGTTCCCAGCAGAATGACACCTCTTTCTCCTGTCTTTGTGGCTGGAGGAGTGCATCCTGGATATTCATCAAGTTTAATCTGCTTGATATGTGTGTTGTATGGATTGCAGAGCACTGAGAGAATCTGAGCAGAAGAGGAATTTCAACCACTGATCTCACATCATCAAATCCACAGTTCTCAGAATTGCATAAAATGCAGCATGAGGAAATGTTCTAAAGATGTGGTTGGGAGAACTTATGGGGCAGACAATATTGTCTCACTGTTTGGACCCATGAGTACGGTGCACATTGAAAGTGTTGGAAGTTCTTTTTTTTTTTTTAAAGCATTGTCATGAATGAACAGTTTGTTGTTCTTCATCAAGTCTATAACTGTACTGGGCTTAAAAAAAAACTGGGGTGATGGTTTGCTCCAACCTCGCTTCTGTATGCTAAAGCAAGATACACACAGATCTGTTAAATGCTGATGTGCTTGGATACTGAACAGATTTGTCACTCATGGGTGATTAGTGTAAAGTCATTTCAAAGTTGTGTGAATGTTAATTGATGCCAGTGATATTGTTTAGGCATAAAGCACTTTTGTTGATCAGATAATGTGGCTCATCTGCCTTTGCACATAAGTTCAGTTTAGAATTTGTCCTGTGAGCTCCTGTGGTTAGTCTGAAGTCTGGAATTTTTAAGCCTGTTGGTCATATTGAGCCATAAACCAAGCAACCATTGTCTAGATGAACAGGTACAAAACCTTTATAAAATCTTAGAAAGAAGGATGTCTGCCCTCCTCCCTTTTTCTCCTATTCTTTCCATTCATACACTTATTAATAATAATGGGAAGCACTTCGAGTCTTATTTTTAATTCCCATTGGTGGATTGTCCAAATCAGTTTATTATCAAATAAGATGCCCAGGAACCTCACTGAATCCTTAAACTGTGTAACAGTTTCCTACAGTCTTGGCTCAAGTGAATTAAAAAGAGAATGATCAGGAATAAAATCATCATGGACTATTTTTTTCAGAAGAGAAATTAAAATCTGTTCTAGTAGTCCATTCTTCCAGTCTCTTGTCAATTGTAATTGATGAGACAATGACTGGGACTAGAAATGGTGCAGAAAGTAGAGAAATAGTGTACAGATATGGAGTAGTTCACAGACTACCTCACTGATGACTATTTACTGTTGATTACAGTTGCAGAAAAATTAATTCTTAAAACGCACTTCCTAAGTGTACTGTTAACTTACAGAAATTTATCAGAGAGAATATTCCTGACTCTGTATCTAAACTGACATTCAGTGAGCAGCAACCACTGGAAAATGAGGACACAACCACAGAAACGCTTTCATGTAATTGACAGGTGATACTGTGCCTCCACTCTAGTGAAACAGACATGCCACAGAATTAACGAACTATCTAAATAATTTGTTTTCAATGCGAACTTTGTCAAATATAGGCATCATAAAAATAAAAACCTGGCATGCTGTGAGAACTTTGATTCCATTATAATTTTCAGGTCACTCTTCAAGGTAAAGTTATATTTAATATGAATTACTTCTGGAATGAATTCGAGAATATCATGTAGACATCTGCACGGAAAATAGGGAAAGCCAGTTATATATAGTTTGTCTGTAAAGAGAAGAGTGACCAGCACTTGTCTGAGAGAAAGTGCCCTTTCCTGGAGGAATACAGTGATAGCTGTGCACTTGACTAGGTAATAATTTTCTGTTCAGCAGTACATTGAAATATTTGGTGAATGAAGTAGTTACTGTTTCTGTACTGTTCTTGCATTAAGTAGTTACTACTTTCTGTATTCCATTCAGTGAAAAGTAAATGCTCCTTTGGTGTTTGTATACAGTGTATCTGATTTCAAAGGCATGCTGTGAAGGGTCAGTATAACCTTGTGGAAGTGCTTGTAGGTGCTCCTTGTGATGTAGCTTTTTCCAACTAACATTTCACTTCACCAATTCAATACTGGGAATAAGAAAAATCTGCATGAAGCTTTAAATGCCTTTATTTTGATCTATAAAAGCTTTTTGTTATTCAAGAACAAACATTTTAAATACAGTAACTTTCCAGCAATCATAAAAAAAAGTTTGATGGCTAAGTACATTTTAAGTGAAGCTTTATGGTAGCAAACTCCTTATACTTCTTTGGCTGGTTTCTTACCAGAATGTGTTGACATATAGAGTGTTGATAACATCACACAATATGAGTGCTTTTAGTCTAAAAATTTTCTGCATCGCACATGGAAGTAAGTGCTCGATCTGAGGGTTGGCAGGCAGCATTCTGATTAACAAGAGAATCTCCAGTCTTCATGTCTTTCTCTGATTTATTTTTCTTTTAATTCTGCTTGGCTTTAATAGCATAGAAATTAATTGCTATACTTTAAACAATGTAAGATGCACGATGAAATGTAACAATACCAGAGAAGGAAAGTTGCTACTCACCATATAGCGGAGATGCTGAGTTGTAATAGGTACAACAAAAAGATTCACACAATTACGGCTTTTGGCCATTAAGGCCTTTGTCAGCAGCAGACACACATACACACATGCGCACACACACACACACACACACACACACACACACACACACACACACACACACACACACTCACACAAATGCAACTTGCACACACGTCTGCAGTCTCAGAGAACTGAAACCACACTGCGAGCAGCAGATGGAATATAACAATATTGCTATACCTTAGTAATTATAAATTACTGTAAAACATTTTGCATCACTCTTTTGTTTTGCATACTTTTGTGTATTTTTTGACCAAAAACCTCTTTCCCCATTCTCTTTTTCTCTAAGAAATTGCTGCATACAATCACCGATGTAATGGAGGTAAAAGTGAAACAACATTCTCAGTGCAGTTCATTAGAGCTTGCAGTGTCTCTAGTCATGGGACATTACAGCCTGTGTACAATGTGTTCAGTCTGTTAGCACACTACAAAGGGCCTTTTAAAGCTTAGACTGTGCATGAATTGTCACTTTATGGCAGGAAGAGTTGTCTGCACAGGAAGTTGTCCAATAAATTAGCAAATACCAAAACACTGTTATTAAAGAATTCAGCTGCTCTCGTGAGAAATGTAATATTGAAGTTATGCCTCAGAATGGTCATCCATCACCAGCAACAACAGCTGATGACCCCTACTTACGAATTATGGCTCATAGGAACCTCAAGGAGAACACAACATTACTGTGCACTGCCACTTTGGAGACAACTGAGTGGGCTCTGTCAACTCGTACAATATGAAACTATCTCCACAAAATCAGTTTAGACTCTAGGCATCCTTTGCAAACAACATGCACTATGATGCATGAAGAAGATGAGAAGGGATCACCTGTGATGGAATCTGGACAAGTGTGGGATTTGTCTAGTACTTGATGATTGTTGAAAAGTGTTGAGGCATCCAAGCGCAAATGGACATCTCAGGCATGCAGTCCTTCAAGTTTCAGCTGGGAAGTAGGTCAATCATGTTTCAGGCCAGTACCCTGTACAGATGTTGGATATCTTGTATCATTACTGAAGGTTTTTTGAGAGGGCTGAGTCCTTCAAGCTACTGTCCAATGCTACAGTCAACATTATGACATTGTGTTGATCTTTCAAGATGATTATGCATGAGCACACCAAGTTCAGCCAGTGAACACTTTCCTTGAAGATACAGGAATCAATTGAATGAAATGGCCTCAGTATTTGTTGGCATGACCCCAATTTAGCATGCTGGAGACTACCTGAAACTTACATTGCGTCATTGCAGGAACCTTCCTCACACACTGGATGATCTTTGGGGGTCCTCTGTTAAGAGTGGGACAGGCTGCAACAGTACTTTCTCAACCTCCTTGTGAACAGTATTCCAATGAGGTTCCAGTCATGTCACAATGCATGTAATGGAGCAGCACATTATTGTATGTTACCCAGCAGTAGATTTTTGATGTAATTGTTTTGTCTTTATTATAGTAAAATTTCTTTGTAGTTTCATAACTCTTATTCTTTCATTCCTTATTCCACTTGAATCTAAGCTCGTACACGCCCACAGATATGCAGGTGGTCCAAAATAATTTTCAAGTGACATACATTGTCATGTCTGCTACTCCTCCCTACAAGTGGGTCTGTTTCATTCAAGAATCTGAGTGTCTTGCCCTTCCTTCCTAACCTCCCCCCATCTACCCATCTCTCCTCCCTGATGTTGGTGACACACTGTTGGAATCGGTAACCACTGTAAAATACCTAGGAGTAATCATCTTAAGTGACCTTAAATGAAATTGCCATATAAAACAAACAGTAGGAAAATCAGATGCCAGATTGAGGTACTTAGGAGGAATGTTAAGGAAATGTAATTCATCCATGAAAGAAATGGCTTACAAAATACATGTTCAAAAATTCCAGAACATTTGTAATTTCGCACAAGTGATATATTGGAGTGAAATGCAGTTGGCATCCCTGTACACACCTGTGTTTACTGTTTAACTGCCAGAAGTTTCATTGTTGTGTGTCTGTTAGTTATTGTTCAGTGTTGCTTTGAGTAGAATGTTGTGTCACAGTGTTTACAAATTTCGAGATGGCACAGAGTTAGAGGAGCAACGCATCTGCATTAGATTTTGTGTAAAACTTAAGAAAACCTTTACAGAGACACACCAAATGATGCAGGAAGCCTAAGGTGATGTGTGCTTGAGCCATACCATGGTGCTATGAATGGTTCACACTTAAAAATGGCCAGACAGAAGTTAAAGATGACTAGTTCAGGATGCCCTTCGACGTCTACTGACAGTGCTCATGTCATTGTGCACACCAATCAAAGACTGACTGTCTGACAGATTGTAAAAGAATGTAATATTTCAATTGAATCAGGTCATAAAATAATGTCACAGCATCTTGAAATGCATTGTGTTGCCACCAAGTTCGTCCCATGGTTCATGAGTCAAGACCAGGAAGACCTTCGCCTCACAATCTGTGAAGAGCTTTTTGATCATGCAAATGAGAACAAGATGTTCCTTGAGAGAATTGTGACTGGTGATGAGATGTGGATCTACGGTTATGATGTTGAGACCAAGGTTCAATCTTCGCAGTGGGTTGGGAAAGATTCTCCAAGATCAAAAAAATCTTGTCAAGTCAGATCAAATGTCAATAGTCATGCTGATACTTTTCTTTGATTTTGAAGGATTACTTCATCATGAATTTGTGCTACAGGGACAAACTGTTAATCAATGGCACTATTGGGATGTGTTGTGATGCCTGCAAGAAATTGTGAGAGATGGCACTTCGTGCAATCTAGAAAGAGGCGTACCAAGACTGCTTCTAGAACTGAAAATGGCAGTGGGAGCTGTGTATCAGTTGTGGAGGAGAGTATTTTGAAGGAGACCATGCACAATAAATAAAATTATGTGGACAAAGTTCTAAAATTGTTTGAACAGACCTTATATTTTATCAGGCTGAGAACCTTTCGAGCCTGGGTTAATTGAATAGAGGGGGACATGATCCAGTGAAGAGCAGTGTGTTTCATCAGGGGATCATTTAGTCAGTGTAAAAGCATTATGGAGATGCTCAACAAACTGCAGTGGCAGATGTCATAATAGAGGCTTTGTGCATCATGGAGTGGTTTACTATTGAAATTCCAAGAGGGTTCTTTCCAGGAGGATTCGGACATCATATTACTTCCCCCTACATATGTCTTGAAAATGGCCACAGTGGAAAAATTCAAGGAATTAGAGCTAATACATAGATCTGTTGACAATCATTCTTCCAACACACCATTCACAAATGGAACAGAGAAGGCGGGTGATCAGGTAGTGGTATCAGTAGTACCCTCTGATATTGTCAGGTGGCTCATGTGGTAGAATTGTAGATGTAGTTAGTGCACATTTCACCTTCTCAAAGTAAGTACTGCCCAGCCTTTCTGTCTCCTAATTTATTCATTTTCTTTGTTGAATTTTCCTGTGATAGAATTAATATTAAGTTGCCATTAACAACTGTAGACACAAATTGTAGAGTAGTAGTTTTTGATGAGATTAAGATTAGATTCACTGTCCATTCCATAAACCCAAAGTGAGGAGAACTTGGAGAATAGGAAACATATCAGGAAACAAGATTACACAAAAAACTGGAATGCTAATGTTTCTTGCATCAATGCTAAGTAAGACGATCCTCAAGGAAGGGGAGAGAAGGAGAGCGGTGAGAGAATATTCATTTACATAGTAATAAAAAGTGCTCACCACGGATATTTAAATTTATATATATTAAAGTGCAACTCAATTCACTGCTACATCCAACCATTATCCACCCCCATGCCTCCCAAATCATCCCGTTAACTTTCCAGAATTTCTTAACCTCAAACCTTGCCTCACCATCATTCTTCAAATCCTTCAATATGCAAACTAACCTTACATCTGCAGAAAGAATCGTTGTCTACCATCTAAAAACTGATCCCAACCTTATAAGATCCTACCTGTAGACAAAGGCTCCATCACTGTTGTTTTGAACCGCAAGGATTGCCTGGTAGAAGGACCCCACCAGCTGTCAGATGCTTCCACCTACAAACTTTCCACAATGACCCCATTCCAGAAATCCAGCAGTATCTCCAGTCACTCCTTAAATCCTTAGGCCCATCCCAGAACCTCTCCCCGGAGTCCATCTCTCTGCTCACCCCTACCACTCCTCGCACTCCTACCTCCTACATGCTCACTAAAGTCCATAAAACTAACCACCCGGGATGCCCCATTATGGCCGTTTACTGTGCCCCCACTGAGACAATCTCTGCTCTTGTAGACCAACACCTACAACATATTACCCGGACCCTACCCTCCTGTATAAAAGATACCAACCATTGCCTCCACCGATTCTCCACAGTTCCTGTCCCTTTACCACACAGTGCTGTGCACACCACTGTTGATACCACTCCCATTTACACTAACATCCCTAATGCCCATGGCTTAACTGCTATTGAACACTATCGTTCTCAATTCCCGGCAGATTCCAAACCAACAACCTCCTTCATAGTTGCCATGACCAACTATACCCTCACCCAGAATTACTTCTCCTTTGCAGGCATTACTTACAAACAAATCCAGGGTATGGCTATGAGCACCCGCATGGCACTATCCTGTGCCAATCTATTCATAGATCATGTAGAGGAATCCTTCCTAAACACCCAGAATCCTAAACCCCTCACCTTGTTCAGATTCACTGATGACATCTTTGCAATCTGGACTGAGGGTGAGGACACCCTATCCACATTCCTCCAGAACCTCAACTACTTCTCCCCCATTTGCTTCACCTGGTCCTACTCAAAGATGGCTACATCAGTACCTCCATCCATATCAAACCTACTAACCACTAGCAATACCTCCACTTTGACAACTGCCACCTGCTCCACACCAAGAAGTCCCTTCCATACATCCTAGACACCTGTGGTCATCGCATCTGCAGTGACAAGTGGTCCCTCTGGAAATATACCAAGGGTCTCACTGAAGCCTTCACTGACCGTAATTATACTTCCAACCTTGTACAAAAACAAATCTACATCTACATTTATACTCCACAAGCCACCCAACGGTGTGTGGCGAAGTGCGCTTTACGTGCCACTGTCATTACCCCCCTATCCTGTTCCAGGCGCGTAAGGTTCGCAGGAAGAACGACTGCCAGAAAGCCTCCGTGCACGCTTGAATCTCTCTAATTTTACATTCGTGATCTCCTCGGGAGGTATAAGTAGAGGGAAGCAATATATTCGATACCTCATCCAGAAACGCACCCTCTTGAAACTTGGACAGCAAGCTACACCACGATGCAGAGCACCTCTCTTGCAGTGTGTGCCAGTTGAGTTCGCTAAACATCTCCGTAACGCTATTATGCTTACCAAATAACCCTGTGACAAAACGCGCCACTCTTCTTTGGATCTTCTCTATCTCCTCTGCCTTATCTATCCAGGCTCCCATCATCTCGCAAAGTCCCGCCATCCGGCCACAGAGGAGCATTCTCCTTGTAACTCAGTACCACACAGGACTGGAGCAACTGAATTACATTGTCCGTCAGGGTTTCAACTACCTCTCGTCATGCCCCGAAATGAGAAATATGCTGCCCTCTATGCTTCCCATTCCTCCCACAGTGGTAATCCACCGTCCACCGAACCTACACAATGTACTCATCCATCCCTGCACAACTCCGGCTCCCAACAACTTACCTCATGGCTCATACCCCTGTAATAGACCTAAATGCAAGACTTGTCCCATACATCCTCCCACTCCAGTCTGGTCACAAACATCACCCATCCCATCAAAGGCAGGACTACCTGTGAAACCAGTCATGTGATCTACAAGCTAAGCTGCAACCACTGTGCTGCATTCTATGTGGGCATGACAACCAACAAGCTGTCAGTCCGCATGAATGGCCACCGACAAACTGTGGGCAATAAACAAGTGGACCGCCCGGTTGCTGAGCACGCTGCCAAACATGATGTCCTTCATTTCAATGTCTGCTTCACAGCATGTGTCATATGGATCCTTCCCACCAACACTAGCTTTTCTGAATTGTGCAGGTGGGAACTTTCCCTGCAATATGTCCTACGTTCCCATAACTCTCCTGGCCTCAGTCTTCATTAGTCACTGTCCTCACCCATCCAGCCCCATCCCTGTTCCCATTCCAGCACTACACAGCCCTCATTCCACCATCACACGCAGTCTTTTTACTTCTTTACTTGTCTCCTTTTCCACTATCACTCCGCCCCCTCCCTACCTCTCAATTTAACTTGGCAGCACTTCACTGCCTGCCACCCCTACCTTACTATCCCTCTGCCTCCCCGCTTCAGCCTCCTCCTCATCCCCACCCAGTCACCACTCCCATTATGCACTGGCACTGCTGCTCGCAGTGTAGTTTCAGTTTCCTGAGACTGCTGTCATGCGTGTGAGTTGTGTTTGCGTGATTGTAGGTGTGTCTGTCATCTATTTTTCACAAGGGCCTTACTGGCCAAAAGCTTTATATGTGACAGTCTTTTTGTTGTGCCTATCTGCGACTCAACATCTCCACTATATGGTGAGCGGCAACTTTTCTTTTCATAATATTGGTATATTAAAGAGCATGATATTATTGCATGGTTATCTTAAATAAGTGTCATAAAAAACTGTTTTTAGGGCTTACATTATGTAAGCAGCATTCCATTATCACACAGAGAGTGATTTCTGGGATGTTGAGAGAAGTCAAAGATGTAAATTTAATTTTAGTGAAATGACTTAGTATTATGAAAGACTATTGCATTGCAGTACTAATTCTAACTATAAAAAAGCTAAAACCTTAGATTAGAGAGTTTCTGTTGTTATATTTTTCTATGGATTAAAAGAAGTTGCCCAGTATAATTTTCTTTAATTTGGTCTTACCAGTCTTAAAGTCCATCATATTATTTTTTTATGAATATAATAGAGGGAAACATTCCACGTGGGAAAAAAAAATCTAAAAACAAAGATGATGTGACTTACCAAACGAAAGCGCTGGCACGTCGATAGACACACAAACATACACACAAAATTCTAGCTTTCGCAACCAACGGTTGCTTCGTCAGGAAAGAGGGAAGGAGAGGGAAAGACGAAAGGATGTGGGTTTTAAGGGAGGGGTAAGGAGTCATTCCAATCCCGGGAGCGGAAAGACTTACCTTAGGGGGAAAAAAGGACGGGTATATATACACACACACACGCACACACACACACACACACACACACACACACACACACACACACACACACACACACACATATCCATCCACATATATACAGACAGAAGCAGACATATTCAAAGGCCTGAATATGTCTGCTTGTGTCTTTATATATATATATATGTGTGTGTGTGTGTGTGTGTGTGTGTGTGTGTGTGTGTGTGTGTGTGTGTGTGTATACCCGTCCTTTTTTCCCCCTAAGGTAAGTCTTTCCGCTCCCGGGATTGGAATGACTCCTTACCCTCTCCCTTAAAACCCACATCCTTTCGTCTTTCTCTCTCCTTTCCTCTTTCCTGACGAAGCAACCATTGGTTGCGAAAGCTAGAATTTTGTATGTATGTTTGTGTTTGTTTGTGTGTCTATCGACATGCCAGCGCTTTCGTTTGGTAAGTCACATCATCTTTGTTTTTAGATATATTATTTTGTTACATATACAGTTTTGCATTACTTACAGAGGTTGCGTAACTGCACTGATCTTGTACTAAAGTCAGATACTAAATATCTCTCATGTTATAAGACTTAGTTAATAATAATACATCAGTGGGTTCTTCTAAGAAATTCGTCAATCGAATAGAAGCAATTTATTGAAATGCATATTTGTGAATAATGTAGACCCTATTGAACCAAACTTTAAATGGTTTTAAAGACTGTTCTTGTTTCTTTGTTTCTGGTCTTTTTTTTTTATTATTTTACTGTGCTGTTGGCTTGTTGGAGAGACAAATTACTGATGATACATTTTGTTAAACAGCAAATTTATTGAGAAGTATGCTTGTGGACATAGAAAACTGCTGTAGGTTGGCTGGATGAAATACCCAAAATATCATACTGAATGACATTATGGATTGATAGAAAACAAAGTATGCCAATTTTTTTATTTAGTGGTATTGTTATCTTTTATGTACACCACCTGTTCTGTCAACATTAATAACAAACAAAGCTTTTTGGGGTATTTAAGCAATTCCATTGTAAGTACCTGAATTCATTATCAAGTTTAAATATCTAGAATTTTACTTTGGCAACCTCTTCTATCTGTATGTTCCCAAATTTATATGTATGTTGAGAGGAGACCTCTTGCAGATAATGAATTGTACATTGTAAGAATTTTAAAAGTTTAATGACAGTAATTTGGCAAGAATCTACTTATTACTGCAAATTTTCTGAACAGCACTAGTAAAAATGCATTTTTGAACCATTGTACTGATTTCACTCAGACAGTATCATGTTTTAATATAGCGTATAACATGCCAACAGTCAAGACTTATTCAAACCTATTGCATATTTAGCAGATTTGATCACGTGGAAGGTATTCATGTCAGTTGGCAATTTAGTATTGTTTTGAACACTTTTGGAAGACAGAGAGATCTGCCTGTCGAAATTAATCTACTATTTACAAAATATTGTATGTGAAAAAAGAAGTTGTGTTTTACTGAAGTAGTGTGACATGAACCATTGATGACGGTTTAAGAGAAATTTTTAATTAGTATCTACACTAAATCCCTTCAGCAAATAAGATTTTGCAGATGTTGATCTTTAATGTTATGCATCCCTTCTTTTATCCTTTCCTAAAAAAGGATATTACATAAATTCTTTTCCAATTGCATGAAACTGTTTCCTGTATGAGATATTCCCATTCTTTTACTCTTTTTAAAAATGGAAATGACATAAATTCTTTTCCAATCGCATGAAATTGTTTCCTGTCTGTAATATTCCTACACAATACCATAGGAATTTCATTGGAGTCCAGTGCTTAGTTTGCTGTGAACAGTTTTAACCATTTTTTGATACTCACACTGCTAATTTAAATATAACTTAATTGTAAGCTTTTATTATAGGCAAATTATGATATGGTGATAGGATCCTCATGTGTGAATACACTTTCAAGTGCAGAGTGTAATATTTTGGCTTTCTGTATGTTGTCTTCTCTGCTGACAGCAGAATGATGCAAAAGATACTGTATGGGAGGTTTTGATCAGTTCATCAGCTATGCATACAGTAAGAACTTTGTTTGATTTTATGAAAGATTTCTCAGCAGACTCTGACTGTGTAAATTGTTTTAGGCTTTATACCAGTGAAGTGAGATTTTCTTATCATGCTCCAAATTGTACCATTAAACCATGGAAGGTCTTTGTCACATTTTGTCGCCTTACTTAGTACATATTCTTCTGGAGAACAATTTATTAAGAAAATGTTAGAAACATGCAGTAATGTTAGAAACATGCCTAACTAACAACACATTTTTCTAAAACAAAATATATCTCTATAGCAAGTAAACAACAAGACATTACCATAGATGGAAAAAACTACTGAGGCATGTTAAAGGTATAAGTATGTGGGAGCCATAATCTCAGACCAGGGGTCCAGTAAACAGGGAATAAGGCAGAGGAGAAAACAAGCTAGACAAGCAATTAATAAGCTGAATTCCATTCTTTGGTTAGAATATTAACAAAGGACAAAAAATATTATATGAATCAATAATACAAAGTATTTGTTTATATGAAGTGGATTCCTGGGTAAAGACAAAACAGGATAGAAGACATGGAGGAGGAGGTGGAAGGCTAATGTGTTGACTGGCCTCACCTGTTCATTCTGTGAGTGGACATAAGGCCACTTCTTCAGCAGGGTCTGTGCAGGCACAGGGGGGGGGGGGGGGGGGGGGGGAGATTTAGTAGTTACTGGGACCTCCAATGTTAGATGCATTTGGAGTCCCTTAGCAGATAGCGTTCATGGCTGGAAAGAAAACCAGTGTGCACTTAGTATGTCTGCCGTGAGGACTCATCTGAAATATGGAGGTGGCCTTGTCTGAGGCTATTGAGTGTGCAGGGTGCAGTCATCTTCAAGTTATGGCTCATGTTGGCACCAATGATGTCTGTCGCATGGGTTCTGAGGCCATCCTCAGGTCATACTGACAGCTAGCAGAAGTGGTGAAGGCTGCTGGCTTCACACATTGGGTGCAAGCATAACTTGCAATTTGCAGCATTTTTCGCAGAATTGATCAGATTCCTTTGGTTTGGAATTGAGTGGAGGATCTCAGCCAAATGGTTCATCAACTTTGTGACAGTCTTTGCTGCAGATTTCCAGCCCTGTATTGTCAGCTAGGGATTTGTAGGACTCCTCTTGATAGGTCAGGGGTGCACTACACAAAGGAAGCAGCTACTTGGGTAGCAGAGTCCTTGTGGAGTGCACATGAGGGTTTTTTAGGCTAGTCAGTAGTTTGTGCAACACTGATGAACATTCAGTGGTTGATATGCAGCAAGAGTTCAGGGTAAAGATAATTCTGACAGCCCGCCAGAAGGCAGGGATGGCAGCACAGGGGCTCAGACCACAGTCGTGTCCTGACATTGCTCGTGATCATTTGTCTATTCATTGTTCCTCTGGTTGCTGGTAGTTGCCTATGTCTTGGTATCTGATTTGGTTTTACTCTCTAGTCTTGGTATTTTGCAGTGTGGTCTGCATTGTCAGTCATCCCTGTTGTGTATGTCTGCATTGTACCAGCAATTCTCTGTTGACGACGATGGCCAGTGGGTTCCAGTCTCACTCGATTCCAGTTACTTGGGACCAAGAGCTGGCTGAAACCTGAAGTGGAGAGGTTTGATGTATTTAGCGAGTCATGGAATGTGTATTGGAACGACAGATAAGAGACCATAGGTGGTGGTGGTGTTTGGTGGTGGTGGTGTTTGGTGGTGGTGGTGTTTGGTGGTGGTGGTGGTGGTGGTGGTGGGGGGGGGGGGGGAATGTTCATTGGGGATGACAAAAATATTGTCTCTATTGAGGTCAAAGTTGAGTGCTACAGTGAAGTTATGTGGTCACATGTAAAAGGTCGTGATGAAACCAAGTTAATTGTTGGATGTTTTTACCAGCCACCAGATTCTGCTGTACAGTTGTAGAGTCATTCAAAGAAAATATACAGTCAGTAGCACGTAAATATCCAGATCATGCAATGCTAGTTGGAGGCGATTTTAATCTACAAAATATAGATTGGGATGTCTATAGTTTCCTTGCAGAGGTACAGACACAGTCTCGCAAAGTAGTTTTGAATGTGCTTTGGGAAAACTGTCCTGAGCTGCTGATTTGGCAGCCCACACACAATGTAAATATTTTAGACCTTGTAGCTATTTCAGGAAATCAGTTAAGTAGGGTAGGAGAGTGTTTCTGCTAGAAAAAGCAGTTATTAGCATCACACTTAGACAGTTAATTGATGTCACTTAGTTCCAGCAAGATGGATGCAGAAGAATTGAGGACAAAGTTTAAGCAGATTGTAAATCATGGTCTGGAGATTTATGTGCCTAGTAAGTGGTTTAAGAATGGGAAAGACCCATCATAGTTTAAAGAGGTTTGAAAAATGTTGAGGAAGCAGAGGCTGTTGCACTAGTAAGTTCAAAAGAGAATGTGAACATGATAGCAAGCAAAGGTTAGTAGAGATTCGTACATCTGTGAAAAGATCTATGTGCAAAGCATACAACTACCACCACTGCCATACCTTAGCAAAAGACCTGGTGGAGAAAATTTGGACCCTATGTAAAATTGCTAAGCAGGTTCAATTCCTTGTTGATTAGTCTGGTTTGACAGTTGAAGATAGCAAAACAAAATCTGAAGTTTTAAATTTCGCATTCAATAAATCATTCAAGTTAGAGAATTGTACAAATGTACTGTTGTTTGATCATCGAACAGACTCTTGTATGGACAACATTGTAATTAGCATCCCTGGTATAGAGAAACAACTCAAAAAAAATTGGAAACAAATAAGCCAGCAGGTCAGGATGGAATCCCAATTCAGTTTTTCAAAGAGTACTCTGTGGCATTGGCCCCTTACCTAAGCTTGCATTTATCGTGAATCCACAAAATCCCAAGTGCCTGGAAAAAAGTGCAGGTGACTCCGGTATATAAGAAGAGCAAAAGAATGGACCCAAAAAATTACAGACCCATATCCCTAACATCAGTTTGCTGCAGAATCTTTGAACATATTTTCATTTCAAATATAATAAATTTTCTTGAGACTGGGTAATTTATGTCCATGAATCAGCATAGTTTTAGAAAGCATCACTCATGCGAAACTGAGCTTGCCCTTTCCTCACATGATATACTGTGAGTGTGGATGAAGGGCAACATGCAGATTCCATGTTTCTAGAATTCTGGAAAGCATTTGACGTGATGCCCCATTGCAGGCTGTTAAAGAAGGAACGAGCATATGGAATAGGTTCGCAGATGTGAGTGGCTCAAAGACTTCTTAAGTTATAGAACCCAGTATGTTGTCCTCGATGGTGAGTGTTCATAAGAGACAAGATTATTGTCTGGAGTGCTCAAGCGAAGTGTGGTAAACTGCCATTATTCTCTATATATGTAAATGGTTAGGCAGACAGGGTGCAATCTGCAGTTGTTTGCTAATGATGCTGTAGTGCAGGATAAGGTGTGGAAGTTGAGTGACTGTAAGAGAATACAAGATGACTCAGACAAACGTTCTGGTTGGTTTGATGAATGACAGCTACCTCCAAATGTTGAAAAATGTAAATTAATATGGATGAATAGGAAAACAAACCCATAATGTTCAGAGACAGCATTATTAGTGTCCTGCTCGACATAGTCACATAATTTAAACATGTGGGCATAATGTTGCAAAGCGATATGAAATGGAACGAGTATGTGTGGGTCGAGGAAGGCAGGGCAAATGGCTGACTTTGGTTCAATGGGAGAATTCTAGGAAAATGTGGTTTATCTGTAATGGAGACCATATATAGGATGCTAGTGCAACCTGTTCTTGAGTCTGCTCATGTGTTTTGTATCCGCACCAGGCCAGATTAAAGGATGACATCAAAGCAGTTCAGAGGCGTGCTGCTAAATTTGTAGGTTTCAACCTCAGGTGTTACAGAGACACTTCAGGAACTCAAATGGGAATCCCTGAAGGGAAGGTGACATTCTTCGTTAGGAATGCTATTGAGAAAATTTAGAGAATTGGCATTTTAAGTTGACTGCAGAATGATTCTGTTGCCTGCAACATATGTTGCATGTAAGGAGCATGAAGACAAGATACAAAAAATTAGGGCTCGTATGGAGGCATATAGACTGTTGTTTCTCCCTCGCTCAACTTGCGAGTGCAACAGGAAAGGGAATAACTGGTAATGGTACTGGATAGCCTCCACGACGTGCAGTATGGTGGTTTGCAGGGTATCTATGTAGATGCAGATGTAGACATGCAAATCAATTGTTTGAGAAGATTTGTAGAGTTTCAGGGTGAGAGAAGATCCCAAACAAAGGAATCATAAATGAATGAAAACTCCCAAGTACATCACCAAAGAGGTGGATAAATGGCATTTGAAGTGATACAGGCATGTGATGAAATTGGGGGATGAACAATGGCCGAATAAAGTATTATGTTGGCAACCACCATACAAGAGAAAAAAGGAAGACCCTGTGCAGAATGGAAAACTCAAGTGGAAGATGGTATGCAACAAATAAATTTGAAAGAAGATTTATACAATGATCCAGAGGCTTGGATGTGAGGTTTTGAGAAACAACCTAAAGAGCTGTAAATAACTTGTAAAAATATATACAATTTATGAAGTGTCTTGAGTTTTCCACACCAATTTTCTACATTGGCCACATTTGAACTAAACATTATGAATTCATCTTTGTTTGGATACTAGTGATTGTGTACATGTACTACCAAATGTACAAATACTCTACTAGCCTTATTGGTAGACTTCTTATCTTTGGTGCCCTTTGCCACAGTAATAGAATTATAGTTGCTAATCCTTGTCTGATTTGCACTGTGGATAAGGATACCAAAAATATTCTCTCCCATGTGAGCTGTTGGCTTAATTCTGTGAGACAGTTGTCTGATAATTCACTCAGTATTATTTTGCAAATTGTCTTTACTGCTGGTGGTGTATGCATACTGTTTCCTAGTTAAAATTAGGCAAATTAAACTCCTCTCCCCCCTTTTTTGCTATAAAATTTAGATTGGCTTTGAAAGACTCAGTTATTCATATTTTTGAATCTGCAGCTTTTAGGAGTATCAGACTGTTAAAGTAAGTCAACCTACACTGGGTATTATCTTCCAAATAGGTCTTGAAGTGGATTCATCTTCAATCCTGGTAGACCTAATATTTTTGCATAACACATGCTATAAACATGCTGCTTTGTGGCAGAGAGTCTGATGTATTTTTTTCAGTATATATTCCACATGTTGTCTTGGATTTTCATCAGTCCACAGCTTCTAGTATTTATTGAGTGCAGCTGCTTTTTTGGAAGCAGGTCTGTTTGTGGACTTTGCTCCAAATGCTTTTGGCATTTTTCTTAATCTAAATAAAACCAATGTACAGAGTATATCCAGGGCCTAAGTTGGGCTTAGGTGGAAGCAACTCATATGAGTTGCATGGAAAGGGATGGGTGGAAATGAAGTGCAATTTCATACAGAATACAGCCTAGAACTATTTAAAAGCTGTGTTGATCATGTATCAGCAAACATCCCAATGCTTCCACCTTATAGTAGGCACCTACTATTGACTTTGTTCTTAACTGAGAGAGTGTAGTTTTTGTGAGACAAGACTTTATTCTGCTGTCAAACAAGTTTCATTCAGGCTTATAAGAATGCTTTCTGAATTCATAATTTTTGATGTTGTCTGGTAACACAAGAAAAAAATTGTGAATTGAGGGTACAATGCTAGTTGAAGACTTTAGAACCCAGACCCAGTAGGAGTTTCCAGTTGTAAGGAAAATAATAGTGATAGTTTTGAGATTGCATGTCAAAGGACTCTGGCTGCACTTGCTACTTGTTAATATTCATTACATGTTCTGGCTTTCTTCAAACTGCTGCTGAATTGACACATCTGTCTTCTTATTCCTGTGACATTGCCACAAATGCCATATGACAAACTACAGCTTCTTTCACTCTATCCCCTTTCAACTTTCCTAAGCCTTCTACACTGTATTGGGAGTACAGAGATTAGAAGATAAGCACTTTGCAAGTCTACAGATTCCATTAAGTTGAATTAAAAAAAAAAATACTTAGTCTCATATATTCAGCCTTGTCATCCAAACACTATAACCTCCAGTGACAGTATTCTCCCATCGCATGAGACATTAATTTAATCTTTCTGGTTACCTGAAATAATTGGCCAGACTTTTTTCCTTTTTCTTCATTAGTTGGTGGGTACCTTCCATACTTTCACTGTAGGCATAACTCATAGTTCACTTTGTATACGAGTGTTTTCTCGAAATAGCGAAAACGTTGGTGTATTACATAAAGAGCTGCATACAAAAGCAAAAAGCGATTGTTTGAGATGAAAATTAATCTACTTTGCTTATTTTCATTCACTTATGTCCTATGGTATTATATTTTGGGGTAACTCTTCCCATTCCAAAAGGATATTTTTGGCTCATAAACGTGTGATTCACGCAATAAGTGGTGTAAGTTCGCGACACCTGTTCACTAGTCTGGGTATTTTGACATTGGCCTCTCAGTATATATATTCTTTACTGTCATTTCTTGTTAACAATATCAGCTTATTCCCAAGAATTAGCAGCTTTCACTCAGTTAATACTCAGCAGAAATCCAATCTGTATTTGGATCGCACTTCCTTAACTCTTGTGCAGAAAGGTGTGCAGTATACTGCTGCATCCATTTTCAGTAAGGTGCCACAACAATTCAAAAATCTTAGCAGTAATCCATGCGCTTTCAAATTGAAACTGAAGTTTCCTCATGGGTCACTCCTTCTATTCTGTTGAGCAGTTCCTTGAAAAATCAAGCTATTGTCGATTGTGTTTACTTAAACTTATGAGTTGACTTTTTTTTGGGTTCATAAACATTTTGTTTTTTATCAGTTATTACTTTTATGTTGTAATTTCATGTGCTGACATGTTCCATGACCTTGGAGGTTTGCTCCTCAGTTTGGTCCTACGGTACTAGACTTGTAAATAAATAAGTAAATAAAAAAGTGCCAACAGTGAACAGAATAATAACAATGTTTGTCAGCTGTTTGTCAGGTCAGGGGTGCACTATACAAAGGAAGCAGCTACTCAGGTAGTAGAGTACGTGTGGAGTGCACATGGGGGTTTTTAAGGCTAGGCAGTAGTTTGAGGTAATCTCATGAACACTCACCAGTCAATACACATATAGGGGAATCAGACCACATTCAGAGTAAAGACAGGTTGACTGTAAAAATGTTATCATTAAATTGCCAAAGTATTCATAACAAAGTCCCAAATTTACTGCCCTCCAGAAAAGTTCTCAATCTCGAGTTATTCTTGGGGCTAAGAGCTGGTGAAAACCCAAAGTAAAAGGATCTGAGATATTTAGTGAGTCTTGGAATGTTTATCGGAAAGACAGATTGGGTGCTGTAGGAGGGGGAGTGGTCATTGTAGTCAACAAAAATATTATCTCTACTGTGGTTGAAATTGAGTGTAATAGTGAAGTTGTCTAGTTGTACATATCAGGTCTAGGTGAAACCAAGTTAATTGTTGGATATTTTTACCGACCACCCAACTCCACTGTGATAGTTCTAGAGTCATTCAAAGAAAGTCTATTGAGACCATGCAGTACTATTTATTTAGTTACTTAGTATTCTTGTATCTCATCATTATAAAAATGATATAGGATTTGTCATACATTGCCTTACATAGAAAATAGGACTGAAAAGATTTACAATTATATGTCCATAAATAAAATATTATTACATATAACATCAAGCCATATGTATAATGACATTCATAATATGCTAAATTAGAATGATAGATGAATACAATTTAATTTCAATGAGCATTTTGGGCCATTATGATGAAAGAAATAAGCTACTGTATATTGACTGCTGGTGATTGAAGTATTCCTTAATACTATAAAAACTCTTGCTAATTAGCATTTTTTTAAGTTCTTTTTTGAATATGTGGAATTTTGGTATGAAACTTCCTGGCAGATTAAAACTGTGTGCCCGACCGAGACTCGAACTCGGGACCTTTGCCTTTCGCGGACAAGTGCTCTACCAACTGAGCTACCGAAGCACGACTCACGGCCGGTACTCTCAGCTAGGAGAAGAGATACTGGCAGAAGTAAAGCTGAGAGTACCGGCCGTGAGTCGTGCTTCGGTAGCTCAGTTGGTAGAGCACTTGCCCGCGAAAGGCAAAGGTCCCGAGTTCGAGTCTCGGTCGGGCATACAGTTTTAATCTGCCAGGAAGTTTCATATCAGCGCACACTCCGGTGCAGAGTGAAAATATCATTCTGAATTTTGGTATACTTTAAATTTCCTTTGGTAGTGCACTAGTAGTTGGTGCTGACTTTAATTTACCGAGTATAGACTGGGATATGTATGGATTCACTGCAGGGGTACAGACAGACAGTCTTGTGAAGTACTTTTGAACATGTTTTCTGAAATCTGTCTTGAGCAGCTAGTTTGGCAGCCCACACACAATGGAAGTATCTTGGGCCTTGTAGTTACAAACAGGCTGCACCTTATTGATGTCATTAGTATAGGGATGAGGATAAGTGATCGTGATGTCATCATAGCGACAATGTTTACATAAGTTAATAAATTAGTCAAGAGTCTACTAGAGTGGTTCTGATAGCAGATAAGCAGTTGTTAGCATCTCACTTAGACAATCAGCTGCAATCATTTAATTCCAGAATGACGCCCATAGAGGAATTATGGGAAAAGTTTAAATAGGTTGTAAATCGTGATCTGGACAAGTATGTGACTAGTAAGTGGATGAAGGGTGTAAAGCCACACCGTGGTTTAATAAAAATTTTTTTGAAAATGCTGAGGAAGCAAAGGCTGTCCCACTCTTGGTTCAAAAGAGGATGCACAAATGACGACACACAAAGATTAGTAGAGATTCGTGCATCTGTGAAAAGATCTATGCATGAAGCGTACAACAGATACCACTATCATACATTGGTTAAAGATCTGGAGGAGAACCCGAAAAGATTCTGGTCCTATGTAAAATCCCTAAGCGGGTGTAGGGCTTCCATCCAGTCACTCATCGACCTCTCTGGTTTGGCAGTAGAAGATAGCAAAAGGAGGGTCGAAGTTTTAAGAAATCATTCCCACAGAGAATCATACAAACGTACCGCCATTTGACCACTGCACAGAGTCCCATATGGATGACATAGTAATAAGCATCCCTGGCATAGAGAAACAACTGAAAGAGTTGAAAACAAATAAGTCACCAGGTCCGCATGGAATCCCAATTTAGTTTTACAAGAGTACTCTATGTCATTGCCCCTTTACTTAGTTTGCATTTATCCAAATCTCTCAATCACCGCAAAGTGCCAAGCTACTGGAAAAAAGCACAGATGACTCCTGTATATAAGAAGGGTAAAAGAATGGACAAGCAAATTTACAGACCAATATCCTTAACATCAGTTTGCTGCAGAGTTGTTGACCATATTCTGAGTTTGAATATAATAAATTTCCTAGAGGCTGAAAAGCTCATGTCCACGAATTGGCACAGCTTTAGAAAGCATCGCTCATGCGAAACCCAGCTTGCTCTCTTCTCACATGATATACTACAAAGTATGGATGAAGAGCAACAGGCAGCTACCATATTTCTAGATTTCTGAAAAGCATTTAACATGATACCCCACTGCAGACTGTTAATGAAGGTTCTTGCATATGGAATAGTCTCCGAGATATGTGACTGGCTTGAAGACTTCTTAAGTAATAGAACGTAGTATATTGTCCTCGATGGTGAGTGTTCATTGGAGACAGGAGTAATACCAGGAGTGCTCCAGAGAAATGTGACAGGACCGTTGCTATTTTCTATATACATAAATGACCTGGCAGACAGGTTGGGCAGCAGTCTGCAGTTGCTCACTGGTGATGCTGTGGTATACAGGAAGGGGTCAAAGATAAGTGACTGTGGGTTAGTACAAGATAACAAAGACAAAATTTCTAGTAGGATTGATGAATGGCAGCTGGCTCTTAATGTAGAAAAATGTAAGTTAATGCAAATGAGTAGGAAAAACAAACCTGTAATGTTCAGATATGGCCTCATTAGTGCCCTACTTGACACAGTCACATTATTTAAATATCTGGGCATAACATTGCAATGCGATATGAAATGGAACAAGCCTGTGAGGATTGTGGTAGGGAAGGCAAATAGTCGACTTCCATTTATTGGGACAATTTTAGGAAAGTGTGGTTCATCTGTAAAGGAGATCTCCAATAGAAGGCTAGTGTGACCTATTCTTGAGTACTGCTTGAGTGTTTGGGATCAGCACCAGGTCAGATTGAAGGAAGACAGCAAAGCTATTCAGAGGCAAGCTGCTAAATTTGTAACTGGAAGGTTCGATCAGCTTGCAACTGTTATGGATGTGCTTCAGGAGTTCAAGTGGAAATCCCTGGAGGGATTCATTTCAAAGAACACTACTAAGAAAGTTTAGAGAACTGTAATTTGAAGCTGACTTCAGAACGATCCTACCGCTGCCAACATACATTTCACATAGGCACCACAAAGATAAGATACATGAAATTGGGGCTCTTATGGACACATATAGATAGTCATTTTTCCCTTGCTCTATCTGTGAGTGAAACAGGAAAGGAAGCAACCAGGTGTGGTGTCGTAAGGGATACCCTCTGCCACACACTGTACGGTGGCTTTCAGAGTATGAATGTAGATGTACAGAGATGTTGAGTCACAACATCTTCACCATATGATGAGTAGCAATTATCCTTTTCATTATATTGAACTCCTTTTTGAAGATACTTATCTGGAATGTAGCCTTGTCACGTGACAAGGGATTCTGGGTGACTTTTCTGACCTCTCCCATTCCTAAACCTCACCAGTCCTTCTCCTTCATACCTCTTCCTTTCCCTTCAACCCTTCTGCCAGAAGAGAGAGTCATTGCCTCTGAAATCTTGCAACTTTTAATACCTATATATTTGTGTTCTCCTGCTGGCGCTTGGTGAGTGGATTTTTTATCCATCCTATTACATTAAATTTTCAAAAGGTGATTATTTTCATTCCTAAATGAGGGAATAAAGAAATATATGACAAAATTTGACTAAAAAAAAAGTGTACTCCCCAATGGGGGCTCACATATCTTTTGTGAGGACATGCGTGGCCACCACAGGGCCCCAGACCTTGTAGCATTACTTCCCTTTCCTTGCTGCATGTCTATTCTTTGACTTTTCTTTTTTCCTCTCTGCATTTTCATTAGATAGTCTTCCTAGTGCCGATTCTGTAGCACATTATCATTTTCTTCCCTTCTGGCATTCTACATCTTTTCATTCTTAACTACGAGGGCTATCCACAAAGTACATTACGTTTTGGAATTAAAAATAAATAAAGTATTGGAAATTTTTTTATTATATACAGATGAAAGCCACACTTAAATACTACTTTTCTACATAGTTGCCATTTAAATTAAGGCACTTATCGTAGCGATGGACGAGCTTGGAAATTCCTTCGTCGTAAAATTTGGCCGCCTGCACCTTCAACCACGTGGTTACCTCTTCTTGAAGCTTTGCGTTGTCATCAAAACGCTGCATAGCCAACCACTTCTTCATTGCTGGGAATAACTGGGAGTCGCTCGGTGCCAGGCCGAGACTGTACGGCTGATGAGGAAACAACTCCCACTTAAAAGATTCGAGAACTTCACGAGTGGCATTTGCCGTGTGGGCCCGGGCGTTGTCATGAATCAGCAAGATCTTTGAGCCCAACTTTCCCCTGCGCTTGTTTTGTATTGCTCTTCTGAGGTTGTGCAGAGTTTGGCAATACCTTTGAGAGTTTATTGTAGTGCCTCTTTCCAGGAAATCCACAAAAATCACACCTTTTCTGACCCAAAAGACAGTCATTATGTGGTTGAAGGCACAGGCGGCCGAATTTTACGACGAAGGAATTTCCAAGCTCGTCCATCGCTACGATAAGTGCCTTAATTTAAATGGCAACTGTGTAGAAAAGTAGTATTTAAGTGTGGCTTTCATCTGTATACAATAAGAAAAAATTCCAATACTTTATTTATTTTTAATTCCAAAACGTAATGTACTTTATGGATAGCCCTCGTATATATTCCCCCTGTTGAGTTTAACTTGCTATTCCTTTTCCAAATTTTAAATAATTGTGAATGTTGCAAGGAAAGTCATCCAGTGTGGTGTATCTTCCACCTTTTGTACCTCTCTCTTTTTGCATTTGTCCTGTCTAGCAAAAGTGATGTGCCCAAGAAACCCAGCAGCCATTCCATTGTATGTGTTTGTGTATGTGGGGGAGAGGGGGTGAGAGGAGATCATCATGTTCCTGTGTGTTGGTAGCTTCCTGACCACACAAGGACTGCACTATTGGTGTCTGAGTTGGAAACTCCCTGTGCAAGCTAAGGAATTGTGCCCATCGTGGTCTGGGCATGGGGACTTCAGACAATGTTTGATGGCCAGGTAACCATTCTTGTTGCTGGGAGACATGCAAGGCAGGTGTCCCCATTTGGAGAAGATGGTATCATGGTGGAAGAGTCACTCGTGAAGTCAATTAAACTTACTTCCACTGGTGGCTGCAAGGGTCCAGCACTCTATTCAGATTGTAATGCAGAGAGATATGACCTCATGCTGTTTCCTCCCTAGCTGTGTTGAAGGCAGAGGGACAAGCCAGATGTCTGGGTGCAAAACACTTCACCTGTTACTTGGTATGTATTCGAATTGATGGGGATACTTTTACTTCAATGAAACCATTATTTTTTGTCAAAAACATTAAAGACAAATTTGAAGAAGTTGAGTCTCAGGGGGAAAATGCAAAATGGTTTGTTATTAGTTAAAACTTCCTTTAATGCCCAATATACAGTTCATCAGATTCGAGATCATGTAGGTGAAATACCTGTAACCATGTCCCTGCATAAAATTTTAACATGGTCCAAGGAATTTTCTTTCAGATAGATTTTACACTCCAAAACGATGAGGAGCTGCAGGCTAACCTCCAGCAGCAAAGCGTACATCAGATGCGTACGAAAAGGACCCAAGGATAATTGCACTGATACAAGCACATTTATCTTAGCCTTTGAAGGGAACGTCCTCCTGAAGAAAGTTAAGGTCATAGTATACAGCTGTTATGTGAAATTGTATGTCCCACCACCTATGAGGTGCTTCAGATGTTTACACTTTGGGTATATATGTATCATTTTGCTGCATGGCAGATCCAGAATGCAGCAACTGTGGACCATCACTCCAGGAAGGTAGTCCTTGTGAGCGTACACCTTAATGAGTCAACTGCGCAGAACGTCACTCCCCTTGTTCGCCAGTGTGCACAGTTTTCAAGAAAGAACAGAAGATCCAGTAATACCTGTTACATACTAAGGCATGGAAGAAATATGAACACTTGCATTGTGTGGATGTGACAGCCATTACACTAAAATCATGACCATTGCCACCCCTCCCTCCCCTACCTCTACCTTCCCCAAATCAGATCTCCCACCACTGTCCCCTCCCATGGTTTCTACAGTACTTTCTTTGGGAAGCACTTCCTGCACCCAGCTGCAGAAAAGTTTTCCTTCTTCAGTGTCTAACATTGACAGGTCTCCTTCTTGGGATCCCTCTATCTGGAAACCTCCGGACCAGAGGTCCAGACCGAGCGAGGTGGCGCAGTGGTTAGACACTGGACTTGCATTCGGGAGGACGACGGTTCAATCACGCGTCCGGCCAATCTGATTTAGGTTTTCCGTGATTTCCCTAAATCACTCCAGGCAAATGCCGGGATGGTTCCTTTCAAAGGGCATGGCCGACTTCCATCCGCGTCCTTCCCTAATCCGATGAGACCGATGACCTCGCTGTCTGGTCTCCTTCCCCAAACAACCCAACCCCAACCCATAACAAACCAAACCAGCGGTCCGATACCAAACAGTGGCTGAAGGAGCCACGGCCTGTGGGCACCAGCACTGTCCGCTCTTCAATTGTCCCTACACTCAGTGCAGATAGCTCCTTGAAAGAACCCTGCCCACCAAAGGTTATGAAGGAAGAAGAAGAAGAAGAAGAAGAAGAAGAAGAAGAAGAAGAGGGAACAAGGCTCCTCTGGTGGTCCCAGAAGCACCGGATCCCCACACACAGTGGAATTCTGCACCAATGTTTATGGACGTGGTTCTGTGCCCACTGGTGACAGGCAGTGATACTGCTGCATGATCAGTCCTCCTGTCCCCTTCACGCCTACCCTGGCCACCAGTCACGTGATCAGTCAGTGGAAGTTTAATGGGTTCTACAGTCACCTGCTGGAAATGCACCACCTTATTTCCTCTACTTCTCTACTTTGTGATTTGCATTTGCTCTCCAAGAAACACACTTCCCTGATGACCAGTCTCCAATGCTCTGCGGTTATCGCACATTCTGTTGGAACCGTGCTGGCCCTGAGAGGGCATCTGGAGGGGTCTGTGCTTTGTCAGTGAATGAATTCCCTTTGTACCTTGTTGGAGGCAATAGTGGTGCAGGTGCAAGCAGCATCAGCAATTACCATTTGCAATGTTTACCTACCTCCAGCAGGCCAGTTACTTATGTTGAATTGGCCACATTTTAATCCAATAGTTTCCCACCTGCCTTCCCCTCCTCTCCTCCTGCTTGGGGACTTCAGTGAACACCAACCGTTGTTGGGGAGTACCACTTTGTATGATAGGGGCTTTCTAATTGACCAGCATCTCACAGACCATGACCTGTGTCTCCTCAATAATGGTTTTCCTACCCACTTCAGTGCCACCTGTGGCACTGTTTGAGCTATCACTCTCTCTCTTCCCCTAATCTTGTGGTTCTGCTACATTGCTCACAACTACTTTTGTGACAGTGACCACTTTTAGGTGATCCTGTTGTTTCCTTGCCACTGTCAGGTGGACCAAATACCCTGTTGGGCACTTCACAGAGACGACTGGCCTTTGCATGTCTCTGCTGTTAACATTCGTCACCTCTCTGTGGGCTCATATTGATGAAGTTTTGCAAGGCATCTCAAATTCAATCATCCATGTCCCTGGAACTACTATTCCCCTTTCTACAGCTCCCCCCCCCCTCTGCCCCCCCAAATATCAAATGGTGCCATGGTGGGCTAAAGACATTACAATAGCTATTCATGATAGCTGATGAGTCCTTCAATGATTCAAACGACATCCTTTGCAGGCCAATATTATCACTTTTAAGCGACTTAGTGCTAAGGCTCACTGTCTAATCAAACGCGTTAAGAAGGAATGTTGAGAGTGCTGTCTTGCCTCCTTGGGGACATGTGTCTCATCATCTCAGGTGTGGGCCAAGCTCTGTGGTCTTATGAGCTGCCAACTTCAACAGCTGTTCCAGGTCTTGTCCTACAGGGTCATCTTTCTACCAGTTCATCAATTCTTGTAGAACACATTGCGACACACTTTGCTACATCAGTGTCCTCTTCCTATCTGGATACCTTTCTACTGCAGAAGCGACAGGTCAAAGACATCCCCTTGTACAACACTCCTCACCAAGCTGAACCCTATAGTGAGCTCTTCACTGTTTGGAATTACTTAAGGCTCTTGACTCGGCCCACAACATAACCTCAGGCTCTGATTCAATTCACAATCAGATGATCCAACACCTGAATGTTCCTCAAAGGAAGCATCTCGTCAGGGTCTTCAGCCATCTTTGCCTCCAAAGCATCCTCCCCTCACAATGGTGAGATGGCATTGCTGTTGATTACTACCTCATATATGGGTTCACAGAATATAATGAAAATGAGGCACAATATCACTGTGCCACAACAAATAACTTGCCTTTTCTGGGTGATTTCAGTTTTTTCTGCTGCAGCTTGTGTTTTCCTAAGAATGAATGGTAAATAGACTACGTGCAGTGTGTGTATAATTGAGAAAGCTGTATTAGAAGTTGTAACATAATTCACATCACTCGATCTTCAAAAGCTTTCACACACTATTGCGTTCAAATAATACTATATTTAGTTCTAGTTTTGTTCATTCTCTGTTCAGACTTGTACTGTGTCTAATCATTTTGTTGCTGAAAGAACGGTGACCTCTAATTGCCTTCGTTCTTTGTATGTACTATGCAGTCATGTAGCTAGAAATTATATTGGTTGTTTGGCACAGTTTAATGACTTATGCTAGATGGTATTACTTCACCGGTACTACCAATGATGGTCTGCATCATAGTGGATATTAAATTGGTTTGAAGATAGATGAACACCTGAGATTAGTTACCAAATAAAAAATACATTTGAGATGTTTTAAGATTAATTTTAGTATCAACTGTTGTTGTTCCTTGGATACTGTGTCAAAAATAATTAAATTTTGAAAGTTATGATTGTATGATTTTAATGTACATTCTTTTCGTGATTTTCAGATGAACGAACGCCAGCATTGCTGGAGTCGAAACAAAAGTGTGACGAACTGGAAGCATTGTGTGAGGCTCAAAACCTGGAGGTATGCCACTATTAACATTTTTGTAATCAACAACCCACAGACTGATATTTAATGGCATAGCTATCTGCACCCTATATCCTTTTCAAAACACTTACTGCATTCAAGCACTGGCTTCCTTCCATAATTCCCTCACCTTAGATCACCCCTTGCCCCCCCTCACACCCTCCACCCCCCTCCACCCACCCCCCACACACAATTTGGTGTTTATTACCAAACTGTCTGTTACTTGACACCTCCTGTGAACCTTTCTCTTTCTTTAGTCAAGATGTGTCATCAAGTTACTTTCTCCCCATTTTGATACTGTTGGGAGATGAAGAAGCTTGCACAGGATAGAGTAGCATGGAGAGCTGCATCAAACCAGTCTCAGGACTGAAGACTACAACAACAACAACAACAACAACAACAACCTCTTTATTAATTATGTGACCTATCCACCTGTTTTTCAGCATTATTCTGCACCACTACAGTTCAGAAGCTTGTATTTTCTTCTCATCTGTACTGTTTATCATCCACACTGTCAGAAAATGCTTCCTAGCATTTAAATTTATATTCAGTGTTAACATTTTCTCTGCTTTACAACAAAAAATTTAAAAATATATTTCTCCTGTAGACAGGGAACAGTTGGGGATGCTCGTACTCTGCAGGGTTTTTGTATGTTATTTGCAGGTGTTAACTTGGTTGTACCAGCTGGAGATTTGTGTTCATAATAATTTATTGCATTAATGGTCCTTTAAGGCCAGCAGCAGAAAGACAGAAGAAATAACCACACTGTAAAAGGAAAAAACCAGCACACTGCATAAATTATAAAAGAACACTTTAAAAAATGCACAGCAAAAATGAGGTCAATCAATGACAACAAAGGAGACATGTACTGCAGATGATAATTAATCATTGCTGGTCTCTGGCTTTGTCTTCCACCTCTACCAGCTGCACTTGTTTAAGGATTTAACACCTGATCCTCCAATTGCTTTCCCTTGGGAATTCTCTGTTACTAACAGAAATTAACGCAATACAACATAACATTTCATTGGATATTTTGGTAGCGCATGGGCTACTGTGTGGAAGGAGTTGGGTGGGAGAAGAGATTTGTGGGGGAAGTGAGGCCTGTGTCCTCCTCAAGAAGCAAGAGGCACATTGGGAACAACATTGCATTCACAATGCTTACTACACTGCTACATTGCTATGGCACGCTATAAAATTGTTCAGTTAAGGCTGACAACAGCAGGAAACCATCTGTACTGTTCTGGAGTTATCAGAATTCCACTGACACCCCTGCTCCCTGAGAAGTTGTAAGTTGTGTGTAAGCATTATCAACTGCAATAGTTAATGTAGACAGAATATGTATAAGTTGTTGGTGTGGTCACTAGTCTGAAGACTGGTTTGATACAGCTGTTCACGCTAGTCGTTCTACATCTTTGCATAATTACTGCAACCTACATTCAGTTTGAACCCACTTACTGTAGACAAGCATTGTATCTATGATTCTGCAGCTCTTCATTAGTTGTCTGATCTACACATGTAATTTTCCATCATTCTTCTGTAGCACCACACTTCAAAACCTTCCATTCTGTTCTTGTTTGAACTGTTCATTGCCCAAGTTTCATTTCTGTACAAGGCACACTACAGATGAATACCATCAAGAAAGACTTCCTAACACTTAAATTTATATTTAGTGTTAACACGTTTCTCATTTTCAGTAACATTCTTTTTTTCTATTGGCAGTCTGCATTTAATTTACTGTCTGCTTCAATCATTGTCAGTTATTTTGCTGCCCAAATAGTAAAACTCCACTATTACTTATAGTGTGTTATTTCCTAATTTCAGTCCCGTGGCACTGCCTGATTTAATTTGATTATGTTCTGTTACTCTTAATTTACTTTTGTTGGTGTTCAGCTTATAGCCTCTTTCTGACACACTGTCTACACCATTCATCTGGTCTTCGAAGTTCTTTGTGATCTCTGCCAGAATTACAGCCAGTTTGGCAAACTTCAGTGTTTTATTTCTTTCCCTGAATTTTAATTCCCTTTTAATTTGCTCTTTGGTTTCCCTTACTGCTTCCTCAATATAAATATTGAATAACATCAGGGATAAGGCCGGTATTACACTATCAAATTTCTTTGTCAAATATCTTTGTCCAATGTCTTTGTCAATGATATTTGATGGTTTAATAGGGGACTTTGTCAAATGTCGTCCAACATTTGATCAAATCTAGGGCCTCGCTGTAGATTTGATCAAAGAAGTCGCTTGTCTTCTGTTCACTGCAATGTGACATGTTACTGCATGGCGCGCTAGCATCGCTGCATTCTGTCTTCTGTAGTGTTTTTATAAATATTGCGGGTAAATACAATTGGTGTGTGCCGACAACTACAAAATTAATAGAGATGTATGAAGCTGATGAGGCGCTTTACAACGTGAGGCACGCAGAATACAAAAATAGATTATGAAGATCGGAGACCTAACCTAACCTAACCTAACCCAACCCAACCCAACCCAACCCTCTCCTGTAGCAAGGAATCGGAGAGTTACAGTGAGCCTGTCTTCTGCAGATGTAGCAGTTATTAAGTGAATATTGTGCTTTGTGATATGAGGATACACTTAATTGAGCATATACAGAAATGTATGCTCATCCATTCTTAAGTAATTTGATCAAATCTTTGACAAAGAAATTTGATAGTGTAATGCCGGCCTAAGCTATAAATCTGCACATGTTAATTAATGACTTCTGTGCTTCCATTTCTGTTTCAAAAATATCTGACATACTTAAATAATTCATAATGATTTATAAAGTTTTTGTGCTGTCAGTAGATGATTTAGTTAATTATAAATGAAGAATGCATATGCATGATGGTGGAAACCCAGCTGCTTCTAGAAGTTTTTGTGATAAATTTGACTTGTACATCTTTTAACATTTTGTGCATTTAAATACTTATTCTTACTTTGTATCTCAAGTTATAAGTAAAGTTGTAGATTTCTACATTATTGAATGATGGATTGATCTACAGGTCAGAGTAGGGCAAGATTTTCCTTTAGGACAGTTTTTAAAAAAGCATTGTAGTGTGCAGATAAATTCTCAGACTGTGAACTGCTTTACTTTCATTGCAGCTGTGGGAGCTGTCATCACACAGAACATTTTGACTATAGAAACACTTTCTAGGGGGAAGAAAGAAGTAAAGTAGTCATACAACCAACCAGTCAATTTAAAACCAAGTAAAATGATGTAATGGTAATATACTGTGCACTTAAATGTGATGTAAAAAATTGAAATCTCAGTCCCACTGTTCTGGTATAGAGCTACCTTGATTTTTACAACTCATTTCAAGTAAGAGCTGAAGAGATGTCCTCAAATAAATAAACTTGAGCTGTTTGTGTTCTGTTACAAGACAAACAATAATTGTAGCAGATAGTTTAAAGTATGCAGCAATACTATAGCATTTGTTGCAGTAGGTAGTATATCCTGTAATCTCCTTTCATAATAAGTTGAAAAGAATATGGGGCTATAGTTGTCACAGTCTGGACCCTCAGAGAGAATTGATGACAGGCTGAACATTTGAAATACTTGTACTTAATTGTTTATGTAGAGTGTGAAGTTCATTATGTGCAAGATTGAATCCTGATACTCCTAACTGCATATTGTCAGTGATCCCACAGTACGTTCATACTCTTCCTCCGTGATAGTATTCCACCAGCTGCCAATCCAATATTGAAAGTTCCCTCTAAGAGAAATGACTGTTGTTGTGCATGAATACTAGTAACTTGTCTGATAAATGTCACAGATTTTTATGTATAAGCAACTGATGAATTTTCAAGCACTCCTTTCAATCTCTGCTGAACATGATTTGTCTAAAAAAACATTATGAAGAGCAATGTTAAGCTAACACATGGATTCTGAGTTCTTGTAGAATTAATGATGAAGATTGTAAAAAATAATTGTTTTTATGACAGGAGCACTATCGAATTTTTGTTGTTGAACAGATGTATTTAGAAATTTCTAATTGTAATTACAGATCTGTATCACTTCTTCAAATTTTTATTTTTTAAAATTATTTTAGCTGTGTGGCCTACAGCATGGACCTGTTTTCCAAATAATAACTTGTCAACAGTTCTTAGATTGATTTCATCCAGAATTGCTTTTCTTTATAAAACTGCTGTTTGACATTACTGACAAAATACTGACACAAATAAATTTTAAAAAATGTATTGCTATTTTCTGTGTAATTTAAAAAAGGAGAAAGTGAGATTAGGGTTTACCATCCCGTCAACAGTGAGGTCATTAGAGATGGAGCGCAAGCTTTGGCTGTTTCAAAGATGGAGAAGGAAATTGGCCCTGACCTTTCAAAGGAACTGTGCCAGCATTTTTCTGGAGTTATTCTAGGTTTCTTAGGCATTGCAGAGATACTTGATATCATGTAGTAGATCATAAAAGCTTATTACTGAATCCAAGTGTTATGGTAGCGACCGCTTATCAGTTGAGGAGTTCAAATCTTCATCTCCATAACATAAAGCAGAGCGCCAGATTAAAAAGACATAACCACAAAAATGAAACCGAAGTTAGGATTGCGGAGTATTTATATGTTTGTCAGTGTTGTTGTTATTGTTGTTGTTGTTGTTGTTGTCGTCGTCGTCGTCGTCGTTGTCGTCGTCGTCGTCGTCGTCTGTGATCCAAAGAGTAATTTTATGAAACTATCCATGCTACCAACACTAACCTACATTACAGTATTTTGCTTCCATGTAAGGTTAAACGCAACACAAATACCTTCACAAGCGACTTCATAGTGTTTAAATTTGTATATGATGTTACATTTTAACTTTTTTCTCCTTTTCTGACAGCTTGACATTCTGAAGTTTATAATCTGTTTACCTCTGCCATTGTCAGCTACTTTGCTGATCAAATAGGAAATCTTGCCTACTACTTTTACGAGTAGTGTCTCATTTACTAATAGAATTTTGTCAGTATTACCTGCCTTGATTTGTCTTTTCTTTATTACCCATATTTTACTTTTATTTATGTTCATCTTATAACTTTTTTTTTCAAGCCACTATCCATTCTCTCCAAGTGCTGTTCCAAGTACTTTGGCATCTCTGACAGCATTGCAATTGGGAATCCTCAAAAGTTTTTATTTCTTCTTCCTGAGACTTAACTCAGTTTCCAAATTTTTCCTCAGTTTTTATTTACCACTTGTTTTATGTACAGACTGAATGATGTAGAGCAAATCGGTCTAATCCCATTGTCAATTACTACCTCCCTTTCATGTGCTCCAACTCTCATAACTTCAGTCTAATTACTGTACAAGGTTTAGATTAAGTTTGCACTTCCTGTATGTAATGCCTGCTACTTCATCGACATGTCTTTGATAGGTAATTCATGTTAGTGTTTGACAACCATGATTTAGTAAACTGATGATTTGGTAATACACTTGTCAGCATCTGTCATTTTTTTTATATTGGGCTTATTAAATTCTTGAAGTCTTGAGGGTACGTTGACTGTCTCATATATTTGTTTTTGTTTGGTTGTGGTTGGCTATCCCAAGAATCTTAATAATTATAAGGGAATGTTGTCCAGGTGACTTCAACTTAATACCAAACGACCTGTGTCAAATTCTTCTCAGAATATCACATTACCCCGTCTCATCTTCATCCACTTTCACACTTCTTTCCATAATATTTGTTTAAGTTTATTTCTATTGTAAAGTACTTCTATATATTTCTTCCACCTTTCAGCCTTCCTGTGTTTGCTTAGCCATCTGAGCTCTTCGCTTTTCTCCATTTCCAAGGAAGACCGGGGCTAAGATGTGAATACTAACAATCCATTAGTTTAATAAATTGTGATTGCAAAATATTAACACAAAATATTTACAGTAGAATGGAAAGACTAGTACATGCCCTTACCTTAGGGATGACTAGTTTGGGTTCTGGAGAAATGTAGAAAAACACAAGGCAATACTGACCTTACAACTTACAGTGTTTTAGATGAAGAAAGGCAAACCTAAATTTATAGCATCTGTATTTTAGAGAAATCTTTTTACAATTTTACTAGAATAGACTTTTTAAAATTCTGGAGCAAGCGGGAATTAAGCACAGGAAGTGAAAGGTTATACAGTATATACAGAAACCAGACTGCAGTTAGTAGTGTAGACGGACATGAAAGGGAGGCAGTGGTTGAGAAGGGAGTGAGACAGGGCTTCAGCCTATTCCTGGTGTTATTTAATCTGTACATTGACAGGTAGTGAAAGAACCCAGGAAAAATTAGGAAAGGAAATTAAAGATAGGGAGAAGAAATAAAAACTTTGAGCTTTGCCAGTGACATTGTAATTGTGGCAGAGAAGGCAAAGGACAAAGGAGATCAGTTGATCAAAATGGATACTGTATTGAAAGAGGTGATAAGATGTAAAGTAAAACAAGATGTAAAGTAAAACTAAATTAATGGTATTGAGTAAAAATAAATCAGGCACTACTGAGGGAATTAAATAGGGAAATGAGATACAAAAAATAATAGGTGAGTTTTTCTGTTTGGGCAGCAAAAAACTGGCAATGACTGAAGCGGACAGGAAATAAAATAGAGACTGTCAATTGTGAGAAAAATGTTTCTGAAAAAGAAATTTTTTAACATTGATTATAAATATAAGTGTTTTCTGAAGGTTTTGGTCTGGAATTATGCTTTGTAAGGGAGTGAAATGTGGGTGATAAAGAGTTCAGACTAGCAGAAATGTGGTACTGCAGAAGAATGCAGAATATTCGATGCTTTGAACAGATAACAAATGAAGACTCAAATCAGGGGAAAAATTTATGGCGCAAATTGACTAGAAGGAGGAATCATTTGATACACCTCCTGAGACATTGAAGAATTATCACTCTGGTAACGGAGGGATGTGTGTGGGGAAGAGGGGAGGGTGGGGGTACTTGTCTACAGTAAGTTTATATGAATGTAGGTTGCAGATGTTATGCAGACATTTGGATAGGATACCCTAGCATGAAGAGCTGCAGAAATTGTTTCTTTACTAAAGACTACAACAACAACTAGTGCAACTACTTTTCAAGCAAGACCGTAAACAGAACTAATCTTGACACTGCTACAGATGATTAGATCACTCTAATATCTAAAAAAAAGTGCAGTATTATCAAGTTCTAACCTAATTTTTTACTCGCTTCCCTGTAATAAGGTATTAAGTTCTAAGTTTGATTTTTTTAGTCTCTCTCTCTCTCTCTCTCTCTCTCTCTCTCTCTCTCTCTCTCTCTCTGTGTGTGTGTGTGTGTGTGTGTGTGGGGGGGGGGGGGGGGGCTGTTAGCGTAGTTCTTCATCTAGTGGAGGTAATCCTTGCCCTTAACTTAAGTAGCTGATTTTAAATGTGAGAACAACATTACAGTCATGTCCATATATTATGTACAGGGGCTGTCCTTCTGCCTAATCCTTTGGGAAAGACAAGTATTGTTAGAATAAACATGAAGAATCATTTCAATGGTCTGAATTCACGCATTACTCAAGAGAAAATTACCTGTGTCTAAAATAGGGTTGTGGTCGGGTGACTAGTGGCATCCCTCGTGCTCCGGGTGTGTTCCAGACCCCTCTGTTGTGTTCGGAAAATTTGTAGGAGGGTATAGTTCTCTTGAATGCTGAGAACTCCAGTAATGAGCTGTATATGAATGTAATGTTAGCACTTAATGCCTTGTTCATTGCTGACAAAATGATTTGAGAGACAGCACTAGCTTTCAGTGGTGCAAAGAATGGGATGGAAATTGGACACATACTTGGAAACCACAGAAAATCATGATCTGGGTACTCAGACATGTATTTGGACAACCATGCTCCTGAGTGCCAGTCCAGTAACTGTAAGTAAATTCCAGGAAAGCCCCGTATTGTTTGCATGTGGACAATGGCACTCTTAATAATTCCTCTGTTCCTTCATGTGTGAACATTCCCCTTAAATGGGTATTACCTCTTGGTGCTTGTGCTCACTGTTTGTATGGACAGTGCTTTCTTCTAGTAGGTTCTACACAAGACTGTTCATTATATTCATCTTAACTTGGATGCAAATTGCATCATGACTATCATTAATTAATGAAGGCTATATCTGCACACTCTCTCTCTCTCTCACTCACTCACTCTATCTATCTATCTATCACACACACACACACACACACACACACACACACACAGAGAGAGAGAGAGAGAGAGAGAGAGAGAGAGAGAGAGAGCATGAGCATTCGTGTTAGAAAGATGTTGAAGTATACACTAGCTATTAATACTGCAACATCAGGGAAAGATAGAAAGTTATGAAATTTTACATAATGTGTGTATACAGTAGAGTAGGAAGAATATGTGACATAAGTTGTAGGTGATTTATGAGTGTATAAGAAGCGAACTTTAGTACACAGAGCTACGGCCTCTGGCTCCAACAATGGCTGTAACCCTGCTGAGTATGGAGTCAAACTGAACTTTGATGCCAGATGTGGTACGTCATTCTATGCTGCTTTAGCTCTGTACCAGAGTTTATGAATCATAGTAGCAGGTGTGTGGTGGCATGCCAGTCTCTTGGCTACCCATACCCAGAAGTTGGTGAGAGATCTGAAGAACTTGTTGGCCAGCACAGCATTCGAACACCCACTGTACTGAGCAGGTCAGTACAGCATAGATACCACATGGCCTTGCATTACATTATTGAAAGCTCTCAGAGACCTTGAAGACTGGAGACAGCTACTGGCCTCAAAACATGTAAGAAATGTAATGTACTTGCTGTCCAACTGCTAAGCAAACTAGAGGTGATTGTGTTTTGTATCCAGTAGCACACACCAGATGCTGGGCACATATGATGATGAATACTGCAGTCTGGCAATGTTTGTTTTCCTTGGAACCTCCACACACTGATAAATCCATAATGATGGGGTTCACAGAACCAGGACTCATACAAAAAGATAACATGGTGCCACAACTGTGTCAAGCCATGGATGCCATCTATAACTGTTACCCCCTCCCCTTCCCTGAATATACGCACACATCTCTCAATTATAAAATTGTTTGATGCCACATTCTTGTAGTCTTTTTAGAGTGTACCAATGAGTTTTTCCTCCCCAATTCAGTTCAGCATCTCTGTATTAGATACCTCATCAACCTATCTAATTCTGTAGCTTCTGGTCTCTTTTTCTCTGTATTGTTTATCATCTACATTTCAAGTTCCACATGAGGCCACACTCCAGACACTTTCATAAAAGACTTCATAACTCTTGGATTTTTATTAGATGTTAACACATTTCCCTTTTTCAGAAAAGTGTTTCACACTATTTCCAGTTGGCATTTTTATGTCCCATTTACTTCTGTTGTCATCAGTTATTTTGCTGCTCAAACAGCAGAACTAATCTGTTACTCTCAGCATCTCATTTATTAATCTAATCCCCTCAGTGTCACATGACTGAATTCAACTGTGCATAATAACCCTCTTTTACTTTTATTTTTGTTCATCTTATAACCTCTTTTCAAATCACTATCCATTCCAGATGAAACTATATTGTTCTAGAGACCTTTTCAAGTCTCAAACATCTATGATGTTTACATGCAGACTGAAGTGATGAATGAAAATTTGTACCAAAGCTGGGATTTGAACCCAAGTCTCCTGCTCATTAGTGAGATGCCATAACCAGTACACACATCTGCCTAGTGAACAGGAGACCCAAGTCTGAACTTCAGCTTTAGTACAAATTTTCATTTGTGTCTTAGTCCGCATATATACATCATAGATGTCTGAGACTTGAAATGGTCTCTGGAACCATTTGATTAAAACACCTATGCCTGGGTTTCTGGCAGGATCCCCTGTTTTGTTTGATTCTGGGGTGCTATTTCAATATAGTTGAGACCCACTGCAATGCTGTTTGAGTTTAGGGGGAATACCAAGTGGGCTGAGGCATGAATGGGAATTTGGATGTGTGAGGGAGGAATACCAGGGTAGTCCACGCAGTTGTACAAAGCCGCTGTGCCAGGCTGGTGTAACGGTCAGCACACTGCCTAGTGAGCAGGAGACCCGTGTTCAAATCCTGCCCTTGGTACAAAGTTTCATTTGTCACTTCAGTCTGCATATACACACTAAGCATTCCATTCAACTGGCCTTCCAAACTCTTGTTGTCTTTGACAGAATTACCAAGTCCTTATACTTTTTCTCCATGAACTTTAATTCCCTTTTGACATTTCTTCTTAATTTCTTTTACTGCTTACTGTGTGTAGAGATTGAATAATATGAGGATAGACGCTGATCCTGACTCACTCCTTACTCAACTACTGCTTGCCTTTCATGCCCTTCAGTGGTAAGACTTGCACTTCAGTTTCTATTCAACTTGTAGACAACCTTTTCCCCCCTGTGTTTTATCCCTGGTAACTTCACAATTCCAAGGAGTCAGCAATACGGACTTCGCATCCGTCTGCGTAGCCGATTGGTGAGCACGTCTGATTTTCACAGGTTGCACCTTCAGTTAGGTGTTCGATTCTCGGTACTGTTAGGAATTTCTCTTTGTTGGGAGTACTGGGATGAAGCTACGGTCAGTCAACAGTAGCGCGTGGTCCCCTGAGACCGATCGGCGCGTTAAAATTCTTTTGCGACTCTGTTCACTTCACTCGCATGTCTGCCCTACCTTGGGGTGCAAGGGCCTAGGACTGACTGCTTATAACAAAAACGCCAAAGCGTCCAAGTGCGCAAAGCCTGCCGAGCGACGAATGAAGAGTCCATCAGTTTAGGGAGGAAGAGTCGCGACCGCAGTGCTGTTGCCAGCTTTCAACCATGCAGTGATGAAGACTGCCACAACGCTGTCTGAAACGTGTGACCAAAATTCGGAAGCCGATCTTTGTCTTGACTGGCGAATTTACGAAAGTGTTGTCAATGATTCTATCACAGGTAAATGTTTGTGACAAGCAGGAATATAAAATATGTTTCACTCGCAGCAGTTTAAGCTGTCCTCTTAGATTTCTGCTGCTTCTTGGATTGGTCTGTTGGCAAGCGGGGTGCACTCAGCCCTTTTGTGATAAGTCTTCGATGTACCATTGCCATAATATGCCATACTGTCTTTAACAGGCAAGTTGTAATATAGAAACAACAAAATACGACGAACTCCAATACGTTGCCTCCAGAGTAGCTCGTGAGGGACGTCTCCCGCCTCGTGACATTATCCGAATACCGGTTGTAGCTTCCTGATTTTAGTCACTCGTCTCTCTGAAAGCCGTGGCTGCCTAAAACTAGGACTGGGCAAACCATACTCGCGTTCGAAGGGGCTCGAGATCTACCGATAAACCTACATTGATCGGTACAGTATCCAGTTTGCTCGAACTGTCACGTGACAGTGCAGGGTATACTACAGGAACTACGAACTAGGCACAACAACTAACTATATCTCTGCTTAAAATTTGACGTTTTCGTGAAAGGCAAAGCAGGTTGCGTTAAAATGTGCCATAGTACAAATTCCTGTTGTGTTTGAACAGATTTGTAATAGGAGTTCCCATACAGAGCAGGTATTCATATATAAATATTTATACTGATTTTTAAGTAAAGCTATAACTGTTACAGGGAAATGTTGTCCCTCATAAAATATTTCTTGACCTCTGAATCGAGCACAATATTTTATTTGGTTGTTATAGACTGTAATGATTTATCATGTTACAAATGAGTATTTCGATTTCTGTTTATGTATTAAAACCCATGCATATTTCAAAAATGCGTGTGTATGTATGTATGTATGTATATATGTATGTTTGTTCCGCATCTCCTCCTGAACCACTGGACCGATTTCAACCGAACGTGGTAGACATATCATTTGCTGTCTGGGAAGAATCATTGTTGGGTAAAAGGGGTGGGGATGAAAAAGAAGTATAGCCCACTATGAGCGAATACGCAAACTTTATTCATTCAATATTTGAGAATGAGAGCAGGTAGTGACATGCAACAAACTTTACTTATCATTTCAGACCTTTGCGAAATTTTTTCTCTCTGAAACCGTAAAATTATGAAATGAAAAAGTTTATCGCCTATTACATTTTTGCTTTTAATGAGTAAAACCAGCGCGTCAGGCGTTATGTTTTAATTTATTACTTATTTACTACTATCTCTACTTGTAACACATTTTGCAGACAGTATACACATATAACATTGAGTGAATGTACTTGCATAATTGCACGACACAGTTCAGAACGAGGCCTCCGAGAAAGACAGGCCACGGCGGGTACGTCACGTAGGTAGTCCTGGCTCGCTCGCTCGCTCGCTCAAATGAGCAGACAAACTACGTTTCTACACCTGTTAACTCGTAACTAGGCGTGTCCGTGCAAACGAAAACTGAATCTTCTACTGGAATCCGCTATTATGGAATCTTATTGTTATTAGTCCTATAATGATTGGAAGTCCATGGGCCTACTTATAATTCGTTACGGCTGTACTGGCGTACAATAAGATAAAATCATGCTAAAATGATTATCATTTGCGTAAGGCACCACTTCCAGCATTTAATGAGTACTGTTAAGCAGAAGATACTGAATGCCATAAACTAGCCGTTATACCATTTATATCGAGTATTGATCTTAAATTAAATTTTGCTGTGGTACTGTTAATCAGTAAGACTTCATGATAGCAGATTACAGTGGAAGATGCAATTATCGTTAGGACTTACACGCCCAGCTGCGAGTTAACTGGTTTAGAAACGCATTTTGTCTGCTGAGCTGAGCGAGCGAGCGAGTGAGTTCAGGACTACCTTGGTGACGTACGCGCCGCGGCCTGACTTTCTCGTGGGCCTCGGTTCAGAAGATATGACGTCATGAACACTGAGATGCGTGAAAAGTGCCGCATCATGCATGACGTTTAAATTTTTTACTTCTTTGCTACTTACTCTGTTCGCAAACAATTTCGGAGACAGTATCCACGCATGCCGCAGAATGAGCCTACAAAATTATATCATTTTACGACATATAGTTCAGGAGATATGACGTTATAAACATTGGACTTTGTGAAAACGAAACAGGGGGCGAAATTCGCTAAAGATATTGGTGAAATACGTATGATATATGTTAAATGTATATAGCGTGCGTATGTGGCCAGAGCTGCGGATAAAAGAGCGCCTCCTAAAGCCTAGGATCGACGTCAACCGAACTTACCACTCCGGAAACAAATACTATGCGGGTAAGAGCCAGCAACCTCCTATAGGGGTGGGGGTATGACATGGAGAGCGAATGGGGGAGGATGAGATGGACAAATGGCTCTGAGCACTATGGGTACTTAACATCTGAGGTCATCAGTCCCCTAGAACTTAGAACTACTTAAACCTAACTAACTTAGGGACATCACACACATCCATGCCCGAGGCAGGATTCGAACCTGCGACCGTAGCAGTCGCGCGGTTCTGGACTGACGCGCCTAGAACCGCTTGGCCACCGCGGCCGGCTGTGATGGACAGACAGAGAGTGGGAAGAAGGAGATGGACAGAGAGAGTGGGGAGGAGAAGATAGGAGGGATAGGAGTATAATTGAAATAGCGTAATATGTCCCGGGCAACACCGCGTTCTCTGCTAATAAGGGGTAAAAAAGTTACAATCAGGGTAACATTTTACGTCAGGGTTTAGTTGTACAACTTACTTCTTTTGTTGACAATGGCAAGTGTTCCACCCGCTTGAATTATTTTGCACCAAAAGTAAGAGTTTTATTACTTCTGTGATTTCTAACTAGTATTTCAATTCTCGTTCTACCTTCCTATAAGCTCTTAGGCTTGTGATTATTCGTTGATTGCATTGGCTATGAAGAGGACTGCTGACGCCAGTGATTTAAGTAGAACAATGCAAGGTCGCTACGGATATCTTCGTATTTCAAAATAGACTTGCAAAATGGATTTACGCTGTTTTTACTTCTTACTAACACCTGATTTTCTTTTGTCATGATTTAAATATACTCATAGCATTAGAAGTAGGAAAAATACTACGTTTTTTAAGAATAGTGTAAAATTAGATTAACTTTGTACATGTATAAAAACTTAATTTTTACTGTAATAGGGCGTAATTAGTATGCATTTCACTTTCTCAATCACTTTTCAAAAAATGTAAAAAAGTGGTACAAAGTTACCAGCTTTTAATGAGATTGAAAAAAGTTGGTAACATTGAGGCGAAACAGGAAAGAATATTAATCAAAAATTAAATCCTAATAACGAAGTAAATCGTATTAACTGGCTGTAATCGGCCTCACGACGATAAGTTACAGCGCCAAGATATGTCGTGAAGATACTACAGGCAGACTCCCCGATCGAGGGACGAGCGAAAGCTCGAGAATTTGACTGAAACGTGAGTGCAATCTTTTCATTATTTATTAGTTGCTGCCGTTGTCGTCGTACCTCAGAAGCTATAGCACACTGTATTCCACAGTGGCTTTTATTGTTAAAATCCAAAGTACAATAATTAACACAGATATACCGCATGTACCAAAAGAAATCGCTCGATCGCGGAGCGGACGAAAGTTCTGGCTGAATCCGAAATTTCTTGAGCTGTGACGTAAACTTCTCGAGCCATTCGAGTCGTGTTCAAGCACAGCACTACTTAGAACTGTGGCAACATGTGAGGCGTTGCCATAGAGACGTAAACAAAAGCATGTTGCGTGATTGCTAGTGGTAGACGCGCTAACATCCGCGCCAAGCCTGCTCCAACTGTCGCCCATCTTCTCTGGTCGGACGGACTATAGTCAACAGTATGTCAGTGCCGTATGAGCAACACCGTTTGTCGTTTAGTGGCAGCCGCGAAGGGCGGCCGTTTTAGCAGAGGGAAACGACACTGTGCGACGCAGCCGGCGTGCGCCCGCTGTTATCGCGGGTAGAGCCGTTGTGTTATCGCGGGCCGGGCGGTGTTCTGGTCGCGCTATCTCGCAAACAAGGCGGCCACGTCTGCGCTGCCACACCTCGAGCGCACCGCAAACATGCGCCAACTGCCCCGCATATGGCGTCTCTCTCTCTCTCTCTCTCTCTCTCTCTCTCTCTCTCACTCACACACACACACACACACACACACACACACACACACACAGTTAAATGTTGAAACTGTGTTCATCCTTTCTACTTTGGTGTACAAAGTGGGTGGCGATGAAGAGGGAGGCGGGGGGGAAGCGGACTGATGAATCACTCAGGTTCTTATCTTGCCATATGTTAATTTCGCACGCTGCAGTGACGGGAAACGTCTAGAATATCCTCATAAGCCTAGAGAAAAGCACCGACTCCCACGCTGTTTCCTGTGTTACACATGCTCTACAAACGAGTCCAAGTTCTGTGTCGAAGAAGCAGTAACAGAAATGAAAGAGTCAGGAAATAAGAATGAAAGTATGACGACAAGAAGAAAAGCTTTTCTTCTCGTCCATCTCGTCACGAAGAGATGATTGTACCTAAACTATATTCGGGGCACTATACTCTTCAGACCACTGTGAGGGTAGAGGGTACTTCCCATTGTAGCAGCTTTTCCCCATTCTATTCACATATGGGGCGTGCGAAGAATGATTGAATAAATGCCTCTGTGCTTGCTGTAATTTGTTTAATCTGGTATTCGTGATCCCTATGGGAGTGATATGTAGAGGGTTGTAACACATTCCTAGATTCATCACTTAAAGTTGGATTGCACGATATAGTTTGCGTCAATTGTCAAGCGTCTGGTAGTTCAGTTCTTTCAACATCGTCGAACGAACTTGTGACCATTCACGCAGCCCTTGTTTGTATCCTTTCAATGTCCACTGTCAGTCCTATTTGGCACGGATCCCGCACACTTCACCAATATTCTAGGTTGGGTCGCACGCGTGTTTAGTATGCACTCTTCTTTGCGGACTGGTTGCACTTCCTCAGTATTCTACCGATAAATCGCAATCTGCCATCTTCTTTACCTACGACTGAGCCTACGCGATCGTTCCATTCGGTATCGCAAAAAAGTGTAACACCCAGGTATTTGTATGAACTGTCCGAGTCCAACTGTGAGTCGTTGATATTGTAGTCATAGGATAATAAATGGTTCAAATGGTTCTGAGCACTATGGGACTTAACATCTGAGGTCATAAGTCCCCTAGAACTTAGAACTACTTAAACCTAACTAACCTAAGGACATCACACACATCCATGCCCGAGGCAGGATTCGAACCTGCGACCGTAGCGGTCGCGCAGTTCCAGACTGAAGCGCCTAGAACCGCTCGGCTACATCGGCCGGCATAAGATAATACGTTTTTTCGTTTTTCGAAATGCACAATTTACTCTTTGAACATTTAAAGCAAGTTGCCAGTGGTTGCACCTCTTTGAAATCTTATAAAGGTCTGACTGAGCATTTTTTGCAGCTTCTTTCAGACAGTATTTCCGTCGTCATCTGTTAAGTGACGACCCCGCAACACATTGCTCTCACTGTAACGAACCACTGGCGGTGCACCACTTTCTTCTAACCCTTCGTGTCGCGCTATGCTACAGCTTTTGCCGCATCCCGCATCTCTGTCGCCAAACGCCTCGATCCCGCCATTTTTCCTCATCTTCTATTCCACTTCTCTCCGTCGCCTCTTGGCTACCCCTTAGCCGTTCTTTTCGTGGGCCCTTCTTCATATTCTTCTTCCAGTAGGTTGCCATGAAAGTGTTCTCTTTGGCCACGTGTTTTCTTCCATTCTTTTGACTTGCCCTAACCATCCTAGCTGTCTTTCTTCTGTTCTATCCGTAATACTACAACTGCTCTTTATCTCGTATCCTGATTTCTTTCGAAGTCAAATCGGGAAATTCTACATTTTACTCTCAAGTGGTCCATTTTTAAAGCTCTAAATGTCTTTTTATTTCTTTCTGAGTTCTCACTTCCATAACTCGTTAGTACTTCCACGATCGATTTGTGTAACCCAATGTCAGTTATTTTGATCCTTATACTTTAATTTTCTTCTGTCATCTGAGCTGTCGGAGGCTTTAGCCGGTATAGCAAAGGCTGTAAAACACGTTCTACTCTTTACTCGCCGGAGCAGCATGGTCAACGAAATTTAATTTTCGACCATGGTCACCGGTTGCCCTAGAAACTCTTACGGAACGGCCTCTTAAGAAAGAGGGATCGTTGTAACTGTTCATTTTACATTTCAGTTTGGTTTGTTAATTTTTAACGAGCGTCCCATGTTCACTGTCAGTATTCATTATAGTTTTACCCACCTACTAATGCCGTTTAGGCTCCTATGTCTCGACTAACTCCCAGAATCGCGGAGTGCCTTCGCTAGAAAACGGCACAGTTTAAGTCATCATCGGGGCGCTTTTGATCCCCTTTGTGTAAGTGAGGGCAGAATGAGATTAACAGTCTACTAGCACGTAATATCAATTGACACTAAACCAGACAATGACGAAATTACCGAGGAGTAGCAGAAACTGGATTAGCGACAACCTAACATCAAAATAATTGGGGGACCACGAAGATGACGAAATTAAGGGAATCGGCTGTCTTGGAACCAAAACAACGCTTGGCGGATGAAGCACAGAGTACATAAGAAGCAGACTAAGAAGGCATCTGCTGTCTGAAGGTTACTGGTATCAAATAAACGCCTTAATTTGAGAAAAAATTGCGAGCACTTCTGAAGCGTGAATCACTGATTTTGGAAAGCGGAAGAGCCAAAGTCATGTTGTATCATCTACTATGGGAAATCCTGATTATTATTATCAGTTTCGACAGTTACTAACAACTGAATGTCCAGTAACTCAATATAATGAAACACGCATTCAAGCTCTGCAGAATTGTAAACTGCTCGAACAGTGTCATTGTTCCACTCCTGAACTGCGAGTGACGTCTGACAGTAATGTTATTGGAAAGTTTCGCATCTTTACCAGAAATGGAGCGCGATATTATGAGGACTTGGTTTCATCCCTAGATATTCTACCAGCATAATTAAAAACGTTAGCGTCATTCCTTGCGATCTTTATAGTGACATCCCAGTGGCAGTTACAGTGCCACTGGTCTCGCTGCTTACGGTGTTCCTTTATTGTAGGGAAGTCCTCCGCCGCGTAGGTGGCATAATCTCTAAAACAGCAGGCCGAATGTGTTGTCCCAAGTCGTGCACGTTATTCGTATAGTCGCATAGGATTCTAGCTTATTCAACACGCAGCTAAAAAAGAAAAAAAAAAAAAAATGAGGAACGTGGCGCATTGGATCACTGGAACCCTCTGCTATTCCTCCTTTTGCAACACTTTGTCTAGGTTCGATGTTCCATCTTGGTGAAATACAACAGTGTCCCCAAAGGCATCTTGAACTAACAGAACTTGTAAAAGGTACTCAAACATATCATGACAAGCAGAATCATCGATGCAGAAGTCCACCATAATATACAAGATGATGTGCTTTGTGCATAATAAACACAAAGCACAAAATTGAACCACAGACTTCGGTCGAAACAAGTTTGACTTCCAGAAGGACAATACACGAATTCTTCCAGTAACTGCCTAATCAAACTGTTGTGAGAGATTCTCCCTCAAAACCTCAAAACATTTTGGTAATACCTAAGGAGGGTCAATGGCACTAAAGTGTGTGTCCATTCAGGTGCTGATAACAAAGGAATGAAAATGACCAATAGCAAAACACAATTCAGAATGATGTTATTATGCCTAGAACCGTACTAGTATCTATAAGAAGAATCTTCACGAAGTGTAATTCATGCACGAAAGATGTCGGTTAGAACACCATCGTCGCAGCAATTCTCGAGTATTATTCTCTAGTCTGGGACCCTTACCAAGTTTGATTGAAGAAAAAAATGGAAGAAATTCAAAGACAAACTGCGCTATTCTTCAGGGTTCTATTTGGTCTGCATGCATCGTGGAAATGCCCAACAATGTTCAGTGAACGACGGAGCTCATCCGAGGGTCCACGTTCCAGAATGAATCAAGAAACATACAGCTTCGTCTAACACGTGTAAGGCTTTAAATTTCAGAGAAAATCGGGCCAATATGGATGGGATACGTTCGGCGCACAGCATTGAATGGAAGTGAATCGTGAACCGTGGGAAATCCGGAAAAGATAGAGAATCGAAGCGATTGAGATGTGCTACCACACAAGGCTGTTGAAATTGTATTGATAAGATAAGAAACGAGGAGGTTCTCTGCAGATTCGGAGAGCAAAGAGAGGGAACTGTAGAGGGCAAAAGTTGAAGAGGAAGACAGGGACTGGAATATATCGAACAAATAATATTAAGCATGTTGAGCGTAAAAGGTATTCGGAGATGAAGAGGTTGGCACAGGAGAGGAAGTCACGAGTCATATCAAACCACAAAAGAAACAACCACCAAAAAGACAAAAAAAGGTCAGGGTACCGACAGCCATACTTCCCACGTACCATCCGTGAATGGAATACGAAACGGGGAAGGGGTGAGTTTCTTGTGTACAGGGTGGTTTCATAACATTTTTCCACACACGTAGCAACGTTTCGGCGCTCCCCTCTTCTCCTTTAGATATGATTTGCCTTTCCTTTGGCTATTACTCATTTTATGCACGTCTTAATAATCCCCCTCCATAGATGAATGCTGCGAGCCACACGAGAGTTATTGTTTACTTATATACAAATATTGCATCAAAATTGTGTTATTATATAAGGTGATTTTTTCCACTGTGTACAAACTCCAGGAATTGATCGATGAGAAGATACGGAGAAAAGGTCTAATGAACTTACATCCGGAAATGCATGGTTTCCATGCTGTAGACCATTTATTCAGTCACACTTTGTTACAGAGAGTGCAGTTTAATACGCGCTGTACCATGCAGCCACATTACAGTATGCATGGTTTCCTCCTAGAGGGCGGTGCTGTTCCTCATAGTTATGCTATACAGCTCCCTCCTGCCATAGTAATTGGTAATGTTGTGTCCGATTCACTTCTCTTGCTGACTCACCTTGTGGATGTTATACAGCGTTGTACACAATGGTTTCGTATTCGAATCGAGAGCTTGCAGTCACGGTGTTTACTTACAGAAAGACAAATGGCAACGGGCGCGGACAGCAAGGTTGTATCAGGACACCAATCCCCGTCTACATCCAAAGCATTCAGTGTATGCAACAGTGTTTCGTTGTTTATCTGAGACAAGGTAGTTTCAGGAAGCAGAAATCGTGAAAGACGTCCCCGAAATATTCGGACACCAGACATGGAGGAATATGTGATTAACACTGTGTCAACGCCAGGCAGCTGGCCCACCAGAATGGGGTAAGCTAGATGACCGTGTGGAACATTATCCATGAACTGTTACTACCCTTATCACTTACAGTGTGTACAGGGCTTACTAGCGACAGACTTTCCACATCGGGAGAAATTCTGTCAATTGTTTCTTCACCAGACAATCAGGATTCCGGGATTTGTGTCATCCATCCTACTCATAGTTGAGGCCACCTTTACACGGAGGGGACTTTGTAACAGTCATCTGTGGGATGGTATGCAGAACCCCCATGGTGTGGTGGCAGCGAATCATCAGCATCGGTGCAGCCGGAATTTGTGGGCTGGGATAATTGGCGACCGTACTTTGGGACCAGTCTTTCTTCCACGTCGCCTAACAGGCCGGAACTATCGGCGTTTCTTGCGGGTGACTTTGCCTCCCTTGCTGGAAGAAGTGCCATTGATAATTCGAAGGGTTATGTAGCTGCTACATGATGTGGCTCTAGCCCACTTCGCCGTTAATGTCCGGACGCATCTCAATCGTGTCTTCCCTGCTCGATGGATTGGACAAGGGGGTCCAGTTGCAGTACCTGCTCGTTCAGCGATCTCAACCCGTGCGATTTCTGTTTAGGGACCATCTCAGAAGTATCGTGTGTCCAGAGTCCAGTTCAGATGTGGAGACACTAGAGCAGCGTATTCATGCTGCCTTTGAGTCTGTTCGGATGCACCCTGTCCGATGTGAACGAGTGAGATAGAACATGTTACAGAGCGTACACGCAAGCGTTGAGACACACAGAAACCATCCAATTCTCTCTCTCTCTTTTCACTGTCACTTTCTCTCTCCCGCCATCACTGTATCTTCTCTCTTTGTCTCCCACTGGCACTGTCTCCTCGTTCTTTCAGCACAAAGAAGGGTGAAAATGTTCGCATGCCAAAATTTTTTTTGTGAGGAATGAGGTTTGAGGTAGCTGGTCCAACACTTTTCTGTCAGAGTCTTTCCAAGAGGAATGTATTCACATTTTCTGTGCTTCAACGGAATCAATTTTTCGCTGGTTTCCTTCATTTCCCTGTTATAGCAGGGTGTGCTGCTTGTATACAATGAGTTCTGTAGATCAGCAAAATTTTGACAGTTTATTTATATGCTTCGAAGCATTTAGATTCTTTGACACATTAAATAACAAATAAGTGAGCGTAATATAAGGTTAATACAGAATCGTTTGCTTTACATTTTTATGGGTACTTCGTCAAGACCGCAATTCGTGGACAACGCCCAGCTAATGATTTGTATCTTAAAAGAGTAGAAATGTTATTAGAAGTTTTACTAAATTTGCAATGTTTCCTGGTGTACAAAATTTTTGGCAGTCATGTTACGTTCATTTCAGGCATGTTAACATCCTTTTCTAGCCCATTTTTTTTGTCACTGCAGTGCCACTTTGGGTACATCTATATAGGCGTGCAGCGCCCGTTATACAGAGACAGCGCGTCATAAAAGGTTTACTCGTAAAGAATGTTGACTATAAGCATAGTTTGGTAACCTCAGAATTCTTGCGATGACCTCAGAACGCTTGCCATGTGTTCGTCACGTTAGCTAAAACTACTTTTCGCCTCAGACCGAATATTATGTGTAGAAGTACGGTAACTTCGAACCTCTAGATAAAATTTCGACTATTTGGCATGAACTAAAATTATAGAAATGGCCGTCCCATCAATTCGTACTCTTCGTACCCAAAAATGACGGATTTTCTCAGGAACTTCCCATGAATAAATGGCGCTTTTAGAAGCCACCCAAGGTCAATCCTACACCACTAAAGCAGAAGAACCAACCGATTTGCTCAGTTTGCCTTCAGTGGAGGAAGTATGTATTTAAATTTTGCCACAGTATGCCCGTTCTTCAGATAGGTATACAAATGGTCGCTAGGCCAAGGGCTATAAAAAAACCCCTTATTATCTGTGTGATCAATAAAACCCGAGATATGACACCCTGAAAAATCGGATTTTCGCGCACGGCTTTTCGGAACATATTGTTAACTTGCACTGTCGTGCACGGACCGATATATGATAACAAAAGTAAAAGCATTTCAGTAAACATGGATACTCAGATAAGCCATTTGTGAAATAACTGTGCATCTTTGGTTACGAACCGCCACTAATTTGAGTATGAAATGTTCTCTTACTTACTACAAATGTAAACTTTTCGATTAAGTTCCCATCTAATTGTGCTCAAATTTGATATCCGGTCCATGAGTCTCCATCAGCAACGCTTCTCATTGAATGTGCGGTTAGAGGAAGTATGTTTACCAATCACTGAGACACAGATTCTTCCAAGAACACTTCATGAGCGACGGTACTTTCGGTTTCTGAGGTGGGACCATCCAGGATCGCTTGAGGATGTTCCCTTTACGCAACGGTCGGTAAGTGATATAGGATGATGGGGCACTGACACATACTGCTTCTGATGTAAGATGACATGTAATGCACCAGGAGGGCTAAGATGAAGGGGTCCTGACTGCAAGGTCACCTGACCTCAATCCTCTGGATTTTTTCTGCCTGGTTTCATCTAAAAGGTGAACTGTACAGCACTCGTGTTCATTGGGTAAAGAACTGGAATAGCCGTGTGCACTACATTATAACGTACCGAAGTAGTATTTCTTGTTAAGGTGGCCATGGGTGAAATTTGAGCCCAAGTTGCATTTGGATTTGACCAAAATCTATTTCAGGTACCGCGTGTTACAAAATGAATATCGTGGTTTTAAGACTTTGTAGCATTTATTACATTCAGCGTACAATCATAAATAATGCAAGAAACGAAAGAGCAAGTCAAACAGCTATTCTTATAAGTGTTCAGTGACAGCATCATTCGCCACGCGGCACACATTGAGTCGATAAGCGACTTCTTCCCAGTCTTTGATCAGTGTGTCTGGAGCAAAGGTTGCAACAACTGCTTCAGTCCTGTTTCTTATGTCGGGTAGATCATCTGGTAGCGGAGACTCACATACGTGATCCTTTATGAACCTCCAATGGCGTCAAATGACGTGAACGTGGAGGCCATGTGAAACAAGCTCTGTCTTTCGGTCCCTTGCGACCAATCCATCGATAGGGTACAACGTCGTTAAACCAATTGCGTATTGAGTAATGCCAGTGAGGCGGCGGACCACCTCGCTGCCCAAATAAAGTTCTGTCGTTCAGCTTCTTCCAATTGTGGAAAGCGCATCAAGTTACAGTTACAGTTGCTTCACCGAAAAAGGAAGGCCTATAAACTTTCTGCGGGGATGTGGCACAAAATACACACCATTTAGGAAAGTCGTATTGCTACTGTACCATCTCGTCGGGATTTGTTGACCACCATAATGCGCACGTTGTGTGTATTCACGCTTCCTCTTACCTGACTGTCCATTCATAACTGAAGACGCCACAATCCAGAAAATCTTCCTCACGCAGCAACATTTTGTTGGGAAAGTCGGCATGTAAGCCGTAATCTGTAGACTTTATAGCTTGTAACAACTGCAAACGACACTTATAAGATAAACGATTTCACCTGCTCTTTCATTTGATGTTTTACATGGTCCAATCACATTAATGTGACTACCTTTCAAAAGCCTGAAAAACCATCTTTCGTAGCGCAAACGTGCAGGAAGAGTATCAGTGAGGTTCCGGAAAGAACTGACAGGAATGTAGAGCCAAGCCTACTCCACTGCCGTGGCCAGCTGCTGTGATTCTCGATTGGGTTTAAAACTGGGGAGTTGATGGCCAGAGTAGTACAGTGAACTCATCCTGATGCTCTTCGAACCACAAACGTACACTGCGAGCTGTGTGACATGTTGAGTTGTCTTGCTGGTAGATGCCATCATGCCGAGGAAAAACAAACTGCGTGTAGGGATGGACGTGGCGCCCAGAGGTAGATGCGCGCTTGTGATGATAGAGTGTGCCTTCCAGAATAACGAGATCACCCAGGGAATGCCACAAAGACATTACCCAGACCATATCTCTAACTCCTCTGTCCTGGACCCTTTGCTTTGAGACGTTTCGCGCCGTTCACGCCAATGGCCATCTGGCCAAAGGAGCGTAAAACGTGATTCAGTTGAAAAGGCCGCCTGTCCAGTTGCGGTATAGGCGTGCAAATTGCAGCCATCGTCGGCGATGAAGATCAGTCATCATGCGCGCATGAATCAAACGCCTGGTGCAGAGGCCCATAAGCAGCAACCCCTGCCAACGGTCGTTGAGGAGACTGTTGGTAGCCGCTTTGTTCATCTGGGCGGTCAGTTGCTCAACACTTCCACGTCTGTTCGCCCGTACACATATCCGCAGCCGTCAGTGGCACGTGTCATCTACGGTTCTTAGTGTACCACAGTTGCCTCCGCGCCGGTTTTGCGCAGCGTCGTTTTCAGATGCACGGTATACTTTAACCACGGCAGCAGTTTACAAACTTAGCCGATTCGGAATTGCTTCCACATTTGGCCCGAAAGCCAACGATTATGTTGTTTTCGACGCCAGTAAATCGCTCTGTTTCCGTATTACGACAACGAGTGCACTGTTGTCCGCGTCCCAGCGACACACTTTACTCCACTGCTAGCGCTGCTACCAGCCGTCTGTGAGTGGTTATTGCACGAAGACGTCGAATATAGGCGGTGGTCACATTAAAGTGACTGGATCGTGCATTTGTAAGTGAAGTTGAGTGTAATAAATACTACAAAGCTTTAAAACCCCGACATTTATTTATTTTTCGCCTCTACAGAAATCTGTGAAATTTGCGCCTTGTATTACGGGAAACGATCTGCCCACCACGTCACGGCCTACCTACACCCCGAGCCCTTGTCCAACGTAAACGCTCCCTGCGCCCGCCATGAGGTGCCGTGCTTCCCAGTCCGAAGTGCGACAACGTCGCCATTCAAATGACCAGCAGCGTTAGCTAAACATTCTGTCTCCGGAAGAATTATAAAAGCATAATGTTCTACAATAGGCCCTCTTAAACACTCATATGACATTGGTTCTAGTTATTTTAGTGTTTAAATCCTTTTTTTCCTTTTATGATACGTTGTGTGTCCTGACATGAAAAATAGTTATACATTGTCAACTTAATTATTTTTGCTACGGAAGTTATTTTGTGATAAATAATGTCTTTTTAATGTGTAACTTACATAGGAAGTAATCGGGTGTTTGTAATTTTTTATGTTTATGGTACGTGAAGTTTAGAATTAAAATTTCAGTCCACCATAGCAGTTAGTTACAAATCTCAAAAATTTCGAGAAATTCGACTTTGAAAATTTACGAGGAACTTTAATTCCATAAGTTAAGGCTGTTTTTCGCTACGGGCTGCTTGGTCACTCTATAGCGTTGGATATTGGTAATCGGATAATCAGTGGATTGCTGGGTCGAGTCTTGCAATTATCTTTCTTTCGTTTTATTTTTTCCGTTCCGTTCGAATACCCACATCATTTAAATATAAAATTTATCAATTTTGCTAATTAACACATATCTGATCATTGTTTTCATGGCAATGAACTTATTCTTCTTTCTAATTACATATCACATGCAAAATTCTATTTTTCATTGTAAACATAAATTCTCAGTTATCGACAGTGTATAAAAGACTGTTAATAAATTTGTAATCTTTTTTGAATTTAAACAAAATTATCGATAGTTAAAAATTTATATCGCGGCCCCTCTCGCCGGAGGTTCGACTCCTCCCTCGGGCATGGGTGTTTGTCTCTTTCTTGGCATAAGTTAGTTTAAGTGGTGTATAAGTCGAGGGACCGATGACCTCAGCAGTTTGGTCCCTTAGGAATTCACACACATTTGAACATTTTTAAGAATTTATATTTGCAATGCGTCGTAATTCTCATGAATAATAGTTCCTTCAACGTCGAATTTATCTAGATTTTTTGGGAGTTGCATCGAAAAATTCAGGAGTTGATATTTGAGTTAGCAACTTCAGATACCATAAATATAAATTCTTAGAAACATTGGAATGACTGTTGGTCTCCTTGTTAATATACTTGTAATGCTCATGTATCTTACAGCTGGTAATAACGACAGTAATATGCAAAATTGTCCAGCAGGTATGCTCCTATTTAATTCTCGCACCACTGCAAAGATGAGTGATATAGATATTACTGGCAGTGATCTTGAGAAACAGCTGAAATCGCTAAAACTGAGCAAAGCTCCATGACCTGATGGAAACCCCTATCAGAATCTGTAATAGATTTTCGGCTGAGTTAGCCCCTCTTTTAGCCATAATCTACCGTAAAGCCCTCGGGAAAAAAACGCCGAGTAGTTGGAAGAAGGCACAGGTCAGACCTCTGTACAGGAAGGGTATCAGTAGTGATCCACAAACATGCTGTCCAATATCCTGGCAGTCATGTATATGCAGTATTTCTTGATTTCCGAAAAACATTTAACTCAGTACCACACCTATCATCATATGTGGTATCAAGCAAAATTTGTCACTGGAATGAGAGTTTCTTGTAGGGAGGATGCAGCATATTGTCTTGTATGGAGAGTCATCGACAGATGTAGAAGTAACTTCGGGTATGCCTCAGAGAATTTCACTGGGACACTTGCTGTTCATGTTAGATTTTAATGACTTTGTGGACAATGTTAATATAATCTCAGACCATTCGCAGATGATGTAGTTACTCATAATGAGGTACTGTCTGAAAAAAGCTGCACAAATATTCAGCCGGTTCGTAATACTATTTCAGAGTGGTGCAAAGATTAGCAACTCGCTTTAAATTTTCAGAAATGTAAAATTGTGTACTTTCACTAAACAAAAAAAGACATAATATTCTATGACTACAGTATCAACGAGTCGCAGTTGGAATCGACCAACTAATAACTAACTTATACAAATATCTGGGGACATTAAGTGGAATAATCACACAGATTCAAACCGTAGGTAAAGCAGATGGCAGTCTGCGGTTCATTAGTAGAATACTAGGGAAATACAATCACTCTACAAAGGAGACAGCAAGCAAAATACTCGTGCGACTCATCATAGAATATTTCTAGAATGTGTGAGACCCATATTAAACAGGACTAACAGGAGATACTAAACATAAACAGAGAAGGGCAAGATGAATGGTCACAGGTTTGTTTGATTCATGAGACTGAGTCACGGAGATGCTGAAGAAACTGAAACGGCAGATGCTTGAAGGAAAACGCAAACTGTCCCGAGAAAGCCTATCTAGTAAGTTTCAGGAATCAGTTTTAAGTGATGAATCTGGAAATTCGCAAGATTCCCTACGTATCGTTCCAGTAGGGAACGCGAGTACAAATTTAATCACAGTGCACTCAGAGGCGTCTTAGCAAATCATTCTTCCCACCATCCATACGTAAATGGAACGAGAAGCAGCTCTAATACCTGGTGTAATGGGAAGTCCAAATGGTTCAAATGGCCTTGAGCACTATGCGACTTAACTTCCGAGGTCATTAGTCCCCTACAACTTAGAACTACTTAAACCTAACTAACCTAAGGACATCACACACACCCATGCCCGAGGCAGTATTCGAACCTGCGACCGTAGCGGTCGCGCGGTTCCAGACTGTAGCGCTGTAATGGGAAGTACCCTCCATCATGCACTTCAGTGGTTTGCACAGTATGGATATAGATTAGGGCTATTATCATAAATATATTTTTCCATGTTTTGAGCCACATACAGCGGACGCGCCCAAGCAGCGCTAGGAATGGGAGAAGAAGCTATCTACAGCTAAGAGTCTCCTACATATGTGCAGAATGGCCTTTTAGTGACAACCCGTCTTATGTAAAATGCATCTAACATTTGTTGATCCTTGAGTATGAACCATATTTTATGTTCTTTTTATTTTCATTTTTAAGTATGCCTTGTCGAGTAAAAGAGAGCTAATTCTTAAAATCTGTGTTTGTAATTCGCTTTTAATGTTTACCGTTGTAGTTCCTGGAGATCCGGTCGGAAGTAAAAATATTTTATCGCGTCCAGCAGAAGATAAAATAAATTGTGATCGCTTCTGACAGTAAAAATGCTGGCATTTTGCACTCGGGCGTTTCTGGCGCCTCCCTCAGCTTGGGACCCCAAGTGGCCGCTTGTGTCGCTTCGGACTTAAACCGGCCCTACCAATGTACCATCCTCCATGCACCATACTATAGCTCGCGGAGTACTAATTGCACGGCGTTTTTGCGGAGGATGCTAGGAGTAAAAGTTTGCGATCGCCTCGTAGCGCACGCACTGCCGGCACAAGCCCCGCCTTAAGCCGTCGGCACACGGACCGTGCTGTCGAACATCAACGTCCAGCGTGGTGAGTTCAACGTGCTGCGGAACGCTCAGGAACGATGCGACTTGTGCATACGGTACGTGGGCCCCAATGCGGTATACTCGATCACAACGCACTCCAGAGGCAGTTGCGGGATGTTTCTAGCTCGTAAATCGCGCTGTTTATTAAACGGGCGCGCGTAAAATTCCCACATTGACTCTATCAAAACGCACGTTTCCTCCATTGCCCATACGCTAGTCACGTTGTTCTATATGTACTATACACAAATAAAAACTTCAATATCCATGTACATGTTTTAAGACGAAAAGGAAAGTACCATGTCCAATCAATAAGGACACAGGCTCGTAAAAGTTCCATTACAAACAGTGCGATACAAATTTGCAATAGTTCTCCACATAAGATAAGCATTATTTCACCATTCACGCATTTTATTAAGACCCCAAGGTCATTCTTACTTGATCATTGTTCCTACCCAGTAGCAGAATTTTTTCAACATGTGAATTACGAAACGTAAAAGAAAAAGGAGCAAAATATCGTTATATAAGTAGCGCAAGCTGTCCTGTACATTAAGCCAGTCGAACAAACTCACTTCTCAAGAAAAAGGTGAACTTATATGTACATAACATCAAATACTATAGTATACACTTATATCAAACTAATAATAATGCATCAGAACCTATTATGCGAATGTTAGGGGGAAAAAAAATTACACATGGCGAGACGGGAACCATTGGCACGTCATGCATTACAATGGGATTCAGTAACGCTACTCACTACGCTAAACTGACAACAAACTTCGCTCAGCCAATCCCACCATGTTGCACTTGCTAAAAGCCTTAATCGAAGCCGACCTCGGGGAAGATCCGTTTCCATTCTGTAAAAATGTTGGAACACATGAGGCAATACTGACTCTACGACTTATCTTAGAAGAAAGTTTAAGGAAAGACAAACCTACGTTTCCAGCATTTGTGGATTTAGAGAAAGCTTTTGACAATGCTGACTGGAATACTGTCTTTCAAATTCTGAAGGTGGCAGGGGTAAAATACAGGGAGCGAAAGGCTATTTACAATTTGAACAGAAACAAGATGGCAGTTATAAGAGTCGAGGGACATGAAAGGGAAGCAGTGGTTGGGAAGGGAGTGAGACAGGTTTGTAGCCTCTCCCCGATGTTATTCAATCTGTATATTGAGCAAGCAGTAAAGGAAACAAAAGGAAAATTTGGAGTAGGTATTAAAATCCATGGAGAAGAAATAAAAACGTTGAGGTTCGCCGATGACATTGTAATTCTGTCAGAGACAGCAAAGGACTTGGAAGAGCAACTGAACGGAATGGACAGTGTCTTGAAAGGAGGGTATAAGATGAACATCAACAAAAGCAAAACGAGGATAATGGAATGTAGTCGAATTAAGTCGGGTGATGCTGAGGGAATTAGATTAGGGAATGAGACACTTAAAGTAGTAAAGGAGTTTTGCCATTTGGGGAGCAAAATAACTGATGATGGTCGAAGTAGAGAAGATATAAAATGTAGACTGGCAATGGCAAGGAAAGTGTTTCTGAAGAAGAGAAATTTGTCGTTTCTGAGAGTATTTGTATGGAGTGTAGCCATGTATGGAAGTGAAACATGGACGATAAATAGTTTGGACAAGAAGAGAATAGAAGCTTTCGAAATGTGGTGCTACAGAAGAATGCTGAAGATTAGATGGGTAGATCACATAACTAATGAGGAGGTAATGAATAGAATTGGGGAGAAGAGGAATTTGTGGCACAACTTGATTAGAAGAAAGGATCGTTTGGTAGGACACTTTGTGGGGCATCAAAGGATCACCAATTTAGTACTGGAGGGAAGCGTGGAGGGTAAAAATCGTAGAGGGAGGCCAAGAAATGAACACACAAAGTAGATTCAGAAGGATTTAGGTTGCAGCAGTTACTTGGAGATGATGATGCTTGCACAGATAGAGTCGGTTGGAGAGCTGCATCAAACCAGTCTTTCGACTGTAGACCACAACAACAAAAGAAACGAACATGTAACGAATTAACACGTCGCAAAAGTGACAGGAAAGTCGACGGTGAGACTCTAGATGGAGTAGGTACCGCGTCTTCCCTCATTTTTCACGATTATTATTATTATTATTATTATTATTATTATTATTATTATTAGCCCTACAGGCAATACAGCATTCGAATCAACACTAATTTCACAATGGCCATTTCATTTTTACTTGTTTGTGGCACAACTTGACTAGAAGAAATGATCGTTTGGTAGGACTTGGGAACGAACGTAAACATTCAGTAGCGGCTCGAAGTCAGCCGAATTTCTCCGATTAGAAAAGGCCACCTAAAGTGTGCGCTTAGTGCAGACATACAGGGTGACAATTATTGAACCATATGAAAAGAACGTAAATTAGTTACAACCTACGGCGTGCACAGATTTTATTCAACATGTAAACGTCACTACAGATATTCAGACTTAGGTCATGACATGTTCGATGTGCCTGCCATCATTGCCGATGTGGCGCAGACGAACAGTGAAGTTCTGGATGGCCCGCTGAAGTGTCGGAATATCAGTGCTGTCGATGACCTCCAGAATGACTGTTTTCTGCTCCTATGCCAGTGGCCTCTGGGTACTGCAGAGCTAGTATGCGGTTCCCAAAGTGCTCCTCCAGGACATCAAACACTCTTGCTTCGATGGGGTCGAGCTCCGTTTTGCATGAGCAACGTCTTGTCGAAATAAGTGTCACTTTCGATAATGGGGATGAAATCATCTTCCTGAAACCTTCATGTGTCGTTCGGTAGTCACCGTTCCATCAAGGAATATTTACCGCTTATTCAAATGGTTCAAATGGCTCTAAACACTATGGGACTTAACATCTGAAGTCATCAGTCCCCTAGACTTAGAACTACTTAAAGCTAACTAACCTAAGGACATCACACACATCCATGCCCGAGGCAGGATTCGAACCTGCGACCGTAGCAGCAGCGCGGTTCTGGACTGAAGCGCCTAGAACCGCTCGGCCACAGCGGCCGGCACCTCTTATTCGGTTACTTGACATTGCACATCACACAGTCACCTGTTGAGGATGAAGAGACTTCTCGATCGCGAAATGCCGATTCTCAGTCCTCCAAATGCCCCAATTTTGCTTATTGACGAACTCATCCAAAAGAAAGTTCATCGCTAAAGCAAACCATACTACCATACTAATTTCCATCATGCCCCGCGGCCAACAGTGCAGTTTGAACGTCCTAACGTAAACCGTTCAGAAGTTATGACTGTTTTATTTCATGTAGTTTAGTAATTGTCAACCTGAATGTGTAGACTGGAAGATAGCATGATCTATCGCCCATCTGCATAAACAATTTCGGAACGTATCAGCGTTTTCTCCTGGTTTGTGTCATCAAGTCACTCGTAATGCCTTGTCTGAATTACTTTGAGATGTTTCTTTATGTCTTTTCAATTAACGTGTGTTCGGGGTTTTGCCGTTTCATATCTTGCTGCTGCACTTCCATCGAGTTACTTGTCGAAATGTCAGGATGCCCCCCATAGGCGTCCACTAGGGGTGGGGAAAAGAAGGCTCTTTCCTTTCATTTCCCCTATCCCTCCAACCCTCGCTCCATCTTGGAATGTGGAGTACAGAGATTTTATTCCTTACAGAAGCCTCATACACTACTAGTAGTGATTCGACAACCATCAAATCTCTAGAATATGCACTTGTGCGCAAAACATGAGACGAAAGTAACCTTCGCATGATGTGTCACTGCCAAGTAACACAACACGATGAAACTTGAACCATACACGGGAAGAACCGCTACAATACGGTAAAGATTGGTAACTGAAAGAAATAATAAGACTCACGCAAACAGACCTCTATTCAAAGACAATAATACACTGAAGTCACTGTGGTTCATGATGGTCACCTAGACGTTAAAAAAGGCGGGACATGTTTCTTTAAAGGGTGTATGTTCAGTGCTCCTGTGCTGTGCACAAGGTTGGTAATGAGTTCTTGTGGTTCCTCCACCAGCGCGTTTACCGACTGCTGGATGGTCTTTGGTGCACGTGGAGGAGCTGCAATACGTCTGCTCAGTGCATCCCATACATTCCCAGTGGGAACTGGCTGGCTAGTTCATTCGCCGAATATCCTCTTGTTCCAAGAGCCCCTCCGTTTGCGCTGTTGGATGCGATCACACATTGTCTTCCATAAAAATGAAGCCATTGCTGAAATCACTTCTGAAAAGACGCACGTGGGGAAGGAGTACAGTATCACAATAACGTTGGCCGGTGAGTGTTAGTGTCGAAAGGTTTCGAGGACAGCACGACAATGCAACATTCGGCCTCCCCACATCATTACACTTGGACCACCAAAAAAGTAATTTTGGACAATGTTACGGGATGCATTACCTGAATACGCCTCTCACCATATGAGAGTACTTCCAGCATTGTCAAACGTGATCGTTTTCATTGTCCTGGTGTTATGTCGTGGTGAAGGATAATGTGACAAGGGCGCATTGAGCTTCAGACCTTTAAACACGGTACACCCACGGGTCAACGTTACTGTGACACTGTACTTCTTCCCTATGTGCGTCTTTCCGGGGTTGCATTCGGCCCTGACTTCATTTTAATGGTTGACAGTGCGCGACTGCATCGAACACCGCACGTAGAATAACTCTTGGAGTGGGAGGCTATTCGGTGAATGGAGTGGCCTGCTCTTTCCCCCGACTTAAATCCTATCGAGCATGTGTGGGATGGTTTGGGAAGACTTACTGCAACATGTCCACATGTGCCAGAGTCCATCCTGCCGCAGTCAGCAGTGCTGGTGGAGGAATGGAGCGCCATACCACAAGAATTCCTTTCCAACCATGTGGCCAGCATGGGAGCACTTTACAGAACATACACTGCCGTTCGTGGTGATCACACACACCACATGTCCCGCCTTTCGTAATGTCTAGGTGGCCGTCAGGAATCGTGGTGACTTCGGTGTAATTATTGCCTTTGAATAAAAATGTCTTTTCTGTCCGTCTCATTGAGGAGGTCTTTCTATTACCATCTGTACTCTATTGTAGCAGTTCTTTCTATGTATAGTCCAAGTTTCATCGATCTGTGTTAGTAGTGACAGACCATGTGAAAGTTACTTCCGTCCTTAAATTTTGCACACCAGTGTAATACGTTTTTTTGTGTCGCCTGTAAAATTTAATTCTTGTTTTATGACACGTCCCGAAAGTGAAGCTCTTATTTATATAAAAAAAATGACAATTTTAGAGCCTTACCTTATTCAGGAAAAATATTTGAGAGCGCTCACGATGCCCCGAACAGTGTTGCTTTTGGTATAGTGTTAAATGTACGGTGTTAAAGCGTGACGCCACTGGAAGGCTTTGCGAAAGTTCCCACAAAGAATGTTAACGGGCAAGGTGGTTGCGGATTATCGTGCGCTGGGCGTGTCGAGTGGCGGGAGCCGAGGGGTCGCGTTGCGAGCGCACGTGGGAAACGCCTGGCCAGGCCTGGCCAGCCCGGCTCACGAGCGAGGCCCGGCTTGTAACCACTGTGTCGCTTCGCCTGTTGCCCTGGCTTATCGTCAGGTACATAACCAATAGCATTTCACGGCATTCGGGTCGGGTCACGTACGTCCCTGGCTTTCTACTTCGGAGACTCGATTTCATCGTATTTGGTTGTTTCTGTATTATAATTCGCGTGTTATGACAGTATGCCGTTTCGAGGTAATGAGTGGTACATTGAATATTCATCACAAACGTCCCCCTTGGTACGATTTGTTACAATTACATCATCAGCGGTAAAAAGCTTTAGAAGATGCTAAAATAAACGATGCTACTACGAAGACTTATATGTAATTCAAAAACTGGTTCAAATGGCTCTGAACACTATGGGACTTAACTGCTGAGGTCATCAGTCTCCTAGACTTAGAACTACTTAAACCTAAGGACATCACACACATCCATGCCCGAGGCAGGATTTGAACCTGCGACCGTAGCGGTCGCGCGGTTCCAGACTGAAGCGCCTAGAACCGCTCGGTCACCTCAGCCGGCCTATATGTAATTGGCGTGGTCTTGTGGTTAGAGGTGTATGGTTAGTGCCGAAGGAAGCAGTTTCAGGTCCTGCTAATTGCTAATATTTCTTTATATATTTTCCCGTTTGCAACTGACTCTAGTTCTATCTCATTCGTGTATTAGAAGTATGTTCTGCAATATTTGATATATAATAGGCAATGTCCTGATTGAATCACTGACTCATCATTGCCAAGTCCAAATCACTTAGGATTTAAACTTTAAAACTGAAGTGTTGATCTTATACTGCAGGCGTCGTTTAAGAACGTATTTTTCGAAATTAAAGTTTTTTTTTGAAAATATGTCGCTATTAAGAATCTTTCGAAGCTAGGACCACGAAAATTCGTATTTAGTTTCTCAGTCAGAAATAAAAAGTGTTTCAGCATTTTTTTTTAAATTCAACAACTAAGGGGTAAAATAATGGATGGAAGCTTTTTAAAAAATAAATCATTATTAAATTACCACTAAAGCATTTTTAAAGCTACATCTATGAGAAATGGTTTTTGACTTCTCGATTAGAAATAAAAAAAAAACCTTTCAGTGTTTTTGTGAATTCAACCCCCTACGGGAGTGAAATAGGACATGAAAATTTTTAGAAAATATTTCGTTACATTAAAAAAAGCTGGATCCATGAAAACTGGTATTTCATTTCTCTGTTACATATAAAGAAATATGTGTTAGGGGATGAAAGTTTCCGTGGGAATATCACCACAAGAACAAAAAAGGCAAGATTAACAAGAACCTTGGACTTAAGCTACCAGAATCGCTTTTTGGTCACAATAACATTCGAAACTGACCAAGCTTTAGAAAACTTAATTAGCGTGAAAAGTTAGAATGTTTTGCAATTTGTGAAGTAAATCAAAGAAAGCTTCTTAACACCGACCGCGATAAATTGTCGTTGGGGGAATTACAGAGAAAAGGAAATGACTCATTAATACACAAATTTTCCAGTAGACCTAATTTCGTTTATAAAATTATATTTGATGTAATTACTACACAAACGCGAGCGAAGCAGCAGGCGCTAAGCTAGTTTTCATATAGGAGCCTGCTGCTCTCGTGAATCAGTTTCTTCGATTTTGTGACTTCAGTCTGATAAAAAACGAAAGATGAAACTCCTGCAAGCGAAACGACCAACAATGATGGGTGCATTCTTTGCTCTTTATTCCGAATACGTCGCAGTTTCCGGAAGTGTGGATAGGCAGGAACCTAAGAGAAGAGCTTAAATTACAGCGAGTGAAACGAGCAGCAATTAGATTTATATTCTTACGTGTCACAAATACACTGAAGCGCCAAAGAAACTACTATAGGAATGCGTATTCAAATACAGATATATGTAAACAGGCAGAACACGACAGGTGTCTGGCACAGTTGATAGATCAGTTATCAAGATTTAAGTGAGTTCTAACGTGGTGTTACAGTCGGCGCACGAACGGTGGGACAAAGCATTTCCTGGATAGCGATATCAGGGATCCTGCAAACCTTAAATCTCCAACATCGCTGCGGCCGCAAAAAGATTCTCCAACAACCGGTCCAACGACAGCTGAATAGAATCGTTGAGTGTGACAGAAGTGCAACCCTTCCGCAAATTGTTGCAGATTGCAGTGCTGGGCCGTCAGCAGGTGTCAGCGTGTGAACCATTCAACGAAACATCATCGATACGGGCATTGGGAGCCGAAGGCCCTCTCGTGTACCCTTGATGGCTGCATGACACAAATCTTTACGCTTCGCCTGGGCCCGTCACCGAATTGGACTGTTGGTGACTGGAAACATGTTGCCTGGTCGAACGAGTCTCGTTTCAAATTGTATCGTGCGGATGGACTTGGACGGGTATAGAGACAACCTCATGAATCCATGAACACTACATGTCAACAGGGGACTGTTCAAGCCGGTGGAGGCTCCGTAATGGTGTGGGGCGTGTGCAGTTGGAGTGGTATGGGACTCCAGATATGTATAGATACTACACTGACAGGTGACATGTACGTCGCCATCTTGTGTAATCACCTGGATCCATTCATGTCCATTGTGCATTCCGACGAACTTGAGTAATTCCAGCAGGACAATGCGATACCGCACACGCCCAGAATTGCTACAGAGTGACTCCAGGAATACTCTTCTGAGTTTAAACACTTCCGCTGGCCACCAAACTCCCGAGACGTGAACATTATTGAGGATATCTGGGATGCCTTACAACGCGTTGTTCAGAAGAGATCTCCACCCGCTTGTACTCTTACGGATTTATGGACAGCCCACAGGATTCATGGTGTCAGTTCCCTCCAGCACTACTTCAGACATTATTCGAGTCCATGACACGTCTTGTTGCGGCAGTTCTGCGTGTTTGCTGGGGCGCTTCGCGATTTAGACAGGTGTACCAGTTTCTTTGGCTCTTCAGTGTATTTAGCTGCGATCAGAGCATTAACAACACTTTCTAAATTCAGCAGTCAGTATCAACACCTCACTACACAGCGACTGACAATGAACTGTGTGCAAAATAGAGAATAGACATAAGGTGTCCGACTATGATTTGTACCATAGTTAGTTTTTTCGCCTCTCTAAATGATTATTTGAAGACAAAATACGTTACGAAAATTGTACATCGAAAATGGCCTTGTTTACCCGTTGCATCGTGGGCTCCTGTTCTGAAAACGACACTCAGACACCTATTTACGCTGCTCCCAGAAGGTCATGGCGGATCATCAGTGTAGTGAAACCTCCTACATACAGTGACTGGAAGTAGTATCAAGTTTTTCTATCTAAATTCAAAATACCTTTAGAGTTCCTCTGAACTGATCCTTAATTTCCTGAAAACATCTATTTACTTATCTTTAGTTCGCATTCTTAGCTGAGAGGTCAGCGCGTCTGACTTCCAGTCAGCGAGCTCGGGTTCGATTCTCGGCCAGGTCGGAGATTTTGTCCGCTCGGGGACAGGGTATTGTGTTGTCCTCATCATCATTTCATCATAATCGACATGCAAGTCGCCAATGTGGCGTCAACTGAAAGGACTTAAAAGTCGGCGGCGGAACTTCAATCAAAATGGTTCAGATGGCTCTGAGCACTATGGGACTTAACTTCTGAGGTCATCAGTCCCCTAGAACTTAGAACTATTTATACCTAACTAACCTAAGGACATCACACACATCCATGCCCGAGGCAGGATTCGAACCTGCGACCGTAGCGGTCGCGCGGCTCCATACTGTAGCGCCTAGGACCGCTCGGCCACTCCGGCCGGCGGCGGAACTTCCCCAAGTGGGGACTCCCGACCATCACTGCGGTACGATCATTTCATTTCATCCATCTTTGGATAAGGGTATATCTCCTTGTGCGTTAAAAATCATCCCCTTTGTGCTTGAGCCTCTCTTCAGAATACTGATAAGTTGAACTAGTTGATTTTCCCTGCAACAAATCCACCAGGCTCACATTCTTCTCACCCTAAAAACAGTTTCGAAGTAGGTTGCAGTAATTATGCCTACATGAGCAGCTTAGACCAACGTTTAGAGCTGCTTCAAACAGTCTTCGGACTGAAGGCGGCGGCGGCGGCAGCAGCAGGAGCAGCTGCAGCAAGAGCGAATTTTTTTTCTTTCTCGGTGGTGTTTTGTGATTTTATTTCATTGACTGATTTTTCAATTCACCTTCAAAGAAACAAACCCACCCCTGACCCTACGTAACTATATTTGGGTGAAGAACTCCTCTCCAGTGCAAAAGATTTTTATGTCGGTTTCTTTGCCCCTTTATTCGAGTCGTTAACCACGAGTAATGGTGGTCACACAACGGCACAGTCATTGCAGTGGTAAATCGACTGATCTGCTATTGATTCACCCCCCCCCCCTCTTCTGTACAGCGCCAAACCCAGCATTTAACTATACCCCTCCCTCCACCTCGACACGACCACTCTGCCACCCCCCCTCCTTCCTCTTTCCAAATAATAATAATAATAATTCTGAAACTTCACCTTTTCCTTAAGTTTGGTAAAATCTCATAACAAGAAGCGATAGAGCAATTAGATGAAAAGAAGCAGAAATTACAAGCATTGGCCAAACGATTTAGAAGATACAAAAAAAGTGAAAATAGAAGGAAACAAAACCAAACATTCAACACAAACCAAAAGAAATTTTACCAGACAATAGATAACACACAGATTGAAATAGACAATCCACCAAACATAACAGACATGGAACACTTCTGGAGCAACATATGGTCAAACCCGGTGCAGTATAACAGGCATGCACGGTGGATACAAGCAGAAACAGACTCATACAAGAGGATACCACAAATGCCTGAAGTGATAATTTTGCAACATGAAGTCACCCAAGCAATTAATTCTACTCACAATTGGAAATCCCCTGGAGAAATAAGATAGCAAATTTCTGGCTAAAGAAGTTCTCCTCAACACATTCACATCTAACTAAATTATTTAACAGTTACATTGCAGACCCATACACAGTCCCTGATACACTTACACAAGGAATAACCTATCTGAAACCTAAAAATCAAGCAGACACAGCAAACCCAGTAAAATATCGCCCCATAACATGCATACCAACAATATACAAAATATTAACTTCAATCATTACACAGAAATTAATGACACAACACAGAACAAAATTATAAATGAAGAACAAAAAGGCTGTTGCAAAGGAGTACGAGGATGCAAAGAGCAACTTATAATAGATGCAGAGGTGACATATCGAGCTAAAACTAAACAAAGGTCACTACACTACGCATACATTAATTACCAAAAAGCTTTTGATAGTGTACCCCACTCATGGTTACTACAAATATTGGAAATATACAAAGTAGATCCTAAATTGATACAGTTCCTAAACATAGTAATGAAAAATTGGAAAACCACACTTAATATCCAAACAAATTCAAATAACATCACATCACAGCCAATACGGATTAAGCGTGGAATACACCAAGGAGACTCATTAAGCCCTTTCTGGTTCTGTCTTGCTCTGAACCCACTATCCAACATGCTAAATAATACAAATTATGGATACAATATTACTGGAACATACCCACACAAAATCACACATTTGCTATACATGGATGATCTAAAACTACTGGCAGCAACAAATCAACAACTCAACCAATTACTAAAGATAACAGAAGTATTTAGCAATGATATAAATATGGCTTTTGGAACAGACAAATGTAAGAAAAATAGCATAGTCAAGGGAAAACACACTAAACAAGAAGATTACATATTGGATAACCACAGCGACTGCATAGAAGCGATGGAAAAAACAGATACCTATAAATATCTAGGATACAGACAAAAAATAGGAATAGATAATACAAATATTAAAGAAGAACTAAAAGAAAAATATAGACAAAGACTAACAAAAATACTGAAAACAGAATTGACAGCAAGAAACAAGACAAAAGCTATAAATACTTGTGCTATACCAGTATTGACCTACTCATTTGGAGTAGTGAAATGGAGTGACACAGACCTAGAAGCACTCAATACACTTACACGATCACAATGCCACAAATATAGAATACATCACATACATTCAGCAACAGAAAGATTCACATTAAGCAGAAAGGAAGGTGGAAGGGGATTTATAGATATAAAAAACCTACATTATGGACAGGTAGACAATTTAAGAAAATTCTTTCTAGAACGAGCAGAAACTAGCAAAATACACAAAGCAATCACTCATATAAATACATCGGCTACACCATTGCAATTTCATAACCACTTCTACAACCCTTTAGATCACATAACATCAACAGATACGAAGAAAGTAAATTGGAAAAAGAAAACACTACATGGCAAGCACCCGTATCATCTAACACAGCCACACATCGATCAAGACGCATCCAACACGTGGCTAAGAAAAGGCAATGTATACAGTGAGACGGAAGGATTCATGATTGCAATACAGGATCAAAGAATAAACACCAGATATTACAGCAAGCATATTATTAAAGATCCCAATGCCACAAAAGATAAATGCCGACTTTGCAAACAACAAATAGAAACAGTACATCACATCACAAGCGGATGTACAATACTAACAAATACAGAGTACACCAGAAGACATGACAATATAGCAAAAATAATACATCAAAAACTTGCCATACAACATAAACTAATAAAACAACACGTTCTCACATACAAGTATGCACCACAAAATGTACTGGAGAATGATGAATACAAATTATACTGGAACAGAACCATTATAACAGATAAAACGACACCACATAACAAACCTGACATCATATTCACCAATAAAAAGAAGAAATTAACACAACTAATCGAAATATCCATACCCAATACAACAAATATACAGAAGAAAACAGGAGAAAAAATAGAAAAATACATCCAACTGGCTGAGGAAGTCAAGGACATGTGGCATCAGGATAAAGTTGACATTATACCAATTATACTATCAACTACAGGAGTCATACCACACAATATCCACCAGTACATCAACGCAATACAGCTACATCCAAGCTTATATATATATATACAACTACAGAAATCTGTAATTATTGATACATGTTCAATTACCCGAAAGTTCCTAAATGCAATGTAACATATGCCATACGGTTAAAAAGAAAGTCACGCTTGATCAAGGTCCGCGTCACTTTCCATTTTTAACTAGTCATAACGTCTGAGAAAGGAAGGAAACGACAACAACAACAATAATAATAATAATAATAATAATAACAAACAAAGAACAACACGCATCAATTAAACAATCAGAGGAAAACGAAATCTTAAGACAGCCACCAGAACAAGCACAAATAGAACACAAAGAGACACACGTGTTAGATATAGAAGAGAAATTTCAGCTGACATATATAGAATACAAAGACACAAATACAGACATTAGACCATTCTTGCATAGACTGCCAAATAACCCACAAGTCGAAACAACAATAAAAACTATCAACACAATCATACACAACAAAATAAATGAAAATACAACTATGGAAGAGTTACAACTACTGGTTTATATAGGAGCACTCACTACACTAAGTATACACACTAGGCAGAGATCAGAACAAACCAACACACAGAAGAAGCCCACAAAACCAGCATGGCAACACAGGCTACAGATCAGAATAGAAAAACTGAGAAAAGACATTGGACAGCTAACACAATTTATAAGAAATGAAATATCAGATAAAAAACGAAAAAGGTTAGGTAAAATCTCACAACAAGAAGCAATAGAGCAATCAGATGAAAAGAAGCAGCAATTACAAGCATTGGCCAAACGACTTAGAAGATACAAAAAAAGTGAAAATAGGAGGAAACAAAACCAAAATTCAGCACAAACCAAAAGAGATTTTACCAAACAATAGATAACACACACATTAAAATAGACAATCCACCAAACATAACAGACATGGAACACTTCTGGAGCAACATATGGTCAAACCCGGTACAACATAACAGGCATGCACGGTGGATACAAGCAGAAACAGACACATACAAGATGATACCACAAATGCCTGAAGTGATAATTTTGCAACATGAAGTCACCCAAGCAATTAATTCTACTCACAATTGGAAAGCCCCTGGAAAAGATAAAATAGCAAATTTCTGGCTAAAGAAGTTCACCTCATCACATTCACATCTAACTAAATTATTTAACAGTTACATTGCAGACCCATACACATTCCCTGATACACTTACACATGGAATAACTTCCACAAACCCAGCTAAATATCGCCCCATAACATGCCTACCAACAATATACAAAATATTAACTTCAGTCATTACACAGAAATTAATGACACATACAACACAGAACAAAATTATAAATGAAGAACAAAAAGGCTGCTGCAAAGGAGCATGAGGATGTAAAGAGCAACTGATAATAGATACAGAGGTGACATATCAAGCTAAAACTAAACAAAGGTCGCTACACTACGCATACATTGATTACCAAAAAGCCTTTGATAGTGTACCCCACACATGGTTACTACAGATATTGGAAATATACAAAGTAGATCCTAAATTGATACAGTTTCTAAACATAGTAATGAAAAACTGGAAAACCACACTTAATATCCAAACAAATTCAGATAACATCACATCACAGCCAATACAGATTAAGCGTGGAATATACCAAGGAGACTCATTAAGCCCTTTCTGGTTCTGTCTTGCTCTGAACCCACTATCCAACATGCTAAATAATACAAATTATGGATACAATATTACTGGAACATACCCACACAAAATCACACATTTGCTATACATGGATGATCTAAAACTACTGGCAGCAACAAATCAACAACTCAACCAATTACTAAAGATAACAGAAGTATTTAGCAATGATATAAATATGGCTTTTGGAACAGACAAATGTAAGAAAAATAGCATAGTCAAGGGAAAACACACTAAACAAGAAGATTACATATTGGATAACCACAGCGACTGCATAGAAGCGATGGAAAAAACAGATACCTATAAATATCTAGGATACAGACAAAAAATAGGAATAGATAATACAAATATTAAAGAAGAACTAAAAGAAAAATATAGACAAAGACTAACAAAAATACTGAAAACAGAATTGACAGCAAGAAACAAGACAAAAGCTATAAATACTTATGCTATACCAGTATTGACCTACTCATTTGGAGTAGTGAAATGGAGTGACACAGACCTAGAAGCACTCAATACACTTACACGATCACAATGCCACAAATATAGAATACATCACATACATTCAGCAACAGAAAGATTCACATTAAGCAGAAAGGAAGGTGGAAGGGGATTTATAGATATAAAAAACCTACATTATGGACAGGTAGACAATTTAAGAAAATTCTTTCTAGAACGAGCAGAAACTAGCAAAATACACAAAGCAATCACTCATATAAATACATCAGCTACACCATTGCAATTTCATAACCACTTCTACAACCCTTTAGATCACATAACATCAACAGATACAAAGAAAGTAAATTGGAAAAAGAAAACACTACATGGCAAGCACCCATATCATCTAACACAGCCACACATAGATCAAGACGCATCCAACACATGGCTAAGAAAAGGCAATATATACAGTGAGACGGAAGGATTCATGATTGCAATACAGGATCAAACAATAAACACCAGATATTACAGCAAGCATATTATTAAAGATCCCAATACCACAACAGATAAATGCAGACTTTGCAAACAACAAATAGAAACAGTAGATCACATCACAAGCGGATGTACGATACTAGCAAATACAGAATACCCCAGAAGACATGACAATGTAGCAAAAATAATACTTCAACAACTTGCCATAAAACATAAACTAATAAAACAACACGTTCCCACATACAAGTACACACCACAAAATATACTGGAGAATGATGAATACAAATTATACTGGAGCAGAACGATTATAACAGATAAAACAACACCACATAACAAACCTGACATCATACTCACCAATAAAAAGAAGAAATTAACACAACTAATCGAAATATCCATACCCAACACAACAAATATACAGAAGAAAACAGGAGAAAAAATTGAAAAATACATCCAACTGGCTGAGGAAGTCAAGGACATGTGGCATCAGGATAAAGTTGACATTATACCAATTATACTATCAACTACAGGAGTCATACCTCGCAATATCCACCAGTACATCAATGCAATACAGCTACATCCAAACATATATATACAACTACAAAAATCTGTAATTATTGATACATGTTCAATTACCCGAAAGTTCCTAAATGCCATATAACATATACCATAGAGTTACAAGGAAGTCACGCTTGATCAAGGTCCGCGTCACGTTCCATTTTTAACCAGACTTAACAGTCTGAGAAAGTAAAGAAAAATAATAATAATAATTCTTCACCTTTTGCTTAAGGTATATCGCAATTTCATCTTCAGCATACTGGAATGCCGGCCGGTCCTACATGTAAGTTTGTTTTCAATGAAACACCACATTTTCCATATTGTGTGCAGCACACATTGTTCTCCGAAATGTCTGATAATAAAGAGACGTTAATTACCTCATATTTAGCCGGCCGAAGTGGCCTTGCGGTTCTAGGCGCTTCAGTCTGGCACGCTAAAAGCAAATTTACAAAATGTTGGTTCGAGGTATGTTCTGTTCGATAGCCCAGTAACAAGTTCCTTTGAAGGTTCCACGACAAAAGTACGTTGCTTACACGACCATAGCTCCATGATTATTGAATTGACATCGCATAGGCACAGTGTATCGCTATGCACTAATGAAAATGTTGTGTAATACGTGAAGTGTTATTAATTAAAAACCGTCGCATCCTTTCGTCGCAACTTATATATGGATCTGTCTCTCTCTTCATGCACTATTTCTGCAAGAAAGATAGAGAGAATGGTGTAGTACTATATGAAACGGTAGGGTCGTAATAGATAGGAGCGGATCTCGACACCTCCTCTGGCAAACCGTTATGTAGCTTTAACAAGTTTTCTGAAAACCACATGAGACGAACCCAGGAGAGATTCGTTCGACAAGAGCACGGTTCATTTCTGTCCCATCTTTCTCCAACAGAGAAAGTGTCTCACCCTACAATGCCCCTGATGCCGAATAGACGCTTCATTCGAACTTTCCTTCCTTTGGTAAAGGAAGTTCACATTGTATTTAGGGTACCGCAAAGTACGAATGGTATTCAGGAGACAAAAAAAAAGTGTATGAAGTTCGGGTCCGCGCTGTAGATTTTTTGTGAAAACGTCGAGCTAAAATCATAAGTGTTTTGTGGTAATATTTAATTTAATTATCAATCTCTTTTAATATAGTTGTTATACAGAGTAGTATAATGGTCACAGAATAGATTAATCACAAGTTCGGACTATCATTGGCCGCTGTATGCCCCATGGGTTGTCTACATAATGGCATTGCGTCATTTTTTTATTTCCTTTTCGAAGCTGCCGTAGGTCTTACATTCCTCGGCTGTGGCTTTTTAGGCTTCCCGGTTTCCTTTCGACGCGAGCTTTCCTAGGACTTGTGTTTTACATAATTCCCAGCATATTTATGAGTCATATACAACGGCATCTTTCACTATTTTATGATTTTCAGTGTAATACCGCTTTTCACTTACGCTTCGGTCGGCTTAGCGTGAGTTTCTGTCTGTTATTTCATGATGACACCCTTAGTCATTTGATAATACACGGAGGTGACAAAAGTCATGGGATAACGATACGCCCATATGCAGATGGCGTTAGTATCACACAGGATATAAAAGTGCAGTATACTGGCGAAACTGTCATTTGTACTGAGGCGCGTCATGCGAATAGGTTTCCTATGTGGCCGCACGACGGGAATTAACTGACTTTGAACACGGAATGGTTGGTTGGTTGATTTGGGAGGAGGCGACCAAACAGCAAGGTCATCGGTCCCATCGGATTAGCGGAGGAAGTCGGCCGTCCCCTTTTAAAGGAACGATCCCGGCATTTGCCTGAAGGAAGCGATTTAAGGAAATCACGGGAAACCTAAATCAGGATGGCCGGACGCGGGTTGAACCGTCGTCCTCCCGAATGTGAGTCCAGTGTGCTAACCACTGCCTCACCTCGCTCGGTGCGGAATGGTGGATGCAGCATGGGACATTCAGTTTCGGAAATCATTGTGGGATTCAATATTCCGAGACCCACAGTGTTAAGAATGTGCAGAGAAAACAAAATTTCAGGCTTTCCCACTCACCACGGACAACGCAGTGGCCGACGGCTTTCGCTTAACGACCGAGAGCAGCGGTGTTTGCGTAGAGCTGTCGGTCCTAACAGAAAAGCAAAACCGCGTGAAGTAATTGCAGTAATCAGTGTGGGACGTACGACGAAAGTATCCGTTAGGAGAGTGCGGTGAAATTTGGTGGTAATGGGCTATGACAGCAAATGACCCACGCGAGTTCCTTCGCTAACAACACGGCATCGCCTGCAGCACCTCTTCTGGGCTCGTGACCGTGTCGGTCGGACCCTAGACGACTGGAAAACCGTGTCCCGATCAGATGAGTCCCGATTTCAGTTGGTAATAGCTGATGTTGGGTTCGAATATGGTACAGACCCCACGTATCCATGTGCCCAAGTGGTCAATAAGTTAATGTGCAAGCTGGTAGTGGCTCCATAATGGCATGGGCTGTGTCTACTTGAAATGGACTTGGTCCTCTGGTTCAACTCAACCGATCATTGACTGGAAATGATTATGCCAGACTGCTTGGAGACTATTTGTTGTGACTCATGAATTTCGTGGAGTCCCAAATATCGATGGAATTTTTATGGATGACCGTGCGCCATGCCACCGGGCCACAATTGTTCGCGATTGGTTTGAAGAACATTGTGAACAATTCGAGGAATGATTTGGCCACACAGATCGCCCGACATAAATCCCTTCGAACATTTACGCGACGTAATCGAGAGGTCAGTTTGTGCACAAAATCCTGCACTGACAACACTTTCGCAATTATGGACGGCTGTAGAGGCAGCATGGCTCGGTATATCTGCAGGGAACTTCCAGCGACATATTGAGTCCATGCTATGTCGAGTTGCTGCACTCCATCGGGTAAAAGGAGGTCCGACACGATATTGGCAGTATCCCATGACTTCATTCACCTCACCGTAAATTCACAACTATCATGAAATGATTCACAATGCGATGTGTTTTCCGTAGTCACTACTGTACCTATTTACTGTAACGTCAATTTACGTTTCCCATAACGGCCACGAGACGCCAAATGCTATAACATCGCGGTCGGCTCGTATAAAACGGAGAGATGGCGCTACAGACTTAACGGTGTATATTGCTTTGTGGCCGTCGCCGCCATGTTACATATCCTAAAACATAACCAAACTATTGGTTACTATTGCTTCTTGCCGGCCGGAGTGGCCGAGCGGTCCTACGCGCTGCAGTGTGGAACCGCGCGACCGCTTGAAGTGTGTGATGTCCTTAGGTTAGTTAGGTTTAAGTAGTTCTAGGCTCTAGGGGACTGATGACCTCAGAAGTTAAGTCCCATAGTGCTCTGAACCATTTTGAACTATTGCTTCTTGTTCTTTATTTCTGTCTAATGCACGCAAAAGTTGTATGAAATATTAAATATTGAAGTGCTTTCGTGAGTAACACAGCGTCTGGAAGGAATTTTCAGATATTACTTGTCGTAAATGCATAATTGATATATGCATACGACGATTTGGCCTCCTTAATGTAACTCTTGTTTTGTTATAAGTTTCGAACAACCAAGAACAGAAGTATATGATCTGAATAGGCTGATTTCGTAATCAAGCATTTTCCTTCATAAGGACTGACGAAACTTATGTCCGGTCTACGTCCTCTTCCCGAAAATACGGAGAAAATATTTTGGTATGTTTGGTCGGTTTCCATCTTTCCTTGTCACAAAGTGATCGACTGCCCATAGGATCCCCAGTATCAGGAACATTAGCAAACATTTTCATCAGTCATCTAGAAAATCAGATATTTGAAAAGATAACCAATAATGAAAGTCTCAAAATCATGTATAGGTTCAGATATGTGGATGACATTATTTGTCTGGTAGATGAGCCAAGTGGAAAAATAGATAAACTCCACTCGGAAATCAACAAAGCTCATCAGAACTCTTGAAACAGAAAATCAAATTTTCTTGACATTACAATAAAAAAAGAAAACGGCAAACATACATTTAACACCTTTAGAAAACCAACAGCCACAAACATAATAATACATTCCACATCTAAACATCTCCACAACGAGAAACTTGCTGCACTAAGACATTTGTTACATAGATTCAACAGAATCCCACTCAACAAGAGAAACTATGAAAAAGAAATGAATATAATCATACAAAGAGCTAGGAACAATGGGTATGACACACATGTAGTACACAGGCGCAATCAAAAAATAAAAACACAAATACAAAACAAATACAACATTTCCAGAATACAAGAGAACTCTCAAGCTGCAAACTTACAAACACCCCCAATAAACACACACAATGACAATACCACACTGAAAAGAACCAACATTTTAAACACCATGACCACTATCCTACAACTGTGGAACAAGAAATGAAAATAATGAGAATAAGCAACCAGGACAAACATTTTATGCAAAGTAAGGAAACTTCCACCTTCAGAAAGCAATCGCTGAAAACAAACATGTGATAAAAGAAGACACACATATCAGCACAGGCTCCCTACTACACTTAATAAAAATCGTCCCTCTCACACAACAAGTAAAAAAATTAAAATAAACTCCCCCCCTTCGCCTTCTGCACACACACACACACACACACACACACACACACACAAATAAAAAAGGAATCACACACACACACACACAGATCACAGATACTTAATAATTACACTCGGAATTTGGCAATTACACCTGACAGTCGGCAACACAAACTAAAACGTTGCATCAGAACAACTGTTCAGTTCCTAGTGTTGTGAAATGTGGGAAAAAACGCAATTTGGCATTTATAAGACGAGGAACAACACCAAAAATGGAACAGGAGCGTAATATGTAGTAAATCGTCCACGCAACCTGTAAGAACAGTTCAAAAATATTACTACATAACAGCAAAAACCAACCACCAGGACTCCTTATTACCTGTAGGTACATTGACCAAAATGTAAACTAAATAGCAAAAATATGTACATATTCCAGGCCACTGAAGATGCCTTGCAGAAAATAAATGCGAAACGCGTATGGCACGAAAATTTTCATTCATTCAGTTGTAGTCAGACGCTCCATAAAGTAAAAATTATCAATATACCGTAAATTAACCTAGAGAGTTTTTCAAAGTTGGTTTGCTAGAAAATCTAAAGTCAAATGACAGAAATAAAACTTCTACAGTAAAAGTAAACAGCGCAACCAGAATTAGTGTATATAAAAGAAATAGCTTAAAAGAATTCGCTTACGAATAGAAATGTGATTCTTTTACTCTTTATACCATAACCAGAATGATTAGTACGCTCGTAAATGACGCATCTGCCATTTTTGATAAAAACACTTCCACCAGAAGCTAATATTTGGGGAAGTAATGTGGGGGATGTAAGCTTCAAGTTTATGACGTCATGACAACGCCCCTTGTTATACCTCCATATGCGCGACAAACACGTACAGACATGATGACCTAACCGTCGTGAGCTGAGCCATTGTTTGTGCATTACTGTATTTGTCTCGTAGTTATTAGCTAATCAAATCCGACTGTATTTTGTCACACAAGAAAGTTCGACCGTAGAGTAATGATAATCTTCATACTCGTATAGGTGAACGAGATACTGACGATGCTATAGCCGTATCGTGTTGCTCCTTTATTTATCCTTGCAGAGCAAGGTTCACGATTGATTTCCTGCAAGAAGTAAAAGAGCAAAAGTATTTGCCTTCTGGTCGAAACGGCCTAGATTGCTGTAAGTGCTAAGGCTTCCACACCCAGTCTTAATTTGAATAAAATCCTTTTGAGTGTTAGACCGCGTCATTATGAAACACTAAAACAACTGCGAAGCCGACGTTTCGACTGTCTTTGCAACGGTGCTCTTCAGTATAGAGCGACTTAACAGTTGCATTCTGGAGATGGTCTTACACCGGCTATCAGGTGACGATCGATGTCACATTCTGATACGTCACTGGTGAGTTTGTAATGAAGATACCTGTGGACGGGTGGCTGTACGCTGGGCTATTGCCTGTGGTTATCTGACGTGTTTCGCAGGCGAATAGGCAGCTTGTAGCAAGACGTCGATCCTGCACAGCAATTCTTTTGTGTCCGCTTGTTTATGTTTGTGTATCCGGGTCGTTGGCTGCCGAACACACATGGAATCGTAGGGCAACCAGTCCGTCGGCACCTTGTAACCCATCCCTCGCGTTCGTGCTATTGGAGCATTTAATTGTCTCAGTAGTCTCTATTATTTTCGCATTGCATTATCTTCAGCTGCTGGTTTAACATACGGGCTTTTTGAAACTAGATACAGCGGCCACAGTCCAGGTGGTGTTCGGCTAATGCACGTCCATCTAGATATAGGTTTTCCATAACTTCTCTAAATATGTTAAGGCAAATGCCAGACATTGTTCCTTTGAAAAGGACGCAACCGTTTTCCTTCCCCAGTTTGAGCTTGTGCTCAGTCACTGAAGACAACCTCATCGACGGGACGTGAAACCCTAATCTTCCTTCCATCGTTCCTTTTTGCTACTCACTAATTGCTGTGCTGCAGGTTTTTTCCGATTATTGATGGTCCTGCAAGTACAAATAATTTCCTCCAGATTTTTTCCGTTACATTCTGATCTCATGCTTCATAATCAATATGATGGGGCATGTTGACATTTGTTAAGACAATTTTTATTTCCTGACACCGTCACATTTATCTTGTGAAGTGCGACACAATTGTTGTTTTGGAGAATGCTGTGATTGATAATGTAATTGCTTTATATTCTTTTATTTAACGGAATGGCAGTCAGCTGTAATCTGCAGCCACCTTCAGATCAGCTTTGCAGCCTAATTATGACAACGTATGCACCTCTTAAGCTAAAATGCTGATCTGAAGAGGGTTATAGATTATAGCTGCAGTCGGTAACTCGAAGTAGGTCCATGATTCTCCTCCACTTTAATAAAATAAGAAAAAATTGCATTAAAAAAAATACCACCACATGCTGCACATTGATTTGAAGACGACCTATTGTTACGGCTGGAACGAGTACCATAAAATATAAATCGGGTCTGACAATAAAGACAGTTTTAATGAATATAGCAATCAAGAAAGTCTCCACGATAAAAATGTCGTCATTCATGAAACACACAAGTTGGCTTCAATGGATGCGCCCAACCATTAAAAAGAACCAGTTTACATTCTGCAAGCCACAAAATAATCGATGTATGAAGGTAGTTTTATATTTAATTTATCCAATTTGTAGGCTTTCAGAATGTGCCCATACAGCCATCGCAACACTGGAAATGTTATACACAGAACTCCTGAAGATAGACGTTGACTGTGGATATTGTATCACAGACACAGTCCCTTGGACTGTTCAGAGATGTCACTAAATCCGCCCAAGGATGTAAACAACCATGCACGAGCAGCGCATATTAGATGGAGGGGTCCGACAGCCGATCAGTTCCAGTCATTCCACCAGGAAGGAGGTACACGGCTCGTGTTGTCTGTAGTTAACCATGCGTAGACGGTCAGTACCGCGGTTCGATCGCGTCCGCATTGTCACTTTGTGCCAGGAAGGGCTCTCAACAAGGGAAGTGTCCAGGCGTCTCCGAGTGAACCAAAGCGATGTTGTTCGGACATAGAGGACATACAGAGAGACAGGAACTGTTGATGCCATGCCTCGCTCAGGCCGCCCAAGGGCTACTACTGCAGTGGATGACCGCTACCTACGGATTACGGCTCGGAGGAACCCTGACAGGAACGCCACCTTGTTGAATAATGCTTTTCGTGCAGCCACAGGACGTCGTGTTACAACTCAAACTGTGCGCAATAGGCTGCATGATGCGCAACTTCACTCCCGATGCCCATGGCGAGGTCCATCTTTGCAACCACGACACCGTGCAGCGCGGTACAGATGGGCCCACAACACGCCGAATGGACCGCTCAGGTTTGGCATCATCTTCTCTTCACCGATGAGTATCGCATATGCCTTCAACCAGATAATCGTTGTTGGCAACCCGGTCACGCTGAACGCCTTAGACACACTGTCCAGCGAGTGCAGCAAGATGAAGGTTCCCTGGTTGGCATTATGTGGGGCCGACGTACGCCGCTGGTGGTCATGTACGTTGTCGTAACAGCTGTACGATACGTGAATGCCATCCTCCGAGCGATAGTGCAACCATTCTGGCAGCATATTGGCGTGGCATTCGTCTTCGTGGACAATTATTCGCGGCCCCATCGCGCACATCTTGTGAATGACTTCCTTCAGGATAACGAGCTCGCTCGACTGGAGTGGCCAGAATGTTCTCCAGACATGAACCCTATCGTACATGCTTGGAATAGATTGAAAAGGGCTGTTTATGGACGACGTGACTCACCAATGACTCTGAGGGATCTACGCCGAATCGCCGTTGAGGAGTGGGACAATCTGGACCAACAGTTCCTTGATACGTGCTTCTGGGTATTAGAGGTACCGGTGTGTAGAGCAATCTGGACCACCACCTCTGAAGGTCTCGCTGTATGGTGTGCAACATGCAATGTGTGGTTTTCATGACCAATAAAAAGGCCGCAAATGACGTTTATGTTGATCTTTACACCAGTTTTGTGTAGAGGTTCCGGAACTCTCCGAATTGAGATGATACAAAACTTTTTTTGATGCGTGTCTATCACAGATAAGTTTGTTTTAACATTCCAAGTAGATATTGGTTTAAGTCGTATCCTGGTACGATCTTACATAGGCTTAACAAAGGACAGATTCCGATGTAAAACATGTTTTATAAACACACTATACTGAAACGAGTAAAAAAGACGAAAATGTAACACAGGAAACACAGAAGCATTATGCTGTAAAGATCCTGCTGGTAGCACAATAAGAAATGATAAATCGCCATTGTTACACATTTGAGATTATCCCAATTCAGTCTATATTAATGGCCATTTATGTAAATTAACAATAAAATTGTTTGAAAAGCTGCAGATAGAGAATTGAATATTCGTGCAGGTCTATAAGTACCATCTACAACAGCGTGGCTAAGAATATGTGTGAGAGCACGGGCCGGACCCGAGTGCCAAAGCGTTTAGCCTGACTGCACATTTCCCCCACCACCACGCCACGCTGTCCGTGCGTTGGGGGGGGGGGGGGGGGCCGAAAACAGCGAACGTGCCACATTTAAATGGCAGTGCAGTCGCTCTGCATACCACTTGGTTGTATATTTCACAATTCTCGACACAGATCACAAACAAAAGAAATTCTTAGTATTATTTAACTATTTTTGCCTCACTGAAGACATAATTTTTATCTGGTACAGATTGTCGGTATACGGACAGATGCAGGCAATTTCACAGATTTTTACACTCAAGGTGCCACATAATCGTGAGTTATTTAGTTTCATAATAAAAAAAAGAGTTTCAGACAAATTTGTCGAGTGAAATATTTTAACACTTTTGCGGCCTCGTTAAGAAGTTGTGTAATTCTAAGTGAGTATAGCAATGTAGACTCCCTGGACAGCTTTCGTGTAAAAAGATTTATTCTTTAAAACTGGAATTACCCGAAAGGTCAGTCAGTTACGTCTGCAGATGCACAGGGGCGCTTTCAACTGATATGGCAAATGTTCTTGGAAACAGCTCTTAAACGGGTGTAAGATTGGTAGTGCCCTCGAAACCTTTAGTAAATTATTCTTGTAAATCTTTCAAGGCCACAATGAATTCTTCAAACCTCCCGTTTTTTTTAACATCAGTGAGCTTAGGGAACTGGACTGTTATTGGTCAGAATTTGTCCCACAACGCCATTTTCTTTTTAAATGCATCCCCATCAAATCAGAAATAAGTTGTTTGTCACCTTGCGGTGACTTACTGTGGGTAAGTCCATGTCAACTTAAAATACGAGGTCTTCAATCCATTCCAGATGTTCTAATTTTTGTTCCTGAGCTCCTTTTTTCTTCATAAATTCGACAATAGCGAGTCTCAAATCGAAAAATTGTTGCAGGCATGGCCCTTGACTTAACCATCGTACTTTGCTGCAATATACAGGGTGTATCAAAAAGAATCATCTGACTTGGCACGTCTGTATTTCTGAAACTAATAAATATATACAATGAATTTTGTTTTTTGACGAACGGGAAACACAAAAAATTTTTTCTTGTCTTTTCATAAGTGTTAAATATGGCCAGCTTCAAAGAAAAATGGTCCATACATCTTTTCCCGTGAAACTGCGCAAAACGCATTAAATTTTGGAGTGTCTCTCCCACGTTGTACAACTTCACGTGGTTGTACTGTACCCCATATTCTCACATTAGACGGTTCACCTTTCCATTCAAATGGAATATTGCCTCGTCACTAAACACTAAGCGTGGAAGAAAACTGTCATCCGCCATCTTGCCAAGAGCGGAATTACAGAACTCTATACTTTGTTGTTTGTCACCTTCATGAAGAGCTTGCAGCAGCTGAATTTTGTATGGTTTCATGTGTAAACGTCGACGCAACACATGGCAGACGGACATCGGGGGCGTGTTGAGCTGTCGAGCTGCACGGCGAACGGATTTCTGCGGACTCCTAGTGAAACTATGGCGGATGCGTTCGACGTCTGTGTCACACACTCGAGGACGGCCCGGCGATTTGCCTTTACACAAACAACTTATTTCTCAAAACTGTTCATGCCATCATTTAATGCTCTGCGCTGTAGGAGGATCTACGCCACACCTAGTACGAAAGTCATGCTGAACAGTTATCACTGACCGGCACTGCGCGAAACGTAGAACGCAAAATGCTTTCTGTTGTCCCGGCACCATTTTTACTAGAACCGAAGTGGGCGCAGTCTGCTGCTACCTAGCGGGAACCATGTAAAACTCAAGAGTTTGTTCTTTCCAACAGTACGTTGTTCACGCACATATCTCAAATAACATAACGGTCATGATGTTTTAAAATTGGATCAATCTTTTTGATACGCCCTGTATTGCGGCTCCATATTCTTCGTTCAGTTCCATCGAAAAGTGTTGCATCATACAATAGAATAATGCGTGCGACTTCAGGAATTATACTATTGATCCCACCAGTATCTTTACTTGCTGCATGCCTGAAAATTTAGCCGTACGTGCTTCTTGATGTACTGAATAATGAATCCTGTCAGTCGTTGTAGTTTTTGCTCTTCCAGTGTCAACTAAATCTTTAAATACTTCCTGTATTGTATTGTAATATCGTTTCATAGTAGGTGTGCAGTACCTGTCGCGTATGTGACTGCTTAATATATAGTAAAAACTCTCATCCCTCTCCTCTGTCATTCCCATTCATTTTTAAAGGCTCATGACGGTAGATAGCTACAGTGCCTCTTTCTGTGCAAATATCCACTGAACTCGTGAACGTCCTTCACACCGCGAACAAATAGCGAGGGATAAACAGCGCTGACACACTATTCTGTCGAACTGAAGAGTTGGGCCGACCGAAAAATGCCACACAGCAGTACTAAATGAAATGTCGCACTGTGGCGAATACTTCCGGGAAGGTAACAAGCAAAGCCGAGACAGGCCGAGCGAGCCGTGGCCGGCCCGCGTGAAGTTGAGGCACGCCGTGGCCGTCCCTGATCTAGACGGAACAGGAGACCAGCTTTCGAGAATGACATTCGGGTATTACAGCCATACTTGTAGTTACACTAGTATTCAGACGCATACACACAGGAGGTACACATAGTGACCTGAATTTAGAGGCTGAGCGTTCCATATTCTGCTGAGTAGCCCGTGGGAATATAGTCATTAAATTGAGCTTTGGTCTTCGCCTGTCATTCTCATTACCAAGAGCATTAGATGAGCAGTGCAGGAAGATAGATCTTGATGTTAGCATTGTTGACGAGCTCATACAATAGTTTATATGTTACTATATCGTTGGATGCTAACAAGTTTTCGAGGCTACTTGCGAATTGATGACCAAGAGCCCGAAGATTACTTGCAAGTAAGTTTATGTGATACATGACATTCTAGAAATATAGGGTTTAGATCTTCTTCCTCTCCGCAAACACAGAGATGGGCGGCGCTTAGGTCGAGCCGATAGAGGTGATTGTTGAACTTCCAATGATTAAATTTCGCCCGTGCTATAACCGTCGTTGATGTTTGTGCTTTACTGTACCATGGTACGCTCAGAATCGTGGGATAAATTAGTGCGTATTGACTGCCTTTGATTTTAGATGTCCACGACCATTCATCTTTCCAGTCAGAGGACAACCGCTTTGTCAGCATGAGTATCAAATCCGTGAAAGGGACTTTAATAGCTGAATGCAGAGATACCTACTTTGCTAGGGTGTCTAATGGTTCATTTCCAGGTATCCCAAGAGTGGCTTTTCATCCATACCATCACAATGTTGCGACAGCTCTTCTGAACCCGCAACACATTGTCGACAATTGCTGCAACTGTAGGGTTCGTACAACTATTATGATGGTTACTAATCAATTGTAGGGTTGAAGTACTATCAGAGTGTGTGCTGTGATCGTCTGTGAAAATAGTAGGGCTGCCTAAATGGCAGTAAGCTCGGCTGTCTTAATAGCGGAATGTGTCTCTGCGTACTCAGTAAACACTCCCAGCGCCTTCTGTATACACTACGCACGCATCGCGTCAGTGAGACAGGAATTCAATTGCTGGTGCGTTATTGGGTAATGCTTTTGAAACGTTAAACTGGACCCGGCATCAATCTGCAGAGTCGACATTTCGTACGGCCTGTTGTAGTGCGGTAGAAGAGGGCTCTTCCACACCTGGTGCCTTAGTGCCTGCATCTCAGCGGAAGATACTTCATACCAGTATCAGGCATTGCTTGTCCTACACTGTTCCATTATGGGCCGTAGGAGGAATGCCTGGTATGTTGTCCTCATGTTTCCTTTGCGGAATATTTGACTGAGGTAACAGAATTGTTGCACTATTTACCTCGTATACGGGTTCTCTACAATTCACGCGAACGATATTACCTTTCTTCCTATTACTTGCACTAACGTTCCATTGACATTTCAGTTGCAATCTTCTGTGGCATACCAACGTACTGCGATCGTAGCAGTAGCAACATGTCTCAAAGTTCCTGTCTGCTCTGTCGCCAGACCGGCATGATATCGACTGCAGTCACTGAGGCAGTACTCCGGAATGAGTCGCACTATCGTGGTGCGAGATCTTCGTAACGGAACGTTGCTCGACGCTTTCCCAGAAACCTTTCAGCTTAACGGAGGCCCCCATTTGCCTTCTGTTCTGCTGATCTCACCTGTTAGTTCCATTTTATATTGGTTCATAATTTTATTTCTACTGGTAGCCAAGGAAGCGGTGTCCCCCCTACATGCTGTATCAGCAGTGTTGTACAGGGCCATGCGTTGGTGGGAAAAAGACTTACTCGAAGTGACAGGCAATAAGCTGCGGTTGGCAAAACAACTCCGCGGTGGCGTACCTCCTTCCGGCAGTATGTAGTAGGTGCTTCTCACTCGACTTCGGATAGGGCGGGGTCCACTGAGCGTGGCTACCTGCTGCGGCGGGATGACCCTCGGAACATGTGGTGCTTGTGCCTGACCTGTCCTTCATTTTAGCATACAGTGAGATGAATGCGGAACGACTTTTAAGATTTTGTGAAATGTCTGACTTGCTCCCTGAACTGTTAGGAAAAAGGCTGGCTGTAAGCGAAGGGCCTGTCACATTTGTTGCATTTCTTATAACCTGTATTTATAGTTAATTAAAAATTTTAATAAGCCTAGAACATTCTAACATTGACAAAGCTGAAAATTGGACGTTTTTCATGGTTACATATGACGGGATAGATGAATGTGAGCAGAAATGAATGTGAGTCTGGTAGTAATTTTAAGCGAAATTGTATTTTTATGATGTTTTAGTTTTAAGTATTTTAGCTACATTCGTATCGGACTATTTTAGCGGGAGCATCGATAATTTTTTTTAAGTAAGGACTCCATCAGGAGCTGCGTGCACCACGACCACCACACCAGAATTAATAACATTAGGCGTTGAAGCAGAAATCTGTATTTCTCTTGCAAATCGATTTCAATCACTGTGTAACCATCATCAGTCATTAAAGCTCTGTGGACTCATTAATACAAGCAGAAAAATTGCAGTATCTTCACATATTAATGAAGAGTGCTTGTCAGACCCAAGGTGCAAATGCAAATTGCATTTGTATCTTTGGTCTCACAAGTACTCTTCATTGATATGTGCAATTTTACTGCTTATATTAATGAGTCCACAGAGATTTAATAATAGCACTGATGATGGTCACGCAGTGATTGAAATGGATTTGCAATAGAAATGAAGATTTCTACTTCAGCGACTAATGATGACCCTCCTTTTGTTTTTGATAACCTCATTCATGAGTGCCCTCAACCACGTGCGCGCGCACTCATTCTCTCTCTCTCTCTCTCTCTCTCTCTCTCTCTCTCTCTCTCTCTCACACACACACACACACACACACACACACAAACGGTTCAAATGGCTCTGAGCACTATGGGACTTAACATCGGTGGTCATCAGTCCCCTAGAACTTAGAACTATTCTATCTACATCCGAATCCCGCTCCAGCTACTGCCAGGTCTGGGTGCTGACGAGTCCTCTCCATTTGGCTCGGTCCTCCCACCACTTTTCTTCCTCCACTTGCTGCCAGGTCACATCTCTCCTTTCAACAGTTATTCTCATTCCCATTTTCCACCGTGTTCTTGGGCGCCCTCTAGGTCTTTTCCCATCCATCTTTAGTTCTTCCATAATTTTGGGGAGCCTCTGCCCATGCATTCTCTTAACATGCCCATACCATTTTAACCTCTTTCTTTCAATTTCTTTTCTCATACTTTCTTGTTTGAGGTCCATTCTAATCTCTAAATTCCTTACTCTGTCCATTCTTGTTTTTCCCTTAACTGCTCTGAGAAATTTCATTTCCCCTGCTTGCAGTCTGCTCCAGTCCCTTTCTTTCATTGTCCATGTTTCTCCACCATAGGTGACAATAGGGAAGTAATAATTCTTATACATCAGGAGTTTTGCTCTTTCTGAAACTTCATTATTTCAAATCAGATGTTTTATTGTTTGGTAGAAATTGCCTCCCTTCTGTAACCTCCTATTAATTTCGTTAGTTATTCTTCCATCCCTAGATATTTCACTCCCTAAATAAGTGAAACTTTCTACCACTTTGAGGGGTTCTCCATTCAAGGTAATATTTCCATTGATTCCTTTCTCTCTTCCAAATACCATTACTTCACTCTTATCTTATTTATTTTTAATCCATACCTTTTCATTATTTCCTTCCACGCATCAAGCTGTAACTGTACATCTACCTCTTTATCATCCCATATTACCATATCATCTGCAAAAATCATCTTTTTTTCTTTTTCTTTTACTATATCTTTAACTGCCCTATTCATTCCCTCCATCACAACATTAAAAAGCGCAGGAGATGGAATACTTCCTTGCTTAAGTCCTTGTCTTATTTCGAAGTATTCAGAGTTCCCCAATGGTGTTCTAATTCTACAATTGTGGCCTCTGTACATTGTCTTTATAACATTAATGTATCCATCTTCTATATCTATCTTCTTCAGTTCTTCCCAGAGTCTTTCCGTGTCAACTGAGTCACATGCCTTTTCTATGTCTATAAAAACCATTATCACCCTTTTGTTATATTCCCAACTTTTTTCCATCAGTTGACGGATAGAAAATATCAGGTCGATTGTGCTCCTTCCTTTCCTAAACCCATGCTGTTCTTCACTCAGCTCCTTTTCTATCTTTTCACTTATTCGATTTAGTAAAATTCTTTCAAAAATCTTGGCTGTATGACTTACAAGGGTTATTCCTCTGTAGTTTTTACAAAGTCTTTTATTGCCTTTCTTGAAGATGGGAACAATGTCTCCTGTTCTCCAGTCGCCAGGTATTTTACTATTTCTCCACACGTTTGATAGTACTCTATACAGCCACTGCATTCCCACTGGGCCTGGTGCTCTTATCATGTCCACTGATACTTCATCAGGTCCCGGGGCTTTCCCCCCATTCATCTTCTTCACAGCTTTTTCCATTTCTTCCTGTGTAATTTGTCCTAATTCTGCTTCCCAACTTCTCTCAATTTCTCCATTATTTGTTGTTTCCTCATGTACCTGCTCCTCAGCGTTTAACAGCTTCTTAAAATGTTCTTTCCAGAGATCTTTTATATTCCCTGGATCTTCAATAATGGTACCGTCCTTTGTTTCCATCTTTACTGGTACTTCAGAAGCCTTCCTTTTATTTTTCATCATTTTATAGAACATTTTCTTATTGCTCTTCACATCTTCTACCAGTTTTTTTGTAAACTCTTCCCATGCCTTTTTCTTTGCTGTTTCCACTATTTCATTGCACTTCTTTTCCTCTATATATCTTTTATGGTCTTCGTCATTTTTAGTTTTCCACCATTTTCTCCATGCTCCATTTTTTTCTTCTAACTGCTTGGATTGTGGTATCATCCCACCAACTTGTCTGCCTTATTTTTTCCTTTCCAGATGTTCTGCCACATACTTTTTGTGCTGCTTCGACTAAAGTGTCTTTGAATAAACTCCATTCTTTTTCTACATCGCAGAAAACTTCTTTTGGAAATTTTTGTGTTATTAATTCTCTGTACTTCTCAGCACATTCACTCTCCTTCAATTTCCAATCCCGTATCCTCATCACTTTCTTCTGTTTTCTATTTTTCACACACTGATTCATTTTCCATTGTCCCACCAGTAATCTATGGTCTCCATCTGCACTCACTCTTGGAATTACCTTCACATTTGTTACTTTCTCTCCCCATTCCCTATCTACTAGAATATAATCAATTACACTCTTCGTTCTTCCATCCCAACTGTATCTGGTGATAACGTGACTTTCTCTCTTCATAAACCAGCTGTTTGCTATTTTCATTCCATTCCTCTGGCACAAATCCAGGAGTCTTTCCCCTTCTTCATTTCTGCCTCCATATCCAAAACATCCCAATACTTGCTCAAATCCCTTTCTGTCTTTGCCTACCTGTGCATTAAAATCTCCCATCACTATATTAGCATTCTTTATATGGTTTTCTAACACATTTTCAAAGTCCATCTTCTCTTCTTCGCTACATCCCACTTGAGGTGCATAAATCTGGATTACTTTTAGTGTTTCTTTTTGGAATCTCAGGTTTAAGATTATGATCCTGTCTGATATATATCTCACATTTTCAATACAGGTTTGTACATTCTTATTCACCATCACTGCCACACCATTTCTTCCAGACCTGTTATTCCCACTCCAGTACAGTTTTCCCCCTCCTCTCAAATTCTTCTCATCTTTTCCCTTCCACTTTGTTTCGCTTAATCCCAATATATCTAACTTCCTCTCCATCAGTACATCTGTCATTTCTTCCATTTTTCCATTGAGGGTTAATATATTAAGGGTGCCAATATTTAGGTTATTTTTTAGTCCAGTTGGTTTCATCTTCTTGTACTGATGAATATCATCAGGTCTCCCATCATTTGCACCAGTACTTGAAGAAGCAGTGGGGTCAAATCCTGAGTGGTTCGTTCCGAGGCTCGTCTGTGTTTTGAAAGCAATATATGAAGACTTTCCTACTGGCTTGCTAGGCCTAACGCAAGGAAGGATTTTCTGTTGGAGTTGTCTCCCTTAGCATTTGGAGTTTCTCCTCCACCACAAGGCCAGCGGTTCCCTTCTCATTTAATCCCCAGAAAGGAGGGTTGCCTCATCTGCCAGCTACGCCGTTCCGAAGTCTTCCTTCTCCACCGTCGCTGCCATTAAGGTCTTCACCCGTAACCCTGGGCATGGGTTCCGTGTTATACCCCACGGGAGTGGGTCCCTGCCTAAACTCAGCCATCCTAGCACTCCGGCCTACTGAAGTGTAGGATGCCCACCCCCGCGTCGTGGACGCGCCAGACAGGAATTACCCCAGTGGAGGAATAGGGAAGGGCACCCTACCTCCCTGGAGCCAGGTTAATGATTGTGTATGGTGCCACAATCAAAGGGCTTAGAACTATTAGAACTACTTAAACCTAACTAACCTAAGGACAGCACACACATCCATGCCCGAGGCAGGATTCGAATCTGCGACCGTAGCGGTCACGCGGTTCCAGACTGTAGCGCCTAGAACCGAACGGCCACACCGGCCGGCTACACACACACACACACACACACACACACACACACACACACACACACACACACACACACATTTAAACGAATTGACAAGTTCCGTAAGTTTAGCACAAATCTTGTAATCTGATTGTGCTATCGGGTATTTTATTTTGTGTAATCGCATTAACTTGAATTAACCACATTTAAGGTAGACTGCCATTAAGTACACCATATCGAAGTATTGCTTAAACTCCGCATAATTCAGCTGAAAAGAACTGTAGACTTGGAGTAATCATTTCATGTTATGTAAACAGCAGCGACTTCACAAATTCACCATCAGAGAAACAACTTAAATTTCTTGACTGCTACGTTGGATCATCAATAAGACCTGGAAGGTGCAAAGGTGGTTGTGACTAGGACAAAAGTAAACGAAGAGGACTCAGTTTTTTTTTTAGCCAACGTACCGGAAACGTCCAACAACTTAGGCTATTTGACGAGCCTCAAGATTCACACTGAAAAAGTGAATTACTTTTTAGACCAGCTTTATTTATACAAATCTTATAGTCTAAATCGGATTTAGGCAGTGCTTGCAAAATAATTTTATCCAGTGAGAAGTTACATTGTAGGCACATGTGGGGGACCTTGTGACAAAACTGCGCGTGATAGAAAACAACCTGAGGTCAGATAAGGATCCAGCGCCCAGAAACCATGTGATTAATTACCGCAAAAAGTAATAAAAATATATTTTCATTGATCTGTGCCATTTAATGGAAAGAATTGTAATTATGAGGTGGTGTATATTGATACAGATGAGTTTCTTGATCCTTCGTGTGTGCCCGCATCTCGTGGTCGTGCGGTAGCGTTCTCGCTTCCCACGCCCGGGTTCCCGGGTTCGATTCCCGGCGGGGTCAGGGATTTTCTCTGCCTCGTGATGGCTGGGTGTTGTGTGCTGTCCTTAGGTTAGTTAGGTTTAAGTAGTTCTAAGTTCTAGGGGACTGATGACCATAGATGTTAAGTCCCATAGTGCTCAGAGCCATTTGAGCCTTCGTGTGTACCGCATTCTTTCTAACATAATTGAGATCGTTAGTTGAGAACATGATACAGGATGTAACCATGAAATCTGTAACTTGCTTGTTGTAGGGTGGACGTGAAAAAATATTTTTAGCGAATGAGAAGCGAAGTTGTAGACACATGTAGAGGACCTAACATACAAAATAACATAGAATTAGACATTCAGAAAGACACTAGGCGTGGATTTTGTAAAATACGAGGGTGTTATGAAATGCATATTATTTCATCTTTAAGGAAAACCCATACCGCTATGACACTTGTGAGTGTAAAATTGTGTAATTTTTACGCAATGCAGTAGCAATACCGTTAACATTCAACACTATAGCATAACTCTTGTATCATAGAACCAGTATGAATGATAGAAAATGTAACATACAGATAACAAAGGAAGCCAATAGCATTAAACAAATCAGTTTCATTTACTAAGTAGTGAAGAAGAGATTCGGTTTTTCAGATTGCTCGATGCTAAAAATTACTCAGCCCAAAAGTTATAAACTGGTTCACGTGAGACATCACGTTTATTGTACCCAAAATCATCCACCTATTGACCTCATCTCTATATGTACCCCTCATGAACGCAGGGATTCCGTTACTCTTGCAAGCACGTCTGTCCTAGATTTCTATAATAGGCAGTACTTCATAAAAAATTTCGTGTAAATTGGTTCTATGGCTAGCCAAGGAGACTTTTTACTCTTTGTACTCCTTGCATCCATCTAATAAATCGCCAATCGCCCAGTGAAAGGCACTGACCTCCCAGTGCGGTCATTCAGATTCGGATCGCCGTGATTTCCCTAACTCGCTCAAGACGTACACCGATATGGTTCATTTCCAAAGAGTGCATACTTATCCAGCTGAATTTCCACTCTTCGTCGAATGGCCTCGTCATCGACGGATCTCTGAAGCCACCACTTATTTTGTTTGTCTGTAAATCGTGAGTGAAGAACAAATGTTGTTTCATACCAGCTTCTGGGCTGTTGAGTCATTATATTGTCGCCATATTTCGTAACTGTCTTCTTTCTTAAGGTTCTCGGGTGAAAAGAATTCATATTTTGCCTTCCTTTAATTGTACTGACTATCAGTGGAGCAGTTATCCAGAATATTTTTCGTCGCATCCACCAAAATTATCCGACTTAAAAGCATTGCAGAATTATCATTACCAAGGTAATCTTCAATTACTATGAACTGAAGAATTTTTACGTACTTTTCTCCGATACGTTATATTGCTCTTGAAATTTTGAAATGTACAGCGGTGCTGTAGCTTCATTGCACTTTAGTCTCATCGTCACTTCCAGTTTCCTGTATTTGCTCTTCTATTGTTTGTTGTTGTTGTCTTCAGTCCTGAGACTGGTTAGATGCAGCTCTCCATGCTACTCTATCCTGTGCAAGCTTCTTCATCTCCCAGTACCTGCTGCAGCCTACATCCTTCTGAATCTGCTTAGTGTATTGATCTCTTAGTCTCCCTCTACGATTTTTACCCTCCACGCTGCCCTCCAGTACTAAATTGATGATCCCTTGATGCCTCAGAACATGTCCTACCAACCGATCCCTTCTTCTAATCAAGTAGTGCCACAAACTTCTCTTCTCCCCAATTCTATTCAATACTTCATCATTAGTTATGTGATCTACCCATCTAATCTTCAGCATTCTTTTGTAGCACCACATTTCGAAAGCTTCTATTCTCTTCTTGTATAAACTGTTTATCGTCCACGTTTCACTTCCATACATAGCTACACTCCATACAAATACTTTCAGAAACGACTTCCTGACATTTAAATCAATACTCGATGTTAACAAATTTCTCTTCTTCAGAAACGCTTTCCTTGCCATTGCCAGTCTACATTTTATATCCTCTCTACTTCGACCATCATCAGTTATTTTGCTCCCCAAATAGCAAAACTCCTTTACTACTTTAAGTGTCTCATTTCCTAATCTCATTCCCTCAGCATCACCCGACTTAATTCGACTGCATTCCATTATCCTCGTTTTGCTTTTGTTGATGTTCATCTTATACCCTCCTTTCAAGACACTGTCCATTCCGTTCAACTGCTCTTCCAAGTCCTTTGCTGTCTCTGACAGAATTACAATGTCATCGGCGAACCTCAACGTTTTTATTTCTTCTCCATGGACTTTAATACCTACTCCGAATTTTCCTTTTGTTTCCTTTACTGCTTGCTCAATATACAGATTGAATAACATCGGGGAAAGGCTACAACCCTGTCTCACTCCCTTCCCAACCACTGCTTCCCTTTCGTGTCCCTCGACTCTTATAACTGCCATCTGGTTTCTGTACAAATTGTAAATAGCCTTTTGCTCCCTGTATTTTACCCCTACCACCGTCAGAGTTTGAAAGAGAGTATCCCAGTCAACATTGTCGAAAGCTTTATCTAAGTCTACAAATGCTAGAAACGTAGGTTTGCCTTTCCTTAATCTTTCTCCTAAGATAAGTCGTAGGGTCAGTATTGCCTCACGTGTTCCAACATTTCTACGGAATCCAAATTGATCTCCCCCGAGGTCGGCTTCTACCAGTTTTTCCATTCGTCTGTAAAGAATTCACATTAGTATTTTGCAGCTGTGGCTTATTAAACTGATAGTTCGGTAATTTTCACATCTGTCAACAACTGCTTTCTTTGGGATTGGAATTATTGTATTCTTCTCGAAGTCTGAAGGAATTTCGCCTGTGTCATACATCTTGCTCACCAGATGGTAGAGTTTTGTCAGGACTGGCTCTCCCAAGGCCGTCAGTAGTTCTAATGGAATGTTGTCTACTCCCCGGGCCTTGTTTCGACTTAGGTCTTTCAGTGCTCTGTCAAACTCTTCCCGCAATATCATATCTCCCATTTCATCTTCATCTACCTCCTCTTCCATTTCCATAATATTGTCCTCTAGAACATTGCCCCTGTATAGAACCTCTATATACTCCTTCCACCTTTCTGCTTTCCCTTCTTTGCTTAGAACTGGGTTTCCATCTGAGCTCTTAATATTCATAGAAGTGGTTCTCTTTTCTCCATAGGTCTCTTTAATTTTCCTGTAGGCAGTATCTATCTTACCCCTCGTGAAATAAGCCTCTACATCCTTACATTTGTCCTCTAGCCATCCCTGCTTAGCCATTTTGCACTTCCTGTCGATCTCATTTTTGAGACGTTTGTATTCCTTTTTGCCTGCTTCATTTACTGCATTTTTATATTTTCTCCTTTCATCAATTAAATTCAGTATCTCTTCTGTTACCCAAGGATTTCTACTAGCCCTCGTCTTTTTACCTACTTGATCCTCTGCTGCCTTCACTACTTCATCCCTCAGAGCTACCCATTCTTCTTCTACTGTATTTCTTTCCCCCATTCCTGTCAATTGTTCCCTTATGCTTTCCCTGAAACTCTGTACAACCTCTGGTTCTTTCAGTTTATCCAGGTCCCATCTCCTTAAATGCCCACCTTTTTGCAGTTTCTTCAGTTTTAATCTACAGGTCATAACCAATAGATTGTGGTCAGAGTCCACATCTGCCCCTGGAAATGTCTTACAATTTAAAACCTGGTTCCTAAATCTCTGTCTTACCATTATGTAATCTATCTAAAAACTTCTAGTGCTCTTCTTTATGAAATATTAATATCTTCCTTAAAAATAAGAAAGTTGGTAGGCGTGTCTACATCTGAAAGATGACATCTATTCAAATTTCGCGCCAGTCGCATAAGATGCAAATCAGGTTTGCTTGAGATACACGCTGTAACGGTCGTGAGCGTTACTTACCTTTGAGATTGGACAGGGTGACTTGATGCTAGTAAAGAATGCCTTTAAGGTGACAAACACGCCAATACCGACCCCTCCCTGAGTTTGAACGATGTCGTGTAGTAGGGCTACGAGAATTTGTGTGTTCGATCTGCGATACTGCAGAAAGATTTGGCACAAATGTAGCCATCGTACGCGATAGTGGCAGCGGTGGTCACGGGAATGCACGGTCGCAAGAGGACCAGGCTCCGGACGGCAACGTGGCACTAGCGAGAGGAGGACCAGCGTGTTTGGCGTATGACTCTGGCGCGTGGTACTGCATTTGCAGCAGCAATTTGAGACAGTTGACACTACAGTGATACAACGAACTATGGACTGACGTCCTGTAGCGTGTATTCCACTGACCCCATGCCGCCGCCATTTGCGACTTACGTGGTATCAAGTGAGAGCTCGTTGAAGGGCAGGCTGGGAGGTCCGTTGTGTTTAGTGATGAAAGCTGGTTCTGCCTCGCTGCCAATGATGGCTGTGTGTTGGTTAGGAGGCGGTCAGTTGAGGGCCTGCGAACAATCTGTCTGCTTGCTAGACACACTGAGCCTACACGTGGAGTTATGATGTGGGCGGAGATTTTTTATGACAGTAGGAGCACTCTTGTGGTTATTCCACGCATCCTGACTGCAATTTTCTGCGTTAATCTGGTGATTCGACCTTTTGTACTGCCAGTCAAGAACAGTATTCCAAGGGGTGCTTTCCAACAGTATAATGCTCGGCCACATATCGCTGCTGTAACCCAGCATTCTGTACAGAGTGTCGACATATTGCTTTGGTCTGCTCGATCCCCAGGTCTGTTCTCAGTCGAGGACATATGGGACATGATCGGGCGAAACTCCAGCGTGATCCACAATCAGCATTAACCGTCCCTGTGTTGACTGAGCAAGTGCAGCAGTCATGGAAGTCCAACCCACAAACTGATATCCGGCAGCTACAACGCAGTTCATGCACGTTTGCATGCTTGCATTCAAGATTCTGTCGGCTACGCCGCTTATTAATGTACCAGTTTTTCACATGTGCAGTGGCTTATTTCGCGCTTAATTAATCTGCGGTCTTGTCCTGTTAATCACTTAAATATATTACCTAGGCAAATGTATTCCCGAATTTCGTTACTCTTCATTAATTATTTTTTGGTATTATGGTTTTATTTCCATCGGGGTATTTTCTGCTACAGTGAAAGACTGGTGTTACAGATTTTCAGCACAGATTTGGGACACTACGTACTTCTATTGATTGCAGATATTTACTCTGTATCTCTGTTTGACGAGAGTGAAATCGGTATCGTACAAACCACGCCGTAGATAAGTCAGCTTGAGATATGTTAGCAAAGATCTGAATTCTGAGACAAAAAGTTAGCTTCCACCTTTTTGTCCTTGGACAATTCTAAAAGATATCAAGAGGTGTAAATAAACACAAAAATTACTGTAGGAAACGCTTACAAAAGTACATATTTCTGGAAAGTTGATTAATATGTTGCGTCAGCTCTTTCACAATATCCTTTTTATTCATCTTTATGGCTTCAGTTCGTTATTAAGGCCCGTCATTGCGATGTTAAATCTATGGAAACGCGTTATGCGTTGAATGATGTATTGTTTATTCGTATACAGCAGCGCAGCTTCACTTCAAACATAGCAGACGGCTGTCTTATATACACAGAATGTAAAGAAATTTATGTTCAATTTATACCAAGACAGCGTCTATAGTGTATGAAAGCGAAATAACTTAAAGATATCATTCACGACGGAACGGCACACCATTCATAAATATGTGATCCAGTCGCATTGACATAGCAGTGAAGCTTTCGTCGGTAAAAAACTGAAGCCATAATGATGAAATCGTATTTCGAAATGCGCGTTAACAAGTGAAGTACGCAATTGTAAAACAGTAGACGAAATGTGCCATTCATTATTTTGTTTCTCACTGTCTCAGAGTTCCAAGATCAAGTACTGTAAAAAAAGGAAATTCTTCTAGTTAAAGCAGAGTCTGAAGATAATTGTATTGTCATTGTCGTTAAATCAGACGAGATACCCGTCAGAAACCTTTCGGTTAACCTCTTAATAAGTGTTCATATTGTTTCAATGTCTACAGAAATCTTTTTTACACCTTTTTAGTGTGTGTAGTTGTAAATATTTTGTCTAATTTTATCATTTGTCGGTTCCGTTGTTGCGAACAGAGGGTTTTTCTTTCCTCAAACAAATGTTTAGTAAATTTAGAAGGACTTTTACGAACACTAGAAAACTTTCTCTCACAACACGAGCAACCTTACGCACACACTAACGTTATGCAGTCTTAATGTTTATGTTGATATCTCAGACCAATTGTGCTCCTAGTGCTAATTCATTTTAAAATCATATCTGGCTCTAGCATTTCTGATCCGTGTCAGCGCCTGTTTCGTAGTTTTAAGGCTTTTCTCGTATACATTAGTGTAACTAGGCTTCGCCGCGCTGGATTAGCCGAGCGATCTAAGGCGCTGCAGTCATGGGCTGTGCGGCTGGTCCCTCGTGCATGGGTGTGTGTGTTTGTCCTTAGGATAATTTAGGTTAAGCAGTGTGTAAGCTTAGGGACTGATGACCTTAGCAGTTAAGTCCCATAATATTTCACACACATTGGAACATTTTTTTAACTAAGCTTCCTTTTGTTCACGCGTTGCTGACTTGCTGCTTTCTTTGTCACGTTAGCTTTCCGCACAACATTTTGCGTTACGGATTGTCCAAACGAAATTTTTGGCAATAAAATATGAAGACCAAGGGTTGATGATTTTCAGAACTTAAATCATTTCAACTGTCGAATTAACTTGTGTTACATTAATGCTTTCTTTTTATGGGGCGCTGTAGTGAGACCTGGTCTTGGAGTGTAATTGTCCAAAGTGCTTCTATAAGCGCATGTAAATTACAGGCCTACGGCGACGCTTGTAGACGGAGCGGAGGGTTTCTTTTTGTTTGTTTTGTTACGCATCTTTCAATAAAGATGGAAATTAAATTCTTCATTTTAGTCTGTGAAAGCCTGAAGCTCATTGAAATATTTGTAGTACTCTTGTACCGCAAATCACTACGCCATCAGATATTCTTTACGGTCATCTTGTACTCGAACTGTATCAGCACTTCTTGTACACAGGTGTTTATGGTAGAAAACATTATCTTTTAACCTTAAGTGGGCATTATGTAATAAGAAGCTAATTTTTAGCTAGCTGTATCAGTCACAGCCACAAAGGAGATAGGAAAGTGTATCCCTGAGATATCTTATGCGTTAACACCCATTCATTCCATCTGTCAGTTGTGTACTTCTACTGCTGTTCAAAGTAGCATTTGGCGAATTGCGTGGAACAATGTTCGGGCGATCTCTAAGCCAACGTTAATGCTTTTGATGAGTACCTTTCAGTTGTGTAGTTCAGATGGGAATGTAAGAGGCTTAACCGGCGACATTCCTACAGGAATAAATGGTTCACGACGAAGTGCAGCAGCTTCATTCTTGTGCACTATTTCTTCGTGATTTATTTCCCTCTTTATGTGAAAAATTCTATTATTAAGACATAATAATTTAATCTGCATTTTGCATGAAGAAAGACTCTATAAAATTTAGTTTATTTTCGGGCACCGAGTGGCACAGAGAACATCAGCTTAATCTGCTTATTCAACTCATGTTAATATGTGATCGTAATTATTCTGTCTTTAAGGACAGCTCTCAGTTCACTTATCTCGGTGGTCAGGAGACTCTGCGCCAAACGTGATTGCATAAGCGTTTCATATTTGTAATATCGTGATGCATTAGGCGTTTGCGGAAGTCCATTTCAAAAACAGACCCGCGTTTCGGCTAGTAGACTCTCAGCGCATCGTCTCTTGCTCTTTGCAGATAGTCTTCATAAACCATTTAGAGCTGGCATAAAACTTTATTCGTAGCCACAGCCAGTGAGCAGTATGTACTCATTACGATAAGGACTGAACACTGTGCTGGCGGTCTTCAGGTAGCGGACAACTTGTGGAAGATCGGAACACACGGTTCGTTCGTCACCGGTTCACCATGACAGTGATACATATCCAACCACGATGTCGGAAAAAGAAATAATGATGCTTTGGCATCAGGCTCCAAAGCTGGCAAGGGAGTAGCTAAATATCCAGTTCATAACGACAGATTAAAGGCATTATGCTACACTGAAGACCAAAGAAACTGGTACACCTGCCTGATATCGTGTAGAGCCCCCACGAGCGCGGAGAAGTGGCGCAACACGACGTGGCATGGATTCAACTGCTGTCTGAAATAGTGTTGGAGGGGATCGACGCCGTAAATCCTGCGGGCTGTCTAAATCCCTAAGAGTACGAGGGGATGGAGATCTCTTCTGAATAGCACGTTGCAAGGCTTCCCAGATATTCTCAATAATGTTCATATTTTGGGAATTTGGTGGCCAGCGGAAGTGTTTAAACTTAGAAAAGTACTCCTGGAGCCACACACTAACAACTTTGGACGTATGGTGTGTCGCAGTGTCCTGCTGGAATTGCCTAAGTCCGTCGGAATGCACAATGGACATGAATGGATGATGGTGATCAGACAGGATGCTTACATACGTGACCTGTGAGAGTCGTATCTATGCGTATCTGGGGTCCATATCACTTCAGCTGCACACGCCCCACACCATCACGGAGCTTCCACCAGCTTGAACAGTCCCTTGCTGACATACAGGGTCCATGGATTCATGGGGTTGTCTCCATACCGCACGCGTCCATCCGCTCGATGCAATTTGAAACGAGACTCGTTAGATCAGGAAACATGTTTCCAGTCATCAACAATCAAATGTCGGTGTTGATGGGCTCAGGCGAGGCGTAAAGCCTTGTGTCGTGCAGTCATCAAGGGTACACGAGTGGGCCTTCGGCTCCGAAAGTCCATATCGATTATGTTTCGTTGAATTGTTCGCACGTTGACACTTGCTGGTGGCCCATCATTGAAATGTGCATCATTTTGCGGAAGAGTTGCACTTCCGTCACGCTGAACGAAACTCTTCAATCGTCGTTGGCCCCGTTCTTGCAGGATCTTTTTCCGACCGCAGCGATGTCGGAGATTTGATGTTTTCCCAGATTCTTGATAAGCACAGTACACTCGTGAAATGCTAGTACGGGGAAATCCCCACTTCATCGCTACGTCGGAGGTGGTGTGTCCCATCGCTCGTGCTCCGACTGTGACACCAAGTTCAAACTCATTTAAATGTTGATAACCTGCCATTGTAGCAGCAGTAACTGATGTAACAACTGTGCCAGACACATGTCGTTTTATATAAGCGTTGCCGACCGCAGCGCCATATTCTTCCTGTTTACATATCTCTGAACTTGAATACGCATCTCTATACCGGTTTCTTCGGCGCTTCAGTGTAGTTCAGTTGAAAAGTGATAGAGACTAGATTCTGCCATTGAAACGTTATTGAAACGATACTGACTTCCGTCTAAAGTGATTTATTTGAATCACGGAAGCTATCAGTATGTCTGGCTCAGTTATAACTAAAAAACGGCAATATTTAATATAGTGTTACAATGTTCGTATATAATTTTACCTTTTTTTCCAATCTCTTTTAGCAGAGCCAGGTAAACATTGGAACTGCGTAACTATGGTGCACCTTACAGCGCCGAAATTGTGATTAAGGTTGGAGTTTTTGGGTTATTGAATGGAGAAAATGTTTTGTAGCACGTAGTTTTTGATAGATGTTTGCTACATTGTGAAGTACGTTAAAACGTCCATAAGTAATCATTGCGTTACGTGCCCCCTTGTTCTGGCATTGTGTTTGAAAGTGACCCACCGAACGTGTCGTTCATAGCGGAGCGATAAAGGAGACTAATGCAGTTGCGCTGGAACTATGTACTTGTTCCGGCAGTCAGCAATACACTTGTGGTATCGTGCAGTGGATCCAGTGGAAAATCAGGTACTTACTGAAGACTCCATTAGAGTGGAACATGATTTTTCTGCATGCTTCGAAGACTTTATCACTAATCTCTCCGACGCTAGAGTAGAAATGAAATGGGACCGGGTATTCACCAACAGAGTGAGAAAAAATGATTTGCTCGTAAACTGGTTTTGAACATTGATGTTCGGTGTATATTTCCGATGTCGGCGTCGTACCGTGTTTTACCGAACCATTTGGAGTGATAATGTAAGACAAAAGACTCATGTTTGAGAAGAGTTTCGGGTGTCCATGCTGCGAACCTGAATGGCGTTAACCGTGAAGTTGGAAACCGAACTACAGTCATCCTGAGTATATTATTAACTACAGCGTCTGTGTTACCGCTCCAATTTCATTACAAACGGCTACAATTGATTGCGAGTGTATTCTAATTTCATGTGCCCGTTCTATATGCACTAAGTGTTATTCCACTATCACAGCTTTGTCCATTTAGTGAACATTACCTTACGTGCCACGAGACACATTTACCGACCGAACATTATTTCTTTCCATGCCGGTCATGAATGGATTGTAGATAGAGTGATTGGGTATAAGCGTTATGTCCCAACTGTTACCAGTGTAACTGTATCTTGGTGATATGCGGGAGTGCGATATATCATGGACTGGAGAGCTTTCTTTGCTTCCGCTCTCAAAGGCACTTCTTACAATACTCGTTTTTCCCAAAATACTAGACGTCTTTCATCACGTGAGTGCCCTTTGAGCGGCTTCAACAATTCTGTTTCCATCTTTCGCGAGACAGACAGGTGAGTGACCGTTTTCGTTGTCTTAAAGGGTGTGCGATCGATACTTCCTGTTAGTCGAATGTGTGGCGTGGATCTCACATGTTTCAGCAGTAACCCAGTGCATATCGTAATAGTGTTCGGTAGACTTTCTCTTTGGTAGACAACCTACGTTTTCCATGTAACCTAGCAATAAAACGAAGCCTGATATTTGCGTTACGCACAACAGAATGTGTGATGATTCCCCTGAATATATACTCACATTTTAATTGTCAGTTAGTCATGTAACTCGACTGATTCTAGTTTTAGATGATTGATTGTACAGTCAAAGGCCTACTGCATTTTTACATTTGGTGAAGTGCAAATTTGTTTGCCGGTCTTTATACCAGGCATAATGTTATCAAGATTTAGCAATATTTTACAACATTATTGTTGGTTAATAGAGTCATCTATGAAAAATCTACTATTATCACACACGTTCTGATAAGTCAGTAATTGACAGATAATGACGCTATTATGCTTTGCCGGGGCATTCTCGATATTATTGGTGTATCTGTGAAGGAGCCTAATATGGGAATACGTGCAGCATTCCTATCGTCAAGACAAATCGAGCCGCAACATCAAGGTGACGCTAGGTCGCCGATCACCTACGTTGTTAAGAGGAGTAACACATTTTCATTGTTTATTTCAGATATCGGCGCTGCGTAAACAGATCTCCCAATTGCAGAGAGAACCGCGCGACGGCGCTGCGGAGGTAAGTTAAGTCCAGTTCACAGCAGTCACTAGGGTTTGTGTAAGACCAACGAAGCGATGCTGCAAACAAAACGACAATGACACGCTGACTGTGATACTGCAACTACTACTTTTAAGCAAAAGATGTAACATCTCGTGGTTTGATAGCTGCGCGGCAAGAACAGTACAAGTAAAGCTTTACGATATATGGTGTTCATCAGTGACCTATTATTATAATTATAGATCTAAGAAAGTACCACATGCTGTACTTAAGAGGTATATATTACTTACTCGCTTTGGTGGCGCTAAGTGTGCTGGCTTCCAAGACAAGGAAGTAACACACATCCAAACATCACTGTCAAACTAGCTTTGTAGGCAGCAATATTACTCTAACTGGATCCATGCGTTTCGAGAGCAGTGGCCTACCAGTTTTGCTGTTCGTGCATGGCTCCCGAACCACTTAAAGTTTCACGGTGTCACTCGTGTCTCTACGTAACTTCCAACCTCCATGGAGGCTATCATCATGCAGTGTTACTGGAATAGCGCCTCTAGATGATACAGCAGAGAAATCGACTTGATTAATAATTTCAGTAATGTTAATCGCAGCGTATAAACCACAAAAAGTCTTCTCGGTAAAGCTGGTGTGTAAGTCGAGCACTAACCATCAATTAAAGTACATTTACAGTTAGAACAAAGTTTTCACACGACCTTCCTCCCATACGATTACTGACGTTTCTGGCATTGGGAATGACATCCGACCTGATATACAAGAAAAATTGACAAATCCTTGTCGGTCAATTGCCAGTTATTGATTAACCCTCCATTGGAAGAGTCAGGTGCGTAAGAAATGAATGACGATTAAAAGCTTCATATAGAAAACACGTTTCGACATGTTTCCTATCCGTCATCCTCAGATTATCACACGGCTGATAAACCGAGCAGATTTCATCGGTGGAATTCGCCACAGAAGCCTGCAGTCTGAATGAGGAATGTTCGTACCGGAGTAGAGCTTAACAGACACTACGTCGAGTTTAGTTGTTACCTTTTCTTCTACGTTTGCTGAGACCATCTTACAAAATGTGTCCTTTTGTTGTTTATTCACAGGTCTGAAATGGGTTGCAAACGGAAGTGTAGAACTGCGCTGTAAGATGTAGTAGCTGAGTTCATTCGCTTCGTATAACCCACACTATCTTGTTATCTTCTATTTATTTCGTGTTAGAAACGATAATTTGAAATTACAAAAAAATCAAATACGGTTTCAATAGTTACAAAATAAACATATCCCAAATAACGATGCACAGCTGTATGGACTTAAAAAAAAAAAAAAAATGATTCAAATGGCTCTGAGCACTATGGGACTCAACATCTTAGGTCGTCAGTCCCCTAGAACTTAGAACTACTTAAACCTAACTAACCTAATGACATCACACACACACATGCCCGAGGCAGGATTCGAACCTGTGACCGTAGCAGTCCCGCGGTTCCGGACTGCAGCGCCAGAACGGCACGGCCACCGCGGCCGGAGTGTATGGACTTTAGTGTCTGTTTGTAAACAGATCTGCAGCAGTGTCTTGCCAGTGTTATAGCAAGTTGCACGTACCACAATCGAGAGTGCATTGTCTGTTCTCTACTTCCTTGTGCAGTCGCACGCACGAGAGCGCTGGGTCTTGTAGAAAGGCCTGTTTCACTAAGTGGTCTTTTGATCTGCGAAACATTATTCATAATCAGTCAAAGGGCTTCTACACAGACCACCTGTCTGCTGTCCAGCTGGTTTCTCCTCAGCAGATCTCGTCAACTGGTTTTGTTTTCCCGCAGTGTCGTATATTTTAGTTCTAGGATAAACGCATAGTTTTTGCCAGAATATGCCCAAAGCTGCACAATAACGTAGCCGCCCACCCCGCAGACATGGCTCCTCTCGTGGTGTATTCCTCGGTTTGTAGTACAGTCGATCTCCAGTACCGCATTAGGGATCATACAGGCCTAACACACGTCGCTTTAGGTTCTATCCTGCCTTCCACGACAACACAACTTTTAGTCCGATTTGTACCGACAGCTTCAAGAACGATGAGAAAGTTGGCTGTGCGTTCAGCGATAAAATGTGTATGAACAACGCTCTCTTCCCACTGTTCCGTATCTAAACGGCGGAATTAGTTGCAGTGCACAGAACTATGAGCTCTCGACATACTTACAAACCTAGCAGGCTGGAAACATACTCACGACAAATAAATCGCAGCACCAAGGGAGGACTTGTTCGACATGAACGGAAGTTGGAAGGCGTGTTTCTACGTCTTGGTCCGTCAGACTGGAAATGGCGTCAAGCTACCGTAACGTCTATTCAGATTTCGCGCCAGACGCATAAGATTGGCGTTAGTAGCGCCACTATGAGGATGCAAATCAGGTTTGCTTCAAATACACGCTGTAACGGTCGTGAGCGTTAGTTATCTTTAAGACGGAAATTGTGTATTGATGTTAGTCAGGAACACACTTAACGTAACACAGGCGCCATTAACAACATTTCACTGAGTTTGAACGAGAGCGTGTGATAGGGCTACGAGGAGCTGGGTGTTCCTTCTGTGATATTGCAGAAAGACTTGGCAGGAATATAGTCACTGCAGACGATTGCTGGCAGTGGTGGTCACAGTAATGTACAATCGCAAGACGACCAGGCTACAGATGGCCATGTGACAATACCGAGTCGGAAGACCATCGTGTTGACCATATGGCTCTGGCGCATGGTACTGCATCTGTAGCAGCAATTGGCACCAGCGTCACAACGAACTGTTACAGATCGGTTAGTTTAAGGACAGCTCCGAGCTAGACGCCCTGTAGCGTGCATTCCACTGAACCCAAACCATCACCATTTGCGACTTCAGTGGTGTGTTTGCTTATAAAAGCTGGTTCTGCGTCTGTGCCGGTGACGGCCGTGTGTTGGTTAGGAGGAGGCCAGTTGAGGGCCTGCTTACCAACTTGTCTGAGTGAAACTTCCTGGCGGATTAAAACTGTGTGCCGGACCGAGACTCGAACTCGGTATCTTTGCCTTTCGCGGGCAAGTCCTCTACCAGATCGGTTAGTTTAAGGACAGCACTTGCCCGCGAAAGGCAAAGGTCCCGAGTTCGAGTCTCGGTCCGGCACACAGTTTTAATCTGTCAGGAAGTTTCATATCAGCGCACACTCCGCTGCGGAGTGAAAATCTCATTCTGGTAACTTGTCTGAGTGCTACACTAGACCTAGACCTAGTGCTACACTAGACCTAGACAGTTATGTTCTGGGGCACGATTTTTTATGATAGCAGGAGCACTTTTGTGGTTAGCCCACGCACCCTGACTGCAAATTTCTTCTTAATCTGGTGATTTGACCTGTTGAACTGCCAGTCATGAACGGCATTCCAAGGCGTGTTTTCCAACAGGACAACGCTCGCCCATATGCCCCTGTTGTAACCCCACATACTGTACAGTGTGTCGACATGTTGCCTTGGTCTGCTTGATCACCAGATCTGTCTCCAAACGTGCACATATGGGCATGATCGGACGAAATCTCCAGTGTGATCCACAAACAGCTTTAACCGTCCCTGTATTGACCGACCAGGTGCAATAGGCATGGAACTAAATCTCACAAACTGACATCCTGCACGTGTACAACACAATGCATCCACGTTTGTATTCCTGGATAAACACTGGTTATTAATGTACCAGCATTTCACATTTGCAAGAGCTTATCTCGCGCTTGTGATCTTTGCAGTTTTAATCACTTAGATATACAGGGTGTTACAATAAGGTACGGCCAAACTTTCAGGAAACATTCCTCACACACAAAGAAAGAAAATATGTTATGTGGACATGTGTCCGGAAACGCTTACTTTCCATGTTAGAGCTCATTTTATTACTTCTCTTCAAATCACATTAATCATGGAATGGAAACACACAGCAACAGAACGTACCAGCGTAACTTCAAACACTTTGTTACAGGAAATGTTGAAAATGTCCTCCGTTAGCGAGGATACATGCATCCACCCTCCGTCGCATGGAATCCCTGATGCGCTGATGCAGCCCTGGGGAATGGCGTATTGTATCACATCCGTCCACAATACGAGCACGAAGAGTCTCTACATTTGGTACCGGGGTTGCGTAGACAAGAGCTTTCAAATGCTCACATAAATGAAAGTCAAGAGGGTTGAGTTCAGGAGAGCGTGGAGGCCATGGAATTGGTCCGCCTCTACCAATCCAGCGGTCACCGAATCTGTTGTTGAGAAGCGTACGAACACTTAGACTGAAATGTGCAGGAGCTCCATCGTGCATGAACCACATGTTGTGTCGTACTTGTAAAGATACATGTTCTAGCAGCACAGGTAGAGTATCCCGTATGAAATCATGATAACGTGCTCCATTGAGCGTAGGTGGAAGAATCTGGGGCCCACTCAAAACATCACCAACAATGCCTGCCGATACGTTCACAGAAAATCTGTGTTGATGACGTGATTGCACAATTGTGTGCGGATTCTCGTCAGCCCACACATGTTGATTGTGAAAATTTACAATTTGATCACGTTGGAATGAAGCCTCATCCGTAAAGAGAACATTTGCACTGAAATGAGGATTGACACATTGTTGGATGAACCATTCGCAGAAGTGTACCCGTGGAGGCCAATCAGCTGCTGATAGTGCCTGCACACGCTGTACGTGGTATGGAAACAACTGGTTCTCCCGTAGCACTCTCCATACAGTGACGTGGTCAACGTTACCTTGTACAGCAGCAACTTCACTGACGCTCACATTAGGGTTATCGTCAACTGCACGAAGAATTGCCTCGTCCATTGCAGGTGTCCTCGTCGTTCTAGGTCTTCCCCAGTCGCGAGTCATAGGCTGGAATGTTCCGTGCTCCCTAAGACGCCGATCAATTGCTTCGAACGTCTTCCTGTCGGGACACCTTCGTTCTGGAAATCTGTCTCGATACAAACGTACTGTGCCACGGCTATTGCCCCGTGCTAATCCATACATCAAATGGGCATCTGCCAACTCCGCATTTGTAAACATTGCACTGACTGCAAAACCACGTTCGTGATGAACACTAACCTGTTGATGCTACGTACTGATGTGCTTGATGCTAGTACTGTAGAGTAATGAGTCGCATGTCAACACAAGCACCGAAGTCAACATTACCTTCCTTCAATTGGGCCAACTGGCGGTGAATCGAGGCACAGTACATACTGACGAAACTAAAATGTGCTCTAACATGGAAATTAAGCGTTTCCGGACACATATCCACATAACATCTTTTCTTTATTTGTGTGTGAGTAATGTTTCCTGAAAGTTTGGCCGTACATTTTTGTAACACCCTGTATTACTTAGATAAATGTATTTCCGTGATTTCATTTCCCTGCATAGTTATTTTTTTGCGTTGTGGTATTTAGTCCGTCAGTGTATTTCCCTATGCAGGACTCTCTCAGCAGTTTGAAGGCGATCGAGAATTACGCTTCGACTCATCCGTTGGCGTCCACCATTCACGAACTTTTATACGACCTCGAGAATAAAGCATCTTTGGCTGTGTTCCTCTAGATGCTGTTCTACTTGGGCATCTTGGGCACGGATCTTGCTGATAAATCAGCTAAAGAAGCTTTCACAGTGTATCTTCTGTCAATACCATTCCCAAAAGCAGGCTTACCATCGCGTCTTAGAAGACGTATCTCACATTGGGAAGACAAGCGGATGTCCAACCTCCGATTCAATACTGTTCTCCTTAAATCATTTCTTGTGATCAGCGTCGCAGCTCTTGAAGCGACTCAGTCTGCATTACTCGGGAAACTCTTCTATTGGCTTGTTGATTGTGAGGATAAAGGGACTAGTGACCACGTTGTTGACTCCCTTGAAAACTCCGTCACCAGCGTACCTGACTTGCAGAGTGGACAAGTTAAACTACTACAAGCCTTCTGGCCATTGAACAGCTCTTCCACTCTTGCAGTCGAAGGTGGCCTACGGTGATGGGAATAGCTGCTGCAGCCGGATACGAGGTTATTAGGCGCGGGCAGACAGCGCCGGCCGAGGAGGTGGTCGGCGTTTGAGCACCCCTGGGGCAGCGTTATCAGCGCGAGAAAGCGCAACGTGGGCGCGATAGCGCGGCGCGTCCTGCGACGCCACACCTAGCCGGCGGGCAGCCCACGCGGCGTGCGACCACGGCCGCCGACTGCTCGGCTGCCGCAGCCGTTGCACGAGACACTAATTGTAGGCTGCCAGAGCGAAACGTCCAAATGTAAGGAAACAGGGAAAAAACCATGGCAGATTCACATTGCAAATCTTTTCATTCGAAAGAATGCATGTTCTGGTAGCTTAACCCCATTTTCACCGTCTGACAGAGAAAGTGTTGCAAAAGTGTAATAAGTTAAAAAATTTAAAAAAATATATAAAAATGGGGATAAAGACTTCTTCATTTCTAAGGAATTACTGAATGTGCTCAGCATCACTTCAATTATTTCCGAGGAGTAACAAAGAACACGGTTGAAATCTCTGACACAACGGAAAATAAAATTCCCTGTAATTAACTCCAAGAAGATCGACTATGGCTCTTCTTTTTCTCATTTGTTGGCCAATGGAATGCGAGGAATTCATCTAGGAATCCCAAAATTACACGCGATTTTGTTTTGCTGTACAATACGCAGTTAATTTCTAATGCATACTCCCGACATATTGGCGATGGAACAGCGACAAAGTTAGTACTGAAAAAGTGTGTGTTTGTGCCTATAATCGCAATTCGCTTATTTTGCCTACTGTCGACAATACCACCCTCAGGCTATCCTGTGATCAAAAAATATGATTACGTAGCGAGAACAGTAATGCAAGAGCAATTTTCAAACGTTTTATCGATTATGACAGCAAACGCATGGTATATAGTGAACATTAAAATGTATAGGTAGCCTCTTACCCCTGACAAGCAGTAGTCACACTTGTTTCCCTAGTAGGTGTGTCAAAATGGTTCAAGTGGCTCTAAGCACTGTGGGACTTAACATCTGAGGTTATCAGTCCCCTAGAACTTAGAACTACTTAAACCTAACTAACCTTAGAACATCACACACATCCATGCCCGCGGCAGGGTTGGAACCTGCGACCGTAGCAGCAGCGCGGTTCCGGACGGAAGCGCGTAGAACCGCTCGGCCACAGCGGCCGGCCTGTGTCGAACACTGAAATGAAAGATCAGTGTTGAGCTTTAAATAGATATAAATTGCGGCCAGCAGTGATTGATAAGAGCCCCTCTATTGTACAGAGTCTATTTACATTTAATATTGTTTTTTTGTTTCTTAAAAAAGTCACGGCGTAAAAGATATAAAAAAAATCGCATAAAATTAGAAAATAAGAAATTCTATAGCAAAGTAGTCCCCACTATAATAAAAAACTAAAAATAAAATCCCAAATGCGTTTAACCAAGTTTATATTTTACTATTACATACAGTTTATACCACTGTAAAACATCGATCTGACCATAAATCTTTAAATTTCTAATTATTTCAGCTTCAGCGTTGTCGTGGCTTTGAGCAGCAGCTGTTTCTTTGTTACATTCTGATTTCTTTTTATTCGTAGCTCACTATCCTTTTTTATGTTTCTAATCTTGCCTTTCGTCTCCATCATAAAGCAGTGGGCACAAAAGCTACGCGTCAAAAATAACTGAAATGAAGTAAAATGCACTACTGCTTCTTGCTCCTAGGAAAGCTATCGAGAAACATGTTGTAGCGTGTTCATTACCGCGGTCAGACACGCTAGGCACATTCCAAGTTCCTAATGTCACGAACAAAAGAATTTAACAGACTGTTAAATCTGGTGACCGTCTTTTGTTGTACAGGGAGGCTTCTCTGCTGTTCCTAATCTACATAAACGATTTAGGATTCTGGAGTACTGCTGTGCAGTGTGGGATCCGCATGGGATAGGACTGACGGAAGGCACAGAAAAACTTCAAAGACGGGCAGCTCGTTTTCATTAAGCGACAAAGAGGAGAAGCGCCACGGATATGATACGCGAATTGGGGTGGCAATCATTAAAAGAAAGGCGTTTCGTTGCGGCAGTATCTTCTCATGAAATTTCAATCATTGTCTCCTCGGAATCCGAAAATATTTTGTTGGCCTTTGAGTGTTCGCTTTTCCCGCCCGCTGTTCTAGAGTGCAACAGTAAATAAATAGCTTAAAAGTGGTTGTCTGTGATGAGGTTGTCTCCAACGCAATCACCTGCGCCTCTGGCACTGGTGTTCCTCTTTGTACAGGCAAACTCTGCAACCGGCCAGTCTTATGGAAGACCAAAGGCATTGCAACAGCTATTCGGCGTAGACGTAGTGCCTTGCAACGTCTCAAGCTGCATCCCTTGTGGGTCACCCTTTTCACATTTACATGACTCCACGCCAAGGCTCACTATTTGTTTAAATGCACTAAGAAGGAATGCTTAGAGTTCCACGTCTCTTCCCTGGTAATGCATGCCTCTTCCTCCCATGTGCAGGCCAAGTTTCGTAGCTTCTGAGCCGCCAATGATCAACAGTTCTTCCGGATCTCATCCTTGAGGGTGGACTCTGTACAGATGCGTTGGTTCTTGCTGAACACCTTTTGACTAATTTTGCGACAGCTACTTCTTACCCTGATATCTCTGTAACACAGAACGAATGTTGACGACGTGCCCCTATGTTTCACTCCCCTGGCAAGCCGAATTGCGTAACGAACGTTTCACTAACTAGGAACAGCTTAAGGTTCTTGCTTTGTGACACTATATGTCCCCAGATCCTGATTCACTTCATAATCAGATGATCCACAGCATGAAGGCTACACAACGGGCTACATCTACTCAGGGTCTTCATCTGTATTTGGCGTGAAGATGTCTTCCGTTCGCAATGGCGAGATAGTATCATTGTCCAAATCCTTAAGCCAAGCAAAATCCCAAATTCTGTTGACAGCAATTGACCGATTAGTGTCACTAACGTGCTCTGCAAACTGCTTGAAATGAGTTTCGGTCCGTCCTGTCCCCCTATCAGTGTGGTTACCGGTATGGAAATGCCACAACCGACCATCTGGTTAAGTTGGAAATGGTTAGGTTGGAAATGGCAATCCTACAAGCTTTTTTCAAATGACATCATTCCCATTGCAGTCTTTTTTGAGTTACATAAGGCTTTGACGTAGCGTGGCAGCATCACATTTTACTTACCGTCCATGACTGGGTCTTTGCAGGATCCCAACCATTTTTTACTCATCAGTTTTTATTCCACCAGTTGTTCCAGTTTAGAGTTGGTACTTCACTCACCTCTTCACATGTCCAACAACGGCATTCCACTGGGTTCCATGCTGAGCGACACAGTCTTCCTCATACCTATCAATGGGCTAGTGACGTCTGTATGACTACTGGTCACCCCTGCACAACATGTCGATGACTTTTGCATTTGTTACAGCTCCCACTCTGTAGTCTTGGTTGAATGCAAACACCAAGGCGCCATTCAAAGAATCTCCGCTTGGATTATTTCAAATGGTTTCCATCTCTCGCCTGCAAAGAGACAGATTATGTATTGCTGTCGTCATACCACTGTCTGTCCTGACTCAGAACTCTACTAGAGTACCCAGTGCTTGGACGTTGTTGCACAGTCCCGTTTTTTGGTCCTCCTTCTTGATAAAAAGCTGACTTGGATGTCTCATATTCATCAACTAAAGAATAGCTGCATACGGAAGCTTAATGCTCTCTGGTTGCATGACAATGCTTCATGGATTTTGTATCGTGCTAATCTTCTCCTTATTTATCGGGTCCTGGTCAGTCTTGTTCCAACTGGACTGGGTTGCCAGGTTTATGCATCAGCGGCATCTTCAGCTTTGAAATTGTTAGTCCCAGTCCGTCATCATGGTATCTGAATCGTTACTGGCACCTTCCGCACTAGTTCTGTCGAACCTCTCCGGCTTGGATGGTACCAACTGTTGCTCACTTACGAAATCACTGCCTGATAATTTCCTCATCCGACAATTCTCTCATGATCCAATTTCACATATTCTTTTGCATACGACAGGCATTGACCTCGTCACCTGCCCTCAGGTGAGATTACCAGTTGGAGTTCACCTCACAACCCTCTGCCAGGAACTCCACCTAACAACCTGAGAATGCGCTTCCCATGTTTTCCCGCACCCCTATCCGCAGCTCACCCCCCTTTGGTTTGTACCAAAGCTGTAAAGTTGGACGATCAGTTCCACAGTTCTAAAATTTCAGTTGCCCCCACGGCATGATCTTTCAGAATCTGTTACTTTCTTTCCTCCAAGAGTACCAGGGTGCTACTATCAATTACACTGATGGTTCTAAAACCATGGATAGGATGGGTTTGCTTTTATGTTTCCTGCCAGTCAGGAACAACATTCATTGCCAGGAAAGTTTAGTGTTTTTACGGTGGAGCTGATAGCCATCAACACAGACCTACATTTTATCCAACAAACCTCCATTGATCGCGTTTTAATTTTCAGTGACTCAGGTCGTTGATCACTATTACTCTTGTCATTCTGAGATATCTGCTATTCATAAACTTCTCTCTGATCTTAATCCTACTGCTTGCTCAGTGATCTTTCTCTCAGTCCCACATCCTGTGCGCATCCCAGGGAATAAATTGGTTGACTGTTTGGACAGAGAAGTACACTCCTGGAAATGGAAAAAAGAACACATTGACACCGGTGTGTCAGACCCACCATACTTGCCCCGGACACTGCGAGAGGGCTGTACAAGCAATGATCACACGCACGGCACAGCGGACACACCAGGAACCGCGGTGTTGGCCGTCGAATGGCGCTAGCTGCGCAGCATTTGTGCACCGCCGCCGTCAGTGTCAGCCAGTTTGCCGTGGCATACGGAGCTCCATCGCAGTCTTTAACACTGGTAGCATGCCGCGACAGCGTGGACGTGAACCGTATGTGCAGTTGACGGACTTTGAGCGAGGGCGTATAGTGGGCATGCGGGAGGCCGGGTGGACGTACCGCCGAATTGCTCAACACGTGGGGCGTGAGGTCTCCACAGTACATCGATGTTGTCGCCAGTGGTCGGCGGAAGGTGCACGTGCCCGTCGACCTGGGACCGGACCGCAGCGACGCACGGATGCACGCCAAGACCGTAGGATCCTACGCAGTGCCGTAGGGGACCGCACCGCCACTTCCCAGCAAATTAGGGACACTGTTGCTCATGGGGTATCGGCGAGGACCATTCGCAACCGTCTCCATGAAGCTGGGCTACGGTCCCGCACACCGTTAGGCCGTCTTCCGCTCACGCCCCAACATCGTGCAGCCCGCCTCCAGTGGTGTCGCGACAGGCGTGAATGGAGGGACGAATGGAGACGTGTCGTCTTCAGCGATGAGAGTCGCTTCTGCCTTGGTGCCAGTGATGGTCGTATGCGTGTTTGGCGCCGTGCAGGTGAGCGCCACAATCAGGACTGCATATGACCGAGGCACACAGGGCCAACACCCGGCATCATGGTGTGGGGAGCGATCTCCTACACTGGCCGTACACCACTGGTGATCGTCGAGGGGACACTGAATAGTGCACGGTACATCCAAACCGTCATCGAACCCATCGTTCTACCATTCCTAGACCGGCAAGGGAACTTGCTGTTCCAACAGGACAATGCACGTCCGCATGTATCCCGTGCCACCCAACGTGCTCTAGAAGGTGTAAGTCAACTACCCTGGCCAGCAAGATCTCCGGATCTGTCCCCCATTGAGCATGTTTGGAACTGGATGAAGTGTCGTCTCACGCGGTCTGCACGTCCAACTGAGGCGCCAGGTGGAAATGGCATGGCAAGCCGTTCCACAGGACTACATCCAGCATCTCTACGATCGTCTCAATGGGAGAATAGCAGCCTGCATTGCTGCGAAAGGTGGATATACACTGTACTAGTGCCGACATTGTGCATGCTCTGTTGCCTGTGTCTATGTGCCTGTGGTTCTGTCAGTGTGATCATGTGATGTATCTGACCCCAGGAATGTGTCAATAAAGTTTCCCCTTCCTGGGACAATGAATTCACGGTGTTTTTATTTCAATTTCCAGGAGTGTAATGACTCCCCTCACACTCGCTTTGACGACCCCAGATGTAGAATTGCAGGCTATAAAATGAGGCATCTGATCACTTGGAGATGGAAAACATGTGGTGGGTTACCGTCCCTTCTAATAAACTCCGCACTATCAAGAGGACCACTGCTACATAGTGCTCTTTCTTCAATTCCTCCCAGAAGGAATTTCACAGTGTTATGTCCACTCTGCTTTGGTCATACCAGAATAACCTATTGTTTTAGTTTACACAAGGAGTCACCTCCACACTGTGGTTACAGAGCCTTGTAGACAATAGCTCATATTCTGTTGAAATTCCCCCTCCTACTGGTCCTCCATGCTAAACATGGTTTTCCAAATTCTTCTGTGAAAGTGGTTTGCATTCTGAGATGTAAGGCTTCAAACTACCTTCAAGGCATGGGTAGGGTGGATGGTGTTGGTTCCCCTGCGCTTCATGCTGGCTCTAGAAGGACGCTCAACCCTACCTCCTTTGCCAGGTGCCTATTTCACCCCACTTTTATTCTGTTTTGCTTGTAGGTGCAGTTTGCCTCCTTTTCTCCCACATCCTGTTTTCATATTAGGTGTAGCAATGTGTTGGATAGTGGGCACACTTTATAATGGATCAGGAGTGGAATGACTGTGAGTGAGACAGCTCCCATTGCATGCAGAGACCTGAGGAAACCCAGGTGCTGCCTCACGTATTTCTCTCGTCTTGTTTTTATGACTAATGTTCCAACTGATGTTCATTACGTTTTTAGCCTTCTTTTTTCTACTGTTCTGAATCTCCCAACTAGAAGGCAATGTTTGGTCTGTAACTATCTTTGACTTTAACTGAGGTGGCAGGGAACATATGTGAGTGGGGTTTCTCTTGCCATGGAAGAGCTAGCTCTAGGGGATCACTCGTCCACTGTGATCTGCACATCGGCCTGATCCGTTTACTTCTCTGTAAATTATTTCTGATCTCTTGCATTAGTATTATTTCAGTGCCTCGATTTTACCACTCCTGTGTACTTTCATCAGAACATGTTCCTGGTAGTCGGTGCTAACTCCAAATGAACTACCTCGACTTCGCTGTTTATTCCCTTGACTGTCAACCAACCAACGAACCACCTGCCCTTTAACTTAAAAAAACTGCCTAGCCCACTTCTAAGATCCCCCGCTACCCACTTAACCACATTCTGCCTGTAATTGACTCCTGCTCTGTTAAGCAGATCCCAGTACCTCTCCATCTAAGTTGCAAGTCGAGACGACTGCAACCTTCACAGTCGTATAACCATAAGAGCCTTTGATTTGGACCCGCTGCTTAGCTCTGTAGCAAGGATCCGCAATCTGTCGTGTCAACGATGCTGCAGGTGATGAGCTCTGCCGTCATCTTCCAAGCAAGAATGGCTTTCTGTACCACTTCGGACAGTGGCCAGAAACCAGTATAACTGGCTGCGCCCTCTGCTCTTCATAGCATCCAGAACGACCTGTTCCGCAACTGGCATGACACCGTCCAGTATGCATCCACAGTGTGCACACTGGATTTCTTTTCCTCCTTGGCAGCCATACCTGTAAGGGGCTGCGCCAGGCATTTGAATTTGGAACGCCTAACTACCAAAAATCCCACCCTCTGTGAATGCCCCTACTTTCTGCCATGGAAAGGGAACAAAAAATGGCCATATGCTAATTTGAAGACTTTTTTTAATTTAAGTAATCAGTCTTCTGACTGGTTTGTTGTGGCCCGCCACGAATTCCTCTCATGTGCCGACCGTTTCATCTCAGAGTAACACTTGCAGCCCACGTCCTCAATTAGCTGCTGGATGTATTCCAATCTTTGTCTCCCTTTACAGTTTTCATCCTCTGTGGCTCCCTACAGTACAATGGAAGTTATTCCCTGGTGTCTTAACATATGTCCAATCATACTGTTCCTTCTTCTTGTCAGTGTTTTCGATATATACTTTTCCTCGCCGATTCAGCGGAGAACCTGCTTATTCCTTACATTATCAGTCCACGTAATTTTCTACATTCATCTGTAGCACCACATCTCGAATGCTTCTATTCCCTTCTGTTCCCGTTTTGGCACTGTTCATGTCTCACTGCCATGCAGTACTGTGCTCCAAACGTATATTCTCAGAAATTTCTCAGATTAAGACCTATGTTTGATACTAGTAGATTTATCTTGGAAATGGAAGACCTTTTTGCCGGAATTACTCTGCTTTTTAAGTCGTCCTTAGTCCGTCCGTCATGAGTTATTTTGCTGCCTAGGTACCAGAGTTCATTAACTTCATCTACTTCGTGACGACCAATTTTGATTTTAAATTTACCGCTGTTCTCATTTCTGCTACTTCTCATTACTCTCGTCTTTCTTCTATTTACTTTCACTCCATGCTATAGTCATTAGACTGTTCATTCCGTTCATCAGATCCTGTAATTCTTTACTTTCACTGATAGCAATGTCATCAGCTAATCTTGACATTGATATCCTTTCATCTTGAATCGTGATCGTACTGTTGAACTTTCGCTGATTTCCGTCATTGCTTCTTCGACGTACAAAAGAAAGACCACTACCATATCTTACAACCGTTTTCTATCTTCCACTCCTGTTGTACCCTCTTGGTTCTTGTAAAAATTGTGTAATACCCATATTTCCCTATAGCTTACGCCAGTTTTTTTCAGGATTTTGAACACCTTGCACCTTTTACTTTGTCGAACGCTTTTTCTAGGTCGACAGATCCTATGAACGTGTCTTGATTTTTTTTCGATCTTGCTTCCATTATCACCTGTAATATCAAAACTGCGCCTTGGTGCCTTTACCTTTCCTAAAGCCAAACTGATCATCATCTAACAGACCCTCAGTTTTCGGCTCTTACTATCTTCGCAATCGTATGGATTATATTTTTCCGTAAGTCTGATGATATATCACTAGTCTCATACATTCTACACACCAACGTGAATAATCGTTTTGTCGTCATTGCCCCCAATGATTTTAAAAGTTCCGGTGAAATATAATCTCTCTCTTCCGCCTTTTTATGTTAAATCTTTCAAAGCTCTTCTAAATTCTGATTCTAATACGGGGTCCCCCATCTCTTCGCTATTGACTCCTGTTTCTTCTTCCATCTCGTCATTAGATAACTCTTCCCCCTCATAGACGCCATCAACGTATTGTTTGCAACTATCCGCTCTCTCCTCTGCATTTAACAGTGCAATTTTCCTTGCACTCTTAACGTCACCGCCCTTGCTTTTAATTTCACCGAAGTTGTTTTGACTTTTCTGTATGTTGAGTCGGTCCGTCCGACAATTTCTGTGTCGATTTCTTCACATTTTTAATGTAGCCATTTCGCCTAGCTTCCCTACACTTCCTATTTATTTCATTCCTAGGTGACTTATATTTCTGTATTTTTTAATTTCCCTGGACATTTGTGTACTTTCTTCCTTCGTCGTCAACTGAAGTATTTCTTCTGTTACCGATAATTCTTCGCAGTTACCTTACTTGTATCTACGTTTTTCTCTCCAACTTCTGTGATTGCCCTATTTAGAGACGTCCATTCCTCGTCAGCTGAACTGCCTACTGAGCTATTCATTATCGCAGTATCTATAGCCTCAGAGAACTTCAAGTGTCTCTCTCCATTCCGTATCCCACTTCTTTGCTCATTGATTCTTCCTGACTAGTCTCTTAAACTTCAAGCTACTCTTTATCATTTCCAAATTGTGATCTGCGTCTACATCTGTCCCTGATTACGCCTTACGATCTAATATCTGCTTCCAGAATCTCTGCCTGACCATGGCGCAATGTAACTGAAATCTTCGTGTATCTCCCGGCCTTTTCGAAGTATGTCTCCTCCACTTGTGACTTTTGAACAGAGTATCCGCAAGTAACATCTGAAATTGATTGCAGAAGTCAATTAGTCTCCCGCCGCTCTTATTCGTAGTACCAAAGCCATATTCTCCACTAACCCCTTCTTCTACTCCTTGCCGCTGTACGCCCGCATTCCAGTCCCCCATGACTATTAGAGTTTTACCTCCTCTTACGTACTGAATTATTCGTTCAATAGTCTCATATACTTTCTCTATCTCTTCATGTTTTGCTTGCGACATCGGCATGGATACCTGAACTGTTGTTGTCGGTGTTGGCTTGTTGTCGATTCTGACGAGAACTACCCTGTCACTGAACTGTTCACAAGAACCCACTCTCTGTCTCACATTCCTATTCATTACTATTTCTTCTCCCTTTATATCATTTTCCGCATCTGTTGATATTACCGTACACTCATCCGACCAGATACCCTTGTCTCATTCCATTTCACTTCATTGGCCCCTATTATATCTACATCGAGCCGTTTCATTTCCCTTTTCCGATTTTGTAGCTTCCAGACCATGTTCAAGCTTCTGACAAACCACCTCCGACTGTTCACCCCTTCCTTGGCAATCCCCTCTCGGAGATCCGAATGGGGAACTAGTGCGGAATCTTTCGCCAACAGAGAGATCACCATGACATTTTTTTAATTATGGGCCACATGTCGTGTGGATACACGTTATGCGTCTTTAATGGAGTTGTTTCCATTGTCTTCTGCATCGTCATGCCGCTGATTATTGCCGATTCTTGCACCTATAAAGACATTTTCCCAGACCAAGGGCAAGAGAGTGTCTTGAACCTCTGCCCGCTCCTCTGCCCTCTTTGACAAGCCCGTTGGCAGAATGAGTATGACTTCTTATGCCGCAAGTCTTCGGCCGACATTTAATCAGTGGCGGGGTTCGAATCCGGAACCGAGGACGTTTTGATTATTAATCAAAGACGCTATCCCTACGAGCGATACGTATGAAGACTATGATACCAAATGGCATGAGACTAGAGTTTTAGCAATCACAGTGCTCTTGTATGGAGGGGCAGTAGCAGTTCATAAGCACTTTACTAATTTTAATAGAAAGGAAGAGGAATTAAATAAAATACAATTGCCGATTCTGCACAAAGAGAATGATCCTAACCATCCATCGACTACTTGTACTCGAGAATTATGCCACCCGCCATTGACAACAAACATATGCAGGAATTGTGGTGCTCCGTAAAAATAGAATGCCATGTCAGCGGACAGTTTTAAGCATCCAATAAGGCCTCTCATCCCGGAAATGTTAATAGATGCCGTTCTGTGCCACTGTCTCCCTAGGTAATCAAACCCGTAACGAATTTTGCAACTATTCTTTGCGTCTCATCTATATTAAATCGTAATCTGAGCCTGTTAAAGAGTTCCAGTTCGACGGACAATTTCCAACAATTGGCGCAACGAAGATTTTGTGAGGCACTCCTTCCTTAGGTAAATTACTTGCAAACAGTTCTTGTGGTAGACCGCTGTCTAGCATCTAATATAAAACAAATCTCAAGTAAGGCAGATGTTAGACTGATTCATTGGAAGAACTATCAGGAAACCCATAAAGCATGTAGCTTATAAAACATTCGTTCGATCACTACTTGAAAACAGATAATCAGTCTCCGATCCGTACCAGATAGAATTGATAGAAGAGGCAGAGAAGATCCAAAGAAGAGCAGCACGTTTCTTTGCGGTTTCATATAGTAACAGAAAAAGCTTATGAAGATACCTAGTTTCCGTGGTGGCCAAGCGGTTAAAGGCGCTACAGTCTGGAACCGCGCGGCCGCTACGGTCGCAGGTTCGAATCCTGCCTCGGGCATGGATGTGTGTGATGTCCTTAGGTTAGTTAGGTTTAAGTAGTTCTAAGTTCTAGGGGACTGATGAGCTTAGAAGTTAAGTCCCATAGTGCTCAGAGCCATTTGAACCAAGCCATACCTAGTCACCTCCATTGGCAGACGCTGCATGAGCAGAGTTCTGCATCGTGGTGTGATTTACTGTTAAAATCCTGAGAGCATACGTTCCTGGAGGAGTGGACCAATATCTTGCTTACTCCTTCACGTGTCTCGCGAAAAGACCATGAAAATAAAATTAGAGAAATTCGAGCTCATACGGAGGATTACCTGCAATCATTCTTCCCGCGATCCTTTCGCAACTGGAACAGGAATAGGGGAAAGTAATAACAGTACACATAGTACCCTCAGCCAAACACCGTATGGTGGTGGCGGAATGTAGACGTCGATGTGTAGATGTAGATTCTTTTCCCCACGGCTAGATCAGTGGGGTCGTTCCATGTTAAATCAATCCGAACACACATTCATAGAGATTTGACAGTTATGATTGATTACAGTGACTGATTATCAATCGCTTTGCCAGGCGATAACGTTTCTTTTCGTCTATGTTATGGCATTATATGTTATGTGTTTATGTTGAAGACCAGTTGCTAATTTTCGCTCTCTGCAGTTCTCTAGCTTTATCACCTTTGTTGACACAACTTGGCATCTTCATTATTTACCCCAGAGAAATGCACACGTTATCCACTAGGTCGTTTATACGTTGTTCTGCAAAATCTATGGACGAGATAGGTGAAGTAACTACTCGCTGGAAATAAATGAAAGTGCGGGAGAATGTTTCCAGAGACCTCCCAATCACGCACAGAAAGGTGGGCGTCGCATCGTCTGAGGACAGCACAAATATAGCCCGAGATGGGGCTGGATCCGCAACACGAGGCAGTTGAAGGAACGGGTGGAAGAGGTAGGTGTGTGTGTGTGTGTGTGTGTGTGTGTGTGTGTGTGTGTGTCAGTCAGTCAGCCAGCCAGCGAGCAGTTACGAAGCACTGTGGTAATGACCACAATATTTGGATGACTTCTCACGGGGAAGAATCATTGGGGCACTGGAAGGAGGACAATGTGTGATGAATTTAGTCCAGGAGTTTGATATTGCCCACATCCTCCTTGCATGGGGAATGTTCCGAAACACAGACACTGCTGCTCGAAGGACAGGAGATGGTCAGCTACAGTCAACTACATTAGCAGATGACCGTTACATTGTTCAACAGGCAAGAAGTATCCACGTCAAACACCACGTGCAATTTTTAATTAAAAAAAAATCTTTACGTTCGCCTACTACCTAGAAGTTAGCCGCGTAGCTCATCGAAAGATAAATTGTTTCTGATTTGTATTTTGTTGCAGCTTAAATGTGTGTTAGAGCTTTTTTGTTTACAGTAAAAGTATCGTCATTTGTGACAAATGTGGGTGTTGTCGTAGTTTAGTTAGTGTGGGAGGAACTTGTCTGGACTGAGGGCTGGGTTTTTATTGGGCTGCATGCAGCGGGGAAGCCAGTATAGTATCACTTTCAGGCTCTACCCTGGAGCTCTAGACTATGTAATCGATATAAGAGAATCGTGGAATAGGTAAGAAATATTTGTGCCCTACTGGCGGAATTAGAAATGACATACGTTGAACGATACAAGTCGAAGGGATAAAGATGCAGGAAGTGGGAAAAGGTGACAAGTAACAATCAAATGGAGGTATCATTAGAAATCACATTTCAGATTCGGGTTAGTGATCAGTTTGACTTGTTATCTGAAAGAGTAGAAGAGCCTCAACCAGTTTTGTACAAAGTTGAGTTCAGCAGACTCGCAGGAACAACTTTAAGGCTATGTCGGGTGAAAAATCAAATAGAAAGAAAAGAATCCTACTTCTAACTAGCAATCACGGGTGGTATGTAGGCCAAGTGCTACAGAAAACACTAGGCGTAGAATACCATGTCACAAGCTTCATGAAACCTAGTTCCAAGCTTAACCAAGTAACCGAGGACATAGGAGCTTGTGCAGGGATTTCGATTAAGATGGTGAGGTACTTACAGTAGGAGGAGCGGGAACAGTCTGGTTAGCAACATAGAGCGTAGTGCTACAGGTGACCTGGAGGAAATAGCTGCAGCAACAGCTCACACTTAGACGGGGCTTGTGAAGGTTTACGGCGACATGATCAATCCTTGTTTAACCCAGCTGTCAGCCATGTAAACAAAAAGCTGAGTGCGTTGCTTTCGACTGAAACAAAGTTTCATATATGTTTTGTATTTGTTGCTGCAGTTGGGAGTTGGGGAAACACTAATTATGGCCTGCACCTGATATAAGTGGGAAGGAGCTGAGCGCCTTGCAGAAAGTGTAGGGGGGCCCACAAGCACACAAGAAAAAATCCCTATGTGCTTTGGAGTCTGAAGGGCACTTCTTTTAGGTTAGAGTCATGTTATAGACAGACAGTCTTGAAAGAAATTAGAACAGAACAGGGTCATAATATATGTAATAGTTTCCAGAAAAGTAAAATTAATCTTATTTATCAAACGTTAGGTGGCTAAAAAACAAGATGTATCAGCTGCTTGTATGTCTAAAAGATGTGGAAAGTTCTGAAGTGATAGATGTTCCGCGTTACTCTGAACACCATGTAACCACAGAGTTGGACAAGTAAAATATCAGGCATTATAGATTATATTAGCATTGTGTTGATATAGAGTTACATGGAAAAATGAGGAGTTGAAACATGTGTAACAGTTGGACACAAAGTCAGAAATATTGAAACAAACAGTTTTTTCGTGGATCAGAACCGAGAGGCATGTGTTTGTGAGTTGTTAGTGCACAATACTTCGCTGGTAATTGTAACAGTCTACAGATCCCCTTTAGCGAACTTTCAGCTGTTTATGAGAAATCGAGATGCCTTATTGAGCAACATGTCAGATGAGAAGAAACAGTTAGTAGATTTTGATATAGATTTCCTAAAAGATGCAGACAGGAAAAATGAACGACAACCATTATTTGGGTGTTTAAATTTAATTTCAGTAGTGAATTGTCCAACTCAGATGCAGCAAGATAGCAGGACTCTGAGTAACATGTTTGTAGACAGTGATCAGGCTGAAACAATTCAAGTGGACTCAATTGTTAATGGACTGTATGGTCATGATGCACAGTTAACGGAAATAAACAGTATAGCACCTTATAGTACTGAGGCAGTTCATGCAAAGAGAGCACAGGATACAGTATTTTAAGAGTAAGTTAAAAAAAGGAAGTATGTCACGAGGTGTATGTAGAAAGAGATACTAATGTCAAATTCAGTTTATTCTACAGTGAATTTGTGTCTAATTGAAAGTAGCCTTCCTAAAAATCTATCCTGAAAATCCATTAAAAAGCAAGTGAGGTATGGATAGCTAAAAGAATTAAAATCTTATTTAAGAGAGAGGGGGGGATTTATGTATAGGTCAGATTAAGTCAAGAACGATGTTACTTGCATGCTACAAAAAATACTGTAGTAGTTTAAGGAAAATCATAAAAATATCCAGAATGTTGCACCTCCTTGACACAAATAAATAAAGCAGATGATAAGATTAAAACTGTGAGAGATACTTTCAAGTGGGAGACACGAAGTCAGTCGCTGTACAAGATAACATAACAATTAAAGTAAATTACTATGGTGTGACTGACAATCCTCAAGTTGCGAGTACTTTTAACTATTACTTTCTAAATGTAGCAGCAAAAATAGGATTAAATGGTTCAGTTGAAGGACCAAGAGAATATATTGGATGTCATTCCATAAAACTTTAAGCAACTAGAAGAGAATATATTGCAAATGTCATTCCATAAAACTTTAAGCAACTAGAAGTAGCAATAACATCCTTCACTGAAGTTAATACAGTTATGAAAACTATAAAAAAACAAAGGCTCATATGCTGTTAAAGGAATTTCAAACAGAATTTTGTAAAGTTTCTCTAACTCAATATGTAACGTCCTAAGTGATAATTTAATGCTCCACTGACAGAAGATTTTGCCAGACAGATTAAAATATGCAATTGCTGAACTGTTCGATTAGAAAGGTGACAAAAAAGACTTACATAATTGTTGTCCAATTTCCTTACTGACATTTTTTCCAAAATTTTCGAAAAAGTAATGCCTTCAAGAATAGTTTCACGTTCAACTTGAAACAATTTACTTAGCATATAACAGTTTGCCTTCCAGAAGGGTTGTTCGACTGAGAATGCTATTTATGCATTCAACTACCAATTATTTCAAGCCTTAAATAATAAAATACAGCCACTTCCAAATTTTGTTGAACCAAGGCGTTTGATTGTGTAGATGCTGTTACGCTTATAGAGAAACCTAAATTTTATGGAATGGATGGCTTTACACACAACTGGTTTGAATCATACTTTAGAAACTAAGTTATATGGAATACATGGTCATACATACAACTGATCTGAATCATACGTAACAAATAGAATGCAAAATGTTGTGCTGAATAATTCCAAAAATTTTGGAGATGCAGAAAATCTTTATGGCGTTGAATAAATCACAAATGGAGTCCCACAGTGTTGAATTTTAGGTCCGCTCATATTCCTTATATACGTGAATGACCTTCCACTTAACAGTGAACAAGCAGAATTGCTACTTTGTGTAGTCGATACTAGTGTTATAATGTATCCCATTACAGGGAAGGCAACAGAAAACATTTTTAATGATGTTCTTCAAGTTCTCTGAAAATGTACCCTCCCTTACTTTTGAGAAAACACACTACATTCATTTCTGTACAACAAATAGTCATACGAGCACATGAACTGGAGTCAGTAAATAAAATTTACGACAGGTAGCAAAATTTGTTTCTTCTGGACAGCTTCTTCTATTCCATGGACGAGTTTATATTTAAAAGTTGGCAGCGTATAATTTTTAAATGCCAGTTTTTACGTTTAGTCGCATTAGTAGGGCTAAAAAATATTTTGTTTATTAATGTCAACACTAATGATGTATTCATGTCCTGTAAATTGACTCGCCCCACATCATTTCTATAAAGGAATCGTTGAAATGATCTGCGAAACACTTAACGTAACTAACTAACTAGCAACCACATTTAACAGGAGTACGAGGCACCCAATCGCACTTTCCACAGTGGCATTAGCACTACATGGAGGTGGTGTCTGCCCCATTGGCGGCATGGATTTTGAAGGTGCCAAGAGCATGGGGACTTGACCAACGAGGAGTGAGATCGCGCTGTCTCCTCGGATGAAAGCGGACTCAACCTGAGTTGTGATTCTGGTCGTACCCTCATATGACGAGAGGCGATACACGTAATGCGCTAAGGAACATTGCGAACATGATCGTGTTGGTGGTCCACCTGTTATGGTGTGCGGAGGCATAACGTAGCATGGGCGCACTGATCTCCAAATCTTTAAACACGTTACACTCACCGCCCAACGTTATTGTGACACTGTACTCCTTCCCCATATGCGACTCTCCAGAGGTGCATTGATTCCTGACTTTATTTTTATGTACTACAATGCGTGACCTTGTGGAACAGCGAAGATGGAGTTCTCGGAAAGAGACGATATTCGACTAATGGACTGATCTGCTCGTAACCCCGACTTTAATCCCATCGAGCATGTGTGGCGTACGTAGGGGAGATGTACTGAAGTACGTCTACATCCACCAACGACTGTCCAGCAATTCTCACCCACGCTGATGGATGAATGGAACGCCTACCACAAGAGCTCCTTACCAACCTTGTGGCCAGAATGGGAGCATGTTGCCGAGCATACATTGCTGTCCTTTATGATCACATACAATCTTTTGTAATATGCAGGTGACCATCATAAATCGCGATGACTTCAGCGTACGTATTGTGTTTAATAAATGTGTCATTTCTTTCAGTTGCCTTCTGTACTATTTTTATAACAGTTTTTTTTATGTATGGTCCAAGTTTTGTCCAGATAAGTTACTTGGCAGTGACATATCATGCAAAAGTTCTTTTCGTCCTTCATTTTTGCTCAGTAGTGAATGAATTGTGAACATCAAAAGCCCTGTCACAGTACCTTGAAGAACGCCGGATGCCAGTTTTGCTTCTGACGGTGCCTCCCGTTAAGAACCATGCAGTAAGTTTGTTGGCTAGGAAGTCTTCAATTAAATCCCATATCTCTCCGGATATTCTGTATAGGCCTTCACTTATTTCGTTTACAAGGCGATGTTGTAGACTGTATGGAAGTGTTTCGGGATGTGAGCTTTTCCTAGTGTTTAAGTGTCTATAAAATTTTTATTAATCAACATTTGAACACGAAAAAAGTTGTATTCGGCTCTTAGGACAATGAGAATGTGTATCTGTACTACAGTTCCACATATGCTCCCACGTTGTCGACCGAAGACGAAAACATATAGGAATGCCATCAATTGGTTTCTGTAGTAAAGTCACTGGTGCATTTCCGAGGGCAACTGTGATCCTCTCCTCTAATTTGTCCAGAGTGCCTGGGCGTGTTCAGTACACTCCTTTGACCCATCCCATGGGTGAGGTCGAACTTCTGGAGGCCATTCATGGGATCCTCGCCGTCCCAGCCAATGTCCAGCAAAGTGTTTGTCCAGCCGGTCATGGACGATGCAGGCAAAATGAGGTGGTGCTCCGTCTTACTGAAAGACTATATCTGCAACACTGTCCCATTGCGATATCAGTAGCCACACACATTCATTCAGCATGTGGCGATACCGGTCGCTCTTCATGGTGTCCTGCGATATAAATGGACCAAGGAGGCGATCTTCAGTCATACTGCACCAGAATTTCAATTTTGGATGGCTTTGCGGTTTTTCAGTTGTCGTTCCTGGATTTATTTCTGCCGAACAGTGGCAGTTGTGTCGACTGACGAATTCCCCAATGTGAAACACCGCTTCATCACTCCAAATAACGTACTTGAACAAATCCGGCCAGTCGTCATGCTATGACAGCATAATTTCTCCATCTTCCTTTCACAATCCTCAAACTATAAATCCTGAACAGAATGAGGTTTCCAGATAAGGTTCTTTAAAAGAATATGCACTGTGTGCCTGCTGATTCCACTCTCTCGAGCTGCTTGGCGGGTTGATTTAGCAAGACTGCGCATGAAGATGTCCCTCATTCCCGCTAAATTTTCTGGAGATCGTCCTCCTGGTTTATCCACAACTGACCCAGTTGTCGTTAGCTTGGTGTGTCAGTTCCTAATGGTTTTGGCATAGAGGCCATGAACACCAGGCCACATCGCTGAACAAGGGCTGCGGATCGCGACACTTCAAACAGCGAAGCGATCTGGATGCGCTCTTGTACTCGTAAAGTCAACTTTTCTGCCATCTCGTCGTTGACCAGACGTTCAAGCTATTCTCGGGGATCCTGTAACAAAACACAATAAGGTTCGTTAATATATATCGACAGTCACAAAACTTATGGACATTTAAAACTAGGGAGCGACTTCTCATTCACCGTGTAGTTCCAAGCAGTCTGAATCCAAATAGGTATTGTAATATAGCTATACCTTTATTCCACATACCATGTGAGCACCGCTGTAATTCCGAAACGCCATGGAATACTTATTACGCATGAAAATTTCAATAATCACAATCAATTTATGAAGTAGTGTAGACTGTCCTGGGTCTGATGGTCAATGCACGAAGAAAATCGGATTGTGAGGGTTTGTGTTGTTTATTAGCGGTTCCCTCTTGTGCTTACTGGCTATCCACAGAAAAATTTCAGTATCCGAAACCAAACCCATAACACAAAGAAGAACAAACGCCCAGAAATACCACTAAGTCGTAGCAGTGGTTGCATCACATCGCCGAAATGTCCTGATAAGTAGGTAGCCTTCTGACTGCGATAACGGGTTTCAGCGTAACACCTACGGCTACTTAACAGGCTTCATTGAGTGACAAACCACACAACTGATTCATATCTGTGCTGTTTGTTCTCACTTTCCTAATGACCCTTGACCTTATGTTACTTTTAAAAGATCGCTTCATGGTTAAATAACGCCGTTCAAACATATTCCCTGCAGTCTTATGAATGCGAGGGAGCCAGGTACCGTAGCGACACAGTCACGGGGAAAGTAACGGAGGAGATTACCTGTACGTATTTTTATACTCTACCCGGACTTTGATGAAATTGGTTAATTTCTGACTTATGAATTAGGAGAGCAATGGACACATTACGGTTGTCTACATCAGTTATCAGTCGCCCGATATCTGCGTTCATGTTGCAAGAGAGCGATGTTGCGGGCGGATGGTAATATCTGTTCTCACGTGTTACTGTAGTGCCCCTTGAATTCACAAAATCTAATAGAGGAAAAATATCGGGCAACCATAAGGTAAAAGCACAGAACCAGTCGTCATATTATTCTCAGATAAGAAATTTGTTCTGTATTATGAGAAAAAGATGATCGAGTAATCGAAAAAGCGGAGGTGGGATCGTATCAGACATTTCGTTTCCCGTACTACGCAGCAGTCAAACAGAAATGACTCTAAGCAGATCTTATCGGGTTGTAAGGGGTTGTAAGGCACCTCGGGTCATAATGAAAGTACTCCATTATACGATGAACTAATGCTGTTCACTTCACACTGCCGATATGTACTAGGTGGAGAGAGAAATTGTTGACATTCTAGTTAGTGCAATGTCTATTGTTAGGTATCCCAATTTAAAATGCGTTTGTTGTAGAAACGCTTCTGCAGCAGATCAGTTATCGGATACGAATATAAGTACAAAATAACATACCCCCATCGATAATGGATGGACTTGTTACTAGGTAGTTGCCTGCAACGCCGTCGACGCAACCATACTTTTCAGATTTTGTTAGCAGAAGTATCAATTAATTGACTGCAACATGCTACATACATATGATGTGTACTCTTGAGATTATTGCGGGTTGTATGGTTACAAGTAACATCGATTACTTTACGTTTAGTTTTTTATTCATAAGTGGTAAATCCGTAGGAGCTGTACAATCCCTTGATATTCTATGAGTGTATCAAAGTACTGGCATTACAGAAAATTCAAAAATAATTGTATGTATATTATATTTTACTACACAACTTCGGAATGAACTCCCTATCCCGTCATCCCCACGCATCTAATTTCGAGCACGTCCCTAATACGCTACCTCAAACATTCGAAGTTTTCCTTGACAGTAGATTGTAATATAACATTAAATTTCTTTAAAAATAATTTTTTGGCCTGATTGACAAGTATTGTGATCTTCACATTGCATTCTACTGAAAATCACGTTACGTTTTTTGCAGATTTCTCGGAGAATTAGATAGTCTGCACATTTGCAGCTGAGTAGACAATTTTGCAGATTATTTTAAGCTTCCGTAACTACCTTTTGCAGGTGTAACGAGGTAGGTCTCGGAATCCTGACAGCGTTAAACTGTTATCTGCTCTCGACGTTCATGAAGAACACTGTTAGGGCGGCTGTCGCAATAGCAGGAAAATTGAAACGTAACTCGCCTGCTTACTGGAAAATCCAAATATTAGTGGGATTGCATTTGTATACCGAGCAGTGATCATTAAAAACATACACATGTTTGAATGTTTTGGAGGATTGTTTCGTAAAGTTCAAGATAGTCTCACTAAAATTAAAAACACACGCAACCTATATAATAACGGTATTCACACCTACTTCAGTGGTAAAGTATTTCCATACTACATATTCATTTTTTTTCTCAAACTAACTTTGACATATTGATGTACCGGACAACTCTTGGTAACGCCACGTTATCAGTATTCGTCAGGATTTCCCACTACCAGAAGTGATAGCCACACGTCTCTCTCTCTCTCTCTCTCTCTCTCTCTGGTGCGCCGTTAGTTACCTACCTTCTCCTCCTCTCACTGTGTGTGTGGGGAGGGGGGGGGGTGGCGGCGTGGAGGGAGAGATGAAGCAGTCATCTCCGGAGAGTTTTCCTCCTTCGTACGTTAACTCTATTTCCACTTTTCCTTCTCGACTTCAAAGACAGGAAAACTAATCGTTCATAGTGTAAAGGTAATCGTTCAATGTCGTCTTGTAGTCATGTGGAGTGTTAGGCGGTATTATACACTCTAAGACAGAAAAAACGACGCACCACGAAGGAATTATCCGAATGGAACGGAAATCGGCAGATGTGATGTAGATATACAAACAAATGATTACAATATCATAAAAACTGGATGATTTATTCGAGAGAAATAGTTTCACAAATTGAGCGAATCAGCAACACGTTGGTCCAACTCTGGCCCATATGCAAACAGTTATTCGGCTTGGTATTGATTGGCAGAGTTGATGGATGCCCTCCTGGGGCATATCGTGCCAAATTCTGTCCAATTGTGGCGTTAGATCGTAAAAATCCCGAGGTGGTTGGAAGGCTCTACCTCCAAACGTCCTCAGCTGGGGAGAGATCCGGTGACCTTGCTGGCCAAGGGAGGGTTGCCAAGCACAAAGACAAGCAGTAGAACCTCTGGCCATGTCCGGGCGGGCATTGTCTTGCTGAGATGTAAGCCCATGATGGTTTACCATGGAAGACAACAAAACGGGGCTTGGAATGTCGTCTGCATAGCGCTGTGCTGTTAAGGATGCCACATATGACGATCAGAGGGGTCTTACTATGAAAGAAATGACAGCACAGACCGTCATTCCTGGTTGTCGGGCCGTATGGCCGGCGACAGTGAGGTTGGTATCCTACCGCTATCCGGGACGACTCCAGACACGTCTTCGGCCTGGAATGTTATTGGCTGGAGTACAATTGCCTTTAGTGATGAGTCGTCCCCTTTCAAACTGAGCCCCGATGTCTGTCTGTACATGTACATTACATCTACCATTTCCGTCCAATTCGAATAATTTCTCGGTGGTGCATCGCTTTTTTCTAATTTTTTATTATTTGTCTTGGAGTGTGCTTACGTTTGTGATTCCGTTGTGCGTATTGCGATGCCTGTTTCCTATGCAGATTTGACATTTGCACAGTTCTTTCTGCTGTGGAAAGTCATTTATAGCACATATTTCGACATACGTTCCTCTGTGCAGCGGTTGACATTCCCCAGCTCTCGCGCCGCTGTCTCGGGTACCGCAAGTCTGCCATACCTTCACCACGTCCATACAACAACCGAGGAGCACTCCGGAACTCGGGAACATGCTCGTCAGGTTATTCCACACTAGGTGGTCATCCGGCGTACGTGGTTAGTTAATTATCGCAGTCTTATGTCAGGAAAAGGAAAGAAACCTTTCTGCCGACTGTTCTCGATTAATCTTAAATGTCACACCCTTCGCATACTCACCCCATCTCTAAGTGTATTAGAGGTGTCTTACCGACAGTAGATTTATTTCCTTATAGTAAGTCGTATTCCTACCACGTTTGGTTGGAATTGTTCCCAGCGTTCCAATGATACGGTTACATGTCCGCTGCTAGCCCATTGATAAAGTGTGGTATCGTGCACTAATCCGTTTTCTGCATTTGTAAGGAAACCACTCTGAGAGTCGTTAAGTGGTGCATACGCTTAGAAGTCTGCACGACGAAGAATTAACTATAAACGTTGCGTCTTGCAGCTCTCAGATATTTGTGGCAAAGACATTTTTTAAATGTTGAACAGCAAAGCTGCTATTTATGTACGATAAAACCTACAATAAATAAGCTAGCTTGAGACACAATGTAATCCAATGCGAACAAATTCTCCGGCTATTGATATATATAAATAAAAATGAATGTTTCTTTGTGCGTTTGACCTCTATGGGTTCCTAAATCATTTATCTGATTGCAACGAAACTTTGGTGAGTTTTTTCCATTCGCCCGCGAAGCTTCCTAGAAAAAAAGGAAAAAAGGATGCCGCGGCGCGAAAACAGCCAGATTTGTGCACTTATGCACCTGCATCCACTGTTCCAGAATGATAGCACTTAGCGACTGGCCGCAAACTTTATATAGTTTATAATTTCAAACCTATACGAAAATTTTTCTCGCTCATACACGCCCCTCCCTCCCTCCCGCACCCCACAAAATGATGAGAGGAAAAGAGGTTATCGCCTGCTACATTTCGCTGTACATGTCTTAAAACTGCTGCATCAGGCATGATGTTTTAATGAACGTCATAAACAGTGAAATGCGTGAGAAACTGCTGCGTCAGGCATGACGTTTTCTTTTATTACTTCTTTACTGCTAAAGCAACACATTTCGCAGACGTATTAAAAAAGGTATATGAAATAATTGGACGTATTCCAATTTAATGTTGTGTCAAAATTTCACACCAGTCAGTCAAGACGCACCAGAGGGAAAAATCAAAAATGTTTTGGATCCAAAAGCACTTCAACAAACAGATTATAAAACCAAACACCTTTTTTTCTTTCAGTGGTATTCTATATAAATTATCGCGTCTCGTGGATTACATCACGGTAGATAATGAAGATCTGACATATACGTAAGTTTGATGAATAAATAGAAATGTCCAGACCAAAAATATCCTAAATACAAAATACTTGGCTTGTGAAAATGAGCAGAACCCGAAACTAGTCACCCACTAAGTAAATAACGTTTAAAAATGACAGACCTTCTTTCTGTGAAGAGCCGAAACGTAGAAGAAGTGGAGGCTCTCGTGGTCGGAGACCTGCCTGTCACAACGGAGACGATAGTGGAAAAATGTTGTATCTAGGAGTCCTGCGTACTCGGTTCGCTAGACAAACGATTAAACAAGTCGTATTAATGAGTTTTATTACAATAAGCAAGATACAATACTTAACATTCAAAGATGTGTCGCAAGCAAAGGGCGACATACAAAATAATCAGTCTTCTTCAGAACAGACAAACAACTGTGCTACGTAGCTAACGAAGTGGCTGACGTTGAAGCTGCTATCAAAGTGGGCTGCCTCTAGTCGGGCGCGGCGCTTATCTCCTCTTCACGTAGGGGCCGCTGCTGTCGCGTTGTCGTCCTGGAGGGAGGTCGGTCAGCGTGCGATTGGCTGACTGCTCAAAGCCTTCTCTTCCCTGTCGTTCCCGACTGGCGTGCCGGCGATGACTTTACGCCGTAACACAAAAATGTAAATCAATCATTGATCACTTTTCAACATTCTTCTCAACATTTCGAACATGATAAAGGTCGCCGCCCGTCGGGTTCCGCGACTGTACTTAGGCGGTAGAGGAAATATTCCTGCTATGTCAGGCCAATCCAGATGACGTCTGTACGCACCTGAACACCATGGACTAGTGCTGGCTGTATCATTATGACACCAGACTAAAGCAGTCAGTGGATACATGTGGACTCGCCACCGCCGAAACGGGCGATGACGCAACAATCCTCTGAGTGATGCCGAGTGTGTTTCGGAACTCCTCCCAAGTATCTCGAACAGAATGACCTCTTCCGTGCCAATCAGCACGGACGTCTAAAACATAGATAATGTGAATCTTAACTCGTGCTTTTCTCGCATGACATCCTGAACGCTGTGGATCAAGGCAGTCAGGAAAATGCAGTGTTTCTTGTGTTCCAGGAGGTAGTTACCTCAGTACCACACATGTCCTTATTATGGAAAGTAGCATCATATGCAATATGAAGCGAGATTTATGACTAGATTTATGATTTCTCGTTGAGAAAACACGGCGTGCTGTCCTGGGTGGATAGTTATCGACAAATGTAGAACTAACTTCAGATGTGTCTCCAACAAAGTGTGTGTTGGGAGCGTTGCTGTTCTTGTTGTTCATCAGTGATCTAGAGACAGTATAATAGTAACCTCAGACTTTTTGCATATGATTCAGTGATCTATAATGAAGCAGCACGAAAAAGCTGCGCAAATATTAAAAGAGGCGCTATCATTGGCTTTGCTTTAAATGTCCAGAAATGCACTTACGAAAAAATATCGGTGAGCCACAGTTGGAATCGGCCAACTCTTACAAATATGTGAGGGTAACAATTTGTAGGGATATGCAATGGAAAATCACGTAGACGCAGTCGTAGGCGAATCAGATGCCACACGTCGGTACATTGGTATATACCATGGAAAAGAAAGTACCGCGCGTGTTAGCCGCGGCTTGCCAAGGTTCGCATGTCTCCCCCCGTCGGAGGAACGAGTCCTCCCTCGGGTATGGGTGTGTGTGTTGTTCTTAGTACAAGTTAGTTTAAGTAGTGTGTAAGTCTATGGACCGATGACCTCAGCAGTTTGGTCTCTTAGGAATTCACACATATTTGAACATTTTTGAAACCTTTAAAAGACATGGCACTGAAATCTGACGAAGTTTTGAGAGGCTGGAAGTTATCAGAGGGTGTGTTTTCGCTCCACGACAACGCCTCAGCTCATTCTGCACAGGACAGTCACACACGTTGCTCCTGTCTGCTACCGAATTTTTGCTCAACTCCCATATTCCCCCGAAACAACATGCTGTGACTAGTTCTTCTACCCTCGAATGAAGAAACCATTCCTGACAGTCATTTACGGAATGACTAGGAAACGTTTTCCGAGGGATAACGTTTTCTGAACAGCCAAACTGCAGAATTCTACAAACAAGATCTCTGCCAAGTCATCCATCGTTCGGAAAATTTGTCTAATTTGAAACGGAACCGCGGGACTGCTACGGTCGCAGGTTCGAATCCTGCCTCGGGCATGGATGTGTGTGATGTCCTTAGGTTAGTTAGGTTTAAGTAGTTCTAAGTTCTAGGGGACTGATGACCACAGAAGTTAAGTCCCATAGTGCTCAGAGCCATTTGAACCATTTTTTTCTAATTTGAAAGGATATCAGGGTCGCAACTTGACTTTTTGTAGATAATAATTAAAAGTTGATGACTACGTATTATACATTTGAGTCAGACAGTACGATAAAATACTGTCCCTTCAGCAGTTGATGCCCCGTCTACTCTGAGCTTGTGATAGTCGTTTTTCCCGCTCACCATTCGTGACTGAGACAGGAGAATGAAGTGAGTGACTTTATTACGGGAATTACCTTTCGCCATATACTGTAAAGTGAATGGACGGAAATTCCAACGTTATCAGCAAGTGATTGACAGAACGGAGTGTACTGGGTTGGGGGTGCGTTGGCAGGCCTGGCGGGTGGGCACGGTGTTTGCAGTGCAGCCGGTCGGTGTCACCTGCGCTTCTCGCGTTCCCAGAAGTGGCCACGGCCGCAGATAAGCGCCGGCGGCCCGTGAGAACCCGCCACTCTCCCGCGCTGCCGCGCCTCCTTAGGCACTACGCACTGCTGCCAACCTAAGCAGTGTCTCTCTGCTGAGCATGTTTTTCACTTCTCAAGTAATTCCTGCTTTCTTCTTTTAACCGCGTCCCCTTTCCTGGTCTTTCCTTCTACATGCACAGTACATACATACGGCACTTAGCATGGTACTGCATGTTAAGGTTCTCCGATCGAGTCGCATATGGGGTGCGGAAAGAGTGTTTAAATGCCTCTTGTATTAATTTAATCGCGCCTTCATTGGCCCTACAGGAGCGATACATTGGGGGCTTACGGATAACTGTAGATTATTCACTTAATACTGGTTCTTGAAGTTTTGTGAGCGGGCTTTGGCGTGTCTCTTCCGAAGTCCACCAATCCATGTTTTTTCAACATTTCCCTCATGCTCTCCCCTAAGTCAAACCAACCTATGACCATTATCGCCATTCTCCTAGGTATACTTTCAGTATTTCTTGTAAGTTGGATTTGGTATAGGTCCTGTATTACAAGACGGGATGCACAAGTGATCTGCAAGCAGTCACCTTTGTAGGCTGACTACATATTTCTAGTGTCCTGCCAGTGATCTGAAGTCTACGAACTGTCTTACCTACAACTCAGCTTATGTGATCATTCTCTTTCATCTTCCAACAACATCTTACATCCAGCTGTTAATATGAGTCTACTACTTTCAATAACAACTCAGTGTCGTCGTAACTGCCGTCTGCTCCACGTCTGCTGTGCAGCGAGCTACCTTAATTTAAGTATTAACTGTATTTTTCTTACTTGTCACTTCTTCTTCCGTGTGTATTTGCTTTTAGGAAGCTTTAATTGTCGGGTGCTATTAATAGTTCCATAGATTTCGTGTTTGTTTTGAATACAGTCAGAGAGAGTCCCTTTAGTCAACCATATTGCCAGTAGTGCTAGTGTTTGTTTTCAATACAGTCCAGAGACAGGTAGTGCTATTTTCATTGTTTTCTACAAGAAGTGGCTAGCAACCACAGTTTAGTCAATAAACAGCCGCCTTTAGTGAATTAGCAGTCTAGTTAAAGGTTGATTAACTCTCTTCAGTAAATTGATTCCTTAGGATGGATAGGATGTGTGACTGCTGTGTACGGACGCAGGAGGAGCTGGCCACTGTTCGCGAACAGCTGAGCGTGTTGATGGCCGCGGTCAGCCGTCTTCAGGCTGCTGCCTCGGAGTGTAGCGGCAGTGGGGAGTCTGGTGCGTCGCAAGGTACACCCCAGGTGTTACATGCTTCACCCACTGTTCCTGCTGTCGGGACATCTTCGCGGGTACCGGGCGCGGTTGGGCCACCCTCTCCCCAAGGGGAGTGGCGGGTTCAGCGGCGTTCGCGGCGCACGAGGCGGAGGGTCAATGTGGCCGTGTGGCATCGCCCGCTCTGCCTGTGAGTGGACATGTGGCTGCTCCTTCAGCAAGGTCCGAGCAGGCACTCGGGGGGAGGGGTTTATTAGTTATTGGGAGCTCCAACGTTAGGCGGGTGATAAAGCCCCTTAGGGAAATAGCGAAAAGGTCGGGGAAAAAGGCCAGTGTTCACTCTGTCTGCTTGCCGGGGGGTCTCATCCGAGATGTGGTGGAGGCCATACCGGCGGCGATAAAGAGCACTGGGTGCACCCGACTGCAAATTGTTGTTCATGTCGGCACCAATGACTCCTGCCGTCTGGGTTCAGAGGTCATCCTCAGTTCGTACAGGCGGTTGGCGGAATTGGTGAAGGCGGAAAGCCTCGCTCGCGGGGTGGAATCAGAGCTAACTATTTGTAGTATCGTTCCCAGAACCGATCGCGGTCCTCTGGTTTGGAGCCGAGTGGAAGGCTTAAACCAGAGGCTCAGACGATTCTGCGGAGATCTGGGGTGCAAATTTCTCGACCTCCGCTATCGGGTGGAGAAATGTAGGGTCCCCCTGAATAGGTCAGGCGTGCACTACACGCCGGAAGCGGCTACAAGGGTAGCGGAGTACGTGTGGAGTGCACATGGGGTTTTTTTTAGGTTAGAGAATTCCCTCCCTAGGCCCGACAAGACGCCTCCTGAGACGCGGCAAGGTAGGACTAGGCAAAATGCAACAGGGAATAACAATATTAATGTGCTAATAGTAAACTGCAGGAGCGTCTATAGAAAGGTCCCAGAACTGCTCTCATTAATAAACGGTCACAACGCCCATATAGTACTAGGGACAGAAAGTTGGCTGAAACCAGACGTAAACAGTAATGAAATCCTAAACTCAGATTGGAATGTATACCGCAGAGACAGGCTGGACAGCGATAAGAAGTGCAATAGTATCGAAGGAAATTGACGGAGATCCGAAATGTGACATGATTTGGGTGAAGGTCACGGTTAAAGCAGGCTCAGACATGGTAATTGGATGTCTCTATAGGCCCCCTGGCTCAGCAGCTGTTGTGGCTGAGCACCTGAAGGATAATTTGGAAAATATTTCGAGTAGATTTCCCCACCATGTTATAGTTCTGGGTGGAGATTTTAATTTGCCGGATATAGACTGGGAGACTCAAACTTTCATAACGGGTGGCAGGGACAAAGAATCCAGTGAAATTTTTTTAAGTGCTTTATCTGAAAACTACCTTGAGCAGTTAAACAGAGAACCGACTCGTGGCGATAACATATTAGACCTTCTGGTGACAAACAGACCCGAACTATTTGAAAAAGTTAACGCAGAACAGGGAATCAGCGATCATAAAGCGGTTACGGCATCGATTATTTCAGCCGTAAATAGAAATATTAAAAAGGGTAGGAAGATTTTTCTGTTCAGAAAAAGTGACAAAAAGCAGATTTCAGAGTACCTGTTGGCTCAACACAAAAATTTTGTCTCAAGTACAGATAGTGTTGAGGATCAGTGGACAAAGTTCAAAACCATCGTACATTATGCGTTAGATGAGTATGTGCCAAGCAAGATCGTAAGAGATGGAAAAGAGCCACCGTGGCAAACAACCGAGTTAGAAAACTGCTGCGGAAGCAAAGGGAACTTCACAGCAAACATAAACATAGCCAAAGCCTTGCAGACAAACAAAAATTACGCGAAGCGAAATGTAGTGTGAGGAGGGCTATGCGAGAGGCGTTCAATGAATTCGAAAGTGAAGTTCTATGTACTGACTTGGCAGAAAATCCTAAGAAATTTTGGTCTTATGTCAAAGCGGTAGGTGGATCAAAACAAAATGTCCAGACACTCTGTGACCAAAATGGTACTGAAACAGAGGATGACAGACTAAAGGCCGAAATACTAAATGTCTTTTTCCAAAGTTGTTTCACAGAGGAAGACTGCACTGTAGTTGCTTCTCTAGATTGTCGCACAGATGACAAAATGGTAGATATCGAAATAGACGACAGAGGAATAGAGAAACAATTAAAATCGCTCAAAGGAGGAAAGGCCTCTGGACCTGATTGGATACCAGTTCAATTTTACACAGAGTACGCGAAGGAACTTGCCTCCCTTCTTGCAGCGATGTACCGTACGTCTCTAGAAGAACGTAGCGTTCCAAAGGATTGGAAAAGGGCACAGGTCATCCCCGTTTTCAAGAAGGGACGTCGAACAGATGTGCAGAACTATAGACCTATATCTCTAACGTCGATCAGTTGTAGAATTTTGGAACACGTATTGTGTTCGAGTATAATGACTTTTCTGGAGACTAGAAATCTACTCTGTAGGAATCAGCATGGGTTTCGAAAAAGACGGTCATGTGAAACCCAGCTCGCGCTATACGTCCACGAGACTCAGAGGGCCATAGACACGGGTTCATAGGTAGATGCCGTGTTTCTTGACTTCCGCAAGGCGTTCGATACAGTTCCCCACAGTCGTTTAATGAACAAAGTAAGAGCGTATGGACTATCAGACCAATTGTGTGATTGGATTGAGGAGTTCCTAGATAACAGGACGCAGCATGTCATTTCTCAATGGAGAGAAGTATTCCGAAGTAAGAGTGATTTCAGGTGTGCCGCAGGGGAGTGTCGTAGGACCTTTGCTATTCACAATATACATAAATGACCTGGTGGATGACATCGGAAGTTCACTGAGGTTTTTTGCAGATGATGCTGTGGTGTATCGAGAGGTTGTAACAATGGAAAATTGTACTGAAATGCAGGAGGATCTGCAGCGAATTGACGCATGGTGCAGGGAATGGTAATTGAATCTCAATGTAGACAAGTGTAATGTGCTGCGAATACACAGAAAGATAGATCCTTTATCATTTAGCTACAAAATAGCAGGTCAGCAACTGGAATCAGTTAATACCATAAATTATCTGGGAGTACGCATTAGGAGTGATTTAAAATGGAATGATCATATAATGTTGATCGTCGGTAAAGCAGATGCCAGACTGAGATTCATTGGAAGAATCCTAAGGAAATGCAATCCGAAAACAAAGGAAGTAGGTTACAGTACGCTTGTTCGCCCACTGCTTGAATACTGCTCAGCAGTGTGGGATCCGTACCAGATAAGGTTGATAGAAGATATAGAGAAGATCCAACGGAGAGCAGCGCGCTTCGTTACAGGATCATTTAGTAATCGCGAAAGCGTTACGGATATGATAGATAAACTCCAGTGGAAGACTCTGCAGGAGAGACGCTCAGTAGCTCGGTACGGGCTTTTGTCAAAGTTTCGAGAACATACCTTCGCCGAAGAGTCAAGCAGTATATTGCTCCCTCCTACGTATATCTCGCGAAGAGACCATGAGGATAAAATCAGAGAGATTAGAGCCCACACAGAGGCATACCGACAATCCTTCTTTCCACGAACAATACGAGACTGGAATAGAAGGGAGAACCGATAGAGGTACTCAAGGTACCCACCGCCACACACCGTCAGGTGGCTTGCGGAGTATGGATGTAGATGTAGATGAACTCATTGATGCTGTAGTCATATTTCGTCCAGAACTGTTAAATGTTCATTATCATCTACATTAGTGCTTAGGTCTTCAGGAGTTTTCCGTCTCTTTATTGGGCCTACCATGTTTTACAGGAGCGTCCCTGGTTTCGTCGACCTACTTTCAGGGAAGGCAAAATTTAATATAAACAGTCACTTCTACCAAATATGCAATTTCAATAATCTACATCAGTTAACAAAAACTCATGACCACCTTTCAATTTAGAGCTCTCTGTCCAGATGCATATGTATGGTCACTGACTTGGTTGTCCATCTCTAGTCGTGTGTGGCTATGAAGACTGTAGCCTTTTACTCCTTTTCCTGTTCCTTATGACTTATAGTTCTTGGTCACAGGGAGTTATTGTGTAGGGCTGAATTGCAAATCTGCTATCAGAGTTATACGAGGTGAAAAAGTAAATATTGGTCGCTGGTGAAATTGAACATTTGGTCGAAAAAGCAATCCCGAGAAACTTGTGTGCGATAGATAATGGCTTCTGCAAAGCCGTCTCTCAAGTAAGAACAACGAGGTTCTTCATTTTTCAGAACGTTCGGATTGCGTAACGGTAGAGGGTCTTACATTTATACGAAGCAAGAAAACCTAACGAGCTGGCGCAGTGGCAAGTCACTTCACACATATTCTGTAGAATAATGGTTCAAATTTCCGCCCGGCCATCCAGATTTTGGTTTTCCGTGATGTCCCTAAATCAGTTGAGGCGGATGTCGGGGTGGTTGCTTTGGCAAGGAACGGCCGTTTTCCTTCTCCGTTAATTCCCCAAATCTGAGGACGGGCCACGCCTCTAATGCCCTACTACACATGGCTTTTTACTACGGCGCGAGGGTTGGTTCAGATGACTCTGAGCACTAGGGACTTAACTTCTAAGGTCATCAGTCCCCTAGAACTTAGAACTACTTAAACCTAACTAACCTAAGGACATCACACACATCCATGCCCGAGGCGGTTCCAGAATGTAGCGCCTAGAACCGCTCGGCCACCCTGGCCGGCACGGCACGAGGGTTCACCGTTTTGTGATGCTTGTAGCTATGAAGACTGTAGCCTTTTACTCCTTTTGCTGTTGCTGATGACTTATAGTTCTTGGTCACCGGGAGTTATTGTGTAGAGATGAATTGCAAATTGCACCGTCTTTTAACAGAGTACGTTTTATGCCGTGATGCAAGGGCAGAAGAAAGTATCGGTGGGGATCTGCCCTGTATTTTAGTCGATGATGCGACGAGTGTGACTAGGGTTTCAAAGTTTGGTGATGTGTCTGGATTCTGGCATAAGCTTTTAGGATGGAAGTTTTGGTGTGTTGCAGAGTAGATGGCTCCTCCTTTTTTATTCTTGCAGTCAGCCAGCCACGTCAGCTTTATTGTTTTAACTCCTCCCACGACTTTCTTTCTATGTAGTTAATGCTATAATATTGGCATGACACTTCGTTTCTTGCTTCCGTGTGGAAGTTTTCCACATTTTGTTCCTTTTAGTTTCTACACTGTTTTATACTCCTCTTAAGTGTCCTTTTCCGACACTCGTCTCAAACTCTTCTCGCACGGGCGCTGAAGACCTAGCTGTAGTGCGCCCATCCCGTCATATCCATCCATCCAATGACTTCGTCACATATCTACTTTCGCCGATCAATCATCCACTCGCTAACGACTCGTGCCACTGATTTCCGACTGTGCCGTTTGTCTGTATTGCCATTTGTCTCTCCTGTAAATTTCATCCACCTGTACACATTGTTCTTCTCAGTTATGTCACCCATCTTCGCACTCTTTCTGTAATCCACTGTGACTTTACGCCTTCCTTTCTTTCGAAGAACAGCGTTGTAGAATGGATGGATCAGAATGCAGAATGCGAGGATGCGAGCGTCATCACTGGTGTAACTTCCGCGTCCTTAACATGGCCGCTGAGGCGATCAGTGTTGGTGGTGATCCCGGATTTCTGGCCGTATCGCCGTGTCGCGCATATTAACTGCGTGGCTGATTTATGGGGACGCTGTGCTCAGTCCTCGAGCTGCTAGGCATCAATAAGGCTTGTTTACCGGCAACGCGGCGGCTTAGCCCTGCTTATGAGGTCTGGGTCCGGCCCAGCACGTGTGGGACGCGCCGGCGTTGCCAGGCACGCTATCGATTGGAACACCTCTCTGATAAATCTGCACCACGCTAATGAAATTTTCCAGCAATCCAGTTACCTCTCTGTACTTCGGGTAACACCATTATGAGGCAGCTGTTTGCGAGCAAAGTTAATAACAGGGCGTGTGTGTCGAATTGATTTGTCAGCGAATGATTGCCCGCTCTGGCTATCAAGGAAACACGTGAGCAGAGAGTAGTGCAGTATGTAGGTGCCCGAATACCGCGGCAGCGGCGCAGTAACAACCAACACATGTCTGAGGCAGCGACCGAACGAGGTGGCCCTCTGCATAAACCACTGGGCACATATTCATTAGAGCAGAGGGCAAATCCCAGTCCAGCGCTCCTGGTCTTGGTGTCCAGTGGTTTACTCTTCTGAGGCGAATATATCAAGCATTTTTTAAAAGGCCACGGCCATTTTCGTTTCCATTCTTGTGTTTCGTCCCATCTGTGATGACTCCAATGTTGAATTTCAAATCTCCTCCCTACCTTAGAGACAGGTCTAGAAAGTGTTGGAAAATGAAAAGTATTTTTGCAATCAGAGAACTTTGGTGATTTTTCACTCTAGAAGTCGTTGTCTAAATTAAGTCACTCTTCGAAAATGTAAAATAGGAAAAAAGTTAACTACTGTAACCAGTTCTGCCTCGACGATTTGTTGAGTATAAATGTCCAGTGTCACCTATATTGTGAGCGCTCCCTAGGCGGTTGGGTATTATTGAAGCTAGCGATACTACCTATCTGCGTTGACCCATGACGTTATCAGAGTGACGGACACAAATCGCTCATCAAAATACAATATTCGTGAAATAAACGCTATAACAAATTTAGAGTTATCAGCGTTCCTGGTAATGGCAACGTGACCGTTTGCCGAAATGTTGAGCCCGCTGGACACTGGCATCGTGAACTGTTTCGACAAGAATTATAGTTATTCACATGACATCACATTCGTATGCTTCGTCTCGTCAACTCGCAGCCAAACTGCAACCTTTCGATCTAACCTAGACCTCGTACTGCGCTAAAGACCAGTCTGAGTCTGCCACCTCAACCTACATATTAAAAAGTAATGTATACTATCTGATCAAAAATATTCGGACACCTATTAGTGGACATTAATATGGGGTTTGTCCACCTTTCACCTTTAATGGCTTGAAGTCTGTTGGAGGACACGTTCAGTGAGCTATTTGAATGTCTGTGGAGGAATATTCTTCCCAAGAGCCGATTCCAGAGAAGATAGTTACGTTGGCCGCTGGTGTCTGGAGCGAAGTCGAAGTTCTAAATCGTCCCAGAGGTGTTCCCCTGGGTTCAGTTCGGAACACCATTGCATCATGGACGCAGTTTTATGTCAGGGGTACACTGTCATGCTTGTACAATCATCCATTCCCAACTGTTCCTCTACTGTACGCAGTACATAATGCTGCAAAATATGTTCATATCCTTCCACATTTAGCCTTTGCTTAAGGGCAATAAGGGGACCGCACACTAACACGAAAAACACCGTCTCCTCTGTACCCCACTGTTGGCACTACGAAAGATGGCAGGTAACATTCTCCAGATATTCGCCAAACCCAAACCCTTCTATTGGATTCCCACAGGGTAAAGTGTTGTCTATCACTTCAAACCAGTCGTTTACCGCCAGTGTCTAGCGGTGTAGCTCTTTACACCATACCTCAAGCGTTGCTTAGCACTGACTACAAAAACGTGTGGGTTATGAGGAGCTTCTCGACCATAGCATCCCATTCTTACTATCTCCCTGTGCACAGTCATTGTGGTAGCTGGTAGCACTTTGGAACCCCTGAGTGATTCCTTCCGCTGAGTTCATACGGTTTTTTTCAACCACCTTCCGCAACGTTTGATGGTGCCTGTCCGTCAGTACGCCAGGTCCGCATGGTCTTGGTGTGGCTGTGGTCATTCCTTCGCGTTTTCACTTCAGTCACGTCACCAACAGTCGACTTGGGCAGCATTAGAAGGGTTCAGTTGTCGCTGATGTATTTGTTACTCAGGTGACATCCAATGACTAGTCCACGTTCAGAGTCACCGAGCTCCCCTGGCCGAGCCATTCTGTATTGTTCATGTTTCTCCAGTGATAGCACAGTACTCCTCATGTCTTTTATGCTGGCTGGTCTCCTTTCGTGAAATCTAATGGTCATTTCCGCGTCACGTAGGGGTGTCAGGGTACTTCCGATCAGACAGTGTAAATGTTTAGTGTTAGCTATATTGTGCACGCTCCGTGGGTAGTAGGTTATTATTGAACCAACCGATACTACCAATTGTTTTGACTCGTAACTTTATCAGTATGACGGATTTAAACTGCTTATCAAAATACAATCTTCGCAAAATACGCGCTGTAACAAGAATTATAGTTGTCTTTATGGTATTACATTCGCTTCCTTCGCCAACTCAACCAAGCTGTCACTGTTGAAGTTAATCTAGACCTCGGTCTGCGCTAAAGATCAGTGATCACCAAAACCCGATTTGTGTTCATATATGTCGTTTTCTTCAGGTTACAACCAAACTGTAACTTTTAATCCTAACCTAGATTCCGTGCTGCCCTAAAGAGCAGTCTCTCACCACAACCTACATCAACACAACCTACATCCTGAAAGATACTACATAATCAGTGCTTTGCACTAGCTGTGTTTGCGTACATATCACTTCAATGTCACAGTATCATTATGTCATGGGTATCGCTACGTTCAATCGGCATGGCGAATGCGTTGAATTACACTGACATCTGCCATGAGTGGTCGGGTGTTGGTACTTAATGGTGGTTAAATGCTGTTTTCTTTTTCATGTGTACCTCAGTACAACATACGATCGTGGTAACACAAATATAAATATCGCATCGTAACTGTGTTGGAGTTGTTACCTCCTATGTAACCCAAGAGACATAACGTAGGACGGCCGTGGCTTGACCCTGACGCAGAAGTCTCCTCTTTGTTCCAACTGGTGTCTAAATCTGTATCCTTCGTGAATAATGCGAAAAATGCCGTTGTTCAACTAGACACACTTACTTAGGAGTGCCAGAAAAACACATCACAAGGTAAAAGTTTAGGTTGCATTATAAGCAGTTCTTTTCGCAACTTTAACTTATTTGATCGAGAATGAGCTATGATTTTAGGTGTCACTGCTGCTGTTCATAAAAATCTGGTGCAACAGGGATAGATGTAGTGCCATTCTAGTCAAACATTAAAAGAAAATATTGTTCCCGTATTAGCCTGACGCGAGATAGTGTGATCAGTACCGTGGGATGGTGGGCACTTGTCACAATTTCTCCGGGCAAATATATGATTTTACCGTCTGTTTATACACAGAGACAGAGTTTTCCTCAAGCCTAGAGCGCACATGCTCAGCTGAATCGGTAGGGGGGGGGGGGGGGGAGGGAGAGAAATACGGCACAGTGGCAGTGAAGGTGGACGAAATACAAGACAGATATTACATTTTTAACGAAATAGTTGCAGACCCCAGAAAGCCAAATGCACTGGAAAATTATGGCTATGAGAAGAGCTCATTGAAACTCAAGGCGTTATCCTAAGCTAAATATTAGGAGGGCTACAATTGTTTGAATTATAACAAATTTTAAAATTAATAACAACTAAACCACTGGAGTGACTTGATCATATGAAGTGTAAGGGTGAAAGCTGACGACGTCAGTAAACATAACACGTTACCTCTCAAATCATGGATTTGTATAGTGAACTACAGACGAGTTGATTAAAAGTCAGACGCAATAAATCCTCCACATTTACACGTAATATGAAGGCAGCATGAGTTTCCTATATCCTTATCTAATCACATGATTGAGAACCCACAATTTGTTATTTCAGATGTATTTATAATTTTATGTTATTTTTGTCACATTGAAAAAGTGGATGAGGCATACTTCGTGAACTTTATTAATAACTTGTTTATACTGTGTTATTTCAGTAAGAGGTCGCAAAACGACTGCAATAATTTTCACTATTTCCTAGTATCTTATATATCGGATATTTCTCCTAACAGTCGTCAGTCGCTTTTTCTCCAACGTTTCGGCAGATATTTAAAGTTTAGTTGTGACGATGTGTAGCTGGAGTGATCCCAAACAAATACTGCTCATCTACTATTTCATCAAGAGCCAGTGCTGACGGAAAGCGTCGCTTTGTTTCCCCACTACAAACAGATTTTTAAAGCGGAATTTTACATATGTAAAGGTTTTTGTAATGCCACTTAGCCTGAAGATCAGGTTTAACCCTTGAAACATGTCGCTAAATAAGTAAGTAATACAATAGTTGACAAAGTTTGTGACTGGTAGCGGTAATTTTAAAAAAAACCTTTACATATTTCTTGAGACAGTCACGGTCGAAAAATAGTCAAAATGGAATTTTACATGTTTTCCGATAGTCCCCCATTCAGATCTCCGGGCGGGGACTACTCAGGAGGACGTCGTTATCAGGAGAAACGAAACTGTCGTTCTACGGACCGGAGCGTGAAATGTCAGATCCCTTAATCGGGTAGATAGGTTAGAAAATTTAAAAAGGTAAATGGATTGGTTAAAGTTAGATATAGTGGGAATTAGTGAAGTTCGGTGGAAGGAGGAACAAGACTTCTGGTCAGGTGAATACGGGGTTATAAATACAAAAACAAACAGGGGCAATGCAGGAGTAGGTTTAATAATGAATTAAAAAAATAGGAGCGCCGGTAAGCTACAACGAACAGCATAGTGAACGCATTATTGTAATCAACATAGACACGAAGCTCACACCTACCACAGTAGTACAAGTTTATATGCCCACTAGCTCCGCAGATGACGAAGAGATTGAAGAAATGTATGATGAGAGAAAAGAGACTATTCAGATAGTGAAGGGAGACGAAAATTTAATAGTCATGGAGGACTGGGATTCGATAGCAGGAAAAGGAAGACAAGGAAAAGTAGTAAGTGAATAGCGAAGGGGGTTGAGGAATGAAAGAGGAAGCGCTTGGTATAATTTTGCACAGAACGTAACTTGGTTCAAGAATCATGAAAGAAGGTTGTATACGTGGAAGAGGCCCAGAGACACTGGAAGGTTTCAGATTGATTACATAATGGTAAGACAGAGATTTAGGAACCAGGTTTTAAATTGTAAGACATTTCCAGGGGCAGATGTAGACTGTGACCACAACCTATTGGTTGTGAACTGTCGATTAAAACTGAAGCAACTGCAAAAAGGTAAGAATTTAAGGAGATAGGACCTGGATAAACTGAAAGAACCAGAGGTTGTAGAGAGTTTCAGAGAGAGCACTAGGAACGATTGACAAGAACGGGGGAAAGAAATACAATAGAAGGAGAATGGGTGGCTTTGAGAGATGAAATAATGAAGGCAGCAGAGAATCGGGTACGTAAAAAGACGAGGGCTAGCAGAAATCCTTGGGTAACAAAGATATATTGAATGTAATTGATGAAAGGAGAAAATGTAAAAATGCAGTAAATGAATCAGGCAAAAAGGAATACAAACGTCTCAAAAATTAAATCGATAGGAAGTGTAAAATGTCTATAAGCAGGCATGGCTAGAGGAAAGATATAAGGATGTAGAAACATATATCACTAGGGGTAAGAGCTCAGATGGAAAACCATTTCTAAGCAAAGAAGGGAAAGCAGACAGGTGGAAGAAGTATATAGAAGGTCTATACAAGGGCGATGTACTTGAGGGCAATATTATGGAAATGGAAGAGGAGGTAGATGAAGATGAAATGGGAGATATGATACTGCATGAAGAGTTTGACAGAGCACTGAAAGACCTGAGTCGAAACAAGGCCCCGGGAGTAGGCAACATTCCATTAGAACTACTGACGGCCTTGGGAGAGCCAGTCCTGACAAAACTCTACCATCTGGTGAGGAAGATGTATGAGACAGGGGAAATACCCTCAGACTTCAAGAAGAATATAGTAGTTCTAATCCCAAACAAAGGAGGTGTTGACAGGTGGTGTGAAAATTATCCAACTATCAGTTTAGTAAGTCACGGCTGCAAAATACTAACACGAATTCCTTACAGACGAATGGAAAAACTGGTAGAAGCCGACCTCGGAGAAGATCAGTTTGGATTCCGTAGAAATGTCAGAACACGTGAGGCAATACTGACCTTACGACTTATCTTAGAACATAGATTAAGGAAAGGCAAACCTATGTTTCTAGCATTTGTAAACTTAGAGAGAGCTTTCGATGATGTTGAATAGAATACCCTCTTTCAAATTCTGAAGGTGGCTGGGGTAAAATACAGGGATCGAAAGGCTATTTACAATTTGTACAGAAACCAGATAGAAGTTATAAGAATCGAGGGGCGTTGGAAGGGAAGCAGTGATTGGGAAGGGAGTAAGGCAGTGTTGTAGACTATTCCCAATGTTATTCAATCTGTATATTGAGCAAGCGGTAAAAGAAACAAAAGAAAAATATGGTGTAGGAATTAAAATCCATGGAGAAGAAATAAAAACTGTGAGGTTCGCCGATAACATTGTAATTCTCTCAGAGACAGTAAAGGACCTAGAAGAGCAGTTAAATGGAATGGACAGTGTCTTGAAAGGAGGATATAAGACGAACATCAACTAAAGCAAAACGAGGATAATGGAATGTATTGTATGTTAACCGGGGGTCTAGAAACGACAGAGAGGCTCCGTCCTCGCCGCAGCGGTCCGCAATCCGAAGACGGCTACAGCAGTCCACTTCACCCCTCCGTCGCCCCACACCGAACCCAGGGTTATTGTGAGGTTCGGCCCCCGTTGAACCCCCCAGGGAACGTCTCACACCAGACGAGTGTAACACCTATGTTTCCGTGGTAGAGTAATGGTGGTGTACGCGTATGTGGAGAACTTGTTTGCGCAGCAATCGCCAACATAGTGTAGCTGAGGCGGAATAAGGGGAACCAGCCCGCATTCGCTGAGGCAGATGGAAAACCGCCTAAAAACCATCCACAGACTGTCCGGCTCACCGGTCATCGACACAAATCCGCCGGGCGGATTCGTGCCGGGGACCAGGCGCTCCTTCCCTATCCGGAAAGCTGTGCGTTAGACGGTATGGCTAACCAGGCGAGCAGAATGGAATTTATTCGAATTAAGTAGTGTGATGCCGAGGGAATTAGATTAGGAAACGAGACACTTAAAGCAGTAGACGAGGTTTGCTATTTGGGGGGGGGGGGGGATAACTGATAGTGGTCGAAGTACAGAGGATATAACATGTAGACTGGCTATGGCAAGGAAACCGTTTTCGAAGAAGAGAAAGTATAGATTTAAGTGTCAGGAAGTCTTTTCTGAAAGTATTTGTGTGGAGTGTATCCGTGTATGGGAGTGAAACATGAACGATAAATAGTTCAGACAATAAGAGAATAGAAGCTTTCGAAATGTGGTTCTACAGAAAAATGCTGAAGATTAGATGAGTAGATCATGTAATGAATGAGGAAGTAGTGACTAGAATTGGGGAGAAGAGGAATTTGTGGCACAACTTGAGTAGAAGAAGGGACCGGTTGGTAGAACAAGGGTTCACCAATTTAGTATTGGAGGGCAGATTGGAGCGTAAAAATCGTAGAGGGAGACCAAGACATGAATACACTAAACCGATTCAGAAGGATGTAGGTTGCAGTAGTTACTTGGAGATAAAGAAGCTTGCATAGGATAGATTAGTATGGGGAGCTTGTAATGGTACTTGAATTACGTAACCATTATGGTACCTCACCTGAACCTCTCGATACCAGTAATATTCTACAGTATTTCTGTTAACTACTTAACATACTTCTGAGACAACATTCAGATTTGATTTCACTTTTGATACATCGATATGTTTATATTGCAGTGATATTATTCTTATGTGTATTATTTGTTTTGTCACTATGATCTTTGACGTACCTGTAACTCTGATTTTTGGGCGCGTAAGCGATAGTTAGTTAGTTGCTAAGTTGTTAGAGAGTCGGACCTTGTAAAAGTCAAGTGTTGGACGTCATGTTGGAAAGACGCATAAACGTGAACTTTAACAGTGACTGTGAGAGACATGTTTTCAAGTATGTTTTGTATTGTGATGTTTTGAGTTTACGTGATATTGCAATTAAAAGGAAGTGTAACTTAATTTCGGAGTGCTGATTATTTTTTTACATCACCATTGTCCAGCAAAAGTGTAATCTTCAAGGATGGTTTGTGAAGCGCATCTACATAACTTTTGAATACAGCAGAATAAAACCTAGGCCTCTTTGCATCCGAGCTTGGAATCATAACCTCCTAGATTTTCAACGATTGAGCCATGATTTTACGACGAGACCAGCGTGGGAAACACGAAAAGATGAGTGCCTAGTTTTTTTATTATTACATGAAATGACTTTATTAACTGTGCTCTAATGACACCTGCCACATAATATGACTGTTGTTTCCCGAAAATGCAGTATTCAGCAGCGTGAACAACACCACAATCGTTATTAAATGCTGACCTTTGTTGTGGTAGGGTTGTTAGAAGCTGCATCAAACCAGTCTCTGGACTGAAGACCACAACAACAACAACACCATCCGATAGAGAACTCGAAAAGTAGTCAAGTGTGATATTCGTTTTATCGATATTTATTAACAAGTATAGTAAAACACGAAGATTAATCAGTACTCCAACACCAGCGACTGAGTAGCGCCGCTGCCCAGTTATAGCAGTAAGCATGGGCAAGTCAATGCAACTCCCTCCCCCTTTTCTCCCTCTCTCTCTCTCTCTCTCTCTCTCTCTCTCTCTCTCTCTCTCTCTCTCTCTCTCTATTTCTCGCTCTTTCTCTCTCTCAATAAATAAACAACAAGTAGAGTTTTTCTTTCGCACAATGATAAAATTTCTCAGTGTACCAAAACGATGTAACAAATTTTCAATTTTATTTAATTATTTTTGACACGCTGAAGAAATAAGTTTTATCTGGTACAAACTGTCGGCATACGGAAAGATACAGACAACTTCACCGATTTTCGCTCTCATGTTGCCATGTAATCGTGACACTCAATTCCTAATCGAAAAAAGTTCTTTCACACAAATATGTCGATCGAAATATTGTAGCAGTCTTGCAACGTCATTATGGAGGCTTGGAAACTCTACCTGAGGAAATCACTCAGAGTGATTGGTGGGTCACGTCGTCCATAAACAGCCCTTTTCAATTCATCGCAGGCATGTTCGATAGGGTTCATGTCTGGAGAACATGCTGGCCACTCTAGTCGAGCGTTGTCGTTATCCTGAAGGAAGTGATTCACAAGATGTGCACAATGGAGGCCCGAATTGTCGTCCACGAAGACTAACGCCTTGCCAATATGGTGCCGATATGGTATGGTTGACTACCGGTTAAAGGTTGGCATCACGTATCGTACAGCCGTTACGGCGCCTTTGATGACCACAAGCAGCGTACGTCGGCCACTCATAATGCCACCCCAAAGCATCAGGGAACCTCCACCTTGCTGCACTCGCTGGACAGTGTGTCTAAGGCGTTCAGCGTGACCGGTTTTCCTCCAAACATGTCTCCGACTATTGTCTGGTTGAAGGCATATACGACACTCATCGGTGAATAGAACGTAATGCCAATCCTGAGCGGTCCATTCGGCATGTTGTTGATCCCATCTGCACAGCGCTGCATGGTGTCGTGATTGCAAAGATGGACCTCGCCATGAACGTCGGGAGTGAAGTTGCGCATCATGCAGCCTATTGCGCACAGTTTGAGTCGTAACACGACGTCCTGCGGCTGCACGAAAAGAATTATTGAACATGGTGGCGTTGCTGTCAGGGTTCCTTCGAGCCATAATCCGTAGGTAGCGGTCATCCACTGCAGTAGTAGCCCTTGGGCGGCCAGAGCAAGGCATGTCATCGACAGTTCCTGTCTCTCTGTATGTCCTCCATGTCCGAACAACATCGCTTTGGTTCACCCCGAGACACCTGGACACTTCCCTTGTTGAGAGCCCTTCCTGGCACAAAGTAACAATGCGGACGCGATCGCCCCGCGGTATTGACCGTCTAGGCGTGGTTGAACTACAGGCAACACGAGCCATATACTTACTTCCTGGTGGAATGACTGGAACTGATCGGCTGTCGGACCCCCTCCGTCTAATAAGCGCTACTCATGCCATCTTTGAGCGGGTTTAGTGACGTCTCTGAACAGTCAAAGGGACTGTGTCTGTGATACAATATCCACAGTCAACGGCTGTCTTCAGGAGTTGTGGGAACCGGAGTGATGCAAAACTTTTTTTGATGTGTGTAATGAATGAAGTGTGGCGCAGGTCCGCCTGCTTTCTAGGAGGACCGAGCAAAGACCGCCCGCACGTGACTCGCACATCCGAATTGTGTAATGTTTGGCACGCCGTGTCCGACCCCGGTCTAGAGTACACTCAGATACTTGACCCTGCTTTCCCTTTCGCACTGCGAATACCGGGAATCTGGCTGCTACCCTATGTTCTCAGCGACTTGATGCGTCGTCACCACAGCTCCTTGGCTGTTCTCCTTTTTGAATTGCAGTCTCCATTTTAAAGCCCACAACAACAGATCATAGCTATGCAGCATGTGTCCGACACTGACGTCACATACTGTTCTGGTTGTGTCGTTCATGAGCAGCAGGACCTGAACCTATGGGCCGGTTACTAGAATTATATGTATTAACAGGGACAGTAAAACACGAATAATAACCAGTACTGCCCGCATCTCTTGGTCGTGCGGTAGCGTTCTCGCTTCCCACGCCCGGGTTCCCGGGTTCGATTCCCGGCGGGGTCAGGGATTTTCTTTGCCTCGTGATGGCTGGGTGTTGTGTGCTGTCCTTAGGTTAGTTAGGTTTAAGTAATTCTAAGTTCTAGGGGACTTATGACCACAGCAGTTGAGTCCCATAGTGCTCAGAGCCATTTGAACCATTTGAACCAGTACTGCGGAAGGGATAGCACCGCACTGACTGCCACCGCCATGCAGCAGCGCTGCTCATACGCCGCTGGAGTACTGATTACTATTCGTCTTTTATTGTCTCTGTTAATACATATAGATAAAAGAAGGGCACTATATATATATATATATATATATATATATATATATATATATATATATACGTCCAGGGGAGGATAGCGGAAAACAATCGGTATGCTTCGCTTCCTGGCAGGTTAAAATCTGGGTGCCGGATTCAGACTCGATCATCGTTCTGTTGATAAACATGATTCTTGCTTCCGGCAGTGGTATATGTATATACAGATATCAACGTGCGTCATCCCTTTACAGTCAGTTTTGTGATAAGAGAGATCTAATGTCCAGTAAAGAATTGTGCTCTTCAAACCAGCTTTCAGACTGGCGGTACATTTATTTTACATTGCTGATTTATATTGGGCAGTAACATATGAAGTTGATGAACACATTCTTCTACGGAAGTAATGTATTAAATAATCAGTGAGTGATGCAAGGCTTTTGATTAAAGGCTTAGCTATTCTTTGAAGGAACTGTATCAAGTGTCCCATTTCTTATCTGTCAAGAAGTTTCGAATCAGCACACACTCCAATGCGCAGTGAATATTTATTCCGCAGGTATGTTCTGTGACAAAACTTTAACGTGATCATAAAATCACGTAAAATTATGCGAAAACAGTTTTCTTACAAAACGCACCAAACCCGATCTGGAGCGTGGATATATTCGCAGTCAGTATACGTTTCGTGTGCGTTGTATAAACAGTTTTCACATGGATGGATGACGTTACCTACGCGATAAGAAGGTATGTCAAGATACCGGTGATTTTAGGGTATTCATACGTGAACATATTACTTTGAATTGGTGTAGAAGTGACCATGTACATCTGATGATAGAATGCGTTTTCCGAAATCAGTGTTACAGGGTCCAGTCACATTACGAGGTGCATTCAAGTTCTAAGGCCTCCGATTTTTTTTCTCCGGACTGGAAAGAGATAGAAACATGCGCATTGTTTTAAAATGAGGCCGCGTTCATTGTCAATACGTCCCAGAGATAGCAGCACCGTACGGCAGATGGAATTTTACCGCCAGCGGCGAGAATGAGAACTGTTTTAAATACTTGAAATGGCAACGTTTTCCTTACTTGAACAGCGTGCAATCATTCGTTTTCTGAATTTCCGTGGTGCGAAACCAATTGAAATTCATTGACAGTTGAAGGAGACATGTGGTGATGGAGTTATGGATGTGTCGAAAATGCGTTCGTGGGTGTGACAGTTTAATGAAGGCAGAACATCGTGTGACAACAAACCGAAACAACCTCGGGCTCGCACAAGCCGGTCTGACGACATGATCGAGAAAGTGGAGAGAATTGTTTTGGGGGATCTCCGAATGACTGTTGAACAGATCGCCTCCAGAGTTGACATTTCTGTGGGTTCTGTTCACACAATCCTGCATGACGACCTGAAAATGCGAAAAGTGTCATCCAGGTGGGTGCCACGAATGCTGACGGACGACCACACGGCTGCCCTTGTGGCATGTTGCCAAGCAATGTTGACGCACAACGACAGCATGAATGGGACTTTCTTTTCGTCGGTTGTGACAATGGATGAGACGTGGATGCCATTTTTCAATCCAGAAACAAAGCGCCAGTCAGCTCAATGGAAGCACACAGATTCACCACCACCAAAATAATTTCGGGTAACCGCCAGTGCTGAAAAAATGATGGTGTCCATGTTCTAGGACAGCGAGGGCGTAATCCTTACCCATTGCATTCCAAAGGGCACTACGGTAACAGGTGCATCCTAGGAAACTGTTTTGAAGATCAAATTCCTTCCTGCACTGCAACAAAAACGTCCGGGAAGGGCTGCGCGTGTGCTGTTTCACCAAGACAACACACCCGCACATCGAGCGAACGTTACGCAACAGTTTCTTCGTGATACCAACTTTGAAGTGATTCCTCATGCTCCCTACTCACCTGACCTGGCTCCTAGTGACTTTTGGCTTTTTCCAACAATGAAAGACACTCTCCGTGGCCGCACATTCACCAGCCGTGCTGCTATTGCCTCAGCGATTTTCCAGTGGTCAAAACAGACTCCTAAAGAAGCCTTCGCCGCTGTCATGGAAGCATGGCGTCAGCGTTGTGAAAAATGTGTACGTCTGCAGGGCGATTACGTCGAGAAGTAACGCCAGTTTCATCGATTTCGGGTGAGTAGTTAATTAGAAAAAAAATCGGAGGCTTAGAACTTGAATGCACCTCGTAGTGTGACTACCGCCTGTGTTCAACGTTAACGTGCATTAACCACTCGCAGACAGCAGGTGGCAGCACTAGCAGTGGAGGGTATATAAAGTATGTCGGCGGGATGCGGAAAACAATGCAGTCGTTGTCGTAAAACGGAAACGGAGCGATTTATCTGATGTCGAAAAGGGTAAAATCATAGATTTTCGGGCCAAGGTTTCCGAAACGGCTAGGTTTGTAAACTGTTCGCATGGTGCCTCTGTTAAAGTAGGCCTATAACGTGCATGGCAAAATGGCACTATCCAAAACCAGCACCGACGTATCTTTGGTGCGCGGATATGGAGATGTCAGGCGAATAGAGATGCAACTTTAGAGCAATTGCCCGCCCGGATGGATCAAGCGGCTATGAGCAGTGTCTTCTCAACGACCTTTCAGCGAACGTTGCTACGTATGCGCTTCCTCAGCAGGCGCCTGGGTCAAGTACCCATGCTGGTGCTATTCGTCATCGACGAAGGCTGGAATTGGAACGCCAAAACCACAACTGGACCCCCTCTAATTGGCGGCAGGTGGCCTTTTCAGATGAAGTGTTGTACCCCATCGGACAGATAGCCATTGGCGTGTACGGGATAAAACGTCTGAAAGCAAACACCTTGCAACTAGGAGGGATTGTTATGGCCTGATGAATGTTTTCGTGGTATTCCCTGTGGGCTCTCGTCATTTTGCAAGACACAGTCGACCAACACAAGTATACATCTTACGACGGTACCTAACTGTTACTACTGAGGGTAGTTGGTCTTCCAAACAGCAGTCCACACGAGCAAACCTGTTGCGTCTTTACCTACGGTTACTTGTACATCAGGTACTGGGGCTATGCGCGGCTCTGTCTAAAAATGAATAGTTCGGCGTAGTCATATGCTCGAGCCGCGCACATCTGCTTTGATGCCCCGCAGCTAATTCGCTGCAAATAATAACCTGTAGCTGCCACCCTGCAGTCAGATAGTCTATACATTGACTAGAATAGCAAGTTAATAAATGACACAGAAATTAAAAGTTAACGAATAATTTAATAAAAAGGTTTATATTCGAACGTCTACAATTGTAGACCACAAATAATTTTGCTGAATAATGTGTAGTCAAGAAAGGACTTCTCAACTAAACGGGAAGTGGTCCTACGATTATCAGATAAAGTAAAACCAGGAAATACCCTTAACAGATGCAGTAAAGTTACGTTGAGAGCGATTCGAGAATGGGAGCAAAATCCCCAAACTAAATAGTCATCAAACATACGCAAAAACTAAGTCCATTTCGTAATCACAGTACACGAAATATTCAATAGCTCAAGAGTGTTCAGAGTTCAACATGATGATTCACAATTAACACATACGATGCAAGGAATAGTAACTCATACTCTGCCTATTCCCAGTTCCGTAAATCGAGCGGAAATAGTCCTACCCTGGATCGTAGTCAGACCTCTAGAAGTATAAAGCCCATTCAGAAGTTAAAGTATGGTAACGGCTGTTCACCGCCCAGAACCAATCACAGGTAGGTCAGCCTTCTTCAAGCACAAACGTAAAAGTGTCCAGAATCGCTCCATTGAGCTGATCACTCGAGAAGTCGCAGTCTCCTCTTGACTCCCGTAGTGTTCCGCTACTTTCTGCCATTTTATTGGCTAAGGCCATCCCCATCAGCCGGCCGGGGTGGCCGAGCGGTTCAAGGCGCTACAGTCTGGAACCGCGCGACCGCTACGGTCGCAGGTTCGAATCCTACCTCGGGCATGGATGTGTGTGACGTCCTTAGGTTAGTTAGGTTTAAGTAGTTCTAAGTTCTAGGGGACTGATGACCTCAGACGTAACTATAGAACCTTGCTATTATCTCAGATATCGTATGTTGCAATCACGAGTAGCATTTAAAAGTTGTTAATTCAGAGGTTCATTTTGAAGATGTTTATTCACTGTGAAAATATTATCGTCTTTAGTTTTAAAGATACTGAAATATTGTTGTGTTATTTGGACGCGCCTCGTTTATCTGAGAACACCGAGGTACTCAGATTTGTTGTAGTACTGTACTTGATGTGACTTATTATTATAGACTCTGAAAGACCTGCAAGAGGCTATCTTTAAGATTCTCTGTTTCCGTCATTTCTTGGAGCATCTTCTGCGCAAAAGCCATGCGAGTAACAGCATTCCAAATTTACACCTTTCGAATTTTCCCCGTTTCCGGCGACGCAGCTAGATTTTGCACCTGGACTCCCTAGTACCGATCACGTAGACGGAAGCCGAAACTGCCGCGACGCCCCCTGAGACCTGGGCCTGCAAGTGTTCAGCCGTATAAAAAATGCGTCTTGCCTTGTACCAATACTGGGAGGCCGATCAGCTCGCCTAGAGACGTGTAACGTTACAATCTATCCTTTGGAAACATGCAATTCGGTTTTCCTCAGCACAATGGCATGTTTCAGCAGGATAATGCGATGTCTCTCATGTGCGGGATTCGAAGAGCGCCGGGACGAGTTACCCGTACTCCCCCGGCCACCCAACTCGCCGGATTTAAACCGAATCGAGAATCTTTGGGACCACCTCGCTCAGGCTCCTCGTGCCATGGATCCTCAAACGAGAAACCTAGCGCAGCTGGCAACAGCACTAGAGTCGGCATAGCTCCAAATCCCTGTCGGTTGCTTCCAGAACCTCATTGACACTCTTCCTGCATGTCTTGCTCTGCAAAAGGTGGTTACCAAGGGTTCTGTCAGTTGGTCACGTTAATATCACTGGACGGAGTGTATGTTGAATGAATAGTCGCTATCAAACAAAAGCGACCCGAGGAAGTCTGTTGTCTCACGTAGTAAAATACAACGCGGCTGAGTGCCTGGGAGATGCCATCGTCAACAGCGGTGGAGAGATTAAAAATAATTCTTTTACAATTTTCAACCCGGGCACTACAAATTCACACATTAGGATTTAAAACAGTTCGCATTGTGGCATGCCGTCCACGGGGGTTGCAGTCCAGATAGACGGTGAAGTTTGTCGTGCAGACTCTATGTCACCGTGCAAGACTCGGATTTTCGTCGTTCAGCTAATTATAACCGGCCGTAGCTCGTACGCCGGATGTAGGCCGGTCAGCAGTTAGCGTGCAGCTGGCGGTTTTCTAGGTGTGTGCGGCGTGCAAAAACGATAGCCCGCCGACTCGCGCCCTCTGCCTCCCCGGGCAGCGCGCCGGCACCTGTTGCAGCGTCGCGGGCCAGGCAGGCGCTGGGCGCGGAGGCGCGGTGTGGTCTCTCTGGAGCCGCAGACCGCACCCGCCCTAATTGCGAAAGGCCCGCGGGCAGGTTGGGAGCCGTGCGGCGGCGCCATATGGCGGTGTTTGCCCTGCCGCCGCCGCTGGCAGATATTGCGAGCAGTGTGGCGTCGCACGTGCTGCCCTCCCCACGGCGTAATCAGCCGCGCAGCGCGCGCTCCCATAAACCACGGCGTGACTCACCGCCACTTCCGGGAAAGCGAGCCGCGGGCCGCTTCCAGCTTATTCTCCGGCACTCGCGCTCGTCTGCAGTAGTTCCGATGCGCAGATGTCACCTGATTATGAACTGCTAACAAGACCTCGGGGAAGATCAGTTTGGATTCCGTAGAAATGTTGGAACGCGTGAGGCAATACTGACACTATGACTAGATAGAGAATAGATTAAACAAAGGCAAACCTACGTTTCTAGCATTTGTAGACTTAGAGAAAGCTTTTGACAATGTTGACTGGAATACTCTCTTTCAAATTCTGAAGGTGGCAGGGGTAAAATACAGGGAGCGAAAGGCCATTTACAATTTGTACAGCAACCAGATGGCAGTTATAAGGGTCGACGGGCATGAAAGGGAAGCAGTGGTTGGGAAGGGAGTGAGACAGTGTTGTAGCCTCTCCACGACGTTATTCAATCTGTATATTGAGCAAGCAGTAAAGGAAACAAAAGAAAAATTCGGAGTAGGAATTAAAATCCATGGAGAAGAAATAAAAACTTTGAGGTTCGCCGATGACATTGTAATTCTGTCAGAGACAGCAAAGGACTTGCAAGAGCAGCTGAACGGAATGGACAGTGTTTTGAATGGAGGATTAAGATGAACATCAACAAAAGCAAAACGACGATAATGGAATGTAGTCGAATTAAATCGGGTGATGCTGCGGGAATTAGATTAGGAAATGAGACGCTTAAAGTAGTAAATGTGTTTTGCTATTTGAGGTGCAAAATAACTCATGATGATCGAAGTAGAGAGGATATAAAATGTAGACTGGCAATGGCAAGGAAAGCGTTTCTGAAGAAGAGACTTTTGTTAACATCGAGTATAGATTTAAGTGTCAGGAAGCCGTTTCTGAAAGTTTTTGTGTTGAGTGTAGCAATGTATGGAAGTGAAACGTGGACGATAAATAGTTTAGACAAGAAGAGAATAGAAACTTTCGAAATGTGGTGCTACAGAAGAATGCTGAAGGTTTGATGGGTAGATCACATAACTAATGAGGACGTATTGAATAGAATTGGGGAGAAGAGAAATTTGCGGCACAACTTGACTAGAAGAAGGGATCGGTTGGTAGGACATATTCTGAGGCATCAAGAGATCACCAGTGTAGTATTGGAGGGCAGCATGGGGGGTAAAATTCGTAGAGGGAGACCGAGAGATGAATACACTAAACAGATTCAGAAGGATGTAGGTTGCAGTAGATACTGGGAGATGAAGAAGTTCAAATGGCTCTGAGCACTATGGGACTCAACATCTGTGGTCATAAGTCCCCTAGAACTTAGTACTACTTAAACCTAACTAACCTAAGGACATCACACACATCCATGCCTGAGGCAGGATTCGAACCTGCGACCGTAGCGGTCACGCGGTTCCAGACTGAAGCGCCTTTAACCGCACGGCCACACCGGCCGGCTAGATGAAGAAGCTAGCACGGGGTAGAGTAGCATGGAGAGCTGCATCAAACCAGTCTCTGGACTGGAGATAACAACAACAACAACAACAAGGCAAAACGAGTGACCATAATACCATTTATTTGACGTGAAGCTGCTACACTGGTTGTCCCAAAATAATGTTTACACACCTTGAAACTAAATATCACTCCGATTTAAGCAGAAAGAAAGAAAGAAGTGAAAAGTTTTTGGTGTCGTGTTAAAAAAAAATAATAAAAAAAGAAAGGAACCATCTCAACTCACGGATTAGGTTTTCGGCCTGTTGCGACTGGCCGACTAGACAGTGCGAGGAATGATCTACGAGGGGCATTCAGTAAGTAATGCAACACATCTTTTTTCTGAAAGCATGTTTGCTTTATAGAGGATTCCAACACACGCTATTATTAATCCCCACTCTTTTGGCTACAAAAACCTTATTTTCCAACAGAATCTCCGTTCAATCCGACGGTCTGACGCCACCTTACTTGGAGAGCCCTTATGCCCGCCTGGTTCCTCTCTATAGGTCGACGCCGGAGCCAATGTCTTGCTGCATCAATAACCTCCACATCGTCCACGTACTGGTTTCCGCGGAGTGCGTCTTCATTGGGCCAGACACATGGAAGTCGGAAGGTTCGAAATTTGGGCACAGACCTCTGAGTACCCCACCTGCTGGACGAGTGTGTCACCACTACCGACGAGTCGTCCAGTTCTGCAGCGAGGTGGATTGTGATTCGTCGACCACCTCGAATGAGAGTTTCCGCTTGTTTCAACACTGCAGGAGTCGCAGATGTGTGCTGCCGGCCGACACGCGGGAGATCAGATAGGTCTTGCACGACACAGCTGAGATGAGGAAAGGCACCTCGCCCAACGGCTCACCGCGCTTTTGTTCACTGCCAGGTCTCCGTAGGCATTACGCAAGCACATATGAATATCTGCAATGCTCTTTTTTTCCGCCAAAAGAAACGCAATGACAATGTTTGTCTTGAGGCAGCGTTAAGTGACAGCGCGCATTTTACAGGAACTACTCGTCCAGTATCTCAAAATTACAGCTCTTAGCTTGTTCTAACACTTGACAAATAATTTCAAACTTTTGGAAAGCTTTTCTATCCAACACTCGCCACAAAATGATGAAAGCAAAAAAGTTTATCGCTTACTACATTTTCGCTGTTCATGCAGTAAAACGCCAGTCAGGCACAGCATTTAAATGTATTACTTCTTTGCTGCTCACTCTCTGCGCAACATATTTTGCAGACAGAATACACATATACCACAAAATGTAGCTACAAAACTGTGTCATTGTATGACACATATTTCAGGAAATATGAAGTCACAAACATCGAAATGCGTAAAAACTAGCATTTGCTTCAAACGGAGTGCAAATCACCCACAGAGTACACATCAAATGTATCATCACAGCATTTAGCGACTTTCAACAAACTTTAAACATCATTTCACACCTTTTGATAAATTTTCTCGTTTTTTTTCTCAGCGTTAAATATTAAACACAATCAAACTTCCTGGCAGATTGAAACTTTGTGCCAGTCGGAATTCGAACATGGGAAGTTAAAAGATCTCTGTTTCGAATCCTGGTCCGGCACACAGTTTTAAGCTGCGAGGAAGTTTCATATCAGCGCACACCCAGCTGCAGCGTAAAATATTCATTCCGGAAATTTAACACATTATCTCATTTGTAATGTAATGAGACGTTTGAAGCTGTTCAACACATTGAAGTTTCAGTCTTTAAAGAATCGGGGTGGAGTTATTGGTAAAAGGCTAAAGAAGTTAAACCCATTGGTCCAGGTATCATCACATTCTCTTCGTTCTATCCATCTCGAAGGGAATGTACGCGATTTAGAATTTCCCTCACATCAAGTTGATAGTGAGGTGGCATCCTGTTGAAACTAATTATTTTCATTGTCAGAAATGTCATTAAGACCTGATAATTTGCAACACGCCTAGTTAAGAGTCACCTGTGACTGTCTGTTCAAAGAAGTACTGCCCGACTAACGGTCTACAGCCTAGAGACGATGGACAGCACCAGACTGATACTAACAAAAATTATCGTGGATCTAGATCATCCTAGTCAACAGCCTGGAGAACTGTCAGAATGTAAGGCTTCCACCGTGATTCTGCAGAATTCTGTGAATACCAGTTTTGACGATCCCAGTCTCACGAAACCATTGCATCACGGGCTTTTTCAGGGACTCCGCGTTCACCTGGATCACTGCTTCAAAAGTTCGTCGTCCATTGAACGTCCTTCTTTCCGCTACCTCCCGTCTTCACATCATGCACCGTTCCTAGACTTCAAACTTGTGTCGGATTCTTGAAGCATTGAAAAGCAACTGGAATCACTCAACAGAGGAAAGTCCACTGGACCTGACGGGATACCAATTCGATTCTACACAGAGTACGCGAAAGAACTTGCCCCCCTTCTAACAGCCGTGTACCGCAAGTCTCTAGAGGAACGGAAGGTTCCAAATGATTGGAAAAGAGCACAGGTAGTCCCAGTCTTCAAGAAGGGTCGTCGAGCAGATGCGCAAAACTATAGACCTATATCTCTGACGTCGATCTGTTGTAGAATTTTAGAACATGTTTTTTGCTCGAGTATCATGTCGTTTTTGGAAACTCAGAATCTACTATGTAGGAATCAACATGGATTCCGGAAACAGCGATCGTGTGAGACCCAACTCGCTCTATTTGTTCATGAGACCCAGAAAATATTAGATACAGGCTCCCAGGTAGATGCTATTTTTCTTGACTTCCGGAAGGCGTTCGATACAGTTCCGCACTGTCGCCTGATAAACAAAGTAAGAGCCTACGGAATATCAGACCAGCTGTGTGGCTGGATTGAAGAGTTTTTAGCAAACAGAACACAGCATGTTGTTATCAACGGAGAGACGTCTACAGACGTTAAAGTAACCTCTGGCGTGCCACAGGGGAGTGTTATGGGACCATTGCTTTTCACAATATATATAAATGACCTAGTAGATAGTGTCGGAAGTTCCATGCGGCTTTTCGCGGATGATGCTGTAGTATACAGAGAAGTTGCAGCATTAGAAAATTGTAGCGAAATGCAGGAAGATCTGCAGCGGATAGGCACTTGGTGCAGGGAGTGGCAACTGACCCTTAACATAGACAAATGTAATGTATTGAGAATAGATAGAAAGAAGGATCCTTTATTGTATGATTATATGATAGCGGAACAAACACTGGTAGCAGTTACTTCTGTAAAATATCTGGGAGTATGCGTGCGGAACGATTTGAAGTGGAATGATCATATAAAATTAATTGTTGGTAAGGCGGGTACCAGGTTGAGATTCATTGGGAGAGTCCTTAGAAAATGTAGTCCATCAACAAAGGAGGTGGCTTACAAAACACTCGTTCGACCTATACTTGAGTATTGCTCATCAGTGTGGGATCCGCACCAGATCGGGTTGACGGAGGAGATAGAGAAGATCCAAAGAAGAGCGGCGCGTTTCGTCACAGGGTTATTTGGAAACCGTGATAGCGTTACGGAGATGTTTAACAAACTCAAGTGGCAGACTCTGCAAGAGAGGCGCGCTGCATCGCGGTGTAGCTTGCTCGCCAGGTTTCGAGAGGGTGCGTTTCTGGATGAGGTGTCGAATATATTGCTTCCCCCTACTTATACCTCCCGAGGAGATCACGAATGTAAAATTAGAGAGATTAGAGCGCGCACAGAGGCTTTCAGACAGTCGTTCTTCCCGCGAACCATACGCGACTGGGACAGGAAAGGGAGGTAATGACAGTGGTACGTAAAGTGCCCTCCGCCACACACCGTTGGGTGGCTCGCGGAGTATAAATGTAGATGTAGATGTAGATGTAGAAGTTGTGAACCGTGAAGGTTGACATTCTCCGTTTTCCAGTAAAACTTTAGCAAACACGTCCGTTCTTCAGACTATAACGCCACGTTCATTTCCTATCGTGCAGATTCGGGAAATTCTGTTACGTCAAGATTCGCTTATGCGCAAGGAATCTGTCTGTTTCTGTTTTGTCAATGGAAAATTTTTCATTTGACTGTTTACTCCATTTGGTGTTTTCTATAGTGCACTACGAAAGTTTTTTTTATTATTATATAAGGGTGTTGTAAAACAATGTACAGTCTTAGACACAAAACCTGGCTGCTGGCGGTCGTCCCTGAGCTAACAAAGGAATATTTCCAAGTGTAAATAAACGATCTTGATGGACCTTGATTGGTATGTAGAGGTGGCAGAAATAATGCAATACGTAGTCTTTTTTGTGCCCAATTACACTGTTAAGGGGCAAAGCGCACCCACAAAAGCAATCTGGCGTATTAGGTTTAGAGGGAATATCTTCGAAAGTACGATACATAAAAATGTAAAAAAAAAGTTTTTATATTAAAGTTAATAAGTAATTAACGCCCTTGAAAACTGTATAATCAACTTACGAAATTTTGCAAAACAACCCACCACCAATAATTAATTTTAGAAAAAAAGAACTTTTCTTAGCACATAAATAAAAGAAGTTTTCAAGACACGTACACCTATGTGTAATTCAAGATGATTTCTGAAATACAATTTTTGGGAAATAAGCTGTACCCAGTGTGATGTCTAAGTATTTTGAACCTACCTAATTAAAATACCCAAACATAGTTTTATAATTATTAATTTTAGTTATATTTATGTTATGTTTAGATTGTGATATTACGTTTTAGATTCTGTGTTTCTTTGTTTTTTAGTTTATAATTTCACATACGTGTATTTTGTTAATTGTAATTGATAAGTACCTCATTATTATGATTCAAAATCATTATAATAATGATAATCTGTAAAGAAATGCTTATAACATAACTTTTTTACGCCATGCACACAAAATGAACGAAATTTCTTCACCTAAAACAGTATAAACGACAGAAAACACTGTATAAACAAAATTCAGCATGGTTTATAATTGTTACAGGTGATCCTCTAAATATCCTTACTTATATCAGGCTTATTTCAGTACATTGGTAAGCCTTGGCGAAGAGAATTGGTTATGTGCTAGTGACTGCAGCTGAATTATATTATTTCCCAAGTGGAGATTGACACCCAAATCGTTCAATAATAGAACCTGAAAATCTTCTCACAAAGTTCTCCCAACCTCGAAAGCCGTATACGTCCCACGGCTGTATCTGTGCCGTTGAGCTCTTTGGCGTCACCAGATGAACAAGTTCTTTGTCCTCAGGTACGATGCCCTAAACGGTTCTTTCACAATTAATACCCCAAGAATCTAACAATAATAGAGTTTTATCTCGCTCAGTGGGAAAAGAAACAACTTACGAATATTTTTTGAACTGGTCATACGTTTTTCCTTTTCATTATCATCGTTGATAAAGAACGTCCGTCCTCAGAGACCAAAAACAGGAAAAGTTAACGTAATATTGGTAAACTGCAGGAGTATCCAGGGCAAGGTTCCTGAATTAGTATCTCTTATTGAAGGAAATAGTGCGCATATAGTATTAGGAACGGAAAGTTGGTTAAAACCGGAAGTGAACTGTAACGAAATCCTAGACACAGAATGGAATATATACCGCAAGGATAGGATAAACGCCAATGGTGGAGGAGTATTTATAGCAGTAAAGAATTCAATAATATCCAGTGAAGTTATTAGCGAATGCGAATGTGAAATAATCTGGGTTAAGCTAAGTATCAAAGGTAGGTCAGATATGATAGTCGGATGCTTCTATAGACCACCTGCATCAGCAACCGTAGTAGTTGAGCGCCTCAGAGAGAACCTGCAGAACGTCGTGAAGAAGTTTCGTGATCATACTATTGTAATAGGGGGAGACTTCAATCTACCAGGTACAGAATGGGATAGTCACACAATCAGAACTGGAGCCAGGGACAGAGACTCTTGTGACATTATCCTGACTGCCTTGTCCGAGAATTACTTCGAGCAGATAGTTAGAGAACCAACTCGTGAAGCTAACGTTTTAGACCTCATAGCAACAAATAGACCGGAACTTTTCGACTCCGTGAATGTAGAAGAGGGTATCAGTGATCATAAGTCAGTGGTTGCATCAATGACTACAAGTGTAATAAGAAATGCCAAGAAAGGAAGGAAAATATATTTGCTTAACAAGAGTGATAGGGCACAAATCGCAGAATATCTGAGTGACCACCATCAAACGTTCATTTCTGAGGAAGAGGATGTGGAACAAAAATGGAAAAAATTCAGAAACATCGTCCAGTACGCCTTAGATAAGTTCGTACCGACTAAGGTCCAAAGCGAGGGGAAAGATCCACCGTGGTATAACAATCATGTACGAAAGGTACTACGGAAACAAAGAAAGCTTCATCATAGGTTTAAGAGTAGTCGAATCATAGCTGATAAGGAAAAGCTGAACGAAGCGAAAAAGAGCGTAAAGAGAGCAATGAGAGAAGCATTCAACGAATTCGAACATAAAACATTGGCAAACAATCTAAACAAGAGCCCTAAAAAGTTTTGGTCATATGTAAAATCGGTAAGCGGATCTAAATCCCCTATTCAGTCACTCGTTGACCACGATGGCACCGAAACAGAGGACGACCGAAGAAAGGCAGAAATACTGAATTCAGTGTTCCGAAACTGTTTCACTGCGGAAAATCGTAACACGGTCCCTGACTTCAGCCGTCGCAAGGACGCCAAAATGGAAAATATTGAAATAAACGATATCGGAATTGAAAAACAACTGCTATCACTTAGTAGCGGAAAAGCATCCGGACCAGACGAGATACCCTTAAGATTCTACAGTGATTATGCTAAAGAACTTGCCCCCTTTCTATCAGCAATTTATCGTAGATCGCTGGAAGAACGTAAAGTACCTAGCGACTGGAAGAAAGCGCAGGTCGTTCCCATTTTCAAGAAGGGTCATAAATCAGATGCGAATAATTATAGGCCTATTTCGCTTACGTCAATCTGTTGTAGAATAATGGAACATGTTTTGTGTTCTCGTATTATGACGTTCTTAGATAATACAAATCTCCTTCATCATAACCAACATGGATTCCGCAAACAGAGATCATGTGAAACTCAGCTCGCCCTATTTGCCCAAGAAATTCACAGTGCCGTAGACACTGGCGAGCAGATTGATGCCGTATTCCTGGACTTCAGGAAGGCATTTGATACGGTTCCGCACTTACGTTTAGTGAAAAAAATACGAGCTTACGGAATATCGGACCAGGTTTGTGATTGGATTCAGGATTTCCTAGAAGAAAGAACACAACATGTCATTCTTAACGGTTCAAAATCTGCAGATGTAGAGGTAATTTCGGGAGTACCGCAAGGAAGCGTGATAGGACCTTTATTGTTTACAATATACATAAATGACTTAGTTGACAACATCGGTAGCTCCGTGAGGCTATTTGCAGATGACACGGTTGTCTACAAGAAAGTAGCAACATCAGAAGACTCGTACGTACTCCAGGAAGACCTGCAGAGGATTAATGCATGGTGCGACAGCTGGCAGCTTTCCCTAAACGTAGATAAATGTAATATAATGCGCATACATAGGGGCAGAAATCCATTCCAGTACGATTATGCCATAGGTGGTAAATCATTGGAAGCGGTAACGACCGTAAAATACTTAGGAGTTACTATCCGGAGCGATCTGAAGTGGAATGATCACATAAAACAAATAGTGGGAAAAGCAGGCGCCAGGTTGAGATTCATAGGAAGAATTCTAAGAAAATGTGACTCATCGACGAAAGAAGTAGCTTACAAAACGCTTGTTCGTCCGATTCTTGAGTATTGCTCATCAGTATGGGACCCTTACCAGGTTGGATTAATAGAAGAGATAGACATGATCCAGCGAAAAGCAGCGCGATTCGTCATGGGGACATTTAGTCAGCGCGAGAGCGTTACGGAGATGCTGAACAAGCTCCAGTGGCGGACACTTCAAGAAAGGCGTTACGCAATACGGAGAGGTTTATTATCGAAATTACGAGAGAGCACATTCCGGGAAGAGATGGGCAACATATTACTACCGCCCACATATATCTCGCGTAATGATCACAACGAAAAGATCCGAGAAATTAGAGCAAATACGGAGACTTACAAGCAGTCGTTCTTCCCACGCACAATTCGTGAATGGAACAGGGAAGGGGGGATCAGATAGTGGTACAATAAGTACCCTCCGCCACACACCGTTAGGTGGCTCGCGGAGTATAGATGTAGATGTAGATGTAGATGGTGTCAGGAGAACATTAGAGGCTTAAAAAAGAGATTCTCGAGCTCTCGGTCCAAACTCACCATTAGTTTCTTTTAAAATTATGAGAAAGCGGGTGGCCAGTGTTTCAAAAACGGTTGTGAACGTCATGTCCGAGGGCAAGAAACTCATTCATCTAGCGATGTCAAAAAGCACAGGTAAAGCCGTTGGACGTATACGGCTTTCTATGTTGAAAGAACTTTATGAGAAGATTTTCAGATCTAGTTTTGTTGACTAATTATGATGTCAGTCTCCACTTGAGAAATAAATTAAGCAAGCTGCAGTCATTAGTATATAATAAATTCTTTTCGCCGAGGCCTCCAATGTACTGAAATATGCCTGATACAAATCAGGATATTTAGAAGATCACCTGCAACAGTTTGGAATCATGCTGAATTTTGTTTCGTGTTGTGTTCTCCATCGTGTATATTATGTGAAAACTTTCGTTCATTTCATGATTATCGTGTAAGAAACGTTATGTTTTAAGAATTTCTTTGTACATTATCATTGTTGTAATGAATGCGTAACATAATAATGAGTTACTTACTAATTTCAATTAACAAAATACACGTATGTGAAACGGTAAACTAAAAACAAAAAAGGACCAAGAGTGTAAAACGTAAAATAACAATTTAAAACATAAAACAGATATAAGTAAAATTAATAATTTGAATAATAATGAATGTTTAAATATTTTTGTTAGGTACGTTGAAAGTACTCTGACAGCACCCTGTGTACATCTTAATTTACGAAAATGGTATTTCACAAACCAGGTTTGTCACTCAGGGATGTACGGGGCTTGAAAGCTTCTTTAATTTATGTTGAAAAAAGGTTTTCCTTTTTCGAAAGTAATTAATAGTGGTTAGGTGTATCGCAAAATTTCAAATTATTACATAATTTTGTTATATAGTTACCAAGAACTTTAATTACTTATCAACTTTTTCATAGAAAACATTCTGTATATATCATCGTTACAAAGATATTCCATCTAAACTTAACATGCCAAATTACCGTCCGACAATGTAACGCAAAGTCACGAGTACACAGTCCACCATTTTTTAAACCGTGTTTTGGCTGTCTGCGAAAGTTATCAGTCAGATGGAACCTCACAGATAATTCGCTTTCCACAACAACAAAAAAAAAAAACACCAGTAACAGCAAAAACATACAGAGACAATTCCGCGAATCAGTTCGTGGCTGCAACAAGATCAGAATAGCTCACGCTCCAGAGTTTCCTCGCCCAGTGAGGCGACCGGCTGGCGGGCACACACCACCCGCCGGCCCACTTCAAGCGACGACCGAACAGGTGACCGCGGCGCGGCGCCATGCGCGTAATTAGCAACTGTCATTTTCTTGTGCGAAGTTCTAGTATTTATCTTGCAGTTACGTATAGCATTTTCGTGGAATACGCTCTTTCAAACGAGCCAAAGGCCATTTACAGTTAGTGCAGAAACCAGATGGTAGTTGTAAGAGTCGAGGGACATGAAAGGGAAGCAGTGGTTGGGAAGGGAGTGAGACAGTGTTGTAGCCTCTCCACGACGTTATTCAATCTGTATATTGAGCAAGCAGTAAAGAAAACAAAAGAAAAATTCGGAGTAGGAATTAAAATCCATGGAAAAGAAATAAAAACTGTGAGGTTCGCCGATGACATCGTAATTCTGTCAGAGACAGCAAAGGACTTGGAAGAGCAGTTGAACGGAATGGACAGTGTCTTGAAAGGAGGATATAAGATGAACATCAACAAAACCAAAATGAGGATAATGGAATGTAGTCCAATTAAATCGGGTGATGCTGAGGGTATTAGATTAGGAAATGAGACGCTTAAAGTAGTAAATGTGTTTTGCTATTTGGGGAGCAAAATAACTAATGATGATCGAAGTACAGAGGATATAAAATGTACTTGGCAATGACAAGGAAAGCGTTTCTGAAGAAGAGAAATTTGTTAACATCGAGTATAGATTTCAGTGTCAGGAAGTCTTTTCTGAAAGTATTTGTATGGAGTGTAGCCGTGCATGGGAGTGAAACGTGGACGGTAAATAGTTTGGACAAGAAGAGAATAGAATCTTTCGAAATGTGGTGCTACAGAAGAATGCTGAAGATAAGGTGGGTAGATCACGTAACTAATGAGGAGGTATTGAATAGGATTGGGGAGAAGAGGAGTTTGTGGCACAACTTGACTAGAAGAAGGGATCGATTGGTAGGACATATTCTGAGGCATCAAGGGATCACCAATTTAGTATTGGAGGGCAGCGCGGAGGGTAATAATCGTAGAGGGAGACCAAGAGGTGAATACACAAAACAGACAGAAGGATTTAGGTTGCAGTACGTACTGGGAAATGAAGAAGCTTGCACAGGATAGAGTAGCATGGAGATCTGCATCAAACCCGTCTCTGGACTGAAAACCACAACAACAACAACAACTTGAAATTTATGAACATAGTTTAAGCAATGTAAAATGCTCACAAGTGGAGAAAGATCTAATATTTGCGACGTATTGTTCACTTTGTGTTTAATACGGGGTTAACGGCAGCGGAGGAAGCTCACAGCCTTTGTATTGTTTTGTTTAACGAGTGCTTTTACGCACACACACCCAGAAAAGGAATTTCTGACTTCAAAAGAAGTTCGTTTTGGCATAAATGAGTTTCAACAGTCAGGAAGTCTCGATAACTGACATTTGCGACGAACTGTGACCATTTAACCGTCGTTACGACATTTGCATTCAATAGATAAGGTTCACAAGTCGGCTATAGGGGAACTGTATGCGCTAATTCAAAGCAACAAAAACTATTGCTGCAATTTTGCTTGAACGTCATGAGTTCGCTTATTGAGCATTCCTTTGAAATATTATTAATGGTCACGAGTTATGACACCTTTGTGTTGACTTCTTAAGAACAAACCAACGACTGAGCCCAAACGTAACACATATATTCGAGGAAAGGGCAGTGTGAACTTTTTTTTCATCTGGTGGCTCAAGGAGGAGTCCCCAGGAGTGTGTCCATCGCAGCTTGTATTTGTTGTCAACAACTGACATCCCTTTCGTTTGTAGTATTAGAAAAAGACCGACAAAACTAGATCATGTGTTGCTACTACACGATAACGCATTCTGCTGATTTCACAAACATAACTTTCCCGCTCGTTATTGAACAGTCGTCAAAAAAATTTCTTCTCAGACGAAAATGCAATTCAGAGCTGGTTTGCCGACATCTGTAGCTCAGAAGCTTTTAGTCAGTGAACAACCTGAGCATTGTCAGACTGTCATATATTAAAGAATATATTGTTGATGATTAATTTTCCTCTGATGTTTACTGTTGTCTTCAATAAATTGATGGAAAATGCTGTTACAATATGCCGTTTTCGAATACAAATGAATTACAACTTACCACGACAACCTTACTATAAAAGACTATTTTAATAAAACATAAACTATCTATAACACGAGCGTGCCTTTATCAGAACGAATTGGACTTCAAAACTGTCTATGTTTACTTGTTGTCTTGTGTCGTGCAAGTAGAACGGAAGTGTAGCATTTCATAAATAAAATTGTCTATTCACAGTTACCAAACATTATGTCAGCAGAAGTGGAAAGAGGAATTATCAGTTGTGCACTTCACTCTTCCACTACGGGCAACTGGAAGTAGTGAGACGACCGTTAATAGAGGAGTATTCTTAAGATCTCCTCCTTGATTTTGGACATGGCCGTTTGTAGCTTTGTCATAGAAAAGCAAAAAAAAATCCGTCGTTTAGTGAGAGTGGTACGGCGAGCCAAAGCAGCCTTCCTTGTACAGGCGACCACGTGACCTCCGAGCTAGCTAAGAACTGCGTTGTTCGGCTCTCACTAACTGTCCCAGTGGTGAGTGGGACATATATACATCGCATTGTAGAATATGGGATTAGCTGCAGTTTCCTTGTGGAATGCCTTTTCTGGACTCGAAACCATAAACTGATACTCTTATGTCACACCTTAAGTGAAAATCACTCTAATTATTTAGTGGAAATTTCACAAGTAATCAAGTGAATTTAGCAAGATAATACTATACTAACCGGGAAGTAGCTCATTGGCCGCAAAGTTACTAAACTTACACTCCTGGAAATGGAAAAAAGAACACATTGACACCGGTGTGTCAGACCCACCATACTTGCTCCGGACACTGCGAGAGGGCTGTACAAGCAATGATCACACGCACGGCACAGCGGACACACCAGGAACCGCGGTGATGGCCGTCGAATGGCGCTAGCTGCGCAGCATTTGTGCACCGCCGCCGTCAGTGTCAGCCAGTTTGCCGTGGCATACGGAGCTCCATCGCAGTCTTTAACACTGGTAGCATGCCGCGACAGCGTGGACGTGAACAGTATGTGCAGTTGACGGACTTTGAGCGAGGGCGTATAGTGGGCATGCGGGAGGCCGGGTAGACGTACCACCGAATTGCTCAACAAGTGGGGCGTGAGGTCTCCACAGTACATCGATGTTGTCGCCAGTGGTCGGCGGAAGGTGCACGTGCCCGTCGACCTGGGACCGGACCGCAACGACGCACGGATGCACGCCAAGACCGTAGGATCCTACGCAGTGCCGTAGGGGACCGCACCGCCACTTCCCAGCAAATTAGGGACACTGTTGCTCCTGGGGTATCGGCGAGGACCATTCGCAACCGTCTCCATGATGCTGGGCTACGGTCCCGCACACCGTTAGGCCGTCTTCCGCTCACGCCCCAACATCGTGCAGCCCGCCTCCAGTGGTGTCGCGACAGGCGTGAATGGAGGGACGAATGGAGACGTGTCGTCTTCAGCGATGAGAGTCGCTTCTGCCTTGGTGCCAATGATGGTCGTATGCGTGTTTGGCGCCGTGCAGGTGAGCGCCACAATCAGGACTGCATACGACCGAGGCACACAGGGCCAACACCCGGCATCATGGTGTGGGGAGCGATCTCCTACACTGGCCGTACACCACTGGTGATCGTCGAGGGGACACTGAATAGTGCACGGTACATCCAAACCGTCATCGAACCCATCGTTCTATCATTCCTAGACCGGCAAGGGAACTTGCTGTTCCAACGGGACAATGCACGTCCGCATGTATCCCGTGCCACCCAACGTGCTCTAGAAGGTGTAAGTCAACTACCCTGGCCAGCAAGATCTCCGGATCTGTCCCCCATTGAGCATGTTTGGGACTGGATGAAGCGTCGTCTCACGCGGTCTGCACGTCCAGCACGAACGCTAGTCCAACTGAGGCGCCAGGTGGAAATGGCATGGCAAGCCGTTCCACAGGACTACATCCAGCATCTCTACGATCGTCTCCATGGGAGAATAGCAGCCTGCATTGCTGCGAAAGGTGGATATACACTGTACTAGTGCCGACATTGTGCATGCTCTGTTGCCTGTGTCTATGTGTCTGTGGTTCTGTCAGTGTGATCATGTGATGTATCTGACCCCAGGAATGTGTCAATAAAGTTTCCCCTTCCTGGGACAATAAATTCACGGTGTTCTTATTTCAATTTCCAGGAGTGTATTATGCGTTGTTGCCAAGAGGTAGTTATAACATTATCGGGAAGAATACCAACCAATGAGATCCTTAAACTGGCTCGGAATTGACTACAGCTTGTGTCTCGAAGACGCCACAGTTGAGGTTCGAAATACTGAAAGTATATGCCACTGAGTTTTATTCCCATTTCTGTACTTATTTTTAGGGACTAGAGCGTAGTTGCTAATGATACTCAGATGCGCTCACTGGAAAATAAACAATATAAGTCAGTAACTGTAACAAATATTTGTTTTTGTGACTTAAGCGTACTATAAACTAAAAATCTCGTTCGCCAGATGGGATTGACATTTTTGAAGCGTTCTAGTGGTTATACTGTATACACTATGAGTAGGCCACACATTGTTTCATCATTATAGACTTTGAAAATATTTTTCTTGAGAATGCTGTCATTGTAATTATACCTAAAACATAGGAATAAAAATGAGTAGATAACGCAGCACTGATTGCAAAACTTGAATATCCCCAGAAACACTTCGTAAGCTACGAATAACATAAAAATAGTAAAGCGTCTATGTTGTAGAGCTTTTCAACTTGCGGCACATTTAAGAAAGACAGAACCAAGCTCAGCGTGGTGCTGATTTTATGTGCAGAACTTCACAGTACAGTGTGTTATTAATTTAATCTGTAATGGTTTCGTATGAACGATTTATCTGGGCTTTCACGATGTTCATATGATAATTATCCCAGTGTAATGCGATGACTGTGGTAGTAGATGGTTTCCTCTCATGTCCCAATGGGAGCGGATCATCTCAGGGAATGGCGACCGTGCTATATACGATCATTTGTTCGTCGTCACCTGCTTACCCAGAGGGGAAGACACCCTGAAATCCATATTTATCTATTTCTCTTTAAAGTCCTATAATACTATCTTTTCTCAACCTACATTAACTAGCATGAGAGGATGTGTCCAAATCTTCCTTCAACGAACATGTCGAACTTTAAAACTAGCACAGAACAGGGAAGTAGAACTGGAATTTCGTAATCTCACACTGAAATGTCAGTCTGTCCCATGGACCCTAGGGGTAGGGTGCTGGGTTTGGAGACAAAAAAATTGACTAATCAGATTTAACAACGAAATAGATGCAAATGAAATAGGAAACAAGATGAACAAAACTTTCGATGTTGCAGCATATAATAGTCGCACCATGAAACTTGTACAACATCTCGGCTGTGGAACATGAATTGCGGTACTTCAAGTGGGACATATTTGGAATCAGTGATACGAGGCTCAAAGGCGAAGTGAGTACTATCCTCAAGTCTGAGCACTTCCTATTTAATAATAACTCAAACGTGAATTCACATACTGGTGCTGTAGCTGTGTAAATTCATAATAGGAGGGATCACCTTATCACCAAGACTGCATCCATGTCAGTCAGAGTAGTCTATGTCAGCCTTGAGTTGAACGATAAGATTAGCCTTCAAATAATTTGTGTCTACCTCTGTATTTGTCCTTCCATCTCCTCCTCCTCCTCTCTCTGTCTCCTCCTCCCTCTCTCTTTCTATCGCCTCCTCCCTCTCTCTTCACATCTCCTCCTTGCTGTCTCTTCCCATCTCCTCCTCCTTTCCCACTTTCCATCTCCTCCTCCAACCTCTCTCTGTCCGTCACCACCTCCATCCTCTCTCTGTCCGTCACCTCCTCTATCCTCTCTCTGTCCATCTCCTCCTCCTTCCTCTCACTGCCCATCTCCTCCTCCTTTCCCTCTCTGCCCACCTCCTCCTCTCTCTGCCCATGTCCTCCTCCTTTCCCTCTCTGCCCACCTCCTCCTCTCTCTGCCCATCTCCCTGTCCTTTCCCTCTCTGCCAATCTCCCCATCCTTTCCCTCTCTCTGCCCATCTCCACCTTCCTTCTCTCTCTGCCCATCTCTTCCTCCATCCTCTCTCTGCCCATCTCCTCCTCCATCCTCTTTCTGTCTGTCTCATACTCCTCTCTGCCCATCTCCTCCTCCTCCCTCCTCTCTCTGCCCATCTTTTTCCTCTCACATCTCTGTCCATTCCACCTCCCTCTCCTCTCTTTTTTTTTCCTCCTTCTCCCTCCATGGACATCCCCTCATGTACTTTCTCTCTTCCCGTCTACTCCTGCCTCAGTTTCCGTCCACCCCCTCTAACCCCCCTCCCCCCCCCATTCCCTGCTCAGTCACACTCTTCTGCAGATATATTCCATAGAATGCATTCCGAAACTTCCCACGCAACATGCCAATCAGGCAGGGAAGGATAAATGTTGGATATTATCAACCTATTTCACTCCACCTCTATGGGAGCGTAGTGGTACTTACCCCACAGTACTTTCTCCAAACAATGTGAAGTATGTGTACGAAATTTGGTTGGAATTGTTCCAGTTGGTAAGTAGGAAGTATAGAACATATATGCATACATACACCCATTTCCTTATTTATGTATAGATTAATCTTCATATTATTACACTCCTGATACAGCGTGGAGGATACACAAAAGATCTCCCCTGTCTTCAATCTGCACCTTGTTTTGTGTCTTGCTTTCCCCTTCTTCTCATAATACCTAGTCATAATTGGATCTTGATCTTTTACCCAATATCCTATCTTTTGTACGTGGTTCAAGAGTCTCCTCCTAAATAAATACTTCTCAGATTTTTGCAGTGTGTGTCCTAATCACACAAATTTTCTCTTTGTTTGAATACTAACTGATCTTGCTTTAGTAATCCTCCGTAGGTGTTCACTTGAAATTACCTCTGACCAAATGATATTAGTGATTTGCCAAAGAGAAACAAGTTCTCAACACTCGGAGTCGCTGTGTGATCTGTTTTCTGACCTTCCATAATTTACATCCATGGAGGATAGCTTTTGCATTACTGGTGAAATTCGTGAACTGTAGTTTTTTTCCTTCTACTTTTGGCGGTTCATTTTCTTAAAACGAGATTGATTTTATTTAAAAGTTATTTGATAGCCTCGAGTCTTAGCGCTGAAGTGCAGCGAAAATGTAAATTCTTTTTACAATTTGGCTCAGGTCAACCACCACATTAAGAGGCTTAAATAAAAGGCCCCCTTACCGGTATAAAAATCAGAACAAGGTCACTACATTAGTATTTGACTGCAATAAAAATGTTCAGCCGATAAGCAAACAAATGCAAAAATTTATTCATGAAGTGAAAGTACCAAGAAGATTTAAATAAAATGAATTTTTAATATACCATATTTTGTAATCTAAAAACAATAAAATAATTTCTCCTAGCTGCATTCAGATTCCTAACCCCGTACAGATAGTCCTGAAAATTTTTGATTGCGAATTTTGAATTGTTGTGAAAGTACTTGCAAGATTTAAAATGAAAAACATGAGCGTATGCAATAGATAATAGTAAGGAGGTGAAATGTTCATGCATCAGTTATGTATCGCATGTGCGCCACGTTCCACGTTATATATATTTTTAAGTACTTTCACAACTATTAAAAATTCGCAGTCAGAAATTTTCGTTCTTATTATCTATATGGGGTCAGGAATCTGCATAGAGCTAGGAGATACTATTTTATACTTTGCAGCCCGATTTAAGATGGGGTGCATTAAAATTTTTTTTATTTAAATAATTATTTTCTGCTTTTTAATCTTGCGAGTGTGAATTTGTTCAATCGATTTCAAACATTTTGATGAAATTACAGCAGAGACATGTGGTAAATTTTAGTATCTCCTCACCTGACTCAACGAACATATTTGCTATCTGTGAAGTATACCTTGCGAATAGGACTGTGAAGGTAAAAATTAAATAGATTAATGCTCGCAGGGAGCAGGGTCTTCACGCAACAGGAACAGAAAAGAGGGATATTGTATGGTACACAGAGTACCCTCCGCCACACGCTAAAAAAGAAAGCGAGTTAATACTGCACTGCATCTAGTTCTGAGCTGTGTTTGAAATTTAAAATGTGTAGCTCATTCGGAAGTTAGTTTAAAATCAGTTGCAAAATTTGTACTGGACGGAAAGACAAACAGCTGTATCCGTCTGCTGGCATGCTGCCTGGAATTCATTCCAATACTACCTGCACAACTCGTTGGTCCTGCAGAACTGAGGTATTAGGCATTACCAATCCTTTTCACCTCCATGTGAGCTAGACGTATCAGACAGACAGGAAAGCGAGTTAATATTGGATTCCAGAATGATTCATTCTGCAGCGGAGTGTGCGCTGATATGAAACTTCCTGGCAGATTAAAACTGTGTGCCGGACCGAGACTCGAACTCGGGACGTTTGCCTTTCGCGGGCAAGTGCTCTACCAACTGATTGGGTAGCTAAGTTGGTAGAGCACTTGCCCGCGAAAGGCAAAGGTCCCGAGTTCGAGTCTCGGTCTGGCGCACAGTTTTAATCTGCCAGGAAGCTTAATATTGGATTGCCATGCAGTTCAAAATTTCAGAGCGTTACCTCATTGTAAAGTTGGTTTAAAATCAATTGCAAAATTTGTACCAGACAGACAAGAAAGCGCCGTAATAAAAACGTCATAAACCCATGGAACTCCCTTAGCCCTGTGAACAAAGCAAAGCTGCATAAGTGGGGACTTACCGATGATGACCAATGTGACTGCGGAACTTCGGAACAAACACTGGACCACATTTTGCACCACTACCCAAAAAGAATGTTCAAGGATAACTGTAAAGACGTTGCAGTTGCAACACTTGCAGCAATTAATTAGCTGTTTCATAATTTCTAATCTGTATCAGTTTAATGTATGTACTTGTAAAATATAATTGTGGAATCCATAACCTAAAATAAATTAACCTAATAGATTGAATCAGTAATTACTGCAATAGTCCTAGCCTGATTCAGATTTCGAGTGCATCAGTCTAAGCTGAATACTAAACTAGCACTGTCTATTTTGCAATCAAATTTTAATTCTTTCTTCTTCAAAAGGATCTTTTAGTGGGTGCCGGCCGGTGTGGCCGAGCGATTCTAGGCGCTTCAGTCTGGAACCGCGCGACCGCTACGGTCGCAGGTTCGAATCCTGCCTCGGGCATGGATGTGTGTGATGTCCTTAGGTTATTTGAGTTTAAGTAGTTCTAAGTTCTAGGGGACTGATGACCTCAGATGTTAAGTTCCATAGGGCTCAGAGCCATTTGAACCATGTTTTAGTGGGGTATATAGGCCCACTAATTCCAACGTAGCTGTTACGTACTTCACCAGATTTACATTAGTTGCCCGGATTCTTCACCTTTTCAACTTGATGCGGCGTGGCGGTCGGAATGTTCTTTGCAGTGTACACCCACCAGATTTTTACAAAACTTAAGTAAAAAAAAATTCCTAGGTTTCACCCTTCTGCCATCACTCAGCAACCATATGATATTCATTAAATTCCCAAGAACCTGTCAGCTTCATGTTGCAGGGGAGAGGGGGGAATAAAAAACATATGTGGGTAAGTCGGTGACTCGTTCGATAACTGTCAGACTAATAATCCAGACGTTCAGGTTTCTGTCCTCGGTCAGTGTTATGATTTCTTTCTGTCATTTCTCGCTTCACCGCTGGGGCAGATTTGTTAAGGTGAAAAATGCCGTGTGGCACCGTTGCTCAGAGTGCACGTTACACTACAGGTCCCTCTCCAGGCCAGTAGTTGAAGAAGTAGACGAATCGGAAATTATTACTACAAAAGGTTTTATTGTTTTAATGCCTTCGTTTTTTGTCCAATATTATTATCCTAGGTCACTCCCCCCCCCTTACCCGCCCCTTCATCCTCCTCGGCGGAGTTGTGCTTAAGTAATGGGGGATATAAAAATGTACCCCCAAAAGAATTATTTTTATGGTTATATCTCGTAAAAGACTCACAATATCGAAAACAGTGTCCCATTAAAATTTCAAGGGTACTACATTCTACATTGAATGAGACCAGATGCATATTTTTTGGATCACCAGTTCCCATACTAGTGCTCATTAAAGTTGGGCAAATTTTACATATTTATGAAACATTATCGTTTTAACCTCTGCTTTTTAGTAATATCATCTAAACTAACCCATCTATCAATAAAGTGGTCCCTACAAAAGTTGTAGAGGAATAAATTCTGCGTTCGATGAGACCAAAAGTGAATTTTTGGACCACCCATTTACGCATAGTTCCACCTTATGGCTGGACCATTTGTCATCGTCACTGAAAACTGTTGAAACTACAGTTCTTCAATAAAGGTTATTTGCACTATGTTAAACATAGTACCATAGCATTCCGTTGTACTAGTCTTGTATTTAGTTAATATAGTAATACAATAAAGTATGAAAATTGTACAATATATAAAAAGATAATCTTAGAAAATGGTGATGAGATTCATTTAACTGGTATTAAGGTAGAGGCAGGATAAGAAACACAATTATTGAAACCAATTAGGATGATTATACACTCCTGGAAATGGAAAAAAGAACACATTGACACCGGTGTGTCAGACCCACCATACTTGCTCCGGACACTGCGAGAGGGCTGTACAAGCAATGATCACACGCACGGCACAGCGGACACACCAGGAACCGCGGTGTTGGCCGTCGAATGGCGCTAGCTGCGCAGCATTTGTGCACCGCCGCCGTCAGTGTCAGCCAGTTTGCCGTGGCATACGGAGCTCCATCGCAGTCTTTAACACTGGTAGCATGCCGCGACAGCGTGGACGTGAACCGTATGTGCAGTTGACGGACTTTGAGCGAGGGCGTATAGTGGGCATGCGGGAGGCCGGGTAGACGTACCACCGAATTGCTCAACAAGTGGGGCGTGAGGTCTCCACAGTACATCGATGTTGTCGCCAGTGGTCGGCGGAAGGTGCACGTGCCCGTCGACCTGGGACCGGACCGCAACGACGCACGGATGCACGCCAAGACCGTAGGATCCTACGCAGTGCCGTAGGGGACCGCACCGCCACTTCCCAGCAAATTAGGGACACTGTTGCTCCTGGGGTATCGGCAAGGACCATTCGCAACCGTCTCCATGAAGCTGGGCTACGGTCCCGCACACCGTTAGGCCGTCTTCCGCTCACGCCCCAACATCGTGCAGCCCGCCTCCAGTGGTGTCGCGACAGGCGTGAATGGAGGGACGAATGGAGACGTGTTGTCTTCAGCGATGAGAGTCGCTTCTGCCTTGGTGCCAATGATGGTCGTATGCGTGTTTGGCGCCGTGCAAGTGAGCGCCACAATCAGGACTGCATACGACCGAGGCACACAGGGCCAACACCCGGCATCATGGTGTGGGGAGCGATCTCCTACACTGGCCGTACACCACTGGTGATCGTCGAGGGGACACTGAATAGTGCACGGTACATCCAAACCGTCATCGAACCCATCGTTCTACCATTCCTAGACCGGCAAGGGAACTTGCTGTTCCAACAGGACAATGCACGTCCGCATGTATCCCGTGCCACCCAACGTGCTCTAGAAGGTGTAAGTCAACTACCCTGGCCAGCAAGATCTCCGGATCTGTCCCCCATTGAGCATGTTTGGGACTGGATGAAGCGTCGTCTCACGCGGTCTGCACGTCCAGCACGAACGCTGGTCCAACTGAGGCGCCAGGTGGAAATGGCATGGCAAGCCGTTCCACAGGACTACATCCAGCATCTCTACGATCGTCTCCATGGGAGAATAGCAGCCTGCATTGCTGCGAAAGGTGGATATACACTGTACTAGTGCCGACATTGTGCATGCTCTGTTGCCTGTGTCTATGTGCTTGTGGTTCTGTCAGTGTGATCATGTGATGTATCTGACCCCAGGAATGTGTCAATAAAGTTTCCCCTTCCTGGGACAATGAATTCACGGTGTTCTTATTTCAATTTCCAGGAGTGTATTTCATAATAACAAAAATTGTAATTAAAGGTATGAGGATGAAAAGGGGAAAAGTAGGTAGATACACAAATTTCACAGAAGTCAACGTTTGACTGGGCCTCTCGGCTCCTCAAAATCTGTAATTTCCGATTCGGAGTTCGTCACCCCCAACGCTCGGCTTCTCAAACACTGTTATTTTCGTCGACCTATATATGTGCAATCCAGATCTTCGTCAACATCTGGTTCATCGATTTCATGTGGTTGAAGGGAGTTAGTGCATGAGTTCCCATGCAGTTGGCACAAATCAGTACTTAGTCCAAGCCTTCCGACTCCCACAACCACCCGCACACCCTATGTTCCATTTGCAGAAAATTGTGGAGAGAAGAGGTTTTGGAGCTGGTTCCGTGGAGGTAGGAATGGGGTCAAGACTATACCTTGAACCCTGCCATCCCAAGAGGAGCAGATCCGTCTGGTGTCCTGCCCATATTTGTATATGTAGGTAAGTTCTCAACCAATGTTGACGGGCCGCTTCGGATGTTGGTGTTAGCGATGCCAGATTGAGTTTGGATTTCAGGAGGGCTTCGGAGAACAGGTCGAATCGCAATTTATCTACAGTACCTTTGCCCTGCCTCCGTATAGAGTTGTTATAAATCGTAGGCCAGCTTGGGAAAGAGCTCCAGCTTAGTATCATGCTCGGTTTATTTTCGACCAACAGCTTGACAACCTCCTCCTTACCCAGTTTGAAGATCGCTGAAGTGCTGCACATTCACTTATGGAGTGGACATATATGAGTGGCTGTCTGATGTTGTCTACTTGTTAGCAAATAATTTTGATGCGGTTGTTTCTCTTCCAGGTTTTGAGAAATATATGTTTGATGATGATATGACTAAGGCATTGAGCATGGTGAGAAGGCCCGTGTCCTCACCAAGTACCACAAGCTTCTAATGATCATGTGATACCTCAAGGGCCGTCACAATAAACAGGTGATCTGCGTCTTTATTAGTTTTCTTCAGTGAGAATCCATCACCTTCAAGCATCTCAGTAATCAAGCTAATGAGACGCGGCTCCTAAGCCATGGTCACCACCATTTACTCGGTAAAGATGACCGCAGGAGTAGTGTGTCTTTTGCTTTGGCGGAGGTGCTTAGCATATTTGATGCCTTTGGTGGACAGGTCTTATGGGTGGCCATCAAACACAACAATAATTGCACTTAGATTGTAGTGTCTTTTTAGTTAGTCGACGTATTTGATTACGATTAATTGAAATGTTTCACTATTCGTCCATGCAACCCTGTGGAGAAAAAATCCACCATCGATGACAAAAGCTGCTTCTTCCAGGTGTGAACAAGTCATATAACGCTGGCTTGGGAGACTTCCTCATTCCATCTGAATCTAACAGAGAGAGAGAGAGAGAGAGAGAGAGAGAGAGAGAGAGAGAGAGAGAGAGAGAGGATAGGAGACAGTTCATAGTGAAATAATTCTTGAAGCTGCAGCAAAAAAATCCCTACTCTTCCCCACCACCTGCATAATTAAGGTGAGTTGCTCCAATTTTAAGGTGGAGATCTACGGAAACGATTGGTCCAAAAAATTCACTTTTTGTCTCATCGGACGCAGAATTTTTTCGTCTATAACTTTTGTCAGGACCACTTCATTGACAGGGGGGTTAGTTTAGATAATATTAGCAAAAATCATGTTAAAACGATAATTTTTCATAAATATATAAAATTTTTTCAAGTTTGATGAGCACTAGTATGGGAATGAGTGGTCTAAAAAATATGTGGCTTCTCATTCAATGCAGAATTTAATGCCTTACAACTTTTAATGGGGCCATAGTTTCGATATCGCATCGGTCACGAGGTATAACCTAAGGGGTACATTTTTATCCTCCACCACCTAAGCACAACTCCTCCGGGGAGGGGTGGGGGACGACCTAGGATAAAAATATTGGACCACAAATGAAGCCATTAAAACAATAAAATCTTTTGTAGCAATTATTTCCGGTTTGGATTTTAAGTTTACTGGCCTACTCTAACTGGAAAAGTCAGTTCAGAGTTCGGAGGAAGGCAACGGCGTACCCTCTCCAAATGGACCATTCGTAGTAGACCACTAGTGTTCGAACCAATCCTCAGGTTGAGGATGTCTTTACTTAAACTTTCTGTACCTTTCGGCGTAATTTTTTCCCTACCTATTTTCGTAACTGCACCTTCGACATAAATAAGTTTGTTTCTTCTATTATGTCCTCATCGATGCTGATGTGATCTCTTGAGACGCTGTCAACTGATTCTTGGTATTCATCTTTAGCCTCACTGCCTCCATCTTACCGCCGAAATCTCTCTGTTTTGCTCTTCAGAAGCCTCTGTCTAACGATAACTCTCTTTGGAGTCATTCATTCAAATGACCGTGACTCTTGCTTGCGCTGTGTATGGAGCAATGTGACACAACCCTCTGATGTTGCAGATATTGAAACAAAACTATACATATATGTAGTCTATATGGGAAGTACTTAGAGCGCAGGAGTAAGTGTGCTTTGCCTTCGAGGAAATTTTTAGATAGACCGGAAAGGAGCGCTAGACCAGCTGTCGACAGTTCGCCACGCATCGCCATTTTTTGGCGCAGCTCAGCAAAGTTACGACCGAGCGGCAAACTGCCTGTCAACGCGTGTAAGACCTGGCTCGTGTAGAGGCACCAGGGGGACAACGGCTGCGCGTGAGAATGGCGATGGGCTGGTCGCATGGCGACAGTCACCAGGCGGCGTTCTAGCGCCTTCACAATACCAAGATAATAAATTCCACTTCGCAAAACTCGTTTAATGTTAATGTCATTAGTAGTATTGTCTGTCGTTGCTAGGAACAAAATGAACAAAGCTGCAGGTTACCCACATCTGTTCTACAGTCTTTCTGTTTTAGCGCTTTAGACTAAGCCTCCAACGATATCTGCGACCGTATTGGCACTGAACGGCAGAACACTTGTCTTGATCGTCAAAATAATATTATTTATGGTTTCAGTACGCGTTTCGGGAGATGCCTGTCATCAGATTTGTGGCATGAAACATACGACATAAGATATTAAAAGAAAATATTGCAAAAACGCAGTAATACGGAGAAACACGCCTATTAAAGTTGCAGCTGCGGCCTTGTTTGTACAATTTAATTCCTTATCAACAATTTTCTTACATACAGGATGTAAAAAAAAAAATGGTTCAAATGGCTCTGAGCACTATGGGACTTAACATCTGTGGTCATCAGTCCCCTAGAACTTAGAACTACTTAAACCTAACTAACCTAAGGACATCACACACATCCACGCCCGAGGCAGGATTCGAACCTGCGACCGTAGCAGACGCGCGGTTCCGGACTGCGCGCCTAGAACCGCTAGACCACCGTGGCCGGCAGGATGTGAAAGACAACTGTTTACAATGTACCACAGTGGTGTAGGTAAAGTCGAGACAGACGTATTGGTGGAGGACTGTCTTGTCATCTGTCAAGCCGAGGAAAAGCCCCAAAATTCCCGATAAAAGCTACCTAAGCAACAGCCCATGCGCGGGGCGCGAAAATTCGGCCAAATCCACGAGAAGCGTTAGTAAGAAATGGGTTGCATTGACCCAAAAAGCGAACCGTTGACAACGGGAAGGCGCAAGGAGGAAGAAGAAGAAGAAGAAGAAGGCCTTGAACACTAAAAACCCCTTGCTCTTTCACTTACAAAACGTGAAATTGATGTTCGTGTAAAGTTTAGCTCAAAATATTATGAATTTTAACAGCAAAAAACTAACAATTAAATAGCCTAGTCTGTCTAGCCTTGCATGTAACGGTTAAATTTAGATCGGATTGTAAACGAAATTAGTTTTTGCATAACGCTTGCAAAAATCTTTTTACTTTCATTACCCTCACGGGGAAGTTTAAGTTAACAATGGTAGCGACATAACCGACTAGCCGTTGGGGTAAGACAGCAGGAGGATATTGAAACTCTGGCGCGGCAGGCATGCGCTGTAGCTTAGGTTGTGTTTGTAAGGCAATTTCAGTTTATTTCCCTGCTTGGTAGACCGCAAGTGTTGCTGTGTGTGAAATCTTATGGGACTTAACTGCTAAGGTCATCAGTCCCTAAGCTTACACACTACTTAACCTAAATTATCCCAAGGACAAACACACACACCCATGTCCGAGGGAGGACTCGAACCTCCGCCGGGACCAGCCGCACAGTCCATGACTGCGGCGCAAGTGTCCTTAACAAACTGTTCGTCTCAACTTTCTCTACAGCACTGTGGCACATTGTAAACACTTATCGTTTACACCTTGGATGTAAGTTAAATAATACATGTACGTCTTGGATAAATCTGTCATAATTATACCTAATGTCAGAGGCATTGCTGTCACCTACTGATAAAACTGTTTATCTTGTACGACGCCATACTACCTATGCCTGTTAGGCAATGCTGATTTTACGCAGTGGAGTAGGAAGTGACAAAATATTTGTGTTGATTTCAATTGGTATGTTTCTCGACTTTACTGTGTAGTTGCATTGTATCCCTTATAATAACTGGGAGTTTCATGTCAGAGATCTGAAGATTGCTGTTCTCCGAAACGCCTCAAGGGATGATAAATAAAATTATTTTGGCGATCGAGACAAATATTTTACCATCTAATCTTTCTACTGGCAGCGAACCGATTTGTGACGCGTTAATTTATGGAAGTATATATATATATACTACTTTCCGAAACTACCCGGACCACCTCCTACGGCTTAAAGCGCAGGGCGCTAGCTAGTGGACAGAGAGATGAGCCAGAGGCAGTGATCGATTCAGGGCGGGGGATGGACGACCATTGGTCTGGCACAACGGCCAACCTGAGAGTGTTTTAGGCAGTTGTCCACGCTTATTTAGGCGACTGCTGGACTGATACCCAACCGTCGCTGTACAGAGCACAATACACAAGCAGTTAAAATACACAGAAAAGAGTTTACACATTTTACAGATAGCTGGTGCTCATGACTTTCCCTCCCATTTATGAGACCACCTGTCAAAAACCCCGTACAACCACTTTCTGCAACGCTGACCGCTACGGCGCGCGCAGGAAAAGTATCACGGGTTTTTGGAAGGTACCGACAGCGGGGTGGGGCCATGCCGAATCGAATGCTAGGTTTCTCTGAACAGGATCCCTTGCGCGAACAGCCTGATCGAGGTGGTCGCACATATTCTCGATTGGGTTTAAATGCGGGGAGTGTGGTGGCCGGGAGAGGGCGGTAGACTCATCCAGGCGATTTTCGAACCACGCACGTACACTGCGACCTGTGTGACACGTTGCATTGTCCTGCTGGTAGATGCTGTCGTGCTGAGGAAAAACAAACACAAGCATACAAGCATACTTGGGTTGGTTTATTGTACCCTCCATAATGACGAGATCACCCAGGCAATTCCACGAAAACACTCCTCAGACCATAACGCATGCAGGGTGTTGGCTTTCAAATGTTTAACGCCGTGCACGGCAATGGCCATCTGTCCGATGTAGCATAAATCGTGATTCTTCTGAAAAGTCCGCCTGTCGACATTCAGTGAAAGTCCGTTTGCGGTACTGGCGTGCAAATTCCAGCCTTCGTCGCCGATGAACAGTAAAAATGGCTCTGAGCACTATGGGACTTAACATCTGAGGTCATCAGTCCCCTAGAACTTAGAACTACTTAAACCTAACTAACCTAAGGACATCACACACACCCATGCCCCAGGCAGGATTCGAACCTGCGACCGTAGCGGTCACGCGGTTCCAGACAGAAGCGCCTAGAACCGCACGGCCACACCGGCCGGCGATGAACAGTAATCGTCACGGGTACATAAACTAGGCGCGCGCTGCGGAGGCCCATACGCAGCAACGTTGGCCGAACACTCATTGATGAGACACTGTTGGTAGACCATTGGTTTATCTAGGCGGTGAGTAGCTCAACAGTTGCACTTCTGTTCACCCATAATATATTCACAGTCATCGTCCACCTCTTCCATCTATGGCCGGTGATGTACAACAAATGGCAGAGCGCCGGTCTTGGATAGTGCTATTCACCACGCACGGTGTACCTTAGCCACCGCAGCAAGCGAACAGTTTACAAACTTCGGAAATGCTTCCATCCTTGGCCCGAAAGGCGATGCTCATGCCCTTTTGAGTGTCAGATAAATTGTTCCGTTTTCACATTATGACAACGACAGCACTGTCTTCCGCCCCCTCCACCCCCACCCCTGACACTCTTCTCTGCTAGTGCTGCCACCTGCCAATATTGCATGTTGGTGTCGAACATTGACGGTGGTCACATTAATATGAATGGACCATGCAAATTTTCCAGTACATGAGAAGAAGCGGGCCGCATACGACGAGATAGACGGTAAGAGTGGAGGGGGACGGGTCAGGCCCGGCGCACAAATCTCGGCTTCGGATCCAGAGGTACAGCTTGTATGATCTTAAAATAAGTGTGAAATTGTTGGACAGGAATATGGTGCGGCATGTAACGGAGTATTTGGTAGCTTTCATACCTTGATGTGCTGTCAGTTTGTTGTCGGTCTCTCCGACGCAGAAATTGTAAGACGCCCACATATCAGAATAAATTGTTTCGAGTGACAAAATTGGCTCTGAGCACTATGGGACTTAACATCTATGGTCATCAATCCCCTAGAACTTAGAACTACTTAAACCTAACTTACCTAAGGACAGCTCACAACACCCAGTCATCACGAGGCAGAGAAAATCCCTGACCCCGCCGGGAATCGAGTGACAAAAGAGACAGCAACGGGGGACAGAGGTCATCGATTGAATAAATGATTTTGGGAGAAGTCTAGGGTTTGCTCTGTGGTGCAGTGTCAAGTTAAAAAATATCTTCCACTCACAAATTAGCATTCCATTAGCAAGATGACTGTAGCGGCAATCTTTTATCTTGAGATGTTGTTAACGTTTTGAAAATCGGTGGCTTTCATGAGAAGCAATATTTGGAAAACGTGATCTTGACAGCAGCAAATGCTGTACAGAATCTATTTTATGGTAGTTTACTTGTCTTTATTGCGTAAATAAACTGATGTTCGATCTAAGGGCACAAGTGTAAAAGAAAAATAGGTAATCCTCTCGTGACTGGAGCATTGGTTTGTTAGCATTCACTAGGATTTTTTGTACAGTTTAACTCAAGTATCACCCGTAAAATTATTTGAGTATGCGAAGACATTAAGTTGCAGCACAGCTCTGATTGCATATTAAACTGTGCCTCTGCTTGCAAGTAGCCGGTTGAATCATACGAGATTCCACCGTGATTGTTTTTAATGGCACACAGTCAGTGTGACGGTAACTTTTAAAAATAAAGGGACGTATGTCTAAAGTATTAGTGGCAGTTAAACGACACTTGAAAGATGGCTGCCTAACACCAAATTTCTATGATCGTGAAATAACTCTCACCAACTAATGGACCCAATTGGATGTAATTAGTGGGTGAATCTTTCTAAAAACTGCGCTAACAATAAATGAGAGGTAACTTCGCACAACAATGTAGAGCATAGTTTTCCTTAAGTTCGAGGAGGATGGAATTGGATTAGATGGCACTGCCTCTACTACACCTACACCATACTCTGCAGGCTGGCTTACGTTTTGTGGCGGAGGGTACATTTCGCACCGCTCTCTTTTCCTCCCTTCTGTGTTTCACTCGCGAAGAGTGCGCGTGAAGAATCTCATATGAGATCTAATTTCTCTGATTTTTTTCGTCGTGGAAATCTTGCGAGACGTGTGTGGAAGGAGGTGATGTATTGCCGAGCTCTTCTTGGAAAGGACACCCTCGGAATGTCGCCAGTAAACCTGTCCTTGATGCACAACGCCCCCATTGTAGCGCCTCGATCTTCTTAGTAGCGCTATCCCACAGATTAAAAGATTCCGTGACGAAACGCGCCATTATTCGTTGATCTTCTCTATCACATCTATTAATACCAAATGGCTAGGATTCGAAAGTGATGAACATACTCAAGAATCGGTCCAACAAGTATTTTATAAGCTGCTTCTTTCGGGGATGAATTACATTTTCTTCCCAATGAATCCGAATCTTCCATCTGCTTTTCTTGCAACACGTTTTTTGGTCATCACACTTTACCTCGATACGAATCGTTACGCTTAAGTATTTTGCTGCTGTTACAGTTTCCAGTGATTTCTCGCCAGTACTGCAACCAAACAGTAGTGGATCTCTTCTCCTGTTTACGCGCAATACGTTACGCTCATTTACTTTCAGTGTCAGCTACCAGTCCCCCGCCAAGCAGTAGTCCTCTGCATGTCTTCCTGCATTTTCATAGTCATCTAACGTTGCAACTTTCCTGTGGACAACAACGACGTCTCCAACGTCATTTGCTAGACGCTTAACATAACTTGTAAGCAGTAATACTCCCTTGAGGTACTCCCGAAATTACCTTAATATCTGTCGATTTTGTTACGTTAGTAACGACGTGTGTAGTTCTGTCAGCAAAAAATCCTGAATCCAGTCATAAATTTGGTTTTGTAATTAGAAGGACGTTACAGGGCAGTGTGTAAGTGTACCGATTACCTTCCGTAGTCGAGAAACACAGCGTCAACGAGGGCGCTGGTCTCTACGTGAAAAATATTGACTCAACTGTTCAGTGATTAAGTGACGAACGTTTGAGGCAGACAAAGAGATGAAAGAATTTATCGGTGTTTAACACGGACAGATAGCGCCGCTTCGGAAGAATGGAACTTCGGTCCAGTCCGAGAGTTGTAGTAGCTGAAGACAGTAAGTTACTTATTCTTAACTGTGTTCAACGAATCCTTTACACAAACACACACACACACACACACACACACACACACAATATACTACGGTGCATGGTGCATACTGAAAGTAGCTTTGTACTGACTACCGATTTCGGATGTAGATTGCGTTGAAGCTCGAAACAAAAACCGAGCGAGGTGGCGCAGTGGTTAGCACACTGGACTCGCATTCGGGAGGACGACGGTTCAATCCCGTCTCCGGCCATCCTGATTTAGGTTTTCCGTGATTTCCCTAAATCGCTTCAGGCAAATGCCGGGATGGTTCCTTTGAAAGGGCACGGCCGATTTCCTTCCCCATCCTTCCCTCACCCGAGCTTGCGCTCCGTCTCTAATGACCTCGTTGTCGACGGGACGTTAAACACTAATCCCCTCCCCCTCCTCCTCGAAACAAAATTGCCAAGTCACAAGTAGCCAGAACTATTTTCTCGTAGATATGCGATTGTTTTTCAATTTATTCTACTGTTGCGTAACGTTTAACTGTATGTTTCAGTTGACGAAGGATATTGAATGTGATGTGCAGTGTTCAGATGCTCAATTTGTTTTTAAATAATGGTTCTTTCATCTGAACAACATATTTTTCTTGTTTAACATGTGTTTCGACAGGGCGGTAAGTACTCAGATTTAGTGCAGGAGGAATTTGCTAAAGAATTCTTGGTGGCAGCTGTACCTCATCGTCATACAGTTCGTTGATTTACTGAGAAATTCCGAGAGATAGGTCCACTATTAGATGCCCTACGCACTGAAGATCACCTAAATAAACTAACAGAAGATGGATATTCCTGACTGTGCAGCACAGCCCAGCAGTATTGTTGCGAAAGTTGGCACAAGAAGAAGATGTCGAGCTTGCACGGGGCATAAAAGCGGTTAGGCAAACGTCGAAATCGTTTCCATGCAAGAATTGAAAGGTGCGGGCTATGAAAAGTGAATCAGTTACAGCAAATGGTTTACATCTCTTACTGAGTGGAATACCATTGATATTCCTGAAGTCACCTCATCTACAGTCGAGGCCTGGTCCCACATCTCCAGTCATGTTAACACACAAAACACATGATTATCGTCAACAGAGAATTCTCGTACTGTTCATGAAACGCCATTGCATGATCAGAAAATTGGAGTGATCGTATCAATATCCGCATGCTGAGTACCAATATCCAGACAGTGCATTATTGGACATTTATTTTTTGAAGAAACAGTTATTGTTTAATGGTCCACGATTTCACTGGCCAGCTAAAGGAAGACGAAATGAACTACTTGTGGTTTCAACAAGATCGCGCTACTGTGCTCACAGCTAAAAACGCAAATGGGTCTTCTGGAAGAGTTTTTTGGGCAACGTGTCATATAAAAAAACGGAGGGTCCCGCGCTCGCCGGGGGAAGCATCTATGGAACCGTTTTCCGATAAAATTAAGCAGGTTCAGACTTGTCCGCGAACATTTCCAACATATGTTTCCAAGCACCCTGTACTTCTGTGGTGTCAGGGAGATATGATTTCAGTTTCTGTTTGAAGTTAATTTTATTATCCCTTAACCCCTTCGTGGTTGATGAGACATACATGTCCCGCTAAAATAATATGTAGTTTTGAGCGTTGGGACGTTTGTGTCTCATATCTGTCCGCCCCCGGTAGCTGAGTGGTCAGCGCGACAGAATGTCAATCCCGGGTCCGATTCCCGGCTGGGTCGGAGATTTTCTTCGCTCAGGGACTGGGTATTATGTTGTCCTAATCACCATCATTTCATCCCCATCGACGCGCAAGTCGCCGAAGTGGCGTCAAATCGATAGACTTGCACCCGGTGAACGGTCTACCCGACGGAAGGCCCTAGCTACACGACATTTATTTATTTATATATGTCTATTGGTAGCATGTTGCGAAGTGTTTTCGATACTTGGAGAAAAACACCACGGACTGTCGGGTGGATATATATAGAAGGCTGCGAGCGATCAGACAGGGCGGCGTGTGTTTATAGTGTGCCTGTTTCACGAGAGTAAGATCAAATTACCATCTTCTCTATGCGAAGAGTGTCTGAAGTAACTAATTGTGCTTTCTTATACATCATAGACATTGTTTTGAAACATTACTACTCACACCTGTAATTCTACTGATATATACATAATTTGTATGTAGAGAGACCTATATGACCCAGAAAACTTCGTAGACTTTCAAAATTTTGGTATGTGGTATGTCAAAGCCAAAGCCATCGTCTAATGCTGTATTGAAAACTTGTGTGCGATATTTCATGTTTTTCGTTGGCAGGAGAATAAGTGTGTTTTGGTACTGATTTGTTATACTTTTTCCTTTATCGCCATCCTGATAAGGTCATTCTAAAATTAAACTCTGAAAATCGTAGGTGTACTTGAAAACATGGATCTAGTTAGATTCAGGGGTATCCCACTTCACCGATTTTTTCAACACCGGCCAGCTTAAATTTTTTTTTTACTAAAAGTTTATTATTTATCATAAAGGAAGAAAGGCGTTAATCTTTTATTTTTCAAATATATGCTGAATAAATTTTGATCACGAAAGTGTTAAGTTCTTCGTATCAGAACCGCCCCCGGATATTCGCGCGCGTTTATTAACGCTTCCGGATTAGAGAAGGCATGCCGGCACCTCATCGAATCCGCCATGTGGATTAACGTGTAGGGTCGCTTGTCGGTCAGCCTGGATGTAGTTTTCTGGCGCTTCCCCGTATCAGACTGGGTGAAAACCAACCTGGTACCGACGTCCTGTCTCAGTTACACGATTCTTAAACATTTAGGGAAGGTTTGCGTACTTTCATACAGGATAAAACTACGCCGCGCGGTCCGGGGCATCTTGTCGCGGTCCGGAGCATCTTGTCGCGGTTCGCGCAGCTCCCCCCGCCGTAGGTTCGAGTCCTCCCTCGGGCATGGTGTTGTACTTAGCGTAAGTTAGATTAAATAGTAGTGTGTGGGCCTAGGGGCCGATGACCTCAGCAGTTTGGTCCCATAGGACCTTATCACAAATTTAAAAAAAATTTGAAGGGACCGATGGCCTTTGTAGGCTGGTCCCTTCAACCCCACAAACCAATCAACCAAAAATTTCCACCACTAACATTTCCAGATCCAATAATTAACATGCCGACCCCTTGAAGATAGGGGATCAAGACCAAGAAAAAGAAGAAAGAAAGCGTAAATCCTTTACATTACTGGTTAGGTGGTCGAAGATTTTTTATTGCTCAGTACCATACTTCTCTCTGTGCCGCTCTAAGGTTGAGTGTGATGGACAGCGTAAATTATTTCTATTTACAGTATTATATCTATGAAATTTGTTTTAGAAATGTGATGGCTTGTTGATAACAAACTTCCTAAGGGAATAATGTACTTTAAGGCTGTTATCAGCTTGCCCACTGCTTAGAGAGAAGTCTATAGGAGGTTCTAGAGTGCACGCCACACATTATCCTTATTACACACTTTTGTGCAACACACAGTTTTTTCCTCAGTGACGAATTACTTCAGACTATGTCATAAGACAATCGACAGTGGTGCCAACACGTAGAATAACAAGCCATCGACAGAACTGTGCATTACACTGGAAGTTTGGTAGTCCAGGCGTGCAGTCAGTCGTAGCACTGTTGCAACAACAGACGGTTCAGAACAGCAGTGGCCAGCTTGGCAACATAACGCTTATAGCCATTCAATGCGCACCGTACCTTAAGATTTCCCCAGCAGACGCCCACTGCGTCACCCGGGCGTCTCGGTTTCAGCAGCGAACAGGGTCATCGACGCAGCGACCATACCGCTTGTACCACTGATGACTGGGAAAAGGTGTGCTGCTCTGTTGAGCCTCCAGCTACACATATTGCTAAATTAACGTCCCCCGAAACGTTTTACTGTCTGCACGTAAAGGCTATCTCGGAAACTACTGTATGGTTTTTGATACAATTCTCACTAATATATAAACTGATTCACGAGGGAGGTTTACATGTATAATTTATTAACGCTATGCCAGACAAGTAGTCCGGCCGTAGATAGTTATTGCTACCCGTGTGAAGACGAGGTAGGTCGCAAATTTCTACTGTGTTCTGTGGGATGGATTGGCCACGTCTGACTTTATCTGGTGCGGCGGTGGTTTCATCGTGCGGGAGGTCCACATAGGCGTCGCTCTACCTGAGCCAATCAGCCAAGACAATAAAAAGGCAGTAGTAGTAGTAGTAGTTGTTGTTGTTGTTGTAACGAGCATTCTTTAATTAGTGAAATACATGATTTGCTGTTTAACTTAAAGTTTAATGTTATCTCAGGTTTAATATTGATATCTGCTTGTTTTATAAAGTACATGAAATTGAAGAGTAATTAGTTGAATTGAAAAAAAAAACAAAAAGCAGTTTGCTACTGATGACCCTATTTTCCTGGCGTCAATTACTGCGTGTTAAGATAGACGATTACGCACCTTCACTCCATGTTAAACAGTGTAAATAACAACAGAGGCCAACACTTATTCTAACAGCTGCGGGGCAGGCGGCGATGCCTTAACACTTTGGGTACCAGTGGTTTCTGCCTGAAAACACCATTTTATTATTATTATTATTATTAAGTACCAGTGTCTAGCATAAACAACAGATGCTGTTGCAAGGCAGAGACATCAAGTGGTACGGTGAGGTACTTCTATGAATGTAGTGCAGTATAGCAGTCACTTACAGAGTTCAAAGCAACAGTCGACACGGAGATCGTGCTACCTGCTCGTAATAGATTGCGCCGTGAGGTTTTCTTTATTATTTTTTTTAGTGGCCATATTGAGGAGATCAGTGACAGTAAGTAATTATAAAGTTACGGTATCGTAAATTTGGGTTTGTAATACAGCTTTCAGGATTGGTTTCGAAATGAAACCACTCGGGCACTATGTAGTTTTCATACAAAATTTATTAACTTTCAGGCCTATTTTGCTTGTTATTGAGGACAATAATGGTTTTTGGGTAATATGAGGTCATGGATGTTTCGAGATGTGGGATTTTATAGAGGAGAAATGCGAATTTGCTATTATGATGGTTTGTTGAAAACTGTATGTTCTTATGGTTCCAAAGTGAAATACCTTCTTAAAACAATTTGATTGTTTATTCTTTAGCAATTTTTTATTATATTCGTTGCTTACCATGACAATAAAGATTAATTTTGTGAAATATTTAGAATTATATTCCAAAGTGAACGTACCTCCTTAAAACGATTGAGAGTTTACTTTTTGCCAGTTTGTTCTTGTATTCGTCGCTTACTTTGCTAATAAAGATTGCGCTTATTGTTGGAACTCAAACGTTTAAGGCGAAGGAAAATATTTGTAACACTTCGCCTGATTCTCGTGGGTGGGCGGAGCCTTCCTAACCGTGAACGCACGAACCTGGTACACGTTACTGTTCGTGGGTGGGTCTGTACCAAGGTAATCTTATGCCCCTGGCAGACTGCCGTATCTCTACGTCTACCCTCCCACTTCCCAAAACTTACCTTTCTGAAATTTGTTTCTAATCAGATTTAGCAAATTTTACAATATTTTAGGTAGTTTTAGTAAAAATTAAACATTATTGAAAAATATTGCACACGGCAAATTAAATGTAGTAAATAAATCACAAACTGTATAAGCTTTCTAAAAGAAACTGAAAGTATTGCAAAATCTGTATCTTGTTCATGGCAGCTGATGTACATTTGTTTTAATATAATTTATAATAAAGAACAGATTTTATTTGCTCCTTATAACTTGTTAATACTTTATAAATTATTAGTTAGAAAGGAAGGGAAAATGTCTGTAATTAAGAACTGAGAAAATATCACTTTCCAGCAATTACGTTTTTATTATAATTTTACTTTGCATTTCCTTGCTTTGAGTGAAACAAACTCATAGATTTTCATTGAAGCCCAGCTCAACAGCTGCGCCATGTTTTCTCGATAAATATTAATTTTATAGCTTACTTATACCCAAACTCGACCTTGAGCAGCTCTTTATCATTTTAATTTGCTAAAACTGCATTCACAAGATGTTGCAATCACTACCATTATCATTAATATCCTCAAAGCTATTTCGCTGTTCGGGTAAGCGTCTCTTATCCCATACTTTGATAAAATGTTCATAATGGGAGGTAGGTCAATCCTTAATGCTTTTCTTCAGCTCTTTCGTCCTACTACTTGGCGCAGATACTTCGTTAGTAGCTTCACTGTATCAATATCCCTGCTTTACGTGGCACAAAAATGAGCTACACGTTTATCATGTCAAAAAACGGCGCTTTCTTGTAAGGTATTTCCTGGAGGAGGAGGAGGAGGAGGAGGAGGAGGAGGAGGAGGAGGAGGAGATTAGTGTTTAACGTCCCGTCGACAACGAGGTCATTAGAGACGGAGCACAAGCTCGGATTAGGGAAGAATGGGGAAGGAAATCGGCTGTGCCCCTTCGAAGGAACCATCCCAGCATTTGCCTGAAGTGATCTAGGGAAATCACGGAAAACCTAAATCAGGATGGCCGGACGTGGGATTGAACCGTCGTCCTCCCGAATGCGAGTCCAGTGTGCTAACCACTGGGCCACCTCGCTCGGTAAGGTATTTCGTGTAAGGAATTAAATGGTGTTGCATATGTGAGATTTGTTTTCAATTTCACGAATTATTCTATCAAATACTTTAAATTACTCATGCTAAAACAGTTTATCAGCACAGATCAAGTTTACTTTGTATTCAGTCATTTCTCCAACCATCCTCTCCACTTCTCTCAACCTTTTAACAGCAAAACTGCTTTGGATGGTTGTAGGATCACAATCATTTATGGCTTGGTTATTGTATTTCTACACTCCTTTTCGTAGTTGTATAATACTTTTCGCCATAGTAGATTTCAGTCTCGGTGCTAAATCAAGGGTAGTACTTTTTTCTTGTAGCGGTTTGATAGCACACTCGAATTGTATTAACACATCAGGCCACAGCTCTAAAATCTCCAGTCAGCTTCTATGGAAAGGATCAAGGACATGTTGCCGTTTCAGTTGTCCATTTTCCTCATACACTGTAACACCTTGTGTAGAGAAGCTGAGCTTTGAAGAGTTATCACAACTTGACGCCTAGAAGACAACTTTCATCGCAGTGTCGCTTGAGAGTCTTTTAAAGACAATCGAGGAAAACCTCCCACCTCAAAGTGGAGCTACTGAAGTACCTAAAAAACTCTAATACTTTTCCAACAAAAAAAGTGACCATTAGAACTTACACTTCCGTGGCAGCACGCCAATGAGATTTAGACTGTGTGCTGCACAAGGCACAAATTCGGCGAGGTGATTTTTTTGCATATATGTGATCGAACGCTGTATTGTTTTCCTCGCATATTCTAGCCATTATTGAACCCTTGACGACGACATTCTGAATGTCCAAGACATTACTGCTCATATTCTAAAATATTTCTTCATATTCCCATACCAGGTTTCTGTTGACTTATGTTGTAAGACAAACAGGAAATGAAGACAAAAGCTGCCAGTAGGCATGAAATTGTATCAATGAGCCAAGTTGAAATTTTGTGGCTGGCGTAGAATCGAACCTGGGTCTCCTGCTTATTAGGCAGATGCGCTGACCATTATGCCATCCAGACACAGTGTCCACCACAACCTCACGGACTACCCTTGCACGCTTCCCGTCAGACCCAAATTCTCAATTTACACCACACACTACTGATGTAATGCCCGTGCTTCAGTGCGGATACATACCAAGCTCTAACCCTTACGGGAATTGGCGAGATACCGCGAGTAATGAGGCTAATGCGCAGGGGCACTACGTCAGTAGTGTGTGGTATAAGTTGAGAATTTGGGTCTGTCGGGAGACGTGCTAGGATAGTCCGTGCGATTGTGGTGACCATTGTATCCATATGGAGTAGTGGTTAGCGCATCTGCCTAGTAAGCGGGAGATCAGGGTTCGAATTCTGGTCTGACAATATTTTCAACTTGCCCCATTGATATAAACGAGTGCCCACTCATAGTGGCTGTGGGATCAATATGGTGTTCGTTCTTTCGGACAAGTCCGAAAGAACAGACACCACATATAATGTAGTCAGCAAAACTTTCTCCTGCTGATCGCTTCCCCTTTCTTAATACAGGCATACATAATTGTTTGACTGATCTGTCGTAAAAGAGCTTTGTGCGTAGCGCAGTCAAACATGATTGAGAAATACTTAACACGTTTTACCGGTAAGTTTTTGCGCCCCCTCTGTGCCTGCGCGCTTCACGGGGCCCTATCTCGCAACCACCTCGGTACGATCCTGTTCGTGGGATGAAGAACGAGCAATGGCCGATGAGCGTTCAGCCACACGTATAGGCGTAGTGGAGCGGAGTTTCTGGAACTCCCATATTTCGTGGTTAAAAAAAAAAAAAGAATACTCGCTCACCTGTCTGCGAATCATGGCTCCGTGTCAGTAAGGGTGGTGGTTAAATTTAGCTTAATTGCTCGCACGAAGCAGCCAATGAGCGATGCGTTCGCTACGTGGCCACCTGCGACGAGAGGCTGCCGAGCTTAGCCGAACGGCGTCCGAACTTTGGCGCCAGAAGCCATGCGCCGCGCCGCGCCACGCATTGCGCGTGCGCAGCAGCGCGGAGTCTGAACAGTCGCCGGCGCTGGGCTGACGCAGGCGGCGCGTCGCGGCGGACTTCATTCGCAGTGCTGCGGCCGGCGCCGACGGAAGTGCAGCGCAGCGAAAGGTGAGTCCAAACAACTGTCTGGTGTCACTCAAGTCTTAAGATGCTGGCCAGCTCGTGACTCTGCCAACTGAATAGCATATTCCAAGCCAGCGGATCACTATGAGCCCTGCACTGCCGCTTTTATCATCTGAAGGGGCAGTTCTAACGAGCAATACCGACACCAGTGTTTCGTGTTACCGTAGACCGTTGATAGTGTAATTTCCCAACGATTATTGAAGTTTGTAAGTCAGTGCCGACTTCAAATAATATTTCCTTGCTCATAATAACTGATCGCTGCATTAGTTATAAAAGTAAGTTTTAAGAGGACTCTTTCATTCACCGTTAATCTGACTAACATATTTTATGTAAGGGCGTACGAGGATCATTAATTTGCACGTTTGCGAGAACTTGAAATAAAACTCGAATAGATTGTCTCCATTTCTTTCCGATATAATTGTGGGTTGTTGGTGGCGATTTCTTGTATTAAAAATCATCCTCGTATTTTCAGAGAGTTTACTCGCGTTCCTCCTTGTTGGGCCCTGAAAGTGGTGATTAATGAAATTTCTTACTTATTATTATATTCCTCGAAAATACGCGTCAATTGAAACGGTATATTGGATCGGGACTCCCTGAGGATTCTGGAAAAGGAAGCGAAAGGAGTGTGGCAGACTGCTTCTTGGGTGATTCAGTTGGAATAACTCGGCGCCCGTAGAACGACATCAAAGTTCGACAGCTATTTTGACACATTGTTTTATTTTCTCGCGAGTGTTATATTTGGTATAAGGCTGTCAGTAACATGTAAAGCATTATTTAAGTCAAGTAGCTGCAGTCATATATTCCGTGAATATAGACAGTCAGTTCTTCACAAAACTCTTAAGGGAAACGTAGAAAACTATATATTTTTCGATTTTTTGAGTTTTTTCGATAATAGAAGAAATTATAAGAATCTTTTTTTTTCAATTATTTTTCCTCACAGTTCGCACGTTATGTAAATTTTTTTATCCTTCTTCACAAAGAGCTCTGATAACTTCAAAAGGAAAGCCGATTTTCCTATGAACGAGACGTTACATTACATTATTTTTTAATTGAAACTTCCGTTTTCCTTCCACGGGCAGAGTTCATTACTGGCGTGAGCGTGCGTTCATAGTACAGGCAGCGGCGAGTACTTTAAGACATTCGTTGCGTAAGCGCGGTGCGGTATTCCTGATGGTGGCGGAAGTTCCGCCGAGCCTCATGGCCACGACTTACTCGCACGTGGAGTCTAGCTACTCGAGCTCCTAGGAGAGCTCTTCGTTGCCCATACCTCGCCGACTTCACAATTTACGGTGTATTTCTCACTAGGGAATGTCCACACAGAAGTCGTAAAATACATCACCGGACATGGAAGTAGCTGTGTGTTGTGGGGTAGCATAAGACGTAGGCGCCCGTCTTTTCCGCTGTGCGATTCGCCAGTCGCCACGAGTAACTACTTCTTCTCCGTAGAGGGCAACTAGTCTCATTATATCCTCATCGTTATGTATTTGTTTGGATATGAACTTTCTTAATTCATTACTACTGTGGGGAGACAAAACATACGGTAGTTGCGGTGGTGCCAAAACGGAAAGTAAGTCCACTTCCATGGCGCTGATAGTTTCTCATGATGATTTACCATCAGTGTCGTGTTTCTGTTCTGATAATGTCTTGGTGAGATACCTTCTCTAACGGCAGTAATGAGTAATTTGTGAAGTTTCTCTTTGCCATACACATCTGCGTATATCATTAGTACAGAGCGAGGTGGCGCAGTGGCCAGCACGCTGGACTCGCATTCGTGGGGACGACCGTTCAAGCCCTAATCTGACCATACTGATTTAGGTTCTCGTGATTTGCGTAAATCGCTCCACACAAACACCGGGACGCTTCCTTTGAAAGGCCACGGTCGATTTTTTTCGCCATCCTTGAAAAAATCCTATCTTGCCCTCCGTCTCTGTTGACGTCTGTGTCCGACGGAAAATTCTAATCTTCCTTCCTTCCTTCATTTTCTTTTCTAATATTAAGTTAATCTGTACTTATATAAATTCCTCGCACGTCCGCAGTTTTTTCGACATGGTTTATTTGCGATTTAAGAAACGAATATCTTCAAACGTTTTAGTCTACTCTTCAGTTGCACCAACCCTTCCATTAATTTGCTGCAACCAGCATAGCATATGTGACTATGAGTCCGAAATTATAATTTGCGGGACGATTATAAATAGACGTCAAAAGCATAGTTGGAGCAGAGTTCAATCAATATACATCTCAAAGACCTGAGTGTGTCTACTTTGTGTCGGTAGATGCACAACTATAACCATTTCTTAGAAGGCCTTAAGCTGCTCGAGTTATCTAAGTCCTCACTACAGTATGCCGGTTGTAGAATGACGGTATTTTATAACTGTTCAGTTTGTCCCATAAACCTTTACCCCAAGTAACGTCTTATATGGTTTTCTGCCTTAATTTTAAAAAACTGCAATATTTTACCCGTTTTTCGTATTAAGAAGCAAAATACTCCGTAAGCAGATTACGTTTGTATTCTTGAACCTGTTCCATTTCGGTCAACATGCAAAAGCGTCTGTTTTTAAGCTTAAATCTTCGACAATATCTTCTGGGTAAAGAACATTTTGTTTGCGGTTAACATTCTGTCTTTCCCTCAGAATTCAAAAAGGAAAAGAAATAGGTAATATATTGAAATTAGATGGAAAACAGATTTCAGCCTTTACGTGGAAGGTTACAGCTCTTACGAGGTGAGAGGTGGTAGATCATAGAAGGCGGAAAAATCGTGAAAACCGAGATATCTTTGAAAATTATGTAAATGACCGTAGCTAAATGAGTTATAAATTGTTTGCAAGGCAGTAGTGAGTTTAAACCGATCGCAAGTTAACGTGTTTCTTCGGAGAAATTCTTTGACTAGCGTATTCGTTTGACATTGTGTGTAAATCATGTCGCACTGCCGGTTGCATTTCTATACGGCGACCCAGTCGCTCCCCATTATATTCTCATAAGAGGAATTAAACATGGGAAATGAGAATACGTTAAGAGGAAGAAGCAAACGCAGCGAAAGATGTGAAATGGTAAAGCTTCAGAGAAAGACAACGTACCACGTTCTTTTCGACATTAAGGTTCCATTTTCTCGTATAATTTACTTAAGAAAACGATGTTGACGTAACAATTTCGAATTGCCGTTTGTTGGAGCAATAGGTAGTTCTCAAATGATCAAGGTGGGAAGGGGGAGGGGGTTGGATCGTTCAGCAGCTTTCATAGCGATTGCCTATTTTCCTGATTTCCTCTACTGTTCCTTTCTTGTAATGGATATATGCTACCCTGCACTACATTTCTCGCGGCTGCTGAATATACATTTACTTGGAAAACCTACCAAACATAATATTTTAAACTCATCCGCGAACAGTGTATTTAACGTAACTCACTACTTTGTATTCGACAGTTTGCTTTCTCCCTGAAATCGAATTATCACTAAATATTCTTCTATATGCCGTGAAGCAGAGTGAGATACACGTAGTCAAGCACGAAGATTGATGTTAACATTCGTGGCACTATCTATGTTTCTTGTTAACTGCCGTTGCCAGTTTGTGTGTTGTTTTACTGTCATGTTATTAGATACGTCTTGGATAGGACGCAAAAGAGGGAGTGAACTGAAATTTTTTGCAGAAATTCTCGTATTTCCTGAAAAACAAAAATCAAATAAAGCTTAGAGGGTTCCACCGAATTTTATGCACCAGTACTGTAAATCTGAGGCTGTATAAATGGACAGAAAAAGATAATTACAAGGTTATAGAAGGTTTTAAATCTATTATGGTTGTGCTAGTTCCTGTGCTGATTTTTCTAACGTGTGAATGAATTTTATTATATTCTGTTATGTATCAGAAGGGAAAAATTGTATCAAAAGGGAAAAGTTGCTCCTGCTGTGTGGCTTTCCTGCAATCTACTGGTCCAGTAGCCGTTCGGGAGTTAATGGCTGCACTATCGCTATGGTGCTAGACGGTTAGCGGAAATTATATGGTACGCGTAACTACCTTAGCGCCGTATTTGGAACTAGACAAAAGTTCTGTGCTGATAAGTTTTCAGCTTGTGTTGTATAGGAATTTTTTATTGGTTGCATTCATGGCTGCTACTTAAAACTTCCTCCGTATAAATTATATGTTTTTTTCCGAAGTTGTTTCCTTACGTTACTTAATTTCGTATTTGGTGATGCATCAGACACAATGTTTTGACTCATGAGATATTATATCGCTTTTTTCCCATTACTTCACTGATCCTTCTCGTGTAGATTCTTAGACCGTCGTATCAATTTTCTTGAGTTCGTCATTCTGCGAAACTTATGATGCGTCCGGGAAATCCGCTTTTCATAGTCTCATCACGTCATTTCGACGAAGGTAGGCAACTAACTAAAATGTCAATGTATAGTTAGATAGCAGGGAGTGAAGAATCCGTCGATATTGTTGTTTTGTTCCAGAAACAAAAGTTAGGTATTCTAAAAAGAAGTATTTTGTATGAGGGTACTCATGAAGGAGACAAGACTGACACAGCTATACACATTGCTGACGCTGCAAGCTGCGAAGGTCATCTGTTTACATATGCTACAGTGCTAGGGAAAAACTGTTTCCTTCTACCTGTCGACGAGAGCAGATTCCTGCAGTATTCTTGTACTTGGAACAGGCGAATGCGCAATGTAATTGTTTGTTTACCCACACAGTTTCAGAGTACTTCGCTAAGAAACAAGCCTCTTGAGCGCAGGAGTTGTTGGAACCTGCAGGACTGCGTATCGTCTACTTCGACTACACCAGTGGTTACGGCATTCACTGGTGAACATTTATGCGGGAGTGTAGGCCAAAATGTACGAACGTACTGGATACCTACTGCTGTCGCGTTTTGTGTGACCATGATTCCTTGTCAGTCCCGAATGGTTTGACACCAGCCAAAATTTCATGCACTTCAGCTTAGTTTCATCACAGCACATTTGCTGTCGCCAGCTTCCTCATACGGAAAGGGCACGTTTTTCGATATTTACCCTCTGAAAAAAAAAGTTTTATCCGACATAACAATGAAACAATGCGAGTGTGTACTCCTTGGGTGTACTAATCAATAAAACTACTCAATTTATTATGTACTTCTAAGTCCACCGTGTGCTAGAGCGTCGTAATTATTCATACCAATCAATCGGTTGCACAGAATCTGCACTGAAAAGATTTGAAATAGTATGCAGGAAATGACCAGTCTTAACTTCTGTTAGTAAGCATATGCCCTCAGGAGTTAGACAGTTTCCATTTTTCGTCATATATATATATATATACAGCCACTTCAGCATCAGAGTCAGTTTCAAGCTTTTCACGAAATGCTTCTTCAAGCACAGCCTAACAGCCTACCCCACCTGCTGCATCTGTACTAGACATTTCACCCAATGGTCCACTTAATACTGTGTTACCTAACTACTGTCAGTTATTGTGGTAGTGTTTGAAACTATAGAAATAGTAGTTACAGTATCTTCATCAGTCTCCCCTCCAGATTTCAGAATCTTTTGCGTGCTCTTCTGCAATCTCTTCCCAGCAGTTCGTTTCACCATCAGCCAGAACTTCATCCGCAATGAAACTATGCCATCTCCATGAAGTCATTCTTATACACTCCTGGAAATGGAAAAAAGAACACATTGACACCGGTGTGCCAGACCCACCATACTTGCTCCGGACACTGCGAGAGGGCTGTACAAGCAATGATCACACGCACGGCACAGTGGACACACCAGGAACCGCGGTGTTGGCCGTCGAATGGCGCTAGCTGCGCAGCATTTGTGCACCGCCGCCGTCAGTGTCAGCCAGTTTGCCGTGGCATACGGAGCTCCATCGCAGTCTTTAACACTGGTAGCATGCCGCGACAGCGTGGACGTGAACCGTATGTGCAGTTGACAGACTTTGAGCGAGGGCGTATAGTGGGCATGCGGGAGGCCGGGTGGACGTACCGCCGAATTGCTCAACACGTGGGGCGTGAGGTCTCCACAGTACATCGATGTTGTCGCCAGTGGTCGGCGGAAGGTGCACGTGCCCGTCGACCTGGGACCGGACCGCAGCGACGCACGGATGCACGCCAAGACCGTAGGATCCTACGCAGTGCCGTAGGGGACCGCACCGCCACTTCCCAGCAAATTAGGGACACTGTTGCTCCTGGGGTATCGGCGAGGACCATTCGCAACCGTCTCCATGAAGCTGGGCTACGGTCCCGCACACCGTTAGGCCGTCTTCCGCTCACGCCCCAACATCGTGCAGCCCGCCTCCAGTGGTGTCGCGACAGGCGTGAATGGAGGGACGAATGGAGACGTGTCGTCTTCAGCGATGAGAGTCGCTTCTGCCTTGGTGCCAATGATGGTCGTATGCGTGTTTGGCGCCGTGCAGGTGAGCGCCACAATCAGGACTGCATACGACCGAGGCACACAGGGCCAACACCCGGCATCATGGTGTGGGGAGCGATCTCCTACACTGGCCGTACACCACTGGTGATCGTCGAGGGGACACTGAATAGTGCACGGTACATCCAAACCGTCATCGAACCCATCGTTCTACCATTCCTAGACCGGCAAGGGAACTTGCTGTTCCAACAGGACAATGCACGTCCGCATGTATCCCGTGCCACCCAACGTGCTCTAGAAGGTGTAAGTCAACTACCCTGGCCAGCAAGATCTCCGGATCTGTCCCCCATTGAGCATGTTTGGGACTGGATGAATCGTCGTCTCACGCGGTCTGCACGTCCAGCACGAACGCTGGTCCAACTGAGGCGCCAGGTGGAAATGGCATGGCAAGCCGTTCCACAGGACTACATCCAGCATCTCTACGATCGTCTCCATGGGAGAATAGCAGCCTGCATTGCTGCGAAAGGTGGATATACACTGTACTAGTGCCGACATTGTGCATGCTCTGTTGCCTGTGTCTATGTGCCTGTGGTTCTGTCAGTGTGATCATGTGATGTATCTGACCCCAGGAATGTGTCAATAAAGTTTCCCCTTCCTGGGACAATGAATTCACGGTGTTCTTATTTCAATTTCCAGGAGTGTAGATGTAAAAGCCCCTCTAACTATAAAAACCAAGCAAAAGTGAGCAAATAATATGCTTATAACTTTTAGGTATGGGCATAAACTGTTCTCGTCATATTGCATATTGTCAGTAACCATCCTACATGTGTACTGCCAGCGGGCATAATTTATATTACCTGAGCATCTTACATCTTCCAGATGATTTGTGAAACAATGTCCTCTACAATGTTTATTCTTCATGGTAAGAATTATTTCACTGCATATAATCAGTAACATCACTTGTAACTCGGAAGTGAATTCATAATGATCTATTTTCTTACATATACGGCGCGGAAGAAAACTAGTTGTAAATATGCTTACAGACAACTCTCATGTTGCTTTTATACTTTATAGTGTAGGAAATGTCTCTGTGAATTGAACTTACCGACATATATCAAAAGATTGAATCCTCAGGTGGCAAATGCTAGCTGAACACACAAGCTATCGGTAAATACCCCTATCATTGCTCACTAGTACGCCGATGCCTCAAGGCTACCGACTGAGAAACATAATAATGGTATTCATACATATCAGAAAACTATTTTTAAAATTTGGGAACAGGTTCATTACACCAAAACAAGAAAAAAATGTACAGTCAACATAGGCTCTAAAATGCGTATTTTAGGAGCTGTGAGCCCTTGTTCATCTTTGATGCTGAGAAACACATTTCTACTGAACAAGTGCTCATATATATTAAGGAACGCAGTTTAAAACCCATGTTTACTTGACATTTTTCTTGTTTTGGTGTTAGGAGCTTGTCTCCAAAGTTGTAAAACGCTCTTGTGAAATATCCTGTATTAATACCGATGCAATCAATTGTTCAATTGTTTGTAATAATTAAAGTAGTAAGCACCTGTAAGTCAGTGGTGTCTTTGTTGACCTGTGTCACTAAAAGCGTTAAAGCTGTTCGCACGTTTTCACTATCGGTCAAATTGACTAGCGTTTGATGCTGCAGCACATGTCCCACACACTTGCCCCCGTCTTGAGGAAACACTTTACTTTCTATATCTTTCCCCAATTATTCCGTCTTAAGACCTCCATATTCCACACTGGATCTCGTCACTTCATTCCCCTTTCTGTTGCATCGCGTGAGGTAGCACAGTAGTTAAAGACACTGGACACCCGTTCGTAAAGAAGCCGTTTTAAACCCCGTGGAGACTTGCATATTTAGATTTTGTGCTGTTCCTCTAAATCTTTTAAGACAAATGCCGGGATGGGTCCTTTGAATAATGCACTACCGATATCCCACCTCGACGAGTTGGTGATGCATCCTAATAAGCTCTTCGTTGGCCAACCGTTAATACTAATCTTCCTTTTTTCATGAATTGAATGCTTGTATATGACAACAATTAACTTTTTTAAAAGAAACCTTTTTCCAGTGTAGCAGTTAGCGGTCTGTCTTCCGTGCTCTGTCTATTGTGTAATCTTGCTTTTAAATTGCTCAGTTCCTTCAGTTGTGTAGTGTCTTCTCTAACTTCGATATTCAAGCACATGCTCGTCTCCGCAACTTCTCGTCACCTTTAACTCGAACTGGTGCTAATCAGTGTCTCCATTCCACTTTATAACTCTTGTAAACATTTGTTACTTCCAGCCAGATGTATACTAACGCCAGAATATTTAACTGAGTTTTCCGTTGGTGCTTGCACATGACGATTATAGTAAATAGGAAGCCCTTCCCTAATGTTATGCAAAATTACATTTACTTGGTCACGAACAGGCTTTTACCTGACGATGGCCTACGAAGTCGGAAAGTCGCTTCGTGACCAAGTTAGCAAACCCCCCTACCCAGGCTTCTCACGGGTAGCACTAAGGCCGGACCACTTGTCTGGCGTAGAGGTAATTTTGTTTACATGCCACTGCGTAGAATTATGATTAAAATTCGGGGAACAGCTTTAGGTAATTGAATATTAACTCCAAATTATAGTGGCTTTCATATAGCGGTTTAAGCAACGCACGCCGGGAAAGTTCTCAGGAGACACGACTCAATCGGTAAATATTATCGTAGTTCAGCCATTACGCGCGAAGTGTTCATGAATTATATACACCAGGCTTCCTCGTAAATCATTCTGTCTAATAGTGAAAACCGTATCAAAATCCTTACAGCAGATCTTGAGATCAGCCTTCACATGAAGACAGAATGACGTTGCAGAGGACTTTAGCCGATAATACCTAGTAATTTTGCAGAACATAAAGAATGTGTTTCCTATTTAATGTTGTCAAAAAAGCTGTTTATACACTGACGAGAAAAAATCGCAGCACCAAAAAATAGTTAATGTAGAGTAATGAAATTCGGGAGTACGTTTATATACGAGGGTAATCCCAGAAGTAAGGTCTCCTATTTTTAATAACTACATAGACCTGTTTATTTCTACAATGGTTTACGTCAGTTTACAGCTTGAACCTTTAGCTATTTTTCGACATGATCATCATTTCCGGCGATGCATTTTTGTAGACGCTGTGGCAATTTTTGTATGCCCCTGTCATACCAGCTCGCCGCCATGCTGTTCAGAAAGTTACCAACCTCTTCTTTCACCTCGTCGTCGGAGCTGAATCGCTAGGATCACAATTAACGCTGACAGGTACTGTGAGACTCTGAAAAAACTCAAACGGGCAATCCAGAACCGGAGAAGAGGAATGTTGAGCAAGGGCGTACACATTCTCCATGACAACGCTCGCCCACACATCGCTCGGCAAACCGTTTCTCTCCTATTTCATTGGAACATAATCACCCACCCACCCTATAGTCCTGATTTGGCGCCCAGTGACTATCACTTGTTCCCTAGGTTAAAAGAACATTTGGCCGGAAAGCGATTCAGCTGCGACGACGAGGTGAAAGAAAAGGTTCATAACTTTCTGAACAGCATGGCAGCGAGCTGATATGATATGGGTATACAAAAACTGCCACAGCGTCTACAAAAATGCATCGACAGAAATGGTGATTATATGGAAAAATAGCTAAATGTTCAAGCTGTAAGTTGATGTAAACCATTGTAGAAATAAACAGGTCTATATACTTAAGAGTTTGACAGCGCACTGAAAGACCTAAGTAGAAACAAGGCCCCGGGAGTAGACAACATTCCATTAGAACTACTGACGGCCTTAGGAGAGCCAGTCCTGACAAAACTCTACCATCTGGTGAGCAAGATGTATGAGACAGGCAAAACACCCTTAGACTTCAAGAAGAACATAATAATTCCAATCCCAAAGAAAGCAGGTGTTGACAGATGTGAAAATTACCGAACTATCAGTTTAATAAGTCACAGCTGGAAAATACTAACGCGAATTATTTACAGACGAATGGAAAAACTGGTAGAAGCTGACCTCGGGGATGATCAGTTTGGATTCCGTAGAGATGTTGGAACGCGTGAGGCAATACTGACCTTACGACTTATCTTAGAAGAAAGATTAAGGAAAGGCAAACCTACGTTTCTAGCATTTGTAGACTTAGAGAAAGCTTTTGACGCTGTTGACTGGAATACTCTCTTTCAAATTCTAAAGGTGGCAGGGGTAAAATACAGGGAGCGAAAGGCTATTTACAATTTGTACAGAAACCAGATGACAGTTATAAGAGTCTAGGGGCATGAAGGGGAAGCAGTGGTTGGGAAGGGAGTGAGACAGTGTTGTAGCCTCTCCCCGATGTTATTAAATCTGTATACTGAGCAAGCAGTAACGGAAACAAAAGAAAAATTCGGAGTAGGTATTAAAATCCATGGAGAAGAAATAAAAACTTTGAGGTTCGCCGATGACATTGTAATTCTATCTGAGCCAGCAAAGGACTTGGAAGAGCAGTTGAACGGAATGGACAGTGTCTTGGAAGGAGGATACAAGATGAACATCAACAAAAGCAAAACGAGGATAATGGAATGTGGTCGAATTAAGTCAGGTGATGCTGAGGGAATTAAATTAGGAAATGAGACACTTAAAGTAGTAAAGGAGTTTTGCTATTTGGGGAGCAAAACAACTGATGATGGTCGAAGTAGAGAAGATACAAAATGTAGACTGGCAATGGCAAGGAAAGCGTTTCTGAAGAAGAGAATTTGTTAACATTGAGTATAGATTTAAGTGTCAGGAAGTCGTTTCTGAAAGTAGTTGTATGGATTGTAGCCATGTATGGAAGTGAAACATGGACGATAAATAGTTTGGGCAAGAAGAGAATAGAAGCTTTCGAAATGTGGTGCTACAGAAGAATGCTTGAAGATTAGATGGGTAGATCACACAACTAATGATGAAGTATTGGATAGAATTGGGGAGAAGAGGAGTATGTGGCACAACTTGACAAAAAGAAGGGATCGGTTGGTAGGACATGTTCTCAGACATCGAGGTATCACCAATTTAGTGTTGGAGGGCAGCGTGGAGGGTAAAAATCGTAGAGGGAGACCAAGAGATGAATACACTAAGCAGATTCAGAAGGATGTAGGCTGCAGTAGGTACTGAGAGATGAAGGAGCTTGCACAGGATAGGGTAGCATGGAGAGCTGCATCAAACCAGTCTCAGGACTGAAGACAACAACAACATGTACTTATAGAAAAATAGGAGACCTTACTTTGGGGATTATCCTCGTAGGTAGCATATGTGATTAACATTGCTAGATCACAGGTTAAAATAAGTGCGAGATAAGCCATTACAAATGTGAAATGCAGGTACATCAATAACCGGTGTAACCGTCAGAATGTTGAATGCAAGGATACAAATGTTCATGCATTGTGTTGCACAGATGGAGGGTATCAGTTTGTGGAATGGAGTTCCATGCCTGTTGCACTCGATCTTTGAATACAATACGGTTAATGTTGTTTGTGGATGCGGGTGAAGTTGCTGTCATCCGATGATGTCCCATATGTGCTCGATTGGAGATACATCTGGTGATCGAGCAGGCCAAGGCAACAGCTTGACACACTCTAGAGCACGTTGGGTTACAATTGCGGCATAAGGGCGAGCGTTATACTGTTGGGAAACACAACCTGGATAGCCGTTCATGGATAGCAGTACAATAGGTCGAATAATCAGACTGACGTACAAACTGGCAGTCATGTTGCGTTGGATAACCACGAGAGTGTTCTTTCCCTCATACAAATTCGCACCTCAGGCCATCACTCCAGGTGTAGGTCCAGTGTGTCTAGCACGCAGACAGGTTGACTGCATGCCCTCAGCTGGCCTCCTCCAAATCAACACACGGCCATCTTAGGCACCGAGGCAGAACCAGCTTTCATAAGAAAACGCAACACACTTCCATCCTGCCTTCCAGTGAGCTCTCGCTTGACACCACTGAAATCGCTAATGGCGGTGGTTTGGGGTCAGTGGAATGCACGCTACAGATCGACTGACTCAGATCTGTACGTAAAGTAACCGATTTTTAACAGTTCCTTGTGTCACTGTTGTGCAACCTGCTGCTCAGATTGCTGCCGCAGTTGCAGTGCGTTGCGCTAGAGGCACCTCGCTAGTGGCACGTGGCAGTCTGGAGCCCGCTCTTCTTGCGACCGTACGTTCCCCAGACACCGCTGCCAGCCATCATGTATAGTGACAGCATTCCTGCCAAGGAACTTCCTCGCAGTGGCGCTACTAGCGCCACTGTTATGCAATTGGCGCGAAATTTGAATAGACATCATCTTCCAGATGTAGAAACAAGCTACCAAGTCCTTGGTGTTGCGATTTTTTTTTGTCCATGTATTTGTTTGCTGTGCACATTTATTGCGTGGAGCCACTCTTTTTGCACGTTCAGCAGGATTTTCTAGATGTAAGTGTTTATCAGTAGAGCTAAATACCTGATTCAAATGGTTCAAATGGTTCTGAGCACTATGGGACTTAACATATGAGGTCATCAGTCCCCTAGAACTTAGAACTACTTAAACCTAACTAACCTAAGGACATCACATACATCCATTCCCGAGGCAGGATTCGAACCTGCCTCGGGCATGGATGTGTGTGATGTCCTTAGGTTAGTTAGGTTTAAGTAGTTCTTAGTTCTAGGGGACTGATGACCACAGATGTTAAGTCCCATAGTGCTCAGAGCCATTTGAACCATTCGAACCTGCGACCGTAGCTGTCCCGCGTTCCAGACTGAAGCGCCTAGAACCGTTCGGCTACACCGGCCGGCAAATACCTGAGAGTTCCTGTCCTTTAACATGTTGAATGCGAACTTTGATTTCTTGGCTCTCCTCTGTAATAATTTCCAATTCTAATCTATATATTGTCGTTCCCGTAACTTTATCCCTGTTTGCTACCGAAAATCCAGCATTTAATACCAGTTCAGTTTGCCGCCTTAGGTGGCACCGCTGACGCACGCTCGTGCGGTGGAACTCGACACGAAAGTATGCCGGAATGAATGCTGACGTTGGAAAATTTTCACTGCCACTATTTGGCTGCAAAGGGTGCACCTTGGTGCTATTAGGGACGAGTCGGGTACGTGCCGTCACTGGGTTTCACCGTCATCCTTCCTTTCATTCACAACAATATAACCCCAACGCCCCTCTCTACAAGCACTCACGAAAGCCATCCACAGGACGCAGGTGCACACTTCACGCTTCATAACGATTCGAAGGAAGGCAGTGGCAAACTACTTCCACTAGGACCTTGCCTGAAATGGCGATTAGGATTCCTGCACCTGCTCCCCTACGCTTATTCCCTGAGTATGGGACTACTTTGCTTTTCAATATACTTTGTAGCACTGAAGGCCTTCCTCCCCCACCCCCCACCCCCCTCCACAATGGGCGAGAGGTATATGCTTTTTGTTTGTTATTGTTTCCATTATTGAGTTCACTGTCAGAATTGAACGTTTTCTAAACCCAAACCAATCCTCGTCCAGCAATCTTTTAATGTGTCGTTGCTTTTCGGTGTATTATTGCCACCAGCGGTTTTGTGTGTGCAATATTTCAAACCGATCTCGTCCGACTTTTCACGTTTATTTGTGCATACTTTCTTCAGCAATACAAGGCGATTGCTTTCATAAATTTTGGTGACACGTCTGGTTTCCGTAGCTATCTCATATTTCTACTTCCTATCTCTCCCACTATTTTCAGTAACTTTGAAGATACCTAATGGATACCTGCTGCCTTGTTTGAGATGTTCTATTACTCTGTCATACTCGAACAGTACTCCTGAATCACATATTTTTCCTGCATCAAATATGGTTCAAATGGCTCTGAGCACTATGGGACTTAACATCTGAGGTCATCAGTTCACTAGAACTTAGAACTACTTAAACCTAATTAACCCAAGGACAGCACACACATCCATGCCAGAGGCAGGATTCGAACCTGCGACCGTAGCGGTCGCGCGGTTCCAGACTGAAGCGCCTAGAACCGCTCGGCCACACCGCCCGGCTTTCCTGCATCGATCTCTTCCTTATCTTTCACCTCGTTGCTAGGAATTCTTGAACCTCTTACAAGTTTATTGTATATTCTTTTACAGACCTGCTATTTCTTCAGCATTCGGCTGTGGTTTCGTATGTGCATTTCTGATCGCAGCATTGATTCTATTCACTTTCCCCATTCTATCTTTCATCTTTCACCATATAGCGCCAGTTCTCCCAACAACTACACACACAAAAAAAAGTTTTGCACCTCCTCCGTTCCGAGAGTTCCGGAACCTGTACAGTAAATTGGAATAGAGGACAACATCATCGTCATTTCCGACCTTTTTATTGCTTATGAAAACCACACATTACATGTTGTACCACCATACAGCGAGACCTTCAGAGGTGGTGGTTCAGATTGCTGTACACACCGGTACCTCTAATACCAAGAAGCACGTCCTCTTGCATTGATGCATGCCTGTATTCGTCGTGGCATACTATCCACAAGTTCATCAAGGCACTGTTGGTCCAGATTGTACCACTACTCAACGGCGATTCGGCTTAGATTCCTCAGAGTCATTGGTGGGACACGTCATCCATAAACAGCCCTTGTCAATCTATTCAAGGAATGTTCGATAGGGTTCATGTCTGGAGAACATGCTGGCCACTCTAGTCGAGCGATGTCGTTATGCTGAATGAAGTCATTAACAAGATATGTACGATGGGGGCGCGAATTGTCGTCCATGAAGAAGAATGCCTCGCCAATATGCTGCCAATATGGTTGCACTATCAGTCGGAGGATAGCATTCACATATTGTACAGCGGTTATGGCGCCTTCCATGACCACCAGCGACGTACGTCGGCCCTACATAATGCCACCTCAAAACATTAGGGAACCTCCACCTTGCTGCACTCGCTGGACAGTGTGTCTAAGGCGTTCAGCCTGACCGGGTGGCCTCCAAACACGTCTCCGACGATTGTGTGGTTGAAGGCATATGCGACTCTCTTCGGTGAAGAGAACGTGATGCCAATCCTGAGCGGTCCATTCGGCATGTTGTTCATCCCATCTGCATAGCGCTGCATGGTGTCGTGGTTGCAAAGATGGACCTCGCCATGGACGCCGGGAGTGAAGTTGCGCGTCAAGCAGCCTATTGCGCACAGTTTGAGTCGTAACACGACGTCCTGTGGCTGCACGAAAAGCATTATTCAACGTGGTGGCATTGCTGTCAGGGTTCCTTCGAGCCGTAATCCGTACGTAGCGGTCATCCACTGCAGTAGTAGCCCTTGGGTGGCCAGAGCAAGGCATGTCATCAACAGTTCATGTCTCTCAGTATGTCCTCCATGTCCGAACAACATCGCTTTGGTTCACTACCGAGACACTTGGACACTTCCCTCGTTGAGAGCCCTTCCTGGCACAAAGTAACAATGCTGACGCGATCGAAGCGCGGTATTGATCGTCTAGGCATGGTTGAACTACAGACAACACGACCCGTGTACCTCCTTCCTGGTGGAATGACTGGAACTGATCGGCTTTCGGATCCGCTCTGTCTAATAGGCGCTGCTCGTGCATGGTTGTTTACATCTTTGGGCAGGTTTAGTGATATCTCTGAACAGTTAAAGGGACTGTGAATGTGATTCAGTATCCACAGTCAACGTCTATCTTTAGGAGTTGAGGAAACCGGGGTGATGCAAAACTTTTTTGGTGTGTGTGTGTATTTAGTCTGTAGTTTTGTCATTTTCTTTCTCAACTACTTCGATTTTATCTTTTTTTGTTGCTGTCATTTTTTTAAATGATGTAGGCGCTGAATCTCTTTCACAGCCTGCGTGTTATATTATCCTCTCTTTCACTGTACCTTCAATTTTGTTCCTTCTACTATATACACCATTTTGTGTTAGTATTTCACACCTATTATAGCTGCATCATCATTATAAAGTTCTTCCCCTCTTATGGTAAACTGCTTACTTGGCTTTTGCTTAGCCCGGTTGCTTTTCGGGTGCATATCACCGTTTTTCCCCAAATTTCGGACTTTACAGCTTTCTGTAACCATAATGTATTTCCGTTGATGTCTTCCTGTGTCTTCTAATCTCTTTCATCTATCCCTTCTCCACCTTCCTACGTCGAAGGTCCGAGTCCTCCCTCGGGCATGGGTTTGTGTGTTGTCTTTAGCGTAATTTAGTTTAAATTGGTTTAAGTAGTGTGTAAGCCCAGGGACCGATGACCTCAGCAGTTTGGTCCCCTAGGAAGTTAGCACCAATTCCCATTTTTTTCCTTCTGCACTTGTAATTTTTGTTTTCTGTCAGTTGCTGAAACCTATCGCAGAGTACCAGCTGCTTGTTCTTTGATTCCTTTTGGTAATCCATAGTTCATTCTATAGTTAGTTCACTTTTTTTTCTATGTGGTGTCTTGCAGTTGTCCATCGCTGTAGGATTTTGTTCTATTTATTATTCTATAACTTTTATTTTACGTTCCTTAAGCCTACAGTGTTGTCATCTAACCTGTACAACTTTATGCTGCGGAACGAGCTGGACGGTTTAACTGAAGAGTTAGAAAAATGACGAGTGTGTCGGAACATCCGGTAAAGACGACACCACATCCGCAGTGTGGCGGGTGGCACGAGGTGATAAGTGTCTGCGTGATCAGTTCTTTTATGGCACTGTCAGAAAGCATCTCTCCTTGGTAGCACCTTCCGGTGCTCCGTTACTGTACAGGTTTTTTGGTTTTTTAGGGACCGGACAAGCATTATACTTTCTACACGCTGCATAATTCCTCTTTCACAACCATCACTAATCTTGGAAGGTGGACCGTTAAAGGCTTACAGATTAAATTCCCGTGAGTGACGCAGGCAGTGTTCATTCATGTACTTCGTACCGTATCTGTTTTGACCCTTTTAGTTACAGAAGGTTATAGAAAAATGTTTTTGTCTGCTTATTGCATGTCATAAATTAAGCACCGAAAGAAGCATTACGCTGAGCTGCAAAGATTTCGAAGAAAGCAACATAATACAACCCCTACGTAAAGTAGCGAATCATTATTCAGATAAACTTTTCCAGTTATGTGGCCACATCGTCATGTTATATGGACCAACATATCGGAAGTGGAAGCCGACTCTCTCATATAACGAATCATTAAGGTTGTCTCGCTGTGCATGTTGGGGTACAGCAGCTAGTACGCTCATCATTCAGGAGTTACCGTAGTAGATCTGTTGAAATGCGTGTGCAATGCTGTCGTAATTGGATTAGATTCGTTGAAATAAAATGCATGGGTGATGGGAATGAAATCAGTAGCGATGCAATTATACGAAATATCATAGGAAGCCGTCCAGAATTGAAGAACTCGCAGTGTAACGAATATGTCGAAACTATTTAAAATTTGTGCGACATCGGGGCTGCAAGCCGGATTTCCTGCTTTTCGCGTCGCTCTAATCTTTAGGGTACCTGAGCGTGCCTTCAGGGCAGATTTAGAACCTAGCGAAGTGGGGCAGTGACTAGCACACTGGACTCCCATTTGGGAGAACGACGATTCAAACCCGTGTCCGGCTACCCTGATTTAGGCTTTCCGTGATTTCCCTAAATCGCTTCGGGCGAATGCCGGGATGGTTCCTTTTTTAAGGACACGGCCAGCCTACTTTCCCATCCCCACGCTGCCTCCCCACCCCGAGGGGACCTAGGACCTCAATGTTTGATGTCTTCCCCCAAATCAACCAACCAGCAGATTCAGACTGCCATTCTCATTGAGGATTCGTCATTTCTGAGCAGTTTTCGCTGAAATCATTTCATCTCATTGTATCTCTTCCTTTACCTCGCTTCCCTATAATTTATTCACAATGGCGAACCTAATTCATTTCATTTACATCCCTTGCGGCAATATAAGCCGCGGTGATCCGTCGGCTCCGTTCCGCTTGTGGTGTTGTTCCCACGGACCCCAATGGATGAACCTTTAGTTGTAGCATTTGGAACCGATACGTAGGTGGAAACAGCAGTGACAATGAAGGGCCTGGAGATGTACTGAGACTGGCTGATGGTTGAGGCGGCTGTCCCCGCGAGAAACTGGAAATCCGCCTTCGAGTCTTGGTCTGTCAGAAATTTTCCTTACTCAAGACAGATTCATATGTGTAGCATTTGCCCAGCATAGAAGAGAAAATACAGGTGGTTTCATATAAGGTATTTTTCTCTGTAACTTACAAAATAAGTGAAAGGAGGAGACAGAAGAACGTAAGGAGCGTCATTCATCCCGCAGAGTCATGAACGTAGGTATTTTCCAGAGAGGCAGAGCAACGAGCTGTCATTTTTAGAGTCCGTACCTTAATCGGTAAAAACGAAAGCCGTAAAGGATTACTTTGCTGTTGTCCGTCCGATTGTTCAGGATATAGTAGACGTATCAAGGTGAAATTTATATCACATAGTAAAGTCTTTTCCGAAAGTATTTGTATGGAGTGTAGCCATGCACGGAAGTGAAACATAGACGATAAATAATTTAGACAAGAAGAGAATAGAGGCTTTCGAAATGTGGTGCTACAGAAGAATGCTGAAGTGTAGAGGGATAGATCACGTAAATAATGAGGAGGTACTGAATATAATTTGGGAGAAGAGGAATTTGTGGCACAACGTGACTAGAAGAAAGGATCGGTTGGTAGGACATGTTCTGAGGCATCAAGAGATCACCAATTTAGTAAGTGAGGGCAGCGTGGAGGGTAAAAATCGTAGAGGGAGACCAAGAGATGAATACACTAAGCAGTTTCAGAAGGATGTAGGTTGCAAAAAAAAAAAAAAAAAAAAAAATGGTTCAAATGGCTCTGAGCACTATGGGACTTAACATCGGAGGTCATCAGTCACCTAGAACTTAGAACTACTTAAACCTAACTAACCTAAGGACATCCGAGGCAGGATTCGAACCTGCGAGTGTTGCGGTCGCGCGGTTCCAGGCTGAAGCGCCTAGAACCGCCTGGCCACACCGGCCGGCTGTAGGTTGCAGTAGGTACTGGGCAATGAAGAAGCTTGCACAGGATAGAGTAGCATGGAGAGCTGCATAAAACCAGTCTCTACACTGAAGAACACAAGAACAATTAAAGTCTACGGTCTTTCGGATGTATAAAAAAATTAAGTTTCTGTTTCAATGCAGTCAAAAGATCGGACCATTTATGTCTGGTATTTTAACGTGCCAGCATCTACATCGGTAACAGACCAGAACTGTCAAAATGCTTAGTTCCCGGGATGGATGAACTATCTGTATACATAATTAAGTTTGTACGAAACCCTCGGTGCAGGAGACCTAATCGCGCTTACCTTGTTTCATTCCTTCTTAACAGAAAATTATTTCAGCTATTATGTAGCCGATGTATTTAAACCAACTGGTCGGAAACCAGTTTCAGTAAAATTTCCATCAAATTCAGTTAGGGAACTAGAAACGAGGAAAGTTTTAGGAGTGAATACAACAAGCTGTATATAGTTGGCTGTGATGAATGTTCTCGTGGTGGAATGTTAATTGAAATGAGGTGTTCAAACAAATACTGATTTTCCTGGCTGCACAACTCAAGATTCTAAACGACCTGCGGGCGACATTTAAACTTGCTGGTGTCACTGAGTGACAAGCTTCCTCAATGCGCTGCTCTGAAAACATATTCGGTTAGACGGAAGCTTTTATCTTACACCAGCAGCTTTGCTTATAGTCCCCAACTCCTCTAGAAGGCTCACTGAGTTGTTCATCCAAGAAAGTGGATGATCGTTTGTACACGCTACTTGAATCAACGTTGTGCTACCAGAACATCCGTCTCAACACGGTCAGTCGTGTGCATCGTGTTGCATCCACCCCTAAAACTTTCAACTTTTCTAGCTTTCTAACTAAAATTGATAAATAATCGATTTAAATTGATTTTTACATCAGCTACGTGATTAAAATATTTCTGTTTAAAGTATTGTAACTTATTGCCGTAATTATCCGAAAAATAACTAAATAAACTATTTTCATACACCACAGTAAGAGTAACATTTTTTTACCCATACCTGTCTAAATAATTGTTCGTTTCACTTATTATTTTTCAACATGTATGACGATCTAAGTACAGGAGGAATGCGATGCGACCCTTCTCCCTCTCAAGTCCCGAGCGCCTAAATAGCGACGTATGACATCTTAACGGATGAGACTGATTTTCTCCAGAAATCTATTCTCGTCTGCTACTTATTTAGAGAGTATAAACGACACCCCATTGTCAGGCATCCAGCATCAATCAGTGATGACTCTTATGCAGAAGACAAGGAGCTTTTATTGTTAGCAATTAGACCAGTGTGTGTTCAAATACATAGGGGCGACATTTTGAGTCACGCCTTACTGATTTGCGCACGAGGGAAGAGTAATCAGTCATACATACTGTAATACCTGCGCACGCAGATTGTGTATGGTTGACCATTTGTTGGAGAACTCCAGTACCCGATAAAGGTGTAGCGGCAACTGACTGAGGTACCGTGCTAGGTGGCGCAGTGGTAAGCAACTGGACTCTTGTTCGGTAGGATGGCGCTTCAAATGCTTGCCCGTCCACCCAGTTTTGAGGTTATCCATGGTTTCCTTGTACATCTAGAACCTGTAAAAGGACTAGACCGATTTCCATCGCCATCCTTCAATAATCTGAGCTGTTGCTCAGTCTGTAATGACTTTGTCATCGATGGGACGTTGAACACAAATTTTCCGTGCTTCCTTTCCTCCGTCGCAGCTCACGCCTCCACTGGAAAATGTGGATGTCCTCAGTCGATAATCCTAACTCATATACGATGACACTAGCTAGAAAACGGAGAAGACGCGAGATACCTCCTAAAAATAAAATATGAAAATTGGTGTGTTCGCGAAGTATACAATTGCGTGACGAAAAATCTTTCTAATACGCTCTCCTTCCATTGCATTATTTTGGAATAATGTGTATGCGACGACCTCACTGACAGGAGGAACATTAGAGAAAAACTCTTTCTGTTTTACATTGTTATCAAGGCTGTAGATTAGCCGCTATAACCCTCCTTTAACGTACTGCAGATCGGTATTTTGGGAACATTTTCTCAAGACGTCACTCATGCTCCGTATACTTTGCTGGTAAGGTCATACTATACCAGCTCAGATACGGAGAAGTTGCTCTGTGGTTTGGAGGTTTTTATAGCGTGGTGAACAAGTCTCCTCCGTTGCATTGATCTCCATCTCACCCAGAAGGTAAGTAAAGTCAAATGGGTGTGTGTAGTGTAGCTTCAGATTCTGCTGGATGACGATGAGCGATGGGAGAGGGTGAAACCTAGTGCCGGCACATAGTCTACTGTTCTCGAATAGCACCGAGGAGGCCATCGCACTTAATGTCCCGATCCAACGGACCGATCGCCGTCAGCAGTGTCACATGCCCTCATTTCATGAGACGCTGCGGAGAGGTTTGGAATCTAATGCAGGAGACTGGCGAAAAATTTAGTGATCAGAAGCTTTACGCTACATCCCCAGGGTGGTGTACCCAGACAGTTAACCATCCAAGTACTGACAAAGCCCAACGTGGCGTAACCTCGAAGATCGACAAGTAGAGTATTTAACGAGACTAGGCCGTAGGCGACCAGAAGGTAGTCCCGTTCGAATCGTGGTCGTGGAAGAAAAATCCTCAGTTGCATTTAGGGGCTGAGAGGTTTTAAGTGTGCATAATGCGCTCCGAAGTTGCTGTTTAGAGTTCAGACTGATCTGCAATGCCTCGTGGGGTTCGGGTAGGCACATTGCACTCTTGACTGAAGGGTCTGTACCTAGACCAGTTTTACGTCAAGATTGCATTTTCACGCTGCAGCAGAGCGTGCGCTGGTTTGAAACTTCTCGGCAGATTAAAACTGTGTGCCCGATACGTACTCGAATTTGGGACCTTTGCCTTTCGTGGGCACGTGCTTTATCGATTGAGCATCCTTTTTTTTTTTCTCGGAACCGAGAAACTGGAGCTGTCCCAAACAAAAATGTGCAGTCGTGCGCGCCCTCACCTATGGGGTGGGTAGGAGGGTGTAAAACAGAATAAAGTACATGAAGTGCTCAAATTGTGTTTCATCGTATCTCACAGACGTGCAAAGTGCGTATCTGCCCACCGTTAAAAGAATTCCCGTTACTGAAACAGTGTTTGCAGACATGAGTAAATGCGTCAAGGTAGCTAAAGAGAGATTCTTGCCGAATATTAATTTCCACATGTAATAAACATTAATCTCTTGCTGCGGCCCGATTTGTCGAACCCATTGAACTTCTGTTTTGACTTGCTTATTGTGTTACTTTTGAGAGGACGTAACTGTCGGAAAATTACCGTAGCAGCTCCAATTAACTTTCTGTTTTCTGTGACAGAGAGGGAGTTGACTGCTGGTGAGCCGATTTATCTGGTCGAACAGTGAACATAGTACAGTTAAGACACGCGCGGTGCCTTGGGAGAAAGCTAGGCACATGGCGTAAGCCATATCGTAAAGTAGAAAAATAGCTGCCGCAGTTAAACCGTGCTGAATGCGAACGTGCCGTCATAACGTGCCGCTGCGACAATCACGGCATGGCCCGCATTTCAAAACGCTCCCCAGTAGCAGGTCCAAGGCGAGGCGGTGGCCGCCTTCCTATCGGTCTCCCATCAAATACACTACCGCCACTAGTTAACTAATATCCTCCTATTGGATTTAAAGATCCGCTCCGAGAGCCTGTGCCTTCCTAAATCGACTTTCCCTTCTCCCTAGGGACTCTGAGCGTCGTCTGTTGTCATTTTTCTTATTACACCATGTTACTTTTTACGTGTTATTTTATTATGCATCCATGTTAATCATTTAAATACCATTTTGTTCTGTATTTTATTTTAGTCTTAAAGCATTTTATGACTTGCTTCTCCCCTCTTTACGCACACGTGTCACGTTTCAATAGGCGTTGTGCGTTCCGTCAGGACGGCTGATATACAACTTCATGTAACATATCGACTTCCTAGATTTTAAACGACTTCGCAATATTTATGCTATATTGATGTTTGCTGGCAAATTGTTTTTTCAACATTAGTGTACGTTAACATATACCTTTTTTAATATTAGACGTGTTCTGACTACATTATTTTCTGATTTCTTGCTTTTATAAAGTGTGTGGACGAGTTTTTTGCAACATTTATGTATTAAATTTGTCGTTGATGACAACTATAGCTACATTCTTCTTCATTTGACGAATTCTTTTGTACTTTGTCGTTAGGTACTGTGTACATACCACTAAATAACGGCTTTGGACACCGAAACCGGTCATGGTTTTTACAATAAAAAGAAATGTACACTTAAACTCGTAGTGTGGCCACTATAAAGTGGCAGTCAGTCCAGCGTAAACAAACAGGGGATTAGGCCGTCACGGGGAGAGAAGCGGTGCGAGGGAACAAGTTCAGCTTACCTTCCTCTCGTGAGGTTATAGGTGATTTGTACTTCAGCAAAAGCAGAACTGACACACAGTCAAATGGATCGGCGGTTCCATTTGGTTTCTTTGGAGTCGTAGCAGTGTAGTAAACGAGTTAGCTCAGGCCCGACCTGTACCGTTATCTTAACCCAACTGAAGTTCAAAACACGCCCACCTAAAGCTGCCACGCTAAACTGCCCACCGAAATAAGATAATTCATAGTAAATGTGATTAGCTTGAAGACTAAAAATGAAAGAAATCAAAGATTTTATTCTTACAGTGAACATTCCAGAGAGCCGGCTGCTGTTTCGTAAAGAAGCTCTTTAAACGGAAGGAATTTCAGAATAAATGACATCCAGACGCTCATTTAGCGCTTCTACATTTCCAGTTCTTCCACCGTTAGTCCAAATTGTCTACGACGTTCTTCTTTATCTGCTGCTACCATGTTCTCTAACAATAAGTGAAGCGAAGCTCAGTTCACTACAGATCTGGATCTGTGTTTAGGAATTCAAGGATAGTTCAAGGCCAAGAGCGCACTAGCACCTAGCACCTCAACTGCGAACTGCGGTGGAAGGAAAGGCGCAACTCATAAATTTGGAGGAATATAGAGGGACGAGGGAAAAGAAGCACAATTTCTTCCAAAATAAAAGTTGTAGCTGTTGAATACTGTTTATTAACCACGAAATAAATTAATGGTAGCATTTCATAATAGATATCTGCTGTGAGTACGTACAAAGTACTTGACTGAGAGATTGTAGTTTATATGAGTTTTGTGCGTATGACATTTCTGTCGGGTACGTTACAGCCAGATATATGGGAGCACTTTCAGTGTCAACTCGTCAGCAGTTTTAACAGTGACTGGTAACAACACAAAAACATTGCGGATTGAACGTACAACGCTGCTGGAAACATTTAGAACCGTGGACAAAATGGCGTTTTCAGTTGCAAGGGGAACAACAACGAGCAGTGAAATAGTTCTGAGACTTCACAGATCGCCCCGGATGCACTTATTATTAAATACCCTCAAAGTGATACTGAACTCATGTTTGTGTGGCCCAGCCGAACGCGAGTTCGGTTTTCGAAAAGCAGAAGAGTGGCCCACAGAGCTACCGTCCTGTCTCATTGGCGTCCGTGTGTTGTGTGCAGTCCTAGAGCGTATTCTGACACTCAAACCTCCAGATGTCAGACACTTATATCGGTACCAAACGCTGTGTGTCGATAGAGTATCAACCAAAACACCGATTTAGTTCGTGCTGTATGCTGTCGTCCAGTAGAACATACGTAAACTGTAATTAAAAGTAACACCAGAACTACGGAGCACAGGAAAGGCGTATCTTTGAGTGATTGTTTTGAAGATGTCGTGTGGGTAAGATGGTAGAGTGTCAGGTCGTTGTACCGCAGGTCCGCGTGCAGATACCACTGATGACAATTTTTTAAACTGTTTACGTGTGACACCGTTATATGCGAGACATGTGTGGCAGAACACCGCACTTATATACACAAACGTACGCTATAGGTTTGCCATTTTCAGCAAACGAAGCAAAAGCAGACTGCCAAAATAACATTGCTACCAACTCCGGGAATTCCTTTTATACCGCAGGAAAATGTTCTCCCATGTAGCCTAATAGCTTCACGCGTAAACAGTTAAAAATAATTATCAGTGGTTTTTGAACGCGATACCTTTGGTGCGACCACCATACGCTCTACCACCTCACACAAGAGAGATCTTCAAATCAGTCACAAATGCGCCTTTCCTGTGCTCCGTAGATCTTGTGTTATTTTTAATCACAGTTTACACATGTTCTACTGGACGACAGCACACAGCACGAACTAAACCGGTGTTTTGGTTGATACTCTGTCGTGTGCCGATATGAAAAAATGGCTCTGAGCACTATGGGACTTAACATCTGTGGTCATCAGTCCCCTAGAACGTAGAACTACTTAAACCTAACTAACCTAAGGACATCACACACATCCATGCCCGAGGCAGGATTCGAACCTGCGACCGTAGCGGTCACGCGGTTCCAGACTGAAGCGCCTAGAACCGCACGGCCACACCGGCCGGCTGTGCCGATATGAGTGTCTGACATCTGGAGGATAAATGTGGTGCCATGATAAGTAGGGTGGCCTCGTCATGCAGTTCACAGTAGTTTACATTATATGTGTGTAGATCATAATTTTTTTTTACTAGGAGGGGAGGAGGGCTACGGTGGAGCTGCCTGTCGTTGGGTACGCCCACGGTTATGACTCAAAGAGTGGCGTTCGCGATGAGTGAGGTTGGCACACCTGGCGGAAGGCGCGCCACTCGCCGTCTCGTCACACACACACACACACACACACACACACACACACACAGAGTCACAGTACTACACACCGGCGCGGTACCCGTTGCATTGTCCCTGGCTCGTGCTTTATTGCCACCTTTGTTGCCGGCGCGGCGCGGCATCCAGCAGGCCAGGCCCACAGCCCGTTCCAGCAACGGAGCGCTTGTCTATGCCTGGCGCGCCTCAAGGCACTTCGCTTTCGTCGATATGGACTCCTTTCCACCAGCAGCCGTTTGTCATTTCAGCGCACTGCATGATGAAAGTGAAATAATTCAGTATTTCTTCCGTCGCTCTCTTTCCCTTTCACTCGTCGAAGACGACGAGATGATGAAAAGATTTCTTGTCCACGTGACCCATATCGGTGCCATTAAGAAGATTCGTCCCTGCGAACACACACACACACACACACACACACACACACACACACACACAGAGAGAGAGAGAGAGAGAGAGAGAGAGAGAGAGATGTACGTTGAAGGAAAGGGCAATGAGAAGGGCAAGAGGATGAAAATAGTTTTCCTACAAACTGGGGGAACCCTCAATTGGTCACTCTCAGATACAGTCGAGATTTGGCAAATTGAAAGAAGCATAAAAATAAGGGAAGACCTGTTTCAGCTTAGGTGCCAACACTCAGTAGTTTCCGAGAAAATGACGCCCAAAATTTCCACGCCACTTCATCAATCTGCTCGCACAGCATGCATCTAAGAGAGTTGGCAGCGCAGAGGTCAGGAGTACTGCTTTGAATTCTTGAGCACCATGTTCAAATCCAGCCTTTGGTTTTCTGTTTTCTCTCCTTTCTCGCCACGGAAGTATGTGACATCAATATATTCTGTGACATCGTGTAATACAATGGAATTATTGAGTACAGAAAAGAGCATTTCATATTGTATTAAAAATAGATTTTATCATCGGAAGTGTTATATAAAGAACAGTAATTGAAAATTAAAAACACACAAATTCTATTATTCCATTTTTTGCTCTAATTTTTATTCTCGTGCTTCAAGAGAATCAGTGTGTTGTCCTTGGCGATATCTACCACAAAAACGTTAAAAATATAAGAATTTGGATCCGACGAGCAACTTACTAAGGCACGTATGCCACAGTCACATTTTTTAGTGTGAATGTTTTTCTGAAAGCATCGATGTTAACGTAGCGAAGTACCTCGCGATCTGCTGACAATTTCGCAGCAAATTACGGATACGGAAACATTTTGTTCAAAACAGGAGCCTGCAATTGATTATATGTAAAGTTGTAAATTTTAATTGCATTACTTTTTCTTGTTATTTCCCTTTGTTCTGGTATGAAAATAGGGAACTTCTCTAAACGGCAAACGTCATGCAGTAAAAGAAGATGTCGCTGGATGAACACTAAGTCATAGGGTTAACAAAAAGGCATACGCTTTGGCGGAACTACTTTACATGAAAACGTCGATATTCCGACTTCATTCCATAGTAGAAGAATTGATCGCTATACCCACCCCACTAGTCAATAATGTACAGAAACGGCTGTCCAAAATCTGATGATAGGTTTCTTTTCAGAGCTCTCTAAATTTTGTGGCTGTTGCGTATACATTCCGCTGGCGTTCCATAAAGTGGTTTACGTCTTGTTGGAATCGAAGACCAAATTTGCCCAAGACTTGTTAGGGTCGAACAAAAACTGTTGATAACAGCTTCCTTTTTGTGATTAATTCACGATGCCATAGAAATATTGATATTACATACTTATCCTACAACGAGGGAGGGGAGAGAGAGAGAGAGAGAGAGAGAGAGAGAGAGAGAGAGAGAGAGAGAGAGAGAGAAGAAAAACATAAGAGTGAATTAGAAAAGGGGCTGCAAGTTTTCGAAGTTTTGCTCTTGGCTTGGCCACTGCGCTACGCTGTCAGTTGGTTGTATACTGTGGGAGCGGACAGGTAAAATAGCGTCGAAACTTCGATTGAAATTTTTTGGAATTTATTTAGTCGTGGCAAATAAGCCAAAACAGGCGACCTTTATTTCCACCCTGCCAAATTTCGAATATATGAGAGCGACCTATGGCGGTTTCTCTTTGCAAGATGCGGTCCCCTAAACATACTAGAACCTCAGTAATTATTTTTTACTAAATCGATGTGGTAAGAAAGCAATGGGAGTGGTTTCACTCACGTTGCAGTAGAAGAGGTGCGACAGAGGCTAAAGGAGTTTTCCTCATTGTATAAGTAACATCGCTCATAGGCATGAAGTTAGCAAACGGTAGAATTTGTGATCATTGTAGCATATCTTTTCCCTTTTAACAGAGAACTAAAATCTAAAGCACTGTCGGATATAGCAGCATTGAGGATGTTATTTTGAACTCTATCTTCTTCCAGAAAACTTTCTAAAGCCAAGATCGCACAAATATTTCCTTATTTTAAACAACCCGTTGCGACATACTTTGCTATCATCCTCATGTCTGTAACATAGTGCACGTACATTACAACCAGTAATGCATAAGCTTCCTTCAGCGCCTGGCGGAGCACAGTTTGATTTCCCAACATGAGAACATTTAGTTGAGCGATCATTTTCCCAATGACAGAGATAAATGGACTCAGAGAAACAGTATAAGCCTAATGCTGTACAGTAATAGTGTGCTGCAGGAAAGCATCTAGTGTTTCGAATGCTAGAAATAAACATGCTCAGCTTCTGAACTGTCGATTTAAGTAATATTTTCAACCGAGTGGCCACTTGGATCCAAAGACACTATCTGAGATGCCGAAACTTTATACACAGACTGTCGAGTTCTAGCGTATGGCAGAAGCAAGCAGAGACAAATAGTGCCAAGCAGAGACAAATAGTGCAGCACGTCTTCTATAGCAGCCGAGATCTTGCATACGACGCAACTGACGGTACTGATACTTTCTAACACTTGTTTAGCTGTTTGCTTGGGATATCTCTCACAAATATTACTTCTGATGTCCAAGACTTCGGTAATGTCCACAACTTTTCTTTAGTCATGTGATCCGACGTACAGAAAGATTATTTGGGTTTAAGGTCGCTTTGAGGTTGAGGCTACTGCATACGGAGGGCAGGTGTAGTCTGACAGACCTTTCAGCGATTTCAGGAAATGACGGGAAACCTGAATGTGGATGGTTGGGCGGGGATTTGAACCCCCCCCCCCCCCTTCCAACTTTCCAGTGGGAGTCCAGAGTTGGACCGCTGTTACAATCGTCCGTTCCGACTTAAAGAATACAGGACGAAAAACTATTCTCCATGTTTTATGTAGCTTTATGTAATTTCTGAAAATACAACAGGAAAACACATGTTTATTTACTAGAGGTAGGTGATGTAAAGATCGCTATCATTCTCGTAGGTGTAATATCCTTGTGAAAAGGTAGCATTTATTGTGAATGCATTTCGAGTACCAATTCTCAGGACAAATATTGTGTTCTTAAAGTTTGGATAGTTAAATATTGATCAAGCGCATTCAGTTTTGAAAAATAGCTATATCAAGGTTACTTCCGTATTTATCGATTAGCGCTGACGACTTGGTGGAATTTTCGCGTTAGTATTTGTGGGCAGCGTCCTACAAATTCGCCGTTACCTTCCTCTGTCCTCTTGCATCGTTTAGGCGGACTGTTGTATCGCACGGGTGATTGATAATCGTGCTTGCATTTTGCGAGGTGTTTGTGACGTTACGGATGATTATGATGATGATGATGATGATGATGATGAAGAGGCCACATCTGGTATAGCCACAGATCCATCTCTGATCAAAAAGCGCCACTGTTGCCGTAGCATTAAACGTCTCTCCTCGTTAACGTTGTCACAGTGCCTCGCTGCAAGACACTGCAAAGAGCAACCCAGGGCGTTGCCGCGCCAAACGTCAATCAAGCAGCGTACAGCACCAGTTGCACTGGCTTCGTCGGCGAAACGTTCGAAGACTGGGATTTCTGCTTCGCCCATGATGAGATACACTCACCGTCTGTTAGTGATCTCAATGACGTTCATTGCTAAACAAAATGTAATTTATAACTGATTTTAAGGTAAAAATTTTGCATTTACACCATGTGCTCGTTTAAGAATAGATTGCAAGTTTTATTACTGTTTAGTGCACTGTGAATGAGATGTTTGTTGTATGGAATTTCAAAATTTAAATAAGGCCGACATTACTGCAAGACGATTAACAAGAATCTTATAACTAAAAGTTTCACATGTTCCCAGTCTACTTCCCGATAGCGCATGACGGAGGGAAACCACTTATTGATTTTATAAAATTTCAGTGTTGATCAGTTTCTATAAACATCCATCAAAGTCATGACTATAACAAAAAATGATAGTAAATTTGTGACACTAAAAACCTTGTGTAAATTGTTGCAAATCACCGCCAAGTGCAGGAAGCGATTCTTGCAGCCCGTGGTATGTCGGTCAGTAAAGCTCTAGCCTTGGTTTTAAATTAAAATTCGATAACGTTTCCTGTGGACGTGAAGCTGTTATTAGAGGTAGTATACTTCAGATTACGGCTTTTGTGAGACATGAAAATGTTTCGTGCGAGTAGATTAGGTGCTGTACTTAATAGGCGCTGAGATTACACTCTGCCGGTTTTAAGCTTAGCTGGCAGAATCTCTTTCCTTTCTCATTTAACAGGCGAACAGCGATTAGCATCATCTTTGTAGCAGCTATGCTTCATTATTCACTGGGAATGTCGGAAATCTTCAGTTAGAGCAGGAGTACAATAGCTCACATCTCTCAACAGTAGGAAGTTTGCAGTTTTAACTGAAAAATTAAATGACAAGAAAAGCCAAGTAAAAGGAAAAAAATCGTCGAGCTCTTAAACGACATTCTTATGTTGGCGTAAGGAAAGGAAAATGTAAAATAGCCTTGACATGGAATCAACAGACTCCTTCCTGATCGAAATATTTTTTTCCTGTTTAAGAGAAGGAAAACGGTAGTTATGAGCATACGATGGAAATGAGCGTTTGGCGTCATTGGCCGGGAGGCCCCTTGCGGGGCAGATCCGACCGCCGTGGTGCAGGTCTTACTACAGTCGACGCCACATTGAGCGACCTGCGCGCCCGATGGGGATGATGTGATGATGAAGACAACACAGCACCCAGTCCCAGAGCGGAGAAAATCACCGGCCCGGGCCCGTAGGACGGCAATCCGTCACGCTGACCACTCAGCTATCTTTTTTAAACTCTTTGTTGATCTCATTTTGTTCTATTTTGTTCGTTGTTTATGTTCGGGGCGGACGTCGTATGACACCCGTTCAGGTTATTCGTTGATCCGTTCACTCAGGTTTTTTTATTACAGAGGGCAGTTAACCCTCTGACCGAACACGCTGAGCTACCGTGCCGGCTCTATCGGGGCGGACATGAGCATATGATGGAAAAATGATTGTCTACTAAACATAAAAACTGCAATTAAACAGGCTGTGAAAATCACAGAATGGTAGCCTGCCAAAATTTGGAATGTGGGTCTACATAACTGCTTGAAAAATTTGATGAGCATCGTGTTAGGCAAGTATTTCAAAAATAGCGTGGAAAGACAACTGAAAAAGTGAAATTCCTTGGCAGCATTGGCGAGCAAGCACTGGATACTAGAAAATTTCAGAAGATAGTACATTTTAACTCTTTCGATCACATAACTTCTAAGAAAGTGTCTGCGTCCTTTAGTCAATGGTTCCCAAATTGTTTCGAGCATAGATCGTCTCGATGAAACCATGTGTACCTCTTAGGATACTCTGTGTCGTTAACCATCTTTCCCAATCCGCTACGAACTTGTTGAATATTATTATTTTGCATTGCAAATGCATTGGAGAAATGTGATTTTTCCGGTCGTGGAGAAATTTGTTTTATTTCCTGCATGGCGTTTGCGAAAAGCCTTCCGCTCCTGCTGAACTCTATTGAACAAACGATGCCCCAAGTCTTGGATTTGTTAATGTGAACATGGGCTGAATACTGGGGAGCGAGTACCTTTGAGTGCGTTAGTGAAAGTGTTAACAATTATTCCCCGATGCTATAAAGTACAACAAACACGAAGAGATGGTGACAGTTACACGAGTAGGAAGACATGGAAGTCTAAAACAGACTCTTCAGTAGAGCGATCGAAAAGGGGGAACTTCAGTATTTACAACGATTAATTATAGTGCATTTAACGATTGCATTTTAATATAATCCTGTCGCACCACGCGTTTCTAGGTTTGATACATCATCTTCAGACATATGGCTCCTACGTTGGAGATATATTTACCGGATGTCATATTTCTGGGAGCATAAAAAGTACGAAACTTTTTTGAATCTGTTATAATTTCATTGGAAATTGAGTATAAAATACAAGTTTTCTTTTCGTGGGCGCGAGACGGGAACCGGCATAGGTAACACTACTCCAGAAGTGGATTTGCACGAACCTTCTCAACAATGCATTCCATGTTGTTAGAATGGTGCTGTAATATCTTTTGGGGTATGCCGATGCAAGAGGATCGTACAGACGTACTGTCGCTTCACCGTCCCAGAGAATCCTGTATCGAGGACATAGAAATAGTGATCCTAGACGTTGAGAACAAGTGAAATAGCTGTCCACAAATCATAACGGTTTTAGAAATCATCGTTCATGCGAAACTCAGCTCGCCCTTTTTCACATTACATGCGGCGAACCATGGATGAAGGGAGGCAGGCAGGTTTCATGTTCCTAGATTTCCCAAAAGTGATTTGACACTCGTACTGTTAACAATGGTACTAGCATGCGGAATAGGTTCGCAGATATGTGATTGGTTCGAAGACTACTTAAGTAATAGAACTCAGTACGTTGTCTTCGGCGGCGAGTGTTCATCAGTCAAGAGAATCGTCAGGAGTGCCAGAGGGAAGTGTTACAGGACCACTGTTATTCTCTGTATAAATAAATGATCTGATGCACAGGAGAAGCAGCAATCTAAGGCTGTTTGCTGACGATGGTCTGATCCACGGGAATGTGTCGTCTTTGAGTGACTGTAGAAAGATAAAAGATGATGACAGACAAATTTCTAGTTGGTTTGACGAATGGCAGCTAGTTTTAGATGTAGAAAAATGGAAATTAATGTGGATAAATAGGAAAACCAATGCCGTAATGTTCAAATACAGCATTACTAGTATGCTGCCTGACATATTCACGTCGATTAAATATCTAACTGTAACGTTGTAAAGAGATATGAAATTAAACGAGAATGTAAGGGTTGTAGCAGGGAATGCGAATGGCCGACATCGGTTTATTTGGAGAATTTCAGGAAAGTTTGGTTCATTTGTAAAGGAGACCACTTATAGGTCCATTCTTGAGTACTATTAGTGTTTGGAATCCCTACCAGGTCGGTATAAAGGAAGACATCGAAGCATTTCAGAGACGGGGTGGTAGATTTGTTACCGGTAGGTTCGATCAACACGCAAGTATTACGGAGATGCTTCGGGAACCCTAATGGGAATCCTTGTGAGAAGAGAACTTTCTTCTTGAGGAACGCAAATGAGAGAATTTGGCGAACCAACATTTGAAACTGACTGCTGAACGATACTATTGTCGCCAATGTATATCACATAAGGACTACGAAGATAAGAGAAATTGGGGCTCGTACGATGGCATATAGATAGTCTTTTTTTTCACCCTGTCTGGGAGCGGAATGGGAAAGAAATTGAATTGTAGTGTTACCAAGTACCCTCGGCCACACACCATACGATGGCTTGCGGAGTATGGATGTAGATGTATATGTAGATAGAGACTAGCCGTAGTCTACTGCCTCAGGGAAGCACAGTGCCCGCCTTGCAAAATTTATTTATTGAGGTTGAGTCACGTAAGACGTAACAGTCCTTTTAAGTCTTGAACGGTTCAAGATAAGAGTATTTCAAAGAATTGCCTAGTGCGACCGCATAGACTGGACTGAAGATCCTTACAACTAACATGAACAATGAAACAGGTACGGAGCTAATTGTAGGATACGCGCTACTAGCATGGAACTTAGATCCTAATGCTTCATGATCTGTTGCAGCTGGCAAGCGTTAGTCCGCCAGTAGCCGTAATGCCCGTTCAATCTGTCACAAGGACTTTCTTACCACGATGCTTGCCGATACTCTTTTCTCCCTTCGCCCTTAGCCATCACCCTTCAACCACGTTCTGTCTACTTTCAACTAGGTGGGGCCGTATTAATGGCTGAACGCACTCAGGCGTATGGACATTACAGTCTCGCAGGTTGTGGTTCCTCTGCAAAAATGCTACCCCATTCGCAGTGGTCTCAGCAAAACATTTGTGATGGTCACCATACAAGTGCTTGCGTGGAGGAGCCCTACTTTGTTATGGTGTCAAGATATCGGAACCATATTTTCGGCCGATGACAGGAGGGGGAGAGGCACGTAAGTTGCAAGTATATATATGGAATATACGCTTTTTAAACTGCATGCGAAAGCTCGCGAAGAGATGTGTGCAGCGACGTAACGCATGTTATTGTCGATGTTCAAACTTTTCGCAAAAATATCCGAGGTATGTGACAAAATTGAAAAGCAAGGCGGCCGGATTCGGCTTATGCGGTGTTAACACCACCAAGGTGGGTTACAGTTTAGACCGTTTACTCGTTTCTTCAAAAGCTGTTATTTTAAAGACGAGCACTTACACGCATTCAGAGTATTGTTGTTGTGCAAAGTGTATCCAAGAGGAAGTATGTAACGTGTCGTTAGATAGAGCAAGCAGGACAGCAACAGAGCTTCACTTCGCGGTGTATACACTGCAACAACGGATTCCGGTCTCTTCGCCTTTGAGTTTTGGCACATTCATTATATGTTTCAGTGAAAGTTTCATCCTCATCATTAAATAATAATGATACAGTGTTTCCCAGTCGCCGGATCCAAGTCTTTCAGTTGGACACCACTTTGACGACTTGAGTGTCCTTAACCTAACCGAGTTATCCAACCAGGGAAAGGGGGACCTACAAATTAGCATAGACTCTGCCCCACGTGTCGTTCCAGGTGCCTCACACATCGTTGAGATGTGAAGGTCTTACTAAAGACACACAGAGATTTCCGTGGGTCAGCCGTGATTCGATCCTACAGCCTCTCGGTTTCCAGGCATGCACTTTACTGCTGGACCACCAGGCCTGACAATGCTGACAGTAACATTACAGTACTAGCTGTTACCCACATTTGTGCTCACGTATCATTAGTTTTGTAATGATGAGTGATGGTTAGTAAGTAAGCTATTGTACATGAAATAACGTCAGCTGCCCTCACGTGTCCACTTGTTTGATGAAGTGTAGCTCGAGGTGCGCACGGCGCCCCCCCCCCCCCCCCCCCTTCCAAGCTGTCCCAAAGCACTATGCGGCCGCATGCACAGCTTCGCTGCCGAGCAGAGCGTACAGAGGGGCAGGAGCGTGCATCTATGCATCGTACTACTGAAGTAGCTGTACATTGTACAATCTATATTTTATGCAAAACATTAAAATGTTCTAACATGATTTATGTTCACGCATGTAAAAAAAAATGTTCCTTTCCGTACTTCACCCTCTTATGGGCCTATATTTTTTCCTTACTTTCTAAAGTAGTGTATTTCTTTGCTGGGGTTCAATATGCATACCAGACTTTATCCAAATCAGCTCAGCGCTTTAGTCGTGAAAATGAAAACGTAACTTTCACATTTATAATATCAGTATGGATTAAACTTTAAATTACATACTTTTTTCCATGATCCGATTGTGATGAAATAAAGCCTAAGCCCTTATGTTGCGCCAAGCTCAAGTTACCTGTGGTAATCCCATGAAAATTTATCTTGTAGTTCTGGAGACTAAAATGTTGAAACAAACAGGCAGACGGACTGACAGACACGTCGGTTTAGAAGATATTGAGATCTTTCAAATTCTGTTAAAGTAAGTATACCATTCCATTTTTTAAACTGTACTAGCTTCAGTGTTGAGAGGTTTAAACTTACAACATTTGCGGAAAACCTCGTTTCTATATCTTGAACACGAAACTAAATACATGATACGTCTTACTCACCTAACTCAGTTTGAGCCTCAGATCACTTGAATGGTAGCCTAACCGGTTTTGACTTATTACCAAGTCATTACTAGATGATCTGTTTAAAAACAAGGAAAAAAGAGGCTAATGTGTAGAAATTGGATTTGTAATTCAGTTTCCTTATATTTTCCCCATCCACCCCCTTTTCTATAGAAACGCCAGTAAAACATAACTAACATCGCTCAACGAGTATTAAACGAGAAGAGGTAAGAATCACGACTGTAATGATGAGGTTTTATTAATTTATTTTATTTTCTACCATTTATAAATATGATGTGCCACGTAGTTACTGACACAGGACGTGTTTTCACAATATTAAATTCTACATATACATAAAATGAAGATTATTTCATCTCTTATTTTAAAGAAGTGTAATAACGTTACCAGCTTTAAATACTTGTAAACTTACAACTAATTAGGGAATGACAATGTCAAAAATCAACAATTTATGCATTAAGAAGATGGGAAAGAGTTTGGATTACTATCACTACGCGCCATGCGAGGATAAATATCTCAATAATACCTTCAGCCTAAATGTTTAGGGTATGGCTCATTGCCGAATGAGAAATGAACCATGCCCCGGCTGTGTTGACAAGTTCAATCTTCAGCAACTCCCTAATGGTGGAGAAGAATGCAAATACCTTAAGAGCTCTCTCGAAGTTGTCCCACTCCCTTTGCCATGAATTCACTCTCCAGGTTTTGAGCTCTCTCCAAGGTCTGTATTTGCTCTCCTAAGAGGTTTCGTACTGTATCTGGGCTGCCCGTTTTTTGCCAATAGGTAATAGTTATGTCTTCCGGGTATGTCCAGAGCACGATGCACAGTGCCTCCACTGACGTGGTGCCGAATCCTCAAAACGTATTTTACGAATCTATTGCATAGAATTGTGACTTGTTGCGAAGTACAGACTTCTGTTTTTACACTGGTGACTACACAAGCTCGTCGTTTTCGACTGGCGGCCGCGTAGACACTGGGCAGGGGAGAGGAGAGGCGAGGCGTGGGCGTGACGTGTGTCGCGTCGCCACCCCCGCTGCCGCCACCCAATATGTTGACAGTGCGGCGCCGGGCGTCTCGTAGCAACGCCGCCCTCCCGCCAGAATTGATTTCGGCCAGCGGGGCGCGGCCCTGCCGCCCATATGGAACGCCAGAGCGAACAGGTTGCAGCTTGTTGCTGCCCCACGCAACCAGCCGGCGACACGCCCTGCCTCCGTTTTTCTATAAATTGCGGTAAAATAACTAAAACGCCTGTGACCGACGTGTACGAGGCTATTCGGAAAGTGAGGTCCAATCGGTGGCGAAATGGAAACCACAGTGAAAATTAAAAATGTTTTATTTGCAACAGTTGACCACACCTTCCAGCTATTTTTCTACACAGAATTTCGTCGTAGCGTTGCACCTACTTTCCAATACCCTCGTCATAGAAAGCAGCTGCCTGTGTTTTCCGAAAATTTTCTACGCTGGACTGCAGTTCATTGTCTGTGCCAAACTGTTGTCCTCGTAGCCTGCGGTTCATGTGAGCAGAGATGAAAATCATAAGGAGCCAAGTCTGGACTGTGTGGTGGGTGATCAAACATACGATAAATGAGGCTGCAGGAGCGTCCTCATTGCCTCTGTAACGTGCGGCCGAGAACTGTCATGAAGAAGGAAATGCCTGACAGTTATTTTGTGTGGGCTGCATAAAATCTGGCGAAATATCTCACAGGCACTCGTGTTTAACGGAAGACGCTATTTTTTAGGCATCTTTTCTGCGCACTGAACTAAAAACAGCGACGTGACACTATCGACAGGCATCACGTCTGTGCAAAGCTTCATCGGTTTTTCTCTGTGATTTCCATTTCGCGATCGATGGGACTGTACGTCCCGAATAACCCTCGTATTTTCTTGTCAGTAGCGTGACAGACGTCTTGGATCTTGAGGATGTAGTAACTCTCAGTCGAATGACGTTGGAAGAAATATCACTTCTTCAGTTTTATGAAGCCAAACCCAGTATCGGTCGAGGCACTCACCATCAAAAGCATCACCAGGTAATTCCATAAAAAGTGAAGGACTTCTAACATATGTAACTGTTACTTCGTTTGCCGGCCTGGGTGGCCGAGCGGTTCTAGGCACTGCAGTCTGGAACCGCGCGACCGCTACGGTCGCAGGTTCGAATTCTGCCTCGGGCATGGATGTGTGTGATGTCCTTAGGTTAGTTAGGTTTAAGTGGTTCTAAGTTCTAGGGGACTGATGACCTCAGAAGTTAAGTCCCATATTGCTCAGAGCCATTTGAACCATTTTTGTTACTTCGTTTGGTTGAAAATCAACACAGCTCGCATCGTCAAACCCTCGCTGTATATCGTTCGTACTGAGGTCTGTTGGTTTTTTAAATTTTATTTTCTTCTTAGTACTTCAGTATAAATTGTACAGATATCACGTCTGTAACTTACGAATGGCAACAGTCAGCAGCGTGATGTCTTTATGTTGCATTTATTGCGCAAATGGACTGTTCAACATAGCGATGAATCACTAAATAAGGGGCAGTTAAATGAAAACCGAACACCCGCCACAGTGGGACCATGGAATGATCCATTCAAAAGGAATAATTTTTTCACTGGGAGACGAGACGATCAATTCCTGTTTCGTAGAATGCGGTCGGCCGCTGACGGACCTACAAACGCACTCACTCCTGCACTTCCTCGTCTGACAAACCGGCGTCCACTCATGTCTTTCTTCAAGTCTCTAAATATGTGGAGATCACACGATAAAAAATTTGGGCTATACGGAGAACGCTGCAGTGTGTCCCAACCAAATCGTTGCAGCCCAACCTTCGTTCAAGTGGCAGTGTGGGGGCGGGCGTTACCGTGCAACAGGATGATTCTGTCCGGCAGCATTCCTGGGCATTTTGATTTCATGGCACGTCTCTATTTCTGCAAAGTGTCTTCATTGCGCTGCACATTGATTGTGGTTCCTCGCTCGAGGAACTCGACAAGCAAAGGTCCCCTGCAGTCGAAGGAGGTCATCATGACGTTACCGGAACTTATGTAAATAGCTTTGGATTTCTTTGTGGAAACGATGCGGGGTGTTTCCACTGTCGGCCTTGCCGTTTGCCGTCGCGCTGTCGGAATGCTGTTGGACGGAATCACCCTGGTGCTCGATAACGCCCGCCCCCACACACCCAGTCCGTTGTGGAACCGTCAGCGGCCGACCGCGTCCTACGGAACAGGAACTGATCATCACGCCTTCCTGTGGGATAAATGTCTTAACCCACTGGTGATTACTTTTGGCCGCGCGGGATTAGCCGAGCGGTCTCTGGCGCTGCAGTCATGGACTTTGCGGCTGGTCCCGGCGGAGGTTCGAGTCCTCCCTCGGGCATGGGTGTGTGTGTTTGTCCTTAGGATAATTTAGCTTAAGTAGTTTGTAAGTTTATGGACTGATGACCTTAGCAGTTAAGTCCCATAAGATTTCACACACATTTGAACATTTTTTGATTACTTTTTAATGAAATAATTCCATTGTCCCGTTGTGGCGGTTTTCGATATTCATTTGACTGTCCTTTATGCAACAAAATCAGTCTCCCCCTAATTATTTACTGGAAAGCGTTAGAATAAGATTTTCGCAAATTTTCACTATGCCTGTAATCGACTTGGTTCCATTTGTGTTTTGTGCAGAATGTGTCGTTTCTTATTGCTCTTCATAGTTTGTAATAGCACTGCAAAGTAGTTTGCAGCTCGATGTTAGTATGCTGTGAATCGTACATCAGTGCAAAAACAACGCCAAGTGCAGCAGGTCTCTTGTGATGCATTTACAGGAGATTTACGGTATTGGTACACCTGCCTTATGCAGTAAATCTCTTGTGACAGTGACCCCGTTTTCTGTAGTGGCGGACAGTGTTAAATTGCGAGACAGAAGAAGAAAGGTCGATCTTCGAACGAACTTTTTTTTGTTTGTGGACCGGCTTAATTCGTGAGTCGACATGAGATAAATTTTCAAGAAAGAGGTTGTCACACTGATGTGGGATTTGGCCAACTAACGTCAAATCAGAAGACTTTCCACCGCTAGGAGACAACCCTGCTGCTTAGTCTACACAGGTGTAGAGAAATGTCAGGGGTCAACCAATAGCCGGAAATACACACACAAATAATTTTTAACAAACGAGGGACATGGGGCCATGTTGACCACGGGGCACGTATAATGTGCTGAGAAGCTACGTCATCTATTACTAAGGCAACGGCTCACGGTGGTTAGTCGGTAAGAAAGACATACTTAGAGTGTTAGTAAGCTGATGGCTGAGTGACCACATGCGGGTGTTGCCGTAGCATGAGCGTGTGCCTGAAAGGGGGGAAACAACCCAGTAGCAGCTAAGATTGACGAAACGAAGATGACTATTCAGTATTTTAAATGAAATTACATTACAACCAGTAAAAACATACAGAAAAACCAAATACATCAGGAAAATTGCAGCGATGAGAAAAGATTAATGCAGCTTCAAACATGGTTTTAGCATTAATATTCTGAAAGTAGCTATTATTTAGATTATACAATTATTAAGAACTAAACCACTGTAGCAGCCAGATGATGAGAGGAGGCATATGAAAGCTGAAGACTTCAGCAAACAAAACTAGCTACTTTTCAGATCATACAGGTGTGTTAACAATTACAGACGAGTTTATTACAAATTGATTGCAGTCGTGCAAATAATACAAATCGTCCACAGTTACACTAATTCGAGTTTCTCAAATGCTTATGTAACATTTCTAATGGACGAGTAACATCAATATTACCTCATTTGTATTTATAATTTCACGTAAGTTTTTTCGCTTTAGAAATACCGGGTATAGGGATGATACATGAATTTTGTGAATAACTTGTTTAATACTTTGTTGATATTTTAATGAGAGGTCAGAAATGAAGGCAATAATTTTCTCTGTTTTGTAGTATGTTGTATGTACGTGCAATTAACTTTAAATCTGAGTGATTTATTTAAGTGTCTAACTTGAATCAGTGATGTTTGAAGTAACAGGGTTTTGGATGTGTGTGTGTGTGTGTGTGTGTGTGTGTGTGTGTGTGTGTGTGTTGTATGGTATTTTTTAGGTCTTATAGGCAAATTTCTTCGGGGCCGGTGTTGGGGGTGGGGGGTGGTAAAAGAGGAAGAAGGAAACCTGCTGAACACGCTACCGCCAGATATGTTACGGGATACTACTGCGACTTCACTCACCTATGAAACACTGCATTCATATCACAACGCCCATTGGCAATTGTTCAGTCCCCATGAGCACAGATGTTTTTGTTTATTAACAGCACTCAACAATGCAATGAAACAGGTTGTGAAAAACCTTCAACAAGTGCTACCGGAGGCTCAGCCCTATGGTTTCATCCTCCACAAAAGTCAGCGGTAAAACCTAGTGATTATGCTGCAAGGCGCAAGTGAAATTTTGTCGGCTAGTCTTGATGTGATCTACCTTTCGGTGGTCGGTGGTCTTTTTTTGCCTTTCGTCTTGGGTCCCTGTTGATGAAGGCGCTTTTGTCGAGAAGGCTGTGCTGCCGAGCAGACAAGAGAAGTGAATGCTCTATCATTTCAGTAGACTTGGAATAATATTGGGAACGCCAGTTCCAGATATTAACTTCTCACTGGACATTGGTTATTTGACTGCATTATTGATTTTGCGTGGTTCTACGAACTTTAATTTTGTTTTCGGGATTTAAAACAGTAGTGAACTATAATTATTTGCTGCAGCTATTATTTATATTCTTGTCATAGGTTTGTTGCCTGCTTTTCGCAGTTTTTATTCAAGTAAACGAAATTAACTGCAACACTCGTGGTACATTCTACCTCCTCTGATATGGATGGAGTCTGAGCGATGCGAACGATCGGCTCAGTGGCTTACTGTCTGCTGCACGCAGATGGCGCGACTGGGCCTTCTATATCCGTTCCGGTTTGTGCACCATATGGGCACATGCATATCAAAACAAGTGTGTCCGTTTGAGTCAGCGGAAAACATGCGCAGAACCGATCTGCGCAAGTACTGTGTATTGTCGAAGACACGACTCTACGTTTTCGCCTCTCTCTCTCTCTCTCTCTCTCTCTCTCTCTCTCTCTCTCTGACACACACACACACACACACACACACACACACACACACACACACATATTTTGCACTTAATTTCTTTTCTCAACTCTTGGATGCTTGGCGAAAGCGCGTCCTTCTTGTACAACTTTCAAGAAATTAGTTAGTATTCAGCGTTGCCATGCCTTTTGATTAGTATCAAAGGAAGGATGTGATGCTTCTCTCGGGAATTTTCTTTATAGAAAGAACAATAGTATTGTACTGTTGCAATTGTTTCTCTTAGCTCACATAAAGAACCTCCACTTATAAGGTGGGGCAGTCCATCGGAATCACGTCGTTCCTCTATATGACATCCAACGGTCACTAAGTTTTACATCCGACTGTTTCTTGAAATCTCGTGTAGAACAGATGTGACGTAGTGTAATGTTAGGCGATTACGATTTGAAGATTCCATCGACTGGGGACACTCTGAAGAAGGAAGAAATTGACCGTGTCTTCGCTGAGGTTACGAACTGTCAACTGGCAGGAGAACTACAGGAAACCTGAATCAGTATAGCCGTATTCCAAAGTAAATCTATTAATCTGCATTCTGTTTCTTGCCCATTGCACGATATCTCCCTACTACATCGCCTCTTTCTTTATCTTCGTTTTCACTGTCTAGAATCAGGTGACGACTTCCTTTTCCTTCTTTGTTGTTTCATATATTTTTATTACTGCTTAATCTTCTCCCCACATTGCCCTTTTCTTCCTTCTGCCCTTGTTATTCCTGATTTCGTAAGTATTCTACTTTGAAATCCTTCTAAGATTAGTGTTTTATTTTTTTATAAATCGTCGGCAAACTCAACAGGTAGCTGTTAACGTCACACAATTTACTTACGACGAGGTAGAGAAAAGAGTGCAAGTGCTAACTGAAAAGGTAACGGAACATGCAACCAAAATATTAAAGCTGTGTGTGTCTGCAGCGTCCAACCTGTTTCATTGCATTGTTGAGTGCTGTTAATACACAAAAACATCTGTGCTCATGGGGACAAGATGCTGAGAGAAATAGGATTCAAGGATCTGTCTCCAGAATGAAGAATAAAAGCGCTCACAATAAATATCCGTTTGATGATATGGATAAATGTGTTACGAGGCGCAGGGCCTCTTCCAGAACATTTATACACACAAGCGACGTATCTTTTGGAGCTCACCCTCCCGCTCCCTTCAGGCATTAGCTGCTTTCCATTTGGCTCTTGGTAATACCTATGAAAGTAAATCGAAACAGCCAGGTTTTTCATCGAACACTTTAGCATCCAGTATCGCACTATTGGAGCCCTCTTTATGTTCTTAAAAAACTGCCAGCACTTTCAAGTAGATCCACAGCACTGTTGGTATACAGTAATACTTCGGAATTTGTTGCTGACATTTTTGATCCTAAATATAACGTTATAACAAAGCCCTGTACAACAAAATATCTAAAATCTTGCAGTTTTTTCCCAGTACCAGTGGCACTCTTTCTTCCAGAAGCATCTTCTTTAGCGTGTTCACTAGCTTCATAAACAGCATCATACACTTTTTCAACGTAGTATCTACGAGAATACAAGGCATCTGTTCGACTTTCCCAAGGAGTACAGCTGAGAGATTGTACAGTCAGATTAGATACACAATTCAAGGTGATGCAGGAAAGAAAAATTCCATGCACTGTATTGGAATAGTTGATAACAACAGGGTATGACAAGGTGGCATCGTTCACAAGAAAGTTTAAAGGATGAGCCCCACATGGAACAAAAATGCTGCACTGTTTAAATATTTGATTATCTTTTGAAGTCCTGTATTTTTCCCTTCTACATTCGAATCGATGTCATCCCCAGACCTCGTAATTTTTTCAAAGGATCAACTATTTTAAGAGAACACTACACCGCCATAGCGTCTGCAATCAGAAAAAGTCAAGGAAATATCCTTGGATAATTATTTATTCATCAGACTCTGTCTGGACAAAACGAAATACCATTTATTCTCTCTGATGCACGTCGGGAGTACAGGCTAAAATAAATGAGCAATACGTTGCTTTTACAAGTTATATTAAAGTGTTGTCTTGAATGTGTGCTGATAACAGAGTAATAAATTAATTCTATATTACTTTAATGAGATAGTAACGTTGGCTTCATGAAAACTTACTCTTAGCAAATAGTCTTTCAATAAATCATCTATTGTGTCGATGTGTTTTATTATTTTCAAGAAATTGCGGTTTTTTCTTGAAAGAGAATGTCTGTTGTTCCTCGAAACGCCAGCCCCCGTGTTCGTTAGAAATGTGTTATGCTAAGTAACCCTTTTTGTACATCGCACCAATGTTCTGTCTCAACCTGTATGGGACTCTGATATTCTTCATCAAAGATATTGCCTTTGTTCAATCTCATGTGTAATTGTCGCCATGATTGATATTCGTTCATTATTGTTTGGGAATTCTTCGTATTGGGCTAGAAAACACTGATGTATCTGCAAGTGAGATAGTGCTCGCATTGAAACGTTCGCAATAAAAACGAAAAAATAGCCTGTTTGACAACAGAATGAACCACTGTCTGTGGATCTCTTCACCATTAGACAATTTTTGATACTGAAGTTAATAGCAATTTGTAGGTACACATTCGCAGTTATGTCGTAAACGGCTGATTTGCGGACCCATGTTCGCTGGAATGTTTTTTCTACTATTGTAGTATAATTTGACCCGTGGCAGTTTTCAGTACTGATTATCATACAGCTTGTTTACGAACTTTGCACTTGGGCCCCTGCGGCGTCCCTCCCAGCTTGGCGCCCTAGGCGGCCGCTTCTCTGTCTTGGGTCTTGAAGCGGCCCTGATTAGGCGGCAGTGTTATAAACAACACAGAGATGTACCACCATTGCTAAGAGAAGGAAGAAAGATTAGGGTTTAACGAGGTCATTAGAGAAGGAGCACAAGCTCGGATTCGGGAAGAACGGTGAAGGAAACCGGCAGTGCGTTTTCAAAGGAGTTTTTGTCGCTCAGAATTGGAGTTCAATGCTAAGAAGGAAGTTCTGAGGGAGCTGTGCTGTCAGTGCTGTCTCATTTTATAAAGTGTCAGAATAGACGATTCGTCATGCGTGCGAATGAAACGACATAGTCTAAGGGAAAAAAAGCATTCCACATGAAATTTTCATGAGCAAATCAAGCATCAAACGAAACATGATTTTGTACACACGACACTACGAATCAATGTTATCAAATTGTGCGAGTGGTATTGTCAAACAAGTCAGTCAGTATTAAATTGACATGGTTTGCGGGGCGTTGTGATATAGACATGCAGTGTGCGAGAGCGCTCCAGTAACAATACGAGTACTGAAGTGTACGCTGTTAATGCCCCCCCGACCGTGTTTCTCTGGCGTAAATACGACCGTGCGCCATCCTGGTCAGCTCTCTTTGTAAGCTATACTAAACAAACGATAGCGATACTACATCTACATCTATACTATCGTTATCCAGGGCCGGTTTGAGACATTTTCCCGTACAGGCGACATACTTGTGGGCGCCCCCATCGGCGCCTCCCCCTCAGACATTATTTGCCTTTTCTTGGTCGTTTACTCATTTTCTTCGCGTCATAAATGTAATGACCCCTTTCCGTTGCTGAACAGTAGCGTTCAGGATTTTTACACGCAGGACCTGGGCGAGATAACAGGTGACAGCACCAGTTAAAACTGACCCGGCCGTCAGTGAAATGGCGCCAATAGAAAATTTTGCACGAAGGTGTGAGCCACTTGAAGTTTATTAAATATTTATATACGAACATTACACTAATATTTAGTGATTACATACAGTGTGTCTCTGGAGGAACAGATATGACAGGAACGACCATTCGAAGCAAGAAAAAGTCTACTAAGCATGCGCTCTGAAATGCCTACTTTAAGAGCTATGAGAACCCCTTTATCTTCGATAATGTGAAACAAATCTCTTCTACTGCGGGCTCTTTGCTTTCCATAGGTTGATAAGTGTTAGTGTGGGCCAAAACAAGAAAAAAAATTGCTAGAAAACAAGAGCTACAAAGTGCATACCTTATGAGCTATGGGCACTTGTTCATCTTCATTACTGTGAAACACCTCTCTTCTGCTGAACAAGTACTCATAGCCCTTAAGGTATGCACTTTCCAGCCCTTGCTTTGTGGGAATTTTTTATTCTTGTTTTGGCCCATACTACCATCTTTCAAAATATGGAAAGAAAAGCGGCTGCCTACGAAGAGCCTTGTTTCACATTATCGAAGAGGAAGTAGTACTCAAATATCCTCATAATTTTGGTATTCCTTCTCAAAATAGTCTGCTTTGGATGCGATGCACTTTTCTTTCGTTTCTGCCAGTCAGGAAAGACATTCTGGAAGCGTGTTTTTGAAAGGTCCATCAGAATCGTCTCCGCAGCATTTGCTACTGCTTCTGATGATGGAAAATGCCTCCCACGGAGTTGTTTCTTCAGGTTGGGGAATAGAAAAAGTCACACGGAGCCAAATGCGAACCATAGATACGGTGAGAGATGCACTGCACGTTGGTTTTTGTAAGATATTCAGTAACGATATTTGCAGTATGCGGCCATGCAATATCGTGGTGCAGCATACAGCCTGTTTCATAGATACGTGGCGTTTTGCGCCTGATAATAGACTTGCAAAGTTTTCGGGACATCCCTGTATTATAGTCCAGGTGCAACATACTGATAAACCATTACAGAAATATAAAAAAATGAGATGACCGTAACTTTCCCAGCGGAAGCAACAGCTTTTGCTATTTTGTGGGAGATTTCCATATTGAGCTTTGCTGTTTGCCCTCAGAATCAAAGTGATGTAGCAAAGTTTCATCAGCAGTGGTTACCTTTGAAAGGAACTGTAGATCTTCGTCTAACATCAACTTCAGCTGGATGCAGACCTGCACGCAAATGTTCTTTTGTTCGGCTGTCAGCTGACTTGGAACCCACCGCACACAAATATGTCTCGTGTGTAAATTTTCTGTCACCAGCTTGTTGCTGGCTCCCAGTCTCTCACATGACAGCAGTAGTGGTATTTTCCTCCGTCAGAGCAGTAAGTGGAGTACTGGGCCCAACTTCCTTTGAAATTGTGTCCCCTCTCTCAATAATTTTAACGATCTTCGAGCTGTGCTGTAGGGAAGAACACACTCTCCATAGGTCCCTTGCAACATTGCGTAAGTGAAGATAAAAGTAGCCCATATAAATGTAAAGAAAATGCAGTGAAATTATAGAAACGAAGAGCTGAAATAGACTTACCATTGATTTACAGTGAAAAATACATTTATAGAAGATGCTGGAAGTGACTCCCTGCAACATCAATACACAAATGTGCAAGTCTAAGCATATTCAGACACACCCTGCGTAAGGCTCTGATATCGATGGCGGCAACTTCACGGCTGATGTTCTGTTTCAGTTCCTGTATTTTGCGCGAATTTGTTTCATGGATCTTGCTCTGCGAATGTCGCCACAAGAAAAAATGACATGTTGTTGAATCCGCGTATGTGGTGGCCATAAATGTTTGCTGACAGTTCAGTGAAGACATCATGGACTCGTTCCAGGGATACCTTAGGCGTGTGGCAAGCTGCCCCATCTTGCTGGAAGAACCACTATTGTCTTTCATATTCAGTGAGTTGAGCACACAATGTATCAAAAATTTCCATACATGCGACCGTGCTGAGGGTAGTGTCAAAACCTTTAGGTTCAAAGGCACGCGTTTCTGTTTCATCGCACCAAACGCCGATTTTTTTCATCATGGAGTGGTTGCTGACACACAATGTTAGTGTTCTCCGTTGTCTAGTACATCATGTTCTCTGATTCACGTGACCGGAAAAATGAAATCATGCTTAATCATTCATGATGTAATGGAAAGGTCTAACAAATGATCGTTGATGTTGTTCAGAAACCAAGTGCAGTACTCTACACGTTTCTGACTTTCATCCTCCCGTAAATGCTGCACAGCCGTAACACGATATGGCTACAAATTAAAACAATGCAGTATCCGCTGGCAACTCCTCCTACTTACAGGTGACAATTATTGAACTGTATGAAGTAAAATCGACATAACTTCTGAACGGTTTGTATTAGGACGTCCAAAATGCACGGTTGGCCGCGGGGCATGATGGTAATAAGAATGCGCGTGGCATGGTTTGGATGGGTTCGTCAATAAGCAAAATTGGCGCATTTGGGAGACTGGTAATCAGAATTTCGCGATCGAGAAGTCTCTTTACTCTCAAACCGTGGCTGTTTGGTGTGCAATGTCCAGTCACGGAATAATCAGTGCGATATTCCTTGATGGACTACCGAACGGTACGTGAAGATTTTGGAAGATGATTTCATCCCCATTATCCAAAGTGAATCTGATTTCGACAAGATGTGGTTCGTTCAAATGGTTCAAATGGCTCTGAGCACTATGGGACTTAACAGCTATGGTCGTCAGTCCCCTAGAACTTAGAACTACTTAAACCTAACTAACCTAAGGACAGCACACAACACCCAGCCATCACGAGGCAGAGAAAATCCCTGACCCAGCCGGGAATCGAACCCGGGAACCCGGGCGTGGGAAGCGAGAACGCTACCGCACGACCACGAGATGCGGGCGATGTGGTTCGTGCAAGATGGAACTCGACTCCATCGAAGCAGAAGAGTATTTGATGTGCTACAGGAACATCAAATACTCTTCTACTTCGATGGAGTCGAACTCCATCGATTTGGGGACCACATTCTGGCTCTGGAGTACCCAGAGGCCACTGGCATGGGCCTCGATTGGCCACCATATTCTCCGGATCTGAACACATGCGACTCCTGCTTGTGGGGCTATATTAAAGACAAGGTGTACAGCAATAACCTTAAAACCGTTGCTGAGCTGAAAACAGTCATTCAGGAGGTCATCGACAGCATCGATGTTCCGACGCTTCAGCGGGTCATGCAGAATTTCGCTATTCATCTGGGTCGTATCATCGCCAATGATGGAAGGCATATCGAACATGTCGCAAGCTAAATATGAATAAAGTGTGTGCACGCCGTAGTTTGTAACTAATATACGTTCTTTTTTTTCATATAGTTCAATAATTGTCACCCTGTACATGCTCCTGCTGGGCCGATTAACGGTTAGACTTCTGTGGGCTCTGAATAATTCTTCGACGAATGTCTGCAGTAACTTCTGGTGTGCAAACTGAAGGAATTCTTTGTCGTCTTACGCTTTGCACAGATACGTAGACGCGCCGATTTTTATACAGACTCTGTATTGCTCTCTTTACTGGTACACCTCTATCCTGATACTTGACCCCGAAAATTTCACGAGTTTGCATAATCGAACATGTTTTCACATATGCTTCCACAACTTCAATTCTTTCTTCCATCGAGAAAGTCATTTTGCAGATCCTAAAGAGAAACGTCTAACTTCACTGACGAAATATACTGAAGTTCTGACAGAAGAACGCTAACATTCGATTATTGCTTAAAACTGTCCATTGTAGTAGCAGTTTACTCTAGTCCAAGGGTGAGGCGGGCTACTTTTAACTGTGACACCCTGTACATGCACCAGACACAAACGACGCGTGCATTTCATGTCGACCGTGATCTAGGGTATCATAACGCGTACATTTCACCCCGTATGCAAATTTTGCATTTGGGAATGCCCTCTCAGCTTGACGTCCCAAATGGCCGCTTGTGTCGCTTGGCTCTTAAACCGGTCATGTCGGTATCGCAACAAAGGTATCGCTAAGAAGTCGTGTCAGTAATACCGGACCGCCCGCGGCAGGCACTAGGGTTGACTGTTGGCGCCCGCCTGCAGCCTGGGGTGGGGCGCAGGGACGAGCCGCACGCGGCAGTGGCGAACAGTTTGCGCAGCTGTCTGCTGGCCGGCTGCAGCTGCCGAGCCTCCCGCCCCGCTACTGGCCGAACAAGTGGTAGTGTGGCACAACACGCGTCTGCCCTCTCCCGCCTCCGCACACACGCGGCAGGTGTAATACAGTCCAGCCGCGCCGGCAGAATATTAATCACCCTCCTGCAGTGCTGTTATAACACTGTACCCGTTAAGTTCTACAGATACTGCGTATTGGCATTGACAAGGAGCCTCGTTTCACAGTGACTAATACATCAAAGAAACCAGAAAGTCCATTGTCTCAAATACTGCCACTGGCGTTCTTTCTGATACAGTATATGGGATGTGGCTAATTGTAAACTGTTCGTAGGGTGCCGTGTGGTACCCTGTAGTATCGCGCAGCGTCTGTGGGTGGCACATGTACTCCTATGATGAGAGATACTTCCTCTAATGCATACTGGGAAACAAGCTTCCTGTAGCGAGCGCCATCACGTGCCGAATTTTCAGCACCTTCCAGTTCATGTCCATGCTTTGAAGATCCTTTGCACAAGTAAGTTTCCTGGTGTTACGAGGTCTTCTTCTACGTCTTTATCCATCCGTTAGTTTGCACAGAAGTGCTTATCTGGGGAGTCTTACATCTACCCATGGCGTTCAGTAAGCAGTGCAATACAATTTTTTCTGAAAGCAGGTTGGTTTTATTCAGGATTCCAACATACCATATTATTCCCAACTCTTCTGGCTACAAAATCCTGTTTTTCAACATCATCTCGTTCAGCGCAACGGCCTTTAGCCATCTTACTGGCCAGTATGCCCACATGGTACCACTCTACTGATGGGCGTCGAAGCCAACGTCTTGCTCCATCTATAACCTCCCTCGTAACGCGCTCAAGCCGTTTTGCACAGATGGTCCTTCCTAGCTATTTATGGTTTTTTGTTAGGCGGCGAGAACCCAGCAAGCACACACCTTTAAGTACCCCAACTGGTGGACGAATGCGTCAACACTATCAACAGAGATGTCCAGTTGAGCAGCGAAGTGTATTGATCCTCATCCGTCGATCACCTCGAATGGGAGTGTCCGCACTTTCGAATATTGCAGGTGTCACTGCTGTGCGCGGCCGTCCCTCACGTGGGAGATCGGACACGTTTGCGCGACTTTGTTGCGATGATGAGAAACGCTTCGCCCTACGACTCACCGTGCTTTTGTTCACTGCCAGGTCCCCGCATGAGCTCTGTATGCGCCTGCGAATATCTGCAATGCTCTGGTTTTCCTCAACAAAAAAAAAAAAAAAAAAAAAAAGAAAAAGAAAATCTGTGACAGCTCTTTGCTTGGACTGCACCTTCGTTACAAACGCCATTACGGAAGCTATAAACAGCGCCGCCACCTATTGGTACTTCATTAAACTGTAGGGGTTGAAGAGGAACTATTCCACGATGCCCCATAACAAATTGCGCATTTTTCCAACTGAAAATGGACGAGAAAATATGTGTTGCATTACTTATTGGGTGCTCCTCGTACCATGCGTAGACCACTATTCGGTATTTCAACATTTGAAATGTAGTCACGATGACAGGGCTTCAAAGTTCGCCTCAAACATCGTTATTCAAAAACACTGGGCTTGTGTGCTGATTTTGGTGACATTTCTCAGGTCTGACATACGTATGTGCCTGTTGGTAGGATGATAGAGAAATGCAGGTGTTTTGGAGACACCGGCAGAGCCTTGTCAGGCAAAGCTGATTGCGCGCCGGTAGCACGGCCACTGTAATCTGTCTCTCACAAAGTTACCGTTCTCCAAGTATAGACCTCAAAACTATTTCGTCATTTACCGCCAAACTAACATTTGTCTCTCCTCGCTCTTCAGACCACGAGTACGTGCTCGAATTTCGCCGTGCAGGTTACCGCAGTGGGTAGGACGTTTAAGTCCGCCGCTCGTGGTCTCGCGGTAGCGTTCTCGCTTCCCGAGCACGGGGTCCCGGGTTCGATTCCCGGCGGGGTCAGGGATTTTCACCTGCCTCGAGATGACTGGGTGTTTGTGTTGTCCTCATCATTTCATCATCATCCAGGAAAGTGGCGAAATTGGACTGAGGAAAGATTGGATAATTGTACGGGCGCTGATAACCACGCAGTTGAGCGCCCCACAAACCAAACATCATCATCATCATCAGGACGTTTAAGGCACAGGCGGCATTCCAATTGCTTCACGTAAATGCCGAGATTAATAGAAGAAGTAGCAGTAATCCCCCGATTATTTGAAGAATCGAACTCTCGTGTATAAAACAGCTTAAAACTTCAGAGTGCGTTACAAATAACTTAACGTGTTAAATAATTGACGTTAAGCGTGTAAGCGAGAAAAAGTTAGGCAAAGCCTTGACATTATGCTTAAAGTTTTTAGGAACTCACTAAGTGCTCTCATTATCAAACGCTGAAAGAATACAGTCTGGGTAATGTGTGCTCCATTTTAAGCGAAACGTAGAAAGCAAAAAGTAGATTTTCACGCATCTAATTATCTATGACGTCATATCTTCTTAACTACGTCTCATACAATGATGAAATTTTTCAGGTACAACCTGTAACCTATGTTACGAATAGAGTCGGTAGTAAAGAAGAAGTAGTAAATTAAAATATCATGCCGATGTTTTACTGCACGAGCAGGGAAAATGTAGTAAGCGATAAACATTTTTCCTTTCATCATTTTGCGGCATGTTAGCAATAAAAAGTGTCGTGAAAGTTTGACATTATGTTTAAAGTTTGTTGGAAGTCGTTAAGTGCCCTCATTTCCAAATACTGAATGAATAACGTCCGGATATTTGCGAGCCATCACTTACGCTGCCTCAAGACAAACACACAGTTTCAAAGATAATACTTGTCTTATCGTATTAAACTTTTAACATTAGAGTATATCTCACTGAATAGATTATGACGGCATTTAAATTTTTTAAATTCGATCGGTTGTTACGGGAAGCATTGAAAATCAAATTTTTGCTGCTCCTGGGAGCCTTTAGGTAGGCAACATGCTACTGAATTGGGTTCCTGGATAGTCGCTTACAAGGGGACCCAGTTGATTGTGCCGACGGGGTATCAAACTCTAATTGTCGTTCCTTAGTCGTCGGTTGGTTTATCTCCGAACTCGAGCTCGCTCAGCGTCAGTTCTCGAATACTGCAGTAAGCGTATATGACCGGAGAGTAAGTCTTCACGCCTGATGGCTGTATCTACATATTTTAAGATTCCACTTCTATGGTTGTTCAAACACTCGTACGATGATTTTGTGCATAGGAAGAGGGCATTTTTTTGCACCGTTACGATAGACACCTGGTATTTGCATACCCGTAGACTCGTGCACCATTAACGGAAGCGTCGTGAAGGGCGCCGCGCTGGTGCTCCGCTTATTTATTCGTGTCATTTAAGCCGGACTGTGCCGCGCATTTCCCTGGGGACAACAGAGTCGTAGAAATGCTAAGGAAGCGGCGAGGCGCAGGACTGTCGGCGGGCGCAGGGGGGAACGGCGGCGGCGCGCCGGCGCTGCCTGGCCGGCCGCTCACCGCTGGCGCCGCGTACAGCTGCTACTCCCAAGCGTCTTACAGTTTTTAAAGCAATAGACAACATTTCTTATTACTACCAAGGATTACGTAGGCGCCCAAGTCATCTTGCATGGGCCATCGGTGTTTTGCGGTGGAGTTCTGAACTTCACTCTCGCTAACAAGGATACGAATGAACACGATAACGGCTGGGTCACCGTTGCCTTTGTACGTGGACCAAAAGTCAATAAAGTAAAAGGGCTAGATAATTTCAATACACGTGATGTCATTGCTTATCGGACATTTCAGACTTGTGAAGTTTACAACAGAGATGTTGTTGTTATGGTCTTCAGTCCTGAGAATGGTTTGATTAACCTCTCCATGCCACTCTATCCTGTGCAAGCTTCTTCATCTCCCAGTACCTACTGCAGCCTACATCCTTCTGAATCTGCTTAGTGTACTCATCTCTTGGTCTCCCTCTACGATTTTTACCCTCCATGCTGCCCTCCAATGCTAAATTTGTGAACCCTTGATGCCTCAGAACATGTCCTACCGACCGATCCCTTCTTCTAGTCAAGTTGTGCCACAAACTCCTCTTCTCCCCAATTCTATTCAATACCTCCTCATTAGTTATGTGATCTACCCATCTAATCTTCCGCATTCTTCTGTAGCACCACATTTCGAAAGTTTCTATTCTCTTCCTGTTCAAACTATTTATCGTCCATGTTTCACTTCCATACATGGCTACACTCCATAAAAACACTTTCAGAAATGACTTCCTGACACTTAAATCTATACTCGATGTTAACAAATTTCTCTTCTTCAGAAACGCTTTCCTTGCCATTGCCAGTCTACATTTTATATCCTCTCTACTTCGACCATCATCAGTTATTTTGCTCCTCCTTTACTACTTTAAGTGTCTCATTTCCTAATCTAATTCCCTCAGCATCACCCGACTTAATTCGACTACATTCCATCATCCTCGTTTTGCTATTGTTGATGTTCATCTTATACCCTCCTTTCAAGACACTGTCCATTCCGTTCAACTGCTCTTCCAACTCCTTTGCTGTCTCTGACAGAATTACAATGTCATCGGCGAACCTCAAAGTTTTTATTTCTTCTCCATGGATTTTAATACCTACTCCGAATTTTTCTTTTGTTTCCTTTATTGCTTGCTCAATATACAGATTGAATAACATCGGGGATAGGCTACAACCCTGTCCCACTCCCTTCCCAACCGCTGCTTCCCTTTCATGTCCCTCTACTCTTATAACTGCCATCTGGTTTCTGTACAAATTGTAAATAGCCTTTCGCTCCCTGTATTTTACCCCTGCCACCTTCAGAATTTGAAAGAGAGTATTCCAGTCAACATTTACAAAAGCTTTCTCTAAGTCTACAAATGCTAGAAACATAGGTTTGCCTTTCCTTAATCTATCTTCTAAGATAAGTCGTAGGGTCAGTATTGCCTCACATGTTCCAACATTTCCACGGAATCCAAATTGATCTTCTCCGAGGTCGGCTTCTATCAGTTTTTCCATTCGTCTGTAAAGAATTCGTGTTAGTATTTTGCAGCTGTGACTTATTAAACTGATAGTTCGGTAATTTTCACATCTGTCAACACCTGCTTTCTTTGGGATTGGAATTATTATATTCTTCTTTAAGTCTGAGGGTATTTCCGCTGTCTCATACATCATTCTCACCAGATGGTAGAGTTTTGTCATGACTGGCTCTCCCGAGGCCATCAGTAGTTCAAATGGAATGTTGTCTACCCCCGGGGCCTTTTTTTCGATTCAGGTCTTTCAGTGCTCTGTCATGCTCTTCACTCAGTACCATATGTCCCATTTCATCTTCATCTACCTCCTCTTCCATTTCCATAATATTGTCCTCAAGTACATCGCCCTTGTATAGACCCTCTAGATGCTCCTTCCACCTTTCTGCTTTCTCTTTTTTGCTTAGAACTGGGTTTCCATCCGAGCTCTTTATATTCATACAAGTGGTTCTCTTTTCTCTAAAGGTCTCTTTAATTTCCCTGTTGGCAATAACTATCTTACCCCTCGTGAGGTAAGCCTCTACATCCTTACATTTGTCCTCTAGCCAACCCTGCTTAGCCATTTTGCACTGCCTGTCGATCTCATTTTTGAGACGTTTGTATTCCTTTTTGCCTGCTTCATTTACTGCATTTTTATATTTTCTCCTTTCATCAATTAAATTCAGTATCTTTTCTGTTACCCAAGGATTTCGACTAGCCCTCGTCTTTTTACCTACTTGATCCTCTGCTGCCTTCACTATTTCATCCCTCAAAGCTACCCATTCTTCTTCTACTGTATTTCTTTCCCCTATTCCTGTGAATTGGTCCCTTAGGCTCTCCCTGAAACCTAACCTCTGGTTCTTTCAGGTTCCATCTCCTTAAATTCCCACAACAGAGATAAGGGTTCATATTCACGGTAAACATCCACACTTTGATACACTATTACCACTTTCGCGAATATAATCGTCGCCATGGTGGCAACACGTTATGGCAGTGGATTTTGCAAACATTGTTGGTCCACGGCTGCCTTGACCTAAACATAAACACCCGTGACTCTTGTCGCACATGACATCCGACCAGAAGTGTGGGGAAAATAAACTTAAATTTCGAAAAACGTGAACGAAAGTAGTTATTTCTTTGTTAATTGTTGAGTTAACAAATTTTAATCAACTTTTACTGATATTACATCTTATTTTTGTAATTTAACCAATGGGAAGGACAAGCACCCTTCTCCTTCATCAGTTCGTAAAATCTCGGCACACGAATGAAAACAGCGGGTAGCATCCCTACCTCCACATTCGTTCACGAACTATGTTTCGTGTTGCTGACCGCGAATGCTACTTCACATCCCCTGACGCGACAAAAGTTGTGGGATACCGATATGTACGAGGTAGAGTCAAATGAAAACCTTAAAAATTTTTGAAATATTATTTACTGTGCAGAAGTGATACAAAGCTGTATCACTTTTCAACATTATCTCCCCCCACGCTCATTGCAAGTCCTCCAGGGCTTACAAAGTGCATAAATTCCCTTAGAAAAAAATTCTTTTGGTAGTCCGCGCAACTACTCGTGCACCGCGTGGCGTACCTCTTCATCAGAACGGAACTTCTTTCCTCCTATTGCGCCTTTGAGTGGTCCAAACATACGGAAATCACGTGGGGAAAGGTCTGGTGAGTATGGTGGATGAGGAAGACACTCAAAATGCAAGTCTGTAATTGTTGCAACTGTTGTACGGGCAGTGTGGGGCCTTGCATTGTCATGTTGCAAATGAACACCTGCTGACAGCAATCCACGTCGCTTTGATTTGATTGAAGGCCGCAGATGATTTTTTAGGAAATCTGTGTATGATGCACTGGTGACAGTGGTCCCTCTAGGCATGTAATGCTCCAAAATGACGCCTTCTTCGTCCCAAAAGAGAGTCAGCATAACCTTCCGTGCCGATGGTTTTGTTCGAAACTACTTTGCTTTTGGTGATGAGGAAGGGCGCCATTCCTTGCTCACTCTCTTCGTTTCCGGTTGGTGGAAGTGAACCCAGGTTTCGTCCCCAGTAACGATTCTTGCAAGGAAGCCGTCACCTTCTCGTTCAAAGCGCCGAAGAAGTTCTTCACAAGCATCAACACATCGTTCTCTCATTTCAGGAGTCAGCTGCCGTGACACCCATCTTGCAGACACTTTGTGAAACTGGAGCACATCACGCACAATGTGGTGTGCTGACCCATGAATAATTTGTAAACATGATGCAATGTCATTCAGTGTCACTCGGCAGTTTTCCTTCTCTATGGCTTGAACTGCTGCAATGTTCTGTGGAGTTACAACTCGTTGTGCCTGACCTGGACGAGGAGCGTCTTCCACTATAGTCACACCATTTGCGAACTTCGTACTCTATTCGTAGACTTGCTGCTGTGATAAACATGCATCACCGTACTGAACCTTCATTCGTCGATGAATTTCAGTAGGTTTCACACCTGCACTACGCAAAAACCGAATAACAGAACGCTGTTCTTCCCCGGTGCAAGCCGCAAGTGGGGCGCCCATCTTTATACTGATACTGCGACGGTGTGTGTGCATCTGCACTATGCTGCCAGCTACAGGCCATTCTGCACGCCGTTTGTAGCACACTTACCAACTTACAGGATAACGGCGCGAAATTTCGATTTGTTATTACAAATTTAAGGTTTTCATTTTACTCACCCTCGTACGCTGACAGATGGCAGTAGCACCGCGTACAGAAGGTACAAAAGGGCAGTGTATTGGCGGAGTTGTTATTTGCATTCGGGTGATTCATGTGATAAAATTTCCGACCTGATTATGTCCGCACGACGGGAATCGACACGACTTCGAACGCGGAATAGTTGTTGGAGCTAGTCGCATGGGACATTCGGTTTCGATAATCGTTAGGCAATTAAATATTCCGAGATCTACTTTTTCAAGAGTGTGCCGAGAGTACCACTTACCACGAACAACGTAGTGGCCGACGGCCATCACTTAACGACCAAGAGCAGCGGCGTTTGCGCGGAGTTGTCAGTCCTAACAGACAAGCAACAATGCGTGAAATAAACGCAGAAATCAATGTAGGACGTACGACAAACGCATCCGTTACGACAGTGCGTTAATGGGTTGTGGCAGCAGATGACCGACGCGATTGCCTTTGCTAACCGCACGACATCGCCTGCAGCACCTCTCCTGGGCTAGTGACCACATCGGTTGGACCGTAGATGACTGCAAAACCGTGACCTGATCAGATGAGTCCCGGTTTCAGTTGGTAAGAGCTGATGGTAGGCTTAGAGTGTGGCGCAGACCTCACTGAGCCATCGACCCAAGTTGTCCACAAGGCACTGTGCAAGTCCGTGGTGAATCATAATCGTGTCGGCTGGGTTTACATGGAATTGACTGGGTCCTCTGGTCCAACTGAACCGATCATTGACTAGAAATGGTTATGTTCCGCTATTTGGTGACAGTCTGCAGCCATTCATGAGTTGATGTTCCCAAACAACGAGGGGATATTTATGTATGATAACGCACCATGTCAAAGGATCGCAGTTGTTCGTGACTGGTTTGAAGACCACTCTGGACAGTTCGTGCGAATGATCTGGCGTCCCATATCACCCGACATGATTGCCATAGATCGTTTACGGGATATTATTGAAAGCTCAGGTCGTGCACGACATCCTGCACCGGCAACACTTCCGCAATTATGGACGGCTATAGAGTCAGCATCGCTCATTTATTTCTGCAAGGGACTTCTGATGATTTTTTGACTCCATTCCATGTTGAGTAGTTGCCCAACGCCGTTCAGAATAAGGTCCAAAACGGTATTAGGAAATACACCACGACTTTTGTTACGTCAGTCGAAGTATGATGTTACAAAACGTATCAAAACTCGTAGTGCCTTGTTACCTACTTGCCGATACTCCTGCTTCACCGAGCTCCGAAACTCAAGCAATGATGAGGAAACGAACTTCGAGTTCAGTTTGGAAGAAATATTAATAAACTGATGAACTGCGCGTATTCATCAGTCTTAAGTGTAAATTGAAGTTGTGTACTGAAGTACCTTTGGTGCAGTTGTGTTGATCAAATTGTTCTAAAAAGTAATTTTGAAAGTAATTGCTGAGTTCAGATAAATGATCCAATTCTTCCCTCATCTGACAGTCACACTCTTGTAAAACCGTGTGAGGGCCAGGGAAGACTTAATGTACATCTTTATCAACCAACTTTTCTTTCACAATCGCAGTTTCTTACTGGATGATGGAATTTTGTCTTACAGTTGCAGAGTATTGGTCTCATTACCTTGAAAAGATATACTGAATGAATAGAGTTTTGTATGACGCCACTACCATGCACCAACTTCAGAACAGTGTCATTGTCTACGAACTTCTGAAAACTGAAATGTTCGTCGCGAACAACGTAAGAGTAAAGTTCATTCCTGAGCTTTTCAGTATACTCCCACGTGAAAGCCAGCGTGATTCACGGTAATAAATTAAATAAATGTGCTCATCCCAATATCATCGCTCATTTGTTGAAACATGTTGACTTCAGTGTCTGGCTTTTAATGAAGCTTACTACTTCAGTCATTGATTGACGAACATCATGAAGGACAGGGCACGTGTTTCTTGATGCCACTGCTTCTTCGTGAATTAAATAATGTGTCCAAATAGCATTAGAAGTCTCTTCATCGAATATTCCATTGATCATGTTTTGCGTGGCTAGACAAATCCCTGATGTTTTTGGGTCATACACGGCATGTTGTTATTTTTTGGTCCAGGCCGTTCTTGAGTCCATGTATTAGTAATGTTGAACTCATATTTCACAGCAACCCTCGCTTTTGTTATTGTTCGTGAACGTTTAGAGAGGAGTCGGTTATGGCTTGCATCATGATGGATTGGTTGATTTTTGTTATATAGAGCTTTTTCTACTCGTTCGTAAGAGCATTTATTTGTCGTGGATGAGTTTCTTACTGGATGATGGAATTTTCTCTTACAGTGCCTTAGTATTGGCAGGTATTCCATAGGCAATGATTTGATAACACAAGCAATCCTCCTCGTGGCGTTATTTAGTTGGACATCTGCCTTTTGCGCGTATGGGCTCTTCACCCAAACTGGCGGTGGCTGAGAAGACAAGAGACCTAAAGAGCAGAAGAACGTAAGATGAATGACGATGCTCCACTTAGCTTCTGAATGATATTTTTTTTCTTCAGTTTTTCGTCTGTTTTTGTTAGACGTTCTCTGAAAGAGTTCTGTCAAGGTTTACAGCCTGGTGCTTCGGTGTTTTGTTGTTAAGTGTAATGTTTTCAAACCGCGTATTGAGTTCTTCTGGTGCGTTTATCACTTAGGTCAGTCTCCTTTTGCGAAAGTACTTTCTCTCTACATCTAGGTTCTTCGTTAGGATTTCTTCTGACTGTTCAATTGAGGTACACCGTGTTGCAAGTATCCAGTTGATGGTGTTGTATTTTTTTTGAATATCAAGCTATCAGACCAACAAATTTAGAGACATTTCAAAATGTAAGGCATAGTTTTCTATTGCAGAACCACAGAATCACTTGAGAATGGCCTAGAAGGCTGAAACTAGTCGTGAACAAATAAAATTAATACAGCAAAAGTGGAAAATGCCGTCTTATTTTAATAAATTCATTGCTGTTGTACCCGCTGTGAAAAAAAAATCATACTACTGGCTATTATTCGTATTTTATTCTCGCTATTAATACATATCTACGAAACTAATATCGCACGAGACTAATTCGAGACCGCTCTATCGAATGGACATTTAAAATTCCGCTTTAAAAATCATATTTTTGTTTGTAAAGGGAAAAAAAACCGACGCATACCATCGAAAGAAGCGATGTGCAGTATTTGAGCTGACTCCACCTACACATTGCAAAAACGATATTGCAAATATTTGTCAGAGAAACAGAGAAAATGTGTCTGACGACTCTTACTAGAGGTATACCGTATAAGCGGAGCAGAGACGAATGGGGAGTCAACTCTAGCGACGCTTCGGGGCGTAAATAGCGGAAGTCCACTGCCATAAGCGGCTTCGACAAAGGGCAGATTGTTACTGCTCGGCGCCTGTGAACTAGCGTCTCGGAAATGACGAAGCTGGTCGGCTGGTCGGGTCCTACTGTCGTGAGCACGTGTGGAAAGTGATCGAAGGACGACGAAACGAGTAGGCGATAAGGTGTTGGATCTCGACGCCTCACAGAACATGGAAGTCGGAGGCTGGTCCGCTGTATAAAGCAGGATAGGCAGCGATCTGCGGCAGGTCTGATTACAGAATACAATGCTGGGGCAGGAATACGCGTTGCGGAACACACCGTTTAGCACACATTGTTGAACGTGGGATTCCGCAGCAGAAACGACCCTGCGTGTTCCCAAGTTGACTAAACGACATCGTCAATTACTATTGCAGTGCGCACGGGATCATGGAGATTTGAGCGTGGATCAGTGGGAACATGTCGCGTGGTCGATTGAATCACCATTCTTATTATAACAGGTCGGCGGTCGTGTCCGTCACCCAGGCAAATGGCTGCTCGAAACATGCACTGCGGCGTGGACTCGTGCCGGTGGGGCCAGTATTATACATTGAGGTGACAGAAGTCATGAGATGCCTCTAATAATCATGTCGGACTTCTTCGTGCCCGGAGTAGTGCAGCATCTCGACATGGCGTGAACTCAACAAGCAGTGGAAGTGTTGACGATGCAGTAGTTTTTGCATGAACTGACCTCTCGATTATGTACCATAAATGTTCAATGGGATTTATGTCAGGTGACAATTGGTCGCCAGATCATTCCATCGAACTAACCAATGTGTTCTTCAAACCAGTCACGAACAATTTTTGTCCGCTGACATGGCGCACTGCCATTCATAAATATTCCGTCGTTGTTTGGGAACATGAAATCCACGAATGGCTGCAGACTGACACCAAGTAGCCAAACACAATCATTTCCAGTCAGTGATCGGTTCAGTTGGACCAGAGGACTCAGTCAATTCCATGCAAATACAGCTGACACGATTATGAATGACCACCAGCTTGCACAGTGCCTTGGGTCCATGGCTTCATAGGCTCTGCGCCACACTCGAACCTACTATCAGCTCTTGCCAACTGAAACCGCGACTCATCTGTCCAGGTCACGGTTTTCCAGTCGTCTGAGGTCCAACCGATGTGGTCACGAGCCCAGGAAAGGTGCTGCAGGCGATGTCCTCTTAGAAAAGGCAATCGCGTCGGTCGTCTGCTGCCATAGCCCATTAATGCCAAATTTGCTGTACCGTCCTAACGGATATGTTCGTCGTATGTGCCGCATTGATTTCAGCGGTTATTTCACTCAGTGTTGCTTGTCCGGTAGCACTGACGACTGGACGCAAACGCCACTGCTCTCGGTCGTTAAGTGAAGCCCGTCTTCTATTTTGTTGTCTGTGATGAGAGGTAATGTCTGAAGTTTCGGATTCTCAGCACACTCTTGTCACTGTTGAACTCAGAATACTGAATTCCCGAATGGTTTCAGAAATGGAATGTCCATGTGTCTGGCTCGAGGTACCAGTCCGCATTCAAAGTCTGATTATTCCCGTCGTGCGGCGTTAATCACGTCGGACATCTTCCCACATGAATCATCTGAGTGCAAATGACAGCTCCACCAATGCCCTGATTTATTATAGCTTGTATACGCAATACTTCAGCCTTCTGTATAGGGGCTGTTCGGAAATTAGCTTTACAAACTTCTAGGACTTGTAGAGGGGAATGAGTACATAATATTTTGAACAGGAACCCATATCGCGAAACTTATCTCTCCATGCTACAGCCGCATGGAAACATGTTTGCTAGGTAGGTATGCAACAGAGTAGTCGGACCGCCTGTGATAATTTGACGTTTATCCTACCTCTCTGACCTGGTTCGAGCCTCATTCACTGCCTGTGAGTGTTGGAGCAACATGCTTGAATACACACCGGTAGAGCACACCGACTTGATCCTTGTATATGGCGAAGCTCACGGTAATGGAACGGCTGCTCGTCGCCTTTATCAAGATCGTTCCCCACAACGTCTGACTTAACCGCATACCATTCTCGCCACAATTAAGCAACGGCTTCGAGAAAGGGTACCTTCAGCGTTAGCTGGCGCGACTGTGGTGCTGCAAGAAGACGCCGCACTTCCAACTTGGAAGAGGCCGTACTGGATTACGTTGAAGAGAACCCTTCTCAACGAGTAGACGATAAATTTATTTGCCTGTTAATGAATAGAACTGTAAAATAAGTACTGGGTCATGCATAATCAATTACTTGTAAAAGTTGTCACGTTAGCAGTATGTTTTCAAATGGTTGTAGCACGGAAACGGTCATGAGTTCCAGTTCAGAGTATTATCTACACAGTGCCCTCTACAAGTCATAGAAGTCTGTAACGGGAATTTCTGAACATACTGTATGTACATACCGCTGCCTCTTGACTTTTGTTACCTATGTGTTTTACCCTGGACCTTCACCTGGGTGTCTATGGGATGTAATAATAGAATGCACCCTGACAGTTGTGGATGACATGAACATTGTTGCAAACCACCTGCATCCCTTGATGCATGATGTCTCTCCAGACGGCGATGGCAAGTTCCAGCAGGATAAATGCCCGGGTCACAAGCCCAGAAACGTTCTACAGTGGTTTGAGGGGGATCGTAGTGAACTCACGTTGATGTCCTGGACACCAAATTGGCCTGATGTGAACACGGTGAACGCTATTGGGCACCAGCTCCGCTGATACGCAGACATGAGAAACGGAAGTGCGGAATTTAATTTATTTAAAACACCTTGAGAGTTTTCACATAAAAAAATCGGAGGCATTACTTTTCAGCACGCTCTCGTGTATATAGATATGTGTATACGTATTATATTTAGTGAAAGGGGCTCCAAAGTACTTCAGAGATTTGAGAGAAGTAAGGATAAAGTTGAAATAATGTAGAATAAAAGGAAAAAGTAGTAGTTAGATCTACCGCATCACTCGTTTTGTAATCAGCGCAAAATAGTAGTACTGAACCATAATATTCGTTAATAGCGAGTGCGCATGTCGGCGAAGACATTCTGCGCTCCATTCTATACGAGACTGGAACGTGTCAGTATTACGTCATTTGAGTTCGTTTCTGTATGACTAGGACCGCAGCTTGCGTTATGGATAAAGATAGCTATCCGGACTGAAATTGACGGAAGTGTTATACCGGTTCAGAATCATACAAAAGAGCTACCTGACTCTGGGCTCGCTGGAAAACTGCTCTTCTTTCCAGGGTGGACAGCGAGGCGCCGATAACGGGCAAACCACGCAAGCTCTATAGTGGCACTTCGACGACGACGTGCTCGGCTTTGGTCCATCACTAGCTAGCTCTGCATCTGAGTGATGGTGGCAAGTGTATTTCATAATGGCGGCTGCAATGTTCATGTCCTGAACGCTACGAGGTAAATTAACTTCGTATCGCGCGAGTGCCAACAAAATGCAGAGTTTCAATGTTTCGGCGCGTTTCAGTGTCACGCGAGGAAATAGTGAAATGCCATGCACAACCTCACATTAAAAAAGAAGGTACATTTAAGATAACATTGAAAACACATTTTACCTAACATTGAAAACATCTTCACTTACACTCTTGACTTATTTTTTCCGGAATACAGAGCAGCATTAGATGTGTGCGGACTCTGAGAAGACCCACATCGACAACTAAGCTACCGCTGATTAGATACGTGTGTAACCTGCAGATTATAGCGATTGAGGACGGATTGTGTAGCACTTCGCGCTGGAGAAACAATAACAGCCGATGTCGTCTCTTCATGTACGAAATCTTGCGCTCTTGTATTTACTGATTTGTAGACGATCCGTTGTATCCCCTTACTAGTATGGAAGTGTAATATAAGTAATATAAGTATAATATGGAAGAACAAATATCACGTAAACCAAATAAGTGCTGAAGATATATCAGAAAAAGTATAATATTGGACGTAAGACTTCTCAGCGAATGGATATCAGCACATCAATCCGAAAGGGTGGAGGAGAGCTTATTCAACAGTTGTATAGGGCGTGTAGGAGTGAAATTTAATAAAATCTTCACTTTTCATTATGTCATTGTAAATTATGTAGTTAGCTTTCAGAGAGTTCTCTCGATGAACACACGTCATCAATAGAAGAGTGGTTACAGAATGCAGAAATACTTGCAAGTGACCTTCATATCGCAAAGAATGGCATCTGACTCTCAGTATAAACAAATATAAAGTATAAATGACAAACGCGATGTGTGGATTTTGTACAGTGCTGTAAAACATCCAGAATATTGTGTTTTTTCATTCATAATTATAAAATTGTTCTACTAAGAAGCAGTGGAAGAATCAGTTGACATAAATGTAAAGCAATACCCTTAAACAGGCGAAAAGGCCCCAACTTGTTGCAATACAGAATGTCACTGGACTCAGTGACTGTCACCAGATTTATAGAGCTATCTATTATGGTGGTTTAACGTGAACCGACCACATAAATAGAGCGGATGACTGGCGTGTTTTTTGTGTTGTTTGGGTGGGGGGGGGAGGGGGGAGAACTAGAAACCGAACTGATATTTGTTGAAATAAGAGTGAGTAAACGTAATTCATCCATGAAGGGAATAACCTGGAGAATAAATATTTAGTATTATCTATCGGTCTAAATTCCGTACCAAGCTGGAAGTGCTGGAGGACGCTACGAAAGGAGCGCACCATGAGATGGCTGTAGATGAAGCGTATGATGAGAGTTGTCGAATCGATGGAATTGGCATGACAAAGACGTGTTGGGCTGATTACTTGTCGCGGCCAACATTGTCTACCAGACGAGTTAAGTGTGCTTGTATGAAAGAAGTAACACGTGGAGCTCCTCCTTGACATTTTAGATCCATTGCATACGGCATTGTTTCCTAGTTAAAGATAGCAGCTCTTGATGCCAAGAGACCCGTATGTCGTAGTCGGGAGATTCCAAATTCAGTGGCGCGAGATTAGTACGAATCAGGCTGCAGCTGAATTTGCGAGTTGGCTTGATTTCCTGCAGTTTTGACGGTGTCTTTTTCTCTCTGACGGCCACTTGGAAAATTTGGGCAGCTACACTCGAACCACTACAATAGGGATAACGTTTATCGCCGAAACTACAGGTTTTCGGTTATACTTTCTTTCAGGCCAGTTTAAACTGTTATAACCGCTCGAAATAAACACTTTCTAAAATAATGGATTTTCGGTTTTTTTATTCCTATTATTTCCTGTAAAAAAACCGAAATCAAATGAGGAGTGAAAAATTTTGACCGGCCAGGGTGGCCGAGCGGTGCTAGGCGCTACAGTCTGGAACCGCGCCACCACTACGGTCGCAGGTTCGAATCCTGCCTCGGGCATGGATGTGTGTGATGTCCTTAGGTTAGTTAGGTTTAAGTAGTTCTAAGTTGTAGGGGACTGATGACCTCAGAAGTTAACTCCCATAGTGATCAGAGCCATTTTTTTTATTTTTTTTGAAAATTTTGACTGTCTCAGTTTCAATATTTATAGAATCAAAATATTAAATTAAATAGGCAAATGAAAGGAAACTTATTGAAAGATATAACCACCATTGAGTGTACAACAGGTTTTGTTTCACAGTCTAGATTTCGGCCTTAGGCCAGTATCAATTGTTAGAAGTATCAAAAATTGTTAGACATGAGTAGAACACAAGTCATCGTCAAACTATATATCTTCGGTTATATAAACCAATTTTCTCAAAAGCAAATGCGAAAACATTTGTGTAATAGAGTAATTTACTGGCAGTTAGTATGACAGCTTCACTTGATACAGCTGTGGAATGAAATTGCTAACCAGATCACAGGTTTTAAACTTCGCTACACTGCGACTAAGCAATCACTAACATAAACGTAAATGAAACGATCGTCAAAGACCATCATTATAGCAGCCCAGTTTTTGCTAAGTCATGCTAATTGCCAGTAAATTAGCGTATTACGCAAATGTTCTCGCATTTACTTTTTACAAAAGTGTTTTACATATCTCAAGATACATATTTTGATGATGACCTATGTTCTACTCAAGTCTAATCATTTTTGATACTTGAAACGCTTGATAATGGCCGAGGGCCGAAATGTAGATTGTGGAATAAAACCTGTTGTACATTCAAATGGTGATTATATCTTTCAAAAAGTTTTATATGACTGTGGTTCCACACCAAAGTAAAATCGTTAAAGAGAAACTTAGTTTGTCCGCCATTCGTTGCTTTTCTCCAAAAGTGATAAGTGGTTGAATAGTACAAAAACTCACCCCGTATTCTGTTGATTGTAATATTTGAAAATTCTGCCCAAAAATCATATCGTAATCAGAGATCATTCCACTGTTTGGGCAATACGAATAGTCAGTGCTGTAGAGCGAAAACTGATGTTAAAGAACTCTGTTTTTCGTGTTAATTTATCCATTTTCAAGGGCTACAAGCAGACGAAGACATACTACGTAGACATAGGCAGCAGACTAGCTACTTTCCATCTTTATTGTGTGCTTTGAATGAATTATTGTTAAGCTTTTAATTTATTACTGTTACCATCATTTCCTTCCTCTTCTGTTGTTTCACAGAGATGGCACACAAATCTTTAATCTATTAAAACAAATGAAACATGGCACTTCATTGCTACGTCACTTCATAGATATAAGAATATTTCCAGACCAGGGTTACTGCCATTCCTGCGATACAACAGATGTCCGGCGACGAGAGCGAGCAACTACACTAGAAACCAGATAGGGGCAAGCCTTGCATATTGCACGTGCACCTTCAGCCACGACGCACGGCAACAGGAATATTATTCTGTCAAATGCTGCACCAACTCTTCTGCCACGTGTTTTTTAACTGGTTTCTGAATGGCTCTGAGCACTATGGGACTCAACTGCTGTGGTCATAAGTCCCCTAGAACTTAGAACTACTTAAACCTAACTAACCTAAGGACATCACACACATCCATGCCCGAGGCAGGATTCGAACCTGCGACCGTAGCGGTCGTGCGGTTCCAGACTGTAGCGCCTTTAACCGCTCGGCCACTCCGGCCGGCTAACTAACTGGTTTCTGTCGGCATTGTTATTGAAATAGCACTGATCGCTTTTTACCTTTTATATAATTACGCATTGTTTCAAATCATTGCAAATTTTAGAAATAAAAATTACTCCTTCTTTTAAAAAAATAATTTAAAAACAAAAAAAATTAGCACTGCTGATATGGCTAAATGATATTTCGGTTTTTTACTCGGTTGTTAGTAAAAATAAAAAGCCTGTTACAACTGCGATCAAACAAATACTGAAAAATACACCGGTTATTCGGAGATAAAATACCAGTATCGGTTTTAACTGGTCGGTTTTTCCCATCGCTAAACTATAACCGAGGGCAACAGGCGAGTAGGGTAGGGTGCCGGAAGCGTGTGCAGGGTGCGTGGGCGTAACTGTGCGTTGTGGGGCCCATCGGTGCCTCCGCCACGTGGGAGCGGGCTGCCTCTCTCTTCCGGCGACATTTTGTCGCTCGGCACAGGTGCGCATGCGCGCCGCTGCTGATAAGCGAGTCACATAAAACACGGGTGTGGGTCGCGCGGCCTCACACCACAGGTCGCAGGTTCGAAGGCTGCGGCTGCTGTAGCGCTTCGCGGCGGGCGGACGACGTGGCAGAGTCCAGGTAAGCCGGTCTGCGGGCGGAAGCCTTTGACTGCACGCCAGCTGCCATCTTCCGGTGCGGAAAGCTGCCATTGATGCGTGTTCCGCCGTGCGACCCACAGGTCTCCTCGTGCCTGGCAAAGCACTCGCACTACACACGCAACAGGTTGGTGCAACAGCTGCGTGACGTGTTGACGTGACGTCTGGGCGCGGCCTGTGGCAGCGCCGCGGTGTTGTTTCGGGTGCCGATATTGAGGGTCAGTGGCCCGCTTCCCTCCGTCCTGGCGACGACACTTGTGTCAACAAGGGAAACATTGGCCCCGTAGTCGTTCTCGGCGGCCTTCAAAGATGGAAAAAATCGCGTTAGCGAAGCCGCGTCGAGTAGTATGTAGTAGACGATATTTCAATGAATACTGTCGTTGTCATCGTCAAGGGTAAAAGGGCACAAGTTAATGTCTCAGCTCTAAACAATGACAATAACGATGGCGGTGACCGAGATTGCGGGTTTTACATGCAATCTGTCACAGGAGAAAATTTAATCAAAGAGCAGCAGTATTCGGAGACATATAGATTCGAATGTGTCTAAGTAACCACTGTTCAAAAAACACTTGGTTATTAAAATAGAGCCAATGTGCTGGTTACTTTCCTTCTGTAACCTACGAACTAACGAGGAGACACAGCGAATAAAAAAAGCTACTTCCACAGTTTTCTAAACCATCTGCCTCTGACACTTCAACGAAACATGTTTTAAAAAACTGGTTTATGCTGCCGGAAATGTTTGTGCTCCTTAAAACGAGATACTTACAACGCCAAAGAAATCAATTTTAGAAACTGCAGAGATAATACGGCTATACCGTTCAATTCCGGCTAGTGCTCAGATATTTTGCTCTAGCCGCAAGACATACCGTGACAGGATTTCGTTTGTTGCGTGTTTTTTCCCCTTGCGGTGTGTACGGCTGCTTCTCGTGCCACTTTTTTGTTTTCCAAAGTTAAAGATGTTTTGGGGCTCACGAATTTTGCAGTGGGTGGTAAGTCTCCCATGTAATGATTACCGGTAAGCCGTTGCTGAAACACTCTTAGCTAAATAACTGGCGCGTCACTGTATACATTTTAAAGCTTCACTGTGCGTTGTCTTCAGTACCACCATTCTAGTCTCTGCCAGAGCAGTCACGTGTTGCGCTTCTCGTTGGCGTTCTGTAAGAGTTATGGCTTACGCGTCTCAGTTGGTTATATTCTCAGAACAGAAAGCGGAATTCCCTTTTCGGATTTGGAAATCACCCGTTCTACAAAAAGTTCTTATATTCAAATAGAATTGTAGATCCTCTACGCTTAGCGAGCTGTTCGGAGGTCAGGGATAGTCGTTTGTGTTTGTGTGTGTGTGGTGTGTGTTTATTTTCACCCCCCCCCTCCCCGGCCTCGCCTGAAAAACCGGCATTGGGGATCCATAGCATGTACTACATGGATAAACTGCTTCTGGAGGCAGTGACACATTTTGCTTAGGCGTATGCTGTGTATTGTTAAATCCATTCGAGAACTGCTTTGAGCATAAAAGAAGGAAAAGCGGCAAAGTCGCAAGCATAGAGTCGTACGTGGTATGATTCACCGATGTGTCGCCGACACCGCTGTCACGCGCTGATACGTTAGTCACACTTCCTCCTCCGCCTATACAAATGTGCCTCTAATAGTCTTCGACTCGGTTCCTCCTGTGCAACGAAATAATTTCGGCATCTGCATCCTGACGAGCAATTATATTTGAATCCTTATTCGACAATTCCTTGGTTTAAATTAATTTAGAATAATTAATCGTGCTGTTCTTTCAGCATCGTCGCATGTCAAGAAAGTTGTTGATGTTATTGTCTGCAGAAATAATACTCAGTAGCTCAGATGGTGAAGATGGCAGTACAGAATTCCTATTCGTTACTAAGATACCATTCTGTTTCAAAACACTTAACTATTCACGAGAGGCAACGGCGTAACTTGAAATAAAACTAATAAACGAACGAAATAATGTGTGGAACGAGATTTCCACTGAACAGCATACCTGAAAGAATACCAGACATCTTCCTTCACCTCTCTCATACTCATCCAGACTCCTGAATGCAGACTGATGGTCTGATGCTGGAAGTCGGACTTCGAGTAGTCTTCGTGAAAGACCAAGTTCCTTGTCTCGCTCTCAGTTGCCCTCTGTTAAGACGTTCCAAGAGAAGTTATGGTTGGGTATCTTTTCTAGAATGGAGTAAGAGAACGAAAATTAGACGTACCCTCCAGTTAACTACGACGCCGTTAGAGGCGGATTCCAACTCTGATGCTCAAGCAGAGAAACAGGAAAACGGCTGACAATCTTGTCAGCTTGTAGAAGGGCATTGCCTATTCGCGTTCACTGTCTGCTGTGCAGTGCTGTGAACCTGTAGTGGAGGCACCAAGACTCCTACTCCATAAAGTCACTGAATATACAGTCACATTTAGATTTCAAAGCCCCGTGCAACGAGGCAGGACGCAAATTATAGCACATTTAGGAATGCACTCACTCTTCTGCGCGGACCTACCAAAGGGTGTATGGTTTAGTATAGTGGAGACTGTAGATAAGATAGCTTCGCAATATGTTGACAGAAAGAAAGCTGAGAATTAATATTCAGAGACAAAAATTGTATTCATTAATAACGTCTTATTTCACAAATCACAGGCACAATTAAATGTTCTACGGTAAAAAATATCACGTAGCGTTCAGAAACAGTTAGGACACATGCCGAAACTGCAGATCGAATTTGTATCGAAGAAAATTAATATTTTATTATACATTAACAGTGAAAATTATAAATGCTGTTCTGTAACTTACGTCACCCTAAGGAATTACTATCGTCGTAAAATAGTGCTGTGTAACATCATGTAAAATGTACTTAATGTATCTTCCAATTTTGCGATTGTAAGATGTCTAAATGTTTTTATACATTAATTATTAATCACCAGTGCATGTGAAATGACACAATTTTTCTCTTGGTGTGCCAATTAGGTTACGTTCCGAATGTTATTGGTCCTGTCAAAAAAATCTAGCTTAGTGTGCAGTATTACGGACTTGTAGACGAAGCTAATCTTAATGATATCAATACTTAAAAGTTCTGGGAATGTGTCCTTATCTTCCACACGAAGCATAGCAACAAACACAATATCAGCACTTCACATATTTGTTTACATGCCACAGTGTTGAGCTGCAAAGATAATACATGCTTTAGATTTGTAGGATAAGTAGTACACTAAGAAAACAGTCGTTTTTTGTACAAGCACACGTGTTTAGCGGCAAAGAAATCTGTAGATTTGAGTGCTTGTTCCATTAATAGCAAAGAAACCTGCGTAACGCATCTAAACAACTGCGTGAACTGATGACACAGTTCCTGTGCTTCCTGTACCAAGTTAGAATATATTCCCACAACATACAAATAATTACATCAATTAGATTATCGAAATATACAATGTACGTACCATTGCACACAAAATAAATTAATTCTTCTGGGCAGCGCTAATAACAAGCGAACATAACCTCTGGCACATACAGGAAAAAATCTTCTCATCACCTCACATGCAAACTAAATTAATAATCAATAAAGAGTCGCGGTCCTCAACGAATTCCATGCAATATTGACAGATGTTAAGTCTATCTAGTTTTGCAAGTAGACAAATGAATTCTCTCGCGACTAATACACATTGTTGAAAGGCTTTATATTGCCCCGAACTTTTCTGTTTTTGAAAAGTCAGTGTAGAGGCTCTGAGCACTATGGGACTTAACATCTGTGGTCATCAGTCCCCTAGAACTTAGAACTACGTACACCTAAGTAACCTAAAGACATCACACACATCCATGCCCGAGGCAGGATTCGAACCTGCGACCATAGCGGTCACTCGGCTCCAGACTGAAGCGCCTAGAACCGCACGGCCACACCGGCCGGCGTCAGTGTAGAGTACCATGTGAAATCGTCTTTACTTGGACGACATGGTTTCTTGTGCGATTACGTGAAAAGTCGTCTGATTGCGAATTTGTCGGCTAGAAACGGCTAACGGCGTTATATTTTAGTCAATAGAATGTTTAACTGTGGCTAGCTGCTGTTTGATTTCTGTAAGAATGAACCTGTACTGTCACACAGCTATCGTTCCATGAGGTCACTTTAGACAAAATAGTATTAGCTTTTTCTGCCTTTTTCTACAAAAAAGGGACCAATGTGAGGCCAAATTTGGCTTACGTGTCAGCCGTGACTGCTGCTGTTTATTGTTAAGACTTTACACAAACTACTCCAAGCTATTCCAAATATACGGCAAAAAATGGTGTCCGGGGAAATTAGTGTACGCCAGCGCCTGAGCACACCATGGGCGTGGCACGCCACACAGGAAGATGTGCGCAGTTCTTCGGTTACGGAGTTTTGGCGCATCCTTCCTACAGTACAGACTCACGTGACAGTCGCTTGTTTACAAAGTGGAAGGAATATTCGGACGATTTCAAAAGACTGCGGACGTCAAGAGTTGGCTGACAACGTTATAAACATGATGTGATTAAAAAGATCGTTTGGTGTCACATAAAATGTGGACATTTGGCAGTATTTCAGTGAATATTATGAGATATTTTCACAAAGTAAAAACATTTTATTATTATTCAAACTTTAACAATGTTTGGAGTAGTTTTGTCTGTGTAGCTATTAAAAAGTAGAGACCTAAGATGCTCCTCAACATAATTTTCTGCTGCGTTACGACTTACGCCATGATGGTCGTTTACGAAACGGCGGGCCGTTAGGCACGTTTTTCATTGGAGGTAGAAGTGGTAATCAATAAGAATACAATGATTATTTTTATTTTTGTTCACCACCAAACACCAGTGTTACAGTAGCATTTGATGATTCAGGTACGTCTTGAGACAGTATGTACTCATGGCATGAGATGGAAGCCTTGTGGATGAAGGGCACCTGCTCTTCCACTCTGCCTATGCAGTTTTACGCTTCGCGTACGGCATATGTCTGAAGACTTCGAGAGTTTTCGTGTGTTTCATCAAACCTGAGTCCGAGCTCTGGTCGCAGGTGAATCGCATTAATGAAATCTATAGTCCTCTCGTTTGTCCACTTCTCCGTTGATGTACGCAACAAACTAACGACAACAAACAACTACAAAGTATGTGGCTGTATGTACGCGTGCAAACTTTTGTACGAAAGCGAATGGTGTTGTTTTTTCGCTGACAGTAGAGAACCTGTAATTACATCAGACACGTGACTGCAGCGCTGTCGATGAGAGAACTAGGAAACAAAAGCGACAGCTAGAGGAAAGCATTTACAGAGAAGGAAACTGTAAATTTGTGGTAAGTCCTATGGGACCAAACTGCTGAGGTCATCGGTCGCTAAGCTTACACAGTACTTAATATAACTTACACTAAGGATATCACACACACCCATGCCCGAGGGAGGACTCGAACCTCCGACGGGGAGAGCCGCTCGATCCGTGCAAGGCGCCCAAGACCGCGCGGCTACAGACAAGGACAGAGATGGATATTGCCCAGCAATTCGAAATATTCTCCACCGTCACTGGACAGTATCGGCAACCCCTCGGCAATACGTTGGCAACTACATGCAAGATCAGCAAAATTGTCGTCTGTTGTAGCCACATTACAGTAATGCTGACAGTGGCATTGCTGAAAAATATAGCCTATCTAGAGGCGCCTTAACAAAGACTAACTTCCAGGGTGGATTTCAAAACTGGCAGAAACTTTGAGATCGGTGTATTCGTTCCGTTGGAGACTGCTTTGTACGTGTAGGTGATGGCGCAGTACATCTTCGTAAGACGTTTGGCTGTCTGTGTTGTTTTTTGTGAATGTGTGTACTATTGCTGGAAAAAGAGCTAATGTTCGAAAGCTATTGTGAATACTGTTTTATGTTTTGTTATGTGCTCCATGCACCGATCCGCTATACTATGACATGACAATAGCAAGCCATGCTATAGCGATATGCACAGATGGCGATAATATCACGTACACAAAGTCTAAAAAGGTAGTGTTTTGGCGGAGCCGTCATTGGTACTCAGGTGATTCATGTGAAAAGGTTTCCGACGTGACTGTGGCTACACCACGGGAATTAGCAGACTTTGACGTGAAATGGTAGTTGTAGCCAGACACATGAAACACTCTGTTTTGGAAATCTGTAGGGAATGCACAGTATCAAGTGTGTGCCGAGAATACGAAATTTCAGGCATTACCTCTCACCACGGACGACACATTTGCCAACGACCTTCACTTAACGACCGAGAGCAGCGGCGTTTGCGTAGAGTTGTCAGTGATAACAGACGAGCAACCATGCGTGAAATAAACGCAGAAATCAAAGTGAGACGTAAGAAGAACGTATCCGTTAGGACAGTGCGGCGAAATTTGGCTATGGCAGCAGAAGATTGACGATTTTGTCTTTGCTAACAGCACACCACTGCAGCGCCTCTCTTGGGCTCGTGACCATACCTTTGGATCCCAGAGGACTGTAGAACCGTGGCTTGGTCAGATGAGTCCAAATTTCGGTTGGTGGTAGAGTTCAAGTGTGCCGCACACCCCACGAAACCATGGACCCAAGTTGTTAGCTAGGTGCAATGCAAGTTGGTGATGGCTCCATAATGGTGAGGGCTGTGCTTACATGGAACTGACTGGGTCGTTTGGTCCAGCTGAACTGATTATTGGCTGGAAACAGCATGACTCAGTATTTCTGCAGGGGACTTGTAACGACTTGTTCAGTCCATGCCACATCGAGTTGCGGCACTAAGCCGGGCAAAAGAAAGTCCGAACGGCATTGGGAGGTATCTCATGACTGTCACCTCAGTGTAGGTGAGTGGTCGCCTTTTCCTTATTGTACGTATTGCTCCATCCAGGAATTTCTATTATTGTCAAGACGTAATAATTTTAATTGATGTATTTCGGGAACATCTGAATACCATCTCGTCTTATTTGTGACTGGTTGCTGTCTTCCTAACAACCTGTAAACGAATGACAGCTACGGAGTTCAGAAACATCCATAGTCTATGAAATAATACACTTTTGCGACACACAGAAGCTACTAGCGACGCCACTTGGGCGCCTCTAGACGGCACTTGCGGTGTCACGTGACGTGGTGTCGGGCGTGGCAGGTGCGTCGTAAGTCAGAGCGCGGCGTGGTGGGTCGCGCGTGGTGCGGGCGCGAGCATACGGGCTGCGGGCGAGCTGCACGTCCGTCCCGGCAGGCAGCAGCCGACAGCAACGCTGCGAGGGTCCCAGGTTCGCTTCCCGCCTCCACACTCCTCGAGTCAGCACCCTGGAATCGGCCCGATATGGCGCCACTTTCCTCTCATTACAACGATCCATCCCAATCACCGGGGCGATATCCTCTTGCACAAACTATAAGGCTAACTTTTTCATCTCAAATAATTTTCCTACTCGTTGTAGGTATTTGTAATTTCTTCTTACCTTCACAAATTTTTTGCCACGGGCTAATGAAACATAGGGCAATGCGTTTCTGCACCTTCATTAATCACCGAACTATAGGCATTGACAATTTCTATTTTCGTAAAATGAACAACAACCGGCTTCAGTCACAATCGTGATTTTAGTTCATTGATCAATTTTGAGCTCTGGCGGCTCATCTTCAGGTGCTTTGACAGCCTACATCGATTTCTGTTCTTTTTTTCCAAATTTAGGTCAATTCTGGTCCTGCTAAAATTATACTGCTACGTTACAAAGTGGCTCATTGTGATTATAAGTTTACAAAACTAAGATCTACCGAAAAAAATTTACTGTTTCCAGTAGTGGATACATGGTTTCGAAGTACTGCACAATATGAATAGACATCTTTATGAACATACACACACACTTTCGATTATAAAGCGCATTTGTTAGCATAAGTAAAAACAGGCCGAAGAATTTCTAGGAACACACAGCAGATACTATTTCAGAGAAGATATAAAGCTGTTATATTACCAATTATACAAGATATCACTGATAAAACAAATATGGCTGTATGTTATCAAATGGTAGCACTATCAAATATCTTTTATTTAGGAAAAAATAAACTTTTTAAATTACTGAAATAACTGTGGCTGCTAAAGGTTGCGAAGTTCAATTTATTGTTGTGCAGATACAGTTTCTTCTGTAATTTAAAAAGTTCATTTTTTCCAGGTGAAACATATTTAATAGTGCAATCATTTGATAACATACAGCCACATTTGACATATTTACAAATATTTGTTGCACAAATGATGTCTATGTGGAATTAATAACATAACAGCTTTGTACCCTCTTTGAAATAATAATTCCTGTGCTGTATAATGAGATGTCACGTACATACATAAAAAAGTCTACCCGTACTGAACTTCAAAACCATTATCCACTAGTGAAATAGTAAGTTATTTTTCGATTTCTCTTAGTTGTGTAAACTTATATTCACAATGTGCCACTTTGTAAAATATCAGTATACTCTTACCAGGCCCAGAATTAATCTCAATTTGAAAAAAAAAAAAAATAGGTATAGACTGTCAAAGTACCTGAAGATTAGCAACCAGGACTCGAAATCCATCGTGCATTGAAATAAAATCACGATTGTGAATGACGGCAGTTGTTCTTCATTTTACCAAAGTTTTGCTGTCGCAGAAGAAACACTGACAACAATGGATAAAGTTCAATTTTTGTTTTATCTTTTTCATGCAACTACGATAGTTTTGCACCAGAGTAGCAGACCTGTAGGAGACAGATTCAGTGATATGCTTTTGCACGTGTGGCAAGAACTTACGCAGTGAAATTGCTTTCTACAGGGAGGGGAGGGGGGAGTTCTTAATTACCACCCCGAAAAATTCAGGCTGCAGCCATGACTATCAGTAATGGTGTCAGTCCTTCTCTACAGATTTATCCTCTAGTGCGACATATATTCTCCCAACGATTAATGAAATGGCGGAGACCCTGGTTTTGGAAGTGTGCAGTTAGGTTGTGCAGGGAATGTTGCACATCGAGAATCACCTCGTCGTCATTCTGGAATCGCATGCCGCGCAATGATGTCTTCGTCCGATGAAAGAGAAAGAAGGCACTGGGTGTCATACGAAGGTGAGGCAAAATTTTATAGCTCAGCGAAGCAGCACGTGTAACTGTTTCCATTTGCAGAATAAACTTGAGCGTTGTCGTGAAGCGAAAACAGCCCCTTGGAGAACTTCCCGCAAAGCTTCCTCTTGACAACCTCCCGGAAGCTCGTCTGGAGATCTGGATGCTGCGCTTGGTGCACTACTCCTGTGATAGTTTGCTCCGTAAGAGTATAATAAGATGATCGTACAGCATTATTGTCCGGGAATACACTGTTAAGGGTTGTTCGGGTGTCTCCTGCAAGTCTTCCCGTATGACGCACATCAAGTGAAATGATTAGGACAACACAAAAACCCAGTCTCCGAGTGAAGAAAACCCTCGGATCCGGCCGGGAATCGAACCCGGGAGCCCGCGATCTAGAGGCAGATTCGCTAACAACTAGGCCATGAGCTGCGGACCTTATGAGTATATTATGGTTGCATCGTACCTTGGCATTTTCAGAACAGTCAGCATCACCTTTCACTGACTCTAACATAAACTGTCGACCTTTTACTGAATAATGCTGCTGTAGCATCAAAGTTCCCTCCCATAATGAATTCAACGACATGGTTTACCTCCAGTATTTGGAGCGGTGTCGCTGGGGGATTGTTTCGCTAAACGCACCTTAATGGTTTGGATACGTGTTGCACCTGCTCCTGGCCGGTATTTGGAAAAACAATAATACGGGCATCCAACTTCAGTGGCGCGGCTCAACCTAAGCACCATCCCCCTCTGTGTTTGCGGAGAGGAAGAAGATCGAAACCATATATTTCTACAATGCCCTCGGAAAACGTATCACATAAACGTACTTGCAAGTAATCTTCAAGGTCTTCGTCATCAGTTCCCAAGCGGTCTCCAAACCTAGTTGGCATCCATTGATATAGGAACTTATAAAGTACTGTAGCCCCTGGGCTGCTACTCTAATGCTCTTGGTAATAAGAATGCCAGGGGAAAACCAAAGCCCAATTAACTGGCTATATTCCCACGTGCTGCTCAGCACAATATGGAACGCTCAGCCTCAAAATGTGTCACCATATACCTCGTAACCGTATGCATCTGACTACTGATATAATTATACGTATGACGGTAATACTCGAATATGGTTCTCGCAAACTGTTCTGCTGTTCTTTCTACAACTAGATGGTACCTATAGACCTGCACAAATATTCGCATCTCCATCCGCTGTTTTTGAAGCAATTCTTGCACGACATAAAAAAGAACATTTCATTGTTAATTTAGATATATAGTTATTAATATGGATTGAACTGGGAAAATCCCAAATGTGTACCAATGTCGATTTGTCATTTTTTATTGTGTTGCCAGTAGGATTTTTATAGAATAATAACTCTTTGTATCCTGTGTTACATTTTCGTCTTGTTTACTAGTTTCAGTATTGTGTGGTAGTAAAACTTGTTTTATCTTGGAATCTATCCTTTGTTAAGCCTATGTCACTTCGCACCAGGATGTGACTTAAACTAATGTCTACTTTGAATTGTCAAATAAACTATAATCTGTACTACGACATTTCCTGTGTTTAGGTGTCTGTATGGACACGGCCGGCCGAAGTGGCCGTGCGGTTAAAGGCGCTGCAGTCTGGAATCGCAAGACCGCTACGGTCGCAAGTTCGAATCCTGCCTCGGGCATGGATGTTTGTGATGTCCTTAGGTTAGTTAGGTTTAACTAGTTCTAAGTTCTAGGGAACTAATGACCTCAACAGTTGAGTCCCATAGTGCTCAGAGCCATTTGAACCATTTTTTTGTATGGACACGTTCCGAAAGCCAATAAATTAAAAAATAAACAAACAGACTTGCGTAATGGTTTTGTATAACGCCTACAAAATATAATCACAAAAGCTGTTGGGGCCATCCAAAAGTCGTTGTTTGTGCACCTACGAAGAATTCTGACAAAAAAATATGAATATTTGGTTGTCCGTTTTCTACGCGCCGTGGTAAGCTATTCTTACATTCAGTGAAACAGGTCGAGTATTACTTTGATTCATCATAATGTCTTAACCATATCGAGAGTATCGGTGAGACAGATGTTTAAAAAAGTTTAATTTTGTCATTGCGATCCGCTAGAATGACGCTCCTTCATTAATTTAAAGTGCATAAACAATGTGTTCTAAAGTAGTTAAGTGATGCCGTGTTACTTGACTACTTCTGCGTAACATCACTATCGTGCAATGGAACCACGCTTGTTGCCAAAACTGATGCCAAGAGTTATCTAAGTGGCAGTTCTGAAAGCAAGTCAAAAGGAGATGTACCGGTTCCACGTATTCCCACCGACATGCCATTTGACTTCAGACATATGTAATTCCCCATTCGCCTTGCATTCCCAGTGACTATCAAAACAACGCACAAAGTCAGTCGTAACAAGTGTGTGGATTAAATCTGAAACATCTATGCTTTACACATCGTCAGTTATATTGCATACTGACGAAAACGGAAGCGCCAAAACTCTTGTACATTCCAAAGCACCTGAATAAATTTTTTCAGATTAAATGTACTGCACAAAAACTTATTCTTTTAATTATTTTGAACATCTAAATGTTTCTGCATTGCAATTTTGTACCTATTTAGAAAGAGAATTTGAAACGCATGCCAGGCAAAGGCACCTGTAGTTCAGAATAAGTAGTTCGTAGATATCAGTTGACACTGTAAAATTGTGTTGTGGAACGGGTACCACTCGAGGCAGAATGATGTAAATCATAACATACTGTAGTAAAAAGCTTGCTTAACTTACTTTGCTCTATAGCTTCACCGTCGCCATCTAATATTATTGACCCAGCGGCGACGCACGGCTGAAGTGGATTGTTGTTGCGTTAGAAGCGAAGCTCCGTCGCTTCTCGTCTCCCACGCAGCGTCCTGTTTACTTCTCGTCCGTCCCGACCCGGCGGTCCTACCTACCGGCTGCCGGCGTCCCGTCTGCCAATAACAAAGAGATTTGGATTAGAGGGGGCGGGGAGTATTCTCTGCTCGTCTGTGCTGCCATTACTGCGGACGTTGGTACGCTGCTAAACAAATTCTCCAGTTGATTGTACCTGTTGTTTCCTGTTCGTTTTACAACTTCTCTTTCCTGTAACTTTTCGTTGATATCATACATTGGTATCAGATATCGCAGCAACTCTGTTTTATATGCAGGAAGCGAAGGTAGTTTTCATTTTGTCGTAGACATCTGTATACCACCTTTGTCGCCCCGTCGCGTCCTGCGTTTTAGAATCGTGGCCACCCGGAAAGGAAGGATGCGTCGTAGACTTTTCAGAATGTTGTAGAATGCTGTCGATGGTAATTAGATCCGTCATTAGAAGCTGGCACGATGCAAGTGAAGCTGCTGTATGTGCAGTATTTTGTATTCATAATCTGACGCTGATAAGTTGCAACACTGCTGAGGAACGTTTCATAATTATTGTGAAGTAGAAGAGAAGCAAATCGAGATGCTATTTGAAAATAATCGTTAACAGCGAAATGCTTTAAATAAAGATCTCTACCGTAATCAGTAAATTTAATTACCGGTTTAATAGTCATTTTCCAAATATTCGAACAATCACGCTCAAAAAATACAAGAGACAGGTTCCTAATTTTCCATCTGAAGCATTGCAACTGTCATGCAGGGAAATGTTGCTGAAGATAATTGAGTTTAAAGGACTCATCATTATGCAGTGTGTGTGTATAAAGTGCAGCTACTCGCGGAGATCCGGTGCGAGCTGTAATTGTCGCATGGTGGCGAAACTTAGTAGATATGCTCGTGTGTTAATTCGGAACCATTTACGTTGGAAAAAAATTATTTCCAATTTTGGACACCAGGTTAAAAATCTGGCGCTGCACATCATCTCGTCGACGTTTCCCGAGCTCACACTGAATGAACTGTGTAATCGGCTGTTAATAATAAAATCACCATTATATCTTTATGACTTGTTTGACCTTTTCTGCCAACGTCCATTTCCGAATCCATTACATATGGAAACATTTCTATATGTCTTTCTTGCATTCACAGCGTGAGATTTGCATTTGATGCCCAAAATTGGAGATAATTTTTTCCAGCGTAAATCGGTTCCGCATTGAAGCACTAGAATGTCTACCAAGTTTCGCTGCCATACGATAGTTACAGCGCAGACTGGTAATTACTGACCAAATAACAAAAATAGACAAGCTGTCACCAATCAGTTGCCCATTCCTTCTTGATACTGGGATGATGGTGCATCTTATCCGCTCTCTTCTCCTTGTACCTCTTTCCTCCACTACGAAAACGAGTGACATTCGCTAAATCTGTCTTCAGTGTCTTTCATTTTTAACAGGCTTACTGCTAAGAATATATGCGCTGTAATATTACTAATTTTTGCACAATTTGCGGCCATATGTCGACTTCGTGTTCATCCATTTTCAAGGATCACTTATGTCTGAAAATACTAACCGCTCATCATATTTTTCACTTACAAATATACCTGATCAGTTCATTTTTCATCAGCAGTATTTATTCTGTAACTCCGCAGATTACGAAAGTAACCCAATATTTGTGCAATGTTTCGAAATTCACACTGCCGTGTGCTGTAGAATAACGCTGAAAAGTGCGTGACTAGGTCGGAAAATAATGATTAGATGCTGAGTCAATCTGGGGAGAAATATTGTGTGTCGTACAACAGGAGTGAAAGAAGGGATCGTTTGGTACGACACGGCCTGAGGCAGTAAAGAATATTCAGTTTGATGATTGAAAATAGAAAATAGTGGGGGGGGATAGTAGAGGGAGTTCACGACTTGACTACAGTATGCAGATTCAAATTGATGAAAGTTGCTGTAGTCACGCAGAGTTGGTAAGGCTTTCTCAGTATAGACTAATGTGGAAAGCTGCATCTTTTTCATGAGGACAATACACAATGCAACGCTCCCCATGTGGCCAAAACCGATTAGCCACTGCGTCTGTTTGTATGCACTGTCGCATAAACTGCTAGGGGTAATGTGGAATAATAAGAGATTCCCAAGCTGTGTAATGATTTCTGACGAGCCATCCCCTCATCAGTTGTGATTCAGTACTGCATTATGTGTCGACAAGTAATGCCCTACGCTTCGAAGGCACCCTCTTGATGCAAATCAGGTGATTATCGGACAGCGAAATTCCTCAGCCATATCGCCGGCAGTATCGAGGCTGCATGAGCTGCAGCCACATGTAGTGCAACATGCAGCCACTATTGTCCAGCAGTATTTGCTGCAATACATTTCTGGGCCAGAAGATTTTACAAGGAGCCACAGTGTTGCCACAAAATGGATGAATGCGCGCTAGTGGGTGTGAGTGCAGCTTTACTGCTTCTACATCACACAAAAGAACAGTAGAAATTGGACTTCGTGGTAGCGTTCCTCTATAAGTAAACAGAATACTTAAGACAATTTAACTAGTGAACTGATACTGCATGCCTATCTGTTCCAGAATTTTGTAAGAATGTCGAAACACGATTTCGAATATCTCTCACACGCAATTCATCCGAGAATTGCTAAAACAGATACAAGTATGGGAGTGTGTATACCAGCTACAACCCGATTGGCGACGACACTTTAGTTTTAGCTGCTGTTGATGCGTGTAGAAGTTTAAAGTACCTCTTTGAAATTCACTATTCGTAAATAAGCCTCATGGTACCAGAAGTATGCAATGCTTTGACAGTACTGAAAGATTTCATTAGGGGAAGTTTGAAATAAGAATACAATTTTTATTTTATATTTTTCAGAAATTTAGACAACATTGTCTATGGAGCGGAACGATCTGATTCTAACTTTGATTGAAACAACAGTCAAGGTCGCAACAACATTTTTTTGTGCACCAGCTCACCACAGTGTTTACACTATTAGTTCCTGCTTCAGGTAAATCTTGAGATGGTATGAAACTCATGACATAAAATACAAACCACACGAACGAAGAGCCACCTGCACTTCCTCTCTTCCTATGCAGCGTTTTTGCTTCGAATTTGGCATAGGTTCGAAGACTTCGGAACTTTGGTATGTTTCATCAAACGTGATTTCGAGCTCATCCGTAACAACTTGTAACTTTTTTTTCAGATTGCGATTTTTGTGTACATTACTTTCGACGTTCCGTAGCTTGGTCGTAGACGAATAATCATCATCATCATCATCATCATTTAAGACTTATTATGCCTTTCAGCGTTCAGTCCGGAGCATAGCCCCCCTTATAAAATTCCTCCATGATCCCCTATTCAGTGCTAACATTGGTGCCTCTTCTGATGTTAAACCTATTACTTCAAAATCATTCTTAACCGAATCCAGGTACCTTCTCCTTGGTCTGCCCCGACTGCTCCTACCCTCTACTGCTGAACCCATGAGTCTCTTGGGTAACCTTGCTTCTCCCGTGCGTGTAACTTGACCCCACCATCTAAGCCTGTTCGCCCTGACTGCTACATCTGTAGAGTTCATTCCCAGTTTTTCTTTGATTTCCTCATTGTGGACACCCTCCTGCCACTGTTCCCATCTACTAGTACCTGCAATCATCCCAGCTACTTTCATATCCGTAACCTCAACCTTGTTGATAAGGTAACCTGAATCCACCCAGCTTTCGCTCCCATACAACAAAGTTGGTCGAAAGATTGAACGGTGCACAGATAGCTTAGTCTTGGTACTGACTTCCTTCTTGCAGAAGAGAGTAGATCGTAGCTGAGCGCTCACTGCATTAGCTTTGCTACACCTCGCTTCCAGTTCTTTCACTATGTTGCCATCCTGTGAGAATATGCATCCTAAGTACTTGAAACTGTCCACCTGTTCTAACTTTGTTCCTCCTATTTGGCACTCAATCCGTTTATATTTCTTTCCCACTGGCATTACTTTCTTTTTGGAGATGCTAATCTTCATACCATAGTCCTTAAATTTCTGATCTAGCTCTGAAATATTACTTTGCAAACTTTCAATCGAATCTGCCATTACAACTAAGTCATCCGCATATGCAAGACTGTTTATTTTGTGTTCACATATCTTAATCTCACCCAGCCAGTCTATTGTTTTCAACATATGATCCATAAATAATATGAACAACAGTGGAGACAGGTTGCAGCCTTGTCTTACCCCTGAAACTACTCTGAACCATGAACTCAATTTACCGTCAACTCTAACTGCTGCCTGATTATCCATGTAAAGACCTTTAATTGCTTGCAAAAGTTTGCCTCCTATTCCATAATCTCGTAGAACAGACAATAAATTCCTCCTAGGAACCCGGTCATATGCCTTTTCTAGATCTATAAAGCATAGATACAATTCCCTGTTCCACTCATAACACTTCTCCATTATTTGCCGTAAGCTAAAGATCTGGTCCTGACAACCTCTAAGAGGCCTAAACCCACACTGATTTTCATCCAATTGGTCCTCAACTAATACTCGCACTTTCCTTTCAACAATACCTGAGAAGATTTTACCCACAACGCTGATTAAAGAGATACCTCTGTAGTTGTTACAATTTTTTCTGTTTCCATGTTTAAAGATTGGTGTGATTACTGCTTTTGTCCAGTCTGATGGAACCTGTCCCGACTCCCAGGCCATTTCAGTTATCCTGTGTAGCCATTTAATACCTGACATTCCACTGTATTTTATGAATTCCGACTTAAGTCATCCACCCCAGCTGCTTTATTGAACTGCAATCTATTGACCATTTTCACCACTTCCTCAAATGTGATCCTATTTCCATCCTCATTCCTATTCCATTGTACATCGAAATCTGAAACATTACTGATCGCATTTTCACCTACATTGAGCAACTCTTCAAAATATTCCCTCCATCTGCCCAAGGCATCCACAGGATTCACCAGCAGTTTTCCTGACCTGTCCAAAATACTTGTCATTTCCTTCTTACCTCCCTTTCGAAGACTGCTAATTACACTCCAGAATGGTTTTCCAGCAGCTTGACCCATAGTCTCCAACCTGTTTCCAAAGTCTTCCCAAGATTTCTTCTTGGATGCTGCAATTATCTGTTTGGCTTTGTTTCTTTCTTCAACATAACTTTCTCTGTCTACCCGAGTTCTAGTATGTAGCCATTTTTGATACGCCTTCTTTTTCCTTTTACAGGCTGCCTTGACTGTGTCATTCCACCAAGCTGTTTGCTTCATCCTACTTTTACACACTACTGTTCCAAGACATTCTTTAGCCACTTGTAGTACTGTGTCCCTGTAGCTTGTCCATTCCTTTTCCAATGACTGTAATTGACTACATTCAACTAACTGGTACCTTTCTGAGATCGCTGTTATGTACTTGTGCCTGATTTCCTTATCCTGAAGTTTCTCCACTCTTATCCTCCTACATATGGACCTGACCTCCTGCACTTTCGGCCTCACAATCCCAATTTCACTGCAGATTAAATAATGATCAGTGTCATCAAAGAATCCCCTGAATACACGTGTGTCCCTCACAGCCTTCCTGAATTCCTGATCTATTATTATATAGTCAATGACAGATCTGGTTCCCCTGCCTTCCCAAGTATACCGGTGAATGTTCTTATGTTTAAAAAAGGAGTTTGTGATTACTAAGCCCATACTGGCACAGAAATCAAAGAGTTGTTTCCCATTCCTGTTGGCCTCCATATCTTCTCCAAATTTACCCATAACCTTTTCATACCCTTCTGTTCGATTTCCAATCCTGGCGTTAAAATCACCCATGAGCAGAACATTGTCCTTGTCCTTTACTCTAACAACTACATCACTGAGTGCCTCATAAAAACTACCCATCTTATCTTGATCTGTCCCTTCACAATGCGAATATACTGACACAATCCTAATTTTCTTGTTAGACACTGTCAAATCTATCCACATCAGTCGTTCGTTTACATACCTTATTGCAACTACGCTGGGTTCTATTTCTTTGCTGATGTAAAGCCCTACACCCCATTGTGCTATTCCTGCTTTGACTCCTGACAGGTAGACCTTGTATTCTCCCACTTCCTCTTCTTTCTCACCCTTTACCCGAATGTCACTAACAGCTAAAACGTCCAGTCCCATCTTACTTGCAGCCTCTGCCAGCTCTACCTTCTTCCCAGAGTAGCCCCCATTGATATTAATAGCTCCCCATCTCATTACCATTTGTTAGCCAAGTCGTATCTTAGGAGTCCCTGGTTTGTCAGTTAGAGGTGGGACTCCGTCACCTCCAAAGTTCCGAGGCATTTTGCTCTGATTGTTGCCAGACGAATAGTATTTATAAAATTCAGAGTTCTCACTCTAGTCCACTTGTCGATTACTGTACACAACAAACTCAACGACAACAAACGATTCCACAACATTGGACTACGTTTATGCACGCAGACTTCAGAACAAAAGCGAAACGATATTGTTCTCGCTCAGATACATGCTTTCGGTGAAGGAAGTAGGAAACGAAGGTGAGAACGAGAGGAAAGCATTTCTAGAGGAGAACAGAGACATACTGCCCAGCAATAAGAAATATTCTCCACATTTGGTGGACAACACCATCAACTCTTCGACAGTACGTTAGCAACTATCTGAAACATCAGTTATATTGCCGAGCCATACCGCAAAATTGCCCTGTATTGTAGCCACGTTGCAGATATGTTGAAGGTAACGTTATTAGCTTCAAATATTGCCTTAAAATATGGTCCATCTAAACGCACCTTTAGTACATTTTCGTAAGATTGTGCCATTAGAAACTGAACTCCCCAGGAGGTTTCTGTGTCGTGATCATTTCCGCCGGAGCTGGAAACACGTGCCCGCGCCTTTGCGTGGTAGATGTAACATTTCAAGTTCAGACTCTCGCGATTATTCTCAGGCATAAGAAGCAGGACGTCTGGCAGTCGCTGATACTCTGCGAGCGTATCCCCCAACCGATGGATCCTCGTGTATTTCGTAGTAGTTTGCTGGTCTGTTTTAGATGACCCGCAGTACCTTTCGGGCCAACAGCGTAAAATCCGAGACGTGTTAATGCGTTGGGCTGGAGTGAACCGGTTGTGTCTCGCGCGGAACGGAGTCATTAGCTGGACACCTCTCTCCCACAACGGCGCCTGCAAGTATGCCTTTTCATTCGTGGACTGCCGCTTGCTCCAAGTCTTCGAGCCCGATGTGGCGCAGGCGTCAACGCTTCCTTACCGCTGGTGTCCACCGAAGCCTAAACCTGACTACGTTTCAAGAACACTCTGATAAAATCAACATTGTTTTCACGTTCCCTAGTGTCTCATTACAACTGCAATGTTGTATATCCTCAGAAGATGAACTACCTTCACGCTGGGTTGTCGCTGAGATTTTGTGTGAGACTGCTTTCATCCTGATGTTACTGCATACTCTGTATGACTGTAAAATATACGGGTTCGCCACAAAGTCTCCAATATCTCGACTGCTCCACTGTACGATTTTGCGGCAAAAGCGAGAGTAATTGGTGAAATTTTTCTTCTGTATTGTAAGAAGAACAAATATTGATATAGGAGGCACTCCCATTGCTTGACTAAACGAGGTGGGCGCGGTGGTCAAGCCACTGGACTCGCCTTCAGCAGGAGCAGGTTTCAAATCCTCGCCCGGCTATCCGAATACAGGTTTCTCCCTTGATTTTCTCAAACCGAACAAGATGACTGCTTTGAAAAGAGCACGGCCATTTTCCTTCCCCATCCGAGTCCTGCCAGAACTTGTACCCAATCCCAGATGATCTGGTCTTCGATGGGACGTTAACACTCTTTCCACCTTACATTTGATGGAACTTAAAATGACATCAAAATCATAGGCTTTTGTGATGAATGCGTAGTAGCGGGTAACATTTACCTTGGGGCGTGAATTCACGCGTGGTGGTGATCCAACAAGATGGCGCAGCGCGTAGCTACAAGAATGATCGTACCCAACGGAGTGCAATGGGTGTGTCCTCTCGCTCCGGATAACGAGTTCGGATTCCCAAAAGAATTTCAGAAACAGGAAATGACTACCAACGGGAATAGAGGTCACAGTGAACAATTCTTCACCAACGTGTGCGGGTGTAATTCTTTTGGTCTGGGATAGACTGCGAGTCTGTCGGCAGTGGCTTAACAGTAAGACACATAAAGACTTTGCCGTCGTATGCTTGGATTTCGCTCTATTGTTAGGATGCCACGCCCAAAATCTCACTGTGTCGTTCAAGGACACATTCGCATGACTCTACATATCGCCAAAAAAACTTTTTGGTCCGAAAAATGTCGCTTTTTTTTTAAAAAAAAAAAAGCGAAATTCCTTGTATGTAAGTGCTCGTTAGCTACCAGTACTTCATGGCTTGATGTGGAGTTAAGAGGGTGAGAGGTGAACAACACTGCAACTTATTCTCCGCGGAGAAGACAGGTTATACATGCTTAGCGAGCTGACACTGTAACAGAATAGAATTTAATTCTTGCTTTCGGCTGTATCAGACTTCGCCTGTTGAAGGATTACGAATAATATCGAACGATTATTGAATACCAATTTCTTTACCGAGCGAGGTGGCGCAGTGGCTAGCACACTGGACTCGCATTCGGGAGGACGACGGTTCAATCCCGCGTCCGGCCATCCTGATTTAGGTTTTCCGTGATTTCCCTAAATCGCTCCAGGCAAATGCCGGGACGGTTCCTTTGAAAGGGCACGGCCGACTTCCTTCCCCGTCCTTCCCTAATCCAATGAGACCCATGACCTTGCTGTCTGGTCTCCTTCCCCAAACAACCCCCCAACCAATTTCTTTAACAGCTACAGCTAGTCACTAGAATGTTCAGTTATTATTCAGGGGATGTGTCTTCAAAATAAGGCTATTAGTGGATACTTATCAGCTCCCTCCTTTCTGTAGTAGTTAAGCACGGAACGATTGAAACTTAACGGAAATTTACTAACGCACATATTATGTCGGTACGTGTGCTTGGAGACGTACTACATCAACGTAACATAGTCTATTACAATAAGTTATTTATTATTTATTCATTTAACTGCTTATGTGGAACATAGGACTGCAACACAGGAACGCCATCATGTTCTGTCTTCTGCTAGTATCTTCATTTCTTCCCATCCAATTCCTTGCTGATGGCCTTCTGCTTCAACTGACCGTCTCCATGTCATTTTGGGCCTGCCTCGTCTCCATCGTCCTTGCGGCATCCAGTGAAGTGCTTCTCTCGCAATATGTTCATTTGGTCTTCTAAGAGTATGTCCTAACATCTCCACTTCTTGCTTCTGATTTGCATCTCAGTTGGCTTCTGGTTTGTTCTTTCCCAAAGCGTTTCGTTAGAGATAACATTTGGCCACCATATCCCCAGGATGTTCCTCAGGCATCTGTTGTTGAATGTCTGCAGTTTGTGGATTAACTGTTTTGCCACTTTCCATGTTTCACATCCATAAAGGAGCACAGATTTTACATTACTTTCAAATATCCGCAATTTGGTCCTCAGTGATATTTCCTTCGATTTACAGATAGAGCGTAGAGTTGTAAAGGCTCCTCTTGCTTTTTTGATGTGGCTGTTAATGTCCTCTGTTACACCGCCATCTGGTGTTATCATGCGTCCAGGGTAGCAAAACTTATCCACCTTTTCAATTATCTGGCTCCCAAGCTTAAGCTCTGCAGTGCTGTTATCATTTGCCCGCATGTCTTTAGTTTTTTGGGCGTTAATTTTCAAGCCAACTTCCTTCGCTGCAGATTTCAAATCTTCTAGCTTCTCTTTCATGTCGTTGTGGCTGTGGGATAGAAGGCAACTGTCATCTGCAAAATCTAGGTCTTCCAGATGTGCCCCATTGTTCCATTTTATTCCTCTCACCTTCTCTATTGCTTGCGCCATTACAAGATTATGCATGCAGCCTTGCTTAACTACTGTTTTCACTGCTATTGGATCTGAAAGCAGACCGTGATGTTGAATCTGGCATGTGTAGTTTTCATACATGCACTTGACGAGAGCTATTATTTTCTTAGGGATTCCAAAAGTTCGCAGTGAACTCCAAATTTTTGTTCTAGTTATACTGTCGAATGGCTTTTCAAAGTCTACAAGCAGCATGTAAAGTGGTGACTGGTATTCATAGGAATGTTCTGCTATTATTCTCAAGGTGTTTATCTGGTCAATGGAAGAGCGACCTTCCCTGAATCCTGCTTTTTCCCTTCTCATTTTCTTGTCTATGTGTGATTTTATGCTATTTAGGATTATTCGTGAAAGGATCTTACTTGGGATTGACAGCAGAGTGATGCCTCTCCAATGGTCATAAACGGATAGGTCTCCTTTCTTGGGGAGCTTGATGAGCAAGCCTCTGCTCCAGTCATTTGGTACTAGTTCATTCATCCATATGGCTGTCAGGGTTGGGTTGTTTTGGGGAAGGAGACCAGACAGCGAGGTCATCGGTCTCATCGGATTAGGGAAGGATGGGGAAGGAAGTCGGCCGTGCCCTTTCAAAGGAACCATCCCGGCATTTGCCTGGAGCGATTTAGGGAAATCAGGTGTTGCTGTCAGGTGAGATCCACGACACTTTGTGACACCTTTTATGTGGGTAAATTGAATCATCTATGATCAAGTTAAACATGCCGCATAGGTCTATGAGACGTTCTCCATTGTCATTCGGGTTCCCAGCCCATGTTGAAGGAGGATATCTGTTTTTCGACACTTTGCAATGTTTCTCGAAGTTTGCTATAAAACTTGTCTTTCTCTTCATCCTCAGACACCTCTGTTGGTGCGTAACACTGTACAGTGGTGACTGGTCTCACTTTCGTTGCAAAACGAGCGACTATGATTCTCTCTGTAATTGGTTGCCTCTCTATCAAAGACTGCTTTGCTCTCCGGTCTATTAGTAATGCCACCCATTCACTATGTGTTTCATCGCTTCTTCCAGAATACAGTTGAATATGTGCTTCCTTTATTCTTCTTCCTCCAAATCCAGTTATTCTTGTTTCACTTAATCCCAAGATTTCTACTCTGTATCGTTCCATTTCTTGTACCACTTCCATTTGTTTGCCACATTGTTCTAACGTTCCATAACCCTATACGTGTTACCTTTTTCATTGCCAAGGTTCTCATCTTTAAATCGGTCTGATTGTTGATATTCTCTGTTGCAGTTTCTGTGATATGTTAGTTTCAGGTTCACGGGTTATCGGCCCATGAACCCTAGCCTGATGGGGGGCTGCTCCCTTGACTGCAATCAAGCTCACAGGAGTTTTCTGTCGGGGTTCTCCCCCTTAGCCTTTGAGGGTCTTCTCTCTCTCTCTCTCTCTCTCTCTCTCTCTGTCTCTCTCTCTCTGCAAGGCAGCAGCTATTGGTTTTGGTCCGCCCCGGGTATTTTATTTCCCCGGTACTCACCATATCTAGTGAGCGTTCCCCTATCCGCCACCTGGGGAGGCGCCCGATGGGGGACCAGTAACCCCTCACGGGCAGAATTAATTAACCTTAGTTAAATAAATGATCAAAAATGTCCAGCGTTCTTTTACCCTGATAGGTCAATCTTCCCTTCAGAAATTACTGACTTCAATGTGATGTCGTGCTAGATCACTAGCTTCGCTACCGCGATGCATTTACAAGCATAACGGAAAAAAACAGCAAAGAAAGGTGGGGGGACAAGTTAGCAGAATAGTAGTGGGTCGTACGTACTTAATACATTTCATCTTTCAGCCCTGTTACTCTTTTGTGATAATTTCGAATAAACTAGGCCTCTGAGTAGATTTGGCGGGAAAAAAGGCTGGACGCAAGGAGGCAGAACGTCTGGCGATTGTGGTACACGAACATCTGACTTTCCGTTTCCTCTCGGTTCTGTCGGTCTGCTTGGCACAGAGAAAACCTCGAAGCGATATTAGTGTTGTCCAGTGTGCAAACCATATCTAAACAGGATCATCATTATTTATTTGTGTAGTTTTATTATGGACACTAGGCCGAGCTTCCACGTTGTCTTTGTCTCTAAAAGGGACGTCACAGCCGCAGGCGCCGACTGTGTTGCACGCTCAGTTACATATGAGCCAAGATTAGCTGTCTGAATACAAGTAATTAACTTTATACTCCAGTTTCAATCGCCGCACTGCTTTAGTTCACACTGCTTCAGCAAGAGGTGTCTACAGGAGGTCATCCCTTATCGGTTGATATTACACGCTTCTTTTTTTTTATTTCTTTAAAACAGACGTGTTTGAAACTATCAGTTATTACGCAGTTTCCTTATTTTTGGTTTTACGCCTTCCAGACACGTACGAGATGTGAGCAAAGCAATGAGACTGATTTGTTATCTACCAAAATTTTACTTTTTTCAAACACCAATTTTGTTTCCTTCAAAGTAGTTCCCTTCAGCAGGTATACACGGCAGTTTCGTTATTCCCAGTTTTGGTAGCAACGCTGAGAGGCTTCTTTTGGTAGGATCTTTAACATATTAGTCATATTCTTTTGAATGTTCTTCATAATCCCAAAATAACGTCCTTTTAAGACATTTTTCAACGTCGGGAAAGAAAATGTCACGAGGACTAAAATCTGGTGAAAAATGGTTCAAATGGCTCTGAGCACTATGGGACTTAACATCTGAGGTCATCAGTCCCCTAGAACGTAGAACTACTTAAACCTAACTAACGTAAGGACATCACACACATCCATGCCCGAGGCAGGATTCGAACCTGCGACCGTAGCGATCGCGCGGTTCCAGAATATAGCGCCTAGAACCGCTCTGCCACTCCGACCAGCTCAAATCAAGTGAACAGGGGGGGGGGGGGGGGCTGTGGAACAATAGGAATGCCATTTGAGGTCAAAAATTCCGTGATGGAAGTGGCTGTGTGACAATGAGCGCTGTCATGACGCAACACCCACTTGGCTGCATTGTCTGGTCTCACTCGATTCACCCTTTTCCAGAGCCTTTCAAGGACATCTTTGTAAAACACTTGGCTGACAGTTTGTCCTGAGAGAACCGTCTCACACGAGCGCGTGCATGTTCGACGTTTTCATCGATTTTTGATGTTGAAGGTCTCCCTGAGCGAGGTTCATCTTCAGCGTTTCTCGGCGTTCCAAAATTGATTTGTGCCAGTGAATACTTGATAAGGAGTGTTTCTCATGGCCGGTTTCAACGTTTCAAAGATCGCATAATTTGATGGCATATAACGCTCTCAATTCCGCTGTTTCATTTTCGCAACACACGACAAAAACACAACTTCATTGATGGCGCCCTAAAAAAACTTATCTATTTTCCTGGAATCATTCAGCTAGAAGCTTGAACTTCATTAATCAATGTTCCTACAACTGTCTCGTAATCATTGTTACTAGTTTAAATATGGATGTCTCCAAAGAGATCAGGTCTGTTTGTTGCCATTACATTTATATTTGTAATGAGCGTGCTTCCGGAGTACCTGCTCAAAAGTAGTTTTGAGAATTATATAGTATTATTTCGCAGGATATGTTGGTGCACCTACCATTTTTAGAACTGTAATTACTGAAATCAATAGTTGGATGATTGAAGTCTCTTCTAGTGATGAAAATATGATTAGGAAATTACTTACCAGCACGCTGAGGTTTTCTTCAGTCTTCGATTGCATCAGGTAATAAATCTTGCAGTCGATAGAGGATCCAATAATACCCCGTCAGCACAATAAGTTCCGAGATAGGACTAATAAAAATAAAAAAGGTAAATATGGTGTTTCAAGGCTTCAGGAGCTCTACATAGTCTCTCGAGACTTGAATACAAACACACAGAATGTTCATACAACCATGTGTCAGAAAAGTCCTTTGGGATATTGTTCAATTCATGGTCGCATTGCCGAACCATCAGAGACCCATTCTGCACTGTCGTTGTATGGTAGGTTCGTACTGGTAAGATGAAGTCTCGTCCTCCGTGATGACTTTTTCCAGTAAAGAAGTGACCACGTTTTTAATTTCAGTCTAGTCGCAGCAGGCGTCCGCGCGCAGTTGTTTCTGTTTGGGAGTTAAGGTGTTCTGGACATATATGCAAAAACTTCTTTCTTCTTCAAAAATTCTGGAGATTGTCTTGAACTCTTAATTTAGGTGTGTTGCCCCAATGCGATTTGTGACATAACGACGTTGACACACTGCGGGCCCACGTACTTAACACACGTGCTCACAATTGACTGGTTGAATACACACCTGTTGTTTACCGTTGTCAGTTGAAGTTTATACTGACGTTAGCGCAGTGACTATGCTTACACGCCAGGAGTACAATCAGTCTCCGAACGTTTTTGGACGGACGGTGTGCCCACCCTTGATACTGAGTCTTACTCTGACAGTTCCGCAGGCAGCTTCAATTTCTGTGTCCTTGGATTCAAGTTTCTTGTCTACTGCGACAAGTATACCCCAGGAGCTAGTCACTTCTGCATCGATAAATGCCCTGGGAAATAGTTAGCGTCTAGTATGGAACAATGGCGAGTAGCATAGCAGCACGCTGTCCTGCGCTGTTTTCCGTCGGCAACCGTGTTCCTCGTGCCGTACCAGCAGGCAACCGTGGAACGCCTGTCATTTCATGTGTCTGCCGGCAGTCGAGGCGGTGCGATAAACTGGCTTAATACCTCTCTATCTCTACGAGCCTCGCTCACGTGCGTCTTGGGGCGCCTCTTTCGCAACAGCGCTGCCTCTTTCTTTCCTTGCGTGTGCCACGTCAGCTGCGTGTCCTCATCTGCCGTCGCATTCGTGTACTTTCGTTATACCTGTTTTTCTTAAGATTGTATATAATGCGTATACGAGTGGTTACGGGTGGAAACTGAATCGAAAGTGAGGTGATTACGAACAGGTAGTGCACAATAATTGCTGTTATGACAAACTTGATTGGTAAATTCTGCTATATGACTCAGCATGCTTTGTACCCATACGGCGGCATAAGAAACACACCCGAGACACAGTCGACTGATGCTGGCAATACCTATCTGGCAGCCCCACGTCCTCCGTAATCGACACCGCACAACTGAGGGCCAGGGTTACCAGATATTTTTTTTTTTCCCTAATGAAAGTTGTTGAAGGTGTTGACAGATGTGAAAATTACCGAACTATCAGTTTAATAAGTCACAGCTGCAAAATACTAACGCGAATTCTTTACAGACGAAAGGAAAAACTGTTAGTAGCCGACCTCCGGGAAGATCAGTTTGGATTCCGTAGAAATGTGGGAACACATGAGGCAACACTGACCTTACGACTTATCTTAGAAGAAAGATTAAGGACAGACAAACCTACGTTTCTAGCATTTGTAGACTTAAAGAAAGCTTTTGACAATGTTGACTGGAATACTCTCTTTCAAATTCTGAAGGTGGCAGGGGTAAAATACAGGGAGCGAAAGGCTATTTACAATTTGTACAGAAACCAGATGGCAGTTATACGAGTCGAGGTGCACGAAAGGGAAGCAGTGGTTGGGAAGGGAGTGAGACAGGTTGTAGCCTCTCCCAGATGTTATTCAATCTGTATATTGAGCAAGCAGTAAAGGAAACAGAAGAAAAATTCGAAGTAGGTATTAAAATCCATGGAGAAGAAATAAAAACTTTGAGGTTCGCCGATAACATTGTAATTCTGACAGAGACAGCAAAGGACTTGGAAGAGCAGTTGAACGGAATGGACAGTGTATTGAAAGGAGGATATAAGATGAACATCAACAAAAGCAAAACGAGGATAATGGAATGTAGTCGAATTAAGTCGGGTGATGTTGAGGGAATTAGATCAGGAAATGAGACACTTAAGGTAGTAAAGGAGTTTTGCTATTTGGGGAGCAAAATAACTGATGATGGTCGAAGTAGAGAGGATATAAAATGTAGACTGGCAATGGCAAGGAAAGCGTTTCTGAAGAAGAGAAATTTGTTAACATCGAGTATAGATTTAAGTGTGAGGAAGTCGTTTCTGAAAGTATTTGTATGGAGTGTAGCCATGTATGGAAGTGAAACATGGACGATAAATAGTTTGGACAAGAAGAGAATAGAAGCTTTCGAAATGTGGTGCTACAGAAGAATGTTGAAGATAAGGTGGGTAGATCACGTAACTAATGAGGAGGTATTGAATAGGATTGGGGAGAAGAGAAGTTTGTGGAACAACTTGACTAAAAGAAGGAATCGGTTGGTAGGACATGTCCTGAGGCATCAAGGAATCGCAAATTTAGCATTGGAGGGCAGCGTGGAGGGTAAAAATCGTAGAGGGAGACCAAGAGATGAATACGCTATGCAGATTCAGAAGGATGTAGGTTGCAGTAGGTACTGGGAGATGAAGGAGCTTGCACAGGATAGATTAGCATGGAGAGCTGCATCAAACCAGTCTCAGGACTGAAGACCACAACAACAACACAGTCACATTATGTGATCACCGCCTTTACTCGACTTCAACGTGCAATAAACAGTCACAAACGCCAGGTGGCGGCACTAGCAGTGGAGGGTATATAAAGCGTGTCGTGGAAGACGCAGAAACAATGTAGTAGTTCCCGTTAAGCGAAAACAGAACGATTTATCTGACACCCAAAAGGGCATGATCATTGGCTTTCGGGCCAAGGGTGGAAACGGTTAAGTTTGTAAACTGTTCGCGTGTCGCCTTGATTAAAGTATGCCGTGCATGGCAATACTGCTCTATCCAAAAGCGACGCAGAGGCAACTGTAGTGCACCGCCATACGTGACAGAGCTGAACGACGGTTGCGGAGATGTGTACGGGCGAATACACGTGCAACTGCTGAGGAATTAACCACTCAGATGAACCAAGGGCTACCAACAGTGTCTCGTCAACAAGCTTTCAGTGAACGTTATACTTATGGGCCTCCGCAGCAGGTGTCTTGTTCGTACTCCCAAGCTGACTATTGTTCATCGATGACGAAGGCTGGAATTTATACGCCACTACCGCCACTGGACGTCCAGTGAGTGGCGACAGGTAGCCTTTTCAGATGAATCACGTTTTATGCTCCATCAACAAATGGCCGTTGGCGTTAGCGCGAAACGCCTGAGTAAACACCTTGCAGCCAGGAGGGAGCGTTATGGGGTGACATTCCCTGGGTGATCTCGTCGTTCTGGAAAGCACAGTAGATGAACACAAGTATGCATCTACTCTTCGGAATTATGTCCGCCCCTAAATGCCGTTTGTTTTCCTGGGCATGGTGGCAAAGTGTCACACGGCAGTGTCACACAGCTCGCAGTGCATGTGCTTGGTTCGAAGAGCAGCAGGATGAATTTACCGTACTCCCTTGGCCATCAAACTTCCCGGCTTCAAGTCCAGTCCAGAATCTGTGGTACCTCTTCGATTGGGCTGTAAGTGCCATGGATCCTCAACCGAGAAATGCAGCTCAGCTGATCACGGCAGTGGAGTCAGCACGGCTCCACATCGCTGTCTGTGCCTTGGAAAACCTCATTGACTATCATCCTGCACGTCACAGCCGCCCGCGCTGCAAAAGATGGTTATTTAGGCTTTTGACGGATGGTCGCAATAATGTGACTGCTCAGTGTATATCCTGCAATTACTTGTTTATCATTTTCAGTCTTTAAATTGCCACAACGACGCAGATCATATTTTCAGGTTCGCCAACTTGGCTATTTTCTGATTAAAAGCTGATTGTTTCATTTCAGCCACTTGTACAAATGTGGCTCTTTAATTTAAACACTCACTCAATCAGCGTACTATATTATGTAAAATAGTTCCCCATTTCCTGGATATTTTTACGTATCCCCACGTGATTCAATAGGGAGTCGGGTTTTCAATGCCGCCTGAAACTGAATACTTGTCAGCCCTGTTGGGGTCCTGCCACGTCAGTGGGTACGCCTGGCCCCCACTAATATATGCATACTATTGTACTGCTTCGGCGGCACCGCCTCCTCGTGGTTGCACGGGTCCGCGGTCTTCCAATTTCTGGACAGCGGCCGCAAGACTGATGTGTGTTTGGATTATAGTCAAATAGAAGACTGGGTACCCCATGGCGAAACTGACTCGCAGATGACATGATGGTCCATTTCTCAATGTCGAAAACTCGGAATAAGTGACGAAACGTATGGTTACTACTATGGCTCGTTCGCTGGAGATAGCGGCGCCAGCTTCCGTAGTCACAGAGTTGTAACGTTACCTATTAAAGCAGGCACTACGTGTCGACTCCCGCCTCGGTCTTGCGTATCGGTTTTAAATATGTTGTTGACGATACAGAGAGAAAATTAAAAATGGGAGGAATCTCTGGGTTGCACAGTAGAATCTCCTCACTAAACAGAGCCTTGGGTAAATGATCGAAAGGAAAAAATGAATAAATAATAATAATAATAACAGAACAGGGGTGGCGTTGTGATTAAGATGCTGGAGTCATATTACTGAGCAGAAGGCTTCAAAATCCTTTTCGGCCGTCGTCATTTAAGTCTTCCGTGTTATCCCTGAGTTATTTCAGGGTAGTGGTTGGTCGAGAGAGATTCCCTCTTTCCTCCTTATATTAGCTGATGCTCAATTGTCAGTACTGTGTTCATAGTAAGAATAAACCTGATTTAAACATTGAATCATGTATTGTTTCACGTTTACTGGACTCTCATTTCATTTCGTTTCACGTGGAGTCGAAGTCAAGCTGTCACAAGTACGTTTTTTTTTTATTTTAAAAGGACTTGTAGTCCGGGTGCAATTCACTTTGGAGGTGTGGCGGTGGGACTTGTGGTCCCGTGCCACCCTCTTACGGTGATAGTACTACATGAGTCAGGCAGAATTTATTGCCTAACATGGGCAGGTGCAGGTGTGGCGGTGGGACTTGTAGTCCCGTACCGTGAGGTGTGGAGAGAGACTTTTTATGCGGTGTACGAGCATATCGACTGCGAGTTAATACGGGACAACAGCTTTACCGGCTCATTTAACTTGGACAGCACATGCCAGCCAGCTGGTCCATCTGACGTACAGTGATGTGAGCAATTGCAGTTAGGACGTAAAAAGAGACGAGCAGAGAAACAGTATAGCTTCTAATGTCATTTAATTTTTAACAGAATTCGGCAAACTTTTTACGGGACCAGACAGAAAGCATAACATGTTCTCGTTCTTAGCTAACATAGAATCGTCATTGAAAACAAGAGCGATGAAAATTCGTAGCTTAAACACAGGATAATTTTTCTGCCTGAGATATGTGCGGGTTGTCAGGTTGTTCAGGGATTTTTTTGTCTGTTTTCAGTATTTTGGTATGCCTCTCTGAACCGTGAAATTCTTCACCAATGTAGCTCTGTATTGATCCGTCAAAAGGCTTGAACAAAAGAATAATGACATATACATGGATCAAATATTTTTGTGTAGTTGTAGTTTCAGTAGCGGTAGCAGCAGCTGCAGCAGCAGCAATAGTAGTAGTAGTAGTAGTAGTAGTTATTGTTGTTGTTGCTACCGCTCTCTTCAGCAAGAATACTCTACGCCAGCTTATATTGTACTAGCCTCTTAATCTCTGCATAACTACTGCAACCTACATCCACTTGATTCTGCTTACAGTAGTCAAACCGTTTTCTTCCAACACTTCCTTCTATTACCAAATTAACTATTCCTTGATGCCTATTGTCTTTTTGCCTGAAACGTTTACTGTCCACGTTTCATTTCTGTACAACGCTATACTCAGACGAACACTTACGCTAGATTCTTAAACCACATGTCTGCAAAGATTAAATTATGCTACGTCCAAAACTCTACCAGCCGGTTTGCCCTTTCGTGCCGTTCTCCCAGTCCATGTTCTCATATTATTATTCCTTCTCTCCCTTTTCCTGCAATGAAATTCCAGTCCTGTATCACAACAAAAATTTTCCTCTCAATTATTTGAAACTCCTTGTAGCTCGTCACACATATAAACTTGTACTACTCCGTTGAGCGTTGCTATGTGATTACCTTGGCTATGATTGTGCATTCACTATGTTGTTCATAGCAACTCTCCCGAAACCTAATTTACTTATTCATCATTAGGTCTATTCTTGTGTTGCCTCTATCTGAATCTCTGTTGATAAAGCTGTATTTACTAGACCAGTAGTCCTGTTCTTCCCGCCACCACAATTCACTAATTCCCACCATATCTTTGAACCTGTCCATTTCGCCTTTCCCCCCTCAGGAGACACCGCCTTAACGAAACACTGTCCGTGTGGGCGAGGAGTTTGTGTGATCCATTGAAGTGGAGGGCTGACATCTCTGAACAGTCAAAGTGTCTGTGATACTGCATCCACAGTCAACATCTAGCTTCAGAAGTTTTGGGAACAGGGGTGATGCAAAACTTTTTTTGATGTGTGTATAAAACTCATAACATATATGCTGTTTAATACACATCTAACCCATTTTTATGAAAAATTCACGCCAGTTTGTTTCTAATCATATATTACACATTATTCCAATTTTCATTGCAAATATTAATTCTTAATTATCGATATTTGATAAAAGATTATTAACAAATGATTTTTAAATCAAGAAAACGTAACAAATTAAGCTTTTGAGGACGAAAATGAAAAATCAAATAATCTTTATTTAGACTGTGTGGACTGCTTTATACACACGAGCCAGATGACAAGCGTCGTTTTAAAATGGAAAACAATAATTCTCACAGTATCGAGTTCACCATACATCTTTACAGTTGCCACCGTATCGCTTCAATATGAACTGATCAGAAGCCAAGTTAAGGAATTTGTCGCGAGAAATAACAAGACATTTAAACTGTTGGACGTACTCGATTTAATGTACAAACTTTGTCACACGTCACTGCCGAACGCTTGCGGGATACAGAGAGGCAAGTCATAAAAAAAAGTGGAGACAATGTGGCGCTCTGATGGCTTCGTGGACTCTGTTGTTGATCGACTCGTAATCAACGGAGCAGATGACACTTCCAGTACTGCTATGTATTCCTCGAATTCTGATACGGAAGGAATTCAGAGATTTCCCGACGAATGACTGTAAGTAGTATCTTCAGTGGCTTCAATATTTAACTATATTATGAAATAGTTAATTTGGTAATAGAAGGAAGTGTTGGAAGAAAACGGTTTGACTACTGTAAGCAGAATCAAGTGGATGTAGGTTGCAGTAGTTATGCAGAGATTAAGAGGCTAGTACAATATAAGCTGGCGTAGAGTATTCTTGCTGAAGAGAGCGGTAGCAACAACAACAATAACTACTACTACTACTACTACTACTATTGCTGCTGCTGCAGCTGCTGCTACCGCTACTGAAACTACAACTACACAAAAATATTTGATCCATGTATATGTCATTATTCTTTTGTTCAAGCCTTTTGACGGATCAATACAGAGCTACATTGGTGAAGAATTTCACGGTTCAGAGAGGCATACCAAAATACTGAAAACAGACAAAAAAATCCCTGAACAACCTGACAACCCGCACAATTGCGTTGGTGGAGTTCGGGTTCACCCTGCAGATGTAGATGTAGATTTACAGCAAGCAGTCACGGATGTCTGTGTAGACAATTTTCGCCATCACTTTCCATGCTTGCACTGCGAGGTCCTGTAATACTTTGAACTGAAACATAACTGCAACCAGTAATGTAGGAAGTTAAAAACCCGTTACGGCTGGTACTGTAGTTCGCTTTATCTAGTAGACTGGATTTCCGTAACAAGTAGGGAAATCGCGACGCGCACTGCTGCGCCACTAATATCGAGCTATTGTACCAGTGTGACGAGGAACATGGTGTGTTAGCCGAACCTGGGAGAGGGAGGGCTGGCACGGCTGGTTGTCGGGCCAGGCCAGTTGAGAGAAGCGCATTCAGACGCTGTGCGCTCTATCTCATTAAATATTTGCTCTTTCGCAGCTTACGCTGGCGTTTCGTCATGGCGCGCTTTTGCGCTATCGCTCCGGCTGTTTGCCGTACGCTAGTGGCGAATAAACAGTATCTGCGGTGCTCTCCTCCTGCCCCCCCCCCCCCCTTACCTTTCCCCCATTACGTAAAAATCGTTACTCTTCTGTGCGCTCCATTGCTTCCAATATATCTTCTTTCAAGACACAGCTACTTCCTCTAAATGCAGTGTACATAGCTCGTCGGTATTAACTGCGCCAAGAAATACGCAGATATTTTGAAACATTATCAGCAGGTAGACAACGTTTCGGCTTCGCAAACGCTTAACGCTCACCATAACTTACGGACTCCACACCGGCGCAATATTCTCTACCGTTAAACAACTGCGGCACGCGTAAGGCAAGTTATTTTGCATACGTCTGTTGTTTTATAACAGGTACTTTAGCGTTGCATCCTACTGCGCTCCGATTCGGACAGAAAGTGTGTTGCAGTAAGACAGTATTAGAGTCAGTTATGTTGAACCGTGAATCGCTGTCGTGACGTAAATTTCACTTCAAGCGAATAGAGCATCTTGGCTTGCAACACTGTTCCTTTGAAAGATTCATTTATTATTATTATTATTATTATTATTGATTCAGTCATCAACATGCCCAAAGATTCGCGAGTGGAGATCTCGGATGATGGATTACAGAGGTACGCAAAGTGAGCAGGACTGCGAAACCTCGCTACTTGTCTTCTATTAGCGTTAAATGCTCGCAAGTTTTTATTTTGTTTTTTGCTGTTGAGATATACGCCAGCAACTTTTTTATTACTTATCAACTCCTCTCGACTGGAAAATTTTTCTTGTGTTACCTCCAGTCCATGTCCTTGTAATCTGTTGAAAAGCTAGGAAAGTTAATGAATTCTTGATTTTTAAAGTGAGACAGCCGAATTAAAGCCACCCGAATTTGTGTGTCTCATAATGTTTCAGCATCACGCGAGGCGAATATATGGACAGTTACTCTTTCGCTGTTGTTTTTAACATACAGCGCGAATCTGAGTGCCTAGAACAAAAATTCGAAAACATGTTCAGTTATATATTCAGAGTATTTTGGTATAAGTGGCCCGTAGTGTTGATTGCCAATGTAGAGAGTAATAGCGTTTTGTTTTACTTCTTGCCAAATTTATCTCTGTATGTGTATTGTACTGAAAATATCTGCACAACACTGGACATGTTCACAGTATGCGCTGTGTGTCTTGTTTGGCACCAAACTTGTTCCATTCACTCATTGTACTTGTCATTGACAACGGTAGAGGCCGCTTTACTCTTTGCACTCAACGCTGAATTGAGTACTCCTCAGTTCCGTCCGCCAGTGTTGCACATTACTAATGGCACACAGCAGTAAAGTAATGGAAGAGAGGCAGAACGATGCTGTGGTGAACGGTTCCCGCAACAATAGCAACCATGTCAGTTATTTTGCTTCTGTCTGAGAGCTATGGAGTTCTGAGTGACTTTTCTGTTGCACGGGTTTTCCACTGTTTTGAAGGAATTTCAAAGAAACAGAGGTAGCTGGGGTAACAAATCGAAAAAATAATAATTGTATTATTACTCTGTGTTCCCATGGGAGGCCAAGACTCCCTTCTAACCAAATACTCAGAACAATATCCCTGCACAGTCTCCAAAATTTTGTCGGCGAAGCTCTGGTTTCAATTTGAAGTTCTCTCAGATGTCATCAAAACAAATCGAACTGACAATCTGGAGGATCAGTGTTCAAATCAGTCTCTGGCTGAAAAGATTTTTATTTTCTGTTACAGCCCCGACCGTACTTTCAGATTATCCATTCCGACCATCACAAGCAGTCATCCTCAAGTCAGAATTCCTTGGCAAGAGAATGCTATCGATTTCAGAAATAATTACTGTCTAGTTATTGCTTGTCATGTGGAATGTCTAACACCAGTTCCTGTATTGTTGTATTCTAGATCATATCAGTGAGGTAACAAAATCTGTTAATGCTCATATATTGCATCTCATGTATCTGGACACACAGTTTTGCAGCAAGAGAGAAAATGGGGGCAGTGGGATAGGGGGGGACTCTTTAAGGCAGTGGACTCATATTCTGAATTAAAATGGTTCACATCACCATCCTATATCCAAACATAGGTTTTCCATGCTTTTGCTAAATCAGTTAATGCAAATGCAAGGATGATTCCTTTTTCCAAGGTCATGACCAGCCAATTCCTTTCCCCATCCTTGACCTATCAGTGCTTGTGTTCTGCCTCTAATGATATCATCATTGATGGGACATTAAACACAAAAGTCCAGGTTTCCTTTATACGTTGGCTGTTGGAATTACAGTTTGCTGCGGAACACCCTGAGACTCCAGGAAGAATGTAATAAATAATGTTAAAGACGTATGCTGACACGTGTAAATATTACCAAACTATCAGTTTAATAAGTAATGCTTCCCAACTACTGGCACAAATTATTTAGCAATGGATGGAAAAACTGGCAGTACCAAATCTTCAGGAAGAAATGTGAAAACATGATATTAGTACTTAACATATGACTACACTTACAACATGGATTAAAGAAAAGGAAACTTGTGTTTATAACAATTGTAGATTTAGGGAAATTCTTATATGATCTTGGCTGGAATACATTCTTTGAAATTCTGAAGATAGGGGCGATACAATACAGGGAGCGAAAGGCTATTTACAACTTATACAGAAAACAGTGTTATAAGGGTCAAAGGGAACGTAAGGATAGCAGTGGTTGAAAAGGGAGTGCGATGAGGTTTGAAGCCTTTTCCCCACATTATACAATATGTACATTGAGCAAGTGGTAAAGCAAATCAAGAATAAATTTGGAACAGGAACTTCAGGGAGAAGAAATAAAAACTTCGAAGTTCGCTGATAACCTTGTAATTCTGTCTCATAGCAAAGGACTTCGAAGAGCAGTGGAACGGAGTGGATGTCTTGAAAAGTGGTTAAAGATGAACGCCAACAAAAGCTAAACAAATGTAATGGAATAATACTTCCCAGTAAATTAAGACTGTGTGCCAGACAGAGACTTGAACTCGGGACCTCTGTCTTATTTAATCCCTTTGCTGCTGTGTGCGAGACTTGGTGACCACGCTTCAGCTGCTACATCATCACGCTTCTCATCATGTGCTGGGTACTGAAGACTTTGTACATGCTCGCCATTTCTCAGAGTTTTTACTGTTCCAGGCTTTGGATGGATACTGCCCCAGTTCGGAGTATTTCTTTAAAATATTTTCTACATTACTGACTCCAATCTGTAACAAAAATACAGTCATACAGAAGTGTGTCAAGATTCAGAATTGACAGAAACATCAAGCTGTGCGATCCTACACTGTAGTGAAATTTTACAAAAAGTGACAGCACCGAACTGACTGTTGAATGAAATGCGATCTGTTTGAATTAGAACAAACGATAAAGTGTGTTGAGAATCTGACAGTAACATTGCAATCAAATGGATCTCCCATTCTACCACAGCTAAAACTAAGCGAGATCATTTCTCAAAACTTCTACAGTGATCGGCCTCACCATGGCACATCAGTGCTGAACTGCTGCAGCAGACAACTGCACTCAAAGCGTGGCGCACTTCAACTCCTGTAACCGTCAACTGTAGTCAAAAAGCTAAACTAAGAATCACACCAGCACTCAATAGACCTATCAGAAAATCCAAATAAATGGAAGTAATTTAAACAGAGAAAATTCCAGCTAAGATTATATTGGCTTGCATCTTTGTGCTCTATATTACTGCCATAAAAATGTAACGAAAGAAGATAAGGTTGAGTACTTGGGATCATTGGTTATGGGTGGCCATTCAGTTCAATGTATACTGTAGACTGCATTTTGTCTGTATAAATGTATGTTAATATGATGCGACTAGACAGTGTGTCCCACAAATTTTGATGAATTTCATTAGGAGGTACACAAAAGCACTACATGTAGAAAAGATTTTTAGCCATTATGCTTCCATTTTCAAAAATATCAATGGCAAATATTGTCATGCAAAATCTGTTTCAAGCTAGGCAGAGTCGATAGCATAATTAAAAAAAGAAAGAAATCTTACTTGGACATGTCAGATCTCAAGCCATACCGTTTGTGTGAAATTGAAGAATAAGTGGTTTTCTTAGCCACTATGTGTTTGCTTGGTAATTAGTTACAGCAGCAGTCAAATAATCAGACACACATGGATACAAATTTTGGCAACATGAGTAACGATTATAGCCAAGATAGACACAAAGCCCACACCCACCACAGTAATACAAGTTTATATTTCAACTAGCCATGCAGATGATGAAGAGCTTGAAGAAATGCATGATGAGGTAAAAGAAATTATTCAGATAGTTAAGGGAGATAAAAGTTTAAAAGTGGTGGGGGACTGGAATTCAATACTAGGAAAGGATGAGAAGTATAAATGATAGGTGAGAAAGGAATGAAAAAGGAAGCCACCTGGTAGAGTTTTGCACAGAGCATAATTTAATTATCACTAACACTTGGTTTAAGAATCATAAAAGAAGGTTGTATATATGGAAGAGACCTGGAGACATTGGAAGGTTTCAGATTGATTACAAAATGGTAAGGCAGAGATTTAGAAACCAGGTTTTAAATTGTAAAACATTTCCAGGTGCACATGTTGACTCCAACAACAGTTTATTGGGCATTAATTGTAGATTAAAACTGAAGAAATTGAGAAATGGTGAAATGGGACCTGGATAAACTGAAAGAACTAGAGGTTCCTGAGTGTTTCAGAGGAAGCATTAGACAACAGTTGACTAGAACAGCGGAAACAAATACAGTAGAAAATGAACAGGTTGCTTTAAGAGTTGAAATAGTAAAGCAGCGGAGGATCAAGTAGGTAAAAAGATAAGGGATATTGAATTTAATTGGTGAAAGGAGAAAATATAAAAATGCAGTAAGTGAAGCAGGCAAAAGGAAATACAAACGTTTAAAAGATGAGACTGACAGGAAATGCAAAATGGCTAAGCAGGAAAGGCTAGATGATAAATGTAAGGATTTAGAAGCATATTTCACTAGTGGGAAGATGGATACTACCTACAGAAAAATTAAATAGGCCTTTGGGGAAAAGAGGAGCAGTTGTATGTATATCAAGAGTTCAGATGGGAAAACTGGCCTAAGCAAAGAAGGAAAAGCTGAAATGTTAAAGGAGTATATAGAGGGTCTGTACAAGGGATATAAACTTGAAGGCAACATTATAGAAAGGCAAGTGGATGTAGATGAAGATGATAATGAGATACTGTGAGAAGAATTTGGCAGAGCTCAGAAAGACCTAAGTTGAAACGAGGCCCCGGGAATAGATGGTATTCCATCAGAACTGCTGATAGCCTTGGGAGACCAGCCATGACAAAACTCTTCCATCTGGTATCAAGATGTATGAGAAAGGCAAAATACCCCAAGACTTCAAGAAGAATGTGATAATTGCAATTCCAAAGAAAGTAGCTGCTGACAGGTGTGAAAATTACTGAACTATCAGTTGTCACATTTGGAAAATATTAACACAAAGTCTTTACAGAAGAATGGAAAAACTGGTAGAAGCAGACCTTGGGGAGGATTGGTGTAGATAAAATGCCCTATTTCTGGGGAAGTGAATAAAGGTGAAGCCTCATATTATTCTTAGTGCCTCTTTGTAATGATGAAGGCTATCTCTTCAAGGGATGAGGTACACTAGAATATTACTCCATGAAATGCCATTATGCGAAATATACAATATATGTAGGTTGCAGTAGGTACTGGGAGATGAAGAAGCTTGCACAGGATAGAGTAGCATGGAGAGCTGCATCAAACCAGTCTCAGGACTGAAGACCACAGCAGCAGCAGCAGCACAATATATATTAAGATACTGATTTGTCTGTTTCCTTTACTGATAATAAGGTTAAGTGCAGAACTTAATCAACTTACTGTGTGAGAGATTGAACAGTATATTTCTGTGAGTTAAATTTATTATCAATAAGTATGCCCAAAAATGTAGAACTATCTGTCCTAATTGTTGACCCGTGTCCCTTTGCTACCTTAATCCTTGTTGCTATTCTATTTATTATAATACAAAGGTGTACTCTGTGAGGGATAGCTGCTTCCCCATGCTAGAAAAAAATCTTCTACTGGGAGAAAAAATCTTCACAAACCCAACTTTCATCCTGTTGCACCAGGCACGTACATCAATTCAGTATCAGTTTTTGGGGGGGGGGGGGGGGGGGAGGCAGAACACTTAGTGGATACTGACGTGAAGCAAATGTACCCAGAGTCATTTGTTTTGATATATCAAAACTGTTTTGTCATTCTTTTTTAAAATGTTATTGAGAGTTTCTTATGTTTTTGTTTATCTAAAGCATGTTTATAACAATGAAAACAATCAAGTATTGAGAAAATTATTTTAAGTGGATAGATAAAAAATATACTCACCAAGTGGCAGCAGAACACATACACATAAAAGGAATTGTGATTGGCAAGCTTTTGCAGCCAGTGGCTCCTTCTTCAGGCAGGAGGGTTAAAGGGGAAGGAAGAATGGTGAAGGAAAAGGACTGGAGATATCTAGGAAAAGGGGTAGATTGTGGGAAAGTCACCATAAACTGTGGGTCAGGGGAGACTTATAATATGGGATGAGAAGGAAAGACCTTCACCCTTGCCAATCACAACAGTCTTTTATATGCGCGTGTTCTGGTGGCACTTGGTGAGTAGATTTTTAGAGCACATTTATGCTACACTAGCACAGTGGAAATTCTTTTTCTCTGACTGTCTGACATGCTTTGTGTGTTTCAGATTGCCAATAATGATCAGAATGAAGCACCCTGGTGGACAGTGGAACACAGGTGTGATCCCAGTTTTAGCAGTGGTTCCAAAACAGCAGCATCAGGTATGACCTGCTTGTAAGGAGTAGTGATTGCATATATTTATTATGCTTTGAATGGTGATAAACAATGAAAAAATGTGTAGAGTGGTACACTAAATCAGTAACCATCACAAATGATGATTTATAATGGAATTTTTTGAGTACAAAAAATTGCAGTATTTCTATAATCATAATGGCCAGTAAAAGTAATCAGTGCATCAGCAAAGAGAAGAGCAGAAAAATTATCATGGTTGTACTGCAGACAGTAAAGTGACTCTTTATTATTTATATTTTAATCTGCATTTAACTGTTTGGTGAGAATATTTATCCTTCCCTTCCTTTCCTTCACTTCAACTGATCATGTACATTTACTCCAAATGACTTACACAAGAGACAAATATTTCTAGTTATGTTTTCCACTGTCATTGTAAAACATTGATTTTTAAATACACTTTGTGAGAAGGAACATCACATGTGCAGCATAATTACTTATTCCTGAAGTGCATCGTAGTGAGTGAGGTCACACAGCAGCTAAGACACAGGAATGAGTGTGATTCAACTTCTTTTGTGAGTTGCAAGATATGTCTTTAAATTGTAAGACATCTTTAGAGAAGAGAGTTCCATGTTTTTAATAAAGAAATTTAAGTTTTCTGGAAATATGTAATTTTACTGTTGCAACAACAGTTGTTTTAATTGCACTGGTACATTTTTTTGTGCCACTTTTCTTGAATGAAGTTATTGCCTACTAAAAAGCTATAACCTGTTAAGAGCAAGCTTACTAGATTTTTATTTGTTGATTATATTGACAGTGCTAATAGACATATCATCATTGTGTGGTAAATTAAAACTGTACAAAACTGAGACTTGAACCTGTAAGTGACTTTTATAAAGCTTCAAAGTGTTCTTCAAACACCATAGAGGTATTGCACCAGGTTCAACATGGAACTGCTCCTGTTCTTTTTATGTATAAATGTCTTGCCTTTAAACATCAGGTTCACCACTGGAACATTCTTTGCAGATGATACAAGTATGTTACTTAGTAATGTAAATGACTATGAGCTCCAAGAGACCATAAACAGTGGAGCAAGGAAGCTGGATGATTACTTCTCCATAAATAACCTGATAATTAATGCGAACACCTTTTACAACTTCCACTTCAGAAGAGAGAGCCACCTTGCTTGCCCATTGTTTCCAGACTATACCTGAAATGTTTTGCTCATACGAGTTCAAATAAAAACAAAAATCACCCAATTCAGAAATGTTTTTGTTTAATAAAGTGTGAAATAATACAAAATTGTCTGTGTAAATGTTTTACATCTTAACTAATTTATAATGTACTGTCTGTTTCATTTTCTGGTTTGGCAATCTTTTAACCTTCGTCGAGTTCCTTGTCATGCATTCCAGACTCCGCAGAGTAGGTTGGGCCTTTGGAGCCAGACTGTAAGACATGCTCTGATAATCAGATCATGCAACTGATAATCCACCCCCATGAAAGGGCAGGTTTCTACATATGGCTCTCAGTTCAGCAAACTTTTAGCTTGTTACAAAATCTTCGTTGAAGCATAAGTCCATTAAAGAGTGTAATGAAGTAATCTCTGATAGACTTACCTTTACCGAAAATGAGATTATACGTTGGTGTGCTAAACTTAAGGATGAAAGTAACTTTTGCATCATGTGTTAATGCTAAGAAACGTTAGTTCGATGAAACTTGGACAGTATGTAGAAAGAACTGCTACAGTATAGTACAGAATGCAACTGAAAGAAAATATGCCCTGTGATGAAGAGAAGTGACACTTTTATTCAAAGATTACACTGCAGGCACCATGATTTATAATAGCACCTGGACATTTCAAAAGAAGGTGGGACATGGTTTTTAACAGTGTGTGTATAACCATGAAACAGCATTGTATGCTGTGTAACATGATCGCTCGCTGGCCACGAAGTTAATGAGGAGTTCTTGTCATGGGGTGTTCCATTCCTCCATGAGCACAGTTGACAACTACTGGATGGTTGTCAGTGCATGTTCTGCTATATGTCCCCCCCAATGCATCCCACACATGCTAAATGGTATTTAAGTTGGAGAGAAAGGGCAGACCATTCCAGTCGACGAATATCCTCTCATTCGAAGAGCTTCTCCACCAGTGCTGTTCATTGCAGTCATGCATAGTCATCCATAAAAATGAAGTCCACTGCCAATTCATCCCTAAAAAGACATAAATGGAGAAGGAGTATAGTGTCACAGTAATGATGACTGATGATTGTACCATGTTGAAAGATTTGGAGGTCAGTACACTCATGTGACATTATGCCTCCCACACTGTAACACCTGGGCCATCAAAATTATCATATTTGACAATGTTCCTGGGTGTACTGTGTGTTCCCACCTCTCACCACAGGAGGGAACAACCATAATTACTAAGCACAAAGAATCTGATCTCATCTGAGAAGAACATATGACCCCATTCCTCACTGCTCCAGTCCCTGTCTTTTGGCACCATTGTAAATCTTTGAATGTGGTACCCTCACTGAGCAATTTTGTCATGTCGCTGTGTCTTTTCAGGTGCACATCCAACCCTGACTTCATTTTGTGAATGAAAATGCACTGCATTGAATAGTGCAGGTGGAGGAGTTCTTGGAATGAGAGGATATTTGGCAAATGGTGTGCCTCCCCCCCCCCCCCCCCCCCATCCCCCATTCGGCTTAAATCCCATTGAGCACATTTGGAAATATGGAATGTGTTGGGGAGATATATTGCAGCACATCCACTTACACCAATTAATATCTTAGCAGTTGTCAACCACATCAGTGAAGGAATTGAATGCTCTACCACAAGAAGTCCTTACCAAACTTGTGGCCAGCATGGGAGCACATTTCACAGCAGGTATTACCGCCAATGGTAACCACACACCCTTTAAAAAACTGTGTCCCAACTTCTGTAATGTCCACATTACCATCATAAATTGCGGTGACTTCAGTGTAAGTATTGTCTTTGAATAATAGTATCATTTCTGTTCGTCTTGTTGTATATATTTCATACTGTTTCCATTTGCACTATACTGTCTTTCTACATGTTATCCAACTTTAATTGCACTTTGTTATGTGGCACTGACACATCAAGCAAAAGGTACTTTCATTCTTAACTTTTGGACACCACTGTACAGTCTCATTTTGTAAAGTCATGTCTATCAGAGATAACTTTGTTGACTCTTTTATGGATTTACTGTGTGATGAAGAATTTGTAACAAGCTGAGAATGTGCTGAACTGAGACTCATACCTAGAAACCTGCCTTTCATAGGCATTGTTTTATCAATTGCATGATCTGATGAAATAGGCATGTCTCATAGCATGACTCCAAAGGCCAAACTTAACATGTGAAGCCCCACTGTAACTTGCTTTGTGGTCCCACTGAAAGATTTCTGCTCTTCTTGACCATCACCTCCAACCAATATATCATGGATGTATCATTAATTAACCTGAAACAACCAAGAGGTTTTCGATTCTGGAAAATTAGGATAGTTTCATCTAGATGGCCCATAAAAAGATTGGCACAGGGTGGTGACTAGCTTCTCACATCAAAGATACCAACTACTTCCTTCACCAACTTTCTGCATCCCCACCCCATTACCTCCTGGATCCATACTTGTCACTATTGATCCCACCTACCTATACACCAGCATCCCTCATGCCCATGGCCTTGCCACAATCAGACACTATGTTTCCAAACTCCAGATCTATTACATCATTCCTCACATGCCTTGCCAACTATATCCTGACACACAGCTACTTCTTCTCTGAGAGGAAGGTATATAAACAAATCTGCATCGCATCTATGGGCACCCAGATGGCAGCAGCGTATGCTCTAGAGGAAACATACCTAACCTGTAAAGACCCCAAGCCTCCTATCTGGTTTAGCTTAATTGATGATATATTCATAATCTGGACTCAGGGTCAAGAAACCTTATTCTCGTTCTTTATAACGTCAACACCTTCTCTCCCATCTGCTTCACCTGGTGCTCCTCAGCCCAATATGCCACCATCCTGGAAATTGACCTCCACCATTCTGATTTCTCTATCCCACTAACCACCAACAGAACCTGCATTTTGACAGCTGTCAATCTTTCCACACCAAAAAGTCTCTCCCATACAGCAGGCCACTCATGAATGGCAGACCTGCAGCAGAGAGAACTCTCTTGCGCAGTATGGTGACGTCTCACGAGGGCCTTCACAGACAGGCACTACCCCCAAGACCTAGTCTGCAACATATTTCCTATGCCCTATCCTTACTCACCCTTAATCCTTCCACCACTCTCAAGAATCAGACACAATGGAATGACCTCCTCTTTACCCAGTATTATCCAGATCATAACAACTGAACCATATCCTTCACCAGGGTTTGATTATCTGTCGTCATGCCTAATGTGGTGTTCTGCCACCCACCCAATCTTCACAACATCCTAGTCCATCCTTGTGCCACTTCCACCCACAACTCCTTGCCACAGGGGTCATATCTCTGTGGGAGATCCAGGTGCAAGACCTGTCCAATCTACCCACCCAGCACTTACTACACTAGTCCTGTCACAGGCTTATCTTACACCATCATAGGTAGGACTACCTGTGAAAGCACCTATTTCATATACCAAATCTACTGCAATCACTGTGCAGCATTTTATGTCTGTCAATCTGTCAAGCAACCACCTGTCCATCAGAAAGAATGGCTACTGTCAAACTGTGGCCAAGAACAAAAGTGACCACTCGGTGGTACAATTTGCAGCTGAGCACAGTATGCTCAGTTTCAGTGGCTGCTACATAACATAGCCTGGACCAACTGGATCCTCCCCTCCAGCACCAGCTTTTTCTGAGTTACACAAATTAGAGTTCTTCTTGCAACACATCCTTCACTCCCATAATACTCCTGGCCTCAATCTCCATTAACCCTCTATACCCACACCCTGCACCCAACAATTTCTCCTTTCTCTGTACTATCGCCCCCTTCCAACTTAAATCCACATCAGCTTCATTGTGTACCACTTACTATTGGCTCCAAAACCCACACAACACATGCCTAGTCAATGCATCTGCCACCCCTCCCTGCTGCATTCCTAGGCAGCAAACCAGCTGGTTCTCCCTGAACCAGTGGCTGCCTATCCCAACCCCTCTTCCTCCCCCTCCCTCGCTCTCCCCCTCCCTCGCTCTCCCCCTCCCTCGCTCTCCCCCTCCCTCGCTCTCCCCCTCCCTCGCTCTCCCCCTCCCTCGCTCTCCCCCTCCCTCGCTCTCCCCCTCCCTCGCTCTCCCCCTCCCTCGCTCTCCCCCTCCCTCGCTCTCCCCCTCTCTCCCTCCCCGTACAACCCCCAGTCTACCTGCTGAACTGTCTTGATCTCCTTTACTCCTAAAGTATTTACTGGAGAAAGTTTAACAAGTGGTGCTGTATGCATTGGTTCAAATAATAGTCTTCACAAATTTTTGTTTTTGTTCAGGTGACAGATCAGACCTGAATGTCTTGGCTTTCGAGAAGAAACTGAGAGAAAAAGGCGATGAGCTTGATAATCTGAGAGACCAGTTTTACCACTTGCAGAAAGAAAATGAGAAGGTATGGCAAGAGTAATTTATTTATAATTCATTGCAAATATCTTTGCATTTTTTAGGGCTTTAACAATTGATAGTTCAGGTGCTTTTGAATTCTTTGTAACCTACAGTTAAAGAACATGAGTATAATTTTAGATTTACTTTATTTCAATATTTGTCTTTTGCTTAATATAATATTATGCTAATGGCAAAAATTAGTTACTAAAACATTAGGAAAGGCAACCCCTCACTTTGCAACTGACTGGTGTTTCGTGTGGCTGTGATAAGAATTGTCACAAGAGGAGATAGAAAATTACATTGAGAATTCTTAATATAACCTTTAGCATCAGTTAAGAGTGACAGTGTTTCAAGGAAATTGGTGTATATGAAAGGTCATGTGACAATAAAGAGTCTGTTCTTTCGGATTGTATTCTATTTGTGAAAGCAAGAAACACTGACCTGAACACAGAGCTCAACCCATATGGCACTAGCTTAGCTTAGTTTAGCATCTCCTCATTATTTTTCACATACTTTATGATTTTACTCAAGACAACATCACACTTAAGATTACTCTATTTAACTGTAAGTAAAACTGTATAAATTGTTGCCAGTGTCCAAGTCACCCTCAGAATAATTTCGTTTCTCCTTGTTATATAGGATTACATTATTCTCAAGAAACAGTGATATTTGATTCCAATAATCTTCTTCCTTGATCAAGTAATGTAGATATTAAAGTCTGATGTAAAAGCATTCAATTGCAATTTGTCAAAGGCTTATCTAAATTGCATATGCAAGAAAAACTTAAGAACCAAATTGGCATGTCATCTTTTGTTGTGTAATCAGTAATGTCTCTCTATAATTTCAGCACCTTAATAAATCTTAATTCAGAATAATGCCTGTTATGCACATTTGACGTTTTATATAAGAACTAGAGTCCACTGCCATTAATTTATTGGAAAATACTCCCATAATGTATTTGTTTCTTTGTTATTTTCTTACTGTAAGCCATAAGTGTTAATACTAAAATACAGTGAGTCATTCTGAATGAATAATAAAGGTACCTATAAATCATATAATTCTTATTTTTAAGTTAAGGTTGCTTTCCACTGAAGACAGAGGATCAAAATGTGCAAACTGTCAGTCACGTGAAAGAAAATTAATGGGAGAAGACACAGGACAGCCTATGGAGCAAAAAGAAGAGAAATGGATTGAATTAGAAGAAAAGCTGATTGGTAAGCTTGGCTTTGGCAACTTGTTACTGTGTTTAGCAGTTATCTTCTGTATGTGAAATTACGCACTAAATTACTGCTTCTGATTTCAGTGTCAACAAGGAGAACCCAAGAACTTGAAACTGAACTACAATGTATGTGGGAACTGTGTCAGAGATACTTAATGGACACACAGGTAAATTCTCTTCCATATATTCCATGTTTTGTAAAATAATGTGTTCAAGAACAGAGCTAAACTTATTGTTTTTTTCTCCATGTTTCTTGTATTCATGTCAGCAGTGTGTGACTGCCCCTTTCCTGATGATTTCACTGTCATTGTGATACTATTAGGCTGCAGGGAAAAATTCTGTTACAAACCGGTATAAAGTCTTTACGTTATATCACATTGATAACAAGAAAGCCCTAGTAACTGTACTTAAATTTTCACAAGATGTGATACCTTTCTTATAACAGTGCTTCTGTAAACAGGTGCAGGAGCTTGAAAATGTTGTTAAACAGTTGAAGATGGAAAGAAAAGATCATCATCCAAATACACTAGTTGAAACTTATGGCTACCAACAGGATGTGGTGAGAGGTAAACTGGACAGCTAACTTCTATATGTCCTCCATAACATAATTTGTACTGACATAGGTCTCAGTTTATGTATTTTAAATATATGATCTCTCTCTCTTAGGCACATGGAAGAAAATTCAGCAAGAAAACAAAGATTTAAAACTGAGAATTGAAGAGTTGGAATCCTTAATATCATCCAACAATAAAGGTTAGCTCAAATCATTTCTGAAATAATGTATGTGTTGTGTATGTATGAATGTTTCTGTTGCTGGAAACATTGCCATCATTGATGTGAACATTTTGATTCAATAGAACAACAACGAAGTCCCAAATTATGCAAACAGTATCTGATCTTATAATCCTTGAGTAACTTAGCAGTCATTCACCTTTTTTTATTGTACTGAAGGATATGCTATTAACAATATTACAGTTCCAATAGACTTAATGTTGCATTCAGAGCTGTAAGAGGAGACAACGAAGGAAATTCCATATAAACCAAAACTATTCCAATAGCCTTAGAGGAAGCCTTCAAATCCTTTAACACAGAGAACAAAACAGAAATTCACATTACTAAATTACATGTGAACTGCCTTCGAGCTACTGAAGATATCATACTGTTCACCTCTATTGCAGATAGCCTTCAGGAGTGAACAGAAGTAACTAATACAGCAGATTTTAATGTAGATTTGAAAGTCAACAGTAATAATACTAAAATAACGTACAATAAACAAGGAAACTAAAGTTATATAAGTAAATGATGAAGTCGTAGAACAACTTTGGCGAGTTTATTTTTTAGGTTCTGGAGTGCTTACGAAAACTAAATAGGGTTCTTCAAAACTAAGCTCCAGTGTGCCTGAAAAGGAAAGTTCAGTATCAATGCAAATTTCCAGTTTTGACTTAAAACAGCGAGACAGAGTTTTTATGCAAAATTCATTCAAATACTGATAGGAAAACAAAGGAAAGGATTTTGGGAACATAAGGGAGTAGAAGACAGAATTACGTATATTGAAAATGAAATTGAGGTTAATAGGTACTGCATGGACAAAGGTGTTCTTTGCTGAATTCTAAGGGACAAGAAAAGGCCTACGTGACAAAAGTAACACAAGATGGGTAGATGGCCTAAAATACTTGCAGCGCCACATGGATACGTGTAGTTGATAATCATGCATGGAATCTTTTGAGATAGTCTTCAACCAGCAGTAGATAGCAAGTGGTGGCTGCTGCCATTGCAGCTGCTGCTGCTACTGATGATGATAATAATAATCATCATTTTCATATTGTCATAAAAACATCAAAATAACATTTAAGTAATGCCATCATCATTTTAAAAGAGAGGTTGTGGAAAACAAGTTGAACATATGTTTTGGAATAGTTATTCAATTACTTTTATGAACTCCACAGTGTTTGCCAGTTATGAATTGTTTTGTGTTGTTACAAAGCAGCCATATACATTTGCAATGATTTTACAAATTTGCTTTTTGCTGCTAGTATAAAATTACCGTTATTTTTTACAAAGCTATTTTCGTATATGTGAACGAAACAAGTAATTAACATTTGTAGATTGCCACATATGCTTATCTTGTTCCCATCCTTGAGATTCATCAATCTTTGCTTTTGGTGCTGTTGTTACAAAGGAAATCTTGTAATTGAAGTCAGCCCAAACACTTCAGTTTATTGCTCGAACAGTCCACAGGTGTACTTCCGGTTCATCATGTCCTACGGGCACAAGATTTCGGCGATCAGACATGTCGCCATCATCAGGTGCGCTGATGAACTGAGCTCCTGAGGGCAGGTGGCTGTCCTAAATCCCCTTCCCCCGCAAGGCATTCTCTCCACGGTCCGCGCCCGCGGCCGCACATCGGACGTCACTGAGAGGCTGGCGTTGGCGTCTGTGGTGGCGTCGGTGTAACTGCCTTTCCGCCCTGGTCGCTCGTTCGTTTTCTTTGCTGAGCCTCTTTTTAATTAGACTCAGTGCTGGTTCCCATGCCTTGCTGAGGTTGTAGCCACAATCTCTGTTGATGAGTCCGTCCGTGGTACAAATTTTGATAGCCTCTCTAACGACGCTGTCCCAGTATTTAGATGTCTGTGCCAATAGCCTGGTATGTTGGTAGTCCATTTCATGATTTTCGGACAAACAGTGCTCTGCGACTGCCCACTTGTTGGGGTACATAAGTCAAGTGTGCCTCTGATGTACTCGGCAACGATCTTCGATGGTGCGCACTGTTGTCCAATGTAAGTCTTCCCACACTCACAGGGAATCTGGTATATGCCGGCCTTCCACAAACCGAGATCGTCTTTGACACTTCCCAATAATGCTCATGTTTTATTGGGCGGGCAAAAGACAGTTTGTACTCGGTGCTTCCTCAATATTCATCCTATTTTCCCCGATAGTGCGCCAGTATATGGTATATAGGCGGTGGCTGTCTCTTCCTCCATGACTTCGTCAATTTCCACACGCTGTACTGTAGAGGTGGGGTGGAGAGCATGTTTGATCTGCCATTCCAAGTACCCATTTTTCCGAAATACAGTTTTGAGGTGTTCCAGCTCACAGGGCAGACTCTCTGCATCCTAGATGGTGCACGCCCTGTGCACCAGTGTTTTCAGTACCCCATTCCTCTGCGAAGGGTGGTGGCAGCTATTTGCATGCAAATACAGGTCAGTGTGTGTTTTCTTCTTGTATACCACATGGCCCAGGGTGCCATCTGCTCCTCTTTTGACCATGACATCCAGGAATGGTAAACTTCCTTCTGCTTCAGTCTCCATAGTGAATTTGATGTTCGGATGTATGGAGTTCAGTTGTGTAAGGAAGTCTAGGAACTTGTCCCTTCCATGGAGCCATATCATGAACGTGTCATCAACAGAACATAGAAAACAAGTAGGAAACCTTCTTGGGAAGACTTACATTGGACAGACAGTGCGCACCATCGAAGACCGTTGCCAAGAACATCAGAGGCACACTCGACTTATGTACCACAACAAATCGGCAGTCGCAGAGCACTGTTTGTCTGAAAATCACGAAATGCACTACTAACATACCAGGCTCTTGGCACCAACATCTAAATACTGGGACAGCATCGTTAGAGAGGTTATTGAAATTTGTACCAGGGATGGACACATCAACAGAGATTGCGGCTATAACCTCAGCAAGGCATGGGAACCAGCACTGAGTCTAATTAAAAAGAGACTGAGCAAAGAAAACGAATGAGCAACCAGGGCAGATGAGGCAGTTACACCGACGCCACCACAGACACCAACGCCAGCCTCTCAGCGACCGCCAACGCGTGTCCGTGTGTGCGGACCGCGGAGAGAACACCTCGCGGGGGAAGGGGATTTAGGACGGCCGCCTGCCCTCAGGAGCTCAGTTTGTCAGTGCACCTGACGATGGCGACATGTCTGATTGCTGAAATATTGTGCCCATTGGACACTATGGACCGGCAGTACACCCATGGACTGTGCGAGCAAGAAATACACCAGGAGAAGCTGAAGAATCACTTCAGTTTATTGTTCAGAACCATAGTGTTTCTGTTACATAAAAGTCAACCCATTCACCTGAATAAAAATGAAATACTTCAACAATGTTAAAAACTGATTTACTTTTGTATGAGAAAAAACTAATAAACAGCATACAGAAATTTCGCAGTTGTGTCTATTTCATTTTCTTTTATATAGTTGTTCTTCTGTCTTTCACAGGTCTGCAGCAAGAATTACAGAATGGATTCACAGGAAGTGAAAGTGTTAATAAGAGTGTGAGGAATTTTTGCAGGATGGGTCCAAGTGTAAGTGTAAGTTCTTTCTTTTATTTTTTGAAATTCAAGCTAACTGTCTGTTTCCATTTTTGTTATTACTTTCAGAGTCATGAAAATGCTGTATTTTCTTAACACTCAGCTGTATGCGCCAAGGCAGTTCTATTGAAGATTAATTTGAACTCTCTCTCTTTGCCACATAAAAGCATGATAAGATCTGTGTACTTTTCAGTAAACTCACTATTGTTTACAGGAAGTGAATAGAACTATGGGAAAAACATTAGAAACTTCAGTTCATCAATTAGATGATGCTTCTTGCATGGTACAGCAGAAAGAAGAAAATGCTATTGCTGCTACTACTACTGCTGCTGAGGAGGTAGTATATGGCTTTGACACTAGATATAGTTTATATTATGTTATTATCCTTCTCATGTTTCTCACTGTTGAATAGATTGCTGAACATGTTGACACCAATGCAGCAGGAGCTACACCAATGGATAAGAAACAGCATGAAGCATATGCTAAAGCAGAGGCTTTATTAAAAGAAGAGAAGGAAAAACTCCAGGAATCAAATGTAAGTAAAGGATTTATTTGATGTAATGTCCTAACTGCTCATAATTTTTTATGGTTACCACCATGACCTAGCTAATTCTATATTGCTTCAACTGCCTCTATTCTAGGTAACATTGACTTTCATAAAACTTTTTTCAGATACAAATAGTTTCATTTGGTTATAGACTCTTTCTTCTCCAGAGCTAAAACCCAACATAGAAAAACCACAATAATTTATTTAGGAATTGTTTGCTACTCACCACATATAATAGGCATTGAGTTAATTACACAGTCTTCATCAGATGAAGGAATAAGTCTGACAGCTGAATAATATCGAGCAGTCTGTTTCATTGTGCCTCCTCTATATGGTGAGTAGAAGTCTACCATTTCATATTGTTGCTAACACAAATCAGTTTTGATAGATCAACTTTTCTGGAGCAAAATCAACAACATCGTTAGTTAGTTAGTTAGATTTACATTTCATGGATAAATTGCATGATTATTTACAACTTATATATAGTCACGTATGTAAACTAGTAATTTTTCTGTACCGCCTTTTACATACACAATGAAAATAATTTTTTCTGTGGAATAGTAGAAGCTCTCAACAACAAAATTTTTTGCTTTGTTTTTAAAATTTGATTTGCTGTATGTCAGATACAGAAATTTTGGTGATAGCATTGTGCACTCCTGTTAATGCTAGGGTCATTCGTAATGTGGAGTAATGAATTTCACTTTTCTTTTGGTATTATGCCGATCATTGTTCCTTTTGAACTGTAATAAGTTGTTTACAAAAAACTTCTAGAGGGGATATATATGTTGTGAAGCAGTAGTCAAAATGCCAGACTCATTAAACAGACGTCTACAAGATGAACATGGGTGAACACCACATTTTGATCAGTGAGAACTTTCTTACCCCAGAACATTATGCCATTCAATATTTTTAATGAAAATTCACATAATATATTAACTTGCCAATTTGTTTATCTCCAAGGTTGTAGATGTATGGAACTTAGTTGCTTTTGTATTTCAGAAACAGGTTTTTTTATCAGTTTAAATTCTCAGCAATATAGACACCTAATTTTTTTTCAAGTTTCTTCCATAGTCATGCTATGTAATACATTCGTCAGTAGTGTAGCACCTGTACATGTGCTGGAGTGAGATGACGTGTTTTTGAATTTGAGAGTTGAGACTGTCGTCAGCAAACTGCTCAGTTATATGTTTAAGAATATCATTTACTACATCTTCTGTTGCTGTATACGGGTTTTGAATGGTTACAATACTAATGTCATCTACAAAAAGAACCAATTCTGCTTGTTGTGTATAGATGTAAAGTCTTTACATATTTGAGAAACAATAGTCTTGTGTAGTCCCACAAATGATTCCTCCCCAATCAGAAGAACTGTTGTTCTTATTGGATTACTGAGCACTCAACATTTGCCCACTTTCAGTTCTATTACTTGGTCAGTCCTAATACAGTCATTTATTTCCCTCCAAATAGAGATAAAATATGTATGTAAATGGGATGATACTTAGTGAAATAATAAGTGTTTGTTTAATCAGGGAATTAGATTGTTCTTGGTTATGTTCTTAATCATTTATTAACATTCTGAGTTGCATTAAAGAATTAATATAAAGACAATGTAAACAATTTGTTGTGTCTTGGTCTCCTAGGCACAGTCTTTGCCACCATTGTACATGTTAGAATAGTTTACATTTTAAAATAGCTGATTGTGAGATCCGTACTTGTATTCTGCTTATATGTTCCATATTGCAACTTTGTGTTACATGACATAATTCAAGTTGTCTTCATATTGTTCAAAATTCCCCATTGAATCACTGTTAGAATTCCATCAAACTTCAATGCATAGCAAAGTTTGGAAACTCTACATCAATGCGGGATGTAAAATAGATACTAATCATATTACACACTAAAAGAAATTGGATAGTGTTCTGAACAGAATTTTCATCAGAAATTTCATGGCATACGGCAAAGTTATGTACTATGTTTCTCTAGTTTGTTGATGTATGTAAACAGTCTGTGTTTTCAGTAAAATAGATTATGTCTGCGTGAGGTTTACAGCAGGAGACAAAGGGATGATTCTTTACTGTATCCTACCCACTTGTATTAAGTTGTAGGTCGTGCTTCTCTAGTGAACATTTCTCAGAAAAAACTGTTAAACATTGTTTCTTAAATGAGCTACAGACGTTTCATATAACTCATACGTTGCTCACTATACAGTGCCATCAAATCAAAGGTTAATATATCTGTGCAGAATTTAGCAAAGTTTACCTTAATGTGAAAAGTTGCTTCTTCTGAATCTAACTTTTTCATGTCAGTTTTGATGCTATGGTCTACATTTTTAATGCTTTGTGTGTGCTTCTCACTAACCAGCAAATCTTCTGTGACTGCTCATAGCACAAGAGCTTCCTTTGCCTGTATGATTTTTTTTTTTAAGGACTTTATTTGCTCATCTTTGTTAATAACTTGCAATCAACATTCTGAGGCAAGGCATGAATGTTGCATCATTGTGCCAAAATATTGCCTTAATTCTTCTTTTTATGTTACCCTGCACCACTTAACCCAGTTACAGATGTCAATAATCAATCCAGCCTTTTTTTTTTTAGACTCTAGTACACAGATTCTTACACCCATTTTCTTTAGTGTTTTTGAATTTTGTTTCACACATTTGTATGTCCATTGCTCTTGTAAACACTATTTAGGAAAGAATAATCTTAATGTCGTCTTTGGCTTGAAATGATTGATAACCCTCCTTTGTAATCACACAAAATGCTTCCTTCTTCATCCTTAATTTCTATATCAAGATGAAGGACCTACAGGTTTTGAAATTTTTGGAGAACTGGCATTTGGAGCTTTCTGTAGGGCAATTCTATCGCTGCCAGTGTACAATCTTACAAAGACATTCTTACACTCTTCTTTCCTCACTCTGTTCATGAGTGGAACAGGAAAGGAAATGACTAGTAATGGTGCAGGGTGCCCGCTACCATGCACTGTACAGTGGCTTGCGGAGAGTGTATCTAGCTGTATTTTTGAACACGTTTTTTTTATAACAACTAAATACTTTTATGTTTATCATTGCTTTTTCGTAATTCATTTTTTCTGTAATTTTTGACTTTCATTGCCCGCATCTCGTGGTCGTGCGGTAGCGTTCTCGCTTCCCACGCCCGGGTTCCCGGGTTCGATTCCCGGCGGGGTCAGGGATTTTCTCTGCCTCGTGATGGCTGGGTGTTGTGTGTTGTCCTTAGGTTAGTTAGGTTTAAGTAGTTCTAAGTTCTAGGGGACTTATGACCACAGCAGTTGAGTCCCATAGTACTCAGAGCCATTTTGACTTTCATTATTTTGTATTGAATTTAAGATTTTCCAGTTTTCTACCTTTCACTAATTACATTTTCCTTGGGTATGATTTCCTCTCATTCATTCTGCTAGTTCCTTCTGCCATTAAACACTATCTTTCCTTGTTGGTTTGTGGTAATCTTCTTCATTCAGATACTCCTTTTTAGGGATCATCCACCACATGTTTTATCAGAATTCTTCCCTTTAACTGTTCACTCTTCTTTCTGGCACTGCTGGAAATACTATAAATTTGATGAAATCATTTTGGGGCCATTTTGTTAATGCTTTTTGGTATTTCCAGGTCTTCTTGAAGTCAGAAATGGTAGCCATGGCAAAAGTCATTCAGGATTTGGAATCCCAACTGGCAGATATAAAAGGAGAAAATGATTGTTTGAACAACAGTATTGAGGAACTGGATAAACAGCATCAGGCTGCCATAGGTAAAGTAGCAGTTCATTGCTGTTTCCACTACACTAATCTTCTCTTTCATTTTTATGTTGCTCTTGAGTGAATTTTCTTCAAATCAGATTATTGTAACTTATTCTGTTGTGTGTATATGTTGTCATTCAGTAAGTACATTGATACTCTCTGAGTAAAGACCTATTTTGGTAAGGAAATAACAATGTCTTAAACTGCTTCATTTCTATTTACATGCATCACTCTTTGAAATGCAATAAAAATGTGATTTACATGTGTGGTTTGTGGCAGCAATTAGCTTCCTGGTGTTTTCATTTCTATACATGTCTACACCTGTAGGATTTCAAAATTAATGGCTGCTTGCATAATATCGTTAAACTGAAAGTAATTTATTTAATTTATTGAAAACACAGGAGTGCTAGACACTTGAAATAAATGCTTCCTAGTTAAAGAAGTGGAAGTTCCTTGTTAATTTATGTACAGAGTACTGATGTAAATTTCTTTGAAAGGGAACATAAAGTGTAAATTTTGCTGGAGAAAAACAGAAAATGTGTGCATTGGTCTCTACATGGTGTTTGCGATACTTGTAGCATTTAAACAGAGCAGAAGAAAAACATTTCCATGTTCACCATGCTTTCAGTGTGATTGCACAAATAATACTTCTTTACCCAACTGCAAAACTGTTTTGGTATCAGCAGCAACAACTCGATATATTTGTAATTTATTAATGAAGTTTTCTATCAGAATTGCAACTAATAGTTTTATAGTAACTAGGATGAACATTTTTGTTGATTCTCAGATTTTACAGGTGTTTCGTGGCAGATCTGATGTAAAAACAAATGTGTTGTATACAGTGAAACATTACAAATGCAGGTAATGGTTTGAGAAGGAACAAAAATGTTCAAACAAGTCAGTAATAAAAATTTTATTTGACAGAAAAAATATCATTTGCAACTCCTGTAGATACCTTCACTAATAAATTACTGATGCTTCTTCCTGTGGTGGAGTCACTATTCTGTTAATTTCTTCTTTCATAGCAGAATCCACAGATTCCTGAATCAGCAGTAATTGCAGTTTGTTCATTGTTGTGTGTAAAGTCTCTAAGATGATGTTAGTTTTCTATCAGTGAGAAATATTGCATATGAGATTTTAGAGATGCATCTAACCTTTTTTTTTTTCAAATTTGTTTGTAGAACAATTGCTGCATGTCAAGTCAACTCTACAAAAGCAGAATGACACACTAAATTGTGAAATTCAAGAATTACGAAAGGAGATGAAAGAAATGACTCCAAATGGACACCTGGAGAACCTTCTGAAACAAAATAAGGCCCTGAAAGATGAGATTGAGGAATTAAAAGCTAACTGTGATGCATTATCAAAGGCATCCATTGAAACTCATAACTGTGATAATGATAATATGGTTTTGGAAGCAGTGAACACTTTTAAAGCAGAATTGGATATGAAGTTGGCAGAAATAATTACTCTTGATATACCAAAAGACTTTTATACCAACAGAGACAGCTTGGATGTTATAAATACAGTTGAAGCCTTAACTAAAATGTGTATGGATTTCAAATGGAAAAAAGAAACATTGGAGCGTAAAGTTGTTGAACTGATGAAAGAGATAACAGACTCCAAACAGACTTTGAATGGACATGAGGAAACCATAAAAATGCTAGAAAATGAGTGTAAACTTTTAAACAGTAGTGTTGAGTCATTAGTTGAAGAACTTCACGTTTTTAAAAGTGGAACTGATGAAGTTCTTGCCCCTATTCCAGAAAACAGTGAAGAAATTGAAGCCTTAGAACAGAAAATTACAGCACTTGAAAATGAAGTTGATGTGTTGAGAGAAGCTAGGTCTAATTTGGAAACTGATGCAGCTAAATTACGAGAACATGAAAGCAACCTTGTGAAACAGTTGCAATCTACAGAGGCAATGTTACGAAATCAAGAGAATATTCAGAGAGAAGCAGCAAAGTGGCAAGAAATGGCAGATGATGCAAAGAGAGAAATTAATGAACTTAGAGACTCGAAACTAACACTTGAGGCTGAAATTGATAAATTAAAAATCCATGAACAAACTGTCAGTGAATTAAGGGGAAAGAATGAGGTCTTGCATGATGATATACTTATGGCAAGAAGCGAAGTTCAGTTGTTGACTGAAAAAGTAGCAGAATATGAAAATTCAAATTCTGCATTACGAGATAAAGTTATGGAATTAGAAGAAAAAATTGCAGCTGCTAACAGGCAAAGCATAGATGACAAAACTGAGCTTAGGAAAATGCAGGAACTGCTTAAGGTAACACAAGATAAATTAGGTGCAGCTGAAAACATGTTAATCAGTATTGAGACTGAACATGATAACCTCAGAAAGGTTGTTGAATTGAGAGATGCTGAAATAACAGGACTGAAAAAGAACTTGGAGGAACTGGATAAAATGTCAGAAAGCATGGCAGAGTTGCGTACTGCTCATACATCTCTTCAGAAACATCTAACAGATAGTGAACAGGAACTGCAAAGCATAAAAAGCCAGTTTGAGATCAGTGAAAAATTGAATAGTTTGCTTCATGAGAAACTTAATATAAAATTTATGTCTTCTAAAGTTCTAGTGGGTGATGAAGTTGGCCTGCAGAGAAAGTTAACTGAAATTGAAAATTGTGGCAGTGCTGACAAACATTATATTGATCAGCTGAGAAATGAACTCCACACAAAAGAACTGAAATTATATGCATTAGATCAGGAAATAAGTGCACTACGGATGGAGGAAGAGAGATGGAAAAAAGATAAGGAAACTGTTGATGAACTACAATGCATGTACCATGAAGTCTTGTCACAGTTAAACCGTAAGGAAGAAGAGATCATGGCTGTAAAAGAGACATTAGCTGCAAGTGAACAGATTAATGCTGTGCTTCACAAGAAGCTTAATATTTCATACAAAGGAATCGAAGCCCTGCAGCAAGGAGGTCCATCAGTTCAGCAGATAATTCATGAAATTGAAAATGTGATTATAAGAGATGAAAATGAATTTAGAAATCTAAATAATGAATTACAGCAGAAACAATGTAAAATTCAGGAACTGGAGTCTCTCAATGAAATGTTGAAGAAAGAGATTACAAATCATTTACAAGGACATTGGGAAATGGGCTCTCAAAAACAGGATTTGTCTTCTCAGTCAAATATACACAACACTGGAAATATGGAAGTCTTGAAATGGAAGGAAGCAGCTTTCAGTGCTGAGCAGCAAGTGGATAACACATTACAGTTAAAGTCTGATTCCTCAAAGGAATGCCAGAAGCTATTAATTGATGAGCCAAAGATGCATGACACAGAGCTGGAGAGTGAGATGTCACAAGATAAATTACAGCAGAGGTATGAGAGCTGTAGATCCCATAGTTTGACTGATGGTACTGCACATGCTGATTTGATATTCTTAAAGCAACTGCTTTCTGCAAAAAACAAAGAATTAAGTGAAAAACAACAAGAAATATTTGAACTGCAATTGCAGTGCCAGAGATTACAGGATGTAGAAGCTGCACTTACTGTTGCAAGAAATGAAGCTGCAAATTGGAAATCAGAAGTGTATTCCATTCAACAGAAACTTCAAGAAGAAATGAAATACAAGACTGAGTTGACATTGGTAACTGAAAAACTGCTAGTTGCTGAAGAAGAACTTACCAGAATAAAACAGAAACAGAAAGAATTTGAACAACTGAGGGAGGCCAAACAGTCTCTTGAATCAAAATATGAAGAACTCTGTCATTCAAAAACAAAATTAGAGGATGAAATGGAGAAACTGAAGGATATGGATAAGTCTAATCTGTCCAAAATACACAGTGATAAATCAGTAATGACCAATGTGAAGGTTCTGGATGGTACACATTTGTATGCTGCTAGTGCTGATCATGTTCAACGTGAGACTGTCCAGTATATAACAGAAACAAACAATTCTACTCTAGGGAGATCACCTGTATTACCATTGCTCCAGGAAAGAAATAGTGAAAACAACTTGCTAAAATTGGAGAACAATAAATTGATTCCATTAGCTGTGTCAGATAAATCAACTGCGTCTATAGTTCAGGAAAATAATGATGGATTAAAAGACCAAATAAGATTGCAGAATGAAGAAGTAATTGGAATGGCCAAAGAAACCATTGCAAACCTATCCAAAATTATACAGGATAAGGATATAGAAATTGAAGGTCTGAAAGGAAAGACATTACAACTGCAACACGAAAAAGATGAATTAGTTAAAACTGTTCACATAAAACACCAAGAGAATATCCAGTATCACAATGAGATTCAGCGTCTGAGTGGCCTCCTGAGCCAAGAATTGAGGAGATCCCAGGAGATACAGCAACAGCACAGAGGACTGGTTAAGCAACATGAAGACAAGCAGAAATTATTGCTGAACACCCAGAATGAAGTAATCTCTCTTAAGCAGAGACTGGAGAGACTTGAAGCAAGCTACATAAGCCAAAGCAGTAATGCTGAAATAGAAGGTAATGCTCCCATAAGAGAAGGAAACCACACTGACGAACTGAAGTCAATTATAGTGAGTAAAGACCAGGTTATTGAGAAAACTGTTTCAAGGCTGAGCATTTGTGAGCAAGAGCTAGAGTTGAAGCAACAGGAGGTCAAACTTCTCAAAGATCAGTTGAATGCTGCTCATCACACTCAGAGAACTGTTGATTGTGAAAAGAATGATGGTCTCAAGGTTGCAGAATCTTTTAATACTCATCCAAACAATATGGTAAGTATGTCAAAAAACTTTAGTTTGGTTTCAACATTAGTGCTACATTTCATTGTGATGTTCTGCATTTCTGAGTTTAGGTGGGAAATGAAGCCACAGTGGAACCCCCTGAACAAGCTACGCTTATATCTCAAATACAGGATATGGAACAGGAATATCATCGCTTGACAGTCCGTCTTCATGAGGAACAAGCAAAAACAAAATATTTAGAAAATGAGGTATTTAATTTATGTAGTATTATGAGTAAATACATTAGAGTCTCACTATATTATGAGGAGTTGTTACTCACCATATAGCGAAGATGCTGAGTTGCAGATAGACTCAACGACAACACACACACACACACACACACACACACCACACACACACACACACTTACGCAAATGCAACTGACACACATTACGTTCCATCCTGGATTTCCCATTGTTTGATCATAGTTTCACTATGTTTGATCATAAATTAAACTATGAAAAATCCAGGATGGAATGTAACAGTATTATGAAAAGGAAATATGCTACTCACCATGCTGAGTCTCAGATAGGCAAAACTATCTGCGACTTAGCATCCCCACTATATGGTGAGTAGCAACTTTACTTTTCATAATATTGATCTTAAACTGATGTTTTTAATTCTTATAATAAGATCTAAAAGTACCAATTATCAATTCTCCTTCATTTCAGGATTAAATAAGGGCATGCCAGAGAAAACTTGTATTCAGTTTGAATCCCCAGACCTAAAATGATTCTGTGTAATATATGTGATTCACTAATTTTTGGTAATTTGTTTACCAAGCTTCTTGGTCTGTCTTTACTGTGCCATGTTTTTAACATTCATTAGGCTGTACTTGTTTTCTTGATGGTACTAACAGTGAACCAACTTCAATCAGGTTGACAGACATAGGTGAGTATGGATTTGGCCAGTTTGTGAACGTAATAAAACTAGCACATATTTCAATTACTATTATTTCATGCAATGGTGAAATGCCAGTGTGCTGCAGACATTTGAATTTTATTTATATTGACTGTGTCACAAGGAAGGTGGGAAACTATATAATATGTCTTCAACCTCTGCAAGTAACTTTATAAGGATGGGGATACCTCCAAAATCTGTGGCATATGTTAAAACTGTATTCTGTAAAACCAGAATACCCTTACAGACATGTAACTTACATTTGTGGTCTTGTAACCCTAATTGTCAAAAATTGAAATTCACCTCAGAATGGATGGACTACTTTTGTTTTTTCTTGAATCAGAAACATACATATACAGACTAACAATCAAATCAGAAGTAGGTGACTTAGAAAGGGAAAATACAAATATGCTGAACTTGTATCTTCATATCACATGTATCAAGAACTTGCAACCTCCAAGGTACTTGTTAACTGTGACATTCACCAAACAACTATGCAATTGAGATGTTATTTTATTTTTGCTACCAGTTTAGGCAATTCTTATGCCAACTTCAAGCCCCATATACACCTCCCAAAAATACTTGATATTGGCATACGGGGGCATATTCTTCTGGATGTCATGAATTTGTAGCTCAGGCACTTCCTTTGAAGACTTGACTGCAACTGAGCACACCTGCCCAAGTCTTCAAAGGAAACACTTGAGCTACGAATTCACAACATCCAGAGCCAGTATGATAATATCAATCATTTTTTAGAGATTCATATGGGGTCTGAAGATGGCGCAATGAATTGCCAAAACTCATAGCAAAAATGTAATAAAATAAAATAACATCACATCTCAATTGCAGGGCTGATTGGCATATTTCATTGATAAATATTTGTCCCATGTCCATGATGGATCAACATGTCTAAGGTACTTGGTGTGGCATGAATGGTATCATCTGTTGTGCAAGATGTTGAGCATAAAAGGTACTGAAACTTATGCCTTGTGATTTCTTCTTGTCCACATTCACAGTATGTGTCGTGTATTAATGTTCAGCGCACCACCACCTACAAGGTAACTCACCTGAGACAAACTTCTGCCCTGTTTTGTGAATATTTGTGTTCTTGGTAAAAAGCATGCCATAGCTAATGCAATCATGATTGCTGACTGTTAAGAACCAGCCAAGATTGCAATCCTGTTTCACTCTAGACATGTTTGACTTTCAGTTAGTATGTAGGTCTTGCTGGCCATGTATTGATACCATAAAAATTAGGGCTGTGATTCAACTTAAACTCATATTGCTTGATTTGCAGACTGCAGTAAATAAAAATACTTTAATGCAGATAATAACAGCCAAGGTGGAACCAAGTCTCTAACATTTGAATAAATTTATGGTTTTAGTATTCCATGTGAAGAATATGATCTTGAAAGTTGTCAAGAGATGCTGATGTGGCACAAGAATGAATATCATCCTGGTGCCATATGGAAACTTAAAGCTTCTTGATAAATCATGTACATATGCATGCAGGATTACCTGAACATCATCTTTGTGATTATTATGGCATACATTACATTGAGGAGGTACCAGAACTAGCATTTTTTCCTAAGATCAATATTTTGGTTCATTATTGTCCCACATTTGGATAGGAAGGAAATGGAGCTTCTCAGGTAGTTAGCATAGTACTGCCAACCATATGTCAAAGATACTAGGTTGACAATATTATGAAAAGGACAGACTGTTACTCACCATATAGTAAGATATTGAGTCACAGATAGGCACAACAAAAAGACTACTAAACAAGTAAGCTTTCAGCCAAACAGCCCTCTTCTGAATTATACAACACACACACATACACATTCATGCAAACACAACTCTCACATGCATGATAACAGTCTCAGGCTGCCAAGGTCAGACTGCAAGCAAGGGTCATGTTGAGAGAAGCAGTCTGGATGTTGGGGGTAAGGAGAAGGCTGGGGCAGGCAGGGTGGGGGATGGTAAAAAAATGGTTCAAATGGCTCTGAGCACTATGGGACTTAACATCTGAGGTCATCAGTCCCCTAGAACGTAGAACTACTTAAACCTAACTAACCTAAGAACAACACACACATCCATGCCCATGGCAGGATTCGAACCTGCGACTTTAGCGGTTGTGCGGTTCCAGACTGAACCGCCTAGAACTGCTCGGCCACACCAGCTGGCTGGGGGATGGTAAAGTACAGCTTGTGTGAGCATACAGGAATGTGGAGGGGAGAGGTTAGAGCAGCTACTTGCAGTCAGGTTAGACAGTTGGTGGGTGGTGGAGGGAGGGTGGAGAGTGGGAAAGGAGAGAAGTAAAAAGACTGTGGGTGCATTGATAAGCTTGTGTAGTGCTCCAGTCGTAAGAGGGGAGGATATGATAAGTGGGTGAAGGACGTTGACTGACGAAGGTTAGGGTCAGGAGGGTTATGGGAACATAGGATGTATTGCAGATAGAGTTGCCACCTTCACAATTCAGAAAAGTTGTTGTTGGTAGGAAGGATCTAGATGGCACAGGTTGTGAAGTGGTCTTGAAGTGAAGGAAGTTGTGTTGGACAGTGTGTTCAGCAACAGGGTGGTGAAGCTGTTTCTTGACTACAGTTTGTCTGTGGCCATTCATGCAGACATACAGTTTGTTGGTTGTCATGCCGATGTAGAATGAACACAGTGGTTACAGCTTTGCTTGTACTTCTGCCATATATCCTATGTTTCCATAATCCTCCTGGCCCGAACCTTTGTCAGTCACTGTCCTTCACCTATCCATCTGCTTCCCAATTCCCACTCCAGATCTACACAGCCTACACTAATGCATCCATAGTCTTTTTACTTCTTTCCTTCTCCACTCCCCGACCGCAGCCCTCTGCCTAACCTCCTGATTGCGCCTAGCTGCCCTGTCCTCTCCCCATCTTGTCTTTCTATGCTCCCACAAGCAGTAATTTACAACATACTTTACCATACCCCACTCCTACCCTGCTATTCCTCCCCGTACCTGCCCCAGCCCTTAGCCCCCTCATTACCCCCACCACTCACACTGCTTCTCCCATCATGCACTGTTGCTCACAGTTGAAAGCTTACTTGTTTAGCAGTCTTTTTGTTGTGCCTATATGCAACTCAACATCTCCACTAAGTGACAGGTAGCAATCTATCCTTTTCATAACACTGTAATTATTCCATCCTGGATTTTCAGTTGTTACATATCAGGTTGAATTATTAGCACTACTGCATACAGATTATATGATCTAGAAGTTTCATCTTTTACTTTCAATTTAAATGAACATATGTTTCCATTGAGGCTGTAATTTTATGTAATACTTTTATTTGTTAGTGACCAATCACAATCCCTCTGTCATTATCAAGCATTTACATATTAACAAGAACCATCCATTTTGTGTTAATAGGCAAATGCCTGATATTGACCATCAGGTTGAGACTACCAATAGCAAATAAAAGTATTACACAATGTTACAGCCTCAGCAGAAACATCTCTTCATTTAATGTGTATTTAATGACTGTGGTCCTAGTTATAAGAGAGAACACTTACTTTGAATTGAGATTCAGACAATATAATATTGTCCTTATTATGTTATTCCAGCAGAAGTAATTACATCATTGGCTGCCATTTTTTCAAAAGATGAAATAAGTATATTACTCCTGTTCAGCACTAAAGCATCATTCATATCATAGTGGTTTCTGTGGTCTCCTCATGTACTTTCCTCTCAGGTCTCTGTGCTGATCTGTATTGTCAATTAGTTGGAACATGAAACAAAAATATTACTTGAGTAGTTTGTGTTATTGACATAAACAGCTTCAGTACACTATTTTCTGCATGTGTCCAAGTCATCCAACTTGTTCCATAAATATTACACTATGCTTTGGCCAGTGGAGAGCTAGGAAGGGGTAGTTGTCAGTGAGCCATATGATTTGATTATCTCTCTCTCTCTCTCTCTCTCTCTCTCTCTCTCTCTCTCTCTCTCGCTGTAATGCCTGTAAATGGTTGGTGAAGTGGCAATTTCAACAAATGGAGCTCTCTTTTGTTAACATTGTATGCCATTTGAGTACAACAGTACATGCACACAAAGCAACTCGTACATCCTCATTTAATGTCTTAATATTTGGTACTAGCAGAAACATTCTCTAGTTATGAAATAAACAAAATAAAGTAAAATAACTCGGCTGCTTTCCTCGAGCAGACTACACTACATTCCTGTGTAGCATACCCTTGGATGCCTTTGGCACGGTGATAATGAGATGTTGAAGACTACAAAACTACTGTGAAAACAGTCTTCTAACACACAGTGCAGTTTGCTGACTACCACATATAATGTTCTGTGAAGCCAAGAAATGCTGTAGGGAACACTTTGTTTATCTTTTGTTCATAACATAAGACTGTGAGAGGGAATTTATTTTCCCTAACTATGGTGATGTGCCTTTAAGTCAGCTTGACTACAACATGTCAAAGATGGTAATAAAGGAAGTACCTCTTTTCTGCCTTTGTTATATAGCACTGTAGTAAGTTCAGTAATATGGAAGGGAGAATGACTCGCAAATCAGAAAACTGATGCTGTGTGATTGAGAGCATGGTGTTAACCTTTGTTACTGCTTTCTTCTTACTGTGACCTGGAATTTCTGTGAATTAAATCTGTTTTTTATATATGTTCACACCGTTTTTAAGAAAAGGTGTTGAATAAATTTGGCAGATTGTCTATTTTGTGATGTCTGATGTCTGGGCCCTAGGGGTCTAACTGTTTTTAACATCATGCCCACAAATATTGCTGATATAAATAGAAAATTGTTAAGAGTTATTTCTTGATTGTTTCATGTTATGAGATAGATGGAGCATTCTTCATAACCTATAAAACATTTTTTTTTCATTCCAGTCAACAAAAATTTTGGTTTAGGAAATGGAGTCAAGAAGACAGAGATAATAAATTATACAGTTTATTTTCTTACTCCTAAAACACATACATAAACACCTGTCCTTATTAAGTTCTGTGACCTAAAACTATGTACCTTGTAATTATAAATAGACTAATAGATTATAAAACTGGTAGTTACAGGAAAAGAAGGAAAAAGGAATAACTTTACAAAAGGAGTTGGATCGCCTGCGAGAACACTTGGTGACAGTGGAGGAAAGCTATACTCAGGAGACATTACGTGCTGAACAACAAGTTCAGAGCCTCCAAGCAAGGCTGAGCAGCGCAGAGGAGAGACTGAAGTGTTCTTCCACAGCATATACATCAGCCAGGTAAACTACATTGCTTCAATTTTTGTATTAACAAAATTATTATGTTATCTTTTATAACACAATAAAATGGAAAGTTCAGTTAAGAACAATATTACAATAACAGGAAGATGGAAGTACCTACATTCAGAGAAGAAAGTTTGTAGCTCTAAAGAAACAGCTAGAAATACTTTTTGTTCCTTAAATCCATGCTGGGGAAGTCCTGAAGGATGTATAACATGTCCTAACAAAATAAATACATAAAGGTGTGTATACATTTATGAGTACCACAGCCACAAATGACTCAGGTTCTGCTCAGGCATAAAATGTAAGCAGCGAATGTCCCCTGTACATTCAGTGATCCACATTGCTCACTAGTGTGTAGACACTTCTGAGAATACAGCCATCCCACTGGGTCTAAACATCCCTTTTTGGTCACCATAAACACTGACATTGGGTGGCTTACACCAAGCAGCTCACAAGCAAAGTGCACTCTTGTGAGCATCACAAATGGCTTGTGAGCAGCTTGGTTCACAAGTCTGTATGCACCTTAATACACACATACAAAAGAAGAGTTATGCCAATATTTTCGAAAGATCCAAAATGAAAAGAGACTAAAGCTGATAAGTTAACTTTGTGATACTTAATAACAGCGACAACATTACTGCACCACAGATTTAAGTGACACATATTGATATTATTGATAATATACACATCAGTTGCTTCTTCTAAAAAACTGTTATGGAAAAATATCTAAATTATACTTCAGACATTATATGTTCCTTTTTTAGGGTGAAAAGAGGAATTGGTTGGGAAGGAAATGGGGCGGGGGTTGTAAGACTCTAGGTTGAGAAGGACCCACTTGTTTGTTGTGAGTCCATCAAGCACTGTGGTTTGACTGACCTCCCCCTCTTCCCCAACCAGTTTCTCTTTCTTCCCTGAAGAATGAACATAGAGGATCCAAAAACTATGGTTATTATTTCATGCTTACACTTCAGAGTGGTTTGCAAAGTATGTATGTAGATGTAATATTTAAGTCATGAGTTCAGTGTATTGTTTGGTAGCACTGCAGCCACAATAGGGCAAAGACATTTGATTGTATTTACAGTGAATTGTTCCCAGTGCCTGCTCATGTACTGTTCAAGGTAAATCATGCACTATAAGAAAAGTTGCCTGTGGCAGAGTCTTATTCACACAGCATACATGGATGTTGTATTAACATACAACTTGTTTTGCTGTTTCCAGATATTACCCAGACATACTTTGCAGTGATTAGCCATTTGTCAGTTCCACAAGGGTGTCAGAGATTTATGAATGACATTGCTACTGACGCTTTGAAGTGTAGGTTATTCTGCCTGATATCAGCATTGTTCTTGCATGATATTTTTGTAACATAACTCATATCGTCATCAGGTGATACCCGAGACTGCTCATTGAGTGGAACAGGTACAGTATTTGTACCTGTAGTCCTCTTTCTCCATAGTTGGTTCCAGGTGCTCTGTCTGCCATCTGCTCCCTCTAGCAGCATCCTGAGGTGTTCCAACTTCAGTCTGTTGTGTATGTCTGATTGCCAGCATTCCGTTTTCTGTCGTGTGCAATTCTAGGTGTTCCATCTGCAGCCCACTCCCACCATACATGTTCTTAGGCATTGCCTCTTTGGTCTGAGCACTGACTTTTGTCTTAGTTCAGTATTCTTGTCTGCATGCTGGTGTTCCATTTTTGGTTCAGTGCTGTTCTAGATGTTCCCTTTGTGGTCCGCTCCTACTAGAAGTGTCGAGCAATGTTTCATCTACGGTCTGGTACATCTGGTACTCTGTCTGGTGTTCATTCACCATGTCCACCTCAGTTCTTCTTTTTGTGGAGTTGTGCTGCTGCCTGCGTTACATTCTCAGCACAGGATCCCAGGCTCTGCTGAACTGGTACCAATTGACATGATTTTCTGTTAGCTACAGGCTCTCTCATAACTTTACACCAGCATCTGTGGTCCGTGCCAAAACCCTTGCTTCATCATAGTTTATGGAATGATTGAATTCCTGACAATACTTGACAATGGCTCATATAGTCACCTGTCTTAGACGATTGTGCCTCTAATATTCTTTGCATCTGACATTCATGGAATCATACTGAACAGGAATATCACATCAAAACTTACGGTTATATCAGTTTCTGCAATATGTAGTTGCTTGAGATGCTGCAAGAAGTACTATGAGTTTCAGATGTGGTGAACACGCTTCCCCATGTATGAGAAGGGCAGTTTCTTGAAGCACTTGGCAGATGCGTACCTTGTTGTACCATTGTTGCTGACAACTGGGCATGGTAGGCTTGCCCTCTTTGTGTACGTTTGGCAGCCCGTATCATATATTTGGAAGTGGCACTCTCAATTGTAGCTGTTTGTTGTTCCGATTTCCTTCAAGAGAGCTCTGATCTTCTTGGCCACTTTGTCCATAGGGTCATTATTCCGAAAGTCTGTATGCAGGGTCTTCCAGAAGTTGCTGCACTTTCTCATCATAATCAGCCTGCTGAAAAACAGTAGTGGAGTTCCCTTTGTCTACTGGCAACCCTACAATGCTTGTCTTCATAGAGCATCTCGAATGCAAGCCACTCAGTGCTTGAGATATTTGATTTTGGAGGCTTTGTCTCGGTGAGCACCCTGCAAGCCTCGTGGTGAATTTCTTGTGCCACACTTGTTGGGGGTGTGTTGGCTACTTGCTCCACTGCACTGATAAAAGCTAAACTGGGCACAGTTCTAGGAGTTTTGAATGCTTTCAAAATTGTGTCATAAAACTTCTTGCCACTTTTTTAATAACAATACAAGTGTCCTCCATCTGTTGTACTTTTTTACTCAGGCGGCCAAACTTTACGTGTTAGCATTCTTCTTGGCACACTCCGCAAGAGAGAAAGAGAAACTGTCTATCAAATCCCAATCATCTGCTGCTAAGGAGGCTGCCATGTGTGGGAGAAAAGGTATAAAAGCTGCCTGGCTACCACATCTATATATTCAAATTCTCTCTCACACAAGTGCCATCCATGCTTGCCCTACATTTTATCTTGTTCACTGCTCTGGAGTTGATGTGATGCTTAATCCTGGCAAAAACTGGTACTATGTCTTCTTCTTAACATGCTAGCAGGAAGCTAAGAGAACTCACCGTCCTCCCTTTCCTTGGTCGAGACGCCAGATATCAGCCTCATTGTTGCCTAATATTTCAATAACATGACCTGTTATTTTTATCAAGTGCTGTCTGAGATCTCTCGAGTGGAACAGGTCCTGCATTTATACCTCTGGGCTTCCGCCTCCTTGGTCAGTTCCAGGTATTCCATCTGCCCTCCACTCCCACTAGCAGTGTCCTTAGGCTTTCACTCTTTGTGCCAGTGTGCCTGTCTGCTCACTGGCATTTCATTTTCAGTTCATTTGTGATTCCATGTGTAGCCTCTGTTGCCCGCTCATGCTAGAAATGTTTTTATGCATTCTTCTTAAGTCCAGTGCACCCAGCTGAGTGCTGGTGTTTCATCTTTGGTCCAGTGAATATGTCTGTGCACTGGCTTCCCCTTTCTGGTCTGGTATGGTTCTATGTGTTCTCTTTTTGGTCACTTCCGCTAGAAGCACCATGTGACATTCTATCTCCAGTCCAGTCCACCTGGTGCTTGGTCAGGCATTTGTTCCCCATGTCCATACCCTTAGTCCTTCTTTTGTTGAGTTCTGCTGCTTCCCTCACTGCATTTTAAGAAACTCCAGAACAGAATCCCAGGCTCCTTGTCAGACCCAGATAGTTTGGCAGTAGAAGTACAGTAGAGCATCTGTGATCAGTATTCTGCAAGAATGATACATGACCAGACAGATTCAGCTGGCCTTTCAACCAACTATTCCACCACAGGATCTGAAAGAAGAGTAAGACGAGCAAAGGCCATGGCGTACCTGCCCCATGCAGACTATTTCTGCCAAGATCAGCATGGTTCTCTGGAACCATAATGTCAAGTGTGCATGCTGTCCACCTTGAAAAGTATGAGGACTATTGGAAAATGTGAAAGATGACCTCAGGTTACAAAAACTAGGAATCTATAATATACCTTGCCAATGTGGCATGTCGTACATTGGCTAAATAACTAGGACAGTGGACATCAGAGCCACACTCAACTAGGACAGGCAACTAAATCAACCATTGCTGAGCACCGTCTGTAACTCAATCGTTCCATGAACTATGATGAGGCAAGGATCTGGCACAGACCCCAGATATTAGGAGACAGTTACAAAAGAATCTATAGAGATAAAGGTGATGGAAACCCTCATGAATCATGACACTGGTTACCAACTCAGTAGAGCCTGGGATCCTGTGCTGAAGTTGCTGAAAACGCCATGGGGCAGCAGCAGAACTCCACAAAATGAAGGACTGTGAACATGGGGAATGAACCCCAACAGAGTACCTTGTGCACCAGACTGGAGATGAAATGTCACTGGATGCTTCTAGAAGGAATGGTCTGCAATGGGAATACCTTGACCCATACTGGACCAAGAATGGAATGGCATTGTGCTGACAGGTACACTGGACTGATGAAACACCAGCACTCAGTCTGGTGTACCGGACCGAAGAGGAAACGCATAAGAACATTTCTAGTTGGAGCAGGCTGCAGGGAGAACACCTGGAATGGCACCAGACTGAAAACGGAATGCCAGCATGCAGGAAGGCTCACCAGAACAAAGATAATAATAATTTCATGTGGCTCAGTGGCCTGGTACAAGTCTTTCAATTGGACACCACTTCGCCGACTTGCATGCTCCTAACCTATTCCAGTTACCCAACTGGAGAAAGAGGACCTACAGTTTAATGTGGAAGTTGAATCATATTTACTTTTTATGACTCCTCACATCACTGAGAGGTGAAGAGTAGGTTAAAATGCAGACTAAAAAACCTGTGGTACTACCAATCCCATGACCTCTCAGCTTCCAGACATGTGCTTTACTGTGAGACCATCAGACCCAACATTAACACTGTAATGGATAACAATGGACTGCAGATTTTTTTGGATAGGAAGAAGTACTTATGAACTGGTGTAAGGATATTTTAGGGTTTTGAAAAATAAAATTTGTTTGCAAAACTGTTAGGTGAGGATTTACTAATTTAGAAAAGCTATATGTTTCAACAGTGACTTGACTTTGATAATAAGTAGTTAGTAAAGTACAAAAGGTTGCAGAACTATTTTGCATGTCTGTGCTGTGAATTACTTATTTACAAGTAAAGTTGCCACATTTGAAATTATGATAATTTGTGCAAATTCATAAATAGTTGCTTAGTTGATTAATGAAGTGACCCATTTGATCCAGAAAAATTATAGCAACAAAAGCATAGTGGTAAATTTACAAACTATATATGTATTATGGCACAACTGGCAACAATAATTTTGAGTGTGATGATTTCAGTTATTCATTACATTTAATCAGTATGGTATCCAGAAAAACTAAACAGTTACTGTAAACAGCAGTTGAAAATTATCATCCGATTAATGAATTTGTGTCACATTGGTCTGAATAATATTTTGACAGATGTGGGCATATGCAACATATACTCAATATGGATAACTAGAGTCAAAATAAGTAAATGAGAAAAAATAAAAATAGTTGTGAATAGAAGTGCAACAAGAAAGGTGGGAAGGTTCTAGCTTGTTTTGTTTAAGCTCTACCAGTATCATCTTTATCATTCATCTGTGGTATCACATTTCAGAGGATGCTATTCTTCTCTTCACCGTTTATCACCCGTTTCAGTTCAATGCAAGGCTAAACTCCAGACAGATACCTTCAGAAAATGGAAACTCCAGGTTGAAATAACACACACATACACACACACACTCACTCACTCACTCTCTCTCTCTCTCTCTCTCTCTCTCTCTCTCTCTCTCTCTCTTTCTAATGAAAGCTGTAGCTAAAAGCTAATGTATAAGTGCCTTTTAACTGTGCCTGGCTGCAACTTAACATGTCATCTTTACAGTAAGTAGCACTCTGTCTTTTCCTTACATTGTTATTTTTCAGAAGTACTTTTCTTACTATTAAGGTAAAGGTAGAGTTTCAAGTTCTGGTCCTAGATGGACCAGCTGCTGCTTTATTCTTTGCCAGTGGCATCATTGGATACGACTTGGAGGAGTGTGTAGTCAGCACACTGCTCTCCCAGTCATCATCAGGTGTCTTTACCTCAGAACCACTACTACTCAGTCAAGTAGCTCTTTAGTTGGCCTCACAAAACTGAGTGCATATGTTCCAGTCCTCATGCCAAGAAAAAATCCCTGGCTGCGCAAGGGATCAGTGCCAAGCTCCCAGCGAAGCTGTGAACCATACTGAATGCTCAGATACAGAGACGGACTTTTCTTACTGTCGCCAGAGTGTTTTATAGCCTCCGTACATCAGTCCATCATCAGTTATTTTATTGCCTAAATGACAAAATTCGTCTGCTAGCAACTTTAGTGTCTCATTTTTTAATAGAATTCAGCTGATTTAATTCCATTCCATTCCATTATGTTTGTTTTACTTTCATTGATATTCATCTGTGATGTCCAAGTCATAACTTAATTTTCTTTATATTTGCCTAATTTTGACCAGGTCTTTTCCCAGTTATTTTTAGCAGTTGTACTCTCAAAAACTTTGATACAATGAACATGTCGAGAAGTATGCGCAATGTACATTAACCTGCTTATTCGTTTTGAATTAATTTCTTCTCTCCACAGTAGAAACAACATATTTATACAAACAACAAACCATTACTTTGGTACTATTATTTATCATTATTACTAACAAACATTTCAAGACTTATCCTTTGTATTGTGGTATCTAATGCTCACGTTGGCCGCCACCACCACCACCACCACCACCACCACCACCACCACCACCACCACCACCAAGAACAACAGCAACAACAAAAGTTGAGTTAGTTGTGCCCTCATGTAACAGAATATATTTATGCAGATAACATGTGTCATATGCTGTCTTATGGAGTTAAGTGTGCCTTTGTCACCCATCTCTCCCCTACCCCTCACTCATACACTATGTCATCAAAATTATCAGGACATCTGGCTGAAAACAACTTAAAAGTTTGTGGTGCCCTCCATTGGTAATGCTGGAATTCAGTATGGTGTTGGGCCACCCTTAGCTTTGGTGACTGCTTCCACTCTTGCAGGCATATGTTCAGTCAGGTGCTGGAAGGTTTCTTGGGGAATGGCAGCCCGCTCTTCATGGAGTGCTGTACTGAGGAGAGGTATCAATGTTGGTCAGTGAGGCCTGGCATGAAGTCGGCATTCCAAAACATCCCAAAGGTGCTCTATAGGATCCAGGTCAGGACTCTGTGCAGGCCAGTCCATTACAGGGATGTTATTGTCATGTAACCACTTGACCACAGGCCATGCATTATGGACCAGATGCTCGATCGTGTTGAAAGATGCAATTACCATTCCCAAATTGCTCTTTAACAGTGAGAAGCAAGAAGGTGCTTAAAACATCAGTGTAGGCCTGTGCTGTGATAGTGCCATGAAAAACAACAAGGGGTGCAAGCCCCCTCCATGAAAAACACAACCACACCGTAACAGCAACAGCCCGAATTTTACTGTTGGCACTATACACGCTGGCAGATGACATTCACTGGGCGTTTGCCATACCCACACCCTGCCATCGGATTGCCACATTGTGTACCGTGATTAGACACTCCACACAACATTTTTCCACTGTTCAGTCGTCCAATGTTTACACTCCTTACACCAACCGAAGTGTCGTTTGGCATTTATTGGTGTGATGTTTGGCTGATGAGCAGCCGCTCAAACATGAAATCCAAGTTTTCTCACCTCCCACCTAACTGTTATAGTACTTGCAGTGGATCCTGATGCAGTTTGTAATTCCTGCATGATGGTCTGGATAGATGTCAGTCTATTACACATTACGGCCCTCTTCAACTATTGGTAGTCTTTGTCAGTCAACAGACGAGGTCAGCCTGTACACTTTTGTGCTGTACATGTCCCTTCACATTTCCACTTCACTATCACATCAGAAATAGTGGAGCGACTTCTAATCAAGCTGTGGGCCTATGGAGTATCGTCTCAGTTGTGCGACTGGATTCGTGATTTCCTGTCAGGAAGGTCGCAGTTCGTAGTAATAGACGGCAAATCATCGAGTAAACCTGAAGTGATATCAGGTGTTCCCCAGGGAAGCGTCTTGGGTTGGTTGGTTGGTTGGTTGTTTGGGGAAGGAGACCAGACAGCGAGGTCATCGGTCTTATAGGATTAAGGAAGGACGGGGAAGGAAGTCGGCCATGCCCTTTCACAGGAACCATCCCGGCAAGTGTCCTGGGACCTCTGCTGTTCCTGATCTATATGAATGACCTGGGTGACAATCTGAGCAGTTCTCTTAGGTTGTTCGCAGATGATGCTGTAATTTACCGTCTAGTAAGGTCATCGGAAGACCAGTATCAGTTGCAAAGCGATTTAGAAAAGATTGCTGTATGGTGTGGCAGGTGGCAGTTGACACTAAATAATGAAAAATGTGAGGTGATCCACATGAGTTCTAAAAGGAATCTGTTGGAATTCGATTACTCGATAAATAGTACAATTCTCAAGGCTGTCAATTCAACTAAGTACCTGGGTGTAAAAATTACAAACAACTTCAGTTGGAAAGACCACATAGATAATATTGTGAGGAAGGCGAGCCAAAGGTTGCGTTTCATTGGCAGAACACTTAGAAGATGCAACAAGTCCACTAAAGAGAGAGCTTACACTACACTCGTTCGTCCTCTGTTAGAATATTGCTGCGCGGTGTGGGATCCTTAACATGTGGGATTGACAGAGGACATCGAAAGGGTGCAAAAAAGGGCAACTCGTTTTGTATTATCACGTAATAGGGGAGAGAGTGTGGCAGATATGATATGCGAGTTGGGATGGAAGTCATTAAAGCAAAGACGTTTTTCATCGCGTCGAGATCTATTTACGAAATTTCAGTCACCAACTTTTTCTTCTGAATGCGAAAATATTTTGTTGAGCCCAACCTACATAGGTAGGAATGATCATCAAAATAAAATAAGATAAATCAGAGCTTGAACAGAAAGGTTTAGGTGTTCGTTTTTCCCGCGCGCGGTTCGGGAGTGGAATGGTAGGGAGATAGTACGATTGTGGTTCAATGTACCCTCTGCCAAGCACTTAAATGTGAATTGCAGAGTAATCATGTAGATGTAGATGTAGATATGGATGTTTAGGTCAAGTACATACATATGACACAAGTGACACACAATCACTTGACCACGTTTGAAGTCCTTGAGTTCCATGGTGCACGCCATTGTTCTCTCTTACTATGTCCAATGACTACTGAGGTTGCTGATATGGAGTACCTGGCAGTAGGTGGCAGCACAGTGAAAAACGTATGTTTTTTGTGGATGTCCGTATACTTTTGATCACATAATGTAGACACACAACTTAGCACAGTATAATGAAAGTTTAGTGGTAGCCTTATTTACACTGTGACAAGCATGCAACCTATGATACTGAACTGACTATTTTTTCAGTAATTAACTTAATTAATTCAGTAATTAACTCAAGTAATATAATGTAATATCTTTCTCTTAAACTCGTCTAAAACAATTTGTGGTAATTTGTTCCACTTTAATAATTCTTCAAGTTTGACACCATGGTATTTACTAGCCTTTCTGCTTTCAGACCTTTTTAGTACCATTGCAGAGTGTTATTTTGTGAATACATAATATTTTGCCACCACAATTTATGTTCTGCATTCATTTTAATGTTGTTTCATCATAACAACAAATTATGTTAATATGTTAGTGTACTCTGTGCAGCATTCTGGTGAACCAGCAAGTGGAAGCACTGCAGAACCAAAATCAAACACTAGTACAGCAAAAGGAAGAAGCATTCTTGTTGTTATCTTCCGCTGAGGACAAAGTTCAGAAACAGGAAGCTGCTTTACGAAATTTGCAGGCTGTGCTTGAACGTTTTCAGAAAGGTATGTACTACCCCGTACCTGTTAAAAACAATATTATTAGTTTCTGCATAACCAGAAAAGTGAGGCATGAACTTGTAGAATGTGCATCAAAAACAAAACTCCTAGGGATGCATGTTGGCTCACAGCTAAAGTGGTCTAAGCATATTACTGTACTCGGAAAGCGAGGCTCTTTGAATAGTAACACCAGTATGTGGTAGATGACACATTACTACAGTATACTTCGCATATGTCCATTCCATAATTAATTATGTTGTAACCTTCTGGGGAATAAATAAACAGAATATACAAACAGTTTGTAAGCTACAGGAAAGGACTATATAAAAAGTAGCTTCAGAACATATTTTCTTGAGTTGTTTAAACTGGTGGAAATCATGACTGTTCCATGTGAAAGTATTTTGCAAACCATGCTCTACATAAACAAAGATATTGAGTAGAACCCAACAAACAGGACGCTGCATGCAGATGGAACCAGATTCAGCCACTATTTACCTCTCAGTTGGAAAAACAAAACAAACACCCTAAATAACTTGCTACATAACAGAATAGAATTATACAACAAGTGCTCAAAGACGAAATTGATGTACAGACCTTCAGCAATCTGCAGAATTATCTATCAGAAAAGTATTTCTTTTCTGCCAAGGGTTACCTGAAATAACATCTAAATTATTTTGACAATAATGCTAAACTGCTGTCATTAAGAGACATTTTACAATATGTCCAATAGAATATGGAAATATGCTTTACAAACAGTAAAGCAGATCATGTATGTATCTACTTATATGTCTGTGCTTGTGCACATTTATGTGTTGTCAACAACCATACCATTTACATTGTAATGTATGGATAAATAAATAAATGAAAATAGTACACACACTCTATGAACTGGAATGCCAAATAAGAATAGAAAATGAAACCAACAGTCATGAGTATAATAGAAAATCCGGGATGGAGTAGTGACAGTATTGTGAAAGGGATAGATTGGCACTCACCTATTAATGGACATATTGAGTAGCAGACAGGCACAACAAAAATACTGCTAAACAAATGAGTTTTTGTCCAAAAGACCAAGGCCGAGGTGGCAGAGACAATGGTCATTTGTGTATGAGATGTGCATTTGTATATGCGTACATGTTGTCTATTTTAAAAGAAGGTCTTTTGGCCAAAATTATGAGTGCACAGTCATATCAGTACCACTTAGAACTAATGCCTCAATGTTTGCAGTGTATTACAGAAAAATTAAAGTGATCAAAACTTATGAGGAAAGTGGCAGATTTTGGTGGTAAGGATGCCATTACAAGATTTTCAACTGTGCAAACCAACATGTGACACAATCGGGTTACTTATTAGATGACTTTCCCCTTGTATACATGTTTCTCAGGAGAGATGCATTATAAATTATTCTCTAAAAGTATAGCCATATTTTCACTGGACACATAAGAAGCAACAGAAGTATAACATGTTTTGACATGAATGGTAATGTGTTTGTCTGTGTGTGTCTCGGGGCTAGTCTCTTGCTCATGTGATAGATACTAAGTTGTGGCAGATGTCATTTACTCAGTTGTGGCAGATGTCATTTCTGTGTATGACTTTTGAGTTTTGACACTCTTCTAATGGATTAACTGATTCCTAAGAAATAGCGATAAAAATAAAATGTGTTTCAGAAAATGTACACTTATCATAAACAGCTTCTAAGTAGGAGGAGGAATTTTTAGTATAGCAAAGATAGATAGTGTCAAGATAAAAATTATTTTATTAATTGATGGATCTATGAAATATGAAAATAATAAGCCAGTTCAAGAAAGAAAGATGGATAAATACAAATGTGAGAATATCATGACTAAATTTTGCAGGAAATGGGAACAAGGAAGGAAGGAAATTTTTGTTTACCTTAGTCATCTGGTATTGAAAAATAAATTGCTACACAATTTTGTGGAAAAACATCATTTGTGGGGATGTTAATCATGTGATATTTGTTTACCAAAAGTATGATCAACATAGAGAAAAGTTTTTCTCTGACCTGGGACATATTGGGATTCCATTCCTTTTAAATATTATTTGCCTGCTAATAAGCAATGAATCGTGCAGTGCTTTGATGTCTTTCAAGATTCATTTTAAGGAGTGATATGAAATTTTGACCAAAGATATTTAAAAACAATCTGATGCCATTTTTTCCTACAGAATCGATTACTAGTGATGTGTATTTTCTAAACTGTCTGTGTTTACTAAAATGCCATGTAGCAGATAGACTTGTATCATAGTTATTGCACCTATCCATGGCTAAGTAGTATTATACTACCAAATAAAATAAAAGAACATCATTTGTGTGTGTGTGTGTGTGTGTGTGTGTGTGTGTGTGTGTGTGTGTGAAATATGGTTCTTAGTACAATTGAGGGATTTTTCCCCATTTGCATCACACACATTGGTGCACATTATTATGTGCTGTCTTGTTGAATATTGTTTCCTTTCTGTAGGCAGTATGAGCTGGGTAAAGAGTCTTCGTGAAATACAAAGAGAAGTTAGTACTTTACTACTTTACCTGAATGCCCAACTGTCAGAGATCATAAACTGCTTTATTTACTTCCTAATATTAGTCTCTCTTGTTTCATCTGTGCTGTAAATGCTTTCCTCTCCTCCTAGGTGGATGGTAGTGTGTTATGTGCTGATCTGCAAGATCTAGTCTATCCATATCATTCTTGTAGTCAAAAACTACTTGCTATTTCATAATACTCACCTTCCAGTATGACAGCATTAGGTACAGAGCTTGGCAGTGCAATGGTACCTAAATTCTTGTTCTTTGTTTCTGATTGCATGACTTTCCTGTTCAGCTTGCCAGTACCATAAAAGTCTGTTGCTAATTACCAAAATATCTATTTGCTGTTCAAAAAATGTAAAATTTTTCATCTGTATGACAGTATCCTTTTCTCAAAAAAGATTTTTATTAGCATTATTACAACTTGTGAAGACATATGGAGATATCTGTACTCTTCATCAATCTTAAGTGCTCTTTCCAGTGAACATACTGATAAATGTTACATATAACTTTTGGCTTGCATAATATGAAATACCTGCAACAAGATTGGGATATTTTTAGCAGTACATACTGTATACAGCAAAATCTGCCTTTGCATAGTAACAGATATACAACTGTCATGAAAAATACCTTTATCTCAGGACAATCTCTACATAAAAAGTTGTCCTGGGTGTATGAAATATGGCCCAGCATTTGTGCAGTTAGGGATTGGCACTATTGTTTGGCTTATAAATTTTGATTTTATTGCATTAGAAATACAATTGCAGTTAAATTCACTATGCTTGGAAAAATTACTAGTGATAGAAAAATATCTGTTTCTTCATGTATTGCGGCCCATCCATCCCTGTTCAGAATTGGAAATATGTTGATTTGAGTGCCGGGGTTAGCACCTTCAATGAAGATATTCCCTGACTCAGCATGCAGAAAGAATTGGAAGTACTGCAAAACATTTCTGTCTTTTAGCTTTCAAAATCCCAAGACAAAGATTCAGTCAACAAAGCATAGGGTGGTAATCAGTCAGGTGAGGGTATATCAAACTCATATGGCAGTTGAACCTGTGATGAGTCAGTGATCTTTTGCAGCTGGAGCTAAAATAATTAAAGAATACTTTCAGTATTCTCTTCTTGAGTGTGAAGTGCACAGGTCTTCCGTCTCATTTGAATTGTCATCATTGTTCACTGCCTTGAAACTGTAACAGTAGCAAATTAGAATCAAATTTCTCACTCTTGATTCTAACAATGATAGAAAGTAATGCATGAGATGAAAGTGCTGCACACATCTTTGTTGGTGACATTTCTGCCATTGAATATAAGAAATTCCACCTATCAATACACGGAAAGACAATGTGGTAGGATGCTGACTGCAGTGTAAAATTACATGGTTGCATATTTAGTGGAGAATGATTTATTTCAATTGATTAAGTGGCCAGTGGAAAATAGTCCTGAATATGGGATAACTCAAGATGATAATTTGTTACCACCCACACTAATACAAGTTATTGTGGGATAAAATGTAAAAGGTTTCAATTGTTGATCTTTCATTACAGTGGTAATTTTTCATTTGTTGGCAAGCAAAAAGAGAGAGTTAGAAAAAAAGTGTAGCCTTTGTACCTTTATGTGCTGTATATGCATTAATTGTCTGCTGCTCCTTCATGTTTCTGACAATTCTAATAGATAAAGCAGATCACTGTCCCCCTTCTATCTAGAATTTTCTATTTTCATACTAATTTTGGTTAGTTTTGGTTGGATGTAATCCTTTAGGTCTTCTGATACTAAAAGGTACATATGTTTTATAAGTATTACTGAAGAAATGGTAATAATTCGCATATGACTATAAAATCTTCGCTTTCCTGCTCATAAATCCTTTTCGTATTTGTATTCCAGATAAAGAAAGAGAAATATCTCTTGAAGTAATGAAAGTTCAAAAGCAACTGAAAGCTTCAGAAAAAAACAAGAAAGAATTAGTAGAGGAGATACAATCTCTGAAGGTAAATTATTATATAAATTCAAAACATTTATCATTTTTGTTGTTTGGTATGTGTGTGTGTGTGTGTGTGTGTGTGTGTGTGTGTGTGAGAGAGAGAGAGAGAGAGAGAGAGAGAGAGAGAGAGAGAGAGAGAGAGAGAGGGAGAGTGGGGGGAGGGGGGACGTAAATAAGCACATTTATAATTAATGACCTTATGTTCATTGTTTGATGGGTGTTATTTTTATTATTATTATTAGGGAAGAACATTATCTTATTGTTATCTAAGATGTTGATTCATGTCAAGCTTTTATTAATTATCTGCGAAAGATGAAAGGCGTTAGTGTACATTCATTAAAAGGTACTTTGTGTAATTTTAATGGCTATTTAATTGGCTCTGTCCACTCGAAGTAAGTACCAGACAGCTTACCTTTGTTAATTTGAATTTATTATATTCTCTCTATTCATTCTGGCAGATTCTGAAACACCTTGTTTATATTGTCAAGTTAAGCAAGAATGGGCGTAATGATGTAAAAGACCTAAAAAAGTGGATGAGCAAATAATATAGTTGTCTGTTTTTTTGGTAAATAAATTACATCTGAACCCTGCAACCTACTGCAGTGTTCAGAGGACATTGTGGTATTATTTGTGACTCTTTGTACTATTTTAACCTCATTTAGAGTCAGGAAAAACAGTTAGTCTTAATGTACCTAAACTATCTTATCTTGTTCTTAAGCAGAGAGTGTGATTGAATCAGATTTCATTTTTAGTCCATTTCAAATACAGGTTCATGAAGTTTATCAGTATTTTGTCAGACAAATGAATTCCACTGACTAGGCATAAAATTTAGCAATCCAATGCTGATTTATTTTGATTTCTTCCTACAGAGCTATTTCACAAAACATTAAAGGAGAACTCTAGAATAAATCTTCAGTACTTCTTTTGTTAGAACCTTTCCAAATATACTATGGTTTCTCAAAATTATCTCAAACATTTTTCTTTGCTTATTTTCCTTACAAATAGTTAACATAGTGTGTTTTCAAGATTATGTCATCTATAAAAAATGAATCGTTAATGCTTTATTCAAATGATAAATGGAATGAAGTTACTGTTTTTTGATGTGATAACATCGCAACTTTGCCATTCATTTCACATTATTGGTTCTTAATTTTATGACCATTGTTTTGGGCATTTTAAACAACGGAAAGAGTAAAAGCAACCACTGATGTACAAGATTTAAATCATCTTTAAGCTTCTGGACAATGTAATGCAATGTCTGTCCTTACTCTAACTCTCTCTCTCTCTCTCTCTCTCTCTCTCTCTCTCTCTCTCTCTCTCTCTCTCTGTCCCCTCCCCCCCCCCCCCCCTTGTCTCTCCCTCCCCCCTCCCCTTCTCCCCCTCCTCTCCTGTGTATACCTGCTACGAGTCATAAGGCACATTTTTCTCTGATCTTTTGGAAGATGTTTGTAATTTTGTTTTTGCGATGTGTAAATGGCATTAGCTGGAACAAATTCTGCTCTTCACAACTTTTATGTGATGACCAGTGTTGATGGAAAGCATCTGTTTGTTTCCCATTACAAACAAAATTATTTTTAAAGTGGAATTTTATGTTCCCATTCATAGATTAGTCTAGTGTGATCTTTGTTTTACCAAAAATGTGTTAACAAGGAAAGTAAGACATGAAGAATAACCAGTACCCCACAACAGTGACAGCACCCCCCCCTCCCACTCATGCTGTCTACTACTGCCATGCCGCAATTCTGCTCGGTCACTGATGTAGTACTGGTTATTCTTCATGCACTAGACTAATTTGGGATTGCTCTATCAAACAGGGAAGTAAAATTCTGCTTTAAAAATCATTTAGTGGGTAATTGGAAAGAAATCAGCACTTACAGTCGACACTGGATGTTGTATGAAAGATTTTTTGAGCAGTATTCATTTGGGGTAACTCCAGCTACACATTGCAAAAATGAAATAGCAGCTACACAATTTTTATTATGGCACTGCAAGTCATGTTGCAGCACTAGGTCAGTGGAAATGTGTGTTTTAATCTATTTATTACCTCTACCAAAATTAGGAATAGCATATCAAATATTTCACCCTCTTATATGCGGCTGTCAACCACAAGGCATCTCAACTAAATTGCTGAAAAAAGTGAACCATCCATGTGTCTGAAAATGTTTGTGGGCTAAGGTTGAAGAGAAATACAAAATGAAAGACTAAGGCTTAGAGTATAAAAAAATGACTTTACTGTGAATAAAAACAAAGCAGTAATTAAAGTAAAGGCAGTCTGTTCAATAATACACATCTTTACTCTGACATGTGAAATCAAGATCTACAACTGTGTAACACACACTAGCATGTTGCTACATTTTGTGCAGTGTAACATGGTTCAGTGCTCCTTGACATGCCATCCACAATGTGGGAGAGACATCGCTAGGGAAACCTATCCTTATCTGTGATGGCAGCTCTCCTAAAATTATCCAGTTCGATGAGGGTTTCTGTGACAACACACTGTAACATAATCAGATTCATGTCAAAAGATACCGCAGGACATCCCATTTTTTTGATTCTTGCCTTTTGCAAGAAGGCATTTATAAGGTGGGTGTGGTGTACTTGTGCATTGTCATCTTGATAGAGGAACCCATCATTGAAATTTTAACTGCAGGGTTGGATAGCATATTGGAGGTTCCTGTCCTTATTGTGCACAGCCCTCAAATTATCCTCAGTAGTAATGAGATGTGTTCAACAAATCAGCCCATAACATGGTGGACCAATTTTCTTGCTGAACCCGCTGAACTGCATGCCCATGTTAGTCATTGGTACTTGGCTGCCTCCACACTATTCTATGTGTATTGTCAGGCTTTGGATAAATCTTGCACTCATCAGTGAAGAGAATGTAATGCCTGTGATCCAATTTCCATTCCAGCAGTTCTCTTGCTCATCTTCTTAGCATTTCACGGTCCCAAGGATTTGTGCTGGTGTTGGTAATGATCTACTAGAACCCAAATTGATCATATGGAAGTTGTTGCATGCTGTCTGGTTAGACACCACTCTCATGTTTGCTTACAGTAAGTCAGATAACTAATTTATATTCATGTAAGGAAGATTGCATTGTCAAAACGTGCATTAAAAGTTGTGAAAGAAGCAATACCAAGAAGGATACATATGACTGAAATAAAGTGCATATTACAGACTAGGTACAAGGCAATACACAAATGGTTAGGGCTACAGAACTGTACATAACCTCTGCCTTTGTGATGTGCATGGTGAGCACAAAAAAAGTTTTTAACTACTTTCTTTTCTTTTTATTTGTTTTATTTTTTACATGTGTTACTTCCTCATTGGTAAGACAGTGGATAAGCCTGCCCTGGTGTAGCACCAGATATTTTGCATAACGCTCACACTCATTCCATGTGAATATCATCCCCCAGTAGTACCGCTGACTAGGGGCACTACGTTTGACTATCACTGATGAAAGGGTGCCCACTGAAGCACCCTCCGCCCACCAATGGGTGGTCTGGGGTGGTCTTGTGAGGTGTGCCAGGACAGTTTGGTGAGAGCGTGTCAGTATTCGGGATGCTCTCTTGCCTACTGGCTCGGTCCGTGGCCAGAGATGTCCACTAGTTCCTCCCTTTGGGGGCGCAATGCTCACAATTTAACTGTGGCAGCCTCCTGTTTCTGTAGTGGGTTTGCATCTACATCTACATCTACATTTATACTCCGCAAGCCACCCAACGGTGTGTGGCAGAGGGCACTTTACGTACCACTGTCATTACCTCCCTTTCCTGTTCCAGTCGCGTATGGTTCGTGGGAAGAACGACTGTTTGAAAGCCTCCGTGCGCGCTCTAATCTCTCTAATTTTCCATTCGTGATCTCCTCGGGAGGTATAAGTAGGGGGAAGCAATATATTTGATACCTCATCCAGAAACGCACCCTCTCGAAACCTGTCGAGCAAGCTACACCGCGATGCAGAGCGCCTCTCTTGCAGAGTCTGCCACTTGAGTTTGTTAAACATCTCCGTAACGCTATCACGGTTACCAAATAACCCTGTGACGAAACGCGCCGCTCTTCTTTGGATCTTCTCTATTTCCTCCATCAACCCGATCTGGTACGGATCCCACACTGATGAGCAATACTCAAGTATAGGTCGAACGAGTATTTTGTAAGCCACCTCCTTTGTTGATGGACTACATTTTCTAAGGACTCTCCCAATGAATCTCAACCTGGTACCTGTCTTACCAACAATTAATTTTATATGATCATTCCACTTCAAATCGTTCCGCACGCATACTCCCAGATATTTTACAGAAGTAACTGCTACCAGTGTTTGTTCTGCTATCATGTAATCATACAATAAAGGATCCTTCTTTCTATGTATTCGTAATACATTACATTTGTCTATGTTAAGGGTCAGTTGCCACTCCCTGCACCAAGTGCCTATCTGTTGCAGATCTTCCTGGATATCGCTGCATTTTTCTAATGCTGCAACTTCTCTGTATACTACAGCATCATCCGCGAAAAGCCGCATGGAACTTCCGACACTATCTACTAGGTCATTTATATATATTGTGAAAAGCAATGGTCCCATAACACTCCCCTGTGGCACACCAGAGGTTACTTTAACGTCTGTAGACGTCTCTCCATTGATAACAACATGCTGTGTTCTGTTTGCTAAAAACTCTTCAATCCAGCCACACAGCTGGTCTGATATTCCGTAGGCTCTTACTTTGTTTATCAGGCGACAGTGCGGAACTGTATCGAACGCCTTCCGGAAGTCAAGGAAAATAACATCTACCTGGGAGCCTGTATCTAATATTTTCTGGGTCTCATGAACAAATAAAGCGAGTTGGGTCCCTCACGATCGCTGTTTCCGGAATCCATGTTGATTCCTACAGAGTAGATTCTGGGTTTCCAAAAACGACATTGTACTCGAGCAAAAAACATGTTCTAAAATTCTACAACAGATCGACGTCAGAGATATAGGTCTATAGTTTTGCGCATCTGCTCGATGACCCTTCTAGAAGACTGGGACTACCTATGCTCTTTTCCAATCATTTGGAACCTTCCATTCCTCTAGAGACTTGTGGTACACGGCTGTTAGAAGGGGGGCAAGTTCTTTCGCGTACTCTGTTTAGAATTGAATTGGTATCCCGTCAGGTCCAGTGGACTTTCCTCTGTTGAGTGATTCCAGTTGCTTTTCTATTCCTTGGACACTTACTTCGATGTCAGCCATTTTTTCGTTTGTGCGAGGATTTAGAGAAGGAACTGCAGTGCGTTCTTCCTCTGTGAAACAGCTTTGGAAAAAGGTGTTTAGTATTTCAGCTTTATGCGTGTCATCCTCTGTTTCAATGCCATCATCATCCCGGAGTGTCTGGATATGCTGTTTCGAGCCACTTACTGATTTAACGTAAGACCAGAACTTCCTAGGATTTTCTGTCAAGTCGATACATAGAATTTTACTGTCGAATTCACGGAACGCTTCACGCATAGCCCTCCTTACGCTAACTTTGACATAGTTTAGCTTCTGTTTGTCTGAGAGGTTTTGGCTGCGTTTGAACTTGCAGTGAAGCTCTCTTTGCTTTTGCAGTAGTTTCCTAACTTTGTTGTTGAACCACGGTGGGTTTTTCTCGTCCCTCACAGTTTTACTCGGCACATACCTGTCTAAAACGCATTTTACGATTGCCTTGAACTTTTTCCATAAACACTCAACATTGTCAGTGTTGGAACAGAAATTTTCGTTTTGATCTGTTAGGTAGTCTGAAATCTGCCTTCTATTACTCTTGCTAAACAGATAAACCTTCCTCCCTTTCTGTATATTCCTATTAACTTCCATATTCAGAGATGCTGCAATGGCCTTATGACCACTGATTCCCTGTTCTACACTTACAGAGTCGAAAAGTTCGGGTCTGATTGTTATCAGTAGGTCCAAGATGTTATCTCCACGAGTCAGTTCTCTGTTTAATTGCTCTAGGTAATTTTCGGATAGTGCTCTCAGTATGTCACTCGATGCTCTGTCCCTACCACCCGTCCTAAACATCTGAGTGTCCCAGTCTATATCTGGTAAATTGAAATCTCCACCTAAGACTATAACATGCTGAGAAAATTTATGTGAAATGTATTCCAAATTTTCTCTCAGTTGTTCTGCCACTAATGCTGCTGAGTCGGGAGGTCGGTAAAAGGAGCCAATTATTAACATAGCTCCGTTGTTGAGTGTAACCTCCACCCATAATAATTCACATGAACTATCCACTTCTACTTCACTACAGGATAAACTACTACTAACAGCGACGAACACTCCACCACCAGTTGCATGCAATCTATCCTTTCTAAACACTGTCTGTACCTTTGTAAAAATTTCGGCAGAATTTATCTCTGGCTTCAGCCAGCTTTCTGTACCTATAATGATTTCAGCTTCGGTACTTTCTATCAGCACTTGAAGTTCCGGTACTTTACCAACGCAGCTTCAACAGTTTACAATTACAATACCAATTGCTGCTTGGTCCCCGCCTGTCCTGACTTTGCCCCGCATCCATAGAGGCTGTTGCCCTTTCTGTACTTGCCCAAGGCCATCTAACCTAAAAAACCGCTCAGCCGACGCCACACAACCCCTGCTACCCGTGTAGCTGCTTGTTGCGTGTAGTGGACTCCTGACCTATCCAGCGGAACCCGAAACCCCACCACCCTATGGCGCAAGTCAAGGAATCTGCAGCCTACATGGTCGCAGAACCGTCTCAGCCTCTGATTCAGACCCTCTACTCGGCTCTGTATGAAAGGTCCGCAGTCAGTCCTGTCGATGATGCTGCAGATGGTGAGCTCTGCTTTCATCCCGCTAGCGAGACTGGCAGTCTTCACCAAATCAGATAGCCGCCGGAAGCCAGAGAGGATTTCCTCTTATCCATAGCGACACACGTCATTGGTGCCGACATGAGCGACCACCTGCAGATGGGTGCACCCTGTACCCTTCTTGGCATCTGGAAGGACCCTTTCCACATCTGGAATGACTCCCCCTGGTATGCACACAGAGTGCACATTGGTTTTCTTCCCCTCTCTTGCTGCCATATCCCTAAGGGGCCACATTACGCGCCTGACGTTGGAGCTCCCAACTACCAGTAAGCCCACCCTCTGCGACCGCCCGGATCTTGCAGACTGAGGGGCAACCTCTGGAACAGGACAAGCAGCCATATTCAGACCGAAGATCAGTATCAGCCTGAGACAGAGCCTGAAACCAGTTCGTCAGACAAACTGGAGAGGCCTTCCATTCAGCCCTCCAGAATGTCTTTCGCCCCCTGCCACACCTTGAGACGACCTCCCACTCTACCACAGGTGAGGGATCAGCCTCAATGCAGGCAGTATCCCGGGCAACCACAGTCGTATTCCGATCGGGGGATGTGTGGGACGACCTGGCCGTCCCCGACAAACCCCCATCCAGACACCCACAGTGATGCCCATTGGCAACAGCCTCAAGCTGTGTGACCGAAGCCAACACTACCTGAAGCTGGGAGCGAAGGGATGCCAACTCAGCCTGCATCTGAACACAGCAGTTGCAGTCCCTATCTATGCTAAAAACTGTTGTGCAAAGAACGTCTGAACTAATCTACAGCAAACAAATGGACACAAAATTTAAACAGTTATTAAAATACAAGATTGCCTAGTAAATGCAGTAATGCTGCTACTTGCGCACTTCTGACACACTGCTCGGCGGCGGAAGAAGACTTCGCGATTTTACACTATTCAGGTACTAAAACGTGATGCTACAACTCTCAAATACTATAATACACCCGAAATTTATGAATTAAACAATACAAGTACCAAAAACACGCAAAGAAATTAAGAATTAAACTCTGTAACGAATGAGTGAGCTAGGAGTATACGACTTGCTGCTGCAGCTGCTTATCCAACGGCGGCAGGGAGCACACTGACTGTGACCAACCGACACTGGCCGTTCAAAACAAAAACAGAAGACAGACGACTACGCGAATTTACACTATTCAGGTACTAAAATGCGATGCTACAACTCTCAAATACTATAATACGCCCGAAATTTATGAATTAAACAATGCAAGTACCAAAAATACGCAAATAAATTAAGAATTAAACTATGTAAGAAATGAGTGAGCTAGGAGTATATGACTTGCTGCTGCAGCTGCTTATACAGCGGCGGCAGGGAGCGTTTGGTGTACCACTTAGTTGTAGACTTTTGAAGAAATAAAATCTCTATAGTGACTGGAATCAGTCTTTTTGTTCGAATGTTTTCTCCCCATACCACTGGACACTCCACTTTCCACTCATTTCCCAACTTGACCAAATCCATCATGTACAGAGAATTAATTGTGGAGTGCAGCCTACACATGTCATCATCAGAGCCTGTAAACATAATGATTAGAATCAAAGAGGGCCTGGATATGTTTTTCAGAAATATTCATCCATGCAGTTTGCATGTGATTGTAAAAACCAACAATCATTGCAGGAAGACCTATAACATACAGTCTGCTGACTAGCCATATTACAGAGATTTTTTATGGGTGATCTTTTCTTGCAGATATACCTTCCATACTAAACGTGGCTGGAAATTGTTCTGCTGAAATATGTCATATGAAGTTCCATGAAAGAGGGTCAGTAGCTTAGGATATATAAAAATGTCTTTGGTGTACCTGTTTCTGTTCAGATGCCCATGAGTGTGTTGTAATCAAGATGACCACCACACTTTTTGTTTGTCAACTTTTCCCCATAAACAATACGGGTTACTAAACTGCAGAAACTCCAGTAGTATCTAACCTGTATCCACCCACCACTGTAAAACAAATTGACACAGGACTCATCTAAAATAATTGTATTTTGCCATTTGACAATTCATACATGGCTTTCCTGTTTCCTTTATAGACTAAGGTCTTATCAGTTGCAATGAAAGACTGGCCACACCCATTTCAGTGTTCCTGTGTCAAGCCAACACTATGACTACATAACTGATGTTTCATTACAGCCATGTGGACAACATGGTGATTATCCCTTGCTGTGGGCATAATGCGTTTGTTGCATATGACCCTCTAATATGCAGTGGCACCTCACAGAAGCACTACACTATGTACCAGCTGAAATGCCAAATGCAACTAAAGCCTCTTATTCTGCCAGAGTGGACTAGCTTATAGTGTGTTGAAAAGGTGTACTTTCATATGTTTTTGTGTTGCCCTGTCATATGGTGGTTCTTCATTGACTGAGCATCCTGTACTGCTGATCTTTCTAGTCAAACAATATAGAGCATGCTGCTGCTGGGCCTGCCTGTACTTCATAATTCTGTGATGTTAGCCACTTACTAGCAGTAGAATGTTCTACAAATGTGCTGTGTTTGAATTCATTTGCATCACTCTTTCCAAGGTATTCACAAACATTGGTGTATATCATTTACTTCAGAATCTATTGCGTGGTTACAGGCATGTGGAACAAATCTTTATTTAAAGTCTTAGGGCTTTACTGTGTCATATTTGACTCTGTGATCTCACTACATTAATTATTCATTTCTGTTTCATATACATATGTGTTACATAGTGATATTGTTATTTTTTTCTGGCTGGATGTTGGTTGCCAAAATTGTGTAATGCTAATTTGTGGTGGGGCTCCATGCTGGAGAATAAGTTATGTACTGACCCTCCTACCCTATCAGCCATTTTAATGATTTATGAATGCCAGGTTGCTGAAAGTAAACCAACTTCTTCTGCTTCTTTTTCTTCTTCTTTAGCATTTGTCCCATTTGACAGGATCCACTGAATGAAATTGCAGTCTTCATTTTGTTTGATCATTAGCCATGCCTGGATGAAGATTATCAGTGTTCAGGTCATGTGCAGTGTATTGCCAGTCTCAGTCTTGGTTGTTACTGGGGTCTCTTTCCCAACACTGCCATTGTGTAGGCTGCCTTTGCTATAGTATCATCCTCTATGCGCAGCACATGTTCAAACCATCACAGGTTGCTTTCTCACATTTTCTGCTGATAGTATTGTTTGAAGCATGATCCTGTCAAGTGGTGCCACGAGTCCATCTAGACATCTTCCTCTCTATGGCCCCCAGCCATTGTTCTACCTGTTTTGTAGCTGGCTGACACTCTGTGCCATAGAGAGCGACAGGTGCATGCCAGTCCAGTAGGTCTTTGATTTAAGATGATCCTTGATCTGATGATCATAGGCAATGCCTGTTGTCATTCGCCACTTCATCCACATTGCCTGTGCCCTTGCCTTGACCTTGCCTGTAGTTGGCCTTCACTATAGGGTGTAGAACCAAGATGATAAAATTTTGGTATTCATGGTAGATCTTCTCTGTCAATGTTGATGATCCCAATTTCTCATGAATTTGATGTCAAGTACTCACTTTTCTTTTTGTTGAGCTGCAGGCCATACCATACAACTTGGTCCTACCACTCTTGTGTTTGGCACTGGTGACCAAACTTGTTCTCTGCAGCCACCATGACATCATCAGCATAGAGAAGTGTCCATGTAATGGCATGTGCAAGTCTGATGTGACAGTGTCCAGAAGCTGAGCCTTAGTGGACTCCTACTGTGACTTGAAAGTCACTTGATGGTCCTTGGTCTTGCAACTGCTTGGACATAGCTCCTCAGCTTGACATACAGAGTCCATACACAGTTAACAAAGACCTCTGGAATGCCATATTCTCAAAGCAATAACCAGATTATGTCACGCGGTACCTGGTCGAAAGTCTTTTCGATTTCTAGAAAAGCAAGGTCCAGTGGCTAGTTCTAGTGTTTTTCAACCAACAGCCATGCAGCATGGATTGTGTCAGTTGTGCCACAATTTTAAAAATGCTGCTTGGTTCCTTATGATTTTGGTTGTCTTGTGAATCCTTTTGTTGAGAATGTGCTTGAAGTTATTCAGCGCCTGGCTCAGTAAGCTAATTGTGCAATAATTAGAGCATTTGGGGAGGGGGGGGGGGGGAGTGGAGGTCCTTTCTTTTTTGATCATTGGTACAGTGATGCTCCACTGCAGTCTGCTAGTATTTGACCTTCTATGATGATCTGGTTGAAAAGATCTGTTAGCCCACCTGCTGCATCCCACTGCTGAGAGCACCATTACTCTGCTGGAAGGTTATTTGGGGCCATTGGATTTCCCGGTCTCCATCTCCTTCAGAGCCATTACAACTCTACCAATATAAATTTTCTTGACTTGTCCTTCATCAGCTGTCAGGGTTAGCATTAGTGGATACGGAAATTTCTCAGTTGAAACTGTTTCAAAGAAACTCTGCAAGTGTTGCCTTGCTTTCCTCCATTTGACCAGCAGCTCACCCATTTTATCATTGATGCCATAAAAACATTGCATATCTTTCATTTTTTAATGCTTTGATTTAACTAGTCGATAAATGTCACTCTCTTCTTTGCATGTGTCAAGTTTTGCATAGAGATCTGACACCCAAACCTCCAGATGTCAGACACCCAGATTGTACCAAACATTGTATGTCAATAGAGTATCAATCAAAACACCAATGTAGTTTCTACTACATGCTGTTGTCCAGTAAAACATGCATAAACAATAATTAAAAGTAACACTAGAACTACAGAGCTACTGTGAGTGATTATTATGCAGATCTGGTGTGGTTGAGTTGATAGAGCATGAGGTCATTGTACCAAAGGCCCTGTGTTCAAACCCCACTGATGACGGTTTTTTAATCTGGTTATGCTCAAAACTGTTATATGAGAGGACATTTTCCTGACATGTAAAGTGACTTTTCGGAGTTTGTAGCGATGTTGTTTTGGCAGTCTGCTTTTGCATCGTTAGCTGATAGTAGCAAACCTATAGAGTAGATCTGTATAGATAGGTGTGGTGTTCTCTCATACATTTGATGCCTGTGACAGTTAGGTCCTGGAAGCTTAAAAACAATATTTTAAACTGTAAATTCAACTCTTTTGTTATAGTAAAATGTACCTCATTAGTCAGAAGTGGTAGGTTATTTTGCAAATGATAGAGGTTCTTGCTGTTGAAACTCCTTATTTATTCCCCATTTATTGGTGATTCTCTTCTTTCTCCACAGTTCATTAGATCGCATTTGGACATCCAAACATAAAAACTGCCCTAGGCAGTTTCCATTGATCCCCAGCCATTGTGTATCTTCTTGTACAGAAAACATGGACTGCATCCAGGGCTGTGCATTTACTGCAGCTTACAAAGCATCTTTTGTTTTGATATTTTCTTACTAAAAGTAGTTGCAAGAGAACAAACAATACCATGGACTGTTCTTGGTTCCAGAAACTCATGAGGATGGACAGGTACACAAGAAAGAATATTATTATTATTATTATTATTATTATTATTATTATTATTATGTAGTATTCTGCGTAGTGGCAGGTCCATGTCTTCGTACGGAGAATTTCTGATTCCACTGTTCCCTGTCTTCAGCTTCTTCCTTCAGTCTTTTGCATCTCCTTCCATCTTTCATGTTGTCCAGATGTTGAATTCTTCTTCTTCCTCGTCCTGTGTTTCCTCTGAGTTTCCCTCGATGACATCATATATGAGTCCCTCGTGTCTAAGTACATGTCCAATCCAGTTGGCCTTTCTCTGAAGAATTGTACGCAGAATACTTCTCTTCTCTCCTACTCTTCGCAGTACATTGTCATTTTTTATGCGCTCTGTCCACTTGATCTTTTCCATTCTCCTCCAGCAACACATTTCAAAGCTCTCTAAGTATTTTTTCTCCTTCTTTCTCATGGTCCATGTCTCTGCTCCATACAGTGCAATGCTCTAAACGTAGCACTTTTTAATAGTTTTTTACTCAATGCCAATCTCAACTTGCTGGTCAGCAGAGTCCTCTTCTTGTTTAAAGCAGCTTTGGCCATGGCAATTCTTGCTCGGATTTCGTTAGTGCAGTGGGCATCCTTTGTGATAAAACTTCCCAGATACTTGAACTGATTCACATTTTCCAGTTCCTGATTGTCAACAGTTATCTTCAAGTTTTTCTCACATTTTGGTATGCACATCACTTTTGATTTTTCGATGTTGATTTCCATGCCATATTTTCTTCCCGTTTCCACCAAATTTTTCATCATGTGTTGCAACTGTCTCTGATTTTTGGCGAGCACTACCAGGTCGTCTGCATACTTGATGGTGTTGATGAGACATCCTCCTACTTTGAAGTTTCCGCAGCCTTTCAGTGCTTCTCTCGCCAGCATTTCTCCATACAAGTTGAAGTCTGATATCGCATGTGGCAAAGATCATTGCAAGAATACTAAATAGACGGTTGGAAAACAAAATTGAAGAAGTGATGGGAGAAGACCAGTTTGGCTTCAGGAAAGGAAAAGCTACCAGAGACACCCTTGGCATGATGAGGACATTGTCAGAGAGAGTTTTGGCCGTTAACAAAGAAGTGTGTGCTTGTTTTATAGACTGGCAGAAGGCCTTCGACAGAGTCAATTGTAATATATTGATGAACATCGTTAAGGAAATATGAATCAACTGGAGAGATCAGAGACTTATAAGTAACTTGTACCTGGGACAAAGGGCAAAGGTACGACTGAACTATGGAGAAACGAACAGTGTGGAAATAAAAAGAATGTTGCGGTGCAATAAAAAAGTGTGTGTGTGTGTGTGTGTGTGTGTGTGTGTGTGTGTGTGTGTGTGTGTGTGTGTGTGTTATCTTAACTACCTTATAGTTTATTATGCTAGCAAGTGAAATATTAGATTACAGTCCCTTACAAGGTTTATTTTTCATGTATGATGATTGTGATTCCTTACAGATGCAGCTGGGAAAGGCTAATGAAGGGCTCAGTGCAGCAGCAAGGCTTGGAGAGCAACTTGATAGGAAAACAGAAACCATAGCCAGTCTGAAAGAGAAAGGTATCATCAAACTGCCAATATTTCAGAGTAGCACTAACTGTTGAAGTCTGCTAGCTGCACAGTTTTCTTCTTTCTTTCAAAGCATGAAATAGATGCTCTCTCTCTCTCTCTCTCTCTCTCTCTCTCTCTCTCTCTGTGTGTGTGTGTGTGTGTGTGTGTGTGTGTGTGTGTGTGTGTGTGTGTGTGTGTGTGTCAGAGAGTCAGAATTTCTTTATTCTGGTAACTGAACACTGTGAGAAAGTTATAATGGTAAAATACATTGTTCTGTTACTTCTTTTGTGCCATTTACCCATGGAATATTAATCACAATAATGTTTAGCCATCAATAAACAGTTTGCTCAGGGCATATATTAAACTGTTGTGTGTAGAGATATCAAGTGCAATGTGTAGACAGCTTTTTCACTTCATAATTCTAAGACTTTCCTGCTAACGGGTGAATATTCTGCAAATCAGAGCAATAATAATAGTCAAAGGTAAATGCTTTAAGAGTATTATTTGCTCCCTTGCTTGCATTGCTTGAGGACAGCATGTAGGAAGAACAACTGCATGTACCCTGCAGAATTTGCTCAAATTATTATAAATTTGTGGTCTGTGCAATGCTTATGAAAGGTGGGAAGATACTGGGAGGAGTTTTAGATTATTCCACTTTCTTCAGAGACCATATTCTTTGAATTTTAGGAGGAACTTTCTACTGGTGTACAGCATCTTTATTTTACTGAACTGCCTTATAATTTACATTAGTTTTCTTGCCTCCCCTATTCTTACAAGGACATCTTCATTTGTAATTTTGAGAGTCACATCAATTATTTTTTCCTTCTTTCTTTTTAATTGTGCAAACAACCGTATAATTTTACTCTACTACTGGACAGATCTCAAACTAAATCATAGAACTGTAAAATTTGCAATAAAATTTGGACCATTAAGTATAAGAGCTTCATTCTTCCTTTGTTGGTAACATATGAACTAATAACACCTGAACTAACAGTAATATGCAAAATACATATTATTAAAACACGTTCTTTCGGAGAAAAAAATGAAATTCAAAAGTGGGCTTTTAAGAGGAAAGAATTTAAACGTTGATTTGAATTCTTACTGAGATGCTGTATTATGCATATAGGTAAAAAGTCTTTATTAGCTTGAAAACTGCATGATATGCTCCTAAACATCTAACTGTAAAAATCATTTTTATTCAAATTCACGATAATATTATCGAAGGCATCCCTGCATGAGCACACTTATTTGTGCAGTATAACTTTAATGGTATTAAATTATTAAAAAATATTATTTCTGTCATTTCTATATTGAAATCACCACAAACAGCAGCAACAAACTTTAAAAATTACCAATTAATTTTTTTCAGTAAATACATTTACATCACTATAATGTAATCTTACTACAAAATATTTATGGAAGTGACAACAGTGTATCAGCAAAATCCAAAAACGGATTAATAGTATAATCTGACACTGTAAACTGCCAACAGAAGTGAGCCTATAGGTATTAGCAAAACACAGTGAAAATACAAACTTAAAATCCTAACAAACAAAACAATTAACAAATAAAGTATTACTTTATGTACAAATGAACATGAAATTAGAAAATATTTAACATTTAAGATACATAACAACACAGTTAGAAAATTCATACTAACAAGAAGCCAGCCTGCAAGGAAAGATTTACAATTTTTTAAATTAACATTGTATGTGAAAATTGTATTTGTTGTAATTTTCAATTTGGCAGTTACAATTCATTATGTAGCAGTACCCAATGGTCAATTGATAAGTAACTATTGTTGACTGCTCAAGAAGAGGGCACAGTTTCACTTGGTCCTCTGCTCATCCATGGTTTTCACTACCACTGCATATCCAAGCTTATTACAATCAGGGAATAGGTCCTTAATGAAACCTAGCCTTTTACTAATTGGGGCAAGTTATCCTCCTTGATGAGAATGAGATAGCTGATATGGGACTGTCATGCTGCCTCTGATGTCTGTTTACAGTGTTACTACAGCTGATGTGGGCTTTCTGTTGACCACCTCTTTCGCAAGAACTGGTTCAGCTCTTGTATATAAGTTGGCCCCTGTACAGACTGTTGTCCGGCATACGGTATTTAACAATAACACAAAGGAGGATACCCTTTCAAATGTGCTCTCCAGATGCTGTAATCATATAGTGGATTGACGTCTAGAATCATCTGAGCATTTACACATAGGTTTTACTGATACCCAGACCACAAATCTGTAGTTTTCATTACGGTCTGCTTCACACAATTTATCTTGCTCACTTGTTGTTTTAGTTGGCTTTTCTTCTAATTCCTAAAATAATTGAAGTTGTGCATCCAAAGTGCCCCTGGACAAAGCACATAGTGGCTGAAGAGCAAGACCCTTTGCTTGAAGCTGCAGGAATCTTATCTGGCAAAATCCATCTGACTTTTTTGTCAATCGCCAAGAGGCAATCTCATTACCTGTCATTCCTTGCCTAGTACATCAAAGAAAACTTCACCCCAAGATCTTGGATCATATAGAATGTGGGTGTGTGGGGAGGGGGTACTTGGTACAGTTTTCTACTGGGACAGGTATGTGCCTTAATAGGTCCTTCACTTCACCTTGAATGCTGGAACTGAGGTAATGGAATTTCTGTGTATTATCAATTAAGATATTGTTCATGACCAAACTAAGGAAAACATTCTGTGTGACCATTTCTTGAAGTAGCCATCTTTGAAAGTTGGCATGTTAATAGTTGGTAACTTCAGACAACTGACAGGCACAACAGGTTTGATGAAGCAATCAGCTTGATGGGGCAGCCAGAACTGGAACAGTTGTGATATCATGGGCACTGGCACCTTGAGCTGCAAGATGTGGCAATCTTTGCCCTGAAACGTTGGGAGAAACAGGTGTTGTCAGTGATGGCAGTTAACACTGTCTGTCTCTTTGTTTCCCATGAAGAGACCTTCTCATACCTCATCACCTTTCAGCAGAGTCTCAGTAGCTTTGAACATGGGTGTTAAAGGATGATGTTAGTGAAATCCAGAATAGGCCGTGCAAGCCTCGTTAGCACTCAAAACCTTCGGAAGCAACCAAACCACCATAAGCAAAATAACATGCAACCTGTACATTCTAAATTTTATGGTTTAATGTTTACACTTTTCACAGTTACTGGAATAACACACACACACACACACACACACACACACACACACACACACACACACACACACACACACTCGCGCACGCGATGCTATTGTGCTTGTTCATACTGGAAGGACCAAAACTGTAAAATGTTTACATACAAGCTGCTTCCTCTTCCTCAGAGATATAGGTGCTGTGTGATGGTCCCACTGTTTGTGCTTGAGTTCTTGCATTCTTACAGCCATTGAACCTGATTGCTTGAGCGAGGTATTTTCAGACACAACCAACTGCTGGTTTGTTTTCATTTATTTTTCCTGCTGACATTTATTTTACTGGTTTAGGAAAGATACTTTGTTGAATTATTTAACTAGTTTAGTTACTTGTATTTTGAAAGCCTTTTCCAATTATTTAGTTTTGTGATCATGTGTCAGATTGCTTGATTAACACCTTACCAGTCTACAAGGTCATGATTGATTGGTACTCATGCTACCTGCACTTTTATTTTTTTGTAGGACAACAAAGACTTTTGCAGTGAACAAAATGTAATGTTTGCATAATTTTTTGCCCTGTCATTGGTGCTTCTTAAAATGACAGCATATTCCTCCTTTGTAACTTTAAGTACAGCACTGCACTTCTGTAATACTACAGTCTATGGGGCTCCTGTCATTACTTTTCTACAAATTTTGTACTTTTCTATGTTTAGATTTATCATGCTTACAGAACAATTTCTGCCATAGCTACCTGAGGCAAAAATTACCTTATTTTCATGCTTCATTGCATGGCTTTCAAAAACTTTGATTGCCTTATTAGTGATGCATTTGTAGATATGTTTCTTTATCAGCTGTATTGTATCAGTGCATCGTAATCACTTACATCTGCTGCCATGTGAAATGCGCGCTTTATGCAAAACCATTGTTTATTCAAGACACCATGAAACTTTCAAATAAAGTGCTGTTTTAGTGGTTAAATTCACCATGGGCCATGTGTTTACTAACTGTGTCATGTTTCTGCAGTTCATTGACTGGTATACATATTATTATGTTAGTGTTCATTAGTTCTGTTTGTGCATTTTTGAGCTCACCTCTTGATTTTTGATATGCACTTTTTTCAGAACTTTTGTTGATTTTATCCTTGTCAGAACTTTACAAATTAAAACAATCTCTGCATTTCTGGCTCTTGACTTTAGTTGCTACACATACAAAAGGTTGTTGCACTTAGATGAGTAGCAGTATTTCCACTTACGTTTTATATATCCCAGTCCTTTTCCTGGAATATTTTTATGGGAACATGGTCTTTATTCCACATTATGTATCTCACTTTGTGTTTGTACTACTAGATTCTATGAGACTAATAGTGGGAATTGTGAACAAGTATATAAAATGATATGTCCTATGATAGCCCACAAATAACTGAAAAGTTCAGTTACTAAGCAACAACAAATATTGATCTGTTAAACTTATCCATTATGGATATTCTTGAATACCATGTTTGTATATTTAGGTTGAAATATTTATCTGTATAGACACAGCAAAATTTTCTCCAGTAAAACACTTCAGTATTTATATTCAGAAATTAATCTGTCCAGACACAGCAAAATCTCCTTCAATGAAACATTTCATTTCATTAAAACTCTCTCTCTCTCTCTCTCTCTCTCTCTCTCTCTCTCTCTCTCTCTCTCTCTTTCTACAAGAAAATCTCTCATTAATGACGTGTTGCTAATTTGTGTTTAATTTCATATTCATCTTGTGCAAGTCTGGCAAACTCATCCTTGCATAAATTATTTTATGACATTATTGTCAATGTCATATTTGTTCAAGTGAAACATATTGCTTCATGAAATCATAATATCTTCTGGATGCAGGCACTTTTGTAGAAGTCTGCTGACAATTACGTGCTAATAAGATAAGCAAAGTTATGGATTCTTTTACACCTCCAATGGTCTTTGCATTTTATCAATTGAAAACATAAAGTCTGAAAATGAGTCCATGATCATATTTTTGGCACTTTATTTTAGAGGTCCATCTTGATCACACAAACTTTTACACTTCATTATTTCTAGTTTCAGCTACTGCCATTGTCACATAAAATATTGTGATGAAGTATCAACATCAAACTAAACATGTAGGTACATAGTAAGTGCTGGTGGTGATCAGAATGCATCCAGTATTTATTGTATAATCTGATTATCACCAGTGCTTACTATGTACCTAAATGTTTAGTTTGACGTTGATTCTACATCAGAATATTTTATGAGTTGAAGATGGTAGTAACCAAAACCAATAATGACGAAGTGTAAAAGTTTGTGTGATCAAGATGGACCTGTAAAATATAGTCTTTGCATCTTTTTAACATGCTACTGGACCATAATACGTGCTTCCTATCACCATTACCATGCTTTCAGCATAGATTAGATTTGCAGTGGTACAACATATCCCCTAAATGTTCATCCTGAATGCTCACTATTTGTTGGTGGTAACAGAAATGTTTATGAATAACACTTTCTTGATACATTTACTAAACTAAGATATTGTCCTGACTTTGCAACAGTTCTTTAAGTTCACTTACATTCACCTTGTAGTAATTGGTCTAATTCTCTGTTGTAACTGTAAATGGTATTCTCAAGTGTGCAAATGATGCTAAACACAGGTTGTATCAAAAAGAATCATCTGATTTGGCATGTCTATATTTCTGAAACTAATAAACATATAGAATGAATTTTGTTTTTTGGTGAACAGGAAACCTAAAAAATTTTTTTTCATACCTTTTTGTATGTGTTCGATATGCCCCCTTGAGATGCACAGCATCCTTGTGAAACTATGGTGGATGCGTTCGATGTCTGTGTCAGACACTTGAGACGGCACTGCTGCTACCTAGCAGAAACCATATAAAATTTGAGAGTTTGCTCTTTGCAGCAGTACGTTGTTAACACACATATCTCAAATAACATAAGAGTTGTGATTTTTTTAAATCGCATGATTCTTTTTGATATACCCTGTATTTAATGTGTAAGTACTTCATGCTCACACATTTTCCCAGTTTTAGCTTTTTTTTTATAACAAGTAGCTTTAATTATGTATTTACTGAAATATTTATTTAAAAATATCTTTGAAATTAAATTACTGTCGATTATAGAAACAAATTCTACTTATCTAATGGCGGCAATAGGCCTAAGAGTTTTTTTTCTCGTCCTGTCCAGTTGTCTCTTACAAGGAGAGGTCCCCAGTGGTGGGATCAACTTTTTGAAAACATCTACAAAAAATACATTGGAAAGGCTAATACCTTCACTTGCAGGTGGTTGTGGGTTCGAATCTTGTCAGGTGCAGCAATTTTTATTTTTTTATTTTTAAATCTTTATCAAAATTACTTTGATCATCTTTTTATTCAATTAATTGCTTTAAATATAATTTTTTATTTCCAGTCCGTTTCCACATAATTTTAATCATAACATCAACTTCTTCATTTTTTTCTCATTTTTCTTCCTATCATTCTTTTTCCACTTGAACTCTTTGTTCGTATGTTTTTAATTACTTTTCTGTATTAATTTATTTTGTATTACTGCTCTGTTTTTTTTGTCCACATTATTGCATTCATTATATCTAATTCTGAATTTGCTTGAACTTTGTATTACTTGTAAACCCTTCTTTCATATAAAATCTTCATCTGCATTTTTTGTCCATAGTGCAGTAGGTATTTAGGTTATATTTTAAGTGTTTGTATGACAATTACCATGCAAATGATGATAATAATAATAATAATAATAATAATAATAATAATAATAATAGCACCTCTGGTAATGAAAAACACATTTTTCATACCATTGCACAGTCAATATAAATAGATCATTTTATCTTTTGTTTTTTTTAAGTGATAGATAGGAATTTTCAGATAATTAAATGTTGAAATAGATAAATATAATTTAGTTCATATTCATAAAAAATTCCACTTGGAAAAAGAATGACATAAAGAAAAAAATGAAACGAATGAAAAAGTTCATACAGTGATTATAATGATGTGACAAAGGATTAGAAATAAAAAGTTAAATTTAAACCAATTAACAGAAAAAAATAATGATCAGAGTCATTTAGATACAAGATTTAAAAATAAATTACTGCACCTGATGAGGTTTGAACCCTCAACCTCACTACACCGCACAACAGGTCTATGTAATAAGACTTTTTTAACATAACGTAAAGCCGTGAAATTTTTTTTTTGTCAAATTCTCGCGAACAAGGGTCCACCAGGGTGAATGGCTGCAGGGTGTGATACCTGTGATCTCAACCTATGTCACAGTATATTTGCTTTCAAAAAGTCGGTCCCACTGCTGGGGACCTCTCCTTGTTAGCTTCATCCAAGCTTTTTCAAATTTTTCCTCTCATTTACTGGATGAACGGGGCTGTGGTTTCCAGAGAAAGTGTTTGTGTCACTTTTTGTTTCTTTTCCTGTTTACTCCTTGCTACGGATCGTGTCAACTCAACATGTATGCCTATCATTGTTACTATACATGATCATTACCTTCTTTGCCAATCAAATCAGAAAACCAAGTACATAAAGGATAGTATCACTGAATTCAGACTTTAGCTGGTAGATGTGCTTTGCTGTAGCTACATTTTTTAGACTTGGAAGATTTTATAAAAGGTTCATTTTACATATTGTTAACCAGTCATCTGTGAATATATACCATGTTTATTATGACACCCCTCACTAGGCAGCCATGTTTGAAGAAAAGAAGGAAATTAGGAGACCATATCAGATCTGGACTGAAAATCAAACCTTTTTGCCAGTAATCAGTCAAAATTCACTTAATGAATATCTCCAGAAAAGATGCATACCCCACAGTTCGTATTGTATCAAAAAATATAGGAAGCAAATATGTCGAAGACAGACTGTCTTGAAGAACAATTTCAGTGTCTTATATTCCTCCTCGTAGGTACAGTATGGTCTTCCAGTCTTATGTAGAGATAGTCATACAGGTGCTGGATGTCATCTTGGGAGATAGTGTTCACATTTCTTCCACCAAGTTTTGCCAGTAATACACACCAAATTGATGCTCAGTGGAGACAGTCTGTTGATTGTGCTGGCCAGAGGAGTTAACAGACATCTTAAAAACTCAATATGGTTATCTGAGAACAGTATCCACAAGCACTGTCTTGTGGAAGAGGATCACTCACTGTCGTTTTGGTCGTTTCAGGAACAGCAACAACACTGGTTGGATTATATTCAGGACATAACCTGCACTGTTCAGTGCTCCTTCAACAACCAACAGAGATGGAAGTTTATTATAGGGTACAGTTTCTCACACCATGTTGCAATAAGTTGGTTTATAGTCATTGTATGAGGTACACAGGTAGTTTCCACCATTCTGGTTAACAATGCACTCATAAATACCCATCACTGATGCAAATTTATGATCTGCTCTCAATCACTAAACTCAGTTTGCACCATTCATCACTCCAGTTGCATTGTGTACTACATCATCAGAGACATGTTGATGAGGTGTAAACAGCACTTCTTTTTTTTGTAGCTCTGCTGCCTTCAAATGATCCCTAATGGTCGTAGTGTACACTTTGGATGCAGGGTAGCTCCTAATTTAAACTGCTGCCACCATGAAATCATAAATGGCCCTTCGTATGATGCAGAAATTCAGATATAAATGTATGTGTTACTATTGCTGGCAACTTTCTTTAGGCTTCATCTTTTGTTAGAACACTAGTCATCATTCACTGATATACATATATTTGTGATGTATTTCAATACTGGCCCTCACATTCAGTATGTTGACGAATGCACTGAAATTAATTTAATTGTTGGAAATGTGTTTGTCAGTGAAATTTTGGCATATTTCCAATATCAGTTTCTCAAGTGTAGAAAGAGAGTGGGATGAATCTTTAGTCAACAGCTACACACAACTAGTGTATTGGTATGGATAACCTGATAGTTCAATGAAACAGATGAAAATTGAATTCAAATTTTATAAAATTTACAGATCACATGCTTTTCTTCATTCTTTATTCCAGTGTATCAAATGGGTGCTGTTGCCTATATATACTGGGTAGCTGTGCTTCCTGATGCCCCTGTGCCATTTTATGCTACTACTTGTGCTTCTCTTTTGACTTGTCATCTAATTCTTCCCTCTCACATCATCCCCATTAATCCATCACCATCGATTTATTACTTCTCCCTCATTCCATCCCTTGTGTTTTTTAACATTCAAGCAAAACTACAGGAATCTAACATTTGATTTACATTGCAGTTCAAATGTTTGTGGAATCGTCTTATTACCTCTAAATGATGGAAATAATCTTCTTAAAATTCAGTTTAAAATTTCATTTTTTATTTCAGGAACACTAATATTCCTTCCAGAGTTTTAGAACATCTAACTTATAGATTTTAAGTGTTTGTGTATAGTTTTGTAGTTACTTCTTGTTATTTTTTGTTTTCTGAGAGTTTAATTGTTATTCTATGTGAGTTATTCCACAAGGTTCAGTATCCAAGTATTTAGTGAATTTTTTAAAACTTGTTTCAAAAATAAGTATTAATTTTTAGATAGATGAATTTTGCATTGGTATAGCATGCAAAATGCACTATATTTATAGCTAGCACAGCTATTTTCATGTTTGCTTCCTTATATTTCTAGTTCATTTGTTGCATTTTGTATGGGAAAAACTCTCATAGCCCACACTGCACAATATCCCATAAGAATATATGATGCCTTTTTCCTGTTTTGTGTATAATAAGATATTAAGCAATGCATTACACATTGATTTCCTTAGTATTAGCTCTTAGTAGGCTGCATTGTTCCAAGACGCAGTTGGCATTTGGGCACAAGATGGTGTAAGACACGCCCCTTGCAGGTAATTGAAACTGTGGCTCAAGGCCAAATATCAGTTGGTAATTCTGGGGTGAAATGATGTGAAAACCCAGATTGCTTTCTGATATGAGGCCTTTAGCCATGATTTTCTACTTTGAGACGTAATATTTAAAGCAACTTCAGCTTCCCAGACACTGGCTGTTTGCAAGCATACTCACCTACTACAGGAAAGAAAACTGTTTTATATTTATGTATATAACAAGACAGACAGAAAAAGCATCCAACAGAACAGAACTTCAGAAGATGTGTGTCACATTTAGGTGGGTCTCATATAATTTAAAATGTACTTTAACAAATATATTTAGAATTAATTAAACTATGTTGTAAATACATAAACACTCATGAACTGCACTTGTGGGCTTAGGACTTGTTAACCAGTGAAGTTAGGGAAATAATACAAAGATCATTTATGATATAAAGAATGTATAAGACACTTACTTATAATGAAATAGAATAAAAGACTTCTCTGCATGGTGTGCTAGTTCAGACTTGCAAAAAAAAATTCTCAACTGCAACACACAGATGGGGTAGTAACAACCATAAAATAGAAATTAGTACTTCATATGAGTGGTAGGCTTTACTGTAATGCTATATTGAAATGCCAAGAGTCTATTTAGTGGATAGTTTAACAGGTTTCCTCTCACTGCATGATGCCTGCCATTTAAAAAATTAAAATTTAAACTACATGACTGGAAAACAAAAAAATCCATTTTACAATGCAAAAGAGTTTTATGTTATAGACAATGTTTATATTAATATTTAAGATTATAAATGTATATAAGATACTTAATTTGTACCTGTAATGTGAACATTAAATTTAATACTTTGATCGCAACTGTAACTTACTATCACTGAGAGAGTGGTATGTGGTAAACAGCAAATAAAGAATCTGAATCTGTTGTCAAAAACAAAGGACTGGAGTAATTGATAATTCTGAGACTGCTGGTTAGTAGATGTATGAGAGGTAAACAAAGGAATAGAGATCTTTTGTCGCTGATAATTTGTTAGACACGCAGGACAGTATATTCTTAGAGGAAAACAATCTGTGCCATAGTCATTAATACACTTAATGCTACCTGCTGTGGAAGTGTCATTTTGGATTTAATTTTTCGTGTATATTGGCACAAAATGAGAAAATCAAAACAGTGGGATAGAAGAAATTGTGGTATAGAAGTTTCTGTCTCCAGTGATGCTGATTGAGACAAAACTGGATAGAAAAATCAGGAATGTGAAGAATACATTGAATTTATTAATACTAGCATTTGTTGATCAAGAGACACCACTATAAATATACTATAGTGAATATCCTCATTTGGATATTGCCCATCTATTATTCTCTTCATTTTCCATATTCTCCATTAACAATGCACTATTTGTTACTATTTATGCAGAGAAATCTGGAACATAAACCTATGTGACAAGGGTATAGCTTACTAAACAGAGTTTCACAAAAGAAAAATAATCCAGGAAAACTTTTCAGGGAACAAAGCAGTTTCTGTTGTGATGGTGGGCAAAAACTTTAGTCTCTCATAAATTTACTAACAGTGCATGAAAAACTAAAAGTGTGAAGGAAAAAAGAATATTACCCTGACGATTGTGTGACAGTCTGAAACATAACTAAACAGTTCCTTGTTCCAAATGGGCTGATAAGTTTATAGGTTGTTTAACAGGAAAATGTGGCCTGATTTTTCATAACAGAGAGTGATCAGCAACTGTTGTAAATGCAACCATTGGCAGATAGCATGGGTCACTTGGTAGCGGACAGTTTCATCTTGTGTGACACAACAGAAGTAGCTGCAAAGGTGATTGCATTAGGATGGCAGAGCACCAGAAAGCATTATGACTCGGAAAATATCCTGGCCTGTACAGGCATGGACTTTGTGGAATGAACGTGTGGTGAGAAGAGAAGTGAAGGCAAAGTGAAACTCATTAGTGGGTGGGTAAAGTTAGTAGCCCAGAGTTGATATACTGGGTCCAGTCCTAAGTACAAAATGTTGAGAATGTTGTGGCAGTATTCAGTACAGACATAGTGAGCTTGATAATGTCTCATAACCATGCAGTTGAGGCATGGCTTGCTGGTGTCTACCTGTGGGTGGCACCACTATTGGTAAATCTGGAATTTCTCTTGTTAACTACCACCTGTTATGATTAGTTGGTATCCAAATGATCATTGTCCAAGCAGATTTCCGTTGGTTTCTTCTAAGTTCCCACACTTAAGTTGGGAAATCACACTCCTTGATGTTTGATTACTCAAATATACAGGTATGAATGATAATTTGAATTTCATCTTTCCCTCAATCTTATATTTATGCACACAAATTTCTCCCTCTCTTTCTTATTGCCCCCTACAAATCTTCTGTCCCACTTCATCATCCTCTCCAATTTCTCATCTTTCCACAATAAGTAAGATTGGAGAACCAGGATTGTCTCTGATTTTTGTAAACTGAATAAGGCAACTACTGGCACAATTCTTCAGAAAAGGGAGGAACACATTTCCTTTCGTATTCTTCTATAATCCAAGTTCATACTCAATCTAGTGAGCTTGTTTTTGATGAGACCTTAAGTCTTAATTTTTCTTTCTTTCTTCCATCCTTCCTCTTTTTTAATCCTAATATTCATATGATGTTCACACTTCTCTGTGGACTAACTGCCCCTCTTTCCCAGTTTTTGCTCTGTTCAGACTACTACTATTCTTATCAATTTCCATCCTCCTCCTCCTCCTCCTCCTCCACTCCTATTCATCATAATCCTTCTTTCATTTTATTATGCCCCTTGTGGCCAACACCTCCCCCATTACCCTGCATACCCACATCTCTCTCTCTCTCTCTCTCCCACACACACACACACACACACACACACACACACACACACACACACACACACACACACACACACTCCTTCTCTCCCCCATTCCTCCCACTGCTGCTGCTGCTGCTGCTGCTGCTGCTGCTGCTGCTACTACTACTACTACTACTACTACAGCTGCTGCTGCCACCACCACCACCACCACCACCACCACCACCACCACCACTTCTTCTTCAGTTCTTATCGTTACACTAGTACTACTGTTCCTCATGTTGTTGCGCATACCTCATACTTTTAGGGAGAGGAGGGTGGCTTAGTAAATAAAAATGTTACTCCAAGAAGCTAGAAGCTAGAGGGTAGCTGTCCCATGAAAAACTAATTTTAAAATATAAAGCTATCAGCAGTTGTTTTTTCACTTATAAAGAGGTCTCAGACTGAGAGTTTGACAGTTAACAGTACATTCATTGGTATCCCCATCGTGGTTTTCAGCTTTGAGCATTTGTTGTATAGCATTTGATTGGCACACTTAATTCTTTTACATGCAAAGTCATGGTTATGACTTTGCTTAGCAGGTTATGTCTGCTACATTTTGGAGATTAATTTTGAATACACCTTTATATTGGTTCTCACAAAGAAGAAAGGGTTTATTCTATCCTTCACATATTACGATGTTCTTGTTCATTCTGCGTTGTTATTACTGCTTTTATAGTGACAATCGTCAATGAACTGCCTTGATGATCTTAGTCCAGTTTCATCATCATCATCATCATCGTGCTGTTACTAGATAAATATTTCATGTCATGGTGAAAAACATGTCTTCACAGTACTGAAAAAATTACCCTGTAATTGTTCACAGCATTAAGAAATTGGCCTGTAATCATGTGATATTAAAATAATTTATTATTATTTTAATAATATCCAGTTAAGTTGATTTCTGATTTTAATTCTTGTAATAAGAGCTTCATACCTCCCAGTGCATCTTATTAGAAGTTGTTATACACTTGGTTTAAAAGTGGTTGTAAGAATAGTATTCATTTCAGATATAAGTTTCCTCAGTTTTTTTCTTCAAAATGTGTTACAGTTGTTGTTCTCTTCATTTTTATGCTTCTATTTTTATTTTTATGTTTTGATTATTTTATTGTAACATAATCACAATGTAAATATTAAAATTTTGATAATATATACACAAAGCTATAACTGATTTTATCAGAATTGTAGACATGCTCAACCTATATATAGTTAGAGTGGTTATGCATGTGTAATCTCATGTGGTAACTGTGAGTGAAGTAAGAAAACTCAGATTGCCATGTGGGGTTTCATATGCTTACGACCATATCACCAACATCAAAATCCATTCTGTTATTTAATAGTGTAAATGAGTGGAGTGTGATATTTTTCCAAATGATTGAACCATTTTAATAGTTAAGAACATCTGAAAGAAGTCTCCTTCTTTTGTGTGTAAAGTAAACAATTTTTGAGTGTTTGTTCTAAGGGCATATTTCCAACTTTGACATTTATTGCATATTGTTTATAAAGTGATATTGTGATATTTGGGCACTATATAGTATTGTCTAAATCACAAATGTCTGTTAACATATATTTCTTTCCACAGTTCTCCATTATCTGTAACATGATTTAGTGCAATATAACAACCTGTATGATAAAGTAAAGTAGCTATGTGTTGTAATGAAGTATTGTTTGAAGTAGAAATTAGGTACCGACACTTATAAAGTAGTGCTACCTGTAAGATATCCATGTACAGAATTTTACAGCAGTTGTTCATTTTGTTAATATTGGAAATATCATGATTATCCTTCATTTGCTCTTGTAATTTGCCTTTTTCTTCTCTGGCTTCCTAGCTGATGAAATTTCAACATATGTTATTTCATTACAAATAACTAGTTATGTTTGTTCACGAAATATTTGTTTTTTTCCTTAATACAATTTTTCATTTCATTGATTTTAATGTAGAGCATAGTAATTTTTTCCATATTGTGGACTGAAATAGCTGTGAAGTGCCGTTCTTTCATTTTAAATGCTTTCTAGGTAAGAGCATGATGCATTTCTTATCCAGTGCTATTTTTTTTTCACACGAAGGATGTTCAATAAAGAATGGCACTGAATTTTTTTCCTAGGTTTAAGTACCTGCTTGCAACATCTGTTTGCGTCTCGTTAAAGTATGTACTCTAATCACTAGTCACTGCAATCTTCACAGTAATAGCTCCATCACTTGAGTGTTGGCCGCCAATGAGATTGAAGGTGTTTCACAATCGGCTCTAAACATCCTTATGGCTGATTTTTGTGAACAGCACTATGCAGTAAAGTTTTGTGTTCTCTCAAAGAAAGACACTACTGAAAACTATGATGATCTGAAGAGAGTTTATGGGGACTCTTGCAATATCTTGTTGAATGTGTTTCCTTTCACATCATGCCTTCAAAAATGGCTGGGAAAAAGCTGAATTGTGGGGGGAGCATGTGCACCTGTTTCTGCCGTAAAATAAACAACAACAATCATTGCAGCAGGTGCCATTATTCGTGATGACTCACATCTCACTGTGAGGCAGCTTTCACACTTCCTTGATATATCAGTTGGGAGCACTTGCATAATAAATTAAAAGTTTTTTTAAAAATTGCAAATGTCTAGGGTGTGAACACAGTGGTACTGCAACTGCTTGTGCTAGAGCGAATGCAGGTTTGCATCAGTCTGTGCTACTGTTGGCACAATGTGTTGAGGATGAGGTTAATGCTTGGTTGCAAAATATCATCACTGCTGATGAAACATGGATGTACCATTTTGAGCCAGAGATGAAATGGAGCAGCACAGAATGGCTCAACCACCACCACAAAACATGTGGGTGCAGAAGTCAGGCAATAAGGTCATGGTCATAACTTTTTCTGATTACCAGGGACTGGTGAACATTCATACAGTTCCAAGAGACAAATCACTGTGGATTACTATAAGAACACTTTGATGCAACTGGTAAAAGGTCACATCCTCAGAAAGCGAATGAACATCATTGGACAGTGGAAGTTTCATCAGGACAGTGTCAGGCTACCTATTGATAGGTCTGTTATTGAGTTCTGGCACAAAAACACCTTTACTGGACCTCATCCACCTTCTAATCCTGACCTGGCACTGTGTGACTTTTTTCTTAACCCACCAGCCCAAAAAGGAACTGAAGATACATCGGTTCGAAAGCTTTGGAGGCAACCTTGAAGAGGATGTCTAGGAATGGCTTCCTGCTTCCAGGAATGACAAAGGAGGTTGAATAAGCACTGGGGGGGGGGTGCATTTTGAGGAGGAAAAAAATCAGTGTAAGTGATTTTTCACAATAAATTGTTGTATGAGCATTAATGTCAATCTTTATTGAACATCTTTAGTGTGTGTTACTTGGGGAAGGCACTGTTTAAGTATTAGATCTTCTGCACAATACAAAATAATAATCAACTGTGCACTTTAATTTAAAGAAAGGCAACAAGCAGTTTTCTGAAAATGGAGAAACAATAGCATTTGGAATAGCAGTGCCTGGAGGTACACACTTAATATTGTTCATGGTGAAACATGATTGATATTTGTGTAAGCTAAGGGATGTGGAGAAGAGATACAGTTTGTTTGGTGGCAGCAGCAGAATTGATATAATCAGTGCTTGATTTGTGAAAAAAAAGAGGTCTCAGTACTTTGACCTTCCAAGGGGCACTTTTGAAATTTAGACTTCTTGATATGTAACACTTTTTTGGACATTTTAAAAGTCTGAATACAACATTTGTTTTACATCAGTTCAACTGGAGCAAACATTCTATCATTCCATGTATCAAAATTTGCTGTTCTGATTATTTTTTTCCAGAGGTACTGGTATGGTGTAGCTTACAGTCACAAATTGAGCACTAGTTATAATAAACTGAGTCTCAAGAAATTCATTGTGTTATTCATTGTTGCTATTCTATAATACATTGAAATCTGTTGATGAAATCATTATCTTAAATTCCTATTTTAATTGCCTTTTGAGCTTTTTATGTGAAGGTTATCATCTCTTTAGATGTAGATTTCATCTATCAGATGTGGAGTTTATTCTTCTGCAAGCTCTGTATAACTCTTGCTTGCTGTCATTTCAGATATAAGCACTCCAGTTTCCATCAACTCTGGAAGCTATGTAAATTCTTTCCTCCAATAGATTATTATGGTAGCTGAGATATATTTCCCTGCTTTAATTTCTAAAGTGTTGTTGGTGGATCTGTTACCTTTTATTTCTCAGTTATTTGTAAGTCTGCACGAAAGATGTAATGGTAGTTGTATTGTTTGAGATATTACTAGCTAAAAGATGCTTTCCCTGTCTTTTGAAATATATTTGCTGTATTTCATACATTAAGAAAAATTTTCTAGAAAAAAAGGTCAGTTTACCATCAGAGCATGAGTTGTGTGCATGGAGGAGGTAGTGAATGCTGCATGGGACCTTGCTGCTTGATGCCGGCGGTCCAAGGCGTGAGTATTACATCAGGTACTGACGGGCTGTGCAACGCCAGTACTTGTGTCATACTTTCACTTTGCCGTCCTATTCAGCTGGGTGTATCCACTCTCATCAGCCCTGGAGTAACCTGCATCAACATGTGAATCATTGCCACGCTAGCTTGGGTTAAAGTTTTTATGAATTAATGGGACTACCATCTAATGGCATGTAAGGTGGTTTTTTGCTTGTTTTATTCAACATACTGAAATAATGTTGTTCAAATATGTATTCTGTATTATTCTCAACTTGTAGAATGCATTATCTGTAAGTATCTTAATTGTTTTGTGTATCTTTGAAGTTAGATAACTATTTAGCACCTTTGAACATATAGTTGCCAAAAAATTAACAGTCCTTGCTAGATATAATGCTTAGCAATGTGCTGATTCTTTTTTTGTAAGTATAAATACTTAAATACTCAGTAAGTTCCGTACTTGGAATTAACTAATTATGGTAACATTCTAGATTTATCAGAGTTAAATATGATCACGTAGATGAACACAAGGCTCAGAAGGGACCTCTTCATGGTAAACTACAATAATATGTGCAACCTCTTCCTCCCCCTCCCCCCCCCCCCCCCCCCCCCCTTGGCCACGTGCACATGCTCCTTAACTTCTTTGATTTGAAATGAACTTGGGAGGGCATAAAAACTCGTACATCATTGCATAATTTGTCTCTTAGAGTTAGGCTCATTCTGTTAATTAACATCTGATTGTAAATAGGAATTAATGGAAGTGAGGATAAAACTTTTCTGATTTGAAAGTGCATCAGTGTTTTTGAATTAATTCAGATTTTTTTTTTTTGTTAAGAAGATATCTGTCCAAAAAATACTCAGCAATTGGAAAAATAAACCTTGGTGAACATGTTAAAGCAAATTGATATCTCTAGTTACTGATTTTTTTTTTTCATGGGTAAGAACTTTTCCTGATGCATGGAGTATGGCAGTGTAGACAGTCATCAGTGCAACACATACTAAAAATTTCCTATGTAGTGTATCTGATTGCAATGAAATAAAAATGATCTTTGTACATCCATAGTTGAAATGGAGGACTGTGGGACATCAGCTGGTATAAATTTATATTAAAAATGAAGAAATTCCTCCAGCTGTATTTAAGGTGTCAATTTTATTTTGGCAACTAGTTTCAACGTTATAACGACGTCATCTTCAGGCCCATACACTTGTTGACGTCAACTGCGTGTGGCTGATACTAGAAGTCAGTGGCGATATACGGACTTGCTCCATGTGGAAGATGGTTAGTAACTAGTATGAAGTTTAGACTGGTAGTTCAAAGATCTTTGAACTACTGGTCTAAACTTCATACTAGTTCAAAGATCTTTGAACTTCTGGTCTAAACTTCATACTAGTTACTAACCACCTTCCACACGGAGCACGTCTGTCTCTCACCACTGACTTCTAGTGTCAGCCACACGCAGTTGATGTCAACAAGTGTATGGGCCTGAAGATAACGTTGTTACAACGTTGAAACTAGGTGCTAAAATAAAATCAAAACCTTAAATACAGCTGGAGGAGTTTCTTCATTTTTAATATAGAAATAAGAATGTTCCAAAATTTATAGGTTTAATACTGTATCCATGACATCAAGGTCTAAATACTTATACGGAGGAACACAAAACTTTGTGACTGAGGCAAACATTGCTAGCTTTTCATGACAGCCTCAATGAGTAGCTCTGTTGACACAAAATGAAACAGCAGCAGCAGTAATGTATATGGTCTCTCTTGTCCTTGATGTTTGTCAACATTTGGATATCTTATAATTTTGTTTCCTCTTCATTGCTAATTATAACAAAAGTTGTATCTCGTTGTTTGTAGTGTTGGAAGGTTGTTTTTTAGCTGATTAGATGTCGACTTAAGCAGTTGATATTAAAATACTTATGTGGCATTTTCATTTGTCTGTTTAATATTTCATTTAAAGTTTCTTGAAGCTGGAGTTTGGTAATTTTTAGTCATGTGGCTTATAATGGAAAGGGAAATTTACTTGCTGAGTGGATTATGAGGAAAGTAAACTTAAAAATTGGTACCGGTAATGTAATGACTCATTTTGGATTAAAGAATGCTATATGGAAACCTATCATACTTACAGTTCCCCACCCCTTGCTGTTTTGTATGGAATCCAATTATTAAACTTTTTCACTTGATGCTTTTTTTCTGTTTGATAATTGTAGAATGCAGTAATTGTAAAGATAATGTAAATGTAAACAAGTTTGATGTTTACATGCACTGAAGAAATTTCAGTTTAATTTGAGTAATACTGTCCTTGATATAGTAACTGAGTATTTGTTCATCTCTTGCACATAATTAACCCTTAGATGATTCAGTTGTAGACACTTGACATAAATTTGCTGTATCATATCTGATACAATAGTTACAATGATTCATTTTTTTATATTTTAAGAACATCCACTATTTTGTACAATGGTTTCTTTTTCCTTTTTGCTTAATAAAATCATTTTCCACCTCACAGAAATGACATTATTACATTAATGCAAATAGTTATTGTTTATTCCTAAGTTTCTGGCATAGCTTTTCCTTACTTCCATAGACAACTCACATCTATAAATGTTGACAAATATTGCCTATCTGTATTTGATTTTGTTGTGATTTTTTTGAGGGAATAGAAGACTTAAGAAATTGTTGATGTGATCAGTTGCATGGTATTATATTTGTCACCTGGATACCTGTCTTTTTTAAGCTCATGGTTTGAAAGGGTGTCGGCCATCTCATTTGGTTTGTTTGGTGCACTTTTTATGCTATTTTAGAGGTAAAATTGTCTATGGTTTGTTTGATCTTAATTTGGTGCTTTTTATTGTGTGAAGAATAAGAAAATGTGTGTAACCAGTTAAGTGACATGATCAAAAACAGAATGACATGACAAAATAAGATCAATCTGTTGAGTTGGGAGCTTTGGACTACATCTGTTTTGTAACTTAGCAGGGACAATAGCCAATAAGCACAGTGAAGATGATCCCTTGCATTTAACTGTATTTGAGACCTGTTGGATGTTTTTTTAAGGCAGTCCTTCATGAATTACACTATTGTGCATAATTTCACACCCACAAGCACTGGTTTATCCACAAACATATATAGCCCATATGCTTTTCTAGTAAAATTACATGTTCATGTGAAACAGAGCAATTTCCTTTTAATGATATCTGCTGTTATTGTTCGGCCTCTGTAATTTGTATTCTCTTCTCAGTAGCTACTTGTTTAAAACTGATTATGCATTATATCATTTCTTCCCCAGCATCTTGTGTAATCCCCTTCAAATATTTCCACTTCTCTGTTAAGTGATATGTACCACCAAACCGTACCTTAGTACTTACCATAGGTTTTACAGTGCCTGCTCATTCTGCAGTGAGCAACCAGCACAATAAACAGCCACTGTCTCAAATGTTATCTATGTTCCTTACTTCAGCACTCCTGTAATTCAGTTGTTACTAAAAGTAATTTCAGTCCTCTTGGGACAATGATAACGTGAAACCGAAACTTACTTCAGTTACACTCCCAAATATTTGTCTGTGTACTACTCACATTGTCATCATGGTATTACACCATTTATTCATCTCCAGTGTTACTCCACATACACTCTACCAATTTATCCTTATGTTGAATCCTCCTTTCTGTTTAACCTCCTTTCTTTTCATCCTTCATATTTAACTCTAGCTCATCATCTGCCTAAAAGATCAGTACATCTTTGCGAATGATCCTGATTTTTAGTGGGTGGTGACTTGGAGTTATTGTTGGTGCCTTATTCTTCTTCTCCAAGACCTCTATTAATGCTCACAAAATTAATCACAGCTGAGAAATGCTATTGTGTTGAAAAACATTTTCGCATGATTAATGCATAAGTAATCAAAGTCTGGCATACCACAAATCAAAACATTTTGCCTATGTAGGGAACCACTGTAAGTGGCCTCATTTTACACAACTCTGAGTATTGTGTAGTCATCATCAAATTATTTTACCAAAACAAATGAACTGAACAAACAGCACAAATCCAGTAAAATGTGGGGGAACAGACGTGTTGAGACCCTTTCAAACCTGTGACGCCAGTCATAAACAAGTTACAACTAGATTTTTCAGTATTTCACATAATAATAATAATAATAATAATAATAATAATAATAATAATAATAATCTTTATTTGACCATAGTAAGTTTACAGTTGGACTTCATCAGTTTTTATACATTTACAATATCATGCCATACATATAATGAATATATACAATAAATAGCACACTATGTACTATTATATATCATTTACCATCATTAACAAACTGGGGTATACAAAAGCAGAAGTGTAATAATGGAGCTCAAAAATCTTTGAGTAAGAACAAACATTATTCAGTTCACAGCTGTTGCAATTTGCCTTTAAAACGATTTCCATGGAATTACTTTATATCACTTGGAAACCTTTTATAGAATTATCTTCCATCTTCAAGCGTACTGTGATCTGTAGCTCTTTTATTACTCAGTTTTCTATGATGATTACATTTGTTTTGGGTATTGTAATTATGAGTGTATGTATTCATTATGCGTAGTTTGCCATTCTCTTTTACAGACATAATAGACTTAAGGACACTGTCAGTATATTGTAATTTTTGAAGTAGTTCCTACAGGACTGGCATTTGCTTATATTAGCAATTTTCCTAACTGCTCTCTTTTGAAGACTGAATATCTTATCCATGTGGACTTTAGTGCTCAGCCTCAAATTTAAGTCTCATATTGGAAATGTGAATAGATTAATCTGTAGTACACTTGTTTAGGACAGGAGAATTTATTGTATTTGAGAGGTATTTTAGTTAGTAAATATCATAGCTAATCTTTTTACAGATTTAGCTAATATGCTCTTACCCTGTAAGATGTTCATCAATCATAATACATTTATTTATCAGATGTTTCCACTGTAGAAAGTAATTAAATATGACACTGGTTATAATTTAACAAGAACTTCATTTACATCCCTTACTAAAATGTTTTATGAGTATCTCAGATACTGCCTTTGGCTCACTCACTCATTCCATTTTCTTCTAGTGCTGTGTTACTGAGTCTTGGATTGTCTTTGTTTTCACATGCTTTTTTTACTGTGTTGCATATTACTAACATTACTGGATTCACTTATCTGTTCCATATAAAAGTGTGTTTTTAGAGAATTCAGGGATTCCCAGTATGTTTTTTTGGTGTTTTTGTACATTGCCAGGAAGTATTGCAATTTTATGTCTCTGAATGGCGCATATCATATCTTTCAAATTTTCCTATAATTTGTGGGTTTCTGGCAGAATTTTAAGATTCTTTGTGTGATCCGATTTACTTAGAAACCCCCCCCCCCCCCCCCCCCCCCGCCCAAATTAGATATGCCCAACTAAAATTAAGGTTAAATATGACTTCACTTTTTGTTTATAATAATTGATTTGTATATCTACTGCTAATCTCTGTGCACCATGCGTTCCTGCCATTTATCATGGTCAGTTTATGTCTTACTTGTGAGTAAATGACTATGCAGAATTATTTTGTGGCCTGACTTACTCTCTGGATAGCATTTTGTGGTCTAATAGATAATTTTCAATTGTTCTTATCACTAATTCTTCCCTATTTAAATTTGTAACAACATAGTCAGTGCAAGGTTGGAGTTAGGTGTTACTCTGGTTGGTAACAAATTAATGTGGACATGGTTGTAGAAATGTAGCAAGTCAGAATACCTAAGATAATTTCTTATAGTTTAAGAGTCTATGTTCACATCTTCTTTTGTTTGTTGATAGTTTATCCAGAAGTTCTGCTAAATAGCAGAATAATTCATCTACATCACTATTTGTTGATCTGTACAGGCCTACAATAATTAAGCTGTTTTTGCATAGCTTTATTTCTACTTCTACTGATTCAAAGGACATCTCCACAGCAAGTTCATCAACCTAATCAATGTTTTTGTACTGAATGTTATTTCTGACATAGACACTACACCACCACCAGTTTGTGTCTTTCTACGGTATGCACTCACAATTTTGTAATTATTTAACCTTCTCTTAGACTTTCATAAAAAACTGGACTTTATGGAACATTATTTTACATTTTTTGTCTTCTTTGCTGCTGTCAGCAGGTGTTTTGCCATCATCTGTGAACACCAAAGGCTGTTTTACACTAAAAAATGGACTTCAAGTTCACTGATAAATGAACTTTATTATTATTATTATTATTATTATTATTATTATTATTATTATTATTATTATAAAGCTACTCAGTTTGATCTTTTCTGTAATCAGTTTGCTTAATTTTTCACACGAAATATGTGGGCATAAATAAAGGCAAATGAAATAGGGTGTTGTCTACTCCTCTGCTCAACTGTCAAAAGCCTCTTTGCTGGGGTGTCCTTCTACTGAAGTTTCTGGTTAGTTACCATTGTAATAAAATTAATATCTTACAACCTGGAAACAACACCAAAAAACCAAAAATGCAGAAAATTACACATTCATTTACATGTCTTGTTCTGTAAATCTCATCATGACAGAGAGCCTTCAGGGATGCAGAACAAGTTATACCTCTATCAGATGACCATTATAAGGGAAAAGTGAATAAAATACAGAAACAGAAAAAAACTGAAAAATTATTTCCTGAAAATGATCTCAAAGCAAGGAATATGAAATACAGTGTGGTTCAAGTGTAAATTTCTACACACACTGTTACTTTCCAGCATTTAGTGTGTAAGTAATGTAGTGCATTTTCAAATCTGATATGTAGCATCTTTTGTAAATACAGAAAATCACTTGTGTTTTGAATTAAATGTGACTTCTAATTATCAGTGCAGTATAGGATCCACATTAGCCCAGATAATCAGGAACATTCTGTATACAAACAACAAATTGTGATTAGTACTAATTTACTCATATTTATTATTATGGGAAATCCTTCTAGATTATTGTCCTATATGCACATACAAATAAACAGTTGACTCTCAGTAATTCAAAGTTTGACTGATCAAGTTGAAGTTGCAATAAGGGTATCCCCAAAAAAATAAAATTAAGAAATAGTACTGCAGTTCATGAACTTCTCAATTAGCTAGTTTAAATACAGGGTCTCAAACGAAAGATGCCTGGCAGGGATCTGTGGGTTGTGCAGCATGGCCACTGGCCATGGCATCTGCCAGTAGTCTGCTGCATGTGCGCTTGCCCTGAGTTAAGCATGAACAACATTGCCACCTGATTAAGCTTGTCTTTATTTATGGCAAGAGCTCAAAATGATGTCCCTCTGTGATAAGAGCGAGCTGACAACTGAACACATTAGTAAAAACTCGACAAATTTCAGCTGCTGAAATCTGGGAAATGGCTAGCCAAACCCTGTCTTCCAACTATTCAAGCGTATGGGGATTGGTGACATACGCCTTGTCTTTTAACATTGCCCAAAGATAAAAATTACACAGATTTAGATCTGGAGAACGATGAGGCCAGTCAGTTATCTGTCACAGAAACACTGACAATGTGTGGGCTTGCACAGTCCTGCATGAAATAACCATACAACTTTCTGTTAGGTGTTAGTTCTCAAAAAAAAAAAAAATAAATAAATAAATAAATAATAAAAAAATTGCAGTATTTTGTTCACATACCTGTTTCAGTGTATTGTTCATGGAAAAAGATTGGTGCAATAATTCGTCTTGAACTAATTGCACATCACACTCCTATTTTCACATCATGCAGAGGTTGTTGTCATAATTCATGAGATCCAACTTTGATTGTTCTTAGAATCTGTGTAACCTGAGAAGCACAGCCACGCTTCACAAGAAAAAATAGCATCTGACAATCAAATTTACCATCAAACACAGTCTATAACAGCCAGTTGCAATAACAACATCCAGCAGCAGTATCTAAATTTCTCATTTGTTGTGGTACCATTGTTTTGTGTGGTTTCAGTTTGTGCATAGCTCTGTGAGCAGATGCTGTTGACACACCAACCTGAAGTGCCAAATGGCACGGAGATTTTCTCAAACTTCTTTCCTAGGCCTCCCCTTTCTTGTCTAATTTATAGCTGATTAAAACACTAACTTCTCTAGGCCTTAGTTGGTGTAGCACAGATCTAGTCTTGAAATGTCTTCTTAATCTGTGTATTGTCGAATCATTGGGAACATTCACACTGGAAAATTTTCATATGGATTCAAGCCGATATTCCACTTATAATTCTGTTTTTGCATAGTCAACACAAGAAACACTTGTTTATCCTTAATGTATACCACACTGAATCAAAACTCGACAGGAAACTCAAAACAAAACACTCAAACACAATATAGAAGACACATGCACAGTATTTCTGTGTGAGGACTGGACCCATCAACATACAGGCAGGAAAAGCCTCAAACTTGGTGCAGTTGCAATAATGATGTCTAGCAACAATATTTGAAGCAATTAAACTTAACAAAAAACCCAAAAGAAAACACTGGTACACTCAGTCGAACAGTGTAGGAGCACGCGCAAAGTATTAATGTCAGAGAACTATGCACAGCAACAACTAGCAGATGCAGTGACAGCAACTGGCAAATGTGCTGCATGATCCTCAGACTCCTCCCGGGTTCTTTTGTGAGACACCCAGTATGTTCTAATTACTATAGATAAATTGCCTTAATATAATTAATGTATTTCTAATGTTATGGAAGCAACAACAGGTGAATAGGGTAGAAATGTAGTGCCAGGAAACTCACCCAGTGTAAGCAAGGAAAGTTGCATGGTGCAGTTGATGATTCAGCTGAGATTAAATGGCTGATAGGAAGAGAAGTCGGGCAGAGGGGATCGGGCTGTGTATAACCTCATCTTTATCAGTTAACTGCTGGTGGCTTGAATGGTTTTAAGTCAAAATATAATACATGCACTGGTTGACTCCATTTAAAAGTGCTGGGCTCTTCAACATCACAACCATTTCCTTTTTTCTTGTAATATACTTTTGTGTGTACACATCTGGAGAATCCCAGCTATTGTTGAAAAACATTCTGATTCAGTGTAATAAAAATTAAGTATAAAAAATTACTGAAACAATATAAATATTGAAAAAATATTAGGTTTTTAACAATGCTTATAATTTCTATAAGAGAGATGCATTTTTATTTACTGCAGTTTCTACAGAATAAAATCAGAAGGTGAATGAACTAACACTGAACATTACTTTTCCTGAGAGAGGATTTGTTAAAAGTTGGTTGCTTTTTGGAGTCTCCTATTACATTACAGAAAACAAATTGTTTCCCAGTTTCGTCTTTTACAATATTGTTAACTCCCAACAAAATTTCTCATGAACATCGTTTGGTTGCAGATGCCAAGCTACCTGCAATAAATAATACACAAGTCATCCTGAAAAACCATTAAAACTGAGTGTAAAGGTATTAACAAAAAGAAACAAATTGTTGTTTGGATTAATATTCCTATAATTTTGTAATTATTTAGTAAAAATGTTCACATTACAGATTAAATGAAACAGAAATCCACTGATGATGGCACAGAGGTGCTGAAACATTTTGGGAACATGGAAAAAATGGTGTTTTGCATAACTGCCAGACCTGACACCTAGCAGTTTTAACTGCAAACATGGTAAACACAAGGAGCTGCAAACGCAAATGATGAATATTGTTACTGTTCTTTAATGAGATTCACACCTCTTTCACAATAACTGGCTTCTCAAGGCTTCTAATGTTCCTTTTGTGACCAGGAAGCATGATTCTTTGTCATAACAGCTGTTAGCATGTTATCATTCCACAAGGACAGATGCTAAGTTTCGGGAATTCAGTACCAGAAATGGCTGGAAATTTTTATTGCAAATGCATTATTTATATTTGGTTCAATATCCTAGTAAGTTTTCAGGTAGCATACAAATAGGGAATATGATTAAGTGTATTATTTGCTTCCAGTATATGTTCTAGCTAGAAAAATAAATATTCTTCTTAAAGAGGTAACTACTAGTGATCCTGAAACATCTGCAACTGAAACACACAAATTATCTTTGAGATCAAAGTTTCTTGCGATGATATCCTCATGTAAACATTTTTGGTGTTCTTGTTGCATCAGATCCGAGTAAATCTCAACCTTTTGATGAAATCCTCCTCCATATTTGTCAAGAGCAGCTGACTTTCATGGCTGCTATCATAGTGATAATTTATAGCCAATAGACAGCTTATTTTCCATTGATGTATGTCATCATTATGTCATGCTGCCAAAGTTGGTTGGTTGGTTTGGGGAAGGAGACCAGACAGCGTGGTCATCGGTCTCATCAGATTAGGGAAGGATTGGGAAGGAAGTCGGCCGTGCCCTTTCAGAGGAACCATCCCGGCATTTGCCTGGAGTGAGTTAGGGAAATCACGGAAAACCTAAATCAGGATGGCCGGACGTGGGATTGAACCGTCGTCCTCCCGAATGCGAGTCCAGTGTCTAACCACTGCGCCACCCCGCTCGGTGCTGCCAAAGATCGTGTTCATGCGTTCATTGGTGGCACCACCTCTCTCACAGGAACAAAAACAATTTAGCAGATTTCTCTTTGTCTTCTGGGCACAGAGAGCTTACTCTTGTCCGTACAGAACACACAGTTCACTGTCATAAGTAAAGTAAATTTACTTTACTTATGACAGTGAACTGTGTGTTCTGTATGGACAAGTTACTCTGTAACTACAACATATGATCTGAAGATGGGCAGCTAGCCCGAAACCGGTAATTGAAAATAAAGAATAGCGATCGAAGACTGAAACTCCATATTTTACTTAATGAACGATCGCGGAATTCCCAGTGAGACAACTATGTCTAGTTTTGATAAAAAAGCAGTGTGGCTTGTTACCAGGATTTCAGTCCTGTACATCAAAGCTCCTGTAACAGTCATTACTATATATACCCTATTTTCATTAGTGATTTTACACCTATCAAAAACTTCAGAAGGAAGGAAAATAAATAAATAAAAAAAGAGAAGCTGGCACATTGTTGCTGCTACTGCAACTGTTGGCGTTACTAATACTTGCTGAACAATGACGGAGGAATTTTTCCTTCCATTACTGCTTTGCCTGTTTGATACTGAATAACAAGTTTCAATGTAACAAGCTGATGAATACCAAAGTGTTGTTCCATTTCTTCATAACCCTTTTTTTCCCAGTGTTTTGTGGCCTTTAGTTTTTGATGGACAAACACCAAGGAGCCTGGTTGTTTTTTTCTCTTTCACTGAGCCACAAAAGAATTCTTAGCTTATTCATTTTGCATCTCTCTCATACCATTTGAATGATTTGTGTCAAAGAGATCTTCTATCATTCAAAAAAAATCTTTTTTGTTTCTTTTTCCTGGAATGCAGTTCTAGTCAGATTTCGTAATTGAAGACATAATAGCCACATGGTACTGTGACTAGTCCTAATGTATAGAAACACAAACACTTTCTAGGCCACTTTTTATTTTATTTAGTAAAAGGTCCTCCTTAGATCCATTACTTATGAATTACTGTGAAGCGCAGGTCATTGATCTGCAAAGATTCCAACTGGTGACCTGCATTTCACAACAATTCCAACCAGAGTTCAGCAGTCCAAACTCAACTTCAGATTATGTAAGCAAAACTTTATTTATTTTAAGTCCTCCCTGTGGTAGCCTGGATAATTTCTTTGAAGTTCTTAATGACTTGCGTGTTGACATAGTAAACATCACCAAAAAAAAAGGCTGGGTTAAGATGATAATGACTGGAATTGTAAACAATGATCTGTTATCTACTGACTCTAGCTCAGGAAAACATTCAGTATTCTGTTTATTCACCATTGAACACTTACAGTGGAATAGGTCTGAACATTAAATATACAATTAACAATAACTTTACTGTAAAGCTTTTACAATTTAATTCCACTTCTTTTAGGAATATTCGTATATACTAATGTCAATGATTATTTGAAAATATTCTGTTATCTTATAAAATGGGTGTTTGAGTAACCAATCATAAATCTTACATTTGAAAATATTGCTGGTCAGTGACCGAGCAGATGCTGGAAGTTTATAGAAGAGTTTTAAACTCATTATTTTGTGTGTGTTAGCAGTCTTTGTGAGTCTGTGTCTTGGTATGTCGAAGTCCAGTTTGCCTCTGGTGTTGTGGGGATGTATGTTCTCTCTGGTCTCGAACTCATTTAAGTTGCTTTTGACATAAAGCAGTGCTGTGTACATGTATAGATTCACAACAGTTAATGCCATGTGCTTGATAATGAGGGGGCAGCAGTGTTTCTTAGGCTTAACTTTGCTCATTATTCTGTTTACTTTTTTTTTTTTTAATTTTCAGAATTTCACTGACATAGCAAGAATGTCCACATAACAATGTGCCATAGGAAATGGGTGATTCAAACAGGCCAAAATATACCACCTTTAGATACTCATCAGTGACTACATCTGTCAGTCTCCAGATGAGATAACACACTCTTGCTATTCTCTTGCAGATATGGCTAATATGTTCCTCCCAGTTTAATTTTGAATCAATGTGGAATCCTAACAATTTAACTGATTTGGTTTCAACAGCTATAGTTAAACCCAGAATTAGTTCTTGAGTTTTATCAGGATTACATAGGAATTCACTAGAAGAAAACCACTTCATTACTAGTTATAGTTTTTCCTGTGTTGCCTGATGCAGTTCTGTTGTGTCATGGTGTGTACTGGGCAGTGTTGAGTCATCACACAATTGAATTTGCTCCTACAATGGTAAGGTAAGTCATTAATTGCAGTGATGAACAGAAAAGGACCTAGGACTGAGCCCTGAGATACTCCAGTCCAAACTTCCATCAGCGAGGAGCATCTATTTTTAATTGATACAAACTGTTTCTTGTTCCTTAAGCATGATTTGATTACATGTAAAGATGATTTGTGTATGCCGTAAAATTCCAGTTTTGCAAGTAGGGTGTTAAATGGTATGCAGTTGAAGGCTTTGCTAACATCACAAAGTACAACTGATACTAGATCCTTATTTTTGAATGCAGTTAACACCTGGTTAACAAATCCAGTGACAGCAGTAGTGGTATTTTTACCATGTTGATATGCAAACTATCTGTTGGAACAGAGATCATGCTTTTCAAAATAGTTATTTAATTGGCTGTACATTAGATATTCAAAAACACCAGAGAAAAAAATTGGACAATAGAAACTGGTTGATAGTTTTGGGGCAGGTCCTTATCTCCCTTTTTAAAGACTGGTATCACTTTAGCAGTTTTGAGTGCATCTGAGAAAACTCCAGATTCTAAACACATATTAAAAATGAAAGAAAGAGGTTGACAGATAAAGTGGATTATTTTTTTCATTAGATAGTTAGAGAACCAATAACAGTCCATACTTTTGGAGTTGGTGAACCTTGTCACAGCTTTTACAATATTCTCTGGGGTGACAACATTCCAGTGGAAAGTATACCTCCTATGGAGCACAGCACCAAGATGATCTAATGCACAAGTGCCATTTTGCTTGATTTTGTTTTTCAGCTCACTCACTGAGGTTAGGAAGTAATTATTTACTTCTTCTGGGACCAGCATTGCATCTTGTGTGTGGGTTTGTAAATCATATTGGTTGATGATGTCCCATGCTGCTTTAAATTTGTTGGCAGCACTTTCAATGTAATGTTCACATGCATGTTTTTTGGCCAAGGACAGTTTGTCTTTGTAGGTTTTTTTACATTTTAGATAAACTCTATAAGAAGTATTATCTAGCTCAGGTCCTTGTTTACAAGAATTTTTATATATTCTGTACAGTATGAGCATCTCCTTCCTAGTGAGAGCTAGCTCATCTGTATACCATTTTAGCTGTTTGTTTTTGTTTATGCTTAGGGCTACTTTTGATTAATGGTGAGTAGGTGTACCATAACTCTGAGTATTTTCAGGAAGCTGTTAAACACCATTTCACCAGCACCCTTCCCGGATTGTGTGTTTTAAGTCCCAGTTAACATCAGATAATTTGTCAATAAATAAATTAATATATTCATCTTTCTGCCCTCTTATCCATGTGGCATTAGACTTGATTCTGACTGATGTATCTGATTTAGGCAACTGACCTCAGCAGAATGTTAAAATCAATGGTTCATGATCAGCTAGGGCTCCACTGGCAAGTCTGACGTCATACATATCTCTAGAAAATTTTACTATAATATTACCTAAGCACGCATTATCCTGTGTTGGTGTGTAATTTGTACATTGTAAATTAAGTGATCTTAAGGTATTAAAAAATGTTCTAGTAACATGTTCATTACTGTTGGCCATTTAAATGTTGAAATCGCCACAGATAATTAGTTTTGTTTTAGACTTTAGTATTTTCCTCATGAGCAGCTCAAATCTTTCGAAAAATGTATTTGCATCTCCACCTGGTGATCTATATAAGCTAACAATTATAGTATCCTCTGCATTTAGTCTTATACAGATAAATTCTCTATCTAGTTCTGCACAGTAAGAGCTAACATCTATTTTGGTAAACATTATATTATCTTTAACAAATATTAGAACACCTCCATTCTTTCTTTCACTTCTTCACATAATGTCTCCAACAGCTTTCCCTTGAGGAAGAAAATATTGTACTTGATACTCTGTCAGCCAATGTTCTGAGACACAAACAACATCAATGTTTTCAATACTGCAAAAATGTTCTAATTGTAATACTTTGTTCCTAATGCAGTGAATGTTCATTTGCATCACAGTAACAGATTTATGTTTATTGTTTATTGTCTGTGAACACTCTCTCACCTGAATGCTGCTTTTAGCACCTAGTTCAAGTACAGGAGGTTTATTACCTGCCGATTCACTGACTTTTATACTAAACAATGATGCACATTCCAGGTATTATTCAAATCGCTACTTTTGTAGACTGTTTTATTCCGTGTGAGTCTTTTCTTTAATTATTTCGTTGACACGTTCACACAAAAACTTTTTCCCATAATAGTTTAGGTGGTGCCCATGTCTGGTGTGAAGGTTACGCTGCAGTTTACTTATATCGACCGCAGCATAATTTGCGTATTCAGAGCACAGTTTCTTTATTTTAACATTGGTTCTTTGAATTTCTTTATTAATGCATGAACTCTAGATTAGATTGTGCCTATGAGGCACTGTAGCAACAACTGTATTCCTTGATTAATTTTTTTCTAGACAGTTCTGAAGCACTTTTATGCAAACAAGTGCTTCCTTTTTCACATCATCATTTGATCCCGTTATGCATACAACAAAGTCATTTTCTTGCGTGGATTTTGTTTGAGTGCGTGTGTCTAAACTGTGTTTAGTTCCCAATCCAGGTTTGACAACACAGGTCACTGCTATGTCTCGATTTATTTCTTGAAAGATACTAGATATATTCCTGCTGTGGCTGTCTGTTAGAAAAAGCACACTGTTCTTTTTACCTGATGTTCCCCATTTATCATCATTTTTCTCAGCATTATTATTCATTTTCGGCGCATTGTCTTTTGCAAGGTCTGGATCATTTACACTGTCCTTAACACCATCACTGGACTGCAGAACACCGTATTTGTTTATACTAGATCAGTTTAATTCAACTTTCCAGACAAATAAGCCCACTAGAGAGGTCGATAGCAGCAAAAAATGTATTGACAATTTTTCAACTAACAAAATTCCCCTGGAGCTTGTCTTTTCTGAGCACCATGCGTTTCAGGTACTGACAGAAGCTGAAAATCATTATATGATTAACAAAAAGAAAAAAAAATGTGACAAAAAGAACCAATCTTGATGATGATGTTGAAAGCCTCAGTAGTATGATAAAAAGTTTAAATGAATTTGCCATAAATAACTGCAAAAAAAAAAACAAAAAAAAAATAAAATAAAATAAAAATAAATAAAAAAATAAAAATAAAATCATGAAATGGAAGCCACAGTATGAAAACTTACACTTTTTCAGTAATCACAGACTAAATATGAAATTGAAGAACTATCATGGTTATTACTACCATTTATTATCAGAAACTACATGGTCCAGTTACATTAATGTGACCACCACATATGGTCAGTGTCTACATGCAATAACCACTCACAGATGGCAGGTGACAGCACTAGCAATAGGAGTAAATAATGCATGTCTGGGGGGCATAATGCTGAAATGGAGTGATTTACTGAATAATCAAAAGGGCATGATCACTGCCTTTCAGGCCAAAGATGGAAGCATTTCTGAAATGGCTAACACTGTAAACTGTTCATGTGCCACCAAGTATATGGTGCCTGGCAAAATGGTGCTATTGAAAACTGCTGCCAAGACAACTGTGGCACACCATGGGTCATAGATGACAGAGGTGAATGATGGCTGTGGAGATCTCTATGGACAACTGTTGAGCAACTGACATCCCAGATGAACCAAGAGGCTACCAATAGTGTCTCTTCAATGACCATTCAGCAAACCTTGCTGTGTATGTGTTGAAGGTTGGAATTTGCATGCCAGTAGTCCAACTGTGTATCCACTTAGTGGCAACAAGTGTCCACTTTAGATTAATCATGTTTTATGCTGCATCAAAAAAATGACCGTTGGCATGTACAGCATGAAAGTGTGAAAACAAACAGTCTGCAACAATCGTTGGAAGGGCTGTAGTCTGGTGAATGTTTTCACTTTATTTCCTGGGTAATCTTGTTGTTATGGAAGGCACAATTGATCAACACAAGTATGCATCTACCTTTGGCAACCATGTCCATCCCTATATTCAGTTTGTTTTTCCTCTGCATAGTAGCATCTACCTGCAGGACAATACATGTCACACAGCTCGCAGTGTACATGCATGGTTTGAAGAGGGCCAGGGTGAATTTACTGTACTCTGCTGGCTATCAAGCACCCAGATTTAAACTCCATCAAGAATCCGTGGTATGAGCTCAATCGGGCTGTTCACACCATGGATTCTCTACTGAGAAACTTTGCACATCTGGACACAACTTTGGAGTCAGAATGTCTCCACATCCCTGTTGGTACCTTCCAGAAACTCATTGACTCTCTTCTTGCATGTCTCGCAGTGGCCTGTGTTGCAAATTCGGTTATTCTGGCTGTTCAGTTATTCTGGCTGTTGACTCATCTCAGTCTTTCCTGCATTTTCTGAGGTAATTGAGGAAGTTCTTTACACTACGTTAATGATATTCCTGAGTCAACAAAATGAAAAATTTGAGAATCAGAATGACTTTTCAGAAAACAAGCAACTTCAGTAGCCACATCACAGTTAATAGATGAAACAATAACTGCCATAGAGAGCAGGGAGTATGTGCCTGGAGTGTTCCTTTATCTTGAAAAAGCATTTGATTGTGTTAACAATATTATACTACTTAAAAAGCTATGGAACCTGAGTATTAGATGAACTGGCTATGAAGTGATAAAAGTTCATCTGAGCAACAGGAAACAATCTGTGCTGCATAAAACAAACAGTGAGTCGTTCAAATCCAAAACTACAAATTTCAAATGAGAGCCACAAGATTCTGACTAGGGACTCCTTCTCTTCTTGATTTATTATTTTTTCTTAATGATGTAAAATACTGTCCTCTTAGCTTTAAAAAAGATGTAACATGTTCAAACACAAGGCCTGTGACAGTTAGAGGTACTGTACAACACTGTACCAATGAAATAGTCTGGAATTTCAATGGAAGCCAATAAATGTGGGTGCTAAAAATACTGTAGTTTCCCTTAAAATATGTCTGCTTGTGTCTGTATATGTGTGGATGGATATGTGTGTGTGTGCGAGTGTATACCTGTCCTTTTTTCCCCCTAAGGTAAGTCTTTCCGCTCCTGGGATTGGAATGACTCCTTACCCTCTCCCTTGCGAAAGCTCGAAATTTTGTGTGTGTGTTTGTGTGTTTTTTATTGTGCCTATCTACCAGCGCTTTCCCGTTTGGTAAGTCATGGAATATATATATATATAGTTATAATAGAAGGAAACATTCCACGAAGGAAGATGTCTGCTTGTGTCTGTATATGTGTGGATGGATATGTGTGTGTGTGCGAGTGTATACCCGTCCTTTTTTCCCCCTAAGGTAAGTCTTTCCGCTCCCGGGACTGGAATGACTCCTTACCCTCTCCCTTAAAACCCACATCCTTTCGTCTTTCCCTCTCCTTCCCTCTTTCCTGATGAGGCAACAGTTTGTTGCGAAAGCTTGAATTTTGTGTGTATGTTTGTGTTCGTTTGTGTGTCTGTCGACCTGCCACCACTTTCATTTGGTAAGTCACAACATCTTTGTTTTTATATATATATATATATATATATATATATATATATATATATATATATATACTGGCAGGTCGATAGACACACAAACAAACACAAACATACACACAAAAATCTAGCTTTCGCAACCAACGGTTGCCTCGTCAGGAAAGAGGGAAGGAGAAGGAAAGACAAAAGGATATGGGTTTTAAGGGAGAGGGTAAGGAGTCATTCCAATCCCGGGAGCGGAAAGACTTACCTTAGGGGGAAAAAAGGACAGGTATACACTCGCACACACACACATATCCATCCGCATATACACACACACAAACAGACATTTGTAAAGGCAAAGAGTTTGGGCAGAGATGTCAGTCGGGACGGAAGTACAGAGGCAAAGATGATATTGAAAAACAGGTGAGGTATGAGTGGCGGCAGATTGAAATTAGAAATTAGCGGAGATTGAGGCCTGGCGGATAGCGAGAAGAGAGGATATGCTGAAAGGCAAGTTCCCATCTCCGGAGTTCAGACAGGTTGGTGTTAGTGGGAAGTATCCAGATAACCCGGACGGTGTAACACTGTGCCAAGATGTGCTGGCCGTGCACCAAGGCATGTTTAGCCACAGGGTGATCCTCATTACCAACAAACACTGTCTGCTTGTGTCCATTCATGCGAATGGACAGTTTGTTGCTGGTCATTCCCACATAGAACGCTTCACAGTGTAGGCAGGTCAGTTGGTAAATCACGTGGGTGCTTTCACACGTGGCTCTGCCTTTGATCGTGTACACCTTCCGGGTTACAGGACTGGAATAGGTGGTGGTGGGAAGGTGCATGGGACAGGTTTTACACCGGGGGCGGTTACAGGGGTAGGAGCCAGAGGGTAGGGAAGGTGGTTTGGGGATTTCATGGGGATGAACTAAGAGGTTACGAAGGTTAGGTGGACGGCGGAAAGACACTCTTGGTGGAGTGGGGAGGATTTCATGAAGGATGGATCTCATTTCAGGGCAGGATTTGAGGAAGTCGTATCCCTGCTGGAGAGTCACATTCAGAATCTGATCCAGTCCCGGAAAGTATCCTGTCACAAGTGGGGCACTTTTGGGGTTCTTCTGTGGAAGGTTCCGGGTTTGAGGAGATGAGGAAGTGGCTCTGGTTATTTGCTTCTGTACTAGGTCGGGAGGGTAGTTACGGGATGCAAAAGCTGTTTTCAGGTTGTTGGTGTAATGATTCAAGGATTCCGGACTGGAGCAGATTCGTTTGCCACGAAGACCTAGGCTGTAGGGAAGGGACCGTTTGATGTGGAATGGGTGGCAGCTGTCATAATGGAGGTACTGTTGCTTGTTGGTGGGTTTGATGTGGACGGACGTGTGAAGCTGGCCATTGGACAAATGTCTGTTTGTGTCTGTGTATATGCGGATGGATATGTGTGTGTGTGCGAGTGTATACCTGTCCTTTTTTCCCCCTAAGGTAAGTCTTTCCGCTCCCGGGATTGGAATGACTCCTTACCCTCTCCCTTAAAACCCATATCCTTTTGTCTTTCCTTCTCCTTCCCTCTTTCCTGACGAGGCAACCGTTGGTTGCGAAAGCTAGATTTTTGTGTGTATGTTTGTGTTTGTTTGTGTGTCTATTGACCTGCCAGCGCTTTTGTTTGGTAAGTCTCATCATCTTTCTTTTTAAATATATTTTTCCCGCGTGGAATGTTTCCCTCTATTATATATATATATATATATATATAAATAATAGAGGGAAACATTCCACGTGGGAAAAATATATTTAAAAAGAAAGATGATGAGACTTACCAAACAAAAGCGCTGGCAGGTCGATAGACACACAAACAAACACAAACATACACACAATATATATATATATATATATATATATATATATATATATATATATATAATAGAGGGAAACATTCCACGTGGGAAAAATATATTTAAAAAGAAAGATGATGAGACTTACCAAACAAAAGCGCTGGCAGGTCGATAGACACACAAACAAACACAAACATACACACAAAATTCTAGCTTTCGCAACCAACGGTTGCCTCATCAGGAAAGAGGGAAGGAGAGGGAAAGACAAAAGGATATGGGTTTTAAGGGAGAGGGTAAGGAGTCATTCCAATCCCGGGAGCGGAAAGACTTACCTTAGGGGGAAGAAAGGACAGGTATACACTCACACTCACACACACACACACACACACACACACACATATCCATCCGCATATACACAGACACAAGCAGACATTTCTGTCTGCTTGTGTCTGTGTATATGCGGATGGATATGTGTGTGTGTGTGTGTGTGTGTGTGTGTGTGTGTGTGTGCGAGTGTATACCTGTCCTTTTTTCATATTTAAAAGCAGGCCTTTACAAATGTCTGCTTGTGTCTGTGTATGTGCGGTTGGATATGTGTGTGTGTGCGAGTGTATACCTGTCCTTTTTTCCCCCTAAGGTAAGTCTTTCCGCTCCCGGGATTGGAATGACTCCTTACCCTCTCCCTTAAAACCCATATCCTTTTGTCTTTCCTTCTCCTTCCCTCTTTCCTGACGAGGCAACCGTTGGTTGCGAAAGCTACTCCTTCCCTCTTTCCTGACGAGGCAACCGTTGGTTGCGAAAGCTACTCCTTCCCTCTTTCCTGACGAGGCAACCGTTGGTTGCGAAAGCTAGATTTTTGTGTGTATGTTTGTGTTTGTTTGTGTGTCTTTCGACCTGCCAGCGCTTTTGTTTGGTAAGTCTCATCATCTTTCTTTATATATATATATATATATATATATAATAGAAGGAATATGTGTGGATGGATATGTGTGTGTGTGTGCGAGTGTATACCCGTCCTTTTTTCCCCCTATGGTAAGTCTTTCCGCTCCCGGGACTGGAATGACTCCTTACCCTCTCCCTTAAAACCCACATCCTTTCGTCTTTCCCTCTCCTTCCCTCTTTCCTGATGAGGCAACAGTTTGTTGCGAAAGCTTGGATTTTGTGTGTATGTTTGTGTTCGTTTGTGTGTCTGTCGACCTGCCAGCACTTTCATTTGGTAAGTCACATCATCTTTGTTTTTAGGTATATATATATATATATAAAAATAATGTGGACCTTCACCTGTCCAATGGCCAGCTTCACACGTCCGTCCACATCAAACCCACCAACAAGCAACAGTACCTCCATTACAACAGCTGCCACCCATTCCACATCAAACGGTCCCTTCCCTACAGCCTAGGTCTTCGTGGCAAACGAATCTGCTCCAGTCCGGAATCCCTGAAGCATTACACCAACAACCTGACAACAGCTTTCGCATCCCGCAACTACCCTCCCGACCTGGTACAGAAGCAAATAACCAGAGCCACTTCCTCATCCTCTCAAACCCAGAACCTCCCACAGAAGAACCACAAAAGTGCCCCACTTGTGACAGGATACTTTCCGGGACTGGATCAGATTCTGAATGTGGCTCTCCAGCAGGGATACGACTTCCTCAAATCCTGCCCTGAAATGAGATCCATCCTTCATGAAATCCTCCCCACTCCACCAAGAGTGTCTTTCCGCCGTCCACCTAACCTTCGTAACCTCTTAGTTCATCCCTATGAAATCCCCAAACCACCTTCCCTACCCTCTGGCTCCTACGCTTGTAACCGCCCCCGGTGTAAAACCTGTCCCATGCACCCTCCCACCACCACCTACTCCAGTCCTGTAACCCGGAAGGTGTACACAATCAAAGGCAGAGCCACGTGTGAAAGCACCCACGTGATCTACCAACTGACCTGCCTACACTGTGATGCATTCTATGTGGGAATGACCAGCAACAAACTGTCCATTCGCATGAATGGACACAGGCAGACAGTGTTTGTTGGTAATGAGGATCACCCTGTGGCTAAACATGCCTTGGTGCACGACCAGCACATCTTGGCGCAGTGTTACACCGTCCGGGTTATCTGGATACTTCCTACCAACACCAACCTATCCGAACTCCGGAGATGGGAACTTGCTCTTCAATATATCCTCTCTTCCCGTTATCCACCAGGCCTCAATCTCCGCTAATTTCAAGTTGCCGCCACTCATACCTCACCTGTCATTCATCAACATCTTTGCCTCTGCACTTCTGCCTCGACTGACATCTCTGCCCAAACTCTTTGTCTTTAAATATGTCTGCTTGTGTCTGTATATGTGTGGATGGATATGTGTGTGTGTGTGCGAGTGTATACCCGTCCCTTTTTCCCCCTAAGGTAAGTCTTTCCACTCCCGGGACTGGAATGACGCCTTTCCCTCTCCCTTAAAACCCACATCCTTTCGTCTTTCCCTCTCCTTCCCTCTTTCCTGATGAGGCAACAGTTTGTTGCGAAAGCTTGAATTTTGTGTGTATGTTTGTGTTCGTTTGTCTGTCTGTCGACCTGCCAGCACTTTCATTTGGTAAGTCACATCATCTTTGTTTTTAGGTGTATATATATATATATATATATATATATATATATATATATATATATATATATATATATATATAATTAAAAAGAAAGATGATGAGACTTACCAAACAAAAGCGCTGGCAGGTCGATAGACACACAAACAAACACAAACATACACACAAAAATCTAGCTTTCGCAACCAACGGTTGCCTCGTCAGGAAAGAGGGAAGGAGAAGGAAAGACAAAAGGATATGGGTTTTAAGGGAGAGGGTAAGGAGTCATTCCAATCCCGGGAGCGGAAAGACTTACCTTAGGGGGAAAAAAGGACAGGTATACACTCGCACACACACACATATCCATCCACACATACACAGACACAAGCAGACATTTTTTCTGTCTGCTTGTGTCTGTGTATGTGTGGATGGATATGTGTGTGTGTGCGAGTGTATACCTGTCCTTTTTTCCCCCTAAGGTAAGTCTTTCCGCTCCCGGGATTGGAATGACTCCTTACCCTCTCCCTTAAAACCCAATCCTTTTGTCTTCCTTTCTCCTTCCCTCTTTCCTGACGAGGCAACCGTTGGTTGCGAAAGCTAGAGTTTTGTGTGTATGTTTGTGTTTATTTGTGTGTCTATCGACCTGCCAGCGCTTTTGTTGGGTAAGTCTCATCATCTTTCTTTTTTTATATATATATATATATATATATATATATATATGTGTGTGTGTGTGTGTGTGTGTGTGTGTGTGTGTGTGTTAAAAATTTCATATTACTCAGTGTTATCATCACATTTGAAAAGGCAGTAAAAGTATGGAATTTAACAACACAAACCAACCTAAATGCATTACTAGCACTGCAGAAAAATGCTGCCAGAATTATTTGTGGTGCCTAACCCAAAGAATCCTGTTTTAACCTGTTTCTAAGATTTGATAAGCTTATACTGTATATTGGACGTAATATTGCTTGTGAAATGAATGAATCCAAACTTAAACAGTGACCGACAGTAGCATAAAACTACACAAAAATCAGAATACCATGTAAATAGCCAAAGAACAGATATTATATGAAAAAATAGGCAATTCATGCTAGGCAGAAGCTAGACAATGCCTTTCCTAAAAACCTTAAATTAAAAGACCAACTTAAAGAATTTTAACAGGAAATCCATTTTATTCTCTAGATGAGTTCTTTGTCTTCATGAAAAATAAATAGAAATGTTCTGCTTTGTAAGTATTTATGGGTTATCATGTTAGGCAGTTCACAAGCAATCTAAGGATGATGAAAATAATTGTTTCTTGTATATGAGGTCTGTTCAAAAACTTCTGAAACATTCATAATTTCGCACCAATCGTGAGTTGGAGTGAAATGCTGTTGGCATCCCTGTACATGCCTGTGTTTAATGTTGAACTGCTGAAAGTTTCATTGTTGTATGTCTGTTAGCTATTGTTAAGTGCTGTGTTGATTAGAACATCGTGTCACACAGTTTGTGAATTTCGAGATGGCAGAGTTAGAGGAGCAACATGTCTGCATTAAATTATCCATGAAACTCAAGAAAATCTTTAGAGAGATACACCAAATAACACAGGAAGTCTATGGTGATGAGTACTTAAGCTGTACTCAGTGTTAGGAATGTTTCAACTAGAACACACAGGTACAAACAATGAAAAATCTGATTTTATAAATGAGTAAGACAAGTAGAGAATATTACATTTGTTTTGTTTTTATGTTATTTCTACATTATGTTCTATGTGTATGCTTATGTTCTCTCTTGATGGAGGTATATGTTCTTTATCATGTGCCCATACTTATAAATCATGTATCGTGTAAACTATGTATCTAAATATCTAGATGTGTACATTTATACTCCTTTTATGGAATTATGTGCTCTTATTAAGTATGTCCATATTTATAAACTAGAGAAACAAACATGAAAAAGACTTAAAATGAAAGATTTTAAACCTCTATGAAAAATATTAAGAAACAGGAAGAAATCTAACATGTGTTTACCTTTTTATGTTGTAATGTGCTTCTGGGAGCATCCATATGCTTTCTTTTAATGTATTTTGTTTTTAAGGTCTACTTAGATAGGCATAGAATTATTCTTTGATGAGTCACCAGTGTTTCAATCAAATGATTGTTTGTAATATGTCATGTGACCATAAAGTTTCTATTCTATTCTACATTGCAATTGCTTTGTTTTACATTCATTGGAAATTAAGCATTTACTGAAGAGTGAAAGGCATAGCTGTGCTAATTGTCTTTCTTTCATTATACATTACCATTTCTTATTCATTTCATCTTTGAATTTCATATCTTCCTTAATAAACTGATACAACTGGAATTTGCATCTAAAGGAAACCTTAATAATTGGGAAGTTAAAATTTGTGGTCAATAACATATTAAAAATTACTGGCAATCTGGTCATTATTCAACTGCAGATAGACTAATAATTAATTGTGATAGTTAGTTAGATATTTTTTTCTCATACACAGTAGTTATTCTTTTAATTTGTTTTAGTGGCAGAACTGACTGAAAAGTTGGAGAAAGCTGAGCAGCTCTCACAGTCTAAAGTGACTGTTGGTGAAAATAAGATTGACAGGTAAAAGAAGAAAATTTAGTTAAATAAAGTAAAATTTAAGTTGGAACAATTTCTCTTTTCTTGCTTGAAAGTATTTGGTTTCATATATGCTATTTGTTCTTGGAGCTGCAAGTAAGGCTCGTTCATCCCTTCAATCTGTACTAAGCATTAATGATGTTTTCTTTATTTTCCCCTCTCAATATATGCACTGTCAGCTGTTCCTGATGTTGACACTGAAGACACACTGTTTCTCATTTTATTAAAATGAAAATATTTTTACATAGAATTTTTTAAGCCAGAAGAGTTGTTTCACAGAAAATTTAAATTCAGTGTCCAGTTTGTTTAATATGTGGAAGATCTGCAGAAATATAAATTTTAATCTCATTTCTCAATTTATTACAGCATAACTATTAACATACTGTTGTTTGCCAGCTGTGTACTTTTTCTGTTATATTCTAGAAGCAAGCAAAACTTTGAACTTGCAAAGAATCTTTCACACGCAATTGGTTAGCAGTATATCAAACAGTACCAAATGGTACCACATCTTATACTGTGTATTGGCAATGCATAGTAATACAGGTGAAACAGTTCATTGGATACACAAAGTGTGCTTTTCATTTCTGGAAGAAATTGATTAATACGGCTCCAGTAAGAATTTTCAGGTGTGCATGTAGATGTCTGATTTGTGTTTGACATTTTAAGCTGACTGGGCTTCCCTAAAATTTTACATTTCCAGAATTGTATTCTTTTTATCCAACAAGTGTTCAATAGTTCTAAATATAGTTAGCATACAGTGTACTTTGAGTTAATGTCAGTGTAAAGATTTTTTTCATCAGTAAGCTGTGACATTTCTCTAACAGTTTCCATGAAACATTTTTTGAATGAGGACTGTTGTATTAATCATTAATATATTTTCCAGGAACTTGGTGAAGAACTTAGTGCTTGGCTACTTCTCAGCACCAGCTGCTAGTAAAAGTCAAGTGCTTCGTGTACTTGGGAGTGTGCTGGAATTATGTCCTGATGAGCTTTCAAAGCTTGGCTTGGCATCCAGTAGTCCAGACTCGAACCAGGTAAAGTTTTATGCTATTTGTTTAAAACCAAAATGAAACTCGCATTTAAGAATGAGCTCCATAAAATCATCTAAGCAAAATATATGAAGATAGTAACTGTTCTCGGAAGAGCAGATACCACTGATGACCGTGCAGCTTCTCTAGAATAAATGATAATTAATTGAAACCCTCAGCTGCTGACAGGTGTTGTTGATATACCTCAATGGGGACAGCTGAAAATGTGTGCCCCGACTGGGACATTACATATGTAGATTGTGGACAGTTGTAAATATGGGTCTCATGGGAAGCGTGCAAGGGATAAGTCCCTGTAGTCACGCTATTCAGTGTCCTCAGTGGCTCAGATGAATAGAGTGTCTGCCATGTAAGCAGGAGATCCCAGGTTCGAGTCCTGGTTGGGGCACACATTTTCAGCTGTCCCCATAGAGGTATATGAACAACACCTATCGGCAGCTGAGGGTTTCAATTAATTATCATTTAAGCAAAATATGTTTAACGTAGTAGTGGTGCTACTGGATTCACAGTTTTGTTTCTATATTAAGTATACATCAGGAACACAGATTGTTTTTTTTATCCTTAATAGCCCTATCAAGCAATAGAAGAAAATGAAAGTAGATTAAATGGAAAATGATATGAAATCATTGTTAAAGGAAACTGCAAAATGTGGTTCACCAAGTAGAAATTGTGCTACCATTGTAAAATATAATCACTCTGCTGTATTGGCAATGAAACAATTCTCTTATAATGAAAATTATAATGAAACTATTATAGCCTGTGAATTGATAGCAGTCAGTCACCATAGGTATCCTCCCTCAGGTGGCGTGGCTACCACTGGGCCCCAGCCTTTGCAACATCTTTTCCCTTCTGTGCTGCATGTCTATCCTCTTGCTGTTCCTTTTCCCCTTGTTTGGGGAACATGTCTGGGGTGTTTTTGGGAATGTGTTCCACATTTTCAGTAGAAAAGACTCGCCACTTTTTTTTCGTTACTTTTTTCTTTATTCATTCATCTTCTCCTATCCTTCCTCCACTTCAGTGTTTATGGTTCTTCTTTTTCTTCTTCCTCCCTGTGTGCTTCTGAAGGCTGGCTCACGCATAAGTGACTGGGTAACGCATAATTCCCAGCCCCAGATCAACAGGTAAGGTTCGCAAGTACCCCTAGGTACAGGCCTGTTCCAAGAAGGGGTGATTGCCCGAGCTGCTCCCTTCCGAAATTGCTGATTGGTCCCACTATCAGGTGTTTGGGAGGTGTGAGCAATCACCTAAGGCAGCTGAGCCCCCTCTGAAAGGGGGAGGGGATGGGGGGGGGGACAGTTGGAAGGAGAATGCCACTGGAGACGCTGGTACTCACGGGGATGTTCTCACAATGAGCCAATGATCTTCTTCACAGTCAATGTCTGTGAAATGTAAATTGAATGAGGCTCCCGATTCAAAGACCTCCTAGCTGTACCGTGGTTCCTCACGGTTTCACATACTGAAGACGGTCAGTCCTTTGCAACGGTAAATGCATTTCTTACTTGGAAAGATGTTGATAAAATTGCTGCGCCTGTGAAATCCTGCTCTCATTTACGCAAAGGCACTATGCTTTTGGAGACTACTTCTGATTCTCAAGCACAACAACTGCTTACCGCTTCACTCCTCCACTACTATCCTGTTCATGTTGAGGCCCATAGAACCCTGAAGTGTTCCTGTAGTGTTACTTACACTAGGCTGCTTAATAGTCTGACTGAACCAAAATCCAGATGTACCTCTCTGATCAGGGTGTCATTGCTGTCCATTGGGTGATGAAAAAGGTAGATGCATCCTTGGTGCCCACAAACACACTTTTTCTCACTTCTGATAGAGTGGTGTTTCCATCCAACATCAAAGCAGGTTATGAAGTTGTCATAGTTTGACTGTACATTCCAAACCTGTTGCACTGCTACCAGTGTCATCATTTCAACCACACTCAAATGTGCTGTCAGCACCCAGTCAAATGTGTAACCTGTGGTAGGGGTGCTTACAAGGGCGATTGTCTGCTTCCTTCTCCCCACTGTATCAACTGCAGTGGCAACCGTGCTGCCTCCTCTTGAGATTGTCCCACGTATCTCGACAAGTGGGCTGTCTGGGAAAAAGTGCCTTACCCGGTCGCTTGCAAGTTATTGGCTAGTTGCAAAACTTATGTTCTACCATCTGGCTCTTACAGTAATGTTCTTGCTACATCTCGCTCCACGAAGGGCATGGCCACGTGCAACCTCAAATTGAGCACCAAGGTTGTAAAATCACCCAGTGTCATGGTAGCATCCCCATCTCCTCCTCCAGCTGTGCAACACGTCACCAATCTTTCACCTCATGGGATGATGTCAGCTGCTGCACAACTGGAAGGGAGAAAGGACAGAATTAATACTGCCAAAAGACTTCCTACATCCCTCCAGCCGACACACATCTGAGTCTTCCTCTGACAACCGGAAAGGCTCCAAGAAGTTGTTGTTGTGGTGGTCTTCAGTCCTGAGACTGGTTTGATGCAGCTCTCCATGCTACTCTATCCTGTGCAAGTTTCTTCATCTCCCAATACGTACTGCAGCCTACATCCTTCTGAATCTGTTTAGTGTATTCATCTCTTGGTCTCCCTCTACGATTTTTAGCCGCCACGCTGCCCTCCAATACTAAATTGGTGATCCCTTGATGCCTCAGAATATGTCCTACCAACCGATCCCTTCTTCTTGTCAAGTTGTGCCACAAACTCCTCTTCTCCCCAATCCTATTCAATACCTCCTCATTAGTCATGTGATCTACACATCTAATCTTCAGCATTCTTCTGTAGCACCACATTTCGAAAGCTTCTATTCTCTTCTTGTCCAAACTATTTATCGTCCATGTTTCACTTCCATACATGGCTACACTCCATACAAATACTTTCAGAAGTGACTTCCTGACACTTAAATCAATACTCGATGTTAACAAATTTCTCTTCTTCAGAAACGCTTTCCTTGCCATTGCCAGTCTACATTTTATATCCTCTCTACTTCAACCATCATCAGTTATTTTGCTCCCCAAATAGCAAAACTCCTTTACTACTTTAAGTGTCTCATTTCCTAATCTAATTCCCTCAGCATCACCCGACTTAATTCGACTACATTCCATTATCCTCGTTTTGCTTTTGTTGATGTTCATCTTATATCCTCCTTTTAAGACACTGTCCATTCCGTTCAACTGCTCTTCCAAGTCCTTTGCTGTCTCTGACAGAATTATTATGTCATCGGCGAACCTCAAGGTTTTATTTCTTCTCCATGGATTTTAATACCTACTCCGAATTTTTCTTTTGTTTCCTTTACTGCTTGCTCAATATACAGATTGAATAACATCGGGGAGAGGCTACAACCCTGTCTCACTCCCTTCCCAACCACTGCTTCCCTTTCATGTCCCTCAACTCTTGTAACTGCCATCTGGTTTCTGTACAAATTGTAAATAGCCTTTCGCTCCCTGTAGTTTACCCCTGCCACCTTCAGAATTTGAAAGAGAGTATTCCAGTCAACATTGTCAAAAGCTTTCTCCAAGTCTACAAATGCTAGAAACGTAGGTTTGCATTTTCTTAATCTAGCTTCTAAGATAAGTCGTAGGGTCAGTACTGCCTCACGTATTCCCGTATTTCTACGGAATCCAAGAAGTTAAACAAAGACAAATGGTCTTTGCCTTCACTGACTCGGAGATCCTCTATGATGGTGTAGCCACACGATACACTTGCCTGACTGACCTCCGTATTGCCGGTGGGCACCACCAACCATTTTTCTGCCATGGAGTCTGTAGACTGAAAGAAGGAGAATGCCAACAACTGTGTAGATCTCATGGAGTAGTACCCTCCAGCTTCTGTGTCCTGGAGCAGTGAGTCTTCACAAACTGGCAGTCAGCAGCTGCCAAAGTGACACCCCTTTGTTTTTTCCCCTCCTCCCCTTTCCCCATCATGACTCTCCTCCAGTGGAATGTTCACAGCGTTTGATCCGACAAAGAGGACTTATGGCTGCTCTTAGAATCACATCTGCTTCTTCTCTGCCTCCAGGAAACAAAATTGCGTCATTGCAACCACTTTGAACTCTGCATTTCTTTCTGATCTGCTTTGATCTTCTCCCCGAGGGCGGTATTCCATCTCGTGAGGGAGTGAGTCATGCTGCTCATCCCTGATGATGAACATAGTCAACCCATCTCCCCTGACTACCCGGCTTGAAGCTGTTGCAGTCCTTATTTTCTTTCCTCACTTGACCTTTTCCTTTGTACCGGTTACGTCCCTCTATCGTTCGATGTCACCAGGACAGACCTCCTCCAACTTATTGGGCAGCTATCTTACCTCTTTCTGCTGCTTGGTGACTTTCATGCACACCATTCCCTTTGGGGTTCTCCCATAACCTGTCCGAGAGATGCCCTCTTGGTTAACCTTCTCAATCAACTTAACATCATCTGCTTTAACATGGGAGCACTCACTTTCCTTTCACACTCCACACACACCTATTACCGTTTGTACCTATCCTTCTGCACTGCCCAGGTTGCCCATCATCTCGAGTGTTCCATTCTCCCTGTCACATACTCGAGCAACCACTTCCCATGTGCTATCCGTTTGCTGACTCCAACCCCATCTACGTGCACACCAAAATGGCAACTTTCTAAGGCCAGCTGGAGGCTTTGCTCCTCCCTAGTGACCTCGAATGAACAACATTTCCCCAGTTGTGATGACCAGGTAGAATATCTTACAAACATTATCCTTACTGCTGCAGAACGTTCCATTCCTCACATTTCCTCTTTAATGCACCATGTCCCTGTACCTTGGTGGACTGACATGTGCCACGATGCAATTTGCGCATGGAGGTGTGCTCTCTTCATTTTTAACCATCATCTTATGATGGCAAACTGCATTCATTATAAATGGTTGCGTGCACAGTGTCGTTGTGATCTTCATGATAGCAGAAAAGCTAGCTGGATTTCATTTACTAGTTCTTTTAACAGTTCCACTTGCTCTTTCTTCATGTAGGACAACCTCCAACAGTTCTCTGGGACCAAGGTGCATTCCCAAATTTCTGGCATGACAGTAGCAAACGATGTCATAGTGGAACTTATTTCTATCTCCAATACCTTGGGCTTCCACTTTGTGGAGATTTCAAGCTCCCCCCACTATCACCCTGCCTTCCTCCATCAGAAATGAGCAGAGGAGGTATGGGCGATACCCTTCTCTTCTCAGAATAGTGAGTGCTACAATGCCACCTTTATTATGAGGGAGCTGGATTGTGCTCTCACTTCATCCTGATCCTCCGCTGCAGGGCCGAATGATGTTCACATTCTTTCTCCTGAAGGCAGACACTTTCTCCTTTATATTTACAATGACATCTGGGCAGAGGGCACATTTCCCAAACACTGATGTGAAGCCACTGTCAAACCCATACCTAAGCCCGCTAAGAACAAACTCCGTCCTTCTAGCTACTGCCCATTTCTCTCAGCAGCTGTGTCTGGTGTCTGCAAGGTGATGGAAAGTATGATTCATACCTGGCTGGTATGGTGGCTCAAGTTTCCCAATCTACCAACTACTGCACAGTGTGGATTTCAAGTGGCCATTCTGCAGTTTACCATCAAGTCACTTTGTCCACCCATGTCATGCGTGGTTTTCCGCAGAAATCCCAGACTGTGGCCATGTTTTTTGATTTGGAGGAAGCCTACTACACCTGCTGGAGGACTGGTATCCTCCGTACTCTCGACATGTGGTGCTTCTGTGGCCGCATGCCCCATTTCCTTCAGGATTTTTAAAAGACCGAGTTCCAGGAAAAATTGATGTGCCTCAGGGTCCTGTCCTGAATGCCATCCACTTTATCACCTTTAACCCTATAATGGCATCTCTGGCTCCCATTTGGTTGACGATTTTGCCATCTGTTCCAGTTCTCCATGGACTTGTCTTATTGAGTGGTCTCTTCAGTGATGTCTTGATCGCCTTTACTCATGGAACATCGACAAAACTATTTTTATGAATTTCTGGCGGTGCAACTGGTTTCTTCCACCATCTTTACATTTTGGGCCTGTTGCTCTTCTGTTCATTGAAACTAGGAATTTCCTGAAGTTCATGCTCGGTAGGAAACTTTCTTGGTCCTCCCACGTCTTACCTGGCAGCCCGCTGTATGCAGTCGTTCAGTGCTACTTCCTGAGGAGCAGATTGAACCACCCTCCTCCTTTTGCACTGGTCCCTTGTTTGTTCGAAACAAGGCTATGGTTGTTTTGTTTATGCATCTGCACGTCCGTCCCTCTTACGGCATCTCAATACTACCCACCATCATGGCATCGATTTGGCCACTGATGTCTTTTCCACAAGCCTGGTTGACAATCTGTATGTAGAAGCTGCCAAACTTCCACTGTCCTACCACTGTGACTTTCTCCTCAGCAGATATGCATGTCATTTGTCTGCCATGTGTGATTACCCATCTTATGCCACCTCCTTTGATTGCCAGTATGGGGCACGTCCCTCTTCTCTGTTACTTCCTGGAGTTCGCTTTCAGCTCTTGATCCAGCAGCTTAACTTAATGGTAGCTGCCACTTTCCCGATAGGTATGAACCCTTTGCTACCATGGCTTCATGCAGTGGCCCCTTTTCACCTTGGCCTTCATTTGCTACGTAAACACACTACTTGAGCCTCACACTATCACCGTAAGTTTCACAACTTTCGCGATAGTACCTTTGTGTACACTGATGGCTGTCAGACTGACCATGGTATCATGGGTGCCTTTGTCATTGACACCAACATTATTTGTATTGGCTTCCAGGACACTGGTCAGTGGAGCTCATCGCTCTGTATCAGGCCATGCAGTACATCCAGTAACACAGGATTTTCAATTGTGTCATGTGCTCCAACTCTCTCAGTGCCCTTCAGAGCCTGTGTGTGCTATACAATGTCCATCTCTTAGTGCAATGAGTACAGGAAAGCTGTCACTTGCTCATTTTTGATGGAGCTACTGTGATGTTTACATGGGTTCCTGGTCATGTCGGTCCGCTGGGAAACGAGACCACTGACGATGCTGCCAAGGCTGCAATACCTTAGCTCGCTAGTTCTTCCACCCCCACGAATGATCTCCATGTTTCTGTCTGTCAGCAGGTGAAATCACTTTGGCACCACCACTGGTTGTCCATTCATGGGAATAAGCTCCGGGGAATTAAGCCTTTTCCATCAGCTTGGATGACCTCCTCTTGGCCCTCTCACCATGGCGAGATCATTTTAACTAGGTTGCATATTGGGCACTGTCTTTTTAGCCATTGCCATTTGTTAAGTGGTGCTCCCCCTCCACATTGTGCTTATTGCCCTCAACCTTTGACAGTCCACCATTTCCTGGCAGTGTGCCCATTTTTTAACGCCTTACATTCTCATTTGTGGTTGCCATCTGAGTTATCGGCCGTTGTAGCAAATGACACACGGGCTGTCGACCGTGTTTTACTTTTTATCCGTATCTTAGAAATATGACAGAGGATATTTAATCTTTAGTTCATGACCTCCATTTCTCTATGGTGTATTTTATAGACCTTTCTCTACATCCCTGTTTTTAGCTGTCTTTTCTTCCGCCGATTGGGATTAATGTATAGTCATTTTTAACTATGCTCTTTGTCTTCATGTTCTACAGTTCTGACATGGACACGTATGACCCTAGTTGTTTTTGTGCCCTAAAACAAAACAAAACAAAACAAACCATAGTTATCCAATGGCATGCAGCTCTTTCTATTACATATGTGTTAAACAAAGTGCAGTACCAGGAATAAATAGTATAAATGCTTTGTACCCAGCACCAACAGTAATTTGTCCAAACTCCACATGGGAATGAATATTTGTAACAAACTAAAAGGCAAAAAGGGTAGTTTGCTGAAGAGAGAATTGTACAGCATATTAGTCCAAAACTGCTATTACCCTGTAGAATAATTCTTGAAACATAATATTGGTACTTGACCAAGACATGGTAAAAGGAACTGAAACATAATCACAGTCCTACAAAAACTTTAACAATGATTAAGTTTTCATACAGTGTTTGAACTTAAATGCAGTATAATACATTGGTGTGCAAAATGTAAGGATGAAAGTAACTTTTACATGATTAGCCACTGTCAAGTGGTGTAACTCAATAAAAATTGACCCATACATAGATAAAACTGCTGCATATCATACAGAATATAACTGAAACAAATATGCAATAAGACAAACATAAATAACACTTGTGTTCAAAGACAGTCATTACACTGATGTCACCGCATTTCATGATCCTCCCTTGGTCATTACAAATGGCAGGACATAGTTCTTAATAGGGTATATAATCACCACAGATGGCAATGCATGCTGTGCAATGTGCTCCAATGCTGGCCACAAGGTCGTTACAGAGTTTTTGTGGTAGGGCATCCCATTCCTCCACAAGTGTGGTTGACCAGGGGGAAAGGGCATGCCAGTCCATTTGCCAAATATCCCTTCCTTCCAAGAGCTCTACCTCCTGTATTGTTCGATATAATCTATGCAATCATCCATAAAAATGAAGTCAGGGCCGAATGCTATCCTGGAAAGACACATATGGGGGAAGGAGTACAGTGTTACAATAACAATGACTGCTGAGTGTACTGTATTGAAAGATTTGAGGGTGCACCATTATGCCTCCCCACTCCACCAAAATCATCATGTTCCGGGGTGCATTGTCTGTTCCTACCTGTCACCATCGGAAGGTGTGTCCACCATTGTTGAACATGATCTTTTTTTTTTCAGGTATTGTTGTGTACTGATAGAAGCTGAACTTGGGGAAGATCAGTCTGGATTCCATAGAAATGTTGGAACACATGAGGCAATACTGACCCTGTGACTTATCTTAGAAGATAGATTAAGGAAAGGCAAACCTACATTTCTAACATTTGTAGACTTGGAGAAAGCTTTTGACTTTGTTGAGTGGAATACTCTCTTTATAATTCTGAAGGTGACAGGGGTAAAATACAGGGAGAAAAGGCTACTTACAATTTGTACAGAAACCAGATTGTCATTATAAGAGTTAGCGGGGCATGAAAGGGAAGCAATGGTTGAGAAGGGAGTGAGGCAGTGTTGTAGCCTATCCCTGATGTTGTTCAGTCTGTATATTGAGCAAGCAGTAAAGGGAACATAAGAAATATGTTGAGTAGGAATTAAAATCCGCAGAGAAGAAATAAAAACATTGAGGTTTGCCGATGACATGTTAATTCTGTCAGAGACAGCGAACGATCTGGAAGAAGAGTAGTTGAACATAATGAACAGTGTCTTGAAAGGAGGATGTAAAATGAACATCAATAAAAGCAAAATGAGAATAATGGAATGTAGTTGAATGAAGTCAGCTGATACTGAGGGAATTAGATTAGGAAATGAGACACTTAAAGTAGTAAAGGAGTTTTGCTATTTGGGGAGTAAAATAATTGATGATGGTCGAAGTAGAGTGGATGTAAAATGTAGACTGACTATGGCAAGGAAAGCGTTTCTGAAGAAGAGAAATTTGTTAACATCGAATATAGATTTAAGTGTCAAGAAGTCTTTTCTGAAAGTATTAGTATGGAGTGTAGCCACGTATGAAAGCGAAACATGGACGATAAATAGTTTGGACAAGAAGAGAATAGAAGCTTTCGAAATGTGGTGCTACAGAAGAATGCTGAAGATTAGATGGGTACATGACATAACTAATGAGGATGTACTGTATAGAATAGGGGAGAAGATGAAATTGTGGCACAACCTGACTAAAGGAAGAGACCGGTTGGTAGGACACGTTCTGAGGCACCAAGGGATCACCAATTTAGTATTAGAGAGAATTGAGGAGGGTAAAAATTGTAGAGGTAGACCAAGAGATGAATACACTAAGCAGATTCAGAAGGTTGTAGTTACTCGGAGATGAAGAAGCATGCACAGGTTAAAGTAACATGGAGAGGTGCATCAAACCAGTCTCTGGGCTGAAGACCACGAGAAGATGTTGCGGTGTGGGGAAACATAATGTTGTATGAGCGTATTGACCTCCAAATCTTTGAATCCAGACATTCACCCACTATACCCCTTCCATATGTGTGTCTTTTCAGGGATGCATTCAGTCATTTTTATGGACAAAAATGGGTGACTGCATCAAACAGCGCAAGTGGAGGAGCTCTGGGAATGAGAGGATATTTGATAAATGGGCTGGCCTGGCCTCTCTCCTAACTTCAATCTGATCAAGCACATGTGAGATACATTGTGGAGATGAATTGCAGCACATCCAGGTGTATAAATGTTTGTCCAGCATTTGTTGAGTGCACTGGTGGATAAATGGAATGTCCTACAACAAGGCTCCCTACCAACCTTGTGGCCAGCATGGGGCATGTTGCAGAGCATGCATTGCTCTCCATGGTGATCACATGCCCCATTAAGAGCCATGTCTCACCTTTTGTAATGTCCAGGGAACCATCATAGACTGCATTGATTTCAGTGTAATAATTGTCTTTGAATAAAAGTGTCATTTCTGTTTCTCTCATAGCACATTTCTTTCAGCTATGTTCTGTACTACACTGTAGCAGTTGTTTCTATGTATGCCCAAGTTTCATTGAGCTGTGTTACTTGGCAGTGACACATCATGCAAAAGCTACTTTTGTCCTTAAGTTTTGCAGACCTGTGTACTTAAATTTACAACACTAAAATTCCCTAAAACTAAAATTTTCTATAGTGTAATGTTGAGAAGTTTCCTGTACAATAAATCACTGGTCTATCTTGTATGTTGTGAGACAATAAACTTCTTATCCTGATTCTGACAAATTTTTAGATTTATCAACAAGAATAACCAGTGTCTGAAAATACAATATAATATGGATAGGTAAAAAACTAGTCACCACGTTGTGGCAGGAAAAACACATAAAAGATGTGTAAATATGTAAGCTTTTGCAGCTAGTGGGTCATTTTTGTGCAGCAGTGTTGAAGGGGCCCTTTAGACAGGAGGAGGAGGAGCCACTGACTCAGAAAGCGTGTGCGTTTCCACAACTTTTATATATTTTCTCCTGCCACCACTTAGTGAATAGATTTCATCTAACCTTATTGTGTTATCAGATTTCTATGAAAAGAAAAATTTTGGGAGAAAACTATATAATATTATGAGACAGAATTTCTGACTTGTAGTTACTTTCAGAAGAAACATCAGTATTGCCAATGGAAATACAAAAATGCATACCAGTACACTATCCTTGATTTAAGAACCAATCGATCCTTCCTCAGGGAGGAGAGAGATACCTTGGAGAAGATTATAATGGAAGGATTGGTCAAAAAGACCACATGGTGAGGCAGGGGGAGACAAATGTTTTAGTAGGGCTGGAAGAAAAGTACACGGGACTATTGTTTGGTTGTGGTAAGAGTATGTTTATGAAGGAATGTCGGTATGTGACTTTCACCTACTTTATTTCTTCATTAATAATCCTCGGTGTTGACATGTTATACTGGCTGAAAAATGGGGGGTGGAAGTTCAACACTGATTACAGCTGACAGCTGCACAATTGCATTTCACAGTTCTTTACTTTCATTGTTCACAAACCCCTCCCCCCCCCCCCCCCCCCCCCCCCTTCACAGTTATATGGCCAGTTCACTATTGGCAAATTTTTTTCAAACTATATTGTGGCCATTTGTTTTTCAGTGCTTGTCTCAAATGTATCAATAACAATCTACTATGATTGTTTTCTTCAGTTTCAGTTGCTTCAAAAACCTATCTTCCGCTGCTATGCTGGTCTTCAACATCAAAATCACCATTCTTGTAGCACTGAAACCATTCACTGCACATTCTTTCACTAATAGATGCTTTATATGAGCCTCAGCCATAGGTTTCTTCAAGTTAAAGCAGAAAATTCCTGAAAATGATGAGAATTGGGTTCAAAAATTGAAATGTTCAATTGAGAATAACTTTATGACTCAATTAAAAATTGACTAATATTCTGAAAGGGTTATGTTCACAAATGCTTAAGCTTACTGACCTACCATCTGCACCACGACTTACCACTGCTGCTGTCTATTGTAAAACAGAGGGAGCAAAGCTGTAGACCTAATAATTACAGTTTAGTGATGATTTAAGGGAACCAAATATTGTAGATCACAATATCCAATCCAAACTTTCAAGCTGTGTAGCTGTTATTCCTACATGGTAACAATCTTGATGGATCACTTAATGGGAAATAGATATATATCTACATCTATAGGCTATAGACCACTGTGAAGAGAAAAGCAATGTGTGCTTCTCATTGTACCATATATTAGGTGGATGGGCTGCTAAGCAACCTTCAGTGTGATGAGTTAAAGTCTGCTCCCCTCATCAGTAAATGTATTTTGAATGACACAAAGAGTGCCGGCCACTGTGACCGAGCAGCTCTAGGCGCTTCAGTCTGGAACCGTGCTGCTGCTACGGTCGCAGGTTCGAATCCTGTCTCGGGCATGGATGTGTGTGATCTCCTTAGGTTAGTTAGGTTTAAGTAGTTCTGAGTCTAGGGGACTGATGACCTCACATGTTAAGTCCCATAGTGCTCAGAGCCATTTGAACCATTTGTACACAAAGTGTACTTTATGTTAAATGACAATATCCAGTGGAGGCTTGCCGACCTAGTGTGTGATAAGACTTGTCACGCTGATCCCAGATTTTCAGGCAGTCAGTTGTGCATGGAGACTGCTGTGAACATAGCTCTGCTGCGGTTGAACATTGTTCACTTGTCTCACCAAACTCTATGCTGTTGGATGCCCTTCTGGCACTTGAAGAATTACCAGACTGGGATGCAAGACATAATTATTGTTGTTGTGATCTTCAGTCCAAAGACTGATTTGAGATTAGCTATCTTCACTAGTCTATTCTGTGGGTCTCTACATCTCATCATGATCACTGTAACCTACATCCTCTTCAGTCTGCTTACTTTAGTCAAAGCTTGGTTTCCCTCTGCAATATCAACACCCTCCCCCCCCCCCTGCCCACCCCCCTCCCCCACACACACATCCTACAAACAAAATTTATTACTCTTTTACGCCTCAGGATGTGTTCTGTCAGCTATTGTTTTCTTTTAGTCAAGTTATGCCATAAAGTTCTGTTTTCCACCTTTCCGATTTGATACAGTACTTCTCCATTAGTTACTCAATATACCCACCTAGTCTTCAGCATTCTTCTGTAACAGCACATTTCAAAAGCTTCTGTTCTCCTCTTGCTCTCTTTGTCATCCCCATTTCACTTCCATATAAAGCTATAAACACTCCCAAAACTTAAGTGCTAACAGTTTTTTTTTTCTTTTCTGGGAATGCTTTTCTTGCTACTGTCAGTTTACATTTTACTCCTATTTATTCTTGTCTCTGTCATTTATTTTGCTGGCCAAAGAGCAAAACCCATCCACTACCCATGATATCTTGTTTCTTAATCTCTTTCCCTCAGTGTTACCTAATTAATTCAGCTATGCTTTTCTTGGTTTTCATCTTACAACATCTTTTCAAGACACTGTCCATTCAATTCCAAGCCAACTCTGGCAAAATCACAGAGTCATTCACAAACCTCAAATCTTTTTTCTTTTTTTTCCTAATGAACTTTAATTCTGGTTACAATATTCTCCTTGGTCTCCTTTACTGCTTGCTCTGTGCACGACTGAATAACATGCAGAGAGGGACTGCAGCCCTCTCTCCCTTCCTTATCCTTGAGCTATTATTACAGCTGTCTGGTTTTCATTGAAATTTTAGATAGGCTTTCACTACCGGTATTGTACCCCTAATAACTTCAGAATTGTAAAGTGTGTATTCCAGTCAATAGATTCGCCTTTCTTCAACCTATTTTGTGGTATTACTTCACATGTCACTACATTTCTCCAGAACCCAAACTTACCGTATGACTGGGATAAAAGTGAGGTGGGGTTGGGTGTGACTTGAAGACTGTAGGAACAAGGAGGAACAAAGCAGATGCTCAGAACAGAAGACAGTAATCTGTGTATAAGTGTGGCTAATGCTGATGATGTAAAATATGTTGAAATAAGGTACTGAGCAAACAGTAATATGCAAAGGACAGTATTTTGCAGATTAGTTCTACCAAGATTAGAAAGCAGCTACAACAAATCTTGGAAAACAGTGCATTACAGTTAAAAAGGAAGCTTGTAAAAGAAGGAAACATGAGACAAAAGTTGTCTACAGCCTAAAACACAATCTAGTGCTGAAGACCAAGCCTAAAAAAGTCTACTTCAAATTACATTATATGTGTGCCTCCATAGCTGAGTGGTCAGTGTGGTAGAATGCCATCGAGGGGCCCAGGTCTGATTCCCACTGAGTCGGAGGTTTTCTCCACTCAGGGACTGGGTGTTGTGTTTTCTTCATCATCATCTCATCCTCATCGATATGCAAGTTGCCAAAGTGGTGTCAACTAAAACGGCGATCGGTCTACCCAACAGAAGGCCCTAGCCACAGGCACATTATTACATTACACATGTGTATTTCTACATGTTCATTCCACTCCTTAAGTGCTGAGGATGTTTCTGAAATAAATGAGATGAAGCACTTCTGACTAAAACATGTAATTTCTGTTATACCTTTACAATGATTGAGCTTAACTGTAAAGAAAATAAAAATTAAATTTGTAACAGAAGCTTATATTAGGTCCCTCACAAGAAAGTCATAGTTGATGATATTGCGTCATTTAAATTGGTTGTTATTTGTTTGATGAGTAGAAATAGGTATGGTGCGTGGATATTGCTACCTGTCACTGAAAGTAACATTATCATAGAATCTTGTTTTGCAATATTTTTACTTGTAATAAGATTTCTTCAGTCAGAATATAATTTCATTTTTTCAGAGATATTGTTCAGTAATTTTCAAATATGCAATCTTTCTTACATAGATACCCCTTAGCGTTTTTACAAAAGTGCTTGTGGAAAGTAAATACAGTTATGACATAGCAGAATGAATTAAATGAATCTTTTTAATGATTTATGCTAAGAGGAATTTCGTTTCTTCACACAAGAAAGCGTTGTTCATGAATGTATCATCAGCAGTTTTAGTTCTGTGGTAACAAAAAGAGAATAATTAGACTGAAGCACTCAGTTTCTCAAGTTGTAAAAATGCATAATACTTTCATATCTCTAACTGTAGAGTGTGAAAGTCAGCTCAGTAAACAACAGCTTCGTGCATGAGTAAGAAATAATTACCATGTTCTATTCTTTGAATCTTGTATTTTGCAGAATCAGCTGTATGGCATATTTTTCGAAAGTACATTTATTTAACATGATATTTCAGTCCCTGTCGGAGGCATTCATTCGATTCTTGGAGAATGAATCCAGACCACAGCCAAAACTTCGACTACTTCCACAGACTCAAGAACAAGCACCAAGGGAGAGATCCACTGTAAGTATCCAGAATAAATATATTGTGAATATTTGGACTATTCTGTTTTAACACTAACTTAAAACACAATGACATAAATAATTAACAGAGGTGCAAAATAAAGTGCCTGTCTGTCTTGTGATACATTTTTGCAGTAAGTAAATAAGTTAAACAGTTCGCATAATTTGCAAAAATAAATGTAATTCGAGGTGCTATGTCAAATACCCACTATCATTTATATCGATGAAACAACTTCCTGTTCCCAGAACTATGCTTTAATAATGACGATTTTCAATCTTCTAAAGATGAGCTTGAAATGTTTCAAATGTTACTAGTAACAACTATTTGCAGTTATAACTGATTTGTTAACAAGAGTTTCAAGATTACTGATCACATCAGACATTGTTAAAGCAAATTACTGTTGTGTCATCTTGGCCATTGTGGCAATGCATTAGTTTTCCATGATTGAATTTTGAGATGTGGGCATGGTGAATAATGGAAAAATATAAGTTGGATCAATAAAATGAGAAATAAACGAGATTCTGAGAGGAATGTGAGAGCAGAGAAAGTTGCTAAGTTAATGAAAAGCAGGAAAGTGGCCAGGATACATATTAAGGAAGAAGGAAGGGCTTATAATGTGTACGTGGAAGGGGAGAGGAGGTGAGGGAGGAAGAGTGTCAGATTTCAGATTTTCAATGATGGGCTGGACAGCAGCATTAAGAAGGAAGTGATGGACCAACAGAAGTGGAGTCACAAAGACTCCACAAAGACTCTCCTAACATACCAGACATTACTGATGATGAAGACTGTTTTTCCAATGAAACCATCCTTGCCTTCAAAGTCTTATGTTTCTCTACGCAGTGGGCTTCTTGCCGAATTGGCATTATCATTCTTTTTTGTATGATACCAGTCTTGAATCAGATTATGCTTCAAGGACAATGTGATGCATACACTGTCTGTCCAAAAAGCTCTGAGACTGATGTCTTTTCCTGGCATATTCATAGCATCAACATAGTAACTAAGGTGGCCGTTTGAACTAACATTCAACCAGTCAATTGTGAGCAGGCACTGTTAGCTAGTAGAAGCATGACCATAAAGTGTCAATGTGTGTCACAAAATGCAATGCAGCAGCATTTCTAGATCATTCTCCAGAATTTTTTGAAGAAGTGAAAAATGTGCGTGAAGTTTGTCCCACACACCTTGACTTTCAAATATAAACAATGATACCTGGGCACCTGCAAGACTGAAATGAGAAATGAGTACAATTCTTTTCTGGAAAAAAAACCATCACAGGTGGTGACACTTGGTGTTATCAGTACATGCCTACCACAAACAATAATTCAACGAAGGGTCTACATTTTGAAAACACGAACAGCATTCAAGCCAATGTAATACACAAGTAGAACAACATCCCAAAGAAGGACTTTACTGGCAGCTTCAAATGCTTGTATGAACATTCTGTGCATTGTACTTGAGGGGAGGGGTAGAGACTAATTAGAACACTTGAAGCATTAAAACCACCATCTGAAATTTATCTCTTTCTTATTAATTCAGTTTCAAATCTCTTTGAACTGAGAGCTATTAGTGATATATACAAATGAGATTGCACAAATTTCCTTATTTTTATTATATGATTCTAACAAATAAACATTATACTTTGAGAAAACCATTGTAAATATTATTTTATGGTGTAGCTTAACACACTGTTCTTTTTTTTTCTCCCAATAGCCGTCACCCAGTTCTTCAAGTACTAGCTCAAGACGTTCACCACTGCTTCTCTCAGAAGTCCATCTACCGACTTTCACACAGTTCCCTGCTGCTCGCAGTAGCAGCAGTATACTTAAAGATGTTCTCAAAGAGAGCTGACAGATTCTTTACCCTCTATCTCTGTAAATAGTGATTTGCTGTGGTTTTTAATTTAATGTATAAAACAAGAGATTTCACAGTTCTGTTAATCCGTATTTTCACATCTAAGGATGAGATTGAATTGAATGTTCTGAAATCAAGAATAAAATGTACCATGTTGAATGTGCTCAACTCTAAATGATATTAAGCATGATTGATGCTACAGAAATGTGAATTTTATATACTTAGGATTAAGAACAACTTCATTCTGTAATTAGACACTATTGTATATTTTTGCTTAAGACACTGATACCTTGTCACAACATTCCTTGCTAACTGACACCATGTGATAATATCAAAGGTGATAATATCAATAAAACAAATTGTATTAAATATCATAAATGTGAAGCACTACCCACTTTTGGGGTATTTACAATCTTTCAATAACAACAAGAAGATGGGTAGTTAAACTGATATTCATACTTATTATTTATTTTTAAAAGCGAAAGAAAAGGAAATGGTGTAATAATACTCAAATACAAATATTTATTACTTGGTCATGGATATAATCATCATTTAGCATCATGCTTATGAAGAATGCAACATGTTTCCTACATGTAAATGCCATCCTGCCTTTCAGTGTTTCCCTCTCACCTCTCCTAGTATCTCTAAAAGCCAGATGGCACAGCCAGAAAGTGCCAGTGTCGTCATAACCCCTTGTTGCTACCAGAAGATATTAGAACTTGTCACAGGTTCTGGTGAAGAAGGCAGTGTTAGTAGCTTTTAGAGATAATATTTTTAGTGGGCCTGTTCATAAGCATATGAGGTGAGAATAGTTAAAGGTGTCACCAGAATGTTGACATGAAGCTAGTATTTGTTTCAGGTAGAATATTTTATGTACAGTACTTCTCAAAATAGCATTCACAGTCTGGAGGTGTTTCATTTCCACATCTTGATGGGATCTCCTCAAAAAAATGCCATCAGCAAGAAAAACACATACAAGTTATGTAATGACACAGAATATGAGTAGTTTGGTCACTACTGGTAACTAGAAAAACTATTTAGATAAAGTTAGTTGAAATTAAACTTGGTATGTCTATTAAAGGCGGTCTGACACAATTTTTTTTATTTTTTATTTATTTTTTTTTCCCTTTTACAACTGCAAACTGATCTTTATATTAACAGAAAAAATAGCTTGTTGACACTCTCTCTCTCTCTCTCTCTCTCTCTCTCTCTCTCTCTCTCTCTCTCCCCCCCTCCCTCCCTCCCCCCCTCCCCTCCCTCCCTCTCTCCCCTCCCTCCCTCTCTCTCATATATTTAAAATCCTTAATTAAAATATGTTCTTTTGATGTGCTTGTACATCATATTCATCAGCCATATAAGAACAAGTTGCCTGATGTTATCATTTGTATTGTTGAAACCCTTCAATGGAGCTGTGCTGCTGAAAACCTTATATGCTGATGACTGTTAAAAATTAATTATATAGTTAATAAAAAAATTCCTTCCTTTTTAAGTTCCGTTCTATTCATGTAAGTGTGCTGTGAATTCATATACTGAATTTGGATGAAAGTTAAAATGAACCTCATGCTGACTGAAAGTAATTCATCTAACAAGACAAATTTTAAAAATGACAAAGGAACCACTTTTTCTCTTTCTAATATAATACAATGAAGCAGCTTCTCCTCAAGGATTGAACACAATTACTGAGATATGAAAAAGGGCCATTGCACCATTGGCACCTAACAAAACAAAGACTGCGTGGTCATATGACTATAAGATTCATCTCAGTATTTCCTAGACATGCAAGCAGGAGCAGTTTGTACCGTCACATTTTGGCACATATTACAAACATTGCAGAAGATGATGCATCAAGATAACTACAGCAAGAAGGTAAGGAAAAGGGCATTTGCCAAAGTTTCTGTAGAGAACAGTATGTTGAATTTGAAACAGTGCTTTTGAATTGATAACTTGGGAATAATTACTGAACTGACACAGATAACATCTTTGCTGGTAAGCTGTGGATGGTGTAGTTGCATGTAGTATGTAATAAGGAGTCAAGTTTGTTATCTAAAGATGTGGATCTTAAGGAGGTGACAAATTATCACCCTGAGATGCTGGCAAGAAGTACCAAATGGCTTCAGAAACATGTTTAGGGAAATTCAAAAGGGACAAAAGAACTGGACAGTGAGAATCCACATTTCCTCTATCAACTGCAAACTGAAATCAGAGTCACAAGGGTTTTGAAAATGGAATTTGAATGATCAGTAAATAAAATTAACATAGATTATGTACCATCTTTCGTTACTGTAATAAAAATCTTATTTAGACGATGTAAATTTTGCTTTATTTTAAAACATGTTTGGTACTCACTGTAACACTAGTTGTTCTTACAAATCTGTTTGGTAAGACCATAAACAATCCTCATGTTTCAAATTACAATTATTGCTCATGACTTTTATCCCCTTACTTCTTCCCTAATTTTCTTCTGTATGTTGGTGTTTAATTTGTACCACTAGACAAAAACAACTACAATCAGAAGCTATAAATAGTAACTCAGAGTTAACAAAAAAACAATGGCTACCAAGACTCTCTTGTTACAAAATTAAGTAAGAAAATCCAGAAAGGCTTAAAAATAAGAAAAAGGCTGAACAAGTAAATCAAAATGCCATACAAAACACAACACAAGAAATAAAAATAGCTTACCAGAGTAACAAATCAATACAGAAACATTTAAAAGAGGAGTATGACACTGACATGAAAAGGAAAGTTGCTCACGCCATATAGCGGAGATGCTGAGTCACAGATAGGCAAAAAGACTGTCACAAATAATAGCTTTCAGCCAGCAAGGCCTTCATCAGAATTAGACAGAAAACACACACACACACACACACACACACACACACACACACACAAAACTCACATGACTGCAGTCTCAGGCAACTGAGGACTGCGAGCAACAGCACCAGTGCCTGGTTGGTTTGGTGACTGGGTTGGGGTGAAGGAGGCTGGGGTGGGGAGGGGGAGGGATGTAGGGTAGGTGTGGTGAACAGTGAGGACAGTGACGTGTGTTGGGGAGCACGGAGGAATGAGGTGGAAAGAGGGTAAGGCAGCTATGTGGAGTCGGGAGGTTAGACAGAGGGAGCAGAGAGGTGGTGTGGGGGGTTGGGGATAGCGGAAAAGGAGGGAAGTAAAAAAACTGGGTACAGAGGAATGAGGGCTGTATAGTGCTCGAATGGGAACAGAGAAGGGGCAGGAGGGGGGGGGGGGCAATGACTAATGAAGATTGAGGCTGGAAGGGTTACAGAAACATAGGATATATTGCGAGGAAAGTTCCCACCTGCGCAATTAAGAAAAGCTGGTGTTGGTGGGAAGGATCCATATGGCACAGGCTGTGACGCAGTCATTGAAATGAAGGATGTCATGTTTGGCAGCGTGCTCAGCAACAGGGTGGTTCACTTGTTTCTTGGCCACAGTTTGTCGGTGGCCATTAAGGTAGACAAACCGCTTGTTGGTTGTCATGCCCACATATGAGGGTTGTGCCAAAAGTAAGGTTTCCAATGAGCTACAGCTTTGAGCGAAGGTGCTAGGCTAAATCCAACAACAGTTGGATGCACAGTGATTCCCCCACTCTCGAGCTGGCCCGTCCGCAATTTGCTACATCGCTCAGTGGAGTTGGCAGCCATCAGAGATGGAAGTGTTGACCACCGTTCCTGCCAAGTGTATTGTTTGAGCAATAATCCGGTTTCTCCACACAAGGAAGTTACCGCCCATGCAGATTCATTGGCAACTGACTGAGGTTTATGGTGAAGAGTGCATGTCCATTCAGCACGTCCACAAATGGTGCAGGGCTTTTGCTGAGGGTCGCATGGAAGTTCACAATGAAGGACGGAGTGGAGGACCGCCAGTTTAAGATGCAATTGTCCAGAAGATAAACAGTGAGCTGCTCAAAGATCGGAGGGTCACTGTCCGTGAACTTGTTGAACACATTCCAGAAGCTTCCCATGGCACAATTAAAAGAAATTTAACAGAAACATTGGGTTATCACAAGGTGTTTGCTCGCTACGTTTCCCGGATGCTGACTGATGAACACAAGGAGCAACACCCTGACTGTGCTTGCAAGTTTTCTCAACAGTGTGAGGGGGGAGGCAACAAGAAGAAGTTGTTGGACTCTATCATCACGAGAGATGAAACATGTCCGAAACAAAAACAACAATCTTGTCAGTGGCGTTACTCCGGTTCACTGCCACCAAAGAAATTCAAACAAACCCAGTCAGCAGGAAAGGTTATGGTGACTACATTTTGGGACTGGAAGCGGGTCCCCCTCAGTGATTTCATGCAACCTGAGACAACAATAAACTCAGACAGATATTGTGAAACATTGACCAAATTCCAGCGAGCACAAGAATCGCCGGAGAGGACGACTGATGGAGGGAGTAGTGCTTCTTCACAACAATGCCTGAGCTCACGTCGCTTATCAAACACAGGAGCTTTTGAAGAAATTTGCGTGGACTGTTATGCCCCATCCCCCGTACAGCCCGAACTTAGTCCCCAGTGATTATCACCTCTCCCCCAAGCTAAAGGAACACTTAGGTGGCAAACGCTTCAAGAGTGACGATGAAGTCCGAGCAGAGGTCACACGCATCCTCAGCGGGTTGGCGGGAGACTTCTTTGACTTAGATATACCAAAGCTGAAGCATCGTCTTCAAAGGTGTGTCAAGAAAAATGAAGAAGAAAAATGAAGACTATGTTGAAAAATAGACAAAAGTGTAAGCTTTTCAACGATGTATAAATTAATAACAGTAAACAATGTTTTCTATTTGTAAAAACTATGGGAACCTTACTTTTGGTACAATCCTCATAGAATGCAGCAGAGTGGTTGCACCTTAGCTTGTAGATCACATGACTGGTTTCACAGGCCTTTGATGGGAAAGGTGGTGTTTGTGACTGGACTGGAGTAGGTGGTGATGGGAGGATGTATAGGACAGGTCTTGCATCTAGGTTTCACAATATTGGTACATTCCATTCTGGATTTTCCATTGTTTGAGGATGACACTTACATATATTTAAAAAAATCTGACATTCACCAATTTCATTGCAATGGCTGTGATACTGTATACTTAGGGTAGACCACTAGAATATTTGATGGTGGCCCCCACGTGTTGTCAAGGTTGGTTTGACTACACTGTAGAATTTTTGCTGCGAAGTCCTTACCTGACCGTCCAGTCCTGATGTCTTTCCTGCAATTTCCACATTTTTTGGAATCCTGAAGAAAGACATTCATAGCCATTAATTTGCTTTGTATGAAGAGGTGTATGTGTGGGTACAATTGTGGTTTCATAATCAACAGCAAACATTTTTCCATCAAGGCATTGACCACCTTGTCTCACACTGGGATAAATGTAAATTAACAGTTATGGCAATTACTTTTGAAATGATAAACACCGTACTTACAAAAAAGTAAGTACACTGTCTGGTTTTCATTTGACTGCCCCTTACACATAAATGATCTGACGGATAGTATGAGCAAGAATCTGCAGCAGTTTGTTGATTGCACTGTGGTGTGCAGAAAGGTGTCATTGTTGAGTGATGGCTTAGACAAGATTTCTATTTGAGGTGATGAATGGCAGCTTGCACTAAATGTAGAAAAATGTTAGTTAATACAGATGGTAGAAGAAACACTCCTGTAATGTTTGAATACAGCCTTGGTTGTGTTCGGCTTTACACAGTCACTTTGATTAAATATCAAAGCATAAACTACAAAGTGATTTGAAACTAAATCAGTGCATAAGAGCCATAGTAGGGAAGGCGATTGGTCAAGTATAGTTTATAGGCAGAATTTTAGAAAAGTGTAACTCATCTATAGAGACGATGATGTGTAGAAGAGTAATATGACCCATACCTGAGTACTGGTCAACTGTTTACAACACCTACCAGGTTGCATTAAAGGAAAACATTGAAGCAGTTCAGAAGTGGCAGGTTTGAACAACATGCTAGTATTTTGGAGATGCTTCATGAACTCAAATGGAAGTCGCTGAAGGGAATGTGATATTCTTTTCACAAAATACTATTGAGAAAATTTAAGGAACCGGACTTGAGCTGACTGCAAAACAGTTCTTCTACTGGCATTGTACTTTTTGCATAAGAACCATGAAGATAAGATAACAGAAATGAGGGCTTGTATAGAGGCATGTAAACAGTTTTCTCCCTTGCTCTATTTGTGAGCGGTACAGGAAAGGAAATGATTAGTAGTGGTACAAGATTTCTTCCACTGTGCACCATACTGTGGCTTGTGGAGTCTGTGTGTACATGAAGATATAGATGTATAAGGAGACACTCTCATTCTGCCAGTGAAATTGTTTAAAAGAGGGCAGAAAAATGGACAGCGGCTCAAGGAAATTAATTGGCATTGGGGTTGGAAACTGCCACTCAAAGATGGAAGAACCAGCAATGATCAATGGCATGAGGATGAAGAAGGCAATGAAAACTATTGTGCGCAATATATGTAGCTTGTAACTGAAAATGTGTCATGATGATCTCTGCATTGTTGAAAAATTTTGTATTAGACCCACAGTCTAATCTGTAGAAGGGAACTGCAAAGGAGGAAGTAACCATGAGAAAAAAAGATCGAATAACCACTGTCCTATGTAGCTGGGCATGGGATGTTGGAAGTTTGAACATGGTACATAAGCTAGACATTCTGAAAGTGAAAATGCAAAGACTCAGTGTAGAAATGGTGGGGTCAGAGAAGTGAAATGGAAAGAAGATAAGAATTTACGGCCAGGTGAATACAAGGTAGAGTCAACAGAAAGTGGTATAACAGTATTAGAATTGAGGATGAATAAGAAGAATTGGTAAAGTGAATGTTACTGTGCACAATTCAGTGAAGAGGTTTTTATCATCACAACTGAAAGCAAACTAATGCCAACAACAATAGTTCAGGTACATATACAAAATCACAAACAGAAGGTGAAGAGGTAGAGAAAGTATATGAGGATATTAATGGGTAATTTGGTGTGTTAAGGGGTATGTGATAATTTAATAATCATGAGGGATTGGAACATAGTTGTAGGGGATGCAACAAAAGACAGAGTTACAGGAAAAGGTAGACTGGGCAGTATAAACAAGAGAGGAGCAAGACTGACTGTTTTCTGCAATAAATTTCAGCTAGTTATAGTGAACACACCAGTGTACTTGGAAAAGGTGTGGAGACATGGGAAGATTCCAACTGGATTATATCATAATCAGGGAGAGACTCTGAAATCAGATATTGTACAGTACGGCATAACCAGAAGCAGCTATAGACTCATCTGGAAGAATCAATGTGGAAAGAAATGAGATATCAAAGCAATGAGGAATGATGAGTGTGTTTGAAGTTCTCCAAGGCTGTAGCTAATGGGATACTGAATACTAAAGTAGACAGTTGAGTTGAAAAGGAATAGACATATCTAATAAGGGCAATCACAGAAGTTGGACAGACAAACATAGATACAAGGAAGGTAACTGCAAAGAATCCTGGGGTAACAGAAGAAATCAAATACACTCCTCTTCATCCAGCCATCCTGATTCAGGTTTTCTACGGTTTGCCTTAATTACTTCACGGTGTTCTTATTTCTCTCTCTCTCTCTCTCTCTCTCTCTCTCTCTCTCTCTCTCTCTCTCTCTCTCTCTGTGTGTGTGTGTGTGTGTGTGGGTGGTGTGAATTTGTGCACCAGCTTGTCAAAATACAGGTTATCAAATCAAACATATTTCACCTGTCTAGTTTCCAAACCTATTTTATCTGGCTACCAGTTTCGGAAATTTACTATGCCATCTACAGGCCCCTGTGTAGAGACGACAATGGTAACTGTGTGAAATATATAACCAAAAAGGGGGGTGGTGCAAGTCTTATATTCAATGGTAATAGGTAATAACATAACAATACCAAGCAGTACAGGACATTACATAAAGTTACAGATAAATTAAGGAATGAAATAAGAGAAGAGTTGCACACTGTGTTAACATAAACTAGTGAGCAAGGTATATACATCATATAATCGTGAAAAATAACCTATTAGATGGAGGTCTATATTGCATGTTATGCATAGATAATCACGGTATAATGTTAATGCAATGCATGTGAAACAACTGGAGTAAAACAATATGGTCATATACTGATGAGTACAGACTGAAGGTAAAACATTTGATTCATGTTGTCATATAGTTTTAAATGTATACCACTTACTGGAGGTCAACCCCATAATTATCTGTATATTCATGTTCCACATACTAATAATAACTAATAAAAGGGGAATATAAAGACACATCATTGCAGTATATCGATCACAGTATCATAAGATGCAACCTATTTAATAAAATATTTCTGATGACCCACACTATGAATTAGATTAGATTAGATTATATTTACTTTCATTCCAATTGATCCGTAGTGAGGAGGTCCTCCAGGATGTGGAACATGTCAGAAAAACAACAATACATGACAAATATTTACAACTAAAACAAATAAGCTAATGTACCATTCCACAGGTCCCAAGTGGAATGATCGTCATTTTTTAATGAACACTAAGTCATTTTACAAATACTATTGCACTGAATTTAAAATAAAAAAGTTTTTTATTTATTTATAAGGTAAGAAACATGTAATACAACTACTGTAATACTTATTTACAATGAACACATTACTGCACTGAAATGGTGCAGAAGTTAGATTATACTTACACACTTACACACACACAAGCACGCGCGCACACACACACACACACACACACACACACAAATTTTCAGTGAACACATTACTGCACTGAAATTGTGCAGAAGTTATGTTGTACTTATATACAAATCAGTTGGTTTTACTAAGAAATTCATCAATGGAGTAGAAGGAGTTGGCCACCAATAAATCCTTTAGGCTTCTCTTAAACTGAATTTCATTGGTTGTTAAGCTTTTTATGGCTGCTGGCAAGTTATTGAAAATGTGTGTTCCTGAATAATGCACACCTTTTTGTACAAGACTAAGTGACTTTAAATCCTTGTGAAGATTATTCTTATTTCTAGTATTGATTCCATGAATTGAGCTATTGGTTTGAAAAAGTGATATATTTTTAATGACAAATTTCATTAAGGAATAAATATATTGGGAAGCTGTAGTTAGTATCCCTAGTTCCCTAAACAGGCTTCTGCAGGATGTTCTTGAGTTCACACCACATATAATTCTTACTGCACGTTTTTGTGCCCGGAAAACTTTAGCTTGGCTTGATGAATTACCCCAGAAAATAATCCCATATGACATTATGGAATGAAAGTAAGCATAGTATGCCAGCTTTTTCATTTTTATATCCCCTATGTCTGACAAAATTCGCATTGCAAACAGATGTAATATATTGTAATGAATTCCCACTAAGCAGTAAGTATTGAAATATATGGAAAAGGCAAAACCAAAGCTTTCATGAAAAGGACAAGTCTACTGGTAAGCAGCCATGTGGCTAGGTGATATGCCAAACCATAAGCTATGAAGTAAGTCTAAAGAAAAGTATTGCAATACATTTGCAGTATATTAGATAGACACCCATTACAATCAGAACAACCAAAGGTGCATATCTCTACATGTCATGTAACCCTTAAGCAAGGAAAGACAAAGGGTAGTATGACCTGTAACAGAAAAATCACCAGAATACATGTGTCAGAGTATACCATACAATATGTAATATGTCAATTGGTATCTTTATGATTAGACAGTTAATTGAGAATGTGGATATCAAGGAATCTACCAGAACACTGTGTTGGGTATTATCTGGGCATTAGAGGTCCAGGTATGCAATCTGAATAAACACCCATGTCAATTAATAAAAGTAATAGTCGCATGAGAATGAACTGTGAAAACAATGTAAAGAGATAAGAACTCACAACACTAACACCATAATGCCAACCACTGTAGTATAGCAACTATCGTGGTTACATGTAAGAATGAAGGTAAGCAACTAAGTAGGTCAAGACAACACTAACCTATGTCACACAGAACTTGTGAAAAAACTAAGAAGCTCCGAGAAACTAATGATATTTGTACTGTTTCAAGAATATTAACTGCATAATTATAGTGCAGCAAAGAAAAGTGACATTACAAACCAAGTAAGGAATACATGTAAAGAAATATTTCTGTTCATGCTGAAGACCATGTTAGCGAGAAGTTTGACATTGCAAACTACAATTATACATTCCTCATACAGAGGTGTCTCATGTGTACAGTATATGGGAAAGCATTGTGTTGTAATGTACGTATAAGACACCACTCTATGAGAAATAGATAATTGTAGTTTGTGATTGTCATACTTCTCGCTAAAAATTTCGTACAATAAACATGTAATGACACACAACATTGTTTGTACTGGTCTTCAGCACATACAGGAATATTTATTTACACATATTCCTTACTTAATTTGTAACATTACTTTTCTAGGCTGCACTATAATTGTGCAGTTTCTATTCTTGATGTAGTACATATGTCATTAGTTTTTTGCAGCTTCTTAGTTTTTTCACAGGTCGTGTGTGACGTAGGTTAATGTTGCCTTGACCTACATAACTGCTTACCTTCATTCTTTGACATGTAACCTTGATGGTTGCTACCTACATTGTTGGCATTATGGTATTAGCATTGTGAGCTCTTCCCTCTTTACATTGTTTACACGGTAAACACAAGTGTTTATTTTTATGCAACTGCCCTTTTTATTAGTTGATGTGGGTGTTTATTCAGATTGTGTACATGAACCTTTAATGTCCTCATAATACCCAACTCAGTGTTCTGGTAGATTCCTTGATATCCACATTCTCAATTAACTGTCTAATCATAAAGATACCAATTGACATATTACATATTGTATGGTATACTCTGACACATGTATTCTGGTGATTGTTCTGTTACAGGTCATACTACCCTTTGTCTTCCCTTGCTTAAGGGCTACATGACATGTAGAGATATGCACCTTTGGTTGTTCTGATTGTAATGGGTGTCTTTCTAATATACTGCATATATATCGTAGTACTTTTTTTTATACTTACTTCATAGCTTATAGTTTGGCATATCACCTAGCCCCGTGCCTGCTTACCAACAGACTTATCACTTTTGTGATAACATTGGTTTTGCCTCTTCCATATATTTCAGTGTTTACTGCTTAGTGGGAATTCAGTATGGTATATTACATCAGGTTCATAGCTTGGGTCATTAGAAATGTTTTATTAAATAAGTTACATCTTATTAGCCTGTGATGGATAAACAGCATTGCTGTATCTATATATACTCCTTTCATTAGTTATTATTAGTATATGAAACGTGATGATACAGATAATTACGCGGTTGACCTCCAGTAAGTGGTATATGTTTTACTAGTGTAATCAAGTGTTTTATCTTCAGTGTGTTTCATGGGCATTGCACTAGCATTACACTGTGATTACCTATGCATAACATGCAATATTGATGTTCGTTTAGTAGGTTCTATTTTATTATTATATGATATATATACAGGATGGTCTATTGATAGTGACCAGGCCAAATTTCTCATGAAATAAACACCAAATGAAAAAACTACAAAGACCAAAACTCGTCTAGCTTGAAGGGGGAAACCAGATGGTGCTATGGTTGGCCCGCCAAGTGGCGCTGCCATAGGTCAAACGGATATCAACTGTTTTTTTTTTTTTTTTTTTTTAATAGGAACTCCCATTTTTTACTACATATTCATGTAGTATGCAAAGAAATATGAATGTTTTAGTTGTACCACTTTTTTCGCTTTGTGATAGATGGCACTGTAATAGTCACAAACTTATAAGTACGTGGTATCATGTAACATTTCGCCAGTGCAGACGATATTTGCTTCGTGATACATTGTTGTTGTTGTTATTGTTGTTGTTGTGGTCTTCAGTCCTGAGACTGGTTTGATGCAGCTCTCCATGCTACCATATCCTGTGCAAGCTTCTTCATCTCCCAGTACCTACTGCAACCTACACCTTCTGAATCTGCTTAGTGTATTCATCTCTTGGTCTCCCTCTACGATTATTACTCTCCACGCTGCCCTCCAATACTAGATTTGTGATCCCTTGATGCCTCAGAACATGTCCTACCAACCGATCCCTTCTTCTAGTCAAGTTGTGCCACAAACTCCTCTTCTCCCCAATCCTATTCAGTACCTCCTCATTAGTTATGTGATCTACCCATCTAATTTTTAGCATTCTTCTGTAGCACCACATTTCGAAAGCTTCTATCCTCTTCTTGTCCAAACTAGTTATCGTCCATGTTTCACTTCCATACATAGCTACACTCCATACATATACTTTCATAAACGACTTCCTGACACTTAAGTCTATACCCGATGTTAACAAATTTCTCTTCTTTAGAAACGCTTTCCTTGCCATTGCCAGTCTACATTTTATATCCTCTCTACTTCGACCATCATCAGTTATTTTGCTCCCCAAATAGCAAAACTCCTTTACTGCTTTAAGTGTCTCATTTCCTAATCTAATTCCCTCAGCATCACCCGACTTAATTCGACCACATTCCATTATCCTCGTTTTGCTTTTGTTGATGTTCATCTTATATCCTCCTTTTAAGACACTGTCCATTCCGTTCAACTGCTCTTCCAAGTCCTTTGCTGTCTCTGACAGAATTACAATGTAATCGGCGAACCTTAAAGGTTTTATTTCTTCTCCATGGATTTTAATACCTACTCCGAATTTTTCTTTTGTTTCCTGTGCTGCTTGCTCAATATACAGATTGAATAACATCGGGGAGAGGCTACAACCCTGTCTCAATCCCTTCCCAACCCCTGCTTCCCTTCCATGTCCCTCGACTCTTATAACTGCCATCTGATTTCTGTACAAATTGTAAATAGCCTTTCGCTCCCTGTATTTTACTCCTGCCACCTTCAGAATTTGAAAGAGAGTATTCCAGTCAACATTGTCAAAAGCTTTCTCTAAGTCTACAAATTCTAGAAATGTAGGTTTGCCTTTTCTTAATCTAGCTTCTAAAATAAGTGCCTCACGTGTCACCATATTTCTACGGAATCCAAACTGATCTTCCCCAAGGTCGGCTTCTACCAGTTTTTCCATATACCAATTGCGGAAAAGGTCGATATCTTGTTGATGTATGGCTATTGTGATCAAATTGCCCAATGGGCGTGTGCTTTGTATGCTGCTCGGTATCCTGGTTGACATCATCCAAGTGTCCGGACCGTTCGCCGGATAGTTACATTATTTAAGGAAACAGGAAGTGTTCAGCCACATGTGAAATGTCAACCACAACCTGCAACAAATGATGATGCCCAAGTAGGTGTTTTAGCTGCTGTTGTGGTTAATCTGCACATCAGTAGCAGACAAATTGCGCAAGAATCGGGAATCTCAAAAATGTCGGTGTTGAGAATGCTACATCAACATCAATTGCTCCCGTACCATATTTTTATGCACCAGGAATTGCCTGGTGATGACTTTGAATGTTGTGTACGGTTCTGCCACTGGGCACAAGAGAAATTACGGAATGATGACAGATATTTTGCATGCATTCTATTTAGCAACGAAGCATCATTGACCAACAGCGGTAACGTAAACCGGCATAATATGCACAATTGGGCAATGGAAAATCCACGATGGCTGTGACAAGTCAAACATCAGCAACCTTGGTGGGTTAATGTATGGTTGGGAGGAAGGATAATTAACCCTATTTTATCGATGGCAATCTAAATGGTGCAGTGTATGCTGATTTCTTACGTAATGTTCTACCGATGTTACTACAAGATGTTTCACTGCATCACAGAATGGTGATGTACTTCCAACATGATGGATGTCTGGCACATAGTTCGCATGCAGTTGAAGCGGTATTGAATAGCATATTTCATGACAGATGGATTGGTCGTCGAAGCACCATATCATGGCCCACATGTTCACCAGATCTGACGTCCCCGGATTTCTTTCTGTGGGGAAAGTTGGTGGATATTTGCTATCGTGATCCACCGACAACGCCTGACAATGTGCATTAGCGCATTGTCAGTGCGTGTGCGAACATTACGGAAGGCGAACTACTCCCTGCTGAGAGGAATGTCGTTACACATATTGCCAAATGCATTGAGGTTGAAGGACATCATTTTGAGCATTTATTGCATTAATGGTGTATTTACAGGTAATCACGCTGTAACAGCATGTGTTCTCAGAAATGAAAAGTTGACAAAGGTACATGTATCACATTGGAACAACCAAAATAAAATGTTCAAACATACCTACGTTGTGTATTTTAATTTAAAAAACCTACCTGTTACCAACTGTTTGTCTAAAATTGTGAGCCATATGTTTGTGACTATTACAGCATCATCTGTCACAAAGCGAAAAAAGTGGTCCAACTAAAACATTCATATTTCTTTACGTACTACATGAATATGTAATAAAAAGTGGGGGTTCCTGTTTAAAAAAACGCAGTTGACATCCGTTTGACCTATGGCAGCACCATCTAGCGGGCCAACCATAGCACCATCTGGTTTCTCTCTTCAATCTATACATGTTTCGTTCTTTGTAGTTTTTTCGATTGACGCTTATTTCGTGAGATATTTGGCCCGGTCACAATCAATGGACCACCCTGTATACTTTGCTCACTAGTTTAAGTTAATACAGTGCGCAACTCTTCTCTCATTTCATTCCTTAATCTGCAACTTTATGTAACTTCCTGTACTGCTTGGTATTGTTATGTTATTACCTATTACCATTGTATATAAGACTTGCACCACCCCTGTTTTTGGTTATCTATTTCATACAGTTACCATTGTTGTCTTACACAGGAGCCTGTAGATGGCATAGCTAATTTCCGAAACTGGTAGCCAAATAAAATAGGTTTGGAAATTAGACAGCTGAAAAGTGTTTGATTTGACATCCTCTACCGAACTGCCAACTCTTGCAACCACCTCTGAAAAGATGGACATACAGATCTTGTTGAAATATTTCTGGCAAAAGCTAGCAAGTTTTCATTCTCTTTTGCATGTGCCTGTTGACAACTCAATGCTTCTGCTAGTCAGTGAGTGGTCCTCTTTACTCCTAAATTATTTCCACTTCGATATAGGTTGCACCCAACAGAATCGATTGGTTTATGAGAGTTAGTAGTGCCAGATCTCTATGATCTGCTTTCTAAAATATATATGAAAAAATACACATGCACACTATTAATAATGGAATATTGTTTAAAGGATATTCCTTGAAATTACCATCTGCATGGAATGTGTATCAGCTTTTATGTATATAAAGCCATGAAGAGTCTTGACAAACAGTTGTCTACTGTTTGAGAGTATTGTTCTTAGAGAGTCACTGATGGTTGAAAATATTAAGAATATTGTTTCAAAGTGTCACCCAAGAGACTAAAACTATCAGCTACTGATTATTTACTTTACTAAAACACTTGGAGGGAAATAGTGATAGTAGAGTTAAATGACCAAATACATGAGAATAGGCACAAAAGGTGCGGAAAATGTAATTTCATGGCACTTCATTTCCATATAGGTGGATTGGTTTGAGCATTAAATCATGGGAAAACTAGAATCACTAAAGAATTGAAAATACATTTTCATCCATTTGAAAGCTATACTTCAGGTTGGAAAAATATCTTACATAACGGTTATACTGTTGGAAGAACTAGCTATGAGGAAAGAATGAGAGCTGCAACTTACGGTGGGTACTCCACGACGCGGGATCTGTGGCGCTACATCACCTTCGCGCCGCACTGCAGCAGTGCCAAGTCAGTAGCAGTGCATGCGGTGCTGCCTGGTGCCCCTCCCTCCGTGGTGTCCGCCGAATATGGCCCCCACCTCGGTTGGCGCGGTGCTAGGCGGCGCCAAACGTGTGCCTACTGCCCGGAAGTCTCCAGCCATCGTGGGAAGTAACGCCCTCCTGCCGCGACACCTTAGTGACGTCTACCGCAAGGCGAACAGAGGGGAGAAGCCCGGCTGAGTGTGACCCGCCTGCATGCATGGCGCACCAGCCGCTGGCAGCCGTGCATGTGCAGTGTGCTGTCAGGGCATGGAGAAGAATGGAAATAAAAACAAAATAGATCCTAAATTAGCTCCAAGCTTCCCCGGTCTGATATAACTAAGGCTGCGCCTATTGCGGGACTACTCTTAAGATTCATATACTTAAGCACCTGCGCCTAAAGTGGCCTTCCAATAATTAAGTAGTGGGCTTAACCCACAAACTAGAATAGTAATGCAATACTTAAGTATGGTTAGAACCGTTTTCTAAAATTTTATCTAAACTTTCTTAAATCTGTAAAACTCTTAATTGTATAGAGTCATGAATATTCTTTTCTTAAATTTATACTACGTAAAATGTAACTAAGAATTATCTTGATAAATAAAATATTGACCTCTGTTATCTTATTACCCAACCACTCTATGAAAATGTGGTTGGTTGGTTTGCGGTGTACAGGGACCAGACTATGAAAATGTGTCTTCGCTCATTTCTGCTAATCCGTAAATCATCTCCCTAATCCCTAAGGGAGACAGAAGAACTGCTACTGTAAAGTGTAACTTACATATTACCTAAATCTGATCTTCATCCAACTTTCAAGAAACAAAACGTTCACAAAACATGTACCTGGAATCTTGTTCTGTGGAAATGACTCTTTCACTCCTAACTGCACATCTGTTTGGATTTTTAGAGTGCCCAGTATTGTGAAGTAAGAGGTCACATTATTTATACCCTCAGGTGGTGACCCACACCATTGTTGATACCTGTATGCTGTCACAAGCAGCACTTTACCATCCCCCACTCCTGTTAGATGCTCAAATTGATAGAATCCAACATGAAGGAAACCATATTAATAATCCAGTTAATAACACAGGTCTGACTTGGATGGTAAAGCCTTACCCTAGGCTGGAAACTGCTTTTGAATTTAAGGAAGTGAATGTGGAGGAAATACGAAAAATAATAAATAATTTAAAGAATAAGACCTCATCTGGCTGGGATGGACTGAGTAGTACTATAATTAAAAAATGCAATAAGGAATTAGTTGGAATAATTACCCATATGATCAACAGTAGTATCAGGGATCACACATTTCCAAATATATTGAAGAAAAGTACAGTTAAATCTGTGCATAAAAAAGGATCAAAAGAAGAGCTATCAAACTTCAGGCCCATATCACTAATACCAGTTTTCAGTAAAATATTTGAAATTATTTTGTTGACACAACTTATTGATTATTTCACAAAGAATAATTTACTAGCAGAAACACAGCATAGCTACAGAAAGCATCATAGTACCATTACAGCAATCACCAAATTTCTCCACAAGGTGTATGATGCCCTGGATGAGGGAATGCAGACAGCAGGGATATTTCTAGACCTTACTAAAGCATTTGACTCAGTGAACCATGAGCTACTACTAAGCAAACTGGAAACTTACAATATAAATGCCACATCCATACAACTACTGATCACTTATCTAACCATTTGTAAGCAGTGTACAAAGCTGAGTTATGAAATTAATGGTCAGATCAAACATTTCCAATCCAGCTATGAAACAGTAAAACAAGTTGTACCCCAGGGCTCCATATTGGGCCCTTTCCTTTTCCTGGTCTACATTAATGATTTAGAGGCACCTCTATACTCTCAACTAGTAAGTTATGCAGATGATACCTCACTTTTGTTCTTTTGCAAACAAACTAATGACTTGACATTGGCTGCAACTGATGGCTTAAGTCAAATAATTACTTGCTTCCTTGATCAAGATCTAAAAGTCAATATTAACAAATCCCAGCTATTACCATTTAAACTTGGTAATTCATACCAAACCTTTACTGATAATGTAAGTGGCATCAAAAAAGTAGACACTGACAAATGTAAATTTTTGGGGATATACCTAGACAAAAATCTTAGATGGGTAGAACATGTCAATGTTGTATGCAATAAAATCAGCAATTCACTGCACTTAATTAGCAAACTATCAAAATTAGTCTCTGGACAAACATTAAAAACTGCTTATTATGGGACAATATTTGTGTATATTAATTATGGAATAGAGGTATGGGGATGTGCTGCTGATAGACACATGAACATAATCCTAACACTGCAGAAAAGAGCAATCAGGACCGTACATCGACTAGTATACAGAGATTCGTGTAGGGAAACCTTTGTAAAACATAAATATCTAACAATATACTCCTTGTATCTGTACAAATTAATAACATTCTTTGTGGACCATAAAAATAATGAAGCTAAGTGCTCTGATGTGCATACCCATAACACAAGACAAAAAGATTGCTTCTTCAGAAACAGAACTAAAGACAACAGATCATAGTCCCTGGATAAATGGCCAGATATGGCTTAACAAACTGCCAAGTGCTATAAGATGCCACAGAGGTAAAGTATTCAAAAGGGAATTAAAATCATTCTTAACTCTCAAATGTTTGTACTCACTGAATGAATACTGATATTAAAACGTAGCTATTCTTAAATGTAGGCCTAACTCTTCTATCTATACAATGTACTACTCTGAGGTGATTGTAATATATATTACATGCTGTAAATTCAGGTTTCTATACTACATAAAAACTGTGTTGTATTATGAAATACTGTACCATATATTGCCAAGTGTGTCACCCTTAAGTGGCTTCTTGTAAATGTGAATTGCAAATTCCTACTGTTTGTACAAAAATTGTAAAAAAATGCTATGACATTTGCAAAAGTCACCAGTTGGTGACCACATGCAAAAAAAGAAATCTATAAATAAAAAAAAAAAATCCCTCCCCCTCCCCACCACCTGTTGATTCTCCCATCATGTGCGGCTCCTTGCAGTGTGACCTCGGCAGCCAGAGACTGTGACCTCGCGCGCGCGTGTGTGTATGTGTGTGTGTGTGTGTGTGTGTGTGTGTGTTTTGTCTGTTTCCAACGAAGGCCTTGTTGGCCGAAAGCTCACTTTCTGACAGTCTTTCTGTTGTGCCTATCTGTGACGCAGCAACTCCGCTGTGTGGTGAGTACCAACTATCCTTTTCATAATATTGTTACATTCCACCCTGGATTTCCATTGTTTGTTTTATTAAAATTCTTAGTAGTTTGGACTGATGTGCAATTAGAGATCACTGACCAAGGTGGTTAAAAAAATTCAAATGTCTAAATGATATGACCCTCAAAGTTGTGTAGCAAGACAAATTCACCTTTCAATATTCAATAAAGGAGAGGGAACTGATATAAATAATTACAGAGGAATGTTGCAAACACCATATATATATAAAAACAAAAATGATGAGACTTACCAAACAAAAGCACTGGCAGGTCGATAGACACACAAACAAACACAAACATACACACAAAATTCAAGCTTTTGCAACAAACGGTTGCTTCGTCAGGAAAGAGGGAAGGAGAGGGAAAGACGAAAGGATGTGGCTTTTAAGGGAGAGGGTAAGGAGTCATTCCAATCCCGGGAGCGGAAAGACTTACCTTAGGGGGAAAAAAGGACAGGTATACACTCGCACACACATCCATATCCAACCGCACATACACAGACACAAGTAGACATTTGTAAAGGTCTCTATTATATATATATATATACAGACGGTGTCTGTATATGTGTGGATGGATATGTGTGTGTGTGCGAGTGTATACCCGTCCTTTTTTCCCCCTAAGGTAAGTCTTTCCGCTCCCAGGACTGGAATGACTCCTTACCCTCTCCCTTAAAACCCACATCCTTTCGTCTTTCCCTCTCCTTCCCTCTTTCCTGATGAGGCAACAGTTTGTTGCGAAAGCTTGAATTTTGTATGTATGTTTGTGTTCGTTTGTGTGTCTGTCGACCTGCCAGCACTTTCATTTGGTAAGTCACATCATCTTTGTTTTTATATATATATATATATATATATATATATATATATATATATATATATATATATATATATATATATCATTATAATAGAAGGAAACATTCCACGAAGGAAAAATATATCTAAAAACAAAGATGATGTGACTTACCAAATGAAAGTGCTGGCAGGTCGACAGACACACAAACGAACACAAACATACACACAAAATTCAAGCTTTCGCAACAAACTGTTGCCTCATCAGGAAAGAGGGAAGGAGAGGGAAAGACGAAAGGATGTGGGTTTTAAGGGAGAGGGTAAGGAGTCATTCCAGTCCCGGGAGCGGAAAGACTTACCTTAGGGGGAAAAAAGGACGGGTATCACTCGCACACACACACATATCCATCCACACATATACAGACACAAGCAGACCTTTTTTCCCCCTAAGGTAAGTCTTTCTGCTCCCGGGACTGGAATGACTCCTTACCCTCTCCCTTAAAACCCACATCCTTTCGTCTTTCCCTCTCCTTCCCTCTTTCCTGATGAGGCAACAGTTTGTTGCGAAAGCTTGAATTTTGTGTGTATGTTTGTGTTCGTTTGTGTGTCTGTCGACCTGCCAGCACTTTCATTTGGTAAGTCACATCATCTTTGTTTTTTTATATATATATATATATATATATATATATATATATATATATATATATATATGGTTATAATAGAAGGAAACATTCCACGTAGGAAAAATATACCTAAAAACAAAGATGATGTGACTTACCAAATGAAGGTGCTGGCAGGTCGACAGACACACAAACGAACACAAACATACACACAAAATTCAAGCTTTCGCAACAAACTGTTGCCTCATCAGGAAAGAGGGAAGGAGAGGGAAAGACAAAAGGATGTGGGTTTTAAGGGAGAGGGTAAGGAGTCATTCCAGTCCCGGGAGCGGAAAGACTTACCTTAGGGGGAAAAAAGGACGGGTATACACTCGCACACACACACATATCCATCCACACACACACATATATATATAAAAAATAGAGGGAAACATTCCACGTGGGAAAAATATATCTAAAAACAAAGATGATGAGACTTACCAAACCAAAGCGCTGGCAGGTCGATAGACACACAAACAAACACAAACATACACACAAAATTCAAGCTTTTGCAACAAACGGTTGCTTCGTCAGGAAAGAGGGAAGGAGAGGGAAAGACGAAAGATAGTGGGTTTTAAGGGAGAGGGTAAGGAGTCATTCCAATCCCGGGAGCGGAAAGACTTACCTTAGGGGGAAAAAAGGACAGGTATACACTCGCACACACACACATATCCATCCACATATACACAGACACAAGCAGACATTTGTAAAGGCAAAGAGTTTGGGCAGAGATGTCAGTCGAGGTGGAAGTACAGAGGCAAAGATGTTGTTGAAAGACAGGTGAGGTATGAGCGGCGGCAAATTGAAATTAGAAATTAGCTGAGATTGAGGCCTGGCGGATAGCGGGAAGAGAGGATATGCTGAAGGGCAAGTTCCCATCTCCGGAGTTCTGACAGGTTGGTGTTAGTGGGAAGTATCCAGATAACCCGGACGGTGTAACACTGTGCCAAGATGTGCTGGCCGTGCACCAAGGCATGTTTAGCCACAGGGTGATCCTCATTACCAACAAACACTGTCTGCCTGTGTCCATTCATGTGAATGGACAGTTTGTTGCTGGTCTACATCTACATCTACATTTATACTCCGCAAGCCACCCAACGGTGTGTGGCGGAGGGCACTTTACGTGCCACTGTCATTATCTCCCTTTCCTGTTCCAGTCGCGTATGGTTCGCGGGAAGAACGACTGTCTGAAAGCCTCTGTGCGCGCTCTAATCTCTCTAATTTTACATTCGTGATCTCCTCGGGAGGTATAAGTAGGGGGAAGCAATATATTCGATACCTCATCCAGAAACGCACCCTCTCGAAACCTGGCGAGCAAGCTACACCGCGATGCAGAGCGCCTCTCTTGCAGAGTCTGCCACTTGAGTTTGTTAAACATCTCCGTAACGCTATCACGGTTACCAAATAACCCTGTGACGAAACGCGCCGCTCTCCTTTGGATCTTCTCTATCTCCTCCGTCAACCCGATCTGGTACGGATCCCACACTGATGAGCAATACTCAAGTATAGGTCGAACGAGTGTTATGTAAGCCACCTCCTTTGTTGATGGACTACATTTTCTAAGGACTCTCCCAATGAATCTCAACCTGGTACCCGCCTTACCAACAATTAATTTTATATGATCATTCCACTTCAAATCGTTCCGCACGCATACTCCCAGATATTTTACAGAAGTAACTGCTACCAGTGTTTGTTCCGCTATCATATAATCATACAATAAAGGATCCTTCTTTCTATGTATTCGCAATACATTACATTTGTCTATGTTAAGGGTCAGTTGCCACTCCCTGCACCAAGTGCATTCCCACATAGAAGGCTTCACAGTGTAGGCAGGTCAGTTGGTAAATCACATGGGTGCTTTCACTCGTGGCTCTGCCTTTGATCGCGTACACCTTCCGGGTTACAGGACTGGAGTAGGTGGTGGTGGGAGGGTGCATGGGACAGGTTTTACACCGGGGGCAGTTACAAGGGTAGGAGCCAGAGGGTAGGGAAGGTGGTTTGGGGATTTCATAGGGATGAACTAAGAGGTTACGAAGGTTAGGTGGACGGCGGAAAGACACTCTTGGTGGAGTGGGGAGGATTTCATGAAGGATGGATCTCATTTCAGGGCAGGATTTGAGGAAGTCGTATCCCTGCTGGAGAGCCACATTCAGAGTCTGATCCAGTCCCGGAAAGTATCCTGTCACAAGTGGGGCACTTTTCAGGTTCTTCTGTGGGAGGTTCTGGGTTTGAGGAGATGAGGAAGTGGCTCTGGTTATTTGCTTCTGTACCAGGTCGGGAGGGTAGTTGTGGGATGCGAAAGCTGTTTTCAGGTTGTTGGTGTAATGGTTCAAGGATTCCGGACTGGAGCAGATTCGTTTGCCACGAAGACCTAGGCTGTAGGGAAGGGACCGTTTGATGTGGAATGGGTGGCAGCTGTCATAATGGAGGTACTGTTGCTTGTTGGTGGGTTTGATGTGGACGGACGTGTGAAGCTGGCCATTGGACAGGTGGAGGTCAACATCAAGGAAAGTGGCATGGGATTTGGAGTAGGACCAGGTGAATCTGGTGGAACCAAAGGAGTTGAGGTTGGAGAGGAAATTCTGGAGTTCTTCTTCACTGTGAGTCCAGATCATGAAAATGTCATCAATAAATCTGTACCAAACTTTGGGTTGGCAGGTTGTGTTGGCTGTTCAGAGCATCCTCCTACAGGCCAACTGCAAATTAGAACAGCATGCCACCCTTCCAAATTCTAAAGGTAGCAGGGGTAATATACAGGGATCGAAAGGCTATTTATAATTTGTACAGAAACCAAATGGCAGTTATAAGAGTCGAGGGGCATGAAAGGGAAGCAGCGGTTGGGAAGGGAGTGAAACAGGGTTGTAGCCTGTCCCCGATGTTATTCAATCTGTATATTGAGCAAGCAGTAAAGGAAACAAAAGAAAAATTTGGAATATGTATTAAAATCCATGGAGAAGAAATAAAAACTTTGAGGTTCGCCGATGACATTGTAATTCTGTCAGAGACAGCAAAGGACTTGGAAGAGCAGTTGAACGGAATGGATAGTGTCTTGAAAGGAGGATATAAGATGAACATCAACAAAAGCAAAACGAGGATAATGGAATGTAGTCGAATTAAGTCGGGTGATGCTGAGGGAATTAGATTAGGAAATGAGACACTTTAAGTAGTAAAGGAGTTTTGCTGTTTGGGGAGCAAAATAACTGATGATGGTCAAAGTAGAGAGGATATAAAATGTTGTCTGACAATGGCAAGGAAAGCGTTTCCGAAGAAGAGAAATCTGTTAACATCGAGTATAGATTTAAGTAAGGAAGTTGTTTTTGAAAGTATTTGTATGGAGTGTAGCCATGTATGGAAGTGAAACATGGACAATAAATAGTTTGAACAAGAAGAGAATAGAAGCTTTTGAAATGTGGTGCTACAGAAGAATGCTGAAGATTAGTTGGGTAGATCACATAACTAATGAGGAAGTAATGAATAGGATTGGGGAGAAGAGAAGTTAGTGGCACAACTTGACTAGAAGAAGGGATCGGTTGGTAGGACATGTTCTGAGGCATCAAGGGATCACCAATTTAGTATTTGAGGGCAGCGTGAAGGGTAATAATCGTAGAGGGAGACCAAGAGATGAATACACTAAGCAGATTCAGAAGGATGTAGGTTGTGGTAGGTACTGGGAGATGAAGAATCTTGCACAGGATAGAGTAGCATGGAGAGCTGCATCAAACCAGTCTCAGGACTGAAGACCACAACAACAACAACAACACACCTTCAACAATTCTGTGTATTGACATATCCTGTCAGATGGAAGTGGGCTTCGTCTGTCCACAAAATCTTCCACAGCCAATCACTGTCCACTTCCATCCAAGCAAGAAATTCTAAAGCAAAGGCCTCTCTTGCTGACAGGTCAACAGGAAGCAACTCGTGCACATGAGTAATTTTGAAGGATGTTTCGTAGGATTTTGCGCACCATGCTCACGGGTATGTCCAGTGTTCGGGCAATTCTCTGTGCCCTACATGTTTGCACACCACCACTCATCAACTCCTGCATTGCTGTGGCCACTGTTTCCACATTCGTTGAATCAATTCGTTTCCTCCCTCTATGAGGTTGCACACCAAAAGAACCCATCTTTTATAATTTCCGAATAATTTTCTCCAGACCCACGGCAGTCATCGGACCATTGTCTTTTCTCAAACCCTTCAGCGTCTGGAACTTCTGCAGAGTGAAATGTGCAAGGACATCATTCTTGTAATACGGCTTTGCAAGCGGAGTACGATCCCACATTGAGACAGTCATGGCGAATGCCGCAGATGCGAAAGTAGGAAAAGCTGTGTACCCAGCGTGTTTATACCAATTTCAATTGGTCGTGTGCATGACAAATGTTTTCTTTTACATATTCTGACATATACATCACCATCTATTGATCAATTTTCACACAATTTTTTTTTTTCTGCCAGATATTTTCCCCCTTTTCCGATAATATTCCGTTCCAATTTGATGTCATTCTGAGCAATGGTGTTATTTCTACAGCATCTTGAAAGTTTAACTTTAATTATAATTACCCTGTACATCACATACAACAGGTGACATACACACACTCTCAGTTCACATTCAAGACAGATGTCATTATCTCAGTTGTTGACATGTAACAAGATCCTGCAGGCTGCGAGATGAACATGGAATTTGCTATTCTCCACAGCAGCCTCATGCCCTCTACATTGTTTACTCCTTACCACTCTGTAGTGTCCAATGCATCAAGGCTGAGGTATGAGGCATGAAAAAAATGTATGCAGCTATGCTGATGTAGCAATAACACAATAATTCAGCAATCATGCACTAACATAGCATAACATCAGTACTTGGATGAGTAAAATTGAACGAGAGTATAGGAACTGCGGTTAATAACTCCATTCATTATAGTGTTTCTTGCAAGTATCAGGGTGGCACGTAGATATACCAGACACATTCTTCACTTTCATGTCCTAAAACATGTACGTTGTGGTGTAATGTATTATTTAAGTGTATGACACCTACTGTTGGCTGAAGCTTAGAATTATGAAATTTGTTCTAATAGGGCTAAAGGCTGAGAGATCCCAAATAAGAAACAATAACAAATAAGAATATTTTAACCTTTAATTTTATAGAATATAAAATTTGCTGTGCCTTGAGCGTAAATACTCCATGTCTAAGAATAATTATTGTGAGACAATATATTACATTGTATATATTATATTATTTGATGATGTCTTATTAATTCTATATTATAGTATTTTAGCTATTTTCCTGACCAATAGTGAAGCTGCTTCACTAAAAGTCATTTCTGAATGATAAACAAAAGTTATTATATCACAAAAATGATGAAGACATCAACTGTAATGGGCCGCATCTGTACTTATAGCAAGAACACAGGTGCAACTGAAAGAAAATTAAGTTTGATCCTTCTCATTAAGCAATGTTGAAAAGAAATTTCAAATTGTAGGTGACATGGTCAAGAAAGAAGAGGTACAACATTGTGCTTTTAAAAAGACACCAGAAGAATTTTCCCCACATGCGAAATGAATAAGAAAATACAAGAAACAATGTGAGAGAAGGAAAGTTGCTACTCACTATATAGCGGAAATGCAGAGCCACGATAGGCACAATAAAAAGATTCACACAATCATAGCTTTCGGCCATTAAAGCCTTTGTCAGCAGTAGACACACACGCACACACACACTCATGCAAGCCAAACTTGCTCACACATCCGCAGTCTCAGAGAGCTGAAACTACACTGCGAGCAGCAGCACTAGTGCATGATGGGAGTGGCGAGTGGGTCGGGGTAAGGAGGAGGCTGGAGCGGGGAGGAGAAGCGATGGTATGGTGGGAGTGGCGGACAGTGAAGTGTTGCAGTTTAGACGGCGGGTATGAGAGAAGGTGCAGAGGCAGGAGGGGGTAAGTAGCGGAAAGGAGAGAAATAAAATTAAAAATAAAAGAAATTAAAAGACTGGGTGTGGCGGTGAATGACGGCTGTGTAGTGCTGGAATGGGAACAGGGAGGGGGCTGGGTGAGGACAGTGACTAACGGAAGGTTGTCGCCAGGAGGGTTACAAGAATGTAGGGTGAATTGCAGGGAAGGTTCCAATCTGCACAATTCAGAAAAGCTGGTGTTGGTGGGAAGCTGTCATTGAGATGGGGGTATCATGCTTGGCAACGTGTTCAGCTACAGGGTGGTCCACTTGTTCCGGGTAATAGGTTGAAGGTGTTGGTCTACGAGAGCAGAGATTGGCCCGTGGGGCCACAGTAACTGGCCACAATGGGGCGTCCTGGGTGGTTGGGTTTATAGACTTTAGGAAGCATGTAGAAGGTGGAAGTTCGGGGATTGGTAGGGGTAAGTAGAGAGATGGACTCTGGGGAGAGTTTCTGGAATGAGACTAAGGATTTGAGTAGTGACTGGAGATCCTGCTGGAATGGGATCACTATGGCATGGTTTGTAGGTGGAAGTGTCTGACAACTGACGGAATCCTTCTGCCACGTAATCCTTGCGATTCAAAACTACGGTGGTGGAGCCTTTGTCTGCAGGTAGGATTATGATATCGGGATACATACATACAATACATCCTACATTCCCGTAACCCTCTTGGCCTCCACCTTCATTAGTCACTGTCCTCACCCATCCAGCCCCCTCCCTGTTCCCATTCCAGCACTACACAGCCGTCATTTCACTGCCAGAATCAGTCTTTTAATTTCTTTTATTTTTAATTTTATTTCTCTCCTCCCCACTACTTATCGCCCCCCCCCCCTCGCCCCTCCGCACCTTCTCTCATACCCTCCGTCTAAACTGCAACACTTCACACAGTCCGCCACTCCCACCATACTACGCCTCCCCCTCCCCACCCCAGCCTCCTCCTTACGCCAGCCAAGTCGCCACTCCCATCATGCACTGGTGCTGCTGCTCGCAGTGTAGTTTCAGCTCTCTGAGACTGCAGATGTATGAGCAAGTTTGGCTTGCATGAGTTTGTGTGTCCGTGTGTGTATGTGTGTCTAATGCTGACAAAGGCCTTAAAAGCCAAAAGCTATGATTGTGTGAATCTTTTTATTGTGCCTATCGTGGCTCAGCATCTCCGCTATATGTTGAGTAGCAACTTTCCTTCTCTCGTATTGTTACATTCCATCCAGGATTTTCCATTGTTTGATTTTTGCCTGACGGCTTTTCTTCGATCCTAACCCTGTGCTGTTTTGCTTTGTAACTACTTTCTTCTGCGTCACTATACTCAATGTTCATCCTTCTTTATTTTCTTTCCTGTGCTTCTCTTGTTGCCTTACAAACCGCACTGCACGCACTACTTATGAGCCACACTGTATCAACGGACTCGGCCGCGCACAACAGATGGCGTGAAGAACACGCTGATTGTTGGTGGAACATTTTATGTCCCACATTACTCCCGCTGATATAATTAAGCCTATACCTTCAAACTGATCACGCTCCCTACGTCAGTTCCTATATTTTTTCGTGCTATCTCCCGCACTTTTCCGGTGCCACACAATCTTACATCTCCAACTACAAACCCCTCCCCACTCCCCATACTTTCTCCGTTCTATCGCTGTTCACACCCACTAAATCCACCTCTTCCAGTCACATCTGCCGTCCCCCTTCTCTACGCTTATCCACCCTCAAACCTGCTACCCACAGTAATACACTTATATTTATTAATGATTAGTTACCGTATTCTCTACTTTGACCTTTGTGTCTTCTTGCCAATTTTAGTGCGTTTTCGCCTTCCACTGTCGTCGTCTTCCTCAGATTTCATCTCTTTTTTTTCCCCCTGTGCATCCATTTCGTACTTTTCACGCGTATTTGGGTGTATTTTTGCGTAATTTTTCGGACGTAATTCTACTTTCTTACGTATTTTTTCGAATTTTTGCACCACCATGGATCCTTGCTCCTTCCATCTGCGTCAATATGGAAAATTTTCCTTATCACTAGCCAGATCCCGGTCCCACATACCGTCCCTGCGTTGTTGCTTGGCTCATGAAATCCCCCCTAATGGCCTTACAATCAAATTACCCATCTCTGGTTGCCACCCCTCCTTCCACAATGACCTCCACCTGTTCAGATTCTGCCAATCCTTAGCCTTCACCAACGTAGTCGTGCAAACCCATATCAACCAAGCCAAATCCTCCTTGCAGTACCTTCTCTCCATCTGCAAAGTTCTCCTGCTCTGTAATCCCAGATCCCTGGAACCCATAACACACATTGAAACTCTTGCCCTGCAGGAACTTGAGCAACAGGCACAATTCCACCTCAAAAGGTTCTCCATCCTACTCACTTCCTACTCCCGCCTTGGAGCACCACTATCCACCACATCAACCTCCAAACCTCCCCCATGCCCTCTCATAGCTGACAAACCTTGTCTCGCAAACCTACTACCCTCCCACCACCACGCAGAACTCAGATCCTAAACAGACACGCAACACAGAAGCCTTAGTCCCACAGAAATATCAGTCCTTTCCAAAGGCCTCACCTTTTGCCCCTCTCCCAAATTTAATCATGCAGGACTAGTTAAAGACCTTCTCTCCTTCTCCCGGTCCCTACAGTGGTAAACTTTTTTGCCACCAACCCGACCAATCAGACATTGAACCTTGCCTAACTCAGTTCACTCCTCCATCCAACCATGATCCACTGCCACTGCCTCCAAACCACCCCCTATTAACTTTCCAGTATTTCTCATCCTCGAACCATGCCTCACCATCATTCCCCAAATCCCTCAACATGCATACTAACCTTACATCCACAGAAAGAACCACAGTCCACCATCTAAAAAGTGATCCTGATCTTATAATCGTACCTGCAGACAAAGGCCCCACCATCGTAGTTTTAAACCGCAAGGATTACATGGGTGAAGGACTCTGTCAGTTGTGAGATACCTCCACCTACAAACCATGCCATAGTGATCCCATTCCAGCAATCCAGCAGGATCTCCAGTCACTACTCAAATCCTTAGGCACATCCCAGAACCTCTCCCCAGAGTCCATCTCTCTACTTACCCCTACCACTCCCCACACTCCCACCTTATACATGCTTCCTAAAGTCCGTAAACCCAACCACCAAGGACGCCCCATTGTGGCTGGTTACTGTGGCCCCACTGAGAGAATCTCTGCTCTCTTAGACCAACACCTTCAACCTATTACCTGGAACCTATACTCATATATAAAAGAGACCAACCCTTTTCCTGATCAACTCTTCACAGTTCCTCTCCCTTTACCCCATGGTACCCTGCTCGTCACTATTGATGCCACCTCCCTGTACACTAACATTCCTAATGCCCACGGTCTTACTGCTGTCGAACACTACCTTTACAGACGCCCTATGGGTTCCAAACCAACAACCTCCATTCTTGTCTCCATGGCCAACTATATACTTACCCACAATTACTTCTCCTTTGAAGGCATTACCTTCAAACAAATCCGTGGTACAGCTACGGGCACCCATATGGCACCATCCTATGCTAACCTATTCATGGGCCATCTAGAGGAATCCTTCCTAAAAACCCAGAATTCTAAACCCCTCACCTGGTTCAGATTCATTGATGACATCTTTGCTACCTGGATTGGAGGTGAGGGCACCTTATTCACATTCCTCCAGAACCTCAACAACTTCTTCCCCATTTGCTTCACCTGGTCCTACTCAACCCAAAAGCCACCTTCATAGATGTTGACCTCCGCCTCAGAGATGGCTACATCAGTACCTCCATCCATATCAAACCTACTAACCACCAGCAATACCTCCACTTCGACAGCTGCCACCCGTTTCATACCAAGAAGTCCCTTCGGTACAGCCTAGCCCCCCATGGTCGTCGCATCTGCAGTGACGAGCAGTCCCTCTCTAAATATACTGAGGGTCTCACTGAAGCCTTCACTGACTGTAATTATCCTCCCATCCTTGTACAAAAACAAATCTCCCGTGCCTTATCTTTCCAGTCTCCCACCACCCCCCCAAAGTCACACAGTCTGGCTACAGTGGAGCATTCCCTTCATAACTCAGTACCATCCAGGATTGGAGCAACTGAATTACATTCTCCACCAGGGTTTCAATTACCTCTTGTCCTACCCACTATTATTCTCACCCCTCCTACCGTGGTATTCTGCTGTCCACCAAACCTACACAATATACTCGTCCATTCTTACACAACCCCTGCTCCCAATCCCTTACCTCATGGCTCATACCCCTGTAATAGACCTAGATGCAAGACCTGTCCCATACATTCTCCTACCACCACTTACTCCAGTCCGGTCAATAACATTACCTGTCATATCAAAGCAGGGCTACCTGTGAAACTAGTCATGTGATCTACAAGCTAAGCTGCAACCACTGTGCTGCATTCTATGTAGGCATGACAGCCAATAAGCTGTCTGTCCGCATGAACGGCCATCGACAAACTGTGGCCAAAAAACAAGTGGACCACCCTATAGCTGAACATGCTGCCAAACATGATACCCCTCACCTCAATGACTGCTTCACAGCCTGTGCCATATGGATGCTTCCCACCAACACCAGCTTCTCTGAATTGCACAGATGGGAACTTTCCCTGCAATACATCCTACGTTCCCGTAACCCTCCTGGCCTCAACCTTCATTAGTCGCTGTCCTCACCCATCCAGCCCCCTCCCTTTTCCCATTCCAGCACTACACAGCCGTCATTCACCGCCACACCCAGTCTTTTAATTTCTTTTATTTTTATTTCTCTCCTTTCTGCTACTGCCCCCCCCCCCCCCCTCCACACATTCTCTCCTACCCTCTGTCTAATTCACTTTTTATTTGCTATAAAAACCCCAAATGAGCATTCCATCAAGCGTGTTTCATATCATATCCAATTACAATAGTAGTATATCAGGACATTGGTACAACTATCGTTAGATTCTCATCTACATTCCTGTTTGAAACAAATCACTATTATATATATATATATATATATATATACCTAAAAACAAAGATGATGTGACTTACCAAATGAAAGTGCTGGCAGGTCGACAGACACACAAACGAACACAAACATACACACAAAATTCAAGCTTTCGCAACAAACTGTTGCCTCATCAGGAAAGAGGGAAGGAGAGGGAAAGACGAAAGGATGTGGGTTTTAAGGGAGAGGGTAAGGAGTCATTCCAGTCCCGGGAGCGGAAAGACTTACCTTATGGGGAAAAAAGGACGGGTATACACTCGCACACACACACACATATCCATCCACACATATACAGACACAAGCAGACATATTTGGTCTTTAAATATGTCTGCTTGTGTCTGTATATGTGTGGATGGATATGTGTGTGTGTGTGCGAGTGTATACCCGTCCTTTTTTCCCCATAAGGTAAGTCTTTCCGCTCCCGGGACTGGAATGACTCCTTACCCTCTCCCTTAAAACCCACATCCTTTCGTCTTTCCCTCTCCTTCCCTCTTTCCTGATGAGGCAACAGTTTGTTGCGAAAGCTTGAATTTTGTGTGTATGTTTGTGTTCGTTTGTGTGTCTGTCGACCTGCCAGCACTTTCACTTGGTAAGTCACATCATCTTTGTTTTTAGATATATTTTTCCTTCGTGGAATGTTTCCTTCTATTATAACCATATATATATATATATATATATATATATATATATATATATATTAGTTACAGCCCTTCATGTGTATACGTAATGCACATTCGATCGCGACAGATCTGTCATCACTTCAGGTAAGTGTAGTAAGTTTTTACCTTTTTTCAATTAGTCTGTGATGCTTGTCTTTAATTATTTTAGTAGGCTTGCATTTATCTTATGTATTACACTATGGTGAGAAGGAACACCCATCAGCATTAGCGATACTTTCTGTCTCAGTTCTTTCCTTTTAATTTTAGTAGTACAAAATAACCATACTTAATTGTAATAATTGACTGATGATGTTTAAGGATTAAGCATTACAAAGACAGAATAGGGACCCTCCTAGTGCAATTTTTTCTAATGCCTTTCTCTCCTGTTTACGTCAACTATTAATGTTATCCTATTTACGTCAATTATTAATGTTATCGACCTGACATGTAGAATAGTTTTAAGAAACGCATAACAAAAGGTAAGGCTGCTAGGTTCAGTAAACAATATGTAATTTTTTATATTCATGGTATGTGGTGTTCAGAACTAACATATCGGTTTCCCAAAGCAGTTGAATACTATGCTCAAAAAGTCTCGAAAGATCGGAAAAAACAGCGCTCGAGACGTAATTGCAGGAATGCAGGTTTCGTCAAGTATTTTTTTTAATTTTTTCCATTCAGTCGAATACCTACGCTATATAAATATGTGCTAATTAGAATAGGAAACATATTCTAGAATATGTTTAATCGTAATTTTTATGAAAAATGCACTACTATTTTCTAATGACATATCACACACAAAAATTCAGTTTTCATTGCAGATATAAGTCGCTATCACCGATCCTTTTTTTAAAAAATAATATTTTCCATCTTTATGTACCCTACACTTCACGGAAATGCCCGTGGAACATGTACCTTTGTTTAAAAATATACTACAACTGGAAATCGATGACCACCCATGTGGCAGTTGGGCATACTCTTCGACCGTTTAGTATCTATGGTCGAAGGGCATGCTACACAGTGCCACACAGCCCATCAAAATAGTCACCTTTACGGTGTTAAACAACTTCGGGAAACTTTAAAGTAGATTTTATAGGGAATTATTGAGAGTAGCATCCAACTTTAGCTAACAGACCTTCACGTACCATATTTAAGAAATTACAAAACCCCGATTACCGTGTGGTCTCTTTGTCAGTTTCTGACTTATGGTAAAAAATGTCTGTTTCAGTCGAAGATGTAATCTTGTTAAGGAGTCAAAGAGTATAGAACTAGGACGTAAGAAGATGAAGTTTATAGAGGATCTGACAACTTTTCAAGATAAGTGGACTGCAAACTATTTTTTTGTGAAGTATAAAACAAAACCTGTATGTCTGATATACAATGAACGTGTCTCAATTCCAAAAGAATATAACATCAAATGGCACTGGGAGACTAAACAAGCAGTTATGTTTGATACGCACAAGCAGTGATAGAGATCACAGAGTACAAGGGACAATTTCGGCAAGACCAGGTAAATGACTTAAAAAGGAAACTTTCTGCTCAACAGCAGAGTCAAATGCTAAGTGAAAGCGAGTTATGCAGTGGCTCTGATACTTGCAAAAAATAAAAAGTAAATAAAAAAAATTATATCAAAGCCATATTCAAAAGGCGAAATAGTTAAGTACTGCTCCATGACCATGTGTCCAGAAAAGAAAAAGGATTTATCAAAAATAAGCCTGTCTCTTCAAACTATTACCACAGTCAAATGTTAGACTGTGCTATTACTAAATGTGGACATTGGAAGACAAATTGAAGATCTTACGTCTGAGTTAATGAATGCAGTGATACGGCGGATACCACCAAGTGGCAATTTATGTCAGAGGTGTTGATGCCCATTTTAATACAACAGAAGAATCAGCGGCATTGTATCCAGTTAAGGATACAGGGTACTTATAAATGGTGGAAAAATTGCATTTTTTCACGACTTTATTAAATTCTATAGTCTTTCCTGCCCCCCATGAACCATGGACCTTGCCGTTGGTGGGGAGGCTTGCGTGCCTCAGCGATACAGATGGCCGTACCGTAGGTGCAACCACAACGGAGGGGTATCTGTTGAGAGGCCAGACAAACATGTGGTTCCTGAAGAGGGGCAGCAGCCTTTTCAGTAGTTGCAGGGGCAACAGTCTGGATGATTGACTGATCTGGCCTTGTAACATTAGCCAAAACGGCCTTGCTGTGCTGGTACTGCGAACGGCTGAAAGCAAGGGGAAACTACAGCCGTAACTTTTCCCGAGGAAATGCAGCTCTACTGTATGATTAAATGATGATGGCGTCCTCTTGGGTAAAATATTCCGGAGGTAAAATAGTCCCCCATTCGGATCTCCGGGCGGGGACTACTCAAGAGGACGTCGTTATCAGGAGAAAGAAAACTGGCGTTCTACGGATCGGAGCGTGGAATGTCAGATCCCTTAATCGGGTAGGTAGGTTAGAAAATTTAAAAAGGGAGATGGATAGGTTAAAGTTAGATATAGTGGGAATTAGTGAAGTTCGGTGGCAGGAGGAACAAGACTTTTGGTCAGGTGATTACAGGGTTATAAATACAAAATCAAATAGGGGTAATGCAGGAGTAGGTTTAATAATGAATAAAAAAATAGGAGTGCGGGTTAGCTACTACAAACAGCATAGTGAACGCATTATTGTGGCCAAGATAGACACAAAGCCCATGCCTACTACAGTAGTACAAGTTTATATGCCAACTAGCTCTGCAGATGATGAAGAAATAGATGAAATGTATGACGAGATAAAAGAAATTATTCAGGTAGTGAAGGGAGACGAAAATTTAATAGTCATGGGTGACTGGAATTCGTCAGTAGGAAAAGGGAGAGAAGGAAACATAGTAGGTGAATATGGATTGGGGGGAAGGAATGAAAGAGGAAGCCGCCTTGTAGAATTTTGCACAGAGCATAACTTAATCATAGCTAACACTTGGTTCAAGAATCATGAAAGGAGGCTGTATACATGGAAGAAGCCTGGAGATACTGACAGGTTTCAGATAGATTATATATTGGTAAGACAGAGATTTAGGAACCAGGTTTTAAATTGTAAGACATTTCCTGGGGCAGATGCAGATTCTGACCACAATCTATTGGTTATGAACTGCAGATTGAAACTGAAGAAACTGCAAAAAGGTGGGAATTTAAGGAGATGGGACCTGGATAAACTGAAAGAACCAGGGGTTGTAGAGAGTTTCAGGGAGAGCATTAGGGAACAATTGACTGGAATGGGGGAAAGAAACACAGTAGAAGAAGAATGGGTAGCTCTGAGGGATGAAGTGGTGAAGGCAGCAGACGATCAAGTAGGTAAAAAGACGCGGGCTAATAGAAATCCTTGGGTAACAGAAGAAATATTGAATTTAATTGATGAAAGGAGAAAATATAAAAATGCAGTAAATGAAGCAGGCAAAAAGGAATACAAACGTCTCAAAAATGAAATCGACAGGAAGTGCAAATTGGCTAAGCAGGGATGGCTAGAGGACAAATGTAAGGATGTAGAGGCTTGTCTCACTAGGGGTAAGATAGATACTGCCTACAGGAAAATTAAAGAGACCTTTGGAGAGAAGAGAACCACTTGTATGAATATCAAGAGCTCAGATGGCAACCCAGTTCTAAGCAAAGAAGGGAAAGCAGAAAGGTGGAAGGAGTATATAGAGGGTTTATACAAGGGCGATGTACTTGAGGACAATATTATGGAAATGGAAGAGGATGTAGATGAAGATGAAATGGGAGATAAGATACTGCGTGAAGAGTTTGACAGAGCACTGAAAGACCTGAGTCAAAACAAGGCCCCGGGAGTAGACAACATTCCTTTAGAACTACTGATGGCCTCGGGAGAGCCAGTTCTGACAAAACTCTACCATCTGGTGAGCACGATGTATGAGACAGGCGAAATACCCTCAGACTTTAAGAAGAATATAATAATTCCAATCCCAAAGAAAGCAGGTGTTGACAGATGTGAAAGTTACCGAACTATCAGTTTAATAAGTCACAGCTGCAAAATACTAACGCGAATTCTTTACAGACGAATGGAAAAACTGGTAGAAGCCGACCTCTGTGAAGATCAATTTGGATTCCGTAGAAATGTTGGAACACGTGAGGCAATACTGACCTTACGACTTATCTTGGAAGAAAGATTAAGAAAAGGCAAACCTACATTTCTAGCATTTGTAGACTTAGAGAAAGCTTTTGACAATGTTGACTGGAATACTCTCTTTCAAATTCTGAAGGTGGCAGGGGTAAAATACAGGGAGCGAAAGGCTATTTACAATTTGTACAGAAACCAGATGGCAGTTATAAGAGTCGAGGGGCATGAAAGGGAAGCAGTGGTTGGGAAAGGGGTGAGACAGGGTTGTAGCCTCTCCCCGATGTTATTCAATCTGTATATTGAGCAAGCAGTAAAGGAAACAAAAGAAAAATTCGGAGTAGGTATTAAAATTCATGGAGAAGAAGTAAAAACTTTGAGGTTCGCCGATGACATTGTAATTCTGTCAGAGACAGCAAAGGACTTGGAAGAGCAGTTGAACGGAATGGACAGTGTCTTGAAAGGAGGATATAAGATGAACATCAACAAAAGCAAAACGAGGATAATGGAATGTAGTCAAATTAAGTCGGGTGATGCTGAGGGAATTAGATTAGGAAATGAGACACTTAAAGTAGTAAAGGAGTTTTGCTATTTAGGGAGTAAAATAACCGATGATGGTCGAAGTAGAGAGGATATAAAATGTAGACTGGCAATGGCAAGGAAAGCGTTTCTCAAGAAGAGAAATTTGTTAACATCGAATATAGATTTAGGTGTCAGGAAGTCGTTTCTGAAAGTATTTGTATGGAGTGTAGCCATGTATGGAAGTGAGACATGGACGATAACTAGTTTGGACAAGAAGAGAATAGAAGCTTTCGAAATGTGGTGCTACAGAAGAATGCTGAAAATAAGGTGGGTAGATCACGTAACTAATGAGGAGGTATTGAATAGGATTGGGGAGAAGAGAAGTTTGTGGCACAACTTGACTAGAAGAAGGGATCGGTTGGTAGGACATGTTCTGAGGCATCGAGGGATCACAAATTTAGCATTGGAGGGCAGCGTGGAGGGTAAAAATCGTAGAGGGAGACCAAGAGATGAATACACTAAGCAGATTCAGAAGGATGTAGGTTGCAGTAGGTACTGGGAGATGAAGAAGCTTGCACAGGATAGAGTAGCATGGAGAGCTGCATCAAACCAGTCTCAGGACTGAAGACCACAACAACAACAACAGTCTTTCCTGATTACATTGATGTATGCATTATAAAGTTTCAAATGAAAAATGACCTATATATACCAAATTTTAAAGTTATGGTCATGTATGCCGCCATGCCCCCTTTATTTCTGTTACAGAAACCAGTATTATTTCTAAAAAAAAAAACTGGGAACGTTCTGTTTCCAGCGAATATACGTGTGATGCATTGTCTATGTTGGTTTCAGTGCAGGTTTCTAGTGCCTGTAAATGATTAACTTTGTTAGTATTTACTTTTGTTTCGATTCCTCTGCTACATATTTATCTTTGCCGCAGGGATCTACAGGTACGGACTGTTTTGTAGACGTTCATACTAACATGTTTGTGTTTTGCCTACCCTTGTGTTACTTTCGTTCTTTACGAGTTAATAAAGGCATTTATGTTCACTTTCAAACTGTAATCGCGTGTTTATTTGAAGTTCAATAACAACAGGTAATGGGCCCAGGCACAGTCCCCCAGTGGTTTATTTGAAATGAATAAAAACTACGTGGTTTTGGTCACACCAAGACGCAGAAACACAACGCCGATATCATGAGTTCACTCAGTGCTAATTCGTTGCCGTTAACTGAAAAACTGAAAGGAAGAGAAAATTGCAAGACATGGCAATTTGCAATGAAACCTTATTTACAGCACGAATAATTGTGGTAGTGTATAACGGCCGAGATCAAAGATAAAGTTAAGATATGCACCGCAAGGGCCAAAATAATCTTATCAATTGATCCTGCTATTTATGTGCATCTGTAAAGCACGTCATCTGCAAAAGAAGCGTTGGCTAAATTAAAACAAACTTACGGAGATTCAAGACTTATCGAAGAATAGGATTGTTGAAAACGTTTTTAATAACACAATTAGAGAACTGTTCGTCTGTGGAAGAATATGTGTCAAGAATGATTTCAACGTCAAATAAATTGAATGATCTTTAACTTTGTAGTGAAAGACGGGTGGATAGGACGTATCTTGTTAGCAGGCTGCCTAATGAGTACAAACCAATGATAATGGTTTAGAGAAATTACTACAGGAAGTAAAGGATGAAGCGTGTGGCAACTCGTATGTTAAATGACGTGACTTTCCAGGCGAATAAAAAAGACAAGCGAATCAGCTCACACCACACTCCCAGAGGTCCGAGATGTTACAACTGCAACAAATATGGACTCACAGAGAAAAACTGTCGCAGTAAAAACAAGGCAAGCGAAAAATCAGTAATTAAAGAAACCAGTTACAATACAGTCTTCATGATGCCACCGTCAACTAAAGCTATACATAAAGACTGGTTTGTGGATTCTCCACAAGTGCTCATGGCCAACAACGAAAATTTACCCATAAAAGGAACAGATTGCACGCCTATTAAAGCAGTGGCAGGCGAGATAAAATAAATATTAATGTGACGGATGTACTTTATGTTCCTCAGCTGAGTACAAATTTACTTTCCGTAAGCAAAATAGTGAAACAGGGTCACTCAGTAATTTTTGACAATAGAGATACAGAGAAGAAATTGATAGCTACAGCATCGTTAGTCAACGGAATGGACCAACCCTAGTGATCGCAGTGCAGAAACAAATTATACATCCTTGTCTATTGATGCGAATCTATGGCACAGAAGATTAGGCCACCTACACTCATATGCGATGGAAGAATTATGAAACGGTTTGGTTAATGGCGTCAAATATAAAGGAGCCATCGACACTCCGTGCGTTACATGACTAGAAAGTAAGCAAACTAGATTTTCCTTTCCTCACTACACTTCTAGAGCTAAAAGAATTTTGGAGTTCGTGCATTCAGATTTGTGTGGTGGAATGCAAACCACATCGATTGGTGGAGCTAAATTTTTTCTAACTCTGACTGATGATTTCTCTAGAAAGATTTTTTTGTATATCTTCAGCAATAAATACCAAGTCACTGACATTATACGTAATTTTAAAAAGTTCATAGAGAATCAGACAGGCGGAAGGCTTTGTATCTTGCGAACTGATAATGGAAAATAATATGTAGACGAAAGACTGACGAAATGTTTAAGGGAAGAAGGAGTTAAACGTGAAACCACTGTTCCCTACACTCCAGAACAAAATGGTGTTGCAGAAAGTTACAATAGAACAACTGTGGGAACGGCAAGATGTATGTTATTTGAAGCGAAATTACCTACAAATTTTTGGGGAGAAGCAGTCTCCAACAAAGTTTATCTCATTAACAGATCACCAACAAAAGCTTTGAACAACATAACGCCAGAGGAAACTTTCTCAGGAAAGAAACTTGACCTCCGACATCTAAGATATTCGGCAGTAAGGCATTTGTCCACATACCAAAAACTATTAGGCGCAAATGGGACAAGAAATGTGTTCAGTGCATACTCTTCGGATACTGTGAAGACAGCAAGGCATACCGGTTGTTCCATCCGGTTCAACAAAAAATCATTAAATCCGGAGATGTGATATTTAAAGAAGAAATAATTCAAGAGAATAATAACAAGCCAGGAACATGTGATCATTTGCATACCCATACCGAAGAAAATGGATGATTATGTGACCTATTGTACTACAGAAGATTCACAAGAATCAGAGCCAACAACTTTGGAAGAAACTTTGCAATCCAAGGATTCAGAAAAATGGTTTCAAGCAATAGAAGAAGGACTGGTCACATGTGGAAAATAAAACTTGGGAATCAGCTATCCTGCCTCAAGGCAAAAAAGCAATTGATGCTGGGTGGGTCTTTCAGATAAAAAGAGACTTACAAGGACAGATAATTCGCAATAAAACTCGACTTGTGGTTAAGGGATGTTCAGAAGTTAAAGGTTTAGACTATGAGGAAACATACTCATCAGTGGTACGATACAATTCACTCAGATATTTGTTTAGTCTAGCTGCTAAATACGACTTGGACATTGATAATTGTGATGTGGTGACAGCTTTCTGCAAGGTGGTTTAAAATGATTTCTTTATTTGGAAACACATGTGTGAACAGCATTTTAGTGGGATGAATTACATTAAATCACAAACAAGAACATGAATTACTGATGTTTGTTTGGAAAAATCTTTGTGTATAGTAACAACTTCAGTTTGATATCAACATTGACTTACTTAGTTCATATAAATGAATATTTCTTGCTTGTTTTGGTTCACAAAACAAAAATTGGTAATGTGGTCCCTGGGAAAATCCACTCTTAAGGATTTGGCCCACCTGTTGCAAAGGTTGGCCACCCCTGGTGTACACTATCCCTTACATGTGTTTGCCTATCCCTACACCTGTCCTGTCTACAAAACTCTGTACAGGTCACTCCTCCCAAGGATTCACCTGACCACATAGGCCATTCCCCCTATGGATCCACCTATCCTTCTCTTCTCCTACACCTGTTTTGCGATTTTCAGTATGCCCCATCTTAACTTCACCAGTAAACACATCTACTATCACTTTTCTCCAGTCTTTTTTCACTTTAAATTAGAGTTTTTTCATAGTCATATTAAGCTGGCTTCACTTGATTACTCTCCACCTCTACATTTTAACTCCTTTTCCTTCACTCTCTTACTTCTACTAGATTTAGACACTACTTCAGTATTTGCGTATATTCAATGTACTTCTTTTTAATGAACTAGGAGAACATTATCATCTCATCTCCTATTCTATAACATCCTTCATCATGAACATACATTATGTTCTAACTCATATCCTGGATAACGTACTTCTTGTTGAAGATAAGTTAGCAAACCAAATCATTAGTTCGTTGACTCTTTAGTGTACTATCTTTCGTTCTGTTATGCATGTTAGTATACCATCAATTTCCCAAGGCTTCTACACCTTTTCTTAGTTTTTCGTGTACGACAAGTACAAGGTAACATGCAATTAAACAAATGACATGGAAATATTAACTTGCATATATTGATAATAAATTTAATCTGTGTCACAGTTAAATTTATGGACTAGTTGATCATCTATTATCTTAACATAGTAGGTAAATATTCACAAAACAAGCACTAGATGCTACATGTCCAGCTGTTGCAGACGTAGAGATTTACCTGACCACCTTCACGTTGAGCCCAGTCCCCTTTTGTTTTCTTACACTCATTTTTACAGAAGAAGTGATAGGGGAAGTATTACTCTATTGGAAGATAACAGGAGAGTCAGAGAAGACTGAAATTGTCTTGAAGAAAACTAAAAGGAGAAATATGGAAACAATTTAATAAGGATTGCTGCTGATCATCAATCCACTGAATTCACAAAGGACGTGAAATCTCCTAGAGCCTTGAATATTTTAACCCTTTGTTGCCTGACTGTACTTAAAAGTACCAGTAAGTTTTGACTCTCATTATTTTCTCGTGGTGCAGTTTCGTGATCTGAGAGCCTGTCGGTACATAACAGTAACTCTGCTCTACTGTTTCATAGATGTTATTGTGCAATACATAGACCTCTCTGGCGGTCAGAGCTTGAAATTGTTTTTCGCGCGCTGCTGTGGAAACAGAAGATTGTATGTGCTTGTTTCCATGGTGTTGCCTGAATTTGTGCGCAATTTATTGAAACTTCCGTTGAGTTTCCCATTGCACGTACTTATCTTCTTTGTTTTTTTTTTATAATAGTTTGAAGCATTACGTTACATGTGAATGAGATAAAGTGGAAAATATAAGGCGGACTTATTAGTACCGTCAGGTTGTGTGAACACTTTTTGTAGCAACAATGCGTTACCTCTCACTAGTTGTTCTGTCCACTTTTTCTCACATAGAAATTGGTAAATACGTTTGCCTGTGGAGCAATTAGAACAAACAGGAAAGGTTTGCCAGGCAATTTACCTAAAGAAAAATGTCTAAATCAAATCACAGAGAGTCATCTTTAGACCTAACAGTATTTCAATGGAAGGAAAATAATGTAGTGTATTTTGCGTCAAACTTCCATGGCACTGAACAGAGCGTAGTGACAAGAAAACAGAAAGATGGAACTAGTATGACTATACCATGTCCAGTTATTGTATGTGATTACAATAAAAACATGGGTGGTGTGGATCATGCAGACAGATTACGTTCAACTTATGGTCTTGACAAGCGATCAAAGAAATGGTGGCACCGTCTCTTCTGGGGAGCAATAGAAATTGCTTTTGTCAATGCTTACGTCATTTTCAGTGATCTACATGGGGCACTGCCACTGCTGGAATTCAGGCGTGCTGTGGCACTAGGGCTAATGAATGAACAGCAAGTGCCAAATCTCAAAAAGAGAAACTCTGGTAAAGATGAAATAACTCTCCCAAATAGAAGGAAGGATAACTTTTCTGTTCCGAAGGATGTACGTCTTGGCAACAGAGGAAATCATTTTGTAGTGTTCAGTTGTAAAAGAGGACGATGCGAAATGTGTGCGAAAAATAAAATTCAGCCGAGACCACATTCACAATGTAGTACATGTAAAGTGTATTTGTGCTGCAATGAGAAAAAGAACTTTTTCCTACAATTTCATGAGGTATCACTAAATATGTGATATGTATATACTGTCAAAAATGTATAGCTAAGTTACTATGTATTGTGAAGTTGCTCTAGAATAAATCTACGTGAAATTTAAAAAAAATTCAGAAATATCATATTTCGGTTAATTAATTTTCTAATGTAAAAATATTTAATATTTATGTGAAATAAAGTACAACTTATAAAAATTGGAGCATTTTTCTGCGCATGTTGTGATTCTGTCCATGGAGTCTGACGGTACTTCTGAGTACCAGGAGAGAAAAAAGTTGTGAAAAATAAAATAAAATTTTACAAAAAATCCTACCGTCATTTGAGGCCACAATAGCATAAATTCTGCAAAGAAAATGTTAGAAAGTAAATTTTTTCTTATGTCAGGAAACAAAGGGTTAAGTGTATCTACACTCCTGGAAATTGAAATAAGAACACCATGAATTCATTGTCCCAGGAAGGGGAAACTTTATTGACACATTCCTGGGGTCAGATACATCACATGATCACACTGACAGAACCACAGGCACATAGACACAGGCAACAGAGCATGCACAATGTTGGCACTAGTACAGTGTATATCCACCTTTCGCAGCAATGCAGGCTGCTATTCTCCCATGGAGACGATCGTAGAGATGCTGGATGTAGTCCTGTGGAACGGCTTGCCATGCCATTTCCACCTGGCGCCTCAGTTGGACCAGCGTTCGTGCTGGACGTGCAGACCGCGTGAGACGACGCTTCATCCAGTCCCAAACATGCTCAATGGGGGACAGATCCGGAGATCTTGCTGGCCAGGGTAGTTGACTTACACCTTCTAGAGCACATTGGGTGGCACGGGATACATGCGGACGTGCATTGTCCTGTTGGAACAGCAAGTTCACTTGCCGGTCTAGGAATGGTAGAACGATGGGTTCGATGACGGTTTGGATGTACCGTGCACTATTCAGTGTCCCCTCGACGATCACCAGTGGTGTACGGCCAGTGTAGGAGATCGCTCCCCACACCATGATGCCGGGTGTTGGCCCTGTGTGCCTCGGTCGTATGCAGTCCTGATTGTGGCGCTCACCTGCACGGCGCCAAACACGCATACGACCATCATTGGCACCAAGGCAGAAGCGACTCTCATCGCTGAAGACGACACGTCTCCATTCGTCCCTCCATTCACGCCTGTCGCGACACCACTGGAGGCGGGCTGCACGATGTTGGGGCGTGAGCGGAAGACGGCCTAGCGGTGTGCGGGACCGTAGCCCAGCTTCATGGAGACGGTTGCGAATGGTCCTCGCCGATACCCCAGGAGCAACAGTGTCTCTAATTTGCTGGGAAGTGGCGGTGCGGTCCCCTACGACACTGCGTAGGATCCTACGGTCTTGGCGTGCATCCGTGCGTCGCTGCAGTCCGGTCACAGGTCGACGGGCACGTGCACCTTCCGCCGACCACTGGCGACAACATCGATGTACTGTGGAGACCTCACGCCCCACGTGTTGAGCAATTCGGCGGTACGTCCACCCGGCCTCCCGCATGCCCACTATACGCCCTCGCTCAAAGTCCGTCAACTGCACATACGGTTCACGTCCACGCTGTCGCGGCATGCTACCAGTGTTAAAGACTGCGATGGAGCTCCGTATGGCACGGCAAACTGGCTGACGCTGACGGCGGCGGTGCACAAATGCTGCGCAGCTAGCGCCATTCGACGGCCAACACCGCAGTTCCTGGTGTGTCCGCTGTGCCGTGCGTGTGATCATTGCTTGTACAGCCCTCTCGCAGTGTCCGGAGCAAGTATGGTGGGTCTGACACACCGGTGTCAATGTGTTCTTTTTTCCATTTCCAGGAGTGTACTTGAGGACAATATTATGGAAATGGAAGAGGATGTAGATGAAGATGAAATGGGAGATATTTGACAGAGCACTGAAAGACCTGAGTCGAAACAAGGCCCCAGGAGTAGGCAACATTCCATTAGAACTACTGACGGCCTTGGGAGAGCCAGTCCTGACAAAACTCTACCATCTGGTGAGCAAGATGTATGAGACAGGCGAAATACCCTCAGACTTCAAGAAGAATATAATAATTCCAATCCCAAAGAAAGCAGGTGTTGACAGATGTGAAAATTACCGAACTATCAGTTTAATAAGTCACAGTTGCAAAATACTGACGCGAATTCTTTACAGACGAATGGAAAAACTGGTAGAAGCCGACCTAGGGGAAGATCAGTTTGGATTTCGTAGAAATATTGGAACACGTGAGACAATACTGACCCTATGACTTATCTTAGAAGCTAGATTAAGGAAAGGCAAACCTACGTTTGTAGCATTTGTAGACTTAGAGAAAGCTTTTGACAATGTTGACTGGAATACTCTCTTTCAAATTCTGAAGGTGGCAGGAGTAAAATACAGGGAGCGAAAGGCTATTTACAATTTGTACAGAAACCAGATGGCAGTTGTAAGAGTCGAGGGGCATGAAAGGGAAGCAGTGGTTGGGAAGGGAGTGAGACAGGGTTGTAGCCTATCCCCAATGTTATTCAATCTGTATAATGAGCAAGCAGTAAAGGAAACTAAAGAAAAATTAGGAGTTGGAATTAAAATCCATGGAGAAGAAATAAAAACTTTGATGTTTGCCGATGACATTGTAATTCTGTCGGAGACAGCAAAGGACCTGGAAGAGCAGTTGAACAGGATGGACAGTGTCTTGAAAGCAGGATGTAAGATGAACACCAACAGAAGCAAAACGAAGACCATAGAATGTAGTCGAATTAAATCAGGTGATGCTGAGGAAATTAGATTAGGAAATGAGACACTTAAAGTAGTAAAGGAGTTTTGCTATTTGGGGAGCAAAATAACTGATGATGGTCAAAGTAGAGAGGATATAAAATGTAGACTGGCAATGGGAAGTAAAGCGTTTCCGAAGAAGAGAAATTTGTTAACATCGAGTATAGATTTAAGTGTCAGGAAGTCGTTTCTGAAAGTATTTGTATGGAGTGTAGCCATGTATGGAAGTGAAACATGGACGATAAATAGTTTAGACAAGAAGAGAATAGAAGCTTTCGAAATGTGGTGCTACACAAGAATGCTGAAGATTAGATGGGAAGATCGCATAACTAATGAGGAGGTGTTGAATAGGATTGGGGAGAAGAGGAGTTTGTGGCACAACTTGACTAGAAGAAGGGATCGGTTGGTAGGACATGTTCTGAGGCATCAAGGGATCACTAATTTAGTATTGGAGGGCAGCGTGGAGGGTAAAAATCGTAGAGAGAGACCAAGAGATGAATACACCAAGCAGATTCAGAAGAATGTAGGTTGCAGTAGGTACTGGGAGATGAAGAAGCTTGCACAGGATAGAGTAGCGTGGAGAGTTGCATCAAACCAGTCTCAGGACTGAAGACCACATCAACAACAGCAACAACAACAACCATATACGGTGCTGGAGTGAGCACAATGGCTGAGGTGAACACGGCCGAAAGCTCTGGATTTTAATCCACTGGACATGGCTGGAAGCCTGAGAAAATTTAATCAGCTATGTAATGCTTTTGATTCTAAGAAACTTTCATGCAAGAATGTAAATGAAGGTGCAGAATCATCCACTGCAATGGAGCTCTTGCATTTTTTGGTGACACTCTTCAAGAATAGAAAGAATTCTCAATAGACACAATGTCAAGCATGTTTTTTATCCACCAGAAAAATTAATTAGTTTGTTGTGTTCTAACCCATATCAATACGAGAAATCTTATATTCAGTAGACATGTCGCACCATGCAGGTACATTGTGTTGCGAAGAGTGAGATGACATTTCTAGGATGGCATGTCCTACTTTCAAGCTTCCATGATAACAAAAGATGTTTGTGATGTTTAGTACAAAGTAAGGGTTTGGACATCCACTGTGGGAGATATTATTACAATTATGAGAGAATGGCATGAACCCATAATTTCTACACTGTGAGACAGTGACTGAATGTTTCCATATGCTACCTGGGGTATCATGCATTGAAGATGTTTAGAAGACAATTAGAGAAAGGGGAATGGTCATGGCTACAATGATGGACACCATGAAAAATGACTGTCAAATTGGCTGATGTAAAATATACTTCTTGTCTTGATGTTGCACAAACTGCTTATGTTTAAGATGATCTGTCAACCCCCTTGGTATATGAGATTGTGCTATGAATGACAGTGCTGTTGTACAAGAAAGTGTGAAATTAGGAAGTTTAGAGTTCTGTTGTTTATGTCATTCAGTTAGCTTTGAGGACAATTAATGCCCTCTTTCAGCACCCATTCATGCACAAGGAGACAAATTTCTGTGGAGACTGCTGGAGCACAGCTGGATGGAACTGACTAACAGATCCACATCAGCACACATCAAGAAAAGGAGACTGAAACAATAAAAATAAATAAAGTTATTGATATCAAATGTAAGATGGTTATAGACTGCACACTGGAAATGGAACATTGAAGCCATGCCAAAAATCACCCAGGTTTCATTCCAGTGACGGTGACTTCCTTGAAGGATATGGAATAGTGGTACCAAAGAAAGAGAGAATAAGAAGATTTGATGCAAATTTCATTGGAATAATTTGGGAAAATCAGTTGCTTTCAAGGACACTTACACCAACAACAAACATTAAAGAAGAATGAACATATACAGTGTAGCTAACAAATTGAATTACAGGAAAAAAGTAACTTTATATAATATTCAAAGGAAGACTTTAAGAAAATTTATTAAAAAGGCAACTTTGAGACTAGACTTTGTTGTCCATAGCAACTCAGATACAACAAAAGAATACAATACCATGTTCAAGTCAAACTAGACAAGGAAATACTAGAATATTTGATTGTTTGAATAAGATGATTTCCTTTCCTGATTTTTAGGGCTACAACTGGCTAAGCAGTCAACAATGACACAATGTCAGCTCATCTCCAAGCACCATCCACAGCATTGTTCATCAATACGACACAATGGCTATGCGTTTGCTGCTTGACAGCATTGCACTGCAGCTAGCTGTTTTCATTATCCGGTGTGCTGTGTTTATGTTTATGTTAATGTTAAACTACCAGAGAACAGAATGGTGTAGAAGAGTAGGTAAGAAGTGCCATTATTGAAGCACTATTAAATCTAAATATTTATACTTGGTTACAATTGTATGCCAGTTTGGACTAGGAAGATGGAAGAATTAATGGCTCTCATGAAAGTTCAAGGAGGGACATTAAAAAAAATAATAATAAATAAATAATAAAAATAAATAATAAAATAATAAAATAAATAATAAAAATAAGGATAATTGTCAGATTTAAAAAGACAAGGGGGAGGGGGGGGAGGTAGCTACAAAAGAAGATAAAATCTACACCTACATCTACATAGATACTCTGCAAGCCACCGTATGATGCATGTTGGAGGGTACGCTGTACAACTATTTATCATTTCCTTTCCTTATTCACTTGTAACCAAAGTGAGGGAAAAATAACTGTCTGTTTGCCTCCATATGAGCCTTAATTTCTCAAATCTGACCTTCAGGGTCCCTACATGCAATGTACAATGGCAGCAGTAGAATCCTTCAGTGGTCAGCTTCAAATGCCGGTTCTCTAAATTTTCCCAATAGTGTTCCTCGAAAAGACCATCGGCTTCTCTCCAGGGATTCCCATCTTGAGTTCCTGAAGCATCTCTGCAACACTCATGTGTTGTTCGAAACTACCAGTAACAAATCTAGCAGCCTGTCTCTGAATTGCTTTGATGTCTTCATTCAATCTGACCGGGTATTGATTCCAAACACTCCAGCAGAACTAAAGAATAGGTTGCACCAGCATAATATATGCAGTCTCATTTATAGGTGAACCACACTTTCCTAAAATTCTCCCAAGAAACTGAAGTCAACCATTCCTCCTCCCTACCACAGTTCTCACACGCTCGTTCCACCTCATATCGCTTTGCAACATTATGCCCAGGTATTTAAACGACTTGCTGTGTCAAGCAGGATACTAGTAATACTGTACCTGAACATTACAGGTTTGATCTTCCTGCTCATCCACATTAACTTTCATTTTTCCACTTTTAAGGCTAGCTGCCATTCATCACACCAACTGGAAATTTTGTATAAGTCATCTTGTATCTTGCTACAGTCACTCAACTTCGTCACCTTACTGTACGCCACAGTACCATCAGCAAAAACCACAGCCCACCTCATCAGCAAATCATTTATGTATATACAGAACAGCAGCAGTCTTATCACACTTCCCTGGGCCACTCCTGATGATACCCTTGTCTCTGATGTACACTCACTGCTAGCCGGTGTGGCCAAGCGGTTCTATGTGCTTCAGTCTGGAACGGTGTGATCACTACTGTCACAGGTTCGAATTCTGCCTCGGGCATGGATGTGTGTGATATCCTTAGGTTAGTTAGGTTTAAGTAGTTCTAGGTTCTAGGGGACTGATGACCTCAGATGTTAAGTTCCATAGTGCTCAGAGCCATTTGAACCATTTTTGAACACTCGCCATCAAGAACAACATACTATTATTTAAGAAGTCTTTGAGCCACTCACATATCCGTGAACTTATTCCATGTGCTTGTACTTTCGTTAACAGCCTGCAATGGAGCACTGTGTCAAATGCTTTCCAGAAATCTAGAAGTATGGAATCTGCCTGTTGCCCTTCATATTCTCGATATGTCATGTGAGAAGAGGGCAAGCTGAGTTTTGCATGAGTGATGCTTTATAAAACAATTCTGATTCATGCACATAAGCTTCCCAGTCTCAAGAAAGTTTATTATGTTTGAACTGAGAATATGTTCAAGGATTCTGTAGCAAACAGAATTTAGGGATATTGGTATGTAATTTTGTGGGGCTGTTCTTTTATCTTTCTTGTAAACTACAGTCACTTAAGCTTTTCTCCAGTCGCCTGGGACTTCGCACTGGGCGAAAGATTCATGACAAATGCTATCTAGGTAAGGGGCCAATACCAAAGAGTACTCTTCATAAAATCAAACAGGAATTCCATCTTGATCTGGTGATTTATTTGCTTTGAAATCATTCAAATTTTTCTCTATGCCAGGTATGCTTATTACTACATTGTCTACACAGGAGTCTGTCCACTGGTCAAATTATGGTTTGTTTGTATGATTCTCCTTTGTGAATGATTTCTTGACGCTGAGATTTCAAGACTTCAGCTTTCGTTTTGCTATCTTCAACTGCAACACCAGACTGATGAACACGGGACTGAATGGAAGTTTTTGATCCATTTAGCAATTTTACATACAACCAGAATTTTCCCTGATATGGAAGAGATGTTATTAAAACTACTGAAGGAGTTGCAGACTGAGATAGGAAAACAATGTGACTTAGTCAGCAAGAAGATTTAAGAACAGTTGAAAGAAAGATGCAACAGAGGAATTGTCAAGTCCTAAATTAGAAACTATACATAGTCAAATATCAGAAACTTGAGGCTGAGTGGAGCCTTTAGAACAACGTAAAGAATTTGGTGAAGTAATTAGTACCCTGAACACTTTAACTAGTTTGAAGGTGCATCTACAAGAACCTATAGAACAAAAAGTATGGGAAAATTTGAGTCTGCTTTCACTACCACCAATTCTTTGGGCAATACTGTCAAAAATCAAAAAGCGAGTATGCAATGCCCATAAACCTCATGTTGAAAAATTTTTAATTAATATGTAGTTTGCGTGGATGCTAAAATATATACCGATTTTAAGTTCGATTGTAGTAAGCATACGAATGCAAACAAATAAAGGAATGGAGAATTAAGTTGTGAATCCCTGTTACATAAGTTGTCATGTCATCTATTGTCATTTGAAACAGAAGAGTTTGTTATAAATGGACTCTGTGTTGGAATATGTATACTATTTTACATAGATGCCCTGTATTTACTAGTATGAGGTGTAGAGTGTTTATTGCAGTGGTTGAAAGTAAAGATGTAAGATATATCTGTTTTCTCAACCTGGAAGGAGGCTACCATCTATTGTGTTTAAGGCACTTAATCAGTCTGCAATGCAGACAGACTCAAATACCTGTGCTTTAGGAAATAGTAGTAGTAGCAGTAGCAGTAGTAGCTTTATTCATACATAGATATCTTTTTACAAAGACATAGGACATGTCAAAGTATTTACAAATTTAGACCAATTTAAAATAAGCCAATTCATATACACATATATTTACAGACTTCTAATTAGAGACAATCATTAGATTTACTCCTGGTATACAATACTTTGTTTACAGATAATTTATTAAATAATGTAATGCCACACTGTTCACTCATATCTCACTGTCAGTCACTGCACACACTATACGCACATTGTTTCATAACACTTTACTCACCACACACACACACACACACACACACACACACACACACACACACTGCTGATCTCTGGGCCATTTTCTGTACTGCAACTTCCCATTTGCTATCCTGAAAAACTGAGTTAGCATCCATCCATAATGAGTGAGATGTTGAGCTCAGAAAGTGGAATAGATGTTAGTATTGTGCTATGCCTAGCTGGGGGTAAGTATTTCTAGAAAGGAAAAAAACCATAAAATGAAGTTGTTATGTGGAATGTTGGGTGGTTTATAATCATTATTATTATTATTATTATTATTATTTATTTATTTATTTGTATACCATTTTTTTATCAAATCCCTACTCTGTGTGGTTCATGGTGTGGGTTCCTGTAGTCATGTCCTAGCTCATGAACCACGGGCAACGTATGAGTGGCCAAGTAAGTGGTCCCGACAGTCGGGATACCAGTTACTTTGGAATAAGGCTGGGCATCTCGGACATATTCTGAGTCGTGGTCACCTTTGTGATCATACGGCAAAGACTACCATATCCACCGGTTAGTCCCTCAACCGTTAGGGGTAAAACTCAATGGGACTCAGGGCAAGTAAGGCTAGCAACCTGCTTCCCTGGTACTTTAAATATGATGCTGGCAACAATCAGAGCAAAATGCCTCAGACCTTTGGAGGTGACAGAGTCCCACCTCTAACTGACAAACCAGGGACTCCTAAGATACGACTTGCCAAGCAAATGGTAATGAGATGGGGAGCTATTAATATCAACGGGGGCTACTCTGGGAAGAAGGTAGAGCTGGCAGAGGCTGCAAGTAAGATGGGGCTGGACGTTTTAGCTGCTAGTGACATTCGGGTAAGGGGTGAGAAAGAAGAGGAAGTGGGAGAATACAAGATCTACCTGTCAGGAGTCAAAGTGGGAATAGCACAATGGGGTGTAGGGCTTTACATCAGGAAAGAAATGGAACCCAGCGTAGTTGCAATAAGGTATGTAAATGAACGACTGTTGTGGATAGATTTGACAGTGTCTAGCAAGAAAATTAGGATTGTGTCAGTATATTCGCACTGTGAAGGGACAGATCAAGATAAGATGGATAGTTTTTATGAGGCACTTAGTGATGTAGTTGTTAGAGTAAAGGACAAGGACAGTGTTCTGCTCATGGGTGATTTAAATGCCAGGATTGGAAATTGAACAGAAGGGTATGAAAAGGTTATGGGTAAATTTGGAGAGGATATGGAGGCCAACAGGAACGGGAAACAACTCTTGGATTTCTGTGCCAGTATGGGCTTAGTAATCACAACTTCCTTTTTTAAACATAAGAACATTCACCAGTATACTTGGGAAGGCAGGGGAACCAGATCTGTCATTGACTATATAATAACATATCAGGAATTCAGGAAGGCTGTGAGGGACACACATGTATTCAGGGGATTCTTTGATGACACTGATCATTATTTAATCTGCAGTGAAATTGGGATTGTGAGGCCGAAAGTGCAGGAGGTCAGGTCCATATGTAGGAGGATAAGAGTGGAGAAACTTCAGGATAAGGGAATCAGGCACAAGCACATAACAGCGATCCCAGAAAGGTACCAGTTAGTTGAATGTAGTCAATTACAGTCATTGGAAAAGGAATGGACAAGGTACAGGGACACAGTACTAGAAGTGGCTAAAGAATGTCTTGGAACAGTAGTGTGTAAAAGTAGGATGAAGCAAACAGCTTGGTGGAATGATACAGTCAAGGCAGCCTGTAAAAGGAAAAAGAAGGCGTATCAGAAATGGCTACATACTAGAACTCAGGTAGACAGAGAAAGTTATGTTGAAGAAAGAAACAAAGCCAAACAGATAATTGCAGCATCCAAGAAAAAGTCGTGGGAAGACTTTGGAAACAGGTTGGAGATTATGGGTCAAGCTGCTGGAAAACTATTCTGGAGTGTAATTAGCAGTCTTCGAAAGGGAGGTAAGAAGGAAATGACAAGTATTTTGGACAGGTCAGGAAAACTGCTGGGATCCTGTGGATGCCTTGGGCAGATGGAGGGAATATTTTGAAGAGTTGCTCAATGTAGGTGAAAATCCGATCAATGTTTCAGATTTTGAGGTAGAATGGGATAGGAATGATGATGGAAATAGGATCACATTTGAGGAAGTGGAGAAAATGGTCAATAGATTGCAGTGCAATAAAGCAGCTGGGGGTGGATGAAATTAAGTCGGAACTCATCAAATACAGTGGAATGTCAGGTCTTAAATGGCTACACAGGATAATTGAAATGGCCTGGGAGTCGGGACAGGTTCCAGGTTCAGAGTAGTTTCAGGAGTAAGACAAGGCTGCAACCTGTCTCCACTGTTATTCATATTATTTATGGATCATATGTTGAAAACAATAGACTGGCTGGATGAGATTAAGATATGTGAACACAAAATAAGCAGTCTTGCATATGCGGATGACTTAGTTGTGATGGCAGATTCGATTGAAAGTTTGCAAAGTAATATTTCAGAGCTAGATCAGAAATGTAAGGACTATGGTATGAAGATTAGCATCTCCAAAACGAAAGTAATGTCAGTGGGAAAGAAATATAAACGGATTGAGTGCCAAATAGGAGGAACAAAGTTAGAACAGGTGGACGGTTTCAAGTACTTAGGATGCATATTCTCACAGGATGGGAACATAGTGAAAGAACTGGAAGCAAGGTGTAGCAAAGCTAATGCAGAGAGCACTCAGCTACGATCTACTCTCTTCTGCAAGAAGGAAGTCAGTACCAAGACTAAGCTATCTGTGCACCGTTCAATCTTTCGACCAACTTTGTTGTATGGGAGCGAAAGCTGGGTGGACTCAAATTACCTTATCAACAAGGTTGAGGTTACGGATATGAAAGTAGCTAGGATGACTGCAGGTACTAGTAGATGGGAACAATGGCAGGAGGGTGTCCACAATGAGGAAATCAAAGAAAAACTGGGAATGAACTCTATAGATGTAGCAGTCAGGGCGAACAGGCTTAGATGGTGGGGTCATGTTACACGCATGGGAGAAGCAAGGTTACCCAAGAGACTCATGGGTTCAGCAGCAGAGGGTAGGAGGAGTCGGGGCAGACCAAGGAGAAGGTACCTGGATTTGGTTAAGAATGATTTTGAAGTAATAGGCTTAACATCAGAAGAGACACCAATGTTAGCACTGAATAGGGGATCATGGAGGAATTTTATAAGGGGGCTATGCTCCAGACTGAACGCTGAAAGGCATAATCAGTCTTAAATGATGAATGATGATGATCCCTACTCTGTTTTTTCCAAGCAACCCTTCAATGTATAAAATGTATTGCATAACAGATACTTTCTAGCTGCCTTTTTAAATAAGTGTATTTTTGCAATTTCTTTAATCTCTTTTGGTAATTTATTGTACAGTTTTATTCCTTGGTAGAAAATGCTGTTTTGAGTTTTATGTTTATTTTTTCTTGGTAAATGTAAGTTGAATCTCTCTCTTGTTGCTTGGTCATGGACAGAGCTGTTTGTGCAGTAATTACCAATGTTATTTTTTATGTGTACAACAGACTGGTAAATGCATTCATACAGAGCAGTTAAAATCCCCAGTGTTTTGAACAGATCTTTACAATGAGCTTGACTAGTATTTATGGCTCTTTTCTAGAGTTTGAAAACTGTGTTCATATTTTGTGTGTTTGTTCCCCAAAAAAGAATGTCGTAGCTAAGAATTGAGTGTACATATGAATAATATGCAACTAAAAGACACTGCATGTCACACACTGATGATAGGATTCTAAGGGCATAAAATGCTGATGACATTCTGTTTGCAAGTACCTTTGTGTGTTCACACCACTTCAACTGAGAATCAATATTCATTCCTAGAAATTTTGCATTTGTTACACAGTCTACAGAGATGCCATCTACATTTAATTTTCCATTGTCATTTTTCCTCTTCAAACTGAAATTCGTGGCATTAGTTTTCTTGTGTTCAGTGTTACTTTATTGCTTATTGACCAATCATAAACTTCCTTGAGAGTTTCATTTGCTTTCTCAGTAATGAGTTCTCTTGTTTCCTCAGTGACTACTATATTGCGGTCATCAGCAAAGAGAATTTTTTCACCATGAGTAACACTACTGGGAAAGTCGTTGATGCATATCAGGAATAGTATTGGTAGTAATATGCTACCTTGCGGAACCCCTATATTAATATATTTTGCTTCTGATAAGTGTTTTACTAAATGTTTAGATCTATTTGAAGTATGTGTTATCTCTACTCTTTGTACCATATCTGCTAGGTATGATCAAAACCAGTCATTAGCTACCCCTCTTGTTCCTAATGCTTCTGATTTATTTAATAGAATCTTGTGGTCAGCTGTATCAAATGCCTTAGAAAGATCCAAAAATGTGCCTGTGATGCATTCATCTTTATCAAGAGCATCAGGTACAACTTTTGTGAATTCTACTATGGCTGACTCTGTATTTTTGCTACTTCAGAAACCAAACTGTGATTCACTTAAAAGATTGTATTTATTCAGGTAATTTATTAATCTGTCTTTCATAATTGCTTCTATTATTTTTGAGAATGGTGACAGCAGGGAAATGGGCCGGTAATTTTCTGTCTTCTGCATTACCTTTCTTAAGCAAAGGTACAACTCTTGCCTGTTTTAACTGCTCTGGAAATGTTCCTGATGTGAAGGATTCATTTATTATATTTTTTAAGGGGCCTTGTATAATCTCTATGCATTGTTTCAGTACACACATTGGTATTTCATCTAAGCCTACTTACTTTTTATTTTTTAGTTTTTGAGCAGTTTTATCGACTTCATTCTCTGTGGTTGGAAGTAACATCATTGTATTTAGTGCAACATTATTTACAGGTGTTATATGTGTTTTGGGGAATTTTTGCTGTAACTTCTCTGCAATATTTGAAAAATGCTCGTTTACATAGTTTGGTAAGTGTTGTGGGTCATTTATTACCTTATCCCCCTTCCTTAGCAGTATGTTATTCTGCGTTTGTTTGCTTCTCCCCATTTCCTTTTTTATAATGTCCCAGACTGCTTTGCTTTTATTCTCAGCATTATTATTGGTTTGAGTGTTTGCTGCCTCTAGTTTGCATGTTTACTTTTGTGTCTTTATTTTGTAAAGAAAGAATTTCTTTTGTATTACGTTCCTTAAAACACTTTCCTGTTATCATCATTGGTTTGTTTAGGTAATCTTCTGCTCATTTTTCACACTTCTAATACCAATACTGTTTGTTATTTGAATATAACTTCACTATTTTGACAGGGCTGTGATTCAAATGATTAATTTAATGGCTTAGTTCCAATTTTTGTAGCAGTTTATTATCATATTTTTGTTGTTACAAATCATTACAGCCATTAATAGAACAATTTGTTTTTATTCCTTTTATCTTGTTTTCAATAGTGTTTTGCACAGATTATTTTATCTCTATTTAGTGAGTTTCTGTTACTGACACCAGTTGGTTGTTTAATGACCACTGTCAATGTCTGATGGTCTTGGCTACAAAACCTCCTCTCTCCCTGAAGATACCTGCTGCTTTCACTTCTGGAAACCCTTGTTCCCCTATCAAAGAGTGCCCCACAACGTATTATAAAACCCAAGCAATACTGGTTGGTCATTCTAGGCTCATTAGCCTGAAATACTGGGAATCTCTACCATCTTTAACTCTAAATGGGACAGATATCAGCTTCTCTCCTTCAGTGAAGAACCTAGGAGTAATAATAGATGAAAATCTAAATTGAACTCAGAACATAACTGGGATGTGCAGCATCTCTCCATGCCCTACAAAATTATATGAAGATTTTCTCTTTCGACCTGATAAAGAAACTTGTACAAACACTTATACTTCCAGTTATTGACTGCAGTGATGTTATCTTGCAAGGCACTTCTCAGGAAAGCTCACAGTGCCTGGAACTGTTTATTAATGCCTATGTTCATTATATCTGTGATGTTCGACTCTTTGATCATGTGTCACCATAATATGCACAGCTATCCAGGCTGCAGTCAGAGAAGTACAGGGAAAAGGGAAAAGATTTCACACAATGGTTCTCATCTAAATGTACTTGGAAAAAACGTAATAGTAACAAAAATTTTTAGAACTAGTAAATAAAATCTCAAATGTGCAGTGTGATGATAGAAAAGTCATACCTCTCATGGACAGGAAGTGTGTGTTACCTGTAGACTCAAATGTGAAATCTGCTGTCAGTGAAGCTACACCTCTCCAAGACAAATGTGAAATTTTATTAATGCAGGTGAACACTCCAAATGTTAATAATTCACAGAAAGGCACAGCAGTTGTGGAACAACAAACACCAGAAATAGGTGAAACAGCAGCAGCACCATCATTATCATCAGAAGCAGCAACAAGAGCAGCAGCAGCAGCAGTAGTAGAACCAACAACAACTGGAGCAGCAACACAGCAATTCTTAAGGAGGAGCCAAAGGAAAAATACATCTGTGTCATTCAGTGATAATTCTTTATGGTTTCAAGCTAAGAAGAAAATAAAAATGTGAAAAACCAGCCTGCTAACTCACAGATAAGTCACAACAACACCCTATTTTAAACATTCAGGGTCTTGACAGTAAAGTTGAAATTCTGGACGAGTCATTGCCACAGAATAAGTATTCTTTCCTATGTCTATCAGGACATTGGCTTAAACCAGAACAAATACAATACCATGTACCAGAAGGTTATAAACATGGAAACAGTTTTTGCAGATCTCAGTACTGTAATGGTGGTACTGTTATCTATGTTTCAAATGAAATAGAGTGTAGAGCACTAGATCTTAGTTGGGCATGTGTAAAGAAACACTTTGAAATTACTGGGATCATATGTGATATAATGAAACTTATCATAGTATGTATCTACCATTCCCCTGACTCAGATGATAAAACTTTTTTAGATAATTTAGACAGTGTACTCTGCTACATAGCAAAATGGAAACAGTAATTGGGGGAGACTTTAATTCAAGCTTTGATGTAACATGTAACAAACCCAGTGTAAATAAGTTATTGAATATGCTAAGGCAGCACAACTTCCATAATGTAAATTCAGAACCAACAAGACTACAAGCGTGCTTGGATAATGCTTTTGTCAACTGTGCTCGTGATATGTACTCCACCAAGGTAAAGGAATTTGTTTTCTCAGACCACTCCATATTAACAGTAGAGTTAAGACATTTTATAAAAGAGGATGAGAGCAAGGCTGCACAAAAGTTAACAAAATCTAATACCTTAATATTAACAAAACACAATCTCATAAAACTAACACACCAGCTGAGCATAACAAACTGGGACAAATTATTTCAAAACTGTCATTCCAGTGCCCAAACAGTTTATGAAACATTCCACAATTACTTAACAGGTACTTTAAAAGCCCATCTTGTTCAAAAGAAATATCATAAAACAAGAAAGGGTAAATTTTGGTACACCAAAGAACTGGAGAATCTAAAAAATAAGCTACTACTGTTGAAGCGCCTTGCCAAAGTAAACAATTCTAATGAAATTAAGGATCTCAAAAAAATCACTAAGAAACTGTATAAGAAACAGTTACAATTGGCGAAACAAAAATACAACACAAATCTCATAAAAATAGTAAAAACCAATCCAAAACAGCCTGGTCAGTAATTAATACTGTTAAAGGTGAAGTCAGAAACTTTGACAAGACAGTCCCAATACCAGCAGATACATTCAATAAATATTTTGTAAGCTGTGCTGATGATATCAAAAAGTTTATCAGTAAACCCAATGTAACATGTATAGATTATATTAAGAGAGCAAACCTAAATATAATAGGGCCAGATCATCATTGAAACACTTTAAAGAGGTACGTCAACATGAAGTTCTTAAAATAATCAAAGAAATGAAAAATTCATACAGTACAGATATTTTTAATATGTCAAACAATCTATTGAAAGAAATCATACATTACATTGCAGCACCATTAACATATTCTATAAACCTGTGTCTCATAGAACGGTTTTTTCCTGATCCTCTGAAACTATCCAAGGTAACTCCAGTCTTTAAGAAGGGTGTCAAATCAGATCCTGCAAGCTACAGACCAATGTCACTAATTCCAGTACTAGGAAAAGTCTTTGAAGGCATAATATATCAGCAGATGTATGAGTACTTAGAACTAAATGGTATGTTAAGTACATCACAGTTTGGTTACAGAAAAGGAAGGTCAGCTATACATGCCATAGAGCTCTTAGTCAGAGACATTCTAGCAGCATTTGAGGACCATGCACACACATAGGTAACCTTATGTGATCTGAGCAAAGTTTTGACTGTGTTGACCACTCTCTTTTGCTCTCTAAACTTGAGTACTATGGAATATGAGATGAAAGTTTAAAACTCATCAAATCATACCTCAATAAAAGGAAACAGGAGGTGAGTTCAGGAAGTCATCTGTCAAACATACTCGAGGTTCAACACGGAGTGCCACAGGGATCTAAATTGGGACCACTTCTTTTCCTTGTACACATAAATGACTTACCAGGAAATAGAGATGTAAAGACATATATGTATGCAGATGATACAACTTTTCTATCTGTAAACCATGTACTTGATACCCTTGTAAGTGATATGAAATTGGCAAAAGAAAATACAACATCATTGTTTAATGCCAATGGTCTGCTATTAAATGAGGAAAAGACCCAGAATATGTGGTTCAGTCTAACAAAGACTACAAAAATAGAAAAACAAAAGGCAAAGTTTTTAGGTATCATACTTGACAACAGTCTAACATGGAACTCTCATGTTGATCACATAGTGGTTAGGTTGTCAAGAGTTATATATTTGTTGAAGAGACTGATGTGTTGTGTGACATTTGAGTACGTAAGGGCAGCGTACTTTGCCTTTTTCAATCTGTTTTAAGGTATGGGTTAATACTCTGGGGAAACAGCAAAAAAATAAATGAAATTATTGTGATCCAGAAGAAAGCAATCAGAGTAATGGCTAAGGTAGATAATAGAACACATTGTAAACCATTGTTCATTAAATATAGAATTTTAACAGTTATTAATTTATACATTCTTGACAGTGTTAACTACATACTTGCTGAACTACCTAATTTAATTGTAACAAATCAAAGGCATGACTAGTATACAAGAACCAGTACGTCTCTGCTGCTGCCACAAAATAGATTAGCTAAAACTAACAGTAGTCATAAGTATATGGCAATTAAAATATATAACAAATTGTCTAAAAATGCTTCAATCAAGCCTGACAAATTATTTAAAGAAAATGTTCATAACTTCTTGTTAATTAATCCATTCTATTCATTAGAAGAATTTTTAGAAATGCCCAATATCAACTTAAATATGTAAAAATTTACTTTCTAAAATTAATAGGTTAAGTGAACTGACGAAGTCTATTGCATGTAATAATGCTGAATGACCAATAAAGAATCTGAATTTCCCTACACTCTTTCTTCTGTACTGTCTTATCAACAAACACTGCCCTTGATATCTCTTCTCAACCTTAATGCTTTCATCTGAACAGCACAGCAGAAACACCCGTTCCCATCAGTGCAAAATCCTTTGTCTCACTCCATTGTTCAGCCACTTTCTCAAAGTCCTTCTCAGCAGCAGGAACCTGAATCTGAAATAACCTCCCACATTATGTTAGAGAATTGAATAACATCTCCAGTTTCAGAAGACAGTTAATGACATATTTACTAAAGCAACACTATTGATTACCATTGTCCCTGTACACATTCATTACCTTGTACTTCCTTCTTTCCAAGCAGATCTTCCACATTTCCTTGTATTCTTAGCTAGTGCAGTCTCCTTAAATTTCATTTCCCAAGAACTTGCTATATCAGAAAACATTTATCCATAAATTCTTCTTATATATGCTACTATCATTATTGCTATTATTATTATTATTATCACAATTAGTGGCAGCAGCAACTTGTGCAGGTAGTGCCAATATTAACTTTATTAATTTCAACACTCAAATCATTTTAATACTATTTGTCACAATAAAATTATTTCTGAGAAAAATATGATGCAAAAGAAAGAACGAAAGAAATGTACTGTATGTGTGATACACTGGTCTGGTGTAAGAGAGGACATGATGGCCCTAATCAGATCATGTTAAATAAGTAAATAAGCAAATAAAGACCATTATGGATGCAATATGCCTCAAATTAACCAGTCATCAAACTGTAGAAGGGCCAAGGATTTAATCTGAAGTTGTAGGATGAATTTTTACAACCTTACTTACCCGAGGCTCTATAGCATTATTGCCCTTTAATTTAATGGTTGATTAAAGCTAAAGTAGACATTTTAGACTAGGCAATGAACAAAATGATCAGCGTCTTTAGTTGTTAAATATCGCTGTAATAATAAAGCAATTTATGGATAATCATTGGGAAGAGAGTGCTGCTTTATTGATGGATACTAATGAAATACTTAAAGGTATTATGTGTAGTTTAATTATATGATCCTGATACTGAAAAGTGTTTCAAAGTAGTTAAATGGTAGGTTAAAAGTTTATATAATTTCAATATGGTAAAGACAATTAAGTCTCCAGAAGAACCCGAGTTCTGTAGTTTGATGGCCATTGTGTTTACCGAATTAACTGTTTCAATATTTCCTGCATAGTTTTCCTTGAAGCAGTTTCTTACTATTTTATTATTCTGTTGTCTTTCAGCTAACTTCATCTCTTACTATTCTATTTAAATTTAGTTAGAAAGTAGAAGTCACTGTTGCAATTGTTTAAAAACAAGTTGGAACAAAACCAATCCCTAAGTTTTATAAAGATTAAATAACATTGCTTAAGCACATACAAAAGTAATGAAACATAGCAATTGATGTAAGTAAGTTGTAGTTAGTTGTCAAAGAGGTTCTTTCATATGTTTCATTTGTGAGATTTTCTACCCTTCCTTTCCTCTTTTAAATAGTGGTTGGGTTTCTTATATCTTCTATAGGGGTGATTAGGTACTGTAAGTCACAAAATACAGAAGTACTTATGACAAAGATGAAATACTTTAAGTCAGCACATACGAGGACTGTTCAAAAAGTAAAGTGACTTTTCAAATTGCATAGGCAACGTACATTCGATTACCAATCTCTTGTTTTTCTTTGTTATGTTGGTACACATGTCCTGCACATATGTTCACAGTTTCAAGTGTACAGCATACTTTGTTTGCTTTTGACAGGTAGAAATTTTAGATGTGTTTTAGTGTGCTTGGCGATTTTTGATTATTATAAAAAATGGAGGAAAGAATTTGCATCAAATTTTGTGTGAAAAATGGAATTAAATGCTCTAAAACTTTTGAAATGCTGACAGTGACATACGGTGAATCTGCTCTAAGTAAAAAAAATTTTTACAAGTGGTACAACCTCTTACAAGATGGCTGAGAAAGTGCCAACGACGAACCTTGTTCTGGACCTCCTGCACATCAACAACATATGATAATGTCAAAGCTGTGAAGAAAATTGTCTAGGAAAATTGTCGAATAACTGTAAGAGAAATTGCTGAGGATGTTGGCATATCATCAGTTTGTGTCTTGGAATTTTTTCAGATGTTTTGGGCATGAGACGTGTCAGTGAAGTTCGTTCCAAAACATCTCAATTTACATCAGAAGAACTGTCACATGCAACATTCAGGAGCTCTTGGATGACGTCAATGATGATCTTGAATTGCTCAAAAGGGTCATAACTGGTGATAAGGTCAATAAGGAGTATTACCTTGACATTATGCGCTGTTTGCGAGAAGCAATATGCAAAAAGTGTCCAGAATTATGGAAAAACAATTTGTGCCTTTTGCATCACGACAATGCACCTGCTCATTCATCATTCATCATTGCTTGTGAGAGATTTTTGGCCAGAAACAACACGACATTTTTGGCCAAAAACAACACGACAGTCATGCCTCAGCCACCGTATTCACCGGATTTGGTCACCTGCAACATTTTCCTGTTCCCAAAATTGAAGACCTAAGAAAGGAGGAAGATTTTCAATGATTAAGAAAATAAAAACTGCATTGCTGGATATACTCAAGACTGTACCAAAAATTGCTTATGATAAGTGCTTCGAGGATTGGAAGGAGCATTGGCACAAGTGTTTTGTATCTCAGGGAAATTACTTTGAAGGGGACAACATGAATATTGATGAATAAATAAATATTTTTTCATAAAAATATAAAGTCACCTTACATTTTGAACACACATCGTACACACATAGTTATGGCAGTGGGGAAATATTATGAATGAGCAGACCTAGAATAAGTCTTTGGGGATCTGTCTCCTTTATTTCTTTGATTATAACACACATTTTCTTACTTTTAATTTCTTGCTTCTGGAGCAGGAGTATTGGTTTTAGCTTCTTTCTTTTCAAATTCTTATGTTTCTATCACTGAAACCATTCTATTATCTGAGTCATATTGTGATAATTGTTGTACAACCTGTTTTCCAAAGACAGCCAAGAGATAACACATGTAGTAAAGGGTAACACATGTAAGACAAAATGACACAGACAACATATGTATTATTTACATGGTATTTGTTTTGATATATTATGATAATATTTGAGCACATGTTTGCAACGTCGAATAAATAAAGGGGGAGATGAAGGGAACTGTTCCCTACAGGAAATCTCATTCTAAGTAACAAGCTGTCTGTTCGCATGAATGGCCACCGAAAAACTGTGGCCAAGAAACACACTGCCGAACATGACAATCTTTATTTCAAGGACTGCTTCACAGCCTGTGCCATAAGGATCATTCCCACCATCACCAGCTTTTCTGAAATGCGCAGGTGGGAACTCTCCCTGCAATATATCCTACACTCCCATAACCCTCCTGGTCTCAATCTTTGTTAGTCATTGTCCTGACTCATCCAACCCCTTTCCTGTTACCATTCCACCATTACACAGCCCTCATCCCACCAACGCACCCAGTCTGTTTACTTCTCTCCCTTTTTGCTACCTCCACCCCCCCCCCCCCCTGACCCCCGCCTAACCTCTGACTGCACCTAGCTGCCCTACCCTCTCACCACCTCATTCCTGTGCGCTCCCCATCAGCAGTTCACTGTCCCCCACCCCTACTCTGCTATCCCTCCCCACCCCAGCCTCCTACGTACACCCACCCAGTTGCCACTCCCATCATGGACAGCTGCTGCTGCTCCTCACAGCTGCCAGAGACTGCAGTCGTGTGTGTGAGTTGCGTTAATATGTGTGTGTGTGTGTGTGTGTGTGTATGTTTTCTTTTTTTTTTGCGAAGGCCTTGTTGGCATAAACCTTATTTTGTGACAGTCTTTTTGTTATGACTACCTGCGACTCAGCATCTTCATTGCATGCTGAGTAGCAACTTTACTTTCCATAATATATTATATCAGTAGCCTTATTTAATAAGATTTGTTTCAGTCACTTGCTACATATGTAGCATGTATAAGGTCAAGACAAGAAGTATATTTTATTGAAGTCAATTCAAAAGTCATTTTCCATGGCGTCCATTGTAGCTTTGAGGTTTTCTCTTTTCCTCCTTAGCTGCTGAATATCTTCAAAGAAAGACACCAAGGAACAAATGGCCTCACAGCAAAGGGAGATGCTCACTTACCATCTCGCATTGTAGAAGTGATGGGGTCCAGCCAGTCTTCTATCTGCACATATCATAATAATCTTCCACAGTGGTCTGTTCCGAAACTTAATACTAAATGTCATGAACATCTTTTATTGTCACCAAAGTGGGACATGAGGTATTAAAAATGTCATGTCACACTTCATAACCCTGCGCTAAGATCAAACATGTTGAGTAAATCATCTTAAACAACATAGTGATTTTAATTACCAAAAACTTATTTACAAACAATGTCCCTCTGAACCTACTCTAACTCAATTCCATAGCAACAAAAGTAGGTGAGAGCCTAGCTCTTCTAGTTGATTTCCGATCTCAATACCTTTCATTCTGTCTTTACACTTTATCTTTCATAGTATTATTTCACATAAATCACATCATCCACAATAACAATTGACACTTCTCTGGATAGATGATTGTAATCATGTCAATACACTTAAACTTTCTTTTCCAGAATCAATGAGAGCTGTGCTCTCCATTTCAACCCTTTTATCTTAAAAGTTTCTTTCTTCTTTACTTTACATCTTTTTACATGCATAATACTCCACTACGCTAATGGACTATTTTTCTCATTAAAACACCACTGTCTTAACATGTCTGCATTTTCATATTTACTATTTGTTAGGCCCGTCCTCTATACAGTTCCTCTGTAGGTACCATAATCATTTATGAAACTTATTTCCATTTCAGTAACTTACCCCCACAGAAGGTTTGTGGATTACTTCCACTTCACTTTAGATAATATCTCCATTTTACTTAACATCATTGTGCTAACAAAGGGTTTACATCCAGAATAGTTAGCAAGCTTCCTTTTAGCCTTGTTACTAAGTACTGGTGACCATATACTGTGTCTCATTTATGCAACAAAGGTAGCCTCTACTACTGCACTCTTAATTCAATAAATGATGAGCATAGGCTAGGGACCGTCCTCCTTTTATGCACCCAAGACACTACATTTGCAATTGCTAATTGCAAATCTCAGACATTCATGAAGTCAAGCATGCACAGAAACCCAGCTCTTTTACTTCAACACTATGTAGGTAAGACTCTTTACACTCCACTAATTTGGAGAATCATCCTTGAATCAGAACAACAAAATTTGGTTTGGGTTAGTCTTTGTATGGATTCACCTGACCTAGGCATAGGCCATCCCTTACACGGGTCTGCCTACCCTTTACTCTCCAACATAATTATTGTATTGGGTCCACTGCATCACCAACGTGCAAAGCATCCTATCCTTTATCCCCATTCATGTAAACCAAGACACTGTTCATTAACCTTTTGACCCTTCCCGGTTATGTTCCCATGCTACTCTTAAATTTACATTCATATCTATACCTCTTTTTATTTGGAATCTCAGTGCTGGTATTACATATAGTTTATTGCTTACATTACCACATTTCAGACTACTGGTCACTTTAGTAGTGTGTGGTAATATCAGTAAAATTTTCATTCTTATGTGCTACCCTCTTTTATATATTTTAAACTCTCCTAGCATGAACTTATTATCTGTTTTTAAAACCTTACAAGATACACAACTACGAAGTTATGACTTCTCACTTACATGGTAGCACGTCGGACCGAGACTCGAACTCGGGACCTTTGCCTTTCGCGGGCAAAATGCTCTACCATCTGAGCTACCCAAGCACGACTCACAACCCATCCTCACTGCTTATATTCTGCCAGTACCTCGTCTCCCACCTTCCAAACTTCACAGAAGCTCTTCTGCGACTGGTCCTGCACACAGTTTTAATCTGCCAGGAAGTTTCATATCAGCACACACTCCGCTGCAGAGTGAAAATCCCATTCTGGAAACATCCCCCAGGCTGTGGCTAAGCTATGTCTCCGCAATATCTTTTCTCCCAGGAGTGCTAGTTCTGCTAGGTTCGCAGAAGAGCTTCTGTGAAGTTTGGAAGCTAGTAGCCGAGGTACTGGCAGAATTGAAGCTGTGAGGACGGGTCGTGAGTCGTGCTTGGGAAGCTCAGATGGTAGAGCACTTGTCCGCGAAAGGCAAAGGTCCCGAGTTCGAGTCTCAGTCCAGCACACAGTTTTAATCTACCAGGAAGTTTCATATCAGCACACACTCTGGTGCAGAGCGAAAATCTCATTCTGGAAACATCTCCCAGGCTGTGGCTAAGCCATGTCTCTGCAGTGTGCTTTCTTCCAGGAGTGTTAGTTCTGCTAGGTTTGCAGAAGAGCTTCTGTGAAGTTTGGAAGGTAGGAGACGAGGTATTGGCAGAATTGAAGCTGTGAGGACGGGTTGAGAGTCGTGCTTGGGTAGCTCAGATTGTAGAACATTTTGCTCGTGAAAAGCAAAGGTCCTGAGTTCGAGTCTAGGTCCGGCACACAGTTTTAATCTGCCAGGAAGTTTCAGCTTGTTAGTTGTCATGCCCACATAGAATTATGGGTATGACAATCTTACCCCCACCCAGTTGCCACTCCCATCATGCACTGCTGCTCACAGTGTGTCTTCAGCTGCCGAAGACTGCAGTCATGTGTGTGCCAGTTGTGTTTGCATGAGTGTGTGTGTGTGTGTGTGTGTGTGTGTGTGTGTGTGTGTGTGTGTGTGTGTGAGATCTATTTTTGACAAAGGCCTCATTGGCTGAAAGCTTATTTTGTGACAGTCTTTTTGTTGTGCCTGTCTGTGACTCAGCATCTCCACTGTATGGTGAGTAGCAACTTCCCTTTTCATAATATTGTTACATTCCATCATGAATTTTTCAAAGCAACTAATATAAAATAAAAGAGGGTTACAGATTGAACACGGGAAATGGAACACAGAAGTCATACAAAAACCCATTACGATACCACTCCAGTTCAACACCACAGTCATACACTTTTGGGCCAATGTGATAAATCAGAAGTAGCAGAACACTGCCTGAACAATGAGTACTGCATGTTCCATGAGAAGTCTGAAATTATATCCTCAACATCATCATTCTGGGACTGTGTTTTTTAAGGAGGCTATACATATTTTTATGGTGGATGGTCTTATCGAAAGGGATGCAGTTTTTCAGTTAAGTGCCACCTGGAATCCAGCACTGGCTGTCATTAAATTAAAACAGAAGGAACAAGATCTTCTGATTCATCATCTGACATGGCACATTGTGGGAGTTTGATTCAACTATTAACCACAGGAGCACTTCGAGCACCACTTTCATCCAGCTGTGAGTGCCTCGCTGCACTTTCCAATTTCTTGCTCTTGGTCTGATTAATTTCGATGCCACCACACAATTATCACAAGTCTCATCATGTAGCTGTGACAGCACCTACCATCACTTGTAGATGTCGAACAGTTGTATCAATGAAAGATTGTGGGATTTGCACAATATTATCTGTCGGCAAACCTGAGAAGTGTATGTGCAACAGATCAGCTGGGAAGCAATGTGAGGACCCTTTCATGTCTGCACATAATTATTTTACTTTTTTTCATGCTAACAAACTATGTTGTTCTCTCCCCATCAATAGGCCCAGATTTTCTATTTTCTTCCTAAACTGCATGATTTTCATGTTTCCTAAACAATGACGGGCATTCTGGTGGCACCTTGTGCTGGAAATAAATTTTAATTCTGAGAGACATGTTGGAGGACTGAGTGTAGCTGTTGGCTGACAGATAGCAATATGCAAATAGTAATGTAAGCCTGTGGAATAATTACAATATGTTAGAAAGAATAAACTATTATACAAGAACTAAAGCTTTTGTAGACTTGAATCTATAATAGAGATGGAGCTTTTGAGAGAATTGTTAATGCTTAACGATTTTGTTTATCTGTTCCTCTATACTGAAGGAGGAACAATATGTGAATACTATAGTTGTGTCTCAAAGAAAATATAACATGTAATTTCATAGAATTGTTTTCTTTTAAATGAAACTTAATCGTGCTTTGTAAAATTTGCTATTATCGGCATTAGTCATGAAGAAAGCCAAGTAAAAACTACACTTATGAAATTCATTAGGTGTAATGTTACTGCAGATGAAGAGAAAGAAAAATTAAGTCAGATAACTATGAAAATTATATCATGGCAGTATACAGCTTTTTATTTTCATCGAACTTATTAACTAACAGATAAAACAGTTGATCCCTTTTGTCATATTAGTGGTACAGGGAATACACAGCTGCAGCAGAAGGGTGCAGTGGAACCTCACTTAATGAGCATCTCCCATAATGTGCAATTTCCATAACAAGCAAAAAAAAATGACTTACTTAACAAGCAATGTTTTGCATACCGAGTGACAATGTGTGATGTGTGACGCCACCAGCTGTTCACGCGCTGCGGGGAAAATGTTTCACCATATGAACATCTTTCACTGTCAGCAGCAGCATATGAACAATATCTTTAGTACGCATTGCAATCTGGGTTTAGTGCTCTTTCTGCTACCAGCTTAGTGCAGTTTGTGATCACACATACTTTTAAACTTGTGTTCACACCGTGTTTTTTGTGTGCAAATTTTAATAACCTTTGTAGAGATGTCCCTGAAGATAAAGCTGCAAAAGACTACCGTAAGAGAAAGAAAATGACCCCAGAAATGAACCATAAAATCATAGGAAAACGCGAACGGGGTGTGAGAGTTGCTGATTTAGCATGCAAATACAAGCAGTCTACATCAACTATTTGCAGTATCCTCAAGAACAAGGCCAAGATTAAGAAGATAGATGCTTCAAACAGAGTGAATTCAAAGGGAGTGACAAGAGTATCTAAAACAACAGTTTCACATTCTGGATGATGTCGGAAGGTTGCTCCTAATATGGATAAATGAAAAGCAATTGCAAGGCAATGCTGGTAATGAGAACATCACTTGTGAGAAGGCAGTAATGATTTTTGCTGACCTCATTAAGAAGACGCCAGGATCATCAGTGGCTGAAGACGTGTTTAAGGGAAGCTGTGGTTGGTTTGAAAAGTTTAAGAGAAGAATAAGCGTCCACAGCATTTTGAGGCACGGCAAAGCAGCCAGCTCTGACACAAAGGCAGTACGGAACGTCATCAGTAACTTAAAGATGCTCATAGATTCTGAGAGTTATCTGCTGCGACAGGTTTTTAATTGTGATGAGATGGATCTGTTCTGGAAAAAAATGCTGACGCATTGCTGTATAACAGCAGAGGAGAATGCATTGCCTGGTCACAAGCCAATGAAAGACCATCTCACACTGCTATTCTGTGCCAATGCAAGTGGCGATTTGAAAATTAAACCACTGCTTTTTACCATTCAGAAACTCCGTCAGCCTTTAAGAAATGTAAAGTCCAGAAGGGCAGGTTAAATGTGTTGTGGAGGTCCAACAACAAGGCTTGGGGGACATATGGTCTTTGTGATTGGCTCAATGAAGTGTTTTGCTTGAGATGAAACTGCCACTCCTGCCCATTCTCAAGGCCTAAAAGTTCACCTCATTGAAGAATTTCAATTCATCAAGATCCAATTTCTGCACTCCAGCAGACTGTTTCTAACTTTAAGAAGCTCTACACTAAAGCACTCTTCGAGCATTGCTTTGAGTTGACTGAAGCTACCAATTTCACTCTTAGAGTGTTTTGGAAATACCACTTCAACATCGTTACCTGTGTCAAGAATGATTGAAAAGGTGTGGGAAGGGGGTTACCAGTGGAATTCTCACTTCCACTTGGAGGAAGCTTTGGCCAGAGTACATTGTCGAATGTGACTCTGAGGCATTTGAGTCAGTACCTGTGGAGCCTGTAGTCACAAGATTGTGTCTTTGGCCAAGACCACGGGACTAGAAATGGATAACAATGATATCGATAAGCTTGTGGAAGATCACAGCCAAAAAGGACCACTGAGGAGCTTATGCAGTTGCAGTGTGTTTCACAGCAGAAAGTTGTGGGGCGAAGATCTTCAGAGGAGGAGGGGAGGAGGAGGGGAAGGCAGTAACAGCAAAGCAGCAATATTCTGGCGCAATATGAGAAATGCTGAAAGCATGGGAATCGGTTGCATTGTACACTGAAAATCATCACCTCAATAAAGCAGTGGCTACGTGCACTACAAATTTATTTGACATTAATGTTGTGTTGCATTTTCATCAAGTGTTGAAGCATTGGCAAAAACAGATGACTATAGACAGCTCGTAGTAAAAAAGAATTAGTTATGTATCTTGAATAATGAAGTACACAATACTGTATGTATAATTTTCTTTGAATAATTGGCATGATAAGATAAAACTTTTAGTGCTTTTTCTGCATGGAGCGCATTATGGTATTTTACGTTAATTTATATGGGATAAATTGTTATGCTTAACAGGCGTTTTGCACTACAAGTAAGATTTTGGAAATAATTTTCCTCGCTATGCAAGATTCCACTGTACTTTCACTGGCAACACTTTTCTCTTCATGTAGCTGGATAAAGCCACTTGCACGAAAAGTGATTAGAGCTGAAATTCACTATTTATTTTTACAGAACTATATACACAATGCATTAGCCTGCCAGTAAGGATCAAATCTAAAACTGCAGACTATTATTAAATATTTTACTTCCAGTGCAATATAATAAATGGCAAATTTGATAATACTAAATTGGCATTGCTGTTTGCATATGTTCAAAAGGGGACTTGCAAGTTGAAATCCCTGTGCATCAAGAGGTGTCAGTTTGCATTAAAAGAAGTCAGTTACTTAGGCCACACGATTAGTCAGGAATATGTAAAAACTGATCCAAGATTGGTCCATGCAGTGCGAAGTTTCTCAACAGCACAAACAAATAAGTAATTACAGTAGTTTTTAGTACTAGCTAATCACTATAGGAACTTTGTAATAGGATTTGTGGATAGTGGATGACCTCTCGTGCATCTGTTGAAGAAGGATGTCATGTTCCATTGAATAGTGGACTGCCAAGCTGTGTTTGAAAAATTGAAATAATTATTGACAACTTGTTATGTGTTGGTCTTGCCAGGTTGTGAGAGGGAATTTATCATATGATGCTAGCAACCACGTGATAAATTGTGTTCTAAGTCAGGAAGTGCAGGGTAAGAAGCATCCAGATACTTACCCTTCATGGCATTTCCACAAGGCTGAGAAACATTACTCTCCCAGTGAGGAGGAGATATTAAGCTTGATATATATATAGCATGACATACCTTTGATGTTTTTTATATGGAAAGAAATTTAACGTGCTGACAGATCATACAGAGTTGTAGTGGTTGTTAGTTTGAAAGTTACATCAAGTAGACTGATACAGTGGGCGTTGAAACTGAGTTTGACTTCAAATTGACTCCCAAACCCAGAAGGAAGCATGATAATGCAGATAGGCTAAGCAGAAAGACTAGCATTATAAGGACACTGGATCATAGCCTTGCAGAAAGGTACAGAACACAAACTGCTACCGAGCGGGGTGGCGCAGTGGTTAGACACTGGACTCGCATTCGGGAGGACGACGGTTCAATCCCGCGCCCGGTCATCCTGATTTAGGTTTTCCGTGATTTCCCTAAATCACTCCAGGCAAATGCCGGGATGATTCTTCTGAAAGGGCACGGCCGACTTCCTTCCCACTCCTTCCCTAATCCGATGAGACCGATGACCACGCTGTCTGGTCTCCTTCCCCAAAACCAACCAACCACAAACTGCTAATGAAGATTGCAAGTTACGAGAGTGAGTCATATGAAAACCTTAAATTTGTAATAACAAATTGAAATTTTGCGCCATTATCCTGCAAGTTGGTAAGCGTGCTACAAACAGCGTGCAGAATGGCCTGTAGGTGGCAGCATAGTGCAGATGCACACATACCATCGCAGTATCAGTCTAAAGATGGCCGCCCCACTTGCGACTTGCACTAGGGAAGAACAGCATTCTGTTATTCGGTTTTTGTGTAGTGAAGATGTGAAACCTATTGATATTCATCAACAAATGAAGGTTCAGTACAGTGATGCATGTTTGTCACAGCAGCAAGTCTACGAATGGAGTAGGAAGTTCGCAAATGGTGTGACTTCAGTGGAAGATGCTCCTGGTCCAGGTCAGGCACAACGAGTCGTGACTCCACAGAACATTGCAGCACTTGAAGCCATAGTGAAGGAAAACCGCTGAGTGACACTGAATGACATTGCAGTATTTTACAGATTAGTCAATGGGTCAGCACACCGCATTGTGCATGATGTGCTCCAGTTTCACAAAGTGTCTGCAAGCTGGGTGCCACAGCAGCTGACTCCTGAAATGAGAGAACGACGTGTTGATGCTTGTGAAGAACTCTTTGTGAAGAACTTCTTCGGCGTTTTGAATGAGAAGGTGATGACTTCCTTCCAAGAATGGTTACTGGGGACGAAACCTGGGTTTACTTCCACCAACTGGAAACGAAGAGAGCGAGCAAGGAATGACGCCATTCTTCATCACCAAAACCAAAGAAGTTTCAAACAGAACCATCAGCAGGGAAGGTTATGCTGACTCTCTTTTGGAATGGAAAAGGTGTCATTTTGGAGCATTACATGCGTAGAGGGACGACTGTCACCAGTTCATCGTACACAGATCTCCTAAAAAATCATCTGCGGCCTGCAATCAAATCAAAGCGATGAGGATTGCTGTCAGCAGGTGTCCTTTTGCAACATGACAATGGAAGGCCCCACACTGCCCACACAACAGTTGCAACAATCACAGACCTGCACTTTGAGTGTCTTCCTCATCCATTGTACTCACCAGACCTTGCCCCAAGTGATTTCCATATGTTTGGACCACTCAAAGCCGCAATGGGAGGAAAGAAGTTCCATTCTGATGAAGAGGTACGCCATGCGGTGCATGAGTGGTTGCGTGGACTACCAAAAGAATTTTTTTCTAAAGGAATTTATGCACTTTGTAAGTGCTGGAGGACTTGCATTGAGCATGGGGGAGATTATGTTGAAAAGTGATACAGCTTTGAATCACTTCTGCACAGTAAATAATAATTTAAAACATATTTAAGGTTTTCATTTGACTCCCCCTCATATTAATAACACAGCTGTAGTTCACCGTACACGATAGTGTGTTACATAGGACAGTGAGATCTGGGTTGAGTGTGGTACTGTCTGCTACATTGGGGAAGGAAGTATTAAGGAAAGCGCATGATAATATGTTATCTGGAGACTGTAGGACCACAGATTCAGGAGTAACTGAATGTTATTGGTGGAGAACATGAAACTAAGGCATATATCAGTATGTAAAAAACTGTATGCTATGTATGAAATGTGCATATTTCAGTCATTGTCAGGTGATGTTATAGAGCCACAGAACCTTTTGAGATAGCATTTGGGATGGTGAAAGTTTGTTGCCTAAACTCTGTGTTCTGGAGATGATGATCATGGACAACGATACCAATTTCTGTCAGAGCTAATGAAGTAGTCATGTCATTTCATAAGCATTTGGCAAGCTGAGGAGGAGACCATTACACCTGCAGGATAACAGAGGGATGAAATGCATTCATCAGATGATTGGTAAGATGCTGAACTATTTCATCAACAGCCATCACAATGACTGGCATACTTTCTTACTCTACATGGTAGCAACGTGTAATCTGAAAATTTATGACAGCAGCACAGATCTGTCACCATATGACAACAAGTATGGAAGAAAAAAGACTTTGCCATTTATGGTGATCAAATTAAAGACCGGAAGTGACCAGGAACATGTACGAAATTCACCACAATACTGAAGGATATAGTAAAACAAGTCTAAAAAGCAACACCACAGCCTTTGAATGTCAGGAAAGTATGGGGCAATGTAATGTCAGGTTACCGAAATATTGTGTTGTGCAAACAACATATGAAATTTAGGTGAGTATAATGAAGTGCTTTATCATCAAGTGTGTTGATGGATTATGATAGCAAATAGTGTCAGGTGACATAACTGGAATTTTATATGTAACTGAAAGTGTACTTATAGGTGTGGATCACAGACAACAGATCTTCTAAAGAGGGGAGGGAGAATGAGAGCAGCTGTTTTTCCTCGGGTAGTACCACAGCAAGGATGATCATGAGGATCATCATAGTTCTGGAAGTGCTGCACTTCTTCAGCAAGCAAGGAGGGAAGTGTGTTGCAAGATCAATGACTGGAAGGAAAGGTACTGTTAACCTCACAGGAAGACACCATCTTAACCAGCCACCATTGGACACTAAAACTTACATACAATATGCAGAAAGAGAGAAATAATGTACACAGGCTAGAAGATACTTTCTCGAAACAGCACCTTGAGGCTGTAGAGAATGCAGTGTTGGAAGAAGTACAGAGACAGAGACAGTGCCAAGGGCTATGTCTGTCCTACAAATGTCTACGGTAACAATTATGCCAAGCGGTGGACTTGGTACCACATACATTGTGATAGTGTAAGAGAGGGTGGTGGAATGCAGCAGGCAGGCAGTTGAAAATGGTATTTGGAACTGCAGATACCAACAATATAAGGGAGTTAATGATACTCTGGTACAGATGGGAGAAATAATGGGTGGTAATAAAGCTCTACCAGATTAGCACACTATGTAATTGTTAAATTTGGAGCAGGGCATATTGAACAGAATTCAGATGCTACAAAAGCTAACAGCTGTCAGGCTATGTGAAAATGGTCACCAGCACTGTGAATTGGGATCTAGAAGCTATACAATCTGGCTAGACTTGATGGACACCAGGCCAGATGTAGCGAGGCTCCTGTGGTCACTAGCTAATAATAGAGAGGATGCTCAAGTGGATGTAGCAGAGTTGCAGGAGCTTATATACGTTGTGGTGCATGGGCAGTTGAGCCTTACACTGTTGCCTTGCCTCCTAAACAATTTCTGGTTGGCCTACAAAAGGCACAGAAGGAACTGTCAGTTGCATTAGAGCCCACTGCCCACAACAGACAATAAATAAATAACCTATCATTGCAGATTAAAACTGTGTGCCCGACCGAGGCTCGAACTCGATCCCGAGTTCGAGTCTCGGTCGGGCACACAGTTTTAATCTGCCAGGAAGTTTCATATCAGCGCACACTCCGCTGCAGAGTGAAAATCTCATTCTGGAACCTATCATTGTTTTATCACATTGCAATGGTAGGAATTGACACTAGCTGTGATTGACTTTAGTGCTGGTCCGATTTCCAGCAGTGTGTACCAATGTCTGGTATGAATGTTTTACATTCAACCCCTACCTTGTGAGATGGGAGGCTTTGGAGAAGTATGCGCAAATTAAAATGAAAGAGGTAATGCTAATGTCCAAAGAAGGAAGATTATGCATTAATTTTAGTACATTAACTCCATAGCACGTCTTGATATGCCCCATCCAAGAGATGCACACTGAAACAGGAGCATGTGAGGTGTAATTATTCCTAGGGGGAGCAGGAACAGAAGGTCACTCATGGGACACCATGGCACTACAAACCTATTTGTAAAGAACATGTCTACACTGGATTTATTCCTTGTACGAACCCAAAGTGGTGATTGCAAAATGTTATGAGCTAGGATGACCTTGGGTTGTAGTACAGCTGGTGTTACAAGGAAGTGGTTTGCTAAACAACAGCACAACTTGTGACATACTAGAACTAACTATTCATATCCCAGCTACCATCGCCACAGATACCATTGTGAATGTGACACACTGTTCTGACTGGATAAACCACTGGAAGTGCTCCCAACCCAAAACCAAACCTGCCTTAATGGTTCCCTGGAACCTGACCTCCACTCCATGGTTGAGCTAATAGCAACTCATTACTCTGGAGCAGATGCTCCAGCCTGTTCAGCAATACCGTAGTGACTGACACCACAGAGTCATGATGATAGTTCAGTTTTAGGTATCATTGTGGTTTGACTACTTTGCACAGTGTGTATTTATTTGACACAAAAAATTGCACCCCTTTGCAACAATTGCCAGTTGACTGGGTCAACCTTAGTAAATAGCCATTAATTAAGTAAACAGCCAATGAACATCATGGTTCATGCTGGGTTATTATAAAGAAAATTTAAATGTGATGTGCATATATGTACAGTATAAGAGGTATGACAAGATCTTTTCCAGAGACATAGATAGTCTGCAGTCCAGTGGACCAGACCTTTGGAAGAGGGGAGACGTGTAGCAACCATGATTTCACTTAGTTTGGCAGAAGAGTCCAATGACCAACTTATCATGAGATGTCATGGCAGGGTAATGCAATAAATACCAATGACAGGGGCCAGATTGGTATACTTGGATGAGAGCTGTTTGCAGATTACATTTATGCCACAGAAATAGTCACCCGGGTCTCCTGAAAGACATAGTTGCTACCCCATCATGGCACTGCCAGTGCTGTGAAGCAAGTGATGCAATGGGAGACTGAACCAGTGAGGCGACATTGACATGACTGCCAAATGATCATGCATTGTGCCTCAGATCTGTTGGGAGTTATGGAAGAGAAAGCAATGCTGTTTCAAAAACAATAATTTGCCAAGCCTGCATTTTACTGCCAACTTTAGACAAGCAGGACCAGCCACTGCCTGCAGTGATGGGAAGTCTTCACCAGTAACTGTCCTGGAACAGGTCATCCAACTGCCATTGACAGCTGCTGTCTCCACTACAGCCTGCTTGCTAAGATCAGCACCCTCGACACTCACTAGGGCCAGCACCAAACTCTGGCTGCTGGCTGTGACATCACCATTCTTGTTGTAAACTTGTGATTATGCTTAGGCCAATCTTACACTCTTGATTATTGGAAGGGGTTCACATGGTTCCTACCTGTCACCTTGCTGCAGCCATGCGCAAGGTGGATCATCATCCTGTCCATTAAAAGCACACCACCTACCTAGAGGTCATTGCCCTCCACCACTACAGTACTTATTAAAAGAAACTTACTCTTTAACATGCTGTTGATAATACCACTAACTTTGCATGGGATTTTGTTTTTGAGTGAAATCCTTTTCATCATTTCAGAAGGCAAATGGGTGAGATTTCCAGATAGTTAAATAGTACAGTAATTGCTTTTTCAAAACACTGCCAATATTTTTCCACTCAACTGTCACTTTGTTGCATTTAAGAAATGATTATTAAATTGCCTGCTTTATCTCAGACTTTACCTTTTCATTTTTTGGTGGAAAAATTAGTAGTTAGTCTAAATGATTTCCACATAGTAATCTCAGTACCGAATATTATGTTCATTCTACATAGTCATCATGGTCACACTGCATGCTCCTTTGAGATTCATCTTGAACACAACAGTCAAGAGTGCTACAATCTTTCGCCACATGTACTGGTACCTTTCCTCTCCTTTTCTTTTCTTTTACACTGTTCTATACATAGCCTCTTATCTGAACATCATTCTATGCAACATCTATAAATCTCCATGTCTCTGGGTCTACTGTATCACATGTAGTATCCATGACTACAGTATGAATGAGTCACAGTTGGAATTGGTCAACTCATACAAATACCTGGTGTGACAGTCTACAGGCAGATTCAACTGCAAAGCACAAATGGCTGCATGCAAAAACAATATTCACCTATAGAGCTCTGGCAATATTGAGGCATTGCCAAAAACATATTTACAAAATCGTGTTACATGACTGGTTGAGGTAGATGTGTGAAGCAGCTGTGCTCACCCCACTGCAGTTGTCAGGGATCATCTTACACACACTCAACTATAGAGAAATACAGTCAGTCTACAAAGGAGATTGGAAACAAACCACCCTTGCAACACATCTTAGAATATTGCTATAGTATGTGAAACCCATAAGAAGTAGGGCTAATGGGGTATATTTAATATACACAAAGGCAGACAGCATCAATGGTCACAGGTTTGTTGGACCCATGGGAGTGTCGCATGAAGATGCTGAAACAACTGAACTGGTAGATTCTTTAAAATAAACAGAAACTACCCCATAAAAGCCTATTTAGAAAGTTTCTACAACCAGATTTATGGGATGGATCTAGGAGTTTACTACAGCCCCCTTAGTATCATTCTCATTATACATGATGAAGATAAGAATAGTCCAATTAGAGTAGGCACAGATGCATTTAAACATATTTGAATGGAACAGGAAAATACTCTGATAAATGGTACAATTGGAAAGTATCCTCTGACACACATTTAAGAATCGTTTACACAGTATAGATGTAGATTTTTCTAGGGAATTTTGTTGACTTCTTTAGGCCATTTCTCAACACTATGAGGAACTCATTTTATTTACGATACCCTGAGTCTGTCGACTTCAGTAAGGTCTCTTACCATTCCACTCTGAATTGTGTTTAGTCTTGGCTTCTAATGAACTTAAACTCTTGTATTTGGGTTTTCTATTCATCTTCCTTGCTCATGGTCAGTCAGATCCAAACTGAGTATAAATAGTCTCTCACATTTATGCTTAAATGGTATTTTCTTGTTCTAAATAAGAATTTACCACCACCAAACTATTTTCCTCCAGCATGGAAATAGGGGAAGAGTTCCTCATCAAAATAAGCTTTTGCCAATATACTTCTGATATTTGAGTTTATTGCTCATGTCTATTTTTTTTTTTTATCTCACAACACAATGGGACCAACTAGACACTAATTCTTCTACATCAACATTAACTCAATTTTTGCTTTACTGAACATAATCAGTCTATTTCTGAAATAGTTCTTCGAGTCTGCTCGCTCATCATGGAAAATTAATTGTGCAGGTCAACAACATTTTGTTATAAAGAATGTGAATGGTGTACTTTGCTAATCATGGGTGTTGACTTACAAAATGAAATCAATTTTTGCCTGTCCAGCTCAGTTTTATCGTAACATACCACACTATCGTTATCTTTGAAATTCTGCATATTGGTTATTCTTCTGTGGTTTAACTTAAAATGTTCTGAAGATTTCATTGTTGAAAAATCTTAGAAATATGTATAAACACACGGCTCTTATCAGATGGCTCTGCTTCCAGAAAATTTAGCTTTTAATATGCAGAAACATAATATGTCTGTTGTCACTTGCATCTCAGCCCTGAGAATTCTGACAATTGTCTGAAATGACAACACGTTGTTCTAAGTTCATAATAGTTTGTGATGCATATTAATTCAGAAGACAAAATACCTCATACCTGACTAAATAGCACAAATCTGTTTTGTTATATGAAAGAAAGCTAACTCTGTTATTACAAAACAAGAACTTAATCCTCTCTCTTCACACACACACACACACACACACACACACACACACACACACACACACACAGTTTGTCATATACTGCACTTCTGACAGTCTCATTAAAAGGGTCGTATCTCATGTCCTTTGCTGTTACAAAGATTTGGAGGGAACCAATGGACCATGCAACAGCCTTATTTTTGTGTGACAGAAAGAAAATGTAGAATCACCTCGAGAACATGGAAGACAGAGAAATATCCAAAGTTAACACTTATAAGGCCTGTACGTCACAGTGAAAAATTACAGATATCAGTACGTCCTGAGAATGTGACTGAGAGTAAGCTGAACTCGGTGACTAACATGCAGGAGATACGCATCCCGACCCAACATTTCAGGCGATTGTGAATCAAATGAGCCACTGTTTTTTTCCTCGATAGGGTCAGGACGATATTGTTCATCATTTAAATTTGTTGAAGCAACTGGCTGAGCTTTTAGATTCATAATTAACATATGGAATCTTCTACTTTTTTGCAAAATGAAATTGAGTGTTTACTGTGACCACCATGACATTCTTTTTAAATATTTCTCCAATGAACGACATTGAGTCAGTTATGGAGACACTTAGTCAAAATATCACTCTTAATGAGTGAAGTTTTTCATAGATTCCAGTAAGATTAATCTGAAATCAATACTTCTACACAACAGGAATAAATTTCTATCTGTTTCTTCAACTGCTCATGCAGTTAACCTGAAGGAAATATACGAGACTGCAAATCAAGTTGAGTCTCATAAAAAATAACCGGGGGCAGTGGGGGGTGTAGCTTGAGCAAAGCTTTATGTGGATTCCTGTACTTGTGAGAGAAGTTTCAAAGGATCAGTGAATCAAAAATAAAGAAAGGATTATTCGTAGGACTGCAAGTTACTATCTGGAGATTTACTGAGCGACGTTGGAAGAATGGCATGTCTATCTTTCAGAAATGTCCGCAAGAAGTTTTTAGGCAAGAATATTGCAGAGAACTACTGCAATATTGCATAATAAAAATTAAGATCACACAATCTTATGAGATGACACATCATGCAAACCACATTTCTTGAAATGATCATTTTGATTTAGCCCAGATAACTTTGGTGCTGTTAGTGATGAACAGGGAGAATGGTTGCACCGTGACATTTCTCAAATGAAAATGGCTTATCAATGCAAATGGAGAACCAGAATGTTGTCCAACTACTGTGGGCCTTATGAAGTGATGTTTACAGAAAATATTTTTAGGTTTGATTCTTTAATTTTCTTTAGTCTTACGTCATTAACTTCTTTGATTCCTTTGTGTACAAACAAATATCTTTGCTGTTTGCATTTGGAAATGGTGTCACAGCATGTGTTCTGCCAGATACACAAAATATATACACTGCTATGTGCATTTACAAGTAAATAAATAAATAAATAAAGTCATTCCATGAAAACTAGGGCTGGTACAGACATTTTGAAATTAGATCTTGATTCAGGAGCAAATAATCTTCAAGAAACAGAGTATACAGATCTTTTAACTGGGGAGAGCACTTTATAAAAACGCAATGGAAAGTAAGTAAAAATTACTAGGTTTGAAGGTGGCTCGATAAAATCGGCAAGTATAAACTTCATTTTATTTCTGTTGCTTACATTGCACAATAAATACATTATTGGCTTTAGCAGCGTTATCTCACTACATAATGCTATTGGGTAGTAAGGTTTAGAAGTATGCAAAACAAGCTGATATTTTTGTCTGCACATAAATACAATGACACATACTTTTAAGTGGAAAACACATTGCACTGGGCTCCTTAATCAGTCATCAATATGAATGGTTTGATTTACCTTGTAACTCATTTTGATCCTAAAGGTTACATTTTATTTAGTGTTAATGTCTATTACTGGTGTTACAGGTTATCTGTCTTGAGCTGACTGCATTGTAATAGAAAAGAGTTACACCAGATGCGTTTTGCTTTTATTTACAAAGTATCTTCTGCGGCATTCTGTAAATTGGATACATACGTTTGTACATTTTTTTTTTTTTTTTACTCTTTTAGGTTAAGAACAGCATTTTCTTTAAAGCTACTTATGGTGTTTCTTTACATAGTCTGCACCTTTCCCTCTTGCTAGTAGTGGTTGATGTTGACAGGCTTCATTTCACATCTGCAGTTTTTGGCATTTTCCTGCACTGCACTATTTATAACTTTCTTAACTGTTTTTCATTCATCATTGCTACAGTGTTTATGCTTATTCTCACTTGTTGTTCACATTGTGAGTGTTGTCAACCTATGAAACAATTTGTGTGTGTGTGAGTGACATTAAGCGGTCAATAAGTTTAAAGAGTGTGTGGTTTACCAAGTTGATCTGATCATTTATGAGTTGTTTCTTTTCTGTTATGGTTTTTTGGGTGTCATAGTTTACTTATAAGGTGATGTGGTGTTTTTTGTTGTTGATTATTCTTATTACTTCCATGTCTGTGTCTCTGGTTGTAATTTTATGTTGGCGTTGGTGTAAGTGTAAGTGTAAGTGTTCTGCAAAAGTTGAATGATTTGTCCTATACTTCCATGTTCTTTGTATCTGGTGTCAAATGTCCTCCTGGTTTGACCTACATATCTTCCATCACATGTATTGCATTTCAGTTGGTATATTCCTGATTTCTGATACAGATCAGTTTTGCCTATTGTTTTTGGGAAGTATTTCTGATTTGAGTTGTTGGTTTGGTGTGCTATTTTTATGCCTTGTTTTTTGAAAATATTGGATAGTCTGCGTGTGTATTTGTGGTTTTATGTCATTGTGTACCATCTTTTACACAATGACATTCAACCACAAACACACACAGAATATTTCACGTCTCCATCTACATACAAGACAGTTTCACACACACACACACACACACACACACACACACACACACACACACACACAAAATGTTTCATAGGTTGGCAACACACACAACGTGAACAAAAACAAACGAGAATAAGCATAAACACTGTAGCAATGATGAATGAAAAACAGTTAAGAAAGTCAATTATAAATGGTGCAGGGCAGGAAATAACACAAAATGTCAAAAACTGCAGATGTGAAATGAAGCCTGTTGACATCAACCACTGCTAGCAAGAGGGGAAGGTGCAGACTATGTAAAGAAACACCATAAGTAGCTTACAGACTAAATTCACAAAGAAAACGCTGTTCTTAGCCTAAAAGAATCAAAAAATAAATGTACAAATGTATGTATCCAATTTACAGAATGCCACAGAAGATGCTTTGTAAATAAAAGCAAAATGCATCTGGTGGAGTTCTTTTTAATTACAATGCAGTCAGCTCAAGACAGAAAACCTATAACAACAGGTTAACAGCTGCTGCAGAAGATGGCCACACAGACAAATCTATTACTGGTACCTATAAATAATTTTTATTCACATGAAATTGGATACCTGGAGTTCATGTCAGGTTAGACCACACTTTCTTTCAACTGCTTCCACAACCATTTTCTTAACAATGCTTGATACTGTTGAACATGGGCCCTTGCAAACATAAAATTTAATGTTCTCAGTTCTAGACTTGGTTTCCTTCCTGTTATACAGTCTGATACTGTGGTCTTGCGTTTACAGATATAAAAATAAGAAATTAGACACAAACTATGTCGGGGGAAATAATAGAAGTTTTTAGTTTCCAACGTAACAAGAATCAGGCCAAGGAAAATGTGAACATCACATTTACAATTTCGACAAGATTTGATTGAAGTTGCTTATGCATAGGGACATCATCAAAGAAATGCAAACAAGACGCAGTTAGAATATTCTACTCAGCAAATGATACCAGTGTTGAATATTCTACTCAGCAAATGATACCAGTGTTAATTGTTGGCAACTTTAATGTTGGCAACTTTAAAACTTTCCAAATACCATTCGATGGAGCAATATGGTATACAATAAGAGGCTTATTTGCTTGTCTCCAATTTTATGGATGGGTATTTCTGTATCACATTTCTTTTAAGACATCTTTGATGGATTAATATACAGAAAGGTGCAGATCCAAACGGAATTAAAAAGGCAAAACGGGGGAAAACCACACAAGTGCATATATATATTTACACACACACACACACGCACGCACGCACGCACGCACGCACGCACGCGTGTGCACACACACACACACACACACACACACACACACACACACACACACACACACACACCTGCATTATATGCCTCACAAATGGGTTTCATAACTGAAGTTTACATTCAAACATCAAAAGCACATTCATCTAGGCAAATGCCAGTAACCCGATTTTTAATTTAAAAAATCTTTCTTCTCCATTCCAACTAGATGTTTAAAATGCCCAGTTTTTAATATTTCACTGGTTTCACTAGTTCCCAGCTGCCATTCCCAGTTCTCATTGGTCTACTAAAATTTAACCTGCAATACTTCAGCGTTGGATCTCCGTATTATTTCATACTTCTTGCCATGGATCCCCAAAACATTTGACGTTAGACGGATGAATTCTTGCAGAGGGATGGTGATAGTACCATTGTAGGAACACACAGTGTAATTAGGACATAGAAAACACTTAAATTTAGAAAAAAGCAACTCAAATGTTTGCTTTTCAGTATTTCCCAGTTGTAGTTTAACTTTCAGTTTTAAATTCTGAAAAATGAAATTAAATGCAACTCACATTTTTATTATATTTAAAAAGAAAGATGATGAGACTTACCAAACAAAAGCGCTGGCAGGTTGATAGACACAAAAACAAACACAAACATACACACAAAATTCTAGCTTTTGCAACCAACGGTTGCCTCATCAGGAAAGAGGGAAGGAGAAGGAAAGACAAAAGGATATGGGTTTTAAGGGAGAGGTTAAGGAGTCATTCCAATCCCGGGAGCGGAAAGACTTACCTTAGGGGGAAAAAAGGACAGGTATACACTCGCGCACACACACACATATCCATCCACACATACACAGACACAAGCAGACATTTTGCTGCTTGTGTCTGTGTATGTGTGGATGGATATGTGTGTGTGTGTGTGTGCGCGAGTGTATACCTGTCCTTTTTTCCCCCTAAGGTAAGTCTTTCCGCTCCCGGGATTGGAATGACTCCTTACCCTCTCCCTTAAAACCCATATCCTTTTGTCTTTCCTTCTCCTTCCCTCTTTCCTGACGAGGCAACCATTGGTTGCGAAAGCTAGAATTTTGTGTGTATGTTTGTGTTTGTTTGTGTGTCTATCGACCTGCCAGTGCTTTTGTTTGGTAAGTCTCATCATCTTTCTTTTTAAATATATTTTTCCCACGTGGAATGTTTCCCTCTATTATATTCACATTTTTATTAGCTATATATGAATTTTGGTTTACGCTGGTGTGATAAAACGTCATGGGATATCGATATGCAGTGCACTGATGGAGCTATCATTTGTACTAAAGACAATTCATGCGAAAATGTTTCCTGTGTGATTATGACAATGGGAATTAACAGACTTTGAATGCAAAATGGTAGTTGGAGCTATCCACATGGGACATTCCATTTTGGAAATCATAAGGGAATTTAATATTCAGAGATCCATAGTGTCAAGAGTGTGCTGAGAATATCACATTTAAGGCGTCACCTCTTACCATACAGAAAGCAGTGGTCGAGGCCTTCACTTAATGATCAAGAATAGTGTAGTTTTTGGTAGATCTGTCAGAGCTGACAGACCAGGAACACTGCATGAAATAACCACAGAAATCAACGTCAGATGTATGACAAACTTGTGTGTTAGGAAAGCGTGACGAAATTTAGCATTAATGGCCTATGGCAGCAGACAAACAACGCGAATGCCTTTGCTAATAGCATGACATCACCTGCACCAACTATCTAGGCCTATGACCATATTGGTTGGTCCCTAGATGACAGGAAAAGTGTGGCCTGGTCATATGAGTCCTGATTTCAGTTGGTAAGAGCTGATGGTAGAGTTCGAGTGTGATGCAGACCCTCAAAGCCATGGACCCAAGTTCTCAACAAGGGACTGTGCAAGGTGATGGTGGCTCCATAACGGTGTTGGCTGCATTTATGTAGAACAGAATGGGTGCTCTGGATGTTCCACTATTTGTATACAATTTGCAGTTATTCATGGTTATCCTGTTCCCACATAACAAGGTAATTTTTATGTATGAAGTGCACCACGACACAGGACCACAATCACAACTGTTCGCAATTGGTTTGAAGAACATTTTGGACAATTTGAGCAAATGGTGGCCCCCTTCAGACCACCTGACATGAATTCCACCGAACAGTTATAGGACACAACAGTTCTGATCATGCAAAAATCCTGCACCTGTAACACTTTCACAGTTATGGATGGCTACAGAGATAGCATGGATCAATATTTTGCAGGGGCTTCCAATGACTTGTTGAGTTGATGCCACATTGGGTTGCTGCACTACACCGGACAAAAGTAGATATGTCATGATATTAGGAGGTGTATATGGGCACAAGATTCATTGTCAGCCATCAAGTGCCAGTTGCCTTCAGACAAATATGGTTGTCTGTCATGCATACTTACCAGCATAAATGGGGACACTGTCACTAATAAAATACTTGTACATCTAAACCTTCTGGACCAGTTGATAGGAGAAAGAAAAGAGGAGACAAGCAAAGGTGAATAAATGTCTGAAATTGTGAGGAAAAAAGCATGCTAATATTCTCAAATGACAGAAAGAGTAGCAAGAAACATACTAATGTTTATCTCACTCCATCCTGGTATATTTCTCCTCATATTACAAATAATCTGGATATCTATAATATTCTTCCCTGTATTTTTTTCTCAATAGAACCTGCAAACTCCAAAACTGTAGATATGAAAGCTCTTTTTTTTTATCAGATTTACTTCAGTTATTCCAGTATATGTTAGTATTTCAAGCTTCACTCCGAATAACAATAACCTTAATCTAAACTGGACAGTAATGCACAACGGTTGAGCTCCTGTGGGTTCAAACTAGACTGGATGAAAAAAAAAAAAAAAAAAAAAAAAAAAAAAAAAAAAAAAAAAAAAAAAAACAGAGAGAGAGAGAGAGAGAGAGAGAGAGAGAGAGAGAGAGAGAGAGAGAGAACAGGGAGGGGGCTAATAATGCACTACCCCCCCCCCTCCCATGATTAACTTTCAAAATTAACTGTTAATTTCATTTGGTTATACAAAAACTTTTAAGTGAAGATCTATGTTGTTTACTTCAAATAGTTTGGTAATTATTGGTCAACCCCTAAGTACTGAAGCATATTTTTCATGGTGAATCATCATGATTTGTCACTATCAACAGCCATCAACACCTGCTCTCTCTTCTTAAATGAATGCAGCCATTTTAATTAATTATTATGTGTAAGATTCTGTGTGCTTATCTTAATTAACACAGTTTTTTTCCTATACAGACAACGCACTTTTACATAGAAGAACGAGTTGTTATATAAATGTTAATAACCAAAATACTGTTACATATATAAAGGAAAGTTTCAACTGTTGTAAAAATTACGCATTTGATATCACTTCGCTCATGAGAATACAATCTAAAGAACACGTAACTAACTCACAAATTGAAGATTTTGTCGTAACTATAACAGGCTTAATATAACAGGCATACTGACTCCATGCAGATAAGGACAGGAGATCATCTAGCATTCACCATGAATAATTTACAGAGAGCACTGATGATCTAGGTCAGGGTAGTTTTACTGTGGAAGTTCCCTTGCTTTGAAGGTTTGCAGTTTTGAGGCATAAAAATTTACTGATCTGATCTTTTGTCTTTAAGAACTTGTTTTTATTCTTAACTAAATGACTTTCCTTTAACAGTAATGGGGAAGTATTAAAGGGCACACACAATTTTATAGCATCAGATTATGTCTTTCAAAAAGTTCTCTCTTTAAATAAATTTTGTCTCTTTTTTAAGATATTGTTAATACTATTATTATCAGTTACAGTTTGTTTCCACCACTGTTATCAAAATAACAACATAAATTTGTAATTTCATATGAGTAGCAAATTTCCTATCTGGAAAATGACTTTTTGATGTATAATATATTTTTGTTTTTATTACTGGGTAAATAAAAAAACAGGTTCATCATATACAAGTACATCCAAGTAAAACAATGTAAATAAGTCTTCACTCAGAAAGTTAATATTGCACAACATATGATGTGGAATGTTGCAAAATATTACAGAACAATTCTTTATGTTCAGCTGCTAGTAAAAACGTTATGCCTACATGGCAAAGCTGTTTTGATTTTTGGCATTTCCAATCAACAGAAAATTGTATAACTAATTAAAACATATTTTATACACATATGTACAAAAACATACAAAAGTTTATTAGGATATGTACCATTAGTATCAATGGCGTTAAAACCTAAAGTATCACATTCAGTACAAAAAAAAATTAGCAAAATTGTAACTAGCATCATATGCTCTCATAAAATCAACTGGATTACTCTTAACAAATTTCCTTTCATATAAACCCAGTGGACATTTTAAAACTTTATTCTGATGCTGTAAGCATCAAAACTTTAACAACTGCACTGAAACCTACCTATACTGTTACAGCTTTGGTGTAGGAGCTGTTGTCACTCCAGCATATATCATAAAGTTAGCACTAAAGCTTTTCAGGAAACTGCAATCCAAGAACTGAAAATTTCTCTGAATGGTGAAAATACTGTTAAGCATATATACATATTACAACACAGTGTAAATAAGAGTCAATAGTTTTTAGAGAAAAGAGGTGGAGCAATATACTATTAATTTATTAATATAAAAATATGTTCATGGTCAAATTGTTACTAGAGGACAATTATCTGTACACAGCACATAAAAAATATACATTTATATACAAATCTCAAGTACTACTTGGGATTAACACAACCTTAATACTAGAGTAGTTCCCTGAATCCAGTTGTGCTCATGTATGACACTGTGACCAAAAGTATCACATAAAAAAACTAACAATGAAGCAACAACCAGTATGCAGTTATAATGAATGTTGCAGCGTACTTACAAACATTAGAAAACAAATATCAGTCACAAGCAAGAGGTTTAACAAAACCTTATATAATGTTATGACTCAATACTCTGATGGAAGTAAGAGGATAGCCAGGATAAAATATCACACAGTTAGCCATAAATCCTCATTCTTTCATTTTACATTAATGGCTTTAACAAGCTGAATCTTATTGTTACATTGTACAAACTAGGCAATGTGATAACAAGAAGCAAAAATCTATCAAAGGCCATATTTGACTAAAGTTTTTTTTAGAGCTCTTAGAGAGAATTGTATATCAGTATTTTGTGGAGTATTGAAAATAGCTCAATGCTTTCCCCTTCTCCCACACTCATCATAAATACACAAACTTCCAAACACACTTTCTATCTTACAAATATTTGTATTTCAACAGCAGTAGAAGCTGTACAGTTTTCCATATTATATAACTGATGTAAATACTGAAAGAATACACACAAACAACTGACACAAATAAGTGAAGAGACTTCCACATAAATACATAATTACAAACAACAGTAACATATTGCTTAAAAAGAGTCTGTAAAGGCTTCATTAAAACACAGATTCCAAATGATCAAGATATGATTAAACTTTCATGCAAGTATACTGAATGCCTAATTTTGGCATAATGATCTATATCTAAGACAAATGAAAGAGTTTATTTATTTTCAAGTAAAGAATAAAACAACCACATGAGATGTTATCTTAGTAAAAAATTCAGCTTCATAATTATGAACATCACTCTCTTGTTTGCAATATATAATCTCTGTTTCCTTTTTTTTTCCTTTTTTGGTCACATCACACACCTGTTCAATGAAGAGTAATTTTTCACTGGCAATTCTCTTGTGCAAAACTATACACACAGACAACTCACAACTGTGAAGATTGATTGATTGCGCTGCAGTCTGTTAAAAAAGGTTATCGTTGATTATGCACAAAATACATAAATTATTCTGTAGTAACTATATAACCAAAGCCATGTCTTTCTTATTAGGCAGAGCCACTTTTTTTCCTTGCCACAAACTGTTATGAATGGTGAAAGCATCAATTGTGACTGTAAGGTGTTTTGTGTGGACTTGGGAAAAGCATTTGCCACCGGAATTATACCTGAAATCACAAGAGTGAAATAATTAGAGCTATGGTATTTCTGAAGTGATATCAGGAAGTAATACAATGTGATATAGCAGTGTTATCTGCAATTCAAGACACTTCAAGGCTGGAATGTTTTTGGTTTTCAAACACATTTATGCTTTTTGCAACTTATGATAAACTATGAAAGCTATCCAAATGTACAGTTTAAACAGAAGAAGAATAAGAAGAAGAAGAATAAGAAGAAGAAGAAGAAGAAGAAGGGGGGGGATCTGCTTAAACTGTGCCAAGTGATTTTAATTTAATTATTAACCTGCACTTGTGCTTAATACTGTTTCACTTAATATTAGATTACATCTGAATTTTACTGATTTCAGACCTGTGATGTGTTGTTGCTCATGGATATGGGACAAGTCCAAATTAACATTATTATAAAACTCACATCTGTAGAATTAAATAAATCAGCTAAAAACTAATGGTATATAAAAATTTAACTTTGTTACTTTAACTCATAATAAAATAACGACAATCTCTGTAGAATGAATTAATCAGTTATAAGCTTATGGCACATAAGTAGCAACTCCCATATGCTTTACACATTTTTTTTTGTAGCCATTGGGTAATTGTACTTTTGGCCTAGGTAATAAATTTGTTATTTTTTGTTTGAGTGAACACTGGGATACTGAGGGTGAACTTACAATCGTGAAACTTGATAACTACAATATGGCAAATAGTTACTGTAGAAAATTGCATAGAAGAGGTAGCAATCTATACTAACCACTCTTGCTCTATTACAATCTAGAGTACTTGTGGGACGAACAGAATTTTGAAGCTATTGGTATAGTCATCGATAGTTTTAAGTTAGTAATAATATTCTTGTACAGATCACCTAAGGGCATTTTCAGAAAAACTGGACCTGCTGTTACACGTAGTTAGAGAGCCAAAATACTTATATTATGACGTTGTAATAGGTGGAGATCTGAATTCAGATTTTGAGGTAAAGACACGCAAACATAGTGTCACTGAGATGAAAAATCTTCAAAGACAGTGCAATTTACACTTTATCAATAATAGACCCACAAGAGATGAGGCATGTCTTGACAACAATTTTGTCAATTTTGAAACTAGAGAAGAATCGTGTAATTTGACAGTATTTCTATTCTTGGACAATGATTCTGTATCCTTAAATGGTAAAACAAAATTCTCTCCTGATAAGAGTAATATTGCAAGGCCTGTCCCAAAAACTGTAACCACCAGACCTGTCACAAATGATAAAATTGTCAGGTTTCATAAGTCCTTTGCAGACAGAGACTGATTTGCCGAGTGTTATGGTGACACACATTATAGCTTATGTAATGATTTGTCAACAAAGCCAACACTTGAAAGCTTCTTTAAATCAGTTTTGACAGAATTTAATGACAGCATTCCCATAAAGAAATGCAAAATAATTGACAAAGGATTCAAAAGCAAAGACCCAAATTAAAAAATAAATAAATAAATAAATAAATAAATCCATGGCATAGTGAAGAACTAACAAATCTGAAAAACTAAGTTATGTTGTTGCACAATGTATATAAAAGTATGAAGGTTGACCATGCCACATCAATCTATCTTAGATATAGGAATGAGTATAAAAAAGCCTTTTTTGAACCCAAAAAGCACACAATTTCAGCAGTATTGAGAATTCCACCAACAACTGCAAAGTCGTATGGAAACTAATAAATAATATTGCTAAAAATGAAAGAAACAAGAAAATTAATGTATGTCCCCAAAAATTCAATGATTATTTTATTACATCAGTTGAGGAAGTAGGAAATTCTATTACCAAACCTGATATTACTTCATCAGAGATTCTTTCAAAAAATGTATGTAAACCACCAGCTAATACATGCATGTCTGCCTTCTCCAAGGTCTCTCCTAGTCTCATCCTAAGAATAGTAAAACAGCTAAAACCATCAGACAGTGTAGATATGTATGACACATCTTGTAACACACTAAAGAAAGTAATAGGTTGTATTGTATATCCCTTAATATATTGTATAAACAAGTGCATAGCTGAGGTATATTTTCCTGATGAGCTAAAAGTGTCAGGTAGATCCAACACATAAAAAAGAAGATACTGACTCACCTTCAAGTTACAGGCCAATTTCTATAGTCCTGGCTTTTTCTAAAGAGCTGGAATGTGTAATTTTCCAACAATTATATGTCTACTTTGAAAATCTAGGAATGATCAGTGAATCATTTTATGGTTTTAGGAAAAACTTGTCAACAGTTAATGCTATAGACTCTGCAGTCCAATACATACATCAAGTGTTTGAGGATAAAGGCTTTTCTCAGCCACTTTTTGTGATCTAAGTGAAGCTTTTGACTGTGTAGAGCACACAGCACTTCTGGAAAAAAAATTGAGTTCTATGGCATTGAAGGTAACAGCCCAAGGATCCATACTGACCTTTTTCTGTTCCTAATAATGATCAATGATCTGTCATCATTTATAGTCTAGTGCTGTCCTACATGCAGATGATACAACTTTTCTTCACTCTAGTAATGAGCTCAGCAGCCTTAAAAGTTGTGTTGCAAAGACAATGGACCAAGCTTCCAACTGGTTTAAAGCAAATAGCTTCTTACTGGGGGTGGGGTGGGGGGGTGTGGGGGAAACCACCACCCCACAGCACGTGGTTTTTAGTCTGAGAGACAAGCTTCCATAAGATGATCCTAGTTATGTTAAATTTTTGGGGTATATTTACACGATACATTATCTTACGATCAACATGTACAATACATTAGTGGTAAGCTGTCATGATAAATTTTTCTGTGAAGATGACTTATGGATTGTTTACCCGAAAAGAATGTTAGACCATCCTATTTTTCATTCTTCCAAAGCATACCAACATATATTATTTTATGGAGGAACTCTAGTTGTTTGCTTGACATCTTAATACTGCAGACAAAAACTATTCGCATAATTACCGATTCTTCTTATAAGGCACACTTTGTAACCATTGTTTTGTGAACAAAAGATCATGATGTAATAAACGTCTACAATTACTATGTTTTAATTTACACAAACAGAAGTTACCACAACCAAAACAGAGAGAAAATTAACATTGTTACAGTACAAGAGGGAATAGAAGCATTTATATCCGATACCACAGACTGTCAAAATCACTGAACAGTTATGAACTCATTGGGCACAAATTATTTAATAAAGTTCCACAATCTGTACAAGAATTACTAGTACAAGCATTCAAACAAATACTGCATGACTGGCTAGTTACCAACCCATTCAATGACAAATGAATATTTCAACTGTAACGTAATATTGTAACACCAACAACAGTCTTGCTGTTTCTTTTAAATTATCAATTGTGTTGTATAATTTGTGTGCCGATTTCTATTGCTGTAATGGCCGAATGACAATGAAATAATAATAATAAAAATAATAAAAATAATAATAATAATAATAATAATATATTAAAACATAAACATAGCCAAAGCCTTGCAGACAAACAAAAATTACGCGAAGCGAAATGTAGTGTGAGGAGGGCTATGCGAGAGGCGTTCAATGAATTCGAAAGTAAAGTTCTATGTACTGACTTGGCAGAAAATCCTAAGAAATTTTGGTCTTATGTCAAAGCGGTAGGTGGATCAAAACAAAATGTCCAGACACTCTGTGACCAAAATGGTACTGAAACAGAGGATGACAGACTAAAGGCCGAAATACTAAATGTCTTTTTCCAAAGTTGTTTCACAGAGGAAGATTGCACTGTAGTTCCTTCTCTAGATTGTCGCACAGATGACAAAATGGTAGATATCTTAAAATCGCTCAAAAGAGGAAAGGCCTCTGGACCTGATGGGATACCAGTTCAATTTTACACAGAGTACGCGAAGGAACTTGCCCCCCTTCTTGCAGCGGTGTACCGTAGGTCTCTAGAAGAGCGTAGCGTTCCAAAGGATTGGAAAAGGGCACAGGTCATCCCCATTTTCAAGAAGGGACATCGAACAGATGTGCAGAACTATAGACCTATATCTCTAACGTCGATCAGTTGTAAAATTTTGGAACACGTATTATGTTCGAGTATAATGACTTTTCTGGAGACTAGAAATCTACTCTGTAGGAATCAGCATGGGTTTCGAAAAAGACGGTCATGTGAAACCCAGCTCGTGCTATTCATCCACGAGACTCAGAGGGCCATAGACACGGGTTCACAGGTAGATGCCGTGTTTCTTGACTTCCGCAAGGCGTTCGATACAGTTCCCCACAGTCGTTTAATGAACAAAGTAAGAGCATATGGACTATCAGACCAATTGTGTGATTGGATTGAGGAGTTCCTAGATAACAGGATGCAGCATGTTATTCTCAATGGAGAGAAGTCAGGTGTGCCGCAGGGGACTGTCATAGGACCGTTGCTGTTCACAATATACATAAATGACCTGGTGGATGACATCGAAAGTTCACTGAGGCTTTTTGCAGATGATGCTGTGGTGTATCGAGAGGTTGTAACAATGGAAAATTGTACTGAAATGCAGGAGGATCTGCAGCGAATTGACGCATGGTGCAGGGAATGGCAATTGAATCTCAATGTAGACAAGTGTAATGTGCTGCGAATACACAGAAAGATAGATCCTTTATCATTTAGCTACAAAATAGCAGGTCAGCAACTGGAAGCAGTTAATACCATAAATTATCTGGGAGTACGCATTAGGAGTGATTTAAAATGGAATGATCATATAATGTTGATCGTCGGTAAAGCAGATGCCAGACAGATTCATTGGAAGAATCCTAAGGAAATGCAATCCGAAAACAAAGGAAGTAGGGTACAGTACGCTTGTTCGCCCACTGCTTGAATACTGCTCAGCAGTGTGGGATCCGTACCAGATAGGGTTGATACAAGACAGAGAAGATCCAACGGAGAGCAGCGCGCTTCGTTACAGGATCATTTAGTAATCGCGAAAGCGTTACGGAGATGATAGATAAACTCCAGTGGAAGACTCTGCAGGAGAGATGCTCAGTAGCTCGGTACGGGCTTTTGTCAAAGTTTCTGGAACATACCTTCACCGAAGAGTCAAGCAGTATATTGCTCCCTCCTATGTATATCTCGCGAAGAGACCATGAGGATAAAACCAGAGAGATTAGAGCCCACACAGAGGCATACCGACAATCCTTCTTTCCACGAACAATACGAGACTGGAATAGAAGGGAGAACCAATAGAGGTACTGAAGGTACCCTCCGCCACACACCGTCAGGTGGCTTGCGGAGTGTGGATGTAGATGTAGATAGATAGATCATTCAAATGACAGCTCTGGTAAAAATGCATGTCTATTTTTTCATAAAAATATGTATATTCTCATGAAGAAAGCACACTATTTTTGAATATCAAGCGCTTGTCTCATTGTCTTAATTATTCTTCTCTACATAACACATCTCTCTGTGTGAGATGCCCCAAAATTGAGTATACATGCTTGTTGAGCATTCATGTGCAAAGGATGTACATTTTAATCAAACAATGGAAAATCTAGGATGGAATGCAAAATATTATGAAAAGGGAAGTTGCCAGTTGCCGTATAGTGGAGATGTTGCAGATAGGCACAAGAAAAAGACTCATACAAACGAAAGTTTGTTTGTCACAGTCTTTTTGTCGTACCTATCTGCAACTCGTCTCCCCAATATGGTTGCACATTTTAGTGTCTCAATGTCAAAGACTTTAATCAGGACATTAAATTTACAGCACAAATTCCTCGTCTATTTACTAACTCTTTATTTATATCATTTCATAGTGTGTCATCTGTCCATAGTGTGAGGAATTTAGGGGTGACCTCTTGGGTTATGGGTACATCTTCATATCCAGCATCGTCTGTCCTTGATAAAATTACATGTAATGGGTGAAAATTTATACAGATAGTTTTGTGTTTATTCAGAAACAGTTTGTTTGTGCTTAACCAATTTACCAGAGTAGAGTTTCCATCAAAAATCGTGTTATGGAGCTTATGTGCACTGTGATTTGAAAACAGTATAATGGTGTCATTGGCAAACATTACTGACAGATCTTTTTACAGACTTTGGGACAGATCATTGATAAATATAATACACAGAAGGGAACCAAGAATGGAACATTGCGAAGAATGTAATGTCTTAAGACTTGCTCCTTTAACTGTATGCTTCCAAAATTTTTTGAACTCTGTCCAAGATATGCGCGCTAAACATCATTGCATTGCACTTAATTTCACACTGTAGCAGTTTATTCATAAGTAATTCCTGGTTTATGAGACCTAAGACCTTTGCGGCATCAAGGAAGACTCCTATTCTACGCTTTCTGACATTGGGTGCACTATAAACTTCATTTGGAAATGAATACAGGGCCCCATTTATTGATCTCCCTTTTCGAAAGTCAAAGTGATAAGGACTCAACAAACAGTTTATTTCCAGGAACTTAATAACACAGTCATACACTGCCTTCCCGAGAACATTGGTATGTTTGATAGGATTGAGACGGGTCCGTAGTTATTAACATCACCCCTGTCATCCTTTTTAAAGAGAGGAACCACTTTTGCTGCCGTGAAAATTGTACGGGACTGGCCTGACAGCAAGGAGTAGTTCACTGCGTCTGAAAACGGATAAGACATGATGACATATTTGTTTTAGAAGATAAACAGGTATGCCATCAAAACCACTTGAGTACGAGTTTGATTTCTGTTTTATAATTCTTCAGATTTCACCTTGTGTGAATGAATCAAGAAATAATGTTTTGGGGAATAACTCTAGGTCTGAAAAGACAGCAGGGCTACGACAGCACTCTAGAGATGGTAGCAATACAGTATTAAGGGTTTTTGTGTGTTGGAATACATGAAGCATTCATGGGTTATGAGTGTTCAGTATGCACTTGTATGCAAATACAGAAAAGCTGAATCTTGTCACCAGAGCATTTTGCATTGATTTCACCAGTTTCTTGATAAGGTTGTCTGCATAAAGTGAAAAATCACTGGGCAACCAACTATTTCAAATCAAACTGCAGAGTGAGTGAGACAGAACTTTGTGTGCAGTCCACAAAAATCAACCATTCGTGCAAGTCATGAACTGGGTATTACACAAGAAATAGTGTTGAATGTTTTGCAGTGGTGTTTGCATTTCAAACTCCTGTTGTTTGCAACTGTTAGGAAATCTCACTCAAGATAATTACGACCAACTTGATTGGAGTTTCGTACCAAAATGCAATAAGCTATGGAAGATGACAATGATGATGATGATGATGATGGCTTGATGGGGACAGTGACATTTGGCAACAAGGCGATTCTGCATCTGTCAGTAGACGTACAACACCCATGTGAGAGTGTGGGGTATAGTACTGCCCCATGTCTGAACGGTCGGAAAGAAATTTTCCAAGGTAAATGTCTTCTTTGCTCAGTCCAAAACAAAGCTGTATGGCCCCTTTTCCTTCACTGAGCAGATGGTGACGGGTTGTGTACCCGGATATATTACAGTTGTGGTTGCTGCCACAGCCAACTGCTCACTCCTTGACTTTCATCATTCAACAGGACGTGACTTCACCTCACTAGAGCCTTTCTCAATGGAGAACTGCCTTGTTATTGGATAGGGCATGCTGGTCTGGTCGATGTTCCTCTGTTGTCATGGACCCTCCTTCCTCCACAGGTCGCCAGATCTCATACCATGGAGTTTCTTCCTGTGCGGTTATGTTAAGGACATATAGTGTGAACACTTCGATGTTGCTGTGATAGACATTGATGGAAACATGCTAGTGAACATATGGATGTGACTGGATTACCATTTGGATGTGTGCTGGGCAGCCAAGGTCGCATTGAACATTTGTAGTATGTACTAGAAACAGGGCGAGTGTACTTATCTTGTCATGTAACTCCCATCTTTGTATGTTGTATACTTGTAAATAAATAGCACTTTGAAACCCGATGAATCTTTTAGGCTAACACTGTATAAATGACAGTGGTATGTTTCTGGTGCTGAAGAAAGCATTTTCTTTTCCCATCCTACTTCCTGCTGCCCATCCTCCCCCATCACCTGCTTTCATCTTCTCTCTGAACTTCACGTAAGTTACATTTACGGGCTAGTGTAAACACCACAATTCCACCTGGGATCCATTGCAGTGTGTGGTTTGTACCTTCACCCACACTGTTTTCATATCCAATTCCCACTATTCTGATCTCCCATGAACTAAACTAACCTCCTTTTTATTCTCATATGCAACTAAATCTGCCTGTACTAGTGTGAGTCATTTCTGTCCTAAGCTCCTGCTTGTTGTTTGCTTCGCACTTTGCAGAAGTGCCTGTGACATTTAAAAATGTACCACCTGATTTCTCTGAACATAAAAGTCTTAGGAAAATAACTGCTGTCGCCATCACCCATAAGATGGGCAACATCCTAAATTTTGTTGTGTCCAATGTTTCCATCATAATAACAGTTTCACATTATGTTCTAAATTTCAGAGAGAGAGAGAGAGAGAGAGAGAGAGAAGCCAATACTCTAATTGGAAACTGTGTCTATAAGTTAACCACCATTCATCTGCAGGCATGAATTTCTGTTTCTCATCATAGTGCATTGTTCACATAATAGAATGTCCATTATCACAATAAAAATTATGAATATACATTAAGTAATTACTATTATTTGCTACTGGCACCACCACCATGCCTGCAAAAAAAAAAAAAAAAAAAAAAAAAAAAAAAAAAAAAAAAAAAAAAAAAAAAAAAAAAAAAATTGTAGCTACAATTAAGAAAATTTATCAAATACTTACTTGAAGAACTTGTCAAACATTCTATCATTCACTTGTTTTGGGCCAGTCCCATACAATTTTAGCACTTCTTCTCGATCCGGACAATATGAATATAGGGCTCTAAACTGGCAGCCAGCATCCCTAAACAAGATTAAGAAATGTTTGCTTTCTGAACGAGCAATTTCTTCCAACACTCGTCGCTTAGCTTCTTTGTTGACAACACCAGGGAAAACACAATATTCCACAGCATTCAGCATTATTCCACGATTAGATTTAGTTGCTGGTTGCTTGTACAGTCTTGGACCTGGAAATTTCAGGTTTCTCATTTTTTATTTCCATAACTAAAACCAAAAATTATTTTTGTTTCTTGTCATACAGTACAGACAAAATAATTATATTTTATTGTTAGAAGACCTGACTGGAAAGTAACTCACGCCTACAGATATTGACATGACTAATGCACATCAGAGCACGAAGTGTATACTTTTCCAGACCACCTCATTAAGCAAAGACCAATTTTCTTAATAATTGAGGGTATTGAATGACTTGTATTTACAAGAATATAATTTTCACCCAATAGACCTTAAGAAAACAGTTCTTCAGTTGTTTACATTTAAACCCTGCGGTAGATGTTACTTAGAGACAATCTTGGAAATAAATACATTCAGAAAGAGTCTAAATACGGAATTGCAGGGATGTAATATTATGTCAGTGAAGAACAACCAGAGGTCTTTTGCCCTTCTGTGATGCTCTATCTGTTAAGCCATGGTATGAAGAAAGCAGACACTACGTAACAGTTTTCTTTCTATTGACAAGAGGCCATTTATAACTTGCAGAAGATGAGTTTTATTTACAAATTTAATCCTTATGAATAAGGGGTAGCAGCTAGAAGCAGACAACAGAAATGATCACAAGATGTTATGCTGAGCCTTTGTAGTACATTAAATGCAAAAGAAGTGAAACATATATAAATGAAGAATGCAGCTTCAGCCTCACTAACACATGGAGAATAATGTAAGGAAAGTTCTGGCTGAAAATTACGAGTTATTTACTAATAAAGGAGACAATTCACCGAAAAGCAGAAGAACTGCATCATCAAGAGATACACAAATTAAAGGTATGGAGGTTGGCTAGCTTTCAGAAAGCACTTCCTTTTCTGGAGGGAGATGTGCATTTGCTTGTCTGCATGCGTGTGCATGTTTTTTCTACAGCCAGAAAAAGGAAATGCATTCCAAAAGCTAGCCAAGCTCCATATCTTTTGTTTATGTGCCTATCAGTGATGCATCACTTCTGCCTTTCGGTGAGTCATCTCCTTTATTTCTAAATAATGTGTAACAAAGAGAATTCACTTACATCTTCGTATATACTCTGCAAGCCACCACACGGTACCACTACTATTATGTGGACAGTATATTGTGGCAGTCAGGAGTGACCATAAACAAATGAGAACTTTGACTGCCCAAGGGGAGAGGGTTGGTGCAGGGAAATAAGCCCTGCCTCCCCCTCAATGGGTTGCCATCCTACGCACGCGTTATGTGCTTCTACATCTTCATGTCTACTCCGCAATTCACATTTAAGTGCTTGGCAGAGGGTTCATCGAACCACAATCATACTATCTCTCTACCATTCCACTCCCGAACAGCGCGCGGGAAAAACGAACATCTAAACCTTTCTGTTCAAGCTCTGATTTCTCTTATTTTATTTTGATGATCATTCCTACCTATGTAGGTTGGTCTCAACAAAATATTTTCGCATTCGGAAGAGAAAATTTGTGACTGAAACTTCATAAATAGATCTTGGCGCGACGAAAAACGTATTTACTTTAATGACTTCCATCCCAGCTCGCGTATCATATCTGCCACACTCTCTCCCCTATTACGAGATAATACAAAACGAGCTGCCCTTTTTTGCACCCTTTCGATGTCCTCCGTCAATCCCACCTGGTAAGGATCCCACACCGCGCAGCAATATTCTAACAGAGGACGAACGAGTGTAGTGTAAGCTGTCTCTTTAGTAGACTTGTTGCATCTTCTAAGTGTCCTGCCAATGAAACGCAACCTTTGGCTCGCCTTCCCCACAATATTATCTATGTGGTCTTTCCAACTGAAGTTGTTCGTAATTTTAACACCCAGGTATTTAGTTGAATTGACAGCCTTGAGAATTGTACTATTTATCGAGTAATCGAATTCCAACGGATTTCTTTTGGAACTCATGTGGATCACCCCACACTTTTCGTTATTTAGCGTCAACTGCCACCTCCCACACCATACAGCAATCTTTTCTAAATCGCTTTGCAACTGATACTGGTCTTCGGATGACCTTACTAGACGGTAAATTACAGCATCATCTGCGAACAACCTAAGAGAACTGCTCAGATTGTCACCCAGGTCATTTATATAGATCAGGAACAGCAGAGGTCCCAGGACGCTTCCCTGGGGAACACCTGATATCACTTCAGTTTTACTCGATGATTTGCCATCTATTACTACGAACTGCGACCTTCCTGACAGGAAATCACGAATCCAGTCGCACAACTGAGACGATACCCCATAGGCCCGCAGCTTGATTAGAAGTCGCTTGTGAGGAATGGTGTCAAAAGCTTTCCGGAAATCTAGAAATACGGAATCAACTTGCGATCCCCTGTCGATAGCGGCCATTACTTCGTGCGAATAAAGAGCTAGCTGTGTTGCACAAGAACGATGTTTTCTGAAACCATGCTGATTACGTATCAATAGATCGTTCCCTTCGAGGTGATTCATAATGTTTGAATACAGTATATGCTCCAAAACCCTACTGCAAACCGACGTCAATGATATAGGTCTGTAGTTCGATGAATTACTCCTACTACCCTTCTTAAACACTGGTGCGACCTGCGCAATTTTCCAATCTGTAGGTACAGATCTATCGGTGAGCGAGCGGTTGTATATGATTGCTAAGTAGGGAGCTATTGTATCAGCGTAATCTGAAAGGAACCTAATCGGCATACAATCTGGACCTGAAGACTTGCCCGTATCAAGCGATTTGAGTTGCTTCGCAACCCCTAAGGTATCTACTTCTAAGAGACTCATGCTAGCAGCTGTTCGTGTTTCAAATTCTGGAATATTCCATTTGTCTTCCCTGGTGAAGGAATTTCGGAAAACTGCGTTCAATAACTCCGCTTTAGCGGCACAGTTGTCGGTAACAGTACCATCGGCACTGTGCAACAAAGGTATGGACTGCGTCTTACCGCTTGGGTACTTTACATACGACCAGAATTTCTTCGGATTTTCTACCAAATTTCGAGACAATGTTTCGTTGTGGAACCTATTAAAGGCATTTCACATTGAAGTCCATGCCAAATTTTGTGCGTCTGTAAATTTTAGCCAATCTTCGGGATTTCGCGTTCTTCTGAACTTCGCATGCTTTTTCCATTGCCTCTGCAACAGCGTTCGGACCTGTTTTGTGTACCATGGGGGGTCAGTTCCATCACTTACCAATTTATAAGGTATGAGTCTCTCAATTGCTGTTGCTACTATATCTTTGAATTTGAGCCACATCTCCTCTACATTTGCATAGTCAGTTCAGAAGGAATGGAGATTGTCTCTTAAAAAGGCTTCCACGAAAGTGGAACATAGGGTTTGTTGACTCCTTTTGCTATGGTAAGAGACACATACAAATTCCTTTACGCTCCAGGATTACTCTCTCCACTCATTTGAAAATTAAAAAACAAAACAAGCAATCCACAACACAAAGTAAATTGGAGTACACAAAGTAAATTGGAGTACACAAAGTAAATCGGAGTACACAAAGTAAATCGGAGTACACAAAGTAAATCGGAGTACACAAAGTAAATCGGAGTACACAAAGTAAATCGGAGTACACAAAGTAAATCGGAGTACACAAAGTAAATCGGAGTACACAAAGTAAATCGGAGTACACAAAGTAAATCGGAGTACACAAAGTAAATCGGAGTACACAAAGTAAATCGGAGTACACAAAGTAAATCGGAGTACACAAAGTAAATCGGAGTACACAAAGTAAAATGGAGTACACAAAGTGTTTGGTAGTGGCGTAATCATTTCCTTTCCTGTTCCACTTGTAAACAGAGCAAAACAAAAATGACTTTCTATACAGCTCTGTTCAAGTCCTAATTACTCTCATCCTATCTTTGTAGTTCTTACACATAATGTACATTGACAATTTAAATTTTCTCAATAGTGTTTCACAAGAAGAATATTGTATTCACTCCAGGCATTTCAATTTGAGTGCATGGAACATCTCTGTGACACTTACACGTTGATTGAACTTACCAGTAACAAATCGAGCAGCACACCTCTGAATTGCTCAAATGTCTCCCTTTAGTCCAAACTGATGGAGATCCCAAAGTACTCTAGCAGTGCTGAAGACTGAGTCAAACAAATGTTCTATACATGGTCTCCTTTATAGACAAGTTACACTTTCCCAGAATTCTTCCAATAAATTGAAGTCTGCCATTCGCCCTCCCTACAGCCCATCTCACATGACCGTTCATTTCACATCCCTTTGGAATGTTATGCCTAGATATTTAATCAATATCACTGTGACAAGCACCACATCACCAATACTGCATTAGAATGTTGCAGAATTGTTTTTCCTATCATCATCATTGACTACATTTAGAGCAAGCAATCATGCGTCAAACCATAAGGAAATTCTGCGAGAGTCATCCTGTATTGTCTTCAAGTCACTCAGTGATGATATTTTCCCATAAACTATTTGAAGTGTCACAGCAAATGTTGTAGGTAAAAATCTTGACAAGTTCTTGACAGATTTACTTCAAATTTTTACACAATAATACAATAAGCATTCGGTCTGACACAGCTAACAATTTTTTTTAAACAACAATGTACAGGTTTTCTGTTAAAACTGACTGCGAGAAAGAAAATGCTGTGCTTTGCTGCGCTTCCTTTTCTTTCTCACAGTCAGTTTTAACTGTGATGACAGGCCATTTAAACCGTTAGGCTACTGTGTGCTCTTTTGTTTCCTTTATCACAGCTGGTTTTAACAGAAAACATGGAACTTGTCTGAATGGCTTATCAGCTTATGATCAGGAACTACTACAGAATGTGAATCATTCGAAAACTTTGTAGTCCAGTCTCGCAGCAGATTAAAACTACACGACATGGTGTCATTGAAGTTACTATCCTCACAGACCCAGCAGCAGGATGTATCTCTCATACAGCACGTACCAATGATCACAACCGATTTACAAATTTGTTTTAAGTGACTTCAATTCCCAATCAAGTTTTCATTGGCTATAACAATAAACAAGGCTCAATATCAGTGAGAGAGGAAGTGGCGAGGCAACAGGTGGGAGGGAAAGGGTAGTATGGTCAAAGGGGGGGCATCAGGACATATATCCAATTCCCATACATGTTTAGCAATTGCAGAGCATTACCGGACATCATTTGTAGAAAGGTCAAGCTGAGTTTGCAGGAGTCATGCTTTCTAAATCCGTGCTCAATTGTGGACATAAGCTTTTCCATCCAAAGCAAATTTATTATATTCGAAATGAGTATATGTTCAAGAATTCTGCAGTAAACTGATGTTACGGATATGGGACTGTAACTTTGTGAGTCTGATGTTTTACCCTTCTTTTACACAGAAGTCAATTGTGCTTCTTTCCAGTCACTTGGCAGTTATGTCGGGTGAGAGATTCACTATAAATGTAAGCTAAGTAATGGGAGAATGCTGTAGAGTAATCTCTGTATAACAAAATGGTATTCCATTCGAACTTTCTTTTCCAACTCTTTCGGGGCCTTCTCAATGTCAGGAATGCCTATCACTAGGTCCTCCATAAGGAGTCTACATGATGGTATGTTTTTATGATCCTCCTGCATGAATGGTTTCCTTAACATGATATTTAAAACTTTAGTTTCTTTTTCCTGCTTTCTAGTGCCACACCAGATTCTCATTGAAGTTATCATTGAGGTTATAAAAAACTGCACACACACCTCGTAACTTCACATCTTCAGGGTATCAATCATTGAATTATATTAAATAAAAGCATCATAACTTCACACATTAGGATGTTCGAACTGCATGGTTGGCCGTGGGGCATTATGGGAATTAGTATGCATAAGCATGGTTTGATTTAGTGGTGAAGCCCACTTTTTTATGGATGGGTTCATCAATAAGCAAAATTGGCTCATTTGGGGGACTGAGAATTTGCAATTCATAATTGAGAAGTCTCTTCACAATCAAAGGGTGACTGTGTGGTGTGCAATTTGAGGCACCGGAATAATCGGTGCATTATTCCTTGATGGCATGGCGACTACCGAATGGTACATGAAGGCTTTGGAAGATGATTTTGCCCCCATTATCCAAAGTGACCCTGATTTTGACAAGATGTAGTTCACGCAACACGGAGCTCGCCCCCTTTGAAGTACAAGAGTGTTTGATATCCTGGAGCAGCACTTTGGGGAACCCAGAAACCACTGGCATAGGCCTCGATTGGCCACCATATTCTCTAGATCTGAACGCATGTGACTATTTTTTTAGGGCTATATTGAAGACAACATGTTTTTGCTATTCATCTGTAACACATCACCAATGATGGCAGGCAAATCGAACATGTCATAACCTAAATCTGAATATCTGTAGTGATGCGTACATGTTGAATAAAGTGTGCGCATGTCCTGTAGTTTGTAACTTGTTTACTTTTTTTTCATACAGTTCAATAATTGTCACCCTGTATATCCAAAGAAGCCATTGATATCCGAATGCATCACAGTCAGTTTAACAAGGTTAAATGATGAGACATTCACTGATGGAACACCTTCTAGGCAAGAAGACTCTTGGGTCATGTATTTCAAGTAACCACTGAGCCAATCTCATGCGCGCACTTAAAATGATGGGGAATTTCAACAAGAATTCTCTTGAATTTTACATTTGTCTAACCCATGTAGCTTTCAAAACAGTGTTAATGTACTACTTTTTCCTCCATATTCTTCTTTCCTTGTTTTTCAGATTCCCAACTACATAATTATTAATTATTATTCTGTTTGCTGCCCTGTTTTACTCATGTCAACTTTTCCCCACAATTGTTTCTTGTTTCCTTCAGCTCACTTTGGAGTGGATTTTTCAATAGTCATGTTCTTACATGTGTGTTTTTAGATGTAGTGCCTATCTTACCCTTCTTTGCAATGATGATGCAGTCATGCACTACTATGCTGCCTCTTGTCCTTGCACACATTTAATATCCCATTATCCTCAGTAATTACTTTTTCATTTCTCCCTTTCTTCAGTATATTCAGTTCAGATCTCAAAATGCTGAACAACAACAACAACAATTTTTTTGAGATGCTGGAGGGCATGAACAACTACATTACCTTACTGTGACAGAGAGCTGACTTTTCACTGTCTATGAAACTTCAGGCTCAATGTTTGAAGTGAATTACAATTTACCTTTCCTAGAAATATGTTCTGTGCACAGCTTACTGGTAATAATTATGAGGAGCATTTAATAAATAATGCAACACTTTTTTCTTTGAAAGGAAGTTGGTTTTACTAATGTTTCCATACACCATTTTATTCCCCACTCTCAGCTACAAAACCATATTTTTCAACAAAATCTTCATTCAATGCAGCGGCCTTACACCACATTACTGGGAGGGCCTGTGTACCCGTATGGTACCACTCTATTTGTTGACAATAGAGCCAATGTCTGCTCCATCAATAACATCCATCAATAACAATCCATGTACTGCTTCCTGCAGAATGCACTTTTCACCGGGCCAAACAGATGGAAGTCGAAGGTGCAAGATATGGGCTAGGGTGGATGAAAAAGCACAGTGCAATGCATTTTTGCCAGCTCCTCTCAGGTGTGCAGACCCGTATGAGACCTTGTACTATCATGGAGAAGGGGAGTTTGTTTGCATTCTTGTGGTGCTGAACACACTGAAGCCATTCTTCAATTTCTTGAGGGCAGCACAGTACACTTCATAGTTGATTATTGCACCATGAGAGAGTACATCAAGCAAAAAGATCCCTTCAGAGTCCCAGAAGACCATCGCCATTACTTTACCGGCTCATCACAGGAGAAGTGGTGTGGCATCACTCCGTGGATTTCAATTTTGTTTCCGATTCAAAGTGATGAATGCGTGTTTCAACACCTGTGATGATGTTTGACAAAAAATTGTCACAACCGGTCATGTACAGCACAAGCAGTTCTGCAAAGATGGTCCTTCATTGCACTTTACGGTTTTTTGTCAGGTGGTAAGGAAACCACTGGTGCACATCTTTGAATATCCCAACTGCTGGTCGAATATGTCAGCACTACCAACAGTGACGTATAGTTGTGTGGCGTGGTGTTTGTTTGTGATCTCTCTCTCACCTTGAATGAGAGTGTCCGCATGTTTCAACATTGCGGGAGTCACAGCTGTGTGAGGCTGGCCGGTACACGGGAGAATGGACAGGTTTGCACGATCTAGTTGTGATGATTACAGATGCCTAACCCAACAAATCACCATGACTTTTATTCATGGCCAGGTCCCCACAGACGTTCTGCAAGTGCCTATGAATATCTATGATGCTCTGGATTTCTGCCACAAAAAACCCTCAATGATAGCTCTTGGCTTGCAATGCACCTCCATCACAAATGTCATTTTGTAGGCTATGTATAGTGTCACCATCAACTGGAACTTCATGAAACTATGCCACCACACTGATCCACAGCAAATTCTGCATGTCTGCATTTGTTTCATAACTAGCAGAAGGTATCTTTCTCATCTTTTAGTCACTTGTCTCCAATTTACTTCTTTTATATATTTTTCACCCACTGTCTTTTCAATTTTACTTGTGTGTCAGTGAACAGGAGCTCATTCATGACTCATTGTTAAGTGCTTCCAACTTTCCAAATATTCATTTACTGAGTTCTATCTGTGTGTATCACAGTTGTTTCCTGCCTTAGGAAACACTCCATCCATCTAAACCTCCAATTGCTCTTCTTCATTTTTATCCCAATATTCAAGTGATACAATAATGAATACTGTTCATAAGACCCATGGGTCATTAGGCTGCAGGTCAAAAAGTACACTATTGTCCCACAAAATTAGTATAGAACACAGACTGCAGCAAATTTTAAAATATCAATAAAATAATGAACCACCATTCCAGGCAATGTAGCTAGTGCCCATCAGGAGTATATAATACCACTAGAATAAACAATATTTAATGTGTGATTAGATAGAGAGACTTGGGAGCACAGGAGATGCTATTCTTTATTTATTGTAAATGATGTTGGAACTTTATTAATCTACACTGGCAACTAGGAGAGCACTGCTGCTGTTATATGCTGCCATTCCTAACAGTGCCTGAACGAGGTTAGGATTGGCCACTGCACTGTAAGCTTTTAGCAGAAGTGTTTACAGCTTGAAGCGATAGTGCAGTCTCACAATGCAGACTGCCAGTATGTTGGTTGCTGCTAGCAGCCAAGACAACTGATGCCTGTAATCATGATTATGGTTTGTGCTGGCAGGCCACTTCAGTATCTCCAGCATCTCTTTAATCTTCCTTTTGAAGGTAAGTGTCTGCCTGTCTAACAAACAGATATCCTCAAACTGCAGATGTTTATCACACAGTGCCCTATCAGCACACAGCTAAACATGCATGAATGCTACCTACAGCATGGAAAACATGTTAAATTAACAGTAGCAGAATACCAGTATGAATGCGGTGAATACAAATGGTTTGAGGAGGCTCACTATGCAACCAACTGGAAAAGAAAGATCCAGGAAGTGAGAGAAATTACAAATTGGTCACCATACAGGCAAGGCTGCAGTTGCGAGGCTACCTGTTCTTCGCACTCAATAACAATCCAACAGAAAACACACACAATAAGACAAGACACTCATGAGCAGCTCACTCCTGATTCACCAATGTGGGCCAATAAAAATCCAACAGCAGTTACTATCAACAATCATCACCATCACCCCTTCTCCCAACCACTGGTATCTAATCATATGTCACATTTATCCTTTTAAGGATTATAAGGTAGAACAGAATTCAGTATGTCGGAGTCCATGTTTCATTGCTCAAACTGTATTACACATCCTGTTGATGGCAGCTTACAATAGTGGCTGAAAGTTAATGTGGTCTTCAATCATAAAAGTCAGTGAACATATATCAATAAATAATCACTGACATTTCAGAACATACTCTTTGCATTCATTTACCTGTATATTCCATCATGGAACTTGGCGTTGAACTGACATCACTAGACCCATCATCAAAAATCCGTCTCTTTGTCATCAACCCAGGTGGTAACGATCCAGGACCTGCACGAGATAAAACTAAATAATAAAATACATATATGTAAGTACACAAGTAAACAGAAACTAGGCTGACTACTTACAGCTATGCCCAGTTTCCTTCCTTACAGTCAGTCACATCAACTAAATTGTGTCATAACTATACTTTACTGACATGGACTGAAAATGTTACACCATAAACACATTGACCAAACACTACAAAACTTATATTCCAATATTTCAATTGCATCTTTACACAAGCTCATTTTCAGTACAGAAAAAAAGACATATCTTCTACAGAAGAAGACTGATGTGAGTACATGATGGCTGTGTGTGTGTGTGTGTGTGTGTGTGTGTGTGTGTGTGTGTGTGTGTGTTTTTTCACTAGCGGAATACTTCACAAGAAGATTATAACACAGCCCAATAAGCATTCAATTGTCAGAGCATTAAAACTACATGCCATCGGCAACAAAAGAAGTGAGATATATCTGAACATGACCAGAATTGTAGTCAATATATAACTTTTCAAAAACCTTGAGTGCTTGCTCGGCGGCCATGGATGCAGCAGCAAAAAATACCAGATACTATTGAAATAATTCATAGGACCTGGGTTCAACACTACACTATAAACAAGTGGCCTCAAGAGAACAGCCTTGTGGCATTAACATCTCACTGCAGGAAAATGCTACCCCTGGATACCAGCTGTTGATTTGCTCTTGCCTACCAGTCACCCACCACAGTCTACTGTACGGTCACCCCATAGAAATCTTTATCAAATTGTCTAACGGCATCTAAGAATGTGAAGTTAGTAGTCACTTAGCAACTGAAATAAAAAAGTGTATAGGACAGAATCTAGCAATTAGAAGCCCTCAAGAAGACCACTGCGAAGCGAGTCGAAACATCGGAGGATTCGTTGTCTTAGATATGGCCTAGTACCCAAAACTTACTTTATTCAAATTGACACTGGCCACGGAAGCCCACAAACTTATATTGCTCACATTGTTCGTGGCATGAACTACAATGTAGAGCTTTCCACTAACCTGTCGGAATACGCCATTTGGTAAACTGATCATGAAGGGCGTGACAACGGGTTGTTTCCTTCTTACCACCTAGCAGAGCACATTCAGCCTCCCTCGCACAATTTTGATATTAGCCCAATATCAATATTATTTCAGGAATTATAGAGGTTTGGACCTTAAGAACTGTTTTATGTGACTTCTTACCCAGTCACCTGCCAGAATAGCACAGCCAACAAATTATTGTACAGCCTCCCATCAGTAGGAACCTTTATGTTGAACTGTCCAGTGGTGGCCCAGACTGTGACATCGACAGTCACTTGATAACCAAAGAAAGAGTAATGCAGATAATCCCCAGAATGTAGCAATTAGTAACTCTGAAGAGGACGGCTTTAAATGTTGTCAACAAGTTGATGGAATAGTTGTTTATTGTTTATTGTTTTATAATGACATGGTCTAATACTCTAAATGATTTTATGCAAAATAGAGGAATGTAATTCATCATGGACTTGCCTGCCCAATCCCATGATTCACACCCATAGAGCACATCTTTGATACAAAAATTAGGTATGTGGTTCTGTACTAGTCTTCTCCAAGCAATTTTCATGAAATGACAACACAACATGACAGTTGCATGTACATAAATTTTGATTCCAGTCCTGTTTATTAGAGAGGAGGACAACTTTCGACATGACATGTATGGAGTTTGATAAAAATCTGAACTAAAAGAAAGATCTCAAATAGTGGCTGACTCTTTTAAAGTTTATCTCTTTGATCACTGATAGTAGTACCTCATGCTTTTTGAATCAAGTGGTTTTGGTGATTAGAGTAGTATGTCCAAATAGCATGAGAAGCCTCTTTACAGATCAGACTTTGAAATCCGGGCTACAGTCAGCCATATAACCACCATCTGGACACAAGTCTATTTGGTTCTTCCTATTAGTATTTACTTCTTCCATAAAGGAGTGTAGCATTTCAAAGAAGTCTGTTGTTTTTGTTACAAGAGTTATTTTCATGAAAAAGGATCTTCATGAAATTTGTTTTCATGTATAAACCATACATAAAACATTAGGTGTCCTCCATCGTGGTTGTCTGTAGTTTGTAGCAGTACATGTGATTATTTAATACAGCAACACATCTCGCTTCTCTCTACTGCAACAATGAAAGATGTTCATGGAGAAAAATGATTTTAATTAGTAATTTATGAAGAACAGCACACTGTGCATCAACAAGAGGTGATGCCGAGACAGTGCCTTTAGTTGCAATGGGAAGTATTCACACTCTGCAGTTGGACTTTGGGGGTTCTGTGGACCCCAGAGAAGAAGTGGCCTGAGGACAAAGGTCTAGACCCAAAACAGAAGAGGTTGCAAATGTAACCTTTTGCTTTTCAATGAGTTATCGTGTACAGATTGGCTAAGAGCATTTGTATATGACCAATCTATTCACTCAATGTAATTTTTTATGAGAAATATTAAATATTGAAGAGCTCTTTCAAGAGTAGTTATGTTGTTTTGTAGCTAGTGGGTACAGATATAATCTCTCTTACAGCTCTTTCCCTCTGCAGAAGGAATAGAAGTCCCATAGTACAATGATGGTGCTGCATTGCTGGACCACTGCATCAAGAATACTGCAAGAGGACAACCATCAAGTTGGAATAAGATAACAGTAATTGTGAACAGCATCAGGATGATGGATCAATTCATGACGTGGGTACCCTTAGAAATGCAAACACAAACCTGAATCATACCATTTCAAGCTTCAGCCAACTGAATAGCAAAAATCACCCTTGCCCCTTGAGTTTTCCAACCAACTGATCATTTAAGATGTTGTTAGCCGTAGGGAGTACTGGAAGACTAATAGTGTTGTCTTACAAAGGCACAAGCCAGTTGCTTGGCAGCTGACTCGAGCAGCATACCACATACCACGTCTGCTGGTCATTTCTTTTAATTTGTGTGAAAAGTATTCTACCTTGTTTTTATTCCGTATTTCTTGTAATTTTATTAGAAAACATGCTTCAGTATGCAGGACTTTGAAACAAATGACAGACTCGTCATTCTTCATTTCCAACAGTAGTACACGTAAAACCATTTCAGGTAACTATGATTATACTTTCTGCAGTTCCATCTATTCACATCTCTAAAACTGCACCATACATTTGAAATATCACACTTTGTAGTTATGTTTGAAACATGATCCACGCTGGCAGGGAAAAACAAACAGGGCCAGAAGACAAACAACAATTAAAATTGAACTGCATTTGAGAAAACTAACCTTCAAACTGGTTGTTATACGAAATAACAACAAATGAGTCTTGCTGTGTCAATCTCGCTGCCATTATACCACCACCTACCTGCTGGTCTGCAATATACATTGATGCGGGGAAAAAAGGGGAAGGCGGGGCGGGGGAAGGGGGAGACGGGGCGGGGGAAGGGGGAGACGGGGCGGGGGAAGGGGGAGACGGGGCGGGGGAAGGGGGAGACGGGGCGGGGGAAGGGGGAGACGGGGCGGGGGAAGGGGGAGACGGGGCGGGGGAAGGGGGAGACGGGGCGGGGGAAGGGGGAGACGGGGCGGGGGAAGGGGGAGACGGGGCGGGGGAAGGGGGAGACGGGGCGGGGGAAGGGGGAGACAGGGGGAACAAAGACAAGTAAATATAAAAGAAAACGAAGGATATAGTGGGAAAAATGACAACAATTAAAGAAGAGGGGGTATGAGTGAGGGGAGGTGAAGTTCAGTAGAACGTGTTGGTGCAAGGATATGTTAGAGGCTCCCGTATTGGGTGGGAGTATCAAAACAGCCTGGGAGGTGCAGCAGGCACTGACATCTTTGCCTATGTCTACTTCTACATCCACATCCTCCACAAGCCTGCACAGTGTGTGGCAGTGGCTGCCTGGTACCACTACTTGTCATTTCCTTTCCTGTTCCACTCACCAACAGAGCAAGGGACAAATAATATCTATATGCCTCCACATGAACCCTAATTTCTAATATTTATATTTGCAGTCCTTATGTGAAATGTATGATGGTAGCAGAAAAATAATCCTGCAGTAGCTTCGAATGCCAGTTCTCCGAAGTTTCTCAAAAAGAACACTGTCTTCCTGCCAGTGGTTCCCGAACCATCTCTGTAACACTTGTGTGTTGTTTGAACCTATCTGTAACAAATCTGATAGTGGTATACATCCCAAATACTTGAGTGGTACATAAGAATAGGTCTCACTAGCAACCTATATGTTGTCTCCTTTACAGATGAACCACACTTTCCTTACTTGCTTGTTCCATTTTACATAACTTTAATATGATACACCCAGATATTTACTTGACATGATTGTGTCAAGTAGGACTATACTAATGTTGGATCCAAACATCATGGTTTTATTTTTTCTACTCATCCGCATTAATTACCATTTTTCTACATTTAGAACTATAAATTTTGACTAATCGTCTTTTATTCTCCTACAGTCACTCAACTTTGACACCTTCCCGTACAGCACAGCACACTCAGTAAACAACTGTAGACTGCTGTGCATACTATCCATCAGATCATTTACATACATGCAGAAAATGACAGCAGGCCAAACACACTTCCCTGGGGAACTTGTGACGTTAACGTTGTCTCTCTGATGAACACTTGCTGTTGAGGACAACAAACTATGTTGCTTTACGTGAGAAATCTTCATGCCACTGAAATATCAGGGAACTTATTCCAAATGATTGTACCTTTGTTAACAGTCTGCAGTGGTGCACTGCGTCAAATACTTTCCAGAAATCTGGAAATATGGAATCTGCCTGTTGTCGTTTATATGTAGTTTGCACTATACCACGTGAGAGAAGGGCAGGCCGAGTTCTTTTACTCTTCATGTATATAGCAGTTACCCATGCCTCCTTCCAGTCACTTGGGACTTCGTGCTGGCCAAGAGATCCATGATAACTGCAAGCTAAGTAAGAAGCCAAAGCAATAGAGTACTCTTCATAAAACCGAACTGGAATTCTATCCTGACCTGCTGACTGATTTATTTTCAACTCTAATTTGTTCATTATAAATGGTTTTGTGCAAGCCTGTGACTGTGATATATTCACATTACAGAAAGTCATCATCATCATCATCATCATCATCATCATCATCATCATCATCATCATCATCATCATCATCATTTAAGACTGATTATGCCTTTCAGCGTTCAGTCTGGAGCATAGCCCCCCTTATACAGTTCCTCCATGATCCCCTATTCAGTGCTAACATTGGTGCCTCTTCTGATGTTAAACCTATTACTTCAAAATCATTCTTAACCGAATCCAGGTACCGTCTCCTCGGTCTGCCCCGACTCCTCCTACCCTCTACTGCTGAATCCATGAGTCTCTTGGGTAACCTTGCTTCTGCCATGTGTGTAACATAACCCCACCATCTAAGCCTGTTCGCCCTGACTGCTACATCTATAGAGTTCATTCCCAGTTTTTCTTTGATTTCCTCATTGTGGACACCCTCCTGCCATTGTTCCCATCTACTAGTACCTGCAATCATCCTAGCTACTTTCATATCTGTAACCTCAACCTTGTTGATAAGGTAACCTGAATCCACCCAGCTTTCGCTCCCATACAACAAAGTTGGTCGAAAGATTGAACGGTGCACAGATAACTTAGTCTTGGTACTGACTTCCTTCTTGCAGAAGAGAGCAGAACGTAGCTGAGCGCTCACTGCATTAGCTTTGCTACACATCGCTTCCAGTTCTTTCACTAAGTTGCCATCCTGTGAGAATATGCATCCTAAGTACTTGAAACCGTCCACCTGTTCTAACTTTGTTCCTCCTATTTGGCACTCAATCCGTTTATATTTCTTTCCCACTGACATTACTTTCGTTTTGGAGATGCTAATCTTCATACCATAGTCCTTACATTTCTGATCTAGCTCTGAAATATTACTTTGCAAACTTTCAATCGAATCTGCCATCACAACTAAGTCATCCGCATATGCAAGACTGCTTATTTTGTGTTCACATATCTTAATCTCACCCAGCCAGTCTATTGCTTTCAACATATGATCCATAAATAATATGAACAACAGTGGAGACAGGTTGCAGCCTTGTCTTACCCCTGAAACTACTCTGAACCATGAACTCAAATTACCGTCAACTCTAACTGCTGCCTGACTATCCATGTAAAGACCTTTAATTGCTTGCAAAAGTTTGCCTCCTATTCCATAATCTCGTAGAACAGACAATAACATCCCCCTAGGAACCCGGTCATATGCCTTTTCTAGATGTATAAAGCATAGATACAGTTCCCTGTTCCTCTCATAACACTTCTCCATTATTTGCTGTAAGCTAAAGATCTGGTCCTGACAACCTCTAAGAGGCCTAAACCCACACTGATTTTCATCCAATTGGTCCTCAACTAATACTCGCACTTTCCTTTCAACAATACCTGGGAAGATTTTACCCACAACACTGATTAAAGAGATACCTCTGTAGTTGTTACAATCTTTTCTGTTTCCATGTTTAAAGATTGGTGTGATTACTGCTTTTGTCCAGTCTGATGGAACCTGTCCCGACTCCCAGGCCATTTCAATTATCCTGTGTAGCCATTTAAGACCTGACATTAGACTGTATTTGATGAGTTCCGACTTAATTTCATCCACCCCAGCCGCTTTATTGCACTGCAATCTATTGACCATTTTCTCCACTTCCTCAAATGTGATCCTATTTCCATCATCATTCCTATCCCATTCTACCTAGAAATCAAACATTACTGATCGCATTTTCACCTACATTGAGCAACTCTTCAAAATATTCCCTCCATCTGCCCAAGGCACCCACAGGATTCACCAGCAGTTTTCCTGACCTGTCCAAAATACTTGTCATTTCCTTCTTACCTCCCTTTTGAAGACTGCTAATTACACTCCAGAATAGTTTTCCAGCAGCTTGACCCATAGTCTCCAACCTGTTTCCAAAGTCTTCCCACGATTTCTTCTTAAATGCTGCAATTATCTGTTTGGCTTTGTTTCTTTCTTCAACATAACTTTCTCTGTCTACCTGGGTTCTGGTATGTAGCAATTTTTGATCGCCTTCTTTTTCCTTTTACAGGCTGCCTTGACTGTATCATTCCACCAAGCTGTTTGCTTCATCCTACCTTTACACACTACTGTTCCAAGACATTCTTTGGCCACTTCTAGTACTGTGTCCCTGTACCTTGCCCATTCCTTTTCCAATGACTGTAATTGACTACATTCAACTAACTGGTACCTTTCTGAGATCGCTGTTATGTACTTGTGCCTGATTTCCTTATCCTGAAGTTTCTCCTCCACTCTTATCCTCCTACATATGGACCTGACCTCCTGCACTTTCGGCCTCACAATCCCAATTTCACTGCAGATTAAATAATGATCAGTGTCATCAAAGAATCCCCTGAATACATGTGTGTCCCTCACAGCCTTCCTGAATTCCTGATCTGTTATTATATAGTCAATGACAGATCTGGATCCCCTGCCTTCCCAAGTATACCGGTGAATGTTCTTATGTTTAAAAAAGGAATTTGTGATTACTAAGCCCATACTGGCACAGAAATCCAAGAGTTGTTTCCCGTTCCTGTTGGCCTCCATATCCTCTCCAAATTTACCCATAACCTTTTCATACCCTTCTGTTCAATTTCCAATCCTGGCATTTAAATCACCCATGAGCAGAACACTGTCCTTGTCCTTTACTCTAACAACTACATCACTGAGTGCCTCATAAAAACTATCCATCTTATCTTGATCTGTCCCTTCACAATGCGAATATACTGACACAAACCTAATTTTCTTGCTAGACACTGTCACATCTATCCACATCAGTCGTTCGTTTACATACCTTATTGCAACTACGCCGGGTTCCATTTGTTTCCTGATGTAAAGCCCTACACCCCATTGTGCTATTCCTGCTTTGACTCCTGACAGGTAGACCTTGTACTCTCCCACTTCCTCTTCTTTCACACCCCTTACCCGAATGTCACTAACAGCTAAAACGTCCAGCCCCATCTTACTTGCAGCCTCTGCCAGCTCTACCTTCTTCCCAGAGTAGCCACCGTTGATATTAATAGCTCCCCATCTCATTACCATTTGCTTGGCAAGTCGTATCTTAGGAGTCCCTGGTTTGTCAGTTAGAGGTGGGACTCTGTCACTTCCAAAGGTCCGAGGCATTTTGCTCTGATTGTTGCCAGCATCATATTTAAAGTACCAGGGAAGCAGGTTGCTAGCCTTACTTGCCCCGAGTCCCATTGGGTTTTACCCCTAACGGCTGAGGGACTAACCGGTGGATTTGGTAGTCTTTGCCGTATGAGCACAAAGGTGACCACGACTCAGAATATGTCCGAGATGCCCAGCCTTATTCCAAAGTAACTGGTATCCCGACTGTCGGGACCACTTACTTGGCCACTCATACGTTGCCCATGGTTCATGAACTAGGACATGACTACAGGAACCCACACCATGAACCACATTACAGAAAGTATGAAAATAAAATGGTAAACAAAAACTTTGAGTAAATCAGTGAATGATGCATTGGCAGCATACTTATATATAAATAGTAGCGCATAGAAATAAGCACTGTTGTGAAATACATATAAGCAAATTGCAACCCAGATTGTTAAGATAAAGACCCTCTCCAGTAAAGTATTCATACTCTGTGGCAGTCCTGTAACATTATCTCTGATGACTACATAAAAAAAAATCTTCGTAGCCATTCGTTTATTTATGTTATTCTCAATTTATACTGTGCACAGATAATTGTGTGTGATGTTTAACATTTGAGACACTCTGCACTAATCAACCACAAGGAAACTGTAAGTACAAGTTCTTCCAAATTTCAACACTAAAACTGACAACTAACCCATTTTTATATACTGCACTAAGACACCAAAACAAAGCAGAAGCACACACATCAATAACATTATGTAAAAACAGCATAGTGCACAGACAAAATGCACTTGAAAATGGGAATCATTTTCTGAAATACCAGTCTAAAATGTGAATAAGAGAAAACCGTGATTCGTAGCAGAAATGTTACTTATAACCAATCCCATTATTTTCAGCTCTTTCAGTTGTTTCCGTACACCAGGGATGCTTATTACTAAGTCGTCCATATGGGAAGTCTGTGTGATGGTCAAATAATGGTATGCTGTACTATTCTCCTAAATGCATCATTTCTTAAACATGAAATTTATAATTTCATCTCCCACTTTTCTATTTCCAACCAACACACCAGACTGGTCAACAAGTAACTGGATGGAAGCCTTAGACCCGCTTAATGACTTTACATAGGACCAGAATTTTTTGGGTTCTCAGCCAGATCTTCTGCTAAGGTATGATAGAGATAAAGTTGTATGCTTCACGCACAGATCTTTTCAAAGACGAAAGAATATGTACTAACTTTTGCCTGTCATAATTTGCTTGTTCTCTTTTGAACCGAGAGTGTGTGCGCAACAGCCTTTGCTTTCTCACCTGTTTCTGAATTACGTTGTTAAACCATGGTGGGTCTTTCCCATTCTTAATCCACTTATTAGGCACATAGTTCTCCAGATCATGATTTACAATCTTTTTAAATCTGGCCTATACTTCCTCTATGTCCATCTTACAGGAACTAAGTGATGTCAGTCCACTGTCTAACACTGTCTAACTGATATGCTAACAACTGCTTATCTTCTCTTTCTAGTAGAAACACTATCCTAAGCATCTTGATTGATTTACTAACTTTCATAATCATAGTTGCTGTACTGACATCATGATTACTAATCCCTGTTTCTGTAGAGATGGTGTTGAACCTGCCCCCTTCTAACAGCCGTGTACCGCAAGTCTCTAGAGGAATGGAAGGTTCCAAACGATTGGAAAACAGCACAGGTAGTCCCAGTCTTCAAGAAGGGTTGTTGAGCAGACGCGCAAAACTATAGACCTATATCTCTGATGTCGATCTGTTGTAGAATTTTAGACATGTTTTTTGCTCATGTATCATGTCATTCCTGGAAATCCAGAATCCACTCTGTAGGAATCAACATGGATTCCGGAAACAGCAGTCGTGTGAGGCCCAACTCACTTTATTTGTTCACGAGACCCAGAAAATATTAGATACAGGCTCCCAGGTAGATGCTATTTTCCTTGACTTCCGGAAGGCATTCGATACAGTTTCGCACTGTCGCCTGGTAAACAAATTAAGAGTCTATGGAATATCAGACCAGCTGTGTGGCTGGATTGAAGAGTTTTTAGCAAACAGAACACAGCATGTTGTTCTCAATGGAGAGACTTCTACAAACGTTAAAGTAACCTCTGGCGTGCCACAGGGGAGTGTTATGGGACCACTGCTTTTTGCAATATATATAAATGACCTAGTAGATAGTGTCGGAAGTTCCATGCGGCTTTTCGCGGATGATGCTGTAGTATACATAGAAGTTGCAGCATTAGAAAATTGTAGCGAAATGCAGGAAGATCTGCAGCAGACAGGCACTTGGTGCAGGGAGTGGCAACTGACCCTTAACATAGACAAATGTAATGTATTACGAATACATAGAAAGAAGGATCCTTTATTGTATGATTATATGATAGCGGAACAAACACTGGTAGCAGTTACTTCTGTAAAATATCTGGGAGTATGCGTGCGGAACGATTTGAAGTGGAATGATCATATAAAATTAATTGTTGGTAAGGCGGGTACCAGGATGAGAATCATTGGGAGAGTCCTTAGAAAATGTAGCCCATCAACAAAGGAGGTGGCTTACAAAACACTCGTTCGACCTATACTTGAGTATTGCTCATCAGTGTGGGATCCATACCAGATCGGGTTGACAGAGGAGATAGAGAAGATCCAAAGAAGAGCGGCGTGTTTCGTCACAGGGTTATTTGGTAAGCGTGATAGCGTTACGGAGATGTTTAGCAAACTCAAGTGGCAGACTCTGCAAGAGAGGCGCTCTGCATCACGGTGTAGCTTGCTGTCCAGGTATCGAAAGGGTGCGTTTCTGGATGAGGTATCGAATATATTGCTTCCCCCTACTTATACCTCCCGAGAAGATCACAAATGTAAAATTAGAGAGATTCGAGCACGCACGGAGGCTTTCCGGCAGTCGTTCTTCCTGTGAACCATACGCGACTGGAACAGAAATAGGGGGGTAATGACAGTGGCATGTAAAGTGCCCTCCGCCACACACCATTGGGTGGCTTGCGGAGTATAAATGTAGATATAGATAAGGTCAAGCATGTTTGTAGCTACATGATCTAAGACATTCCTGAAGTAGATACTCAAGACAGTTTTCAGGAAACTGTGGTGAAAAGCCATTCACAATGCTTTCTGTCCATAATCCCCACAATGAATCCATAGATGTCTCAGTGTATACTCGGTAGTTTTAAGTCACCTCAAACTATTATTGGATGATCTGGATATTTACATGCTCCTCACTGTACACTTTCTTTGACTGACTTTAGAACTATCACAGTGAAATCAGGTGGTTGGTAAAATCATTCAACAATTAAATTTGTTTAACTTAGATGTGTTATATGTGACCATATAATTTCACTGTCACATTCAACTTTGGCCTGAATAGACATTATTTTTGACTACTGCAATGAACACTCCCTTTCCTATGGGGCCTAATCTGTCTTTCTGATATATGTAATGCACCAAGCTAAACAGCTCAGCTTTCTACTTTGGGTTTCAGCCAGCACTCTGTACTGAGAATAATTTGAGTGAGAGAACTTTCCTGGAGGGCAGTAAATTTGGGAATTTGTTACGAATATTCTGACTGATAAAATGTCAACAGTCAAAATGTCTTTACTCTGAATGTAGTCTGTCTTCCCTTTCTGCTTATCTACTGGCGAGTGTTCATCAGAGTACATCAAACTGCCACGTAGCCTAAAAAAACCAACCATGTGCACTTTGCAAGTACACTGCTACCTGAGCAACTGCTTCCTTTGTTTAGTGCACCCCTGACCTATCAGAGTGCTCCGAAAAATTCCCACCCAATAATGCAGGACTAGAAACCTGCAGCCAAGACCATAACAAGAGTCAACAAAGCCTTTAGTTGAAATCCTTCACTTGGCTCTAAACCAAAGGACCCTGATTAACTCTGGGAACAATGCTGCATATTGTGAGTTCTGCTTGCACCCCCTTGTGTGAGGCCAGCAGCCTTCACCACGTCCACCAGCCACCTGCATGAACTTAGGATGACCTCACAGCCCATTAACAGGTATGTTGGTGTCAATGTGAGCCACAACTTTCACCAATGTGAGCCACAACTTACAGACAACTGCACCTTGCACACTTGATAGCCACAGCAAGACCACATCCACATCTTGGATGAGTTCCCACCAGCAAACATGGCGTGTGCACAAAAGCTTTCTTTCCAGCCCTGAATGCTATCTTCCTAAGGGTGCTCCATAATGCGCATCATGTTGGTGGCACCTGATATAACCAGCAAAGCCCTACCAATGTGTGCCTGCTCGGATCCTACTGAAGGAGCAGCCATCTGTCCATTCACAGTGTGAATAGGCAAAGCCAGACGGCCAGTCTCCACATTAGCCCCTCCACTTCAAGTGATGAGAATGCATTTACACCCGCTACTCACTCTGCTGTGAGGGTGGATCTACCGCCTTGAGGTACATTGGGAGTTGCCTCAGCAGCAGGGCCTATGACTGAACAAGTGACACCTGAAGTGCCAAGTGACGTGCCAGATCCTCTGACACTGCTACATTCCAAGGCAGCTGCCTGCAGGTGGCTGACAGTAGCTAAAGGCACATTCAGCTGTTTGCAGACTGCAGCCAGCTCATCCTGCATCCACACACAGCATGCATATTTCCTATTCGTGCTAGCCAGACTAACTGAAGAAGTGAACTATAAATGCAGACAGAAATCAAACAATGGAAAATCCAGGATGTGTCTATTGTTGATAAGCTTTAAGTGTGAAAATCTTTTTGTTATGCCTATCTGCGACTCAGCATCTCTGCTACATGGTGAGTAACAACTTTACTTCTCATTATATTAAAGCCGACAGAAATCTAGATATGCAACTTGCTACCATCCTTATGTGTCACAAATGGACATTGATGCCATAATGAGTTATGTAGCTGGCTGTTCAGAAGAAATGAAAACTCCACTACACAATTCCTGAATATACACTTACAGTTAAAAACATGATGTTAAACCTCTTTAACTAGAGAAACATGAACAAAATTTAAGAAATAATATACTACTAGTAAAACACAGGAAAAGCTAAATATGTAACTTGTCACTCTGGAGTGTGAATAGGCAACAGCAGAGAGCCTGATTCACTTGCTTACAAAATGAATGCTTGTCCTTTGACTTAGGCCGCAGAGCATGTTCGGAAACCGAGTGCTGAGTGTTTCCATTCTCTTCTATGCTCAGTCTTGGACTCAGCCAGTTTAGAAATAGCAATTCCTATGTAAATTGCTGTGCAGTGGGCAGAAGTTAGTTGATGCACAATTTCACAAGTTGCTCTGCCCAGGGTACTGTAAGATTTAACAATGGTGGAACTGGAGTAGGTGGTAGCAGGAGGGTGCCTGCAGGTTTTACAATGGGGATGAATGTTTGGGTAGGAACCATAGGGTAGTGATAATGATTTGGGAATGCCATATGGTTCAACTAGGAAATTACAGAGATTGGGAGGGCAATGTAATATGACAGTGGGTGGAGTGGGAGGATATCAAGACAGAGAGGAGCCTGTTTTAGGGATCTATTTGAGAAAGTCATAGGTTTAGCAGTGTAATTTGTTGCGTATTCAAGCCCTGGCTAACAATATGGAGGGGATGCTACTGTAAATAGAAGGAGCTACATCACACCTACTGTGGCTGGAAGGTGCTACAACATGACCAGGAAGCTGTAGCTTCAATTCTACAGTACCTTTCCCCGAATGATACAACATCTAGTGTCCCAAAAACAAGGTAACTGCATTTACGGTGGAGGTGAACAACCTGTGATGTACTAAAATGTAGGTGGGGTGGGGTGGGGTGGGGGGTGGGGGAGAAGAAGGGGTCAAATTGTTCTGCATCGTGTCACACTGCGCTATATTATGTATGGAGCAGATAATCATTCTGTTGCTCTCTTATAACCCCTTGTCTTGGTATCTAGCAAAATATCACCACTTTCCAAAGGGACACCTGTCCAGCCAACAGATTCATGTAAGTGCTGTTTTCACTGTTTGGGCAAAGGATTCTTTGGTTTTTAACTTCCGCTAAGTAGTGATCACAATGGCTATACATCACTTTTTTTTGCTTCATGAACACTCTTCCCTGACATCAAAATAAGGAATACAGCTATTAGCTGGTCCCAGGATTTTCACCACACATCAGAACCACGGGCCAGTTCTGCGTATATCTCTGACGGATCTGGTTTGCCAATCTGAGACCTAACATTTCCCACTAATGTGCAGACCCTGCCCATTGGATTTAGCTATACGGTCTGCCCACATGTCAGGTCCATTCACGTATGGGGAAAAATTGGCATATTTTTGTGGTTTATCCATGCAACCAGAACTGCTGTGCATGTGCAACAGCATGGGCAACGCATTTCTGGAGTTGTGGCAGTGTCTCACCACCAGTGCATTGGACAGTGTAGGATTTTATTATTTTTAGCACATTTTTGCATTTTAAAAATGGTTTATATCTTCGAGGTAAACTACAGGTGATGCTAGGAAAAAGATCACGGCAGTCGCCAGATGTATGGGCCTTTGTAAAGTACAGTAATCTGTAACACAAGTAAAATAATGAACATAACACAGTTATAGGTAATAGCCTACAATAATGAACATAGTACAAGCAACATTTTACAAGCACTCATGATAGAGTTAGTTTATACAACTCATCCCCCTGAACCCTTTCATGCTTGTTTCAAGAGACCTACACTCCCTTACTGAGATTATTTCTGAAATTACCGAAAGTACTTTAAATCCATCTTTGCAACTACACCAAAATGCATACTTTTTTCACCAAATGCATTGTGTTTTATTAAAATTAAGCCTGATCGGTGTCCTGTAATGATACATATTTACAATCTGGCTTGCTTTCTGAAACTAAAAATAGTTTGTTACAAATGATGTCTATATTACTTAAGCTATCTTATGTCCAATTTTCACTCACATCAGGAACTACTATCTGCTCACATGTTTTTGAGGTATTCCTTATTTGATAGTGTTATTAGTTTTTATAACACTTTGGTCCACAGTTGGACTACTGTCTAGAAATGTTTCAACCATCTCTTTGTATGCCCCACTTTTTTACATTCTTGTTTGTGTAATGTTCGTGTGACAATTTTTTTTTTTTTTTTTTTTTTTTTTTTTTTTTTTACAAACAAGGTATTTCACAGTAGAGTTGTACAAGTTTTTTCAATTTGGTCATTAGTCCACCCCTATTTTATTCTTGTAGCAACTAAAACTTCCTGTCACCTAAAAACCACTCATTCAAAAGTGATGAATTTTGAGTTGCACCTACTTTTCTCTGGCTGCCATATTAAAATTTACTTCTTTTAGTAAAACAAAACATCATCACCTCACTAACATCCCAATGCAATTGAAACTGCAATGGAATATTGAAACACTGGTTCATGTAACAAGGAACTGAGGACAAATCTGGTCAAACGTTTATGAAAAACACATTCATGGTATAAAAAAGTGTAATTTCTTTACTTATCTTGTTGCAAAGCCACACTAATTCACATTTCACCAGCTATATATTACTCTTAAAAATCACATCATTCCATTGAAAAAGTATGCAGTTACTCATATGTCGTGGCAGATAAAAGTTAGGCTTGTTTACCATACGGCAAAATACACTGAGCTGACCAAAGTCATTGGACAGCGATATGCACATATACAGAAGGCAGTAATATTGCTTAAATAAGGTATAAAAGGGCAGTGCATTGGCGGAGCTGTCATTCGTACTCAGGTGATTTATGTGAAAAGGTTTCTGATGTGATTGTGGCCACACAGTGGCAATTAGCAGACTTTGAACATGGAATGGTAGTCTGCGGTAGAGGCATGGGACATCCCATTTCGGAAATTATTAGGGGATTCCACATTTCAGGCACTGCCTCTCACCAGGGGCAATGCAGTGGCCAACAGCTTTCACTTAACAACCAACAGTAGCGGCATTTGTGCACAGCTGTCAGTGCTAACAGACAAGCAACACTGCATGAAATAAGTGCAGAAATCAATGTGGGGCATATGATGAAGGTACCCGTTAGGACGATGCAGCGGAATCTGCCATTAATGGGCTACAGCAGCAGGCAACCGACACGAGTGCCTCGGCTAACAGCACATCATTGCCTGCAGCACCTCTCCTGGGCTTGTGATCATATTGGTTGGACCCTACATGACTGGAAAACAGTGGCCTGGTCAGAAGAATCCCAATTTCAGTTGATAAGAGCTGACAGTAGGGTTCAAGTGTGATGCAGACCCCATAAGACCTTGGACCCAATTTGCCAACAAGGCATTGTGCAAGCTGGTGGTAGCTCCATAATGGTGTGGGCTGTGTTTACATGGAATGGACTGGGGCCTCTGATCCAACTGAACCGATCACTGACTTCAAATGTTTATGTTTGGCTACTCTGCACCCATTTGTGGACTGTTTGCAGCCATTCATGTTCCCAAACAACAATGGAAGTTTTATGGATGGTAATGCACTGTGTCATGGGGCGAAAATTGACCGTGACTGGTTTGAAGAACATTCTGAACAATTTCTGGGGAATGACTGGCCACACAGGTTGACCAGCATAAATCTCATCAAACTTTTATGAGATGTAACAAGAGGTCAATTTGTGCAAAAAATCCTGCACAGGTTCAAAAATGGCTCTGAGCACTATGGGACTTAACATCTGAGGTCATCAGTCCCCTAGAACTTAGAACTACTTAAACCTAACTAACCTAAGTACATCACACACATCCATGCCCAAGGCAGGATTCGAACCTGCGACCGTATGAGCAGCGCGGTTCCAGACTGAAGCGCCTAGAACCGCTCAGCCACAGGGGCCGGCGCCTGCACAGGTGACACTTTCACAATTATGGACGGCTATAGAGGAAGCATGGCTCCATATTTCTGTAGGGCATTTACAACAACTTGTTGAGTCCATGCCACGTTGAGATGCTATGCTACACCCGCCAAAAGGAGGTCCGACATGATATTACAAGGTATCCAGTGACTTTCGTCACATCAGCATATTCCACTATTTCAAATACTGAAATGAGATTTTGGCAATTGATAGCATGTGAATTGTTTGACAGATTTGAGGGGTGTTATGAGTATTTCATTCTAGCTTTACCACTGCCAAGTGCGATCATATATACGTACGCTACATAAAATGAATTTCCTCATGACCGGTGACAGATAGAGGTCTCCTCCCAAGCCAAAAGAAAAAATATGTATGTTTGCTAGATGTTATACGCTCCAAATGCAAGTTAATAGTGACCCCTAGTTTTCAATGCAAACTTTTTGAATTTCTGGCAGTGTGTTACTCACACACGAAATCTCACAATAACTCTGACCATTAGTGGAGTGATGGGCACTTCACCAGGAAGTGGACAGTTCACCAAAAATTAATGCATTTGGCTGAACGAGGCCCACTGAAAAAATTCACCTGTGTGTGTACCTGCTTAGAGGCTGGATCAGCAGTTCCCAGAACTGCTGGTAATCATCTCAAGGTTGTGCTCCACTAATGCACAGGCAGGGATTTTTGGTCTTCAAGTACCCATCAGAATTGCATTTGCAGCCCCCCCTCTAACACACACACACACACACACACACACACACACACACACGTGCGATAATTAATACTAACAAACAATTTGACGTTCTTACATTAATGCTAGCATCAATATTCTAATAACTGTATGGCAATCTGAAAGATACTACTATTTACTTATTAGAAATGCACACAAAATAACTGCAAATCTGACCATTTAAAAGCATGCTACTGAAGGACTGGCATACCTGATGGTGAAGGTAGGTGGCGCATACTGCTTGTGCCTGGAGATGGTGCTCTTCTTGGAGGAGTCGCTCTGCCCAAACCAGAGTCTGTATCTGTGTAACGATAGACCATGCTATCCTGATCTGTGCTTGAACCTATATTATAAAAGTAGAGAAACAGCTGAAGGCATAACAAAATCATATTTTCTGGAATTAACCAGATGAAAGAAAATTTGAAGCAGCAAGTACAAGACTGACATGTTATAAAACCACTGTAACACAGTTCATAAAGGTGTCCATTTTTCTGTACTTGTTCTACTTTAAAGATCACTAACTTGATGATTCTTTTTTAAGTCAGATGATGGAGGCTACTGGAATAATGTATGTCCAACACCTCCAATTGAACTACAATTTATCTCTCAGCCAAAAACAGAAATTTACAGTAATGGATGAGATAATTCTAGACAAATAAAATATATGGAGAAAAAAGTCAGATGCAGGCAGAGTTTCAGTTGACACCAATGTATTTCTTATTTGCTATGATTATGACGAGAAAGAATTAATATGAAATATCCCATCACAAGCTACTGAATTTGGTAAGTTGGATATCCAGAGTGTTTACTTTTACTAATTTTGTCTCAATTATTTTATTTTGTGCTTTTACCTTTTCATTTTCATCCTATCCTAACCTATATCTCCCCCCCTTTCTCATATCCCCCTTTCCTCCCACACTGCCACCAAGCTCTCTATTGTTCTATTTGGGAGGAGCCTAAAGGATTTGTTGATGGCCACTTTCTCCTACTCCACTGAAGAGTTTGTGTATATTTTACCAATAATATCAAGTAACACAGATATTAGTACAACAGGAATTCTGCACAAATACAATACCTCTCAGTGCAATGAATATTTACATGTTTTGTGACAAGTCATTTATCATCTTCTAACTGCATATATAAACTTCTACAGAGCCATGAGGATCGTTGTACTCTTTGGAAGGTACATTAGCCTACTTGTTTTTCTTTGTAAATATTTATTGTGTATTATTCTTTCTCTGACACATGCTGCACTCTGGAGGATCTCCTCATTATCGATCCATTGGATCAAAAAGTAATTCTAATCCGAACTATACATTTCACTATCTTTACTTCTCCTTCTGACATCGTTAACTCTCAAGTGAAGCTGGCACAGTGCTTACCAATGTACACTGCTAGCCATTAGAACTGCAGCATCAGAAAGAATAGCAAATAAAAACATGTTACTTATTGTGCTCACACAGTATATAAGAATAATACATTATTGCATTTAGGGGCACACAGGATGTGAAATTTAGTACCCAGAGCTGACATCTCTGAAAGAAAGAGTGGCATTGAGACCAACTGAGATTGGATGATAAATACAGTTAGTCCTTCATGATGTTTCAGCTCTATACTAAAACCCACAAATCTTAGTGGCTGGTGGGTAGTGGAGTGCCAATCTTTTAGTAATCCATGACCAGATGCTTCCAGTCATTGAAATATCCGGCAACAGCCCACACACCCTGTCTTGAGTGGGTCATGGCAGCACAGGCAGCATGCGATCTTGCATCTCTTTCTTCATAAATAATGCCATGAAGACCTTGAAGACAGGGTGGAGCATAAGCCTTACCACATCAGAACTGTAATGACAGCTGTCAAATTAATGGCAATGCACCCCACACCATCATGAGACATATTGCGATCGTATAATCATGACAAATGCGATCTGACAACATTCAGTCTCCTTGGAAAATCCACATGGAGACATCTTGATGCTGTTTATGGAATTGGGACACATCTGTCAAAGCTATGTGATGCCACTCCAGTGACCAGTGTTGTTATTGGATGCACCATTCTTGGGACACTTGTCTCTGATCCTATGTCATAGGAAGCTGCAATGCTGGCATTCTGTAGTGCTCACATTGATCACGTGGTGTGATGTGGATGTATGGTCCCGCATACTTAAGCAAACTGTAAGTCTGTTCCTTGAGCTCTAGTCTTGTATGGTTCTCTTGAACCCATCAGTTCCATATTCACAGGACAGGCATGGGATCCTGACAAAAATGAGAAACAATGTAGTGGAATGATAAACTGCAGTCTTGATAGACCACAATGGTGACTGTGTCAAATTCCAACACATGTTAGGAGGTAATTCTCTTTCTTATATGAAGCATAGCACTATCTCATCACATACAATCAATATTCAAATGCAATTTCTAGATGAGAAATAAAGTGCATAATCTTTCCACATTTACGTACCCAAGCATGTGGCACACTGCATGTCAGTTTGACATTTGTTCCATACTACCTTCGTGTTATTGTAATTTTCATGGCCAGTAGTGTAATATTTCTGAACTCCTGCTCTCTCTGACACATCCCCCTTCATCTTCGTGCTCTCGTCCTCACTACAGGTGGGTAACTCTTACCCTGTGGTCAGAGTGATTTGCCCTTCATTTTTAACCTTCCCCAGCCTATCCTCCTCTCCTGTCCAAGAAAGGAATTAATAATTCTTAAGGCTAGGCTAGTATAGTGTATTTATTGGCAGTACTAAATGTTTTGCCTCCTGATAGTAAGTACTAGCCCACAATGCTGTCTCATAATTTATTATAATACAGTTCACTGGATGCCAACATTGTCAGCTTACAACCCTCCTGAAATATGTTCCCATGGGGCATGCTACAGGAACTTTAGCCTTGTTTTTGTGGATTAAAACCCATATGAACAAAGCATCATGGCAAATCCTATGATGCCACTGGCAACCTCATATTAAAGCAGTTTGATTTCCAGTCAAGAGTTTGCCTCCACCATGTCAAAATCAGGTTGAGTGATAAAATTACAAGAGTGTGAAATTGTGCCCCCCCCCCCACCCCCCCTCAATATTTCTATCTCAATTCCAGCTGCTTTCTCACATAAATTAATCCCCTTATCATTTTAATTGAATCAGCTGCGGCTACCTGGTGAAACATTGTAAACTAACTAAACAAACACTGTTTTTTTGCCTTGTTTCACAAATTTTATTACGGTTACTGTATAACCCAGGTTTCCAGCTATAAGCCCATTTTCAAGTACAATACTGATTCCAAAGAAGTACTTTAAAATGTGCTTGTAACTCTAAACCTAGGATTGTGCAGTAAACATACTAAAATTTGTGAAACAAGGCAAAAAAACAGTGTTTCTTTAATTATCCCTTTATCTCTGTACAACATAACAAACAAAGCTCTTGATACCTAATTATTATACGCTATTACCAATGAGTTTAATTCAAATTCTCTGGCAGTGAGACAGATATTGTCACTCATTATTTGGATGCTGCACATACAGGGTGTATACACAGACAAGGAAAAAAGATTCTCGGATTTCCTGGTTAAAAATACACTTTCTCCCAGGTGAAAAAACACTTTCTGTGTTACGTGACAGTATATTTTCCCTTGGAACTGCAAAACTTATCAATCCTTTGAATGGTTATGGTTATGGTTTTACACACGGGAGTAGAACTTCCCGGCACTTTAGAAAATGAAACTTAGGGAGAAAGACACATTTTGGAAATATCTTTAATGTGCAGCAACATACATACTGTGTATTTTCATATTATGAAAGTATACATTGGAATTCCACCAAGCACCGCACGTTACTTTTGAATAATTGAAATTGAGATTGCAAAGCACTTTTGTAAGCCAGTCATAGCTCATGTCACGTGATCTCGCCAGCCGGTGACAGCAGATATTCAGAGCATAGGACATGTGATGTTGTCAGCTAACAGAAACATCACTGTTAAGTAGCACGAACACACAAACAGGGAAAGTTAATAGTTTAAATTAATATACATAGTTTTGTTACAAGAAAAGCAAAGCTTTCACATATAAAATTGGTCTCTAAGGTTATAAGCTGCAAGAGGAGCTAAGCTCTCGCATATAATGTTGATCTTTTTTGCGTGTGTTACAGTTTAAGATATATCACACAAATGTGCCAGTAAAATTTTCAATAATGACATAAATGTCTAATCTTCAGGGTTCGAAATTCTTCTAAATGGCTCGTCATCAAAGAGTTGATTTTTAAATGAGAGTAAAACACTCCTTGATTTAAGAAATTCATGGTATATTCTCACACATAGTTTAACTTACGTAAAAGGATATTTACTTTGAAAATAACGCTTTTCAAACCACAGTTCACAATATTTTCCCGCGACCTGTTAGAAATAGGTTCGTTTCAGCAGTTGCCAGAGAGCGCAGATAACAGGCGCCACCGCGCTTGTGCAGCTACCATGACGTAGGAAGCCTGGATGTATGCACGTGTAAAACATTAAAAGATCATACATTATGTCATAAAAGAAACAAGACATCAGAGGATACTGCAAGAGCTTCAGAATTTCGTGAACCATACTAAAATGTGCACATTTAAAGTGCATACTTAAAGTGCACATTCGTATGTCCAGATTCCCAATGAAGTAGACCTCGACCTGATATTAAGCTTTTCAGTGTGGTTTTCGCGATGTAAATTTTCTTGGAGCACCAGTACTGTATTATATCATGTTCAGTTCTTTATTGTGGCATAATGCCATATGTGCTAGAAGATTAGAAAACATGCACTTGAAATGCAGGAAACTGTTGAAACTAGCCAGTACTGTGAAATTAAACACTTCGTTTCAAATACATTGACTGTCTCTCCGGAAAAGGTTAATAAAAGTCAAATTTCTTTAGCAAACAGACAAAAATAACTTCATTGCTCTGCAAGGCAATTAATGTTAGACTGTCAGAAAGGTGGAAATAAAATATAATCTGAAACTAATAACATATTTTAGCCTCCCATAATTATGTGAATGTATTTTAATTTACTTGATAGCTCCGGGCCACAGATATCCGTTTTGTTTTCATTTGACGTGAGAGTGAACGAGGGGGAAACAGCAAAATCACTAAATGTAAACACGGGTCATGTGGAGACTACCCACTATAACTCAGACTGCTCTGTGCATCAGCCCTGGCTCTACGATATTTGCCAACTGGGTCAATACTAAAAAAATCGACTTTTCAAAAATATGTTCATCTTGTTGCACACATCTTTCTGAAAAGTCTGAAACATGAAACATAAAACATGTGTGTTCAAGGAAATGTATGACATGTTATTTGGTTTTAAATGTGCCAACATGCAGCGCCACGCCTCTTCATACGGCATTTTCTATAGCATGTCACTGTATTTCGCTCTGTGGAATTGAAATGTGTATGTTTTGAAATGGATGCCATCAAACCTACAGAGGACAGTGGAAATTAAAATGTCCTGTGGTGCCTCTCCTGCTCCTAGTCAGCCCGTTTGACAGCCTGCTTTTCTTTTTAAAAAAAAAAAAAAAAAAAAAAAAAAAAAAAAAATTTCTTGAAAAATATCGCAATTAATAGCAAATGGGATTAATTTTAATCGGGAGAACAAGAACTCTTCAGAAAATTTGCCCTCTTTATTGTCTATTAGCTAATAACTTGCTGTTTTGTGTGACATAAAATTAAATATAGGATACATAAAACCAATAAAGACAAGAGACAAGCAAGAAAGTACACATTTCTTCAATCCTTAGCTCCTAGCATTTTTTCCTCTCTAATCTTGCTACAGCTTTACATGGCATGCATTCCTTTCTGCGAAAGAATCTATTACCTCATCGAAGTTCGTCAAACGTTTTGCTACATGAAAAATCGTAATGTCGTCATCTAATACTGAAAAAGCTGTTAATACAAATAATACCCAAGATGACCTGATTACGTCTATTTTGTCACTGTCTGCTAGATAAAACAAAATAGGCCTTTCTAATATTGCAGCAATTTTGTAACACACACCACACAAACAAGACTGTTTTGGCACAAATGGTCATTTTTATAATACGACAGAATACAATTCACGAAGTACCAATATCAAATGCCTATTAGGCCTACTACAAGCAAGAAGCTTTATGTTAGGAAATAGTTTCACATTTCATTCATATGCACCAGCTTCTCAAGCACTAGATCGAAAAGTAGTATTATGAAATTTTTATATAAATTTGGAATTGTCTTATTCTTCCATAATTTGTGCGATGTCCCCGTTTCTTCTCCTTCCTCGTTCTAACAATCTTGCCATCAAGAATTCTGTAGCTGTTCCTGCCATTGTCAAAATTTGACGCCAATTAACTTCACAATCTGCCAGAATCACAGGTTTATTTATCCTGCAATTATTCTCCGGTTAGGCATTGTTACATGTCTGTACGGCACATTTTCCATGTTACTTCCAGAATAGAACTTAAGCAGCTGCTAGTCGGGGATTGTAACACTGGTCCTTACTAGTGTAATGATCTGGCCAAAAATTTTATGTCAAAATTTCATTTTCTTGTATACACCGAGAAGATAATACATGATCTTTCTCACCTGTTATTCCTATTTGTCATTTATTTCCACTCTGGTTGTCTGAATCTATGGATTTCGCTAGTAATTATAACAATGCTGAACATTTGCAAACCCAATCAACCACATAATTAGACCAATTGACGTTCGTCCATTCGTCTTTACTCCGCTCAGCTCGTATAGCCCCATCCCCTTTTTGTCTGCGGAAAGTTTATTTCTAGATGCGACGAGGATTCCCCGACAGACATCACATACACTATGCACGCATTTAAAAATCAACTTATGATTCATTCAGAAATCAGCTTAAAATGTGTTCAAAAATGTTCAAAAACCTACGGGGATGCGTTTCAAAATCATATGAAAAATCTATGGACCAACGTGCGCTGTATGCTAGGCACTTTGTGAAACAAGTTTTTTTTTCCCGACAAGGATATGAATTTGGCATCCTCTTTTTCCCAGTAGCATGTAGCTGCTTGCTGCGACTGCTTGCACAGCCAACAGCCACATTCCTGTAGCCAGAAGCGGGAGAATCTACAACTCAAACGAGACTCAACTGGGCATGTACATGAGCCCACTTGTAACTGCTACAATGAATCTAATGCAAACAGTTGTGATTTCACGCTCATCGGAGGCAATTTGTTGTTATGAAGCATTGCATAGTCTTCCAAAGGGCTTTGACACATTTTGCTGTTGGCAGACACTTGCATGAGCACTGTTTACTGTTGTGTACGGTGCATTTCCTGTGCAATTTACGTTATTTTCGTTTTTTTCTCTTGTTTATGTTTTATTGTTGAAGTATTATTCTGCAGTATGGAGGTACAGTAATATCCTTTGGTAGAGTATCGGTTCTTACCAGTCAAAATTACAAAAATTTAACAGAAAACTAAAACAATGAAAAATTCCCCAGGTTTTTCCCGCATCTCCCGGTTGACCCTGATATACAATACAGTTAGTCAAAACTGATTTTATTATTTGGTAACAGAATGATTTTCTTAGTGTTTATAGAGGCACTACAGTATATTTTCATCCCTTACCTAAAACTGACTCTTCATAACTGTGTTTTTTATGTTAATGAATCATGGAATCAAGTAGTACATTAGTCTAGTCAACTCCTTTGGACCTAGTTGACCAGTACATTGCAGACCTGATGTAGCGGTAAATTCTACTTGGCCATGACAAAATACACAACAATAAATAATCTTCATCAAAATATTCTTATACTAGTAAAGCTATTTACAAAGGTTCTGGATTATGCGTGTACTCTCCTCATAAATAAACTGACTGCAATGCAACAAATTAATCCATATACTCCATCAACCAGGCATATCAACCAGGTACTTACATAAGTTGAAAGGAACCACTATCCACCATATATTCTATCCTCATTGCAAAAACTGAGGAGTAGTAAAGTTAACATAATGCAAAAAATCTAATAAAATGTAATTTTTGAGATCTGTTCCTAAACTGCAGTCACAAGGATTTAAAATTAATCTTGTCACAGTTGGGGAGATGGCGGGACAGTTTTCTCTTGAGATGAGGTGCCGACAGATCATAAGAAACATCACTGGACAAAAAAAAATCTTCCAGCTATATGTGCACAACATTTCAGCTCCAATGAACAGTAGATATATAGATAGAAATAATATAAAATAAGGCAGAGTCAACCCTCACTTATAGTGGACTGATGTAAGGAGCACAGAAATATCTAACAGAAAACAATATTCACACTAGCTTTCAAGCTCTTGCTCTTTTTTCTAGAGTTCAAAGTTAGTGTGAATATTACTTTCTGTTGTGTGTTTCTATGCTCCACACTTTAATTCACTAAAGGTGAATGGTTGCCTTTTTCTTATTTTACATATTTTTCCATCCAGGTTATTTTGAATAATGGTTCAATGCAACTCTCCATGCTACTCTATCCTGTGTAAGGTGCTCCATCTCTAAGTAACTACTGCAATCCACACCCTTCTGAATTCACTTCCTGTATTCATCTCTTTGTCTCCCTCTATGATTTTTACCCCCACACTCCCTTCCAGTACTAAATTGGTAATCCAGTGATGTCTCTGAATGTGTTCTATCAATCAATCCCTTCTTTTAGGGAAAGTGTGCCACAATTTTCTGCCCTATTCTATTTAGTAGCTGATCATTAGTAGTTATACCATCCACCCATCTAACCTTCAGCATTCTTCTGTAGCACCATATTTCAAAAGCTTCTATTTTCTTCTTGTTTAAAGTGTTTATCATCCATATTTCATTTCCATACATGGCTACACTCCAGACAAATAACCTCAGGAAAGGCTTACACAGAAATAAATTAACTTTTCTGGCCTGCTGTGATGGGAAAGAGAGAATGAGTTATGTTCACATGTTTCCTTTTTGCAAGATGGGCTATTAAATTGTTCACATGTTCAGGCCACTTTGTTCTCCGGATATATATCCCAAAATATTTTTCTCTGAGGACTCTCAAAATGACAAATGACCAGATATGCTATGTCATCTGCAAATGCAATGAAACTGATATTGTTCCATGCGTAGACATCAGTGTTACCATCAGCAAAGTATTTTGTTACATTAATGTGTGGATTGTGGACCGTGGAAGTAATTCTGAATAATACCTGCAGTAAGTAGCTTATATGTGCATACAATGCACAACATTATGTCAATGAATGCAATGAAATCAGTCATATTTTTGTTATCACAAATCTCAAATCACTTTTTGGAGCAATGAATTGATCTTTTTTATACAATTCTCTCTGGCATTCTACAGGGGTCATATAACAAACATAAGTGAATTTATAGGATCAGAAGTGATGCAGGATGGGGTAATCTGCTGATGGCTTTTGATGGTTGCACTCTAATACTGATATGGAATAATTCTGCAATGCCGAAGATACTTGGACAAGTGGTATTCATCAACATCACCTTCATATTAACAAACCAGCACACAGGTAATATTGCTGGCCTCAGTCTCCCTCCATTCACACTGCCAACTTTTGTGAACACTTTCGTCTGTATTATTTGTGTTAGACACTATCACTACTTTGTGCCCAGGCGAGATTATGTGGTCAATATGTGACAACCTGTACGGGAATCAATATCATGAAATATAATGCTGGTTATAATCTTATGAAAATTAATGCAAATAAAAATATGAGGAATGAAAATACTGAACAGTTTCAGTGCTTTATCATGAAGTAAGACACACTATTCATAATAAGTGTTCTTTTGAATACCCTAGTTACCTGCACTCCAAAACATGGCTCTTGAGATGCAGTAGTGCTGCTTGAAGTGCAACACAAAATAGTATCCACAGACAACTCAAAATAACATTAGCCAAAAGATTTAAGAATTTATCGAGAGACTTAGATGCTGGACAAAGATAGGCAGCTGAGAAAGAATAGGATTGGGATGATAAGTGAAATACAGGGCTATTACAAATGATTGAAGCAATTTCATAAATTCACTGTAGCTCCATTCATTGACATATGGTCACGACACACTACAGATACGTAGAAAAACTCATAAAGTTTTGTTCGGCTGAAGCCGCACTTCAGGTTTCTGCCGTCAGAGCGCTTGAGAGCGCAGTGAGACAAAATGGCGACAGGAGCCGAGAAAGCGTATGTCGTGCTTGAAATGCACTCACATCAGTCAGTCATAACAGTGCAAAGACACTTCAGGACGAAGTACAACAAAGAGCCACCAATTGCTAACTCCATTCGGCGATGGTATGCGCAGTTTAAAGCTTCTGGATGCCTCTGTAAGGGGAAATCAACGGGTCGGCCTGCAGTGAGCGAAGAAACGGTTGAACGCGTGCGGGCAAGTTTCACGCGTAGCCCGCGGAAAATTGGCTCATGCCACAACTGGAGACCGACAGCGCCGACTTCATCTTTCAACAGGATGGTGCTCCACCGAACTTCCATCATGATGTTCGGCATTTCTTAAACAGGAGATTGGAAAACCGATGGATCGGTCGTGGTGGAGATCATGATCAGCAATTCATGTCATGGCCTCCACGCTCTCCCGACTTAACCCCATGCGATTTCTTTCTGTGGGGTTATGTGAAAGATTCAGTGTTTAAACCTCCTCTACCAAGAAACGTGCCAGAACTGCGAGCTCGCATCAACGATGCTTTCGAACTCATTGATGTGGACATGCTGCGCCGAGTGTGGGAGGAACTTGATTATCGGCTTGATGTCTGCCGAATCACTAAAGGGGCACATATCGAACATTTGTGAATGCCTAAAAAAACTTTTTGAGTTTTTGTATGTGTGTGCAAAGCATTGTGAAAATATCTCAAATAATAAAGTTATTGTAGAGCTGTCAAATCGCTTCAATCATTTGTAATAACCCAGTATTGTCTTGAGCACATGATTATCTCACGTGTTTCCCTCTGGAGAGTAGTACTGTACTGTACTGTCCTCATTACCAAGCACACATTCCATTCCATGCTCTTGCACAATTTTCAAACAATAAACAAAAATAAACACTATGATCAAGATTAATACCTATTACACCCCTGCTGATTGCTTAATTTCTACATTTCATTTCTAGGAATCTAATGTTACTCTCTCAATTTTAGTACAATAACAACCTTGATTTAAAAAAATAGTCAGGCATAAATGATCTACTTAAGCTCCCCATTTTATGTATCATTAAAGAACATTAAACTGCTTAACAGGGCTGTTTTACATGAAATGAGAAATTCTCTTTGTCATTTCTTAACTTACCTTTAGGTCCACCAGATTAGCATTTAGAACATTTTGGTTGCTCTACTGCTGCTACAAAATTTTCACTCTGAATCAGTATGCCCTTTTCCCCATTATCTCTCATAATTCATTTCAGCTTTTGGCATAATATTTAGCTTGACAATCAAATTAAATTGTGGAAAAAGTGACTGCACTCTTTATTTTGTATTCAATGCAAAATAGAAATTTTAAAAGAATAAAACGACTTCACATTATCATGCAGAGAACTTCTAATTTATAAAACTTCACCATTACATGTGGCAGTCATGTTCTAGCCTTAGTGAACTTGTGGGTTTTTAGGCTATTAATCAATGCTAAATGTGCAGCATGTATTAAATGAATACAGAAGTTCCCAATGAACCATCACCTCGTACACAAAGGGTAAACAATCTATGAAAGCCTTTCAATAGTGAGATTAAACAGGTTGATTAGAAATCCATCCACCAGGGATTAGCTACATGCTGAGTCCTTTAGGAAGATCAATGCTTCTTACCACTTAAATTCATAAGTGAATTTGATTTCCTTCCCCTAAAGTTTCCCTGATAAGTAGGGTATTTCTGTCGACCTCTAACTTGACCTGGTTCCGAAACATCTGGAAATATTATATTTCAGCATAGCTTAATATTACATAAAGAACAATTATTATAAATTGTTAAGACAAAGTGTTGCTTACTCTGAATAATCTAAGAGTCATAGCACAAAATTTTCAATAGTGAATATCTGCACTGCTTGCAACACAAATTGTACAGTATAAAAGCACTGGAAATAAGCTCTCTACTTATATGATTATAAAACAATGGCTTTAATGCCTGTCTTTGTTGATATTTCTGTACCTTAAATTTTAAATAGTACTACACTTCAATGAGTCACGATGTCAACACACCAGAAAGTGCTATTGGCAGAACATTTTTTAAACTCTGAGAAAGGTTAGAACAGTGTGCTAGTCCACAGCTACAACCCAGGGCAAGATCTTTAGTAAGATCATCACATCCCGGTCTGGCACACAGTTTTAATCTTTCAGGCTGTTTCGCCACAATGCACACAATGCTGTACAGAGAAGAGTTCAGCCTCTCAAAATATTTTATTGTACCTTACATTACTACAGAGTCTTTAAAAAAAGCACATGACTATGTGAAATATTTTGCTGCTTGTTTTATAAATGTAACATCCATAAAGTATAGTATCAAAGTTTTCTTTTGTTTTAAATCAGGCTTACACATATCGCAATTTTTGAATAAAATAAACTTTGTGCCATTCCTGGTGTGTGAATGGTTTTAAATTCCAATGATTCATAGATAAAACTCATGTAAATGTGGCTCTCTGAACCATCTGCACAATGTTTCACCAATGTGCATGTTCTGAAAACTACTTTGTCCTTAGTGAGATTTTACAGGAAGTCTTCTTAGAACTGGCAGGGAGTTTTCATTTAATCATCATGATGTTAACTAGTGAATAAATTTACCAACAAACATTTTCAAACACGTTTCATTTTCAAACAGAGTTGCTATAAGCTGCATTAGGTGTTAGGTAAGGGGTTGTTAGGCTTGAAACTAACTCACAATTTGTCAGAAAACAAAACATGGCTTAATTTAGTGTCTTATGCCAAATATTTTTAGCATTATGGTATTTATTTTTAATGACACACAATTCATCAACATGACCACAATTCAAGCATTGCTGGAAGTTTCAGTATTTCATTTGGTGTTTGTCAGATTCCTGGTGCATAATATCCTAATGCACCTTTTCTAGATACCTGGAACAAGATCATTTTGTAGCAATTCTAGACTATTTTTCTCATAATGTTGGTTGGTTGGTTGGTTGGTTGATATTGGCGGAGGCAAGAGGTGAGAGGGAACCAAACAGTGACATTGTTGGTCCTATGGTCCAAGGTAGTGGCCACTAAGGGAGTAACACCACCAACAGCACCAAAAACAAAGAGGCAGAAAGAATGCTGGGCATCAGGAATAATAAAGAACAGGAGGGGCAGGGGTGAGAGCAGGTGGTGCCCCAGAGGTGCTAAGCAACAGGGTGCCGGCAGTGCTGCCAACCCATGTTGATACCCACATGATGCCACACCATGATCGCAATACTACAGGGACATCAATAGGTGAAGACAAAATAAGAAAAAGGGGGAACAAAACAGCACAAAAGACCAGGCAAAATTTGGGCAAAAGGGGAGAGAAACCCTGGCTGGTATGTAAGCAAGGCCAGAGGCCTCCCAAACCAATGCCAACATTAACCAAGAGACTTCAATTCTGGAAGGAAATTCAATCACTTAGATGAGGAAAACCGAGGAGGGGTGTAACCATGCATGTGTTGTCCACTAACACTCACAACAAGGAAAGTTGGAGGGTGTATCACAATAAGTATCACAGTGAGGGAGTCCTGCAACTACAAAGAGGGAGGGGGGCTCATTACAGAGTAAAAAAAAAAAAAAAAAAACATTGATCAACCTGGTATACCTGATACAAAGCCGGCATAGGATGGTAGATTCCCCACCACCAGGACAGATGGAAAGAAGAACTCCACATGGCGGGAGTCCCTTTAATTGCAGGAAGTTATAGCCTGAAGGTCATTCATCGAGTCGGCACTTAACAATACTCTGGTGAGGGAGGGCAGTTTAATAAGGCAAAGGTCCTGGTAAATGACTATCAGTTCCACAATAAATATCTCACACATGACAGGCAAGATGAGAGTTCCATGCCAACACACATCCCATGTGATCGGCACATTTACAGCCATTGGTGTAAAAAACAATAACACCCTGACACTCCCATAAAAGCAGGTGGACCAAACAACACACCAGAGCAGAGGAGGCTTTTGAACTCCAGGAGATATCCATTCGAATCTGGGCCCAAGGAACCAAGGGATGTGTTAGGGAGACAATGTAGGGAACCACACACAGACGGAAGATGACCACTGCAGCGTAGAGAAGCAAGATGGAGCACAATGGATAAACCCGTCAGAAGGTGGACAGCAGGCAGGTGACGTCCTGGAGCCGTAGAAAGAATAGAATATGAGGAGTGAGCAGGGAAAGATTGGATATTGATGGCATTAGAAACCAAGAGCTGGGACCACTGAACTGAAGGGTAAGGGGGATCCCAGCATCAAGAAGGAAACTATCGACATGGTTAGTGCAAAAGGCACTAGCGGTCATATGGCCAAACCGATACCATAATGGTGGACAAACTGCGGCCCAATAAAGGTGGAGAAGAGTAACGATTCGTGTCCTAAGAGATGTCAGCAAGAATGTGAAGGACATTTGAGTTTACAGAAACAGTCAATCTTCAGAAGGCAAATATGGGGCAACCAAGTAGCCTTGTTGTCAAAAAGAAGGCCCAAGAAATGGAACTGGGGGCTCTTGGTCAGATGTAAGGAGTCTAGGCATAGCTCCGGATCAGGATGGACCATAGCACAGCAACAGGACTAACACCTGTGATTTAAGGGAAGACAGTTGAAAACAATGGGAGAAAAGTCCATACAGAAGTGCACTAGGTGGCACCTTGAAGCTGCTGCTCTGTAGAGGCCTCTGAGTGGAAGCTCGCAACAATGCAGAAACCATCCAAATACACAGTAGGGGTGACGAACTGTCTAACAGAGGCCATGAGTCCATTAATGGCAATGCAGTAAAGGACACTTAATGAACAATCCTGTGAAACACCATTCTCCTCGGTCTGCAGACAGCTAGAGCTGTGCTGACCTGAACTCTGAATGACGGATAGGACAGGAACTGGCAAATAAAACTCAGGAGGGCCCCCAAAGACCCCACTCATGGAGTGTAAGAAAGATGTGGTACAGTCAAGCTATGTTGTAGACCTTATGAAGACTGAAGAAAACTGTGACAAGATGATAGTGGAACTGAGAAAAGGCCTGCTGAACTATGATTTCTAATGAAATCAGATGATCAATCCGAGACAATCCCTCCGAAAGCTGCACTAGTAAGGAGACCAAAGGTCCCACGGTTTGAGGAGCCAACAGAGCCAATGAGCCACCATCCATTGAAATAACTTGCAGGGGACATTTGTCAGACTGATCAGCCAGTATCAAACTTTCATTCTGCAGCAGATTGTGTGCTTGTTATGAAACTTCCTGGCAGATTAAAACTGTGTGCCGGACTGAGAATTGAACTCTAGACCTTTGCCCTGCACAGGCAAGTGCTCTACCATCTGATCAGCCGGTAACTACCAAGGGACAACAGATCCTTATCGAGCTTAAGGACATGAACCACAATACTGTCCCTACAATGAGAGAGGAAAATACTTTGGAGCCAAATACTGTTATATTACCGCAGGAAATATGGTTGTCATGGAGGATTGAGGTGTTGAAACAATAGGTTATGGACATAATTGGGGCCAGGAGATGAACTATGGGAGGAGGAGAAGGCCAGAAGTTCTCACTCAGCAAAAGGTTCATTGTAGGATTCCACCTGACAAGGAGTAAAATGTAAGCGAAAAGCTTTGGGCCTACTGTTTCCAGAGGAGGAAGGCAATCAGATAGGATGCTAACACTGATGCCGTCACAAAATGAGTCACAAGGTATTCCACAAGAACCAATGGGTCCATACAAATGTCACCCAGGCAGGCAAGGCCTGGGATGGAAGATGGCTGTTGGCAACCTCGGAGGGTGTAAAGCATAGCCCACATCCATGATGAAGAGAGAGGAGGAGAACCTAGTGAGGGGGCGAAGCATTCCCAACACACCTAACTGCTCTGTTTCATTAAGTATACGGATTTGGCATGAAGGCATTTACGGGTAATCAGACCGGCAGTACACGGACAGAAATGAGAGAATCTACATCTACAGTTATACTCTACAAACCACCGTTAGGTGCTTGGCAAATGGTACGTCCCATTGTACCAGTTATTAGGGTTTCTTTTACTCCATTCATGTATGGAGCAAGGAAAAAATGATTATTTGAATGCCTCTGTGTGGGCAGTAATTATTCTAATCTTATCTTCATGATCCCTATGCGATTTGAAGCCTGTTCCTGAAACTTTGTTAAGAGACTTTCTTGGAATAGTTTATGTCTATCTTCAAGAGTCTTCCAGTTCAGTTTCTTTAGTATCTGTGCGACACTCTCCCACGGATTAAACAAACCTGCGACCATACGTGCTGCCCTTCTACGAATACAATCAATATCCGCTGTTAGTCCTATTTGGTATGGGTCCCACACACTTAACCAATACTCTACAACTGGTCACACAAGTAATTTGTAAGCAATCTCCTTTGTAGATTGACTGCACTTCCCCAGTATTCTACCAATGAACTGAAGTCTACCACCTGCTTTACCCACCACTAAACCTATGTGATCATTCCACTTCATGTCCTACAAAGTGTTACACCCACATATTTGTATGAGTTGGCCAATTCCAATAGTGACTCACTGATATTACTGTCACAGAATACTACATTTTTTCCATTTTGTGAAGTGCAAGACTTTACATTTCTGAACATTTATAGCAAGTCACCAGTGTCTGGAATCACTTTGAAATCTTATCACAATCTGATTGAATATTTATGTAGCTTCTTTCAGATAGCACCTCATTACAGATAAATGCATCATCTGCAAAAAGCCTGATGTTACTATTAATATTGTCTGCATGGATCATTAATATACAATATGAACAGTAATGGTCCCGACAAACTTCCCTTGGGCACACCTGAAGTAACGTCTACATCCAACGATGGACTCTCCATCCAAAGTAACATACTGCATCCTCCCTACCAGAAAGTACTCAATCCAGTCTCAAATTTCACATGATACCCCATATGATCACACTTTTGACAATAGCCACAGTATGGTACCAGAGTCAAATGCTCTTCGAAAATCAAGAAATACTGCATCTACCAGATTGCCTTGATCCACAGCTTTCAGTGTGTGTCATGCGAGGGAAGTACGAGTTGGGTTTCACATGATAGATGTTTTCGAAATGCATGCTGGTTGGCATTGAGGAGGCCGTTCTGTTCAAGATACACCATTATGTTTGAGGACAGAATGCGTTCCAAAATTCTACAACAAATTGGTGTCAAGGATATTGGATGTTAGTTTTGTGGATCACTTCTACTATATTTCTTGTATACAGGTGCAACCTGTGCCTTTTTGTAAGAACTTGGCATGATTTTTTGTTCAAGGGATCTCCAACAGACTACAAGAGGGGCTAACTCAGCCGCAAATTCAGTATAGAATCTAACAGTGCTTCCATCAGGTGCTGGTGCTTTGTTCAGTTTTAACTATTTCAGCTGTTTCTCAACACCACTGACATTAATACTTATTTTATTCATCTTTTCAGTGGTATGAGGATTAAATTGTGGCAATTCTCCTGAGTTTCCTTTGTAAAGGAACATTTGAAAGTGAAGTTAAGCCTTTCAGCTTTTGTTTTGCTACCCTCAATTTCAGTTCCTGTCTCATTCACTACAGACTGGACGCTAACTTTGATGCCACCAACAGCCTGTATATGCAACCAGGATTTCTTTGGGTTCTGTGAAAGATCACTTTACAATATTCTGTTTCAGTAGTCATTGAAAGCTTCATGCACTGCTCTCTTGGCACCCAAATGTGTTTCATTCAGCATATCTCTGTCTATAGCCCTAGACTTTGTTTTACACCTATTATGCAGTAGCCTCTATTTCTTTAGAAGTTTTTTTTTACTGTGACTGTATACCATGGGGGTTCCCTCCCGTCATGACCTGTTCTGGGTACATGTCTATCCAGTGCATGGTCAATATTCTTTTAAACTTGAGCCAGAGTTCCTCTACATGCTCCTTACCCTGTGCTGACAGTTTCAAGTTCCTGATTGAGACGTGACACTACTTTTTCTTTTCTTTTCTTTTTTTTTTAAATCTAGTTTACTAAATGGATGTATCTTTCTGCTAGTTTTAGCTGTCCTTTGTACTTTGGTTATCATTGTTGCCACAGCTGTGTCATGGTCACCGATACCAGTTTCGATGTGGATATCCATAAAGAGGTCAGGTCTATTTGTTGCCATTTGATCCAATATATTCCCATCATGAGTGGAGTTCCTAACTATATGATCTAGGTAGTTTTCAGACAAGGCATTTAGTCAAGTTTCACAGGTTGTCTTACCATACCCACCACTTACAAAACTGTAATTTTCCCAATTAATTATTGGATGATTAAAGTTTCAACCGATGATTATAGTATGATAGGGGAACTTACATACAAGTGAACTGAGGTTTTCACTGGGAGTTTTCAGTTAATTCACGAGATGAGTATGGTGGGGGATAGAAGGATCGCATCATCATTTTAAGTCCATCTCCGATACTGAGTCTTGCCCAAACAATCTCTCATGCAGCTTCAATTTCTACCTCCTTGGATTTCAGTTTCTTGTCTACTGCGTCAAATACCCCACCTCCATTTCCCTTTTGCCTCTTATTTCGATATACCTTAAATTTTCCCCAAAACTAAATCAAAGGGGAGTGGTCACTAGTGGCAACTGGTGTAATGTAGGGAGAAGGGGAGGGGGAATGGAGCAAAAGATCGATGGCAGGGAAAGTGGCATAAGCTGCACTAGGATGGATAGGGTAATCATCATTAAGAAGGCACAGGTTGTGGTCTGCAAGAAAATGGTCTATGAAGAGACCCTGACCAGATAATAAAGTACTCTGCCACAAAAGAGTGATTGGCATTGAAATCCCCAAGGAGGAGGAAGGGTGGGGAAAGGGTGGGGAAAGGATGGTGGAAGTTGCAGTACGATGACAGAGCTGAGAGCAGAAGGCAGAGGTTGCCTGTCAGGAGGGAGGTAGATATCGAAAACTGTTACTGCTAAGCCAAAGTGGACCCAGATGGTAACCACTTCGAATGTGCTATGAAGGGCAATCCATGTACTAGCAAAGTCTGTACGGACCAAATGCAAGCGCCACTAGAAGCTGTCATATGACTAAATCAGTTCTGACAAAGCAGACACAAAAGAGAGTCAGTGAGTGCACGTCAGTAAACACACTGAAGAATAGGAGGAAATAAGGTATTACAACTCCAGAAAGTGACAGTAGAACCCTTTACAATTCTGATGAATAAGCACAGAACAGGGATCGAAATGGGAGGCAAATGGACCGAAGCCAGTCACATTTGCTGGGTCACCATTCATCAATGACAAGGATGGGGGGATGACACATCCATAAACAAATTGTCAAACCTACTGTGTGTGTGTGTGTGTGTGTGTGTGTGTGTGTGTGTGTGTGTGTCGCCACAGAAAGGCGTCACTGGAGAGTGTACCATCACCGGCAGACTCCAAAGAAGAGGGACTCTACTCTTTCCCTGGCTTGGTATGGAGAGTGGCACAGAGAGAGGAGGGTGTGGAAACCACAGGGGAAGGGGAGAAGAGGGGAGGTGAGGCTGGGATAAGAAGGGCAGAGGATGGGAGAATGATGTAACAGAGGCAAAGTTAGAGGTCATGAACACAGGGTGAAGACTGTCATATATCTGATTAGCCTCAGTGTAAGATAAACGATCAAAGTACTGATGCTTCTGGATCTTCTTCTCCTTCTTGTATGCTGGGTTATCTGGTGAGCATGGAGAGTGACAGCCGTGACAAACATATACAGGTGGCAGAACACAGGGGCTCCTCTCATGGAGTGGGCATCCAGATTCACTGCACAGAGGATCCGCTGTACAGTGAGAAGATGTGACCTAAATGCAAACACCAGAAACACCTCGTGGGTGCAAGACGTACAGCTTTGCATCACATTACAGTGATAAACCATAGGGATCTCCCTCAAATGTCAAAATAAAGGTACCGGTATTGATGTGATTCTCCTTAAGGCCTTTCTGAACACGCTAAACAAAATAAACACCCCGCCGTTTCAGATTTGTGCTTAGTACCTCACCAGTTAGGAGGATAAGGTCCCTATGAAAAATGATGTCTTGAACCATATTCAAATATTGGTGGTGACTAATGGGCACTGGGATGTCAACAAGATGGCCCCAAGCACGAAGTGCCGCAGACTGGGTGGCAGTAATAGTTTTGATCAACAGCAAACCTGACCACACCTTACTCAGAGTCCACTTTGCCCAACATGTCTTCAATAGTTCCTACAAAAAAATAATGGGTTGTTGGTGGTGAAAGTGTCCCTGTCAATTCTGGTACAGACTAGGTAGTGGGGAAGTGTTTGACCCCAGCCTGGCTCTCCTCCCAGGGGATAGCCATGGAAGGAAAGGCCACACGGTCACAAGAAGCAGAATTGAAGTATCCACTTCCAACTAAAGATACGGACATAGAAGAATGGCCAGTTTTTGGAACTTAATGTGTTTCATACGCAAAGCGTCCATCCTGAGACCACCTACTCTGATCAAGGACTCTCTTATAGCCACTACTCAGCCACAACAAGGGCCGTCTGGTATGGAGGCCACTGCTCAGAGTTCTGATGCTCCAGAAAGACAAACAACCACACCGAGGCATACACGGGGAGGCAACAGTAACAGATGGAAGAGGCAATAAGGCCACATGATAAAGATGCTAAGTAAGGTGTTCTTTCTCAGTTAGCTCACACTATGGAGACAACATTTAGGAGGGGAGGTTAAACCCCAAAACAGGGGGAGGGGAGGAACAAAACCATAAGGGATAGCAGAACCAGGAGGATAGCAGGGCCAACATAGACAAGGACAGCAAGAGAGGGGAAGGAGCGGCAAAAGGAAAGGAGCAAGGATAGGGAAGGAGAGGCATGGGAAAAGGAATGCAGCCAGGGAAGGAAGAAAGGGCTGCAATAGCTTGAGGCCCCATATGCGCCAAGCACAAATTCACAAAAGAGCCATGAGCCCCTGGGGTAGTCTCATAACGTTAAGACAATTTGGATGCAGTGATATATACAGCTGAACATACCTCGTGAAGTTTTGTAAGATCCTCTCCTGCCAAGTTGGTTGACACTACGACAAGGTGATGCTCCCCGACCATCATCTGGAGAATCTGCAAAGTGAGTGTCACATGACAAACCACAATGTTAATTAGGGAGAAAAAGAATGTGCCATTGAGAAAACAAAACAGATAATGCCTTTAACTACTCACTTTCATATATTTAATTTCCTCCTTAAAACTTAACAAAAAAAAATGCAATAATAAGAAGTGTAAAAAATATTTTATGACATTTATTATATTACTTCCAAAATAGGAGTCTTACGGCATATGCAAGAGAAAGGAATATACTGTTTTACAGAATGTACTAACAAAGTCCAGGAACATGCACACTACTCAAAGACAACATTATTTATAGGATTCTTTTGTTAAAGGTTAGTTTTATTCCAACCAGTGGCGGATACAGATAAACCTTAAGGAGGGGGCGCTAAAGATATCTTGAGCTACCTTTTTACTAACGTAATAAAAAATAATCAACTCACTTGCAAAGCTTAAGAAAGTTTTATTTAAAGTGATTATACACATATACAAGACAATGCCATCTTGTGATATAAAGAAGTTACAATCGTGGTTCTCTTCCTTAAATGATGAATTCTATGTGCCTATTCTTCCTGGCAAACTGGTTAATTACATGGTCAATAGGAAAATCAGTGTCAGGGTGAGTGTTCAACAGAGCTAAGCCATTAAGTAGATCCTCCTCCATTGTTGACCTCAGCCATGTCTTTGTACACTGCAATGTTGAAAACCTTCTTTCTACTTTAGCCATAGATGCACGCAGACAAGCAAATATTTTGTACAGCGCGTGCAAAGTAGGATTGTCAGATCTAGGACAAACAGGCAATGCTTGCATAACAAAATCACGATTATTAAGGGCGTTTTATGTGTTAGCTATCAGTGTGCCAGACAGTGACGCAGATACATGGGCTACGTAGAAAGTACAACTACTTGATAACTCGATTCAGTAGAGTTGACTGGCAAAAGAAACAAACGAACAGAGTGTGGGCTAACTGGCTGGGGTGGCTTGGGTGGCACTGTGGGCGGCCGTGCGCCCCCCATGTGTATCCGCCACTGATTCCAACATTGAGATACAAGGACCAAGTGTTAGCTCTTATTTGACTGAAGGGAGGTTTACAGCATTTGTCTGAAATGATTAGCATTAGGTACTGAACAGCATGTTACTTCCTTTGTACACTGGTTGTCTTGGGCAAATAAAATAACCACCTCTGAAAGACAAAGGAGGACAAAATATTAGAATTTAACAACCCATTGAAGAAGTCATTAGAGACTTAACACAAGCTTGATTAGGGAACTACAGGGAAGGGTGGGGAGGTGAGTGGGGGTGGGGAAATCACCCACTCCTCTACAGGTATCATCCCACAATTTTCTTTAAGCAATCTACCAAAACCATGAAAAATATAAATTGCATTCTGGAAGATTTGAAACAACATTCTCCCACATGCAAGTCCAAAGACAAACCAGAGAAATCAACAAAAAATGACAGACTACAGGTGGATACCTCTTACCATGTGGTCAGAGTGATTTGCCCTTCATTTTTAACCTGCCCCGGGCTATCCTCCTCTCCTACCCAATAAAGGAAATAACAGTTCTTAAGGCTATGCTAGTATTGTGTATGTTTAATTTTATGTGCGTTTATTGGCAATACTACATGTTTTGCCTCCTGACAGTACTAGCCAGCAGTTCTGTCTAATAATTTATCAGCTTAAGTTCACCGAATCCCACCACTGTCACCAGTCAGCTTCATCTTACAACCTTCCTAAAGTATGTTCCCACGTGGCATGCTACAGGAACTTGAACCATGTTTTTGTGAACTACGGCCCATATGAACAAAGTATTATGGCAAATCCTATGATGTAACTGACAGCCTCATATTAAATCTGTTTGATTTTCAGTCACGAGTTTGCCTCCACCATGTCATCATATGGTTGGTTGATATAATACCATGAGTGTGAAATTGTGAAGTTTTTGGAATTGTATGGATATAAATAAGTGTTTTATGATGAAAATGTGGAACATCACATCACATCACGTCATGTCACGTCACCACTGTCAGCAGTCAGCTTCAACTTACAGTCCCTCCCCATTGGCTCTGTTTCATACAGTGCAGTTCATGACATAAGTTCATGGTCTGTAGAAAATAAACTAATGTTAAATCACCATAAGAAACAGTTTTTACAGTTTCTAACCCACAATTCAACAAAACTCGACATTTTAATTTCACAGAATGGGAATATAATTAGTGAAACTCAACGCATCAAATTTCTAGGTGTTCAGATAGATAATAAACTGTCATGGAAAGCCCACGCTCAGGATCTTGTTCAAAGACTTAATGCTGCCATTTTTACTATTTGAATGGTATCTGAAGAAAGTGACCATTCGAAGCGAAAATTTGTCTAATTTGCTTATTTTCATTCATTTATGTCGTATGGTATATATTTTGGGGTAACTCTTCCCATTCTAAAAGGATATTTTTGTCTCAGAAACAGGTGGTTCGGGCAATAAGTGGTGTAAGTTCACGAACCTCTTGTCAACCCCTGTTCACTAGTCTGGGTATTTTGACATTGGCCTCTCAATATACATATATTCTTTATCGTCATTTCTTGTTAACAATATCAGCTTATTCCCATTAATAAGCAGCCTTCGCTCAGTTAATACTCGGCAGAAATCCAACCTACATTTGGATCAGACTTCCTTAACTCCTGTGCACAAAGGTGTGCTGTATACCGTTGCATTCATTTTCAATTATCTACCACAAGAATTCAAAAATCTTAGCAGTAATCCACGTGCTTTCAAATCAAAACTGAAGAGTTTCCTCATTGTTCACTCCTCCTATTCTGTTGAGGAGTTCCTTGAAAAAATTAAGCTGATTCTTACATTATATTGTTGATTGCATTTGCTTGAACTTATGGACAGACTTTTTTAGGTTCTTAAACATTTTTTTTATCTGTTATTACGTTTCTTTTGTAATTCCATGTATTGACATGTTCCATGACCTTGGAGATTTGCTACTCAATTTGGTTCTATGGAACTTCAAGTGTAAATAAATAAATCGTGCATGCACACACACTGACATGCAGAGATAGAGAGAGAGAGAGAGAGAGAGAGAGAGAGAGAGAGGGTGGGGGGTTGGAAGAGGGAGAGAGAGAGAGAGAGAGAGAGAGAGAGAGAGAGAGAGAGAGAGGAGATATCAGGCATGGACTTAAGAATATATTTTTTTTTACCATGAAATAAAAATACCTGACTCTTCATAGAGGTCCCCGAGACCAAACATTTAGTCACTTGAAGTTTTGTTTTTGTTCTTACTGTCTGTCACATATTGGTATCTGACTTGGAAAGCAATAGCGAAATGTGTTTCAGAGCAAAATGAGTCATCTTTAGATATCTATTACCGACTTCCACGTCAACTAATGATATGGTCTGATATCCTATTATTTTAAACTCCAGTTCGTAAGCTTCAGTCTTTTCTTCAGTTTTTCTTTTGGTTTCACCACTTGATTGATTCATTGTGCTAAAACAGCAGCAAAATCTGATCTCACTATAGCACGACTCCTATGAGGAGCTCATAAAAGCCCGTATTACACGATGTGCCTGAACTGTAGAATTACGCACCAGCACCCCAAGTGTTAATATGTGTAACTACAGGCTGGTTCACGTAGACCTATTACACCATCCACGTGGGATGCACCCGGCGTGCATGTGCAGTAGATAGTAATAACACGCAAAACGCAAACAGAACTGTCTGATATTTTGTAAAGTTGTTCATTCTACTGCTCGAAACACAAAGGGGACCATGTGGCATATTGGAACATCACCCGTTTGAATTGTTTATGCCACTCAAAGTTCCTATTTCATAAGAAAATGTATATCATTATTTGTTAAGTAATTGCTATTTTCTTATGTAGGTTACTACTGTTCTGAATTACAGACTCAACAATTAGTTTTATATTACGACACTTGGTTACACAAGTATATGTATTTATACAGCATTATGCACATGGAGGACCCACTTGCTTTTGGAGCTATTGCCCTGGTAGCGACAGTAAATGTTCCGATTAGGGCAGGACGAAGACAAAACAAAAAGCCAGATATCGTTGAGTTTGATCCTGGCTGAAAAGAAGGGACAAAGGCAGGGGATTATATTCACTGCTTATGAAAGAATTGAGGCTCGAAAGTCTGAGGGAATTTCGGAGCTTCATGAGGATGGACATGACCTGTTTCGAGAAGTTGCTGTTTATGACAGAAAATGGAATTAGCAAGTGTGACACGGTCATGATGGAGGCACTCTCATATTCTCAAAAGTAAGAATTAAATTATGTGTTTATATGTTTTGTGATTAAGCCAGCCTAGGTCACGAATAAAATTCTGGTAAATGCTCTGTTATGTTGCAGGTCAACAGTAACAATATATTTCCTGGCGACTGCGGAATCTTTTAAGTCTGGCTTTAAGCCACAGAATAGCACGGCCCACCAGTTCAAAAGTAGTTGTAGACATATGCATTGCAATTTGCAACACTTTAAAGGACCAATACTTAAAGGTGTACTTGTGTTATTAAGTTGCAGTCCTCATCTGTTGCACTGGGCCAAACTGCAAGGACTTTCTCCCTTTCATTGCCAGTTTCTCTTTTCTGGCATGCTGAAATCAAGCGAGAGACGCAATCAAATCAAACATGAACTTTCATAAACTAAGGCACTACGATACAAATCGAAAATCAGTGTATAACATTATATGCATGTTACTCAGAAAAAAAAACGATTTCCGACTATCTTATTACGTTACAGTGGGTCATACATACACCTTTCCTCCCTGAATGATTGATTTAAGACTCTTAATGCCTCTTTGCCCCATTTCGTTTCTAGAATATGAAGTTATCAATAGAAAAAAATCATTTTGCAAACAGCTAGTATAAAAGAGTACTGTGAAAAAAGGTTCTTTGCTGCATTTATGAAACATGCTTGCTAGACAAAAAATTCAGAAGATCCCCAATGAAATGATTAGCATTAGGTACTTAACGGCATGTTACTTCCTTTGTACACTTGTTGTCTTGTGCAAATAAAAGAACCACCTCTGAAGACAAAGGAGGGTAGAATATTAGAATTTAAAAACCCATTGAGGGTGAAGACATTCAAGACTGAACACAAGCTTGAGTTAGGGAACCAAGGGGCAGGGCGGGGAGGTGAATGGGGAGAAATTGCCCACATCCTCTTCTAAGGTAACATCCCAAAAAAACCATGAAAAAACTAAAACTTATTCTGAAAGATTTGAAAAACCATTCTCCCTAATGCAACTCCAATGTATTACCATCACACCACCTCACTCAGTCTGAAGGACAAACCAGAGTAATTAACAATATTACAAAAAGGACAGATTGTGCTCTAAAGATGACACGCTGAGTAGCAGTGAAGCACAATGGAAATACTGTTACACATTCCAGCTTTTGGCCAAAGGATGGGCGCACACGCACACACACACACATACACACACACACACCACCACCACCACCACCACCACCATCAGAACGGTGAGTAGCCATCTATCTCTTGCAAGTTTGTTGATACTCCAATTCAACTTGGACTTTCCATTGCTTGAAACTACAATAATTAATATGTAATGGTGCTAGTTATTGCACCAAGTAAGAGTGTAAAAAGTATTTGCATTCACATTAAAATGCTCAGCAGTGGAAATAAATTTTACGAATATTAATGTACAAACATACTGTGAAAACCCTAAAACAACACATTCAGCATACCAATAAAACTGTCATCACAATTTTCCACTAAACTTGTACACCTTTGTTAACAACTAACAACTGCCAGAACTTTTTTTACGCTTCGGATGACGTGGAACTATTAAGGGTAAATTCAGGAAAAATAGGATCTCATGTTAACTTCTTCAGTTCAAGAATTAACAATTCTAGGTTTCAAGCAAACAACAAACTTACCATGATGATGAGATGAAAATTAACAAAATTTATGTAGTATAAGTTGAGGTGTCAATAAAAAGCAAAGTCAGGCTAAATGAGGACTGAAATATTAATAAAAATTGAAAGAACAACACTATTTTTACACTGTCTGCAGAATTCAGTATATAATGCTTGTTCTATGGGAACAAGCAGAAGAAATGGCAACATGGTGAAGACAAAAAGCTCTAGTAGGTCAACAAATATACTATACAAAATAAGACTACAGCTTAAGCTAGGGGAAGAAGATATAGGAATAAGTGAATTACTTATGTCAAAAATATTGCAATTTTTTCACATTTTATCTAAAAGTAACCATAACTTGTTTTTTGTAAATGTCACTTAGGATAGGAGACTCTTCATTAGCTTTTGTAGGCAACCATCCCTTGAACCAACTGAACAGAACTGATCATTATACTTTTGGAAGCACATTTTAAGCATCTCAGACAAATGCCAGAAAAACAGAAATGTTAAATAAAAAAAAAGAAAGAAATGTTAGTTTCATAAACACTTCAAATCTCACCTCTGAACAGAGAGGTTGGACCACCTCTCCGCTCTTCGAATCTTTCTGTTAAACTATCCTGTGAGCCACGATAATAATCCCTCCTCAGATTTTGGCTGTAAACTGTGTCTACAAGAAAATGAAAAATCATGCAGGTAACTCAAATCTCAATAAATAAAGTACTGGTATCAAGCACAACAAAAGCAGTTACAGGGAAATGCTTTAAAAGAACAAGAAGGAAAATAATAATGCAAATACTGACAGCACAGTGGACTGGAAGCCACAACAGTTACGTAAGCATACTGGTCATTACAACAGTGCTGAATAATAGAATTTAATGAATCTCTGTGTCCTTAAACAGTGTACTGTAGTCCACGTAATGCCTTCCTCTTACTTTATAGTGATAACTTGCAGTGTCCTCAAGACTTTTGCAACGGCATTACTGAATAAAACCTCAGGTTTCAAGCCACTTCAATTCAAATAAAATTCTTGAGCTTTCTGTGGCTAATGCAATGTATCAAGTTTGACTGCTTAACTAATGGGGGAACAGATATGGATAACTATAAGGCCCACAGAACAGTTGTTAATCTCTCCAAACAAGAACTGGATGACAGCTCTTTGACAGCACTGAGTAAACCCCTTAATTTTTCACCAGTCCCACAATGTCTGCCAATTTTTGAGATTATTAGTTGAACAGAGCAGTACATTCTGAATCTCTAATTGACATAGCTGAAGACATCAGACTAACCGTCACCCTTATGCTGTCGAAAGGTAAGCCACCAAAATCAAATACTAGCCATGAGGAATGGCATGGATTGCGTTTATATTAAATTTACCACTGAGATGGAGGAGGATGGCAAACTACTGTTCTTAGATGTTTTAGATGAGCAGAAGGCAGGAGATAAGCTGATCATTCAGTGTACAGGAAACTGACACACAATGATCAATATTTGAACGCTGGTAGTTTTCACCACCATGTGGTCCTGAATATGTTAATACACAGAGCCAAAGTTATTTCTGATGATGACCAGCTACAGGCTGAATTGCAGCACTTGATGCGTGTGTTCAGGGAGAATGGCTACTGTAAGACAGACATTGCAAATGCTTTCAGATGTCACCGAAGAAGGATGACTTGTGATTCGGCAGAAGAGAGCAAGCTGGTGGCTTTCCTGCCATACTGTGGGGCAACAAGCAGCAGGTTAACACGCGTGCTGCAGACACATGGATTGAGACCACTGTTCTGACCCGCCTCCAAGATACGAGATACATTGTGCCTTATTAATGACGACAGATCTCTACATGTGCCCGGTGTAAATAGCGTCCCTTGCAAAGTGCGGCAGCATCTATATAGGCCAGACAATTTGTATAGTTGCAGAGAATTTTAACGAGCACAAGAGACATATTAACCAAAGAGAGCTCGACAAGTCGGCCATAGCTGAGCATTGCCTCTGATGCAAAATACAGCTTGAGAACACAAGAGCCTTGATTCATGTGTCAACATACTGCAACTCCATTATAAAAAAAAAGAGGCTGAGATTAGAATGAACAGCAACAGTTTCAAAAGAGACCAGGGATAGACACTGAGTAGAGCATGGGGGCAGGCTTCGGATGTCGGAAGGAAGCAACGATGGATGCTTAACACTTGTAGGGAGGCAAGAGCATCAATTTCAAACGTGGCACCGGCCCCTCATGTTACCTGATGCCACTCAGTCCTACAGTGGGCCAGAGCTGCTATGAGCTGCCCAAATCACCTTCCGCAAACGCGTCATTTCGGCCCCCTCTGATTGGTACCAGTGGCTGTAATCATACATATGTATGTGGGAAATAGTGCCAGACCTGGCAGTCGGTAGTTTTACTCCTGATGTCAATGGCACAGCTAGCCATTGAAAGCTCGAGAATTTTATTTGATAGCTTGCAGTACTGACGAAATTACCTGAATGTCACGATAATAAAAACAAGTGTGTCAGAATGTGACAGATAAGACATGAACACAGGAGACTTATATGCAGTTACAGCAATCACACTTAATTTCTTAAGGGCAATTGCATAGCACAGAAAATACACACAACAACTTTCCAAAAGTAAAATAATAGAAAACTGATATGCAATTTCAACAATAAATAATAATGTTAAATTTTTTCACATTGTGGGCAATGATGTGAACAGATTACTTAATAGCATAAATTGCTTCTACACAAGTGAAAAATAATTACAGCACAGTCAATTATATGAACAGCCCGCTCAGAAGCTACGAAACAATAATAATAAAAAATATGACCATGACTAAAATGATATATTCATCTAAAAAACTGCTGTTTTAAGGAAAGACAAAATACAGATATAAAAAGGCAACCACAAAGATATATTACCAATACACAGTACAGATGAGAGGCAGTTACAGCACTCCATACCTGTGAGATTTGATGTTGATCCTTTTTTACTTCGGCTTGGACTCAGTATACCTTCTTGGACATCCACACTACCACTATCAACATGAATTGTTTTCGGCCTTGGACGAGAACTTGCAGATGATTTGTTACGCATCTTAGGAACAGGTTTCATATTTGAAAGTTCAACTTTTTCTGGTAGTAGTTTACCCTGAAATTTGTAGCAACTTTTTAATAACCCAGAATTCACAAAGAATGTTATTTATTGATGAGAAAATTTAAACACATGTATCTGTGTGGCTTATGCTAGCCTCAGCTGTTTGTGCAATAAACTAATTTACCAAGCACAATACAATCACTGGTGGTAATAAGGTGACCCATTCTTATTCACAAAAGACAAGCAATTTTTATTTAAATAATTGAATTTTAAAAAGTGAGCAGTCGACAGGGCAACAAGAGAAGTAGAGGGATTTTTTTTTTATTGGGGGAAGGGGGGGGGGGGGTGTTAGCAGGAGGTGCGAGGGCAGTGTCCGAGGGATAGAGATGAGCCTACACACAGGGTGCATGATCCTTACGCGAGATCTTGTTATAAGACAACTTGTATTGATGGAATACAATGGAACTGTGGTTCTGTGATCCTTCAAGCTTTCTGTACAACATTGACAGTTACAAGGCTTTAGGTTTGCAGCCAAATTGTCACATTATTTTTACACAATATTTCCATAGCTTCCCTACATGCATTCATCCAGTGTAGACACCGATTTGTTTGGACTCCAACCAAATAGTAAGCGACAAAATCAGCAATAGGGAAGTTGTCAAAATATTTTATCAAGATAAAATAGACAACCCAACCGCAATCCAATTGTATTGTAAACCAGTGCCTTGTAAACTTCTTCTGCATTTATTACTTGCAAAGTAAATCCCGAATGAACAAACTGCAATAAAATTACCTCTCTCTCTGCTTCTTCAATGGCCTTCTTAAGCTTGTACTGTTCAAGAATGGCTGCTCTGCGGAGACGTTCCTCTTCTTTCTTACGTTCTCGTTCTTCCTGTCGCAGTTTTTCCATTTCTCGCCTGCGCTGTGCTTCTTGTTCCTTCAACGCCTTTGCTTCTTCTTGCTGTTGTCTCCTTTGAAGGGAGAGCAGCATTATGCGTTCTTTTTTACGCTCCATTTCATCCAGAGTCATCTGGCGGAAAACAAATAACTTAAATATGATATTATAACATTACGAATATAATAGAGGGAAACATTCCATGTGGGAAAAATATATCTAAAAACAAAGATGATTTAACTTACCAAACAAAAGCGTTGGCATGTTCACACACACACACACACACACACACACACACACACACACACAAAATTAAAGCTTTTGCAACCCAAGGTTGCTTTGTCAGGAAAGAGGGAAGGAGACAGAAAGACTAAAGGATATGGGTTTTAAGGGAGAGGGTAAGGAGTCATTCCAATCCCGGGAGCGGAAAGACTTACCTTAGGGGGTCTTTGTGCAGATGGATGTGTGTGTGTGTGTGTGTGTGTGTGTGTGTGTGTGTGTGTGTGTGTGTGTGTGTGTGTGTGTGTGTGCGCGCGCGCGAGTGTATACCTGTCCTTTCCCCCCCCCCCCCCCTAAGGTAAGTCTTTCCGCTCCCGGGATTGGAATGACTCCTTACCCTCTCCCTTAAAACCCACATCCTTTCGATCCTTTCGTTTTTCCCTCTCCTTCCCTCTTTCCTGATGAAGCAACCTTGGGTTGCGAAAGCTTGAATTTTGTATGTGTGTGTTTGTGTGTCTATTAACATGCCAACGCTTTCATTTGGTAAGTTACATCATCTTGGTTTTTAGATATATTATAACATTACCGCGAGATGTGGCTAAAGCAAGTTTCAAGGACTGTCTCAGTTTTGGTCTCTTCTAAAAGTGGTTAACAGTAAATAATTATAATTTCATATTTTACACATTAAGTTGTAGTTTTTCAAATAAAGTATGAAAGTGACGATGGTTATTAGCAGACTCTGTCAAATACTAAGTACAAGCTCAATGGGAGCATGTGGTATTAGTTTTTCTTTCTGGCAGTTAGGGGGTGATGACGTCAGATGTAGCATTTCACAGATATAGAAGCACTCAAACTCTCCTTGTCAGTTGTTGCTGTTGTCTTCAGTCCTGAGACTCGTTTGATGCAGCTCTCCATGCTACTCTATCCTGTACAAGCTTCTTCATCTCCCAGTGCTTACTGCAACCTAGATCCTTCTGAATCTGCTTAGTGTATTCATCTCTTGGTCTCCCTCTACGATTTTTACCCTCCACACTGCCCTCCAATGCTAAATTTGTAATCCCTTCATGCCTCAGAGCATGTCCTACCAACCGGTCCCTTCTTCTTGTCAAGTTGTGCCACGAACTCCTCTTCTCCCCAGTCCTGTTCAAAACCTCCTCATTAGTTATGTGATCTACCCATCTAATCTTCAGCATTCTTCTGTAGCACCACATTTCAAAAGCTTCTACTCTCTTCTTGTCCAAACTATTTATCGTCCATGTTTCACTTCCATATATGGCTACACTCTATACAAATACTTTCAGAAACGACTTCCTGACACTTAAATCTATACTCGATGTTAACAAATTTCTCTTCTTCAGAAACACTTTCCTTTCCATTGCCAGTCTACATTTTATATCCTCTCTGGTTTGACCACCAACAGTTATTTTGCTCCCCAATTAGCAAAACTCCTTTACTACTTTAAGTGTCTCATTTCCTAATCCAATTCTCTCAGCATCACCAGACTTTATTCGACTACATTCCATTATCCTCGTTTTGCTTTTGTTGATGTTCATCTTATATCCTGCTTTCAAGACACTGTCCATTCTGTTCAACTGCTCTTCCACGTCCTTTGCTGTCTCTGACAGAATTACAATGTCATCGGCAAACCTCAACGTTTTTATTTCTTCTCCATGGATTTTAATACCTACTACAAACTTTTCTTTTGTTTCCTTTACTGCTTGCTCAATATACAGATTGAATAATATTGGGGATAGGCTACAACCCTGTCTCACTCCCTTCCCAACTGCTGCTTCCCTCTCATGCCCCTCGACTCTTATAACTGCCGTCTGGTTTCTGTACAAATTGTAAATAGCCTTTCGCTCCCTGTATTTTACCCCTGCCATCTTTAGAATTTGAAAGAGAGTATTCCAGTCAACATTGTCAAAAGCTTTCTCTAAGTCTACAAATGCTACAAACGTAGGTTTGCCTTTCCTTAATCTATTTTCTAAGATAAGTCGTAGGGTCAGTATTGCCTCACGTGTTCCAACATTTCTGCGGAATCCAAACTGATCTTCCCCAAGTTCAGCTTCTACCAGTTTTTCCATTCGTCTTTAAAGAATCCGCGTTAGTATTTTGCAGCTGTGGCTTATTAAACTGATAGTTCGGTAATTTTCACATCTGTCAACACCTGCTATCTTTGGGATTGGAATTATTATATTCTTCTCGAAGTCTGAGGGTATTTCACCTGTCTCATACATCTTGCTCACCAGATGGTAGAGTTTTGTCAGGACTGGCTTTCCCAAGGCCGTCAGTAGTTCTAATGGAATGTTGTCTACTCCCGGGGCCTCGTTTCGACTCAGGTCTTTCAGTGCTCTGTCAAACTCTTCACGCAGTATCGTATCTCCCATGTCATCTTCACATACATCCTCTTCCATGTCCATAATATTGTCCTCAAGTGCATCGCCCTTGTATAGACCACCTATATACTCCTTCCACCTTTCTGCTTTCCCTTCTTTGCTTAGAACTGGGTTTCCATCTGAGCTCTTGATATTCATACAAGTGGTTCTCTTTTCTCCAAAGGTCTCTCTAATTTTCCTGTAGGCAGTATCTATCTTACCCCTAGTGAGATAAGCCTCTACATCCTTACATTTGTCCTCTAGCCATCCCTGCTTAGCCATTTTGCACTTCCTGTCAATCTCATTTTTGAGACGTTTATATTCCTTTTTGCCTGCTTCATTCAATGTGTTTTTATATTTTCTCCTTTCATCAATTAAATTCAATATTTCTTCTGTTACCCAAGGATTTCGACTAGCCCTTGTCTTTTTACCTACTTGATCTTCTGCTGCCTTCACTACTTCATACCTCAGAGCTACCCATTCTTCTTCTACTGTATCTCTTTCCCCCATTCCTGCCATTTGTTCCCTTACGCTCTCCCTGAAACTCTGTACAACCTCTGGTTTAGTCAGTTTATCCAGATCCCATCTCCTTAAATGCCCACCTTTTTGCAGTTTCTTCAGTTTTAATCTACAATTCATAACCAATAGATTGTGGTCAGAGTCCACATCTGCCCATGGAAATGTCTTACAATTTAAAACCTGGTTCCTAAATCTCTGTCTTACCATTATATAATCTATCTGATACCGTCTAGTATTTCCAAGATTCTTCCATGTATACAACTTTCTTTTATGATTCTTGAACCAAGTATTATCTATGATTAAGTTATGCTCTGTGCAAAATTCTACCAGGCGGCTTCCTCTTTCATTTCTTAGCCCCAATCCATATTCACCTACCACGTTTCCTTCTCTCCCTTTTCCTACACTCGAATTCCAGTCACCCATGACTATTAAATTTTCGTCTCCCTTCACTACCTGAATAATTTCTTTTATCTTATCATACATTTCATCAATTTCTTCATCATCTGCAGAGCCAGTTGGCATATAAACTTGAATTACCGAAGTAAGCATGGGCTTCGTGTCTATCTTGGCCACAATAATGCGTTCACTATGCTGTTTGTAGTAGCTTACCCGCACTCCTATTTTTTTATTAAACCTACTCCTGCATTACCCCTATTTGATTTTGTATTTATAACCCTGTATTCACCTGACCAAAAGTCTTGTTCCTCCTGCCACCGAACTTCACTAATTCCCACTATACCTAAATATAACCTATCTATTGCCCTTTTTAAATTTTCTAACCTACCTGCCCGATTAAGGGATCTGACATTCCATGCTCCAATCTATACAACGGCAGTTTTCTTTCTCCTCATAATGACGTCCTCTTGAGTAGTCTCCGCCCAGAGATCCGAATGGGGGACTATTTTACCTCTGGAATATTTTAACCAAGAGAATGGCATCATTATTGAACCATACAGTAAAGCTGTATGCCCTCGGAAAAAATTACGGCTGTAGTTTCCCCTTGCTTACAGCCGTTCGCAGCCCAGCACAGTAAGACCGTTTTGGTTAGTGTCACAAGGCCAGATCAGTCAATCATCCAGACTGTTGCCCCTGCAACTACTGAAAAGGCTGCTGCCCCTCTTCAGGAACCACGTTTGTCTGGCCTCTCAACAGATACCCCTTCACTGGTTGCACCTATGGTATGGCTATCTGTATCATTGAGGCACGCAAGCCTACCCACCAACTGCAAGGTCCATGGTTAAGCAGTAATAGATGATGAGTGTCAGTTGAAAATTTCATAACAAGACAAACTGTATATAGAGATTAACAACAATCCTGTGAAACGGATAGACTTTTATTCACCATACAGATGAGACATTGAGTTGCAGACAGGCAAAACAAAAAGACTGCTGTACATTTCAGCTTTCAGCCAAAAGCTGAGATTACTTCTAATGTAGAACAAAGAAACAAACAAACAGCACAACTTTTGCACACACACATGACCACTGTCTCTGACAGTGGCCAGAGACAACGCTTCTTTGTAAGAGCGTTCTGCTTGTGTGTATTTGTAAGTGTTATCTACTTTAAAAGAAGTCTTTTTGAAGCTTAAATACATACTAGTCTTTTCATTGTACCTTGTTGTGATTCAGTGCATCCTGTATATTGTGAGTAGCAATCTATCGTTTCCTAATATTGTTGTTATGCCATCCTAAACTTTCCATTGTTTTATAGAGAGGGATTAATTTAGACACATTTGTGCACAAAGTACTGACAAAAAATTGATACTGAAATTTTTATGACAGTTGTTTATAACAGCTTTGTGTGGTTTTCTGAGTAATAATTTAAGCTGTTGATCAAATGAAATTTAACACAAATATGTAGGAATTATAAAACATACGGTCACACCACTGATTACAGCTACACATATATACTGCACCCTTAACGATCAACACAATTTGCTGAGCTTGAAGGTAATGTTCTAACACTTTGGTGACTGCTCCTGAGCATAGTGCGGGTCAAAACACCATGTTCAAATGATTGTGTCCAAGTATAGATTGGGCTGCAATTTTCCCAACACATGAGCCATCTATTACTGAAAAAATGGACTCTTATCATACAAGAACAATGTACAGATGTCCCACTGTCTGTCCCTTTGCAAGTGCTGCTTTCTGCTGTCAGTTTCTACAAACATTTCTGAAGACACTTTAGAGAATGAAACAGCTGATGTCGAGAGTATTGGGCCAGTATTTGATTGTGTTGACATAATTTTGAGCATGTACTTGCCAGTTTTCACAGTTTGCTGTAATTCTGCTACAAAAACATTTTTTGTTAAGTGAGCAAGAAATTTTGGAAGCTCGAGAGGAAGAAAATGCTCAATAACTCAGCTCTCTATTTTCTGTCATCCTTATTTAAAAATTTGTAATCTTTCAAAGAACCAAAGTAAATCTTGAAGCTTGGCCTTTTTTAGTGTTTATTACATTTTACGATACATCAATTACATATGTGACAGTAACATTTTAAATAATGGCATAAATGGCCAGATTTCTAGGCCCAAAATTCTAAGTGGCTGGTCTCCAAAGCTAGTCGCGTAAGTAATTAGGGAAGTCTAGAATTCTTCTACGTACTATGCCATTTAGGACAGGAATACTTTTCAACTGTTAAGCAAATGAGTCGCCAAACATTGTTGATACTATATCTATCACTGCTGGTAAAACCAGAGTTTCTGCAACCATGTGTGGTTTCTTGCATTTAGCAATTCCATGAGAAATCTAATAAGAGGCTACAAGGGCCTTAGATGTCACATTCGTCATTCTAGCAAAATTCTTCTGGATTTTCGCGACAAAAAAATAAAAAAATGATAAAAAAAAATCTTTTGGTTTCCCGTTAATTCAGGATGTTTGGTTTCAAGATCTCTCTTTAAGTCAGTAGGTTTTGTGCTAACAGCAGTTAACTCATTAAACAAACTACAAACTGCAGACGTTCTTCATCATTGGTTGTAATTATGAAGTCTAGCACTAAATAGTTCTCATCATACCTCTTCATTATCGCCTTTGGAGTATCTCCCTCCCCTCTGCCACTTGACAGACCACTGCTGTCTTGATGTTTCTCACTAATCAGGAACCACTTCATACTGCAGACAAGTCTTCCTCGCAAAGTTATAATTATAAGACTATAACTATAGTTGTCATTATAATTATAGTCTTGGCTAGTGCATCTCAATGCATCCCTATAGTAGACACTATAAGGATGCATTGAGATACACTAGCCAAACCTTCCACTGCACGGGATAGTTATGGAAGGATTAGGCAATAAAGGGTATTCCGCCCAGTATCGAAGGAATCACTGCCACTCAGGAACAAAGCCTACTCAGCTTACATGGTAGGCTTTGTTCCTAAGTGGTGTTGAAGGAAGTCATGAAGCTCGACCAATCATTTCAAACAATGCTGATAACGTGACAGCGGTTTCATTGTTGTCGACCACGTCTGGCGTTAACACCGATGTCAGCCGAAATTCAAGCCGATCACTGGCATATCGTTTGTTTGACAAAAGATGAAGCGAATTGTTTGTTCCTAAGAACATATTTTTGTTTTCATAATTATATGTGCCCCTTTGCAACCCCTCCCCCCCCCCCCCCCTCAGGGTTGCGTCCCACAGTTTGAGAACCACTGTCTTGATCAGATCCAAAACTTCATTCCGGCATGTAAAGAACTGTCTGGGTACATCACAAAGTGAGGTTATTACACTGAAGCAAAATGGGAATCAACCACCTGGGATATTGAGAAAGTAACTGTGTTTTCTTTTGGGTGTGCAACATGTGATAAGAATCTAATGGCTGCCTGGACAATAACAGAATCCTCCAGCCTAGTACACTGGCTGCTGTGTTCTGTATCTCTGTACACATAGTTCATGTTCTTTGATGCTGAACACACATTTTCCTTAGGAATTTGCATTTGCAAAATGGAGTATGCATTTTCTCTTTCACTATGTGACAAGAGTACCTCTATTGTACATTCTAGTGTCTTTTCCATTTGTTTGGAGATGCTTTTGTCACATATGCTGAAGGTACCTAGTACTTCAAATGTGTTCACCTGTTTACTAACTGTTGAGGCAACAACAGCTAAGCTGGAACCATGATTTGATGCATGCTTTTGGTAGAGCTAGTTTTCCACGTTCTGGTTCATCTACCATTCATCCAAATGTTTCAAATAATTATATTAGTGGAAGAAGGCACCAAATAACTAGTAGGAACATCCAGATTTATAGTGACAATAGCAGTCATACAACCAATTTTTACATTCAGCAGAAGATTGACTGACGGCAAACGACACTTATATCAAAGGTGCAAAGTACCATAACTCACAACTAGACAAACGAGAAGGTAATTAAGCAGTGATCTAGTATTAACTGAAAATTTAGTGATAAATAATGTGTGAACATCTTACTATTTGAACTCAGAAAATGATACAGTATGGACTGAAAAACTGTTAAACACTACATAAATTTTTTCAGGTTACAATGAACAATATGTATGTATGTTAGCTTTAACATTGTCTAGGCACAGAAAACTTCATACTGTGAACACAAAAAATAATGGAAAAGTAAAAAACAGAAAAAAATTTAAAACCTCACACTGGGATGATACGCATATGCTCCACAGAGCACAGGATAACTAATTCAGTTCAGAAGAATGTAGCAGAGATACTGAGTTGCAGGTAGATACAACAAAAAGACTGTCACAATAAGCTTTTGGCCAACAAGGTCTTTGTCAAAAGCGCGTGCGCACACACACACACACACACACACACACACACACACACACACACACACAACCACAGTCACAGGCAGCTGAAGCCAGAGGGAGAGGAAGGAATAGTGAGAGAGCGGGAGGGAGGAGAGGAGAGGAGAGGAGAGGAGGATACTGTCAGAGAAATGAATGAGTAGAGTGTGAGTGTGAGTGTGGGTGTGTGTGTGTGTGTGCATTTTTCACAAAGGCTTCGTTGGCCAAAAGCTTATTGTGTGGCAGTATTTTTGTTGTGCCTATCTGCAACTCAGTGTCTCCGCGAGTAGCTACTATCCTTTTCATGATACTGTTACATTCCATCCTGGATTTTCCATTGTTCAATTCAGAAGAACGACAGAGAGAATTCCTTTTTCCAAATAACCATTTGACTGCCTGGATTCAAATTATCTGTGAAGTAAATGACGGGAAAGTATGATTTCCGGTGTCCTCGTGCTCAAGGTCGCGCTTCACAGCCGAGAGCTAAGGGGCCCACAGGAAGTTGTGTTTTGATAAGGCAGCTGCAAGAGCAACGTTTGTCACAAGACGGCGTCAGTCGTCGAGCAGCCTGTCTAGCAGCAGCACGGAGTCGCAGAGATGCCGTGCTACTACATGAGGAGAAGGCACACACGCCACATAGTTTATAAGGCTATTGACAACATTGATATTAATGTTAATAGCATTAATGGGCAGGTGTTTTTGCATGGCCTTTCTGTTTCTTGTGGAGGAGTTTTTAATTTTACTCTACAAAATAATGATTAGAATAGAGCTCCAATGGATGGGTGACCGTAGCAATTGTACAGTACCCAGGAGACAAAGTGTCTAAAGTTCAAGGACTTGAGGCATTTAATGATAGAGACATTATTGCCTATTGTACCTATCATATTGCTGAACAAATATCTTTAACAAATCATGGTCCTGTCATTCATTACCTTGAGCAGTCTTATCTATATTAAGACATGCAAATTTTTTTCTTACCGACATCTGATTCAGTAGACAGTATCAACCTACTGGGAACTCAATTACAGTAGAAACATATATTGCATTATTGTGTGCCCAGGTACATAAATTTCTTCTTCAATATTTGGGATGGAATACATTCCTTGGTGTATTTGAAAGATAAAGCTGTCATTGAACATTACTCAAATTTGCTCTCTGCCAGTAAGATCTAAATTTAGCTTAACATTTCCAAAATGGCAACTCTTACTTCAAAGGGGCAGGGTATGTGGCAGCTGAGGTGAGCAAAAGGGAAGGGGGAGTTGAGGCGGGCAAAGGGAAGGGCTGTGAAAGGGGTTAGAGACAGAGAGGTGGGAGAAGGAAGACAATAATAGGAGACAAAGGTGGGAGGGAGTTGGGAAACGATGCAGAGAGGGTAGAGGGGGGGGGGGGAGGAAGAGGAGAGATGTGGAAGAGTGATGGGTGAAGAGGGGAGAAAAGAGGAGATGGAGGGGGAGGAATGGTGAGAGTGCGGCAGAGAGGAAGGGAGGATGGTGTCAGAGAAAGGGGGAGGGGGGGAAGAGAGGACGACGTCAGAGAAAGGGGGAGGGGGGGGAAGAGAGAACGGCGTCAGAGAAAGGGGGAGGGGGGGAAGAGAGGACTGCGTCAGACAAAGGGGGAGGGGGGGAAGAGGGGACGGCGTCAGAGAAAGGGGGAGGGGGGGAAGGAGAGAGAGGACGGCGTCAGAGAAAGGGGGAGGGGGAGAGGGAGGACGGCGTCAGAGAAAGGGGGAGGGGGAGAGGGAGAGAGAGGACGGCGTCAGAGAAAGGGGGAGGGGGAGGGGGAGAGAGTGGACGGCGTCAGAGAAAGGGGGAGGGGGAGGGGGAGGGGGAGAGAGAGGACGGCGTCAGAGAAAGGGGGAGGGGGAGAGAGAGGACGGCGTCAGAGAAAGGGGGAGGGGGAGAGAGAGGACGGCGTCAGAGAAAGGGGGAGGGGGAGAGAGAGGACGGCGTCAGAGAAAGGGGGAGGGGGAGAGAGAGGACGGCGTCAGAGAAAGGGGGAGTGGGGAGAGAGAGGACGGCGTCAGAGAAAGGGGGAGTGGGGAGAGAGAGGACGGCGTCAGAGAAAGGGGGAGTGGGGAGAGAGAGGACGGCGTCAGAGAAAGGGGGAGTGGGGAGAGAGGAAGGGGGAGTGGGGAGAGAGGAAGGGGGAGTGGGGAGAGAGGAAGGGGGAGTGGGGAGAGAGGAAGGGGGAGTGGGGAGAGAGGAAGGGGGAGTGGGGAGAGAGGAAGGGGGAGTGGGGAGAGAGGAAGGGGGAGTGGGGAGAGAGGAAGGGGGAGTGGGGAGAGAGGAAGGGGGAGTGGGGAGAGAGGAAGGGGGAGTGGGGAGAGAGGAAGGGGGAGTGGGGAGAGAGGAAGGGGGAGTGGGGAGAGAGGAAGGGGGAGTGGGGAGAGAGGAAGGGGGAGTGGGGAGAGAGAAAGGGGGAGTGGGGAGAGAGGAAGGGGGAGTGGGGAGAGAGGAAGGGGGAGTGGGGAGAGAGGAAGGGGGAGTGGGGAGAGAGGAAGGGGGAGTGGGGAGAGAGGAAGGGGGAGTGGGGAGAGAGAAAGGGGGAGGGGGAGAGAGAAAGGGGGAGGGGGAGAGAGAAAGGGGGAGGGGGAGAGAGAAAGGGGGAGGGGGAGAGAGAAAGGGGGAGGGGGAGAGAGAAAGGGGGAGGGGGAGAGAGAAAGGGGGAGGGGGAGAGAGAAAGGGGGAGGGGGAGAGAGAAAGGGGGAGGGGGAGAGAGAAAGGGGGAGGGGGAGAGAGAAAGGGGGAGGGGGAGAGAGAAAGGGGGAGGGGGAGAGAGAAAGGGGGAGGGGGAGAGAGAAAGGGGGAGGGGGAGAGAGAAAGGGTGGGAGAGGGCAGAGAAAGGAGAAGGATGGTGTGAGGTTGGCTGGGGTGAGAGGTGTGCGGGAGGAGAAGAGGAAGAGTGGTGAGGGGTAAGAGGGAGAGGGGGGAGAGGGGGAGAGAGAGAGAGAGAGAGAGAGAGAGAGAGAGAGAGAGAGAGAGAGAGAGAGAGAGAGAGAGATATGGGGGGGTTTATGAGTGTGTGTGTGAGAGAGAGAGAGATAGAGAGAGAGAGAGAGAGAGAGAGAGAGAGAGAGAGAGAGAGAGAGAAAGAGAGAGAGGGGGGGGGGGGAATTCTTTTCTTCTACTTGCTACAAACTTTTAAAACAAAGCCGTTTTTCCATGTTTATCTTCAATTAAACACAACTTTATAAAAAGTAGTAGTCTTTTTTCTTAATACTGATGCAACAACAGACCCTTTCTGTATGTTGGAACAAAAAGTAAACAGAAAATTCATAAAAAAAAAAAAAACACTCACTGGATCTGGATTAGCAAGTTCAGAACCTATAACAAGCCCAACACCTTGAGAACCTTCTTCCACCTCTTTTAACCTTTCAGTCTCTCTTGGTTTCTCTTTGCCTTCTTGCTCCCTTAGTGGGTTAGATTCTTGACTAGAATGATTCCCTCTCAGTTCTTCTCTTTCGCCAACCAAACTTTCATAATGTGAAACCTGACGTTCCTGAAATATAAATAAAGAAAACAAAAACAAAATTTAAAAAAAAGTGAGAAAAACAAAAAAAAAAAAAAACTGTTACACAATAAGAATGTAGCCAACCTAAATATGATAATAGATATTACTTTCTCCTAACCTCCCTTTTAAAAAAGGGGTAGGATACATTTTTTTACTTTTTTCAAAGTTGTTGATGATTATGGAACATTTCATTGCACATATAGATCCCGGAATAAATTAGCAGATCAAGACCTAGTAATGGCTCTGAGCACTATGGGACTCAACTGCTGTGGTCATAAGTCCCCTAGAACTTAGAACTACTTAAACCTAACTAACCTAAGGACAGCACACAACACCCAGCCATCACGAGGCAGAGAAAATCCCTGACCCCGCCGGGAATCGAACCCGGGAACCCGGGCATGGGAAGCGAGAACGCTACCGCATGACCACGAGATGCGGGCATCAAGACCTAGTGAACTTGTACACAACCTATGATAAAAATTTTAAACGAGGAAGTGACAAATTCGAATAATGTGTACTTACTGGACAAAATCAAATGTAATAAGAAATGAAACAGTCTCTCCACTACTGATCTTACTCTTAACAATATTTACATAAACGAAATGTACAAGACAAGGAAGATCTTCAATGAACAGTTTCCGACGTGTAAATGAACAGCCAAATTCCAAATTAGCTCTTCATGAGGCGAGGGATATTTTTAAGCAACAAGGACCTGTAATTTGGTATGAAATGACAAACATCTATAATCACTAGGGAACAAAATGAATTTATGCCACAAAAAATATGAAGAGTTCCATTGTATCAAGTAAGATTCTGAAAACCAACTCTTGCAACAGTAGTAGAAAATGATGTCATATCTTTAATGTAGCATTGTACCAAGGTACATTTTCTGGCACAATTAAATGCTTTTGCTAACAGAGAAAACTGAGCAGCTGGAATCAGAAGACAAAGTGAAATGAAACCTTGCCCACTGATAGGTTATATGGTTTTATTTTAGTAATTACAAAATCAAGTTAAATGAACACTGAAATTGACAGTACAAGCACATTACTAGTTCCTTATTTAATATAAGATGCTGCATCGCTTGGGCCTGAATGCATACACCATCTCCTTGGACATAGATATTACACTTCTCCTGAGGTAAGCCTGCCTAGTAGTGTTTTAACTGGCTGTCGATATCCCAGACATTGGCACTGGGATGGAACTGATGTCTAAGCTGGTGCCACACGTATTGTGGACAGATCAGGGCTTTTACTACCTAAGGATTGTACATCAGCATCATATAGCCTGTTCATAGACATACATGCCATGAGAGGATGAGCACTGTCTTGTTGAATGATGGTACATTAATATTGTCTTATGAGAGGTTGCACATGAGGATGCCAGATGACAGATGTACTGCAGTGGCACCATTGTTCTATTTATCACTACGAGGCAACTGATGGCTTTCAACACACTATGTGTACCACCAACACATCTCTCCAAAACAACAGAGTGATTTGCCTTCCCCCCTTGGTGCCACCATACTTGCAAGCTTCAGTTATCTGAGATTCTGCACAACGAAGATTCATTGCTGAAAATGATGTGATGCTGCTGCTGCTCATCAACATCCTATCCTTCCCAAGTATGGCACCACTTTAGCTGTCAAGCTGGTGCCAGCAGTGCACTTTCTGTGTGCAATATATTGTGCCTCACTCCAGTCCTGGCTGCAGTGGCCATTTCTGTCACAGAGCACACACAGCCTACCATACTAAATTACTGTTGCTGCTGTATCTGTTTACTGACACCACAATGAAGACAAACCCTACATTTCATCATTTCTTTTGGGTACAGTACAATTCAAAACACAGAATATCTCACAGTCCCACACAGAATTGTCAAGAACAATACTGCACTTGAGTCAATTCAACAATGCTTGAATTGGACCTCCATACCGTTGCCAGGTGTTTTGCTCTTCCAACAACAGACTGATCCTGATTTTGTTCCTTCTTGGCGGCACTTCTCTACAATTTCGTGATTAAGAATCAGAAGGGACACTAACAATGATAGATTTTTCCCTAAGGGGAATTTATAAATAACTATGAATTTGGTACACGCGTCTTGGGTGTGTAAAAATAACTTTTCACACAATCTCATGGTTTTTAGAACACATTCAGTATCACATCAACCTTTTATACTACAATACTACATCAATTGACATCCAACACACATTTCAGTTTCAGTTATTCTAGATTGCTTTGGTGGTTCATTTTTCCTGTCGATACCATTTCAATAGAATAGTTGGACAAACAAACACACACACACACACACACACACACACACACACACACACACACACACACGCCCGTCCGTGAAATCCAATTCTATATTCGACACCAATTCCATATTCGACGCCAATTCTATATTGCCATAATGAAACTAATAGTATCTTCAGACAAAAATTTAGTAAGAAAGTTTTGATAGAATGTAAATACAAGCAGAGGACACCATTTTTTTGAATGTTTGTATTTATTTCCACACACGAGTTTCTACACACCAAGATCCATGCATTATTTAATTATGTAATGTCTAAAGCTGCTTCAAACCTTTTTTGGTGATCTCTTCATCCTCAATGGTGGTTTTGGCCTCTTTGGTTGAGAGTCACCATCAAAAGAGATGTAAAACCCTTTCTCTGGTCCACTATCTCCAGGTGGGGAAATGTCAACATCACTACTAATTTTACTCTGAGGTAATTCTTCTGGTTCATGCTTCTGGAAGGAGTTATGAGAAATAGTTGGTCGTGTTGGAGAAGGAATTCGGTATGTGCGACTGCCAGAAGTAATATGAAGTCCTTTTATATTTTTGGCCAGGCCTTCATCTGAAGAACTTGGTGCACCTACAAAATTGTACATGTTCTCTTAGCTTTTCCAACAGTGACAGGGGAAAACAGTTGTATAATAATTATAAGAATTTCAGAATATACAATTTGAACCTAAAAAGGCATCTTTAAAATTAAGAACTCAGAACAGCAACAGCACAGCTATTTGCAAGGAATTTATAAAAATGTCCCACCTCTCGCGAATACCACATCACAGTGAGGTAATGTCGGTTAGTCTGAAATTCAGGTAACTGTTCTACACAACTGTCTTATGAAAGTAGTAAGAAATTGTTAATCCTCCCAATCTGTCACAAAGATAATACCTATATCTGTAATATGGATACGAGGATAGATTCCTAAGTACCAAATAAAAGAAGTGCTGAGCAGACAAACATCATGTAAGCATGTATGTACCAGCCGCCCCCCCCCCCCCCCCCAACTCTCTTTAATATATATATCCAAACTGTACTGTGTATTTTGTTCACACGAACCCGTAGCCACTTTATCTACATTATGTTACCATAAAAATGCTCAGACATATGGGGATAGGGCAGAAAGGAAATAAGTGGGACATCCTACACTCCGTTCAAACAAAATAAAGAAATATCATAGTCACTTAATACAAAAAGAAATTGCAACTGATGTTTTCCTTTTTTGCTTTCTCGTTGTTACTTAAAGTAAACAAAAATTGCTTTGGTAATTTCTTAACTATTAGGTAAGAATTTGCTGTTCAATGCCTTTTCTTTCCTGTAATAAGGAGATTACTGATGATACCTATAAAAGAAATGCTCTGTGGCTCCATATCATCAACAGATGGTGTTGGTACAGGTGCATGCATCACAGCAGGACTTTTGTTCTTCTCCAGCATTACTGTATCTCCAGGTGGTTGCTGTAGGCTTAGACCCCCTCTACCAGGAGCATCTCCACCGCCTCCTCGGTGCTGTGGAGATGCAGTTTGTTGCAGGGGTGTGGAAATGAACATCCCACTAATAGGTGATGGCTCTGTCTGGTGTAGCTGGAAACCGCTACCACCTCCTGACGAAAAAAAAGTGAATAAAATTTTGCTGTATCCATATGTGTGACATTTTATTTATGTAAGATTTTAAGAAAATTACTGAAGTTTTACTTTGGATATACAGTTGAATATCTATCACAGTATCTTTTCTGAAAGCCTGAAAGTAATGCAAGGAAACAATATTTTGGAAACGAGTGTTGCAGAATACTCATAGGAACACAAACAATATCTCAGATATTTTCCATGGACAGAAGAACAGTTATACAATCAGAGAAGTTGAGACCAGGAATTATAGTACCTATGTTATCCACAATTCAACAGCTAACAAATTCTTTCTACTTGTACTCAAGTGAAAATGCTACTGGAGTGACATAGATCATAAGCTCTCTGTGAACATAAATTTCGATACTACAAGCAATCATCTTCAATAAGAATTAACAAATCAGTTTCTGAATGAGTAAACATTTGTTTTAATGAGGAGTTGGTGGCAGATGTAAATCAACTGTTTGACATACAACAAGACAGTTGAGCATAGTTTCTCTGTGTCTTCCACTGCCAACTGACATGGAAACACACACAATAGTAATCACCACAGAAGAGACACTGTTTTTTTCCATCACAAATACTTTATTGGAACAACTGTGGCTAACCTAGAAATTTGCCTCCTTTCAGGTTTTGTTTCTGACATTTTCAGCAACTGGCAAGTAGTTTTATAAGTTTTTACTTATGTAAGTCTATAGAACAAATTGATACGTCATCTGCCATAATGAAACTAATAGTATCTTCAGACAAACTTTTAGTAAGAAAGTTTTGACAGAATGTAAATACAAGCAGAGGAGGCCATTCACCAAACATCAGAAGCTATGAGTCATCGAAAGGCACACATGAAAGAGAAAGAAAATTTGCTGGCTTTCAGAATAAATTTGTTGTTGAGCTAAGTACACACACACACACACACACACACACACACACAGTGTGTGCCACTAGCTGGACACACAATGTGGGCTCGCATTTCGGCAGGTGGACTAGAGTAGAGTGGGCGTTGTACTGGATGGCATGGGTACAGCGGGAGAGAGGTGGGAGGCAGAAAGAAAAGCTTGGGGTGGGTAACTAGCAGCTCTGAGGGAAGCAGCAGGTTTTCTGGCTAGGAACATGGGAGAGAGGAGTGGTAGGTACATAGGCTTGGCATATGATGCATGGGTACCAGAGTTAGTGGGTTGTGGCAAATGAGGAAGATGATATGGAGACGTGGAAGGTGGTGCAGGACAGAGGAAGGGAAATGTTGGGTGGAGGGTGTGGAGACAGTGGGTTACCACAGATTGAGGCCAGAAGTGTTGTCAGGAGTGAAGGACATTTTGCAAGGGTAACTCTCATCTCTGAGGTTCAGGGAAGCTGCCGGTGGATGGAAGGTTGTGAAGCAGCCAATGAACTCTAACACGTGGTGCTCAGCAGCACGTTGCACCACCATGTGGATTGTGGCAAATGAGGTTTACTCATCATCACAGTAGTTCCACCATCTTAATTTGTTGATGCAGCGGCTGGACTTACGATCATGTGTTGGGTATTGATTGTATGCTGTTGTAAGTATTTGCTTAAATGTGATTATTTAAAATGTGTTACAGAGTACCAATACAAAAGCAATGACCTACACCAATGATGAAACAAGTGGCAAAGATGATACCAGAATTTTGTGAAAAACAGTCATAGCTGTTCGAGAGGCAAAGATGCCACAGAACGTGGAAGATGGCCACGAGAAGAAGGTACAAAGGCCATCCGAAATAATTATTTATTTGTTAAAAGTAATGGTAGCACAGAACATCTGTTTGCTTAAGTGATTCGATAAAGGTTTAACATGTGTCTTCTAGTCACAGTGGAGATGGTATGCTGACAGTCACAGTTAGCAGCTAAGCAGACAGCCACATCTTATGGTCTAGTGGGTTCCCTTTTTTTTGTAATTAAATTCCTATAGCGGGAGATCTTTCTAAATAGCGATGTAAAGAGTGGGCATATATAATACGTTGGATGATTGCAACATTTCATTTCAATGAGAGGACTGTATTCAGACCCAGCACTTATTGTTAGTCCATGATCTGAGATATGGTCAGATACTGATTTGAATTTTACAATGATTTTGGCTGGGGTAATTTGAGTGCTTGCCCTTTTGTTTTACATGTAATTAGCACACTCTGTGATAACTGTGTGTTTGCTGAGCTTATTTGCGGGATTGGCACACACTAAGATGATAGAAAGGGTGCACTGTTTGTTTAAAAGATCAATGGCAATTTACATTGAGAGTAGTGACTATTTGCAAAATATCTGATTGAATAGAAACTAGAAAATTTCTGAATGGAACTATATTTTGGTTGTACAGTGTGGATTTTTTGTAAGTTGTCAAGATATTTCCAGTAACAGTTCAACAATAATAATAATAATGCAATGGAACCATATATGCAAGCACGTCACAGTATTATCATTATTTTCAGCTTTGAAGTGGCATGTGACCATTACATTAAAGAATGGCAATGGGACGCCATATGCCAACACCTGAAAAGGTTTAATTTTGATTGGATTGTTTACGCCAGGGCCCAAAGTGGTGGTGGCACTCAAGTTTTTTGTTTGAGTTTTTTTATTTTAATTGTTGTATCTGGGGACATGAATTGTTGGCACTCCCACTGCTGTTGACTTCTGATGTATGCATAAAAAGATAATAAAGCTTCAGTACATTAAAAGGGAATAAAAAGAATTCCCAAGTATTATTTGAAGAAAAATAGAGTTATCCCCAAAGTAATTTGAGTCTCAAAAGAAAAAGAATACAATAAAATAAAAACTGTACTTTAAAAAGTACAGAAAAGGTATAAATGTAAAGGTATTAGTAGTCAGCTGTTAAACAATGGAAAATCCAGGATGTCTGGTTTTATTGTAGTTATCTGTTAATTATTTGAGTGGGAAGAACAAAGTTCAGAGATGCTGTTTGTTAGTAATACATCTAGCTTGACAATATTATTTGTTTAGAATTTTGTGAATGAAAATGAATAAATGAAGAAATAATTTCTTAAGTTGTGGTTTGCCCTGAATAAATTAACTTTAAAAAACAAAATAAAAAAAGAACGTAGCTTAGAGAGAGAGAGAGAGAGAGAGAGAGAGAGAGAGAGAGAGAGAGAGAGAGAGGGGGGGGGGGGGGTTAATCATTACATGATTTTAGTTATTCACAACTGCCAGTGATGTAATAGTCGGGGTTGAACTATGGTTCCTCCAGGACATATGCAAGTTACCTGAAGATACTAGCATTAATAATTTAGGAGTAAAAGAGACCACTCACTGAATAGCACAAGCATTGAGTTATCAACAGGAAGGTAGGTAGGTAGGTAGGTAGGTAGGTAGGTAGGCAGGCAGGCAGGCAGGCAGGGGCTCCGAGGGAGGCAGCAAATTTTCTGCTGGGAATGCAGGATGAAGGCATGGCAGCTGCAGCCGTTCATGAAGAAGCCTGGCCAACCATAGTTGGCATATCATCAGTGACGAGAACTCCCTTGCCTTTCGATAGCACGAACCCCTTGCCTTTCGATAGCACGAACCCCTTGCCTTTCGATAGCACGAACCCCTTGCCTTTCGATAGCACGAACCCCTTGCCTTTCGATAGCACGAACCCCTTGCCTTTCGATAGCACGAACCCCTTGCCTTTCGATAGCACGAACCCCTTGCCTTTCGATAGCACGAACCCCTTGCCTTTCGATAGCACGAACCCCTTGCCTTTCGATAGCACGAATCCCTTGCCTTTCGATAGCACGAATCCCTTGCCTTTCGATAGCACGACTCCCTTGCCTTTCGATAGCACGACTCCCTTGCTTTTCGATAGCACGACTCCCTTGCTTTTCGATAGCACGACTCCCTTGCTTTTCGATAGCATGACTCCCTTGCTTTTCGATAGCACGACTCCCTTGCTTTTTGATAGCACGACTCTCCTAATCTATACCTGCCAAGTTGTCCCAGTCTGTATCTGCCAAGTTGAAGTCACCTTCTATTGCAATGGCATGATCAGGAAACTTATTAACAATATTCTACAAGTTCTCTCCAAGCCAATCTACAACTACAGCTCCTGATGCAGGTAGTCTATAAAAGCATCCAATTACTATTTTTGATCAACCTTTGATGACATTTGGAATTCATAATAAGTTCACTGGATATCATCAAATTCTTTACAGTAGAAAATGCGCCACTACCATTAATGACTAGCCCAACCTCATGATAAATACTCGATTCAGAACTTAGGAGAGTTTTGTTGCTATTCACTTCTGGTTTCAACCAACTTTCTGTTTCTTACACTATCTGGGCACTTCCTGCATGCAGCCATGTCTGACTTATTAAGGGGAACACAACAATTCCACATCCGCCAGCTGAGATTGAGGAATTAGCACCCAATACAGTTACAGAATCAACTGAGGCTCCAGTTTAGACCTTCCAGTCTGCTCCTAACCGGAGGACTAAGATTGAATCTGGGTATGACGCTACAAAATAGTCAGCTTAGCCTGCACCCCATGTGCAATGCTAGTTGGCTTCCCCAAATGGAACCGAGGAGGGTGGTCTCAGAACACAAGCAGCAATCATCATCCATGGCACTATATGCCACTGTTCGCAGCCGATTGCAACCAGTGTACTTTATAGCCACCAGCAGAGCCCCCTCCATGCCTCAGACAAAACATACTGTGCCAAAAGATAGTCATAGCAGTGTACACTAAAAACAGTATATTATCCACATTGTGTGAAAGGATTTTTTTTTTGCATTCAATATTTTACCTGGAAAAGAATAATAAACTGATTAACATCTGTTTACAGCGTTAGCACCCCACTAAGGCACACTTTGTTGCCTGATTTGTTCCATTCATGGTTGTCAAATCACTGTTACAGCATGTAGTGGTTACTTGTCATTTGCAGACATCGCTTTTGGCAGATAACTTAACAGTTGTGAACCCTTTCAGAGTGTGTTTTGTTTCTCTGTATGGCAAGTTTACTTTGTGCCACAGAATGTGTGAAGCTTGCAGTGGAAGTGTGGAGGAAAGTTGCTAACATTTAAGATCAGTGATTTGCTCATGTTCTGCATGCAGGAGTATTTTAAGAAGGCGAGAGAGAATGGTGTGACCTAACGACCTCTAATGAAGATGACTGAAAGAACTATAAATGCTTTGAACATATATAAAAACGATGTTCTGAAAGTTTGTGAGGAAAAATACTGTGCAGAACAGGTAGGGACTAGTTCATCTAAGCTAAAGACATCTGGTAAAAAGAGGAAGATAAAAGAACAATTCATGAACTTGGACTTGTTCCAAACACAATGCCATTTATCGCCATACACATACACTCCTGGAAACGTAAAAAAGAACACATTGACACCGTTGTGTGAGACCCACCATACTTGCTCCGGACACTGCGAGAGGGCTGTACAAGCAATGATCACACGCACGGCACAGCGGACACACCAGGAACCGCGGTGTTGGCCGTCGAATGGCGCTAGCTGCGCAGCATTTGTGCACCGCCGCAGTCAGTGTCAGCCAGTTTGCCGTGGCATACGGAGCTCCATCGCAGTCTTTAACACTGGTAGCATGCCGCGACAGCGTGGACGTGAACCGTATGTGCAGTTGACGGACTTTGAGCGAGGGCGTATAGTGGGCATGCGGGAGGCCGGGTGGACGTACCGCCGAATTGCTCAACACGTGGGGCGTGAGGTCTCCACAGTACATCGATGTTTTCGCCAGTGGTCGGCGGAAGGTGCACGTGCCCGTCGACCTGCGACCGGACCGCAGCGACGCACGGATGCACGCCAAGACCGTAGGATCCTACGCAGTGCCGTAGGGGACCGCACCGCCACTTCCCAGCAAATTAGGGACACTGTTGCTCCTGGGGTATCGGCGAGGACCATTCACAACCGTCTCCATGAAGCTGGGCTACGGTCCCGCACACCGTTAGGCCGTCTTCCGCTCACGCCCCAACATCGTGCAGCCCACCTCCAGTGGTGTCGCGACAGGCGTGAATGGAGGGACGAATGGAGACGTCGTCTTCAGCAATGAGAGTCGCTTCTGCCTTGGTGCCAATGATGGTCGTATGCGTGTTTGGCGCCGTGCAGGTGAGCGCCACAATCAGGACTGCATACGACCGAGGCACACAGGGCCAACACCCGGCATCATGGTGTGGGGAGCGATCTCCTACACTGGCCATACACCACTGGTGATCGTCGAGAGGAGACTGAATAGTGCACGGTACATCCAAACCGTCATCGAACCCATCGTTCTACCATTCCTAGACCAGCAAGGGAACTTGCTGTTCCAACAGGACAATGCACGTCCGCATGTATCCCGTGCCACCCAACGTGCTCTAGAAGGTGTAAGTCAACTACCCTGGCCAGCAAGATCTCTGGATCTGTCCCCCATTGAGCATGTTTGGGACTGGATGAACCGTCGTCTCACGCGGTCTGCACGTCCAGCACGAACGCTAGTCCAACTGAGGCGCCAGGTGGAAATGGCATGGCAAGCCGTTCCACAGGACTACATCCAGCATCTCTACGATCGTCTCCATGGGAGAATAGCAGCCTCCACTGCTGCGAAAGGTGGATATACACTGTACTAGTGCCGACATTGTGCATGCTCTGTTGCCTGTGTCTATGTGCTGTGGTTCTGTCAGTGTGATCATGTGATGTATCTGACCCCAGGAATGTGTCAATAAAGTTTCCCCTTCCTGGGACAATGAATTCACGGTGTTCTTATTTCAATTTCCAGGAGTGTAGATATTACAAGAGAAAAGAAGATGTGTTGTTGTGTGTGTGTGTTGTGGTCTTCAGTCCTGAGACTGGTTTGATGCAGCTCTCCATGCTACTCTATCCTGTGCAAGCTTCTTCATCTCCCAGTACCTACTGCAAGCTACATCCTTCAGAATCTGCTTAGTGTATTCATCTCTTGGTCTCCCCCTACGATTTTTACCCTCCACGCTGCCCTCCAATACTAAATTGGTGATCCCTTGATGCCTCAGAATATGTCCTACCAACCGATCCCTTCTTATGGTCAAGTTGTGCCACAAACTTCTCTTCTCCCCAATCCTATTCAATACTTCCTTCATTAGATATGTGATCTACCCATCTAATCTTCAGCATTCTTCTGTAGCACCACATTTCGAAAGCTTCTATTCTCTTCTTGTCCAAACTATTTACCGTCCATGTTTCACTTCCATACATGGCTACAGTCCATACAAATACTTTCAGAAATGACTTCCTGACACTTAACTCTATACTCGATGTTAACAAATTTCTCTTCTTCAGAAACGCTTTCCTTGCCATTGCCAGTCTACATTTTATATCCTCTCTACTTCGACAATCATCAGTTATTTTGCTCCCCAAATAGCAAAACTCCTTTACTACTTTAAGTGTCTCATTTCCTAATCTAATTCCCTCAGCATCACCCGACTTAATTCGACTACATTCCATTATCCTCGTTTTCCTTTTGTTGATGTTCATCTTATATCCTCCCTTGAAGATACCATCCATTCCGTTCAACTGCTCTTCCAAGTCCGTTGCTGTCTCTGACAGAATTACAATGTCATCGGCGAACCTCAAAGTTTTTATTTCTTCTCCATGGATTTTAATACCTACTCCGAATTTTTCTTTTGTTTCCTTTACTGCTTGCTCAATATACAGATTGAATAACATCGGGGAGAGGCTACAACCCTGTCTTACTCCCTTCCCAACCCCTGCTTCCCTTCCATGTCCCTCGACTCTTATAACTCCCATCTGGTTTCTGTACAAATTGTAAATAGCCTTTCGCTCCCTGTATTTTACCCCTGCCACCTTTAGAATTTGAAAGAGAGTATTCCAGTCAACATTGTCAAAAGCTTTCTCTAAGTCTACAAATGCTAGAAACGTAGGTTTGCCTTTCCTTAATCTTTCTTCTAAGATAAGTCGTAAGGTCAGTATTGCCTCAAGTGTTCCAGTATTTCTACGGAATCCAAACTGATCTTCCCCGAGGTCGGCTTCTACTAGTTTTTCCATTCGTCTGTAAAGAATTCGTGTTAGTATTTTGCAGCTGTGGCTTATTAAACTGATTGTTCGGTAATTTTCACATCTGTCAACACCTGCTTTCTTTGGGATTGGAATTATTATATTCTTCTTGAAGTCTGAGGGTATTTCACCTGTTTCATACATCTTGCTCACCAGATGGTAGAGTTTTGTCAGGACCCGCTCTCCCAAGGCCGTCAGTAGTTCCAATGGAATGTTGTCTACTCCGGGGGCCTTGTTTCGACTCAGGTCTTTCAGTGCTCTGTCAAACTCTTCACGCAGTATCGTATCTCCCATTTGATCTTCATCTACATCCTCTTCCATTTCCATAATATTGTCCTCAAGTACATTGCCCTTGTATAGACCCTCTATATACTCCTTCCACCTTTCTGCTTTCCCTTCTTTGCTTAGAACTGGGTTTCCATCTGAGCTCTTGATGTTCATACAAGTGGTTCTCTTATCTCCAAAGGTCTCTTTAATTTTCCTGTAGGCAGTATCTATCTTACCCCTAGTGAGATAAGCCTCTACATCCTTACATTTGTCCTCTAGCCATCCCTGCTTAGCCATTCTGCACTTCCTGTCGATCTCATTTTTGAGACGTTTGTATTCCTTTTTGCCTCCTTCATTTACTGCATTTTTATATTTTCTCCTTCCATCAATTAAATTCAATATTTCTTCTGTTACCCAAGGATTTCTACTAGCCCTCGTCTTTTTACCTACTTGATCCTCTGCTGCCTTCACTACTTCATCCCTCAAAGCTACCCATTCCTCTTCTACTGTATTTCGTTCCCCCATTCCTGTCAATTGTTCCCTTATGCTCTCCCTGAAACTCTGTACAACCTCTGGTTCTTTCAGTTTATCCAGGTCCCATCTCCTTAAATTCCCACCTTTTTGCAGTTTCTTCAGTTTTAATCTACAGGTCATAACCAATAGATTGTGGTCAGAGTCCACATCTGCCCCTGGAAATGTCTTACAATTTAAAACCTGGTTCCTAAATCTCTGTCTTACCGTTATATAATCTATCTGATACCTTTTAGTATCTCCAGGGTTCTTCCATGTATACAACCTTCTATCATGATTCTTAAACCAAGTGTTAGCTATGATTAAGTTGTGCTCTGTGCAAAATTCTACCAGGCGGCTTCCTCTTTCATTTCTTAGCCCCAATCCATATTCACCTACTACATTTCCGTCTCTCCCTTTTCCTACACTCGAATTCCAGTCACCCATGACTATTAAATTTTCGTCTCCCTTCACTATCTGAATAATTTTTTTTATCTCATCATACATTTCTTCAATTTCTTTGTCATCTGCAGAGCTAGTTGGCATATAAACTTGTAGTACTGTAGTAGGCGTGGGTTTCGTATCTATCCTGGCCACCATAATGCGTTCACTATGCTGTTTGTAGTAGCTTACCCGTACACCTATTTTTTTATTCATTATTAAAGCTACTCCTGCATTACCCCTATTTGATTTTATGTTTATAATCCTGTATTCACCTGACCAGAAGTCTTGTTCCTCCTGCCACCGAACTTCACTAATTCCCACTATATCTAACTTTAACCTATCCATTTCTCTTTTTAAATTTTCTAACCTACCTGCCCGATTAAGGGATCTGACATTCCACGCTCCGATTCGTAGAACGCCAGTTTTCTTTCTCCTGATAACGACATCCTCTTTAGTAGTCCCCGCCCGGAGATCCAAATGGGGGACTATTTTACCTCCGGAATATTTTACCCAAGAGGACGCCATCATCATTTAATCATACAGTAAAGCTGCATGCCCTCGGGAAAAATTACGGCCGTAGTTTCCCCTTGCTTTCAGCCGTTCGCAGTACCAGCACAGCAAGGCCGTTTTGGTTATTGTTACAAGGCCAGATCAGTCAATCATCCAGACTGTTGCCCTTGCAACTACTGAAAAGGCTGCTGCCCCTCTTCAGGAACCACACGTTTGTCTGGCCTCTCAACAGATACCCCTCCGTTGTGGTTGTACCTACGGTACAGCCATCTGTATCACTGAGGCACGCAAGCCTCCCCACCAACGGCAAGGTCCTCCCGAGTGCTTACTTTGTTAATTTAATGTTGTTAGTTATTGCATTCACATGATGTTTTCAGATCCACTTGAGCATTCCTCTCATACAAAATTATCATTATTGTAGATAGTGAACATCCTGCTGCTTTTGTTCAGATGTGCAAATAATAGTTAAACAAAATCATTTCATACATAGGAGTGCCAGTGACAAGGATACTATAAACCCGTAAAGAAAACTCAATACTGCAGGTTAATAGGAAGTGTGGGAAGAGAGCCAGTAGGGAATTGCACAGATGTTGCTATACAACCGTACTGCGAGCACGCACATTGGCAAACTGATAATGTCGCCCCATTCCACTCTCTACTGTGGTTTGTTGTCAACCACTTTGTTATTCTGATCCAGGTATAGTCTTCTCAACCCCACCTTTGTTTAACAAGCATTTTTCTGCAACTGACACTGCATCAACTTCTGGAGTATAATAGAGTCAAGAGACTGGCCAAAGGAACACTTTTAACATGTAATAGAATGACATGTTGAGATATGGATAACATGCTTATATCATTCAATGGGTCTGTTAACATTAGGCTTCCAGCTTACCATGACAAATGTTATGTCTAGCAGGCTAAAACTGTGACTGTCTAATACGAGGTACACTCCTGAACAACTGCACATCTGTAAAGGTTTGCTGAGTCATCAGATTTGAAAAGCATGGAGAACATGCCAAATTTCAGGGTTAGCATTCATACGCTCTGGTCAAAACCTGTAAGCTGCATAGCAGGAATGATTGGATATTGATCTCGGGTGATTCCAAAGAAGCTAAATGTGTTTTCAGATGGCAGAAGAAAGCAATCAGATGTCTATTAGGATTCATGCCCAGAGAGATCTGCGGAAGCTACTTTATGACTTTGCCCAGCCTGTACATATAACTTTTTAATGTATGCTACAGAACAAGTGGAAAAATTCAACATGATACTTAATAGAGATACTTAATTAAGAAACAACTGACAAGTACAGGGAAAAGGAATACAGTAGAAGAAGAATGGGTAGTTTCGAAAGATGGAATAGTGAAGGCAGTAGAGGATCAAGTAGGTAAAAAGACAAGGGCTAGTAGAAATCCTTGAGTAACACAATATATACTGAATTTAATCGATGAAAGGAGAAAATATAAAAATGCAATAAATGAAGCAGGTGAAAGGGAATACAAACATTTAAAAAATGAGATCAAGGAAAAAGTGCAAAATGGCTAAGCAGGAATGACTAGAGGACAAATGTAAGGATGCAGAAGCATATACCACTAGGGGTAAGACAGATGCTGCCTAAAGGAAAATTAAACAAACCTTTGGAGAAAAGAGAACCGCCTGTATGAACATCAAGAGCTCAGACGGAAAACCAGTCCTAAACAAAGAAGGGAAAGCAGAAAGATGGAAAGAGTATATAAAGGGTTTATACAAGGGAGATGGACTTGAGGCAATATTATGGAAATGGAAGAAGATATAGATGAAGATAAAGATGAGAAGGGAGATATGATGCTGCATGAAGAATTTGACAAAGCACTGAAAGACTTAAGTCGAAACAAGGCCCTGGCAGTAGACAACATTCCATTAGAGCAACTGATAGCCTCGGGAGAGCCAACCAGACAAAACTCTTCCATCTGGTGAGTAAGACGCATGAGACAAGTGAAACACCCTCAGACTCCAAGAATAATATAATAATTCCAAATCCAAAGAAAGCAGGCACTGACAGGTGTGAAAATTACTGAACTATCAGTTTAATAACTCACGTTTGCAAAATACTAACACTAATCCTTTACAGAAGAATGGAAAAACAAGTAGAAGCTGACCTCGGGGAAGATCAGTCTGGATTCAGGAGAAATGTTGGAACACACAACGCAAAACTGACCCTACGACTTCTTATAGAAGATAGGTTAAGGAAGAGCAAACCTACATTTATAGCATTTGTAGGCTTAGAGAAAAATAAACCAAACTTGTCTACTGGAGATAAGCAGGTTTGTGAGGCAGTAGTTGAAAGGAAAGGGATAGGACAGGAAGACAGAGATGATTCAGGAATCAGTGGTTGTGGATTGTCATTGGATAGCCCATTAGCACATTCAACTAGTTATCCCGAGACACCGGGACAAACGACGAGAAATAAGTCAGTTTCAGAGGGTGCCGATATGTGGTCGATGTTGGTAGACTTGATAAAGAAGACTAACGCATCATTAGAGAAGGGTTCAGAAGAAACAAGAGAGTCACTAAAGGGTTTACAAGAAGCTAACACATCATTAGAGAAGGGTTTACAAGAAACTAGAGAAAGCTTAGAAAAGTCATTTAAGGAAACTCTAACACAAGAGCTCAAAACATCGGAAAGGAAGATAGAATGTAATCTGAAGAAGGAAATGCAGGACTTACAAGAACGACTGAAGATGGACATCGACGAGAGAGAGAGGAAGCTACAGAAGAGCATAGACCAAGTCCAGGGAGACGTGGAGAAGATGGAAGGAAAGTTAACAAAAAAGATAGAAGACGATATTGAAGAAACTAAAGCCGAATTGGGAGAAAGGATCACCGAAGTGGAAACAAATTGCAATCAGCGAATTGCCGAGGCGACGCAGATGCAGAAACAATGCAATGATGCGGTTAAGGGAATAGGAGATAGGCAAAATCAACTGGCTGTCAATCTGAGAAACGCTATAGCCGTGCAACAAGAAGAGGATAACAAGAGGGTTGCAATGGAGGTCAGGCAATTACAACAAGGAGTGCAGCAATTAGAGAGCAAGACAGAAGAAATTGATAAACGAATTAGCAATGCCACTTTAACCGTTGGGGAAGGTAAGGTCGTTACCTTGATGAGCAGTGATAATCGGTACGTCCAAAATAATACAGGGCAGAAATTTAGACCGAAAGGAGGGTTGCACCCAATGATATTTATGAAATGGTTAAAAGGAGTCTTCCCAGCACATCTTAAGGACTCAGACAAGATTCAATTTGCAATAGATAGAATGGAAGGTGAGGCCTTCACTTGGGGGGTGAAGAGGAATTCTTGAAGAAATACTGGTCCAAAAGTCATCAGTGTGCAGCAATTGAGGACCTACTCCACCGCAAGTCACTTAGTACATGGAGAGGGACGTTGAGAGAGTTTGCCGGACATTTGTGGGAACTGAACGAGACTTTGGAACAACCCCTGAGTGATGACGTAATGATATCAGCGATAAAAAGAAGAATGAGCCGGAGAATGCAAGAAACTGTATCCGGGAGCCTAATTAAAGATAGGGAGGCCTTGATGGAAATACTGGAACAGTTGGAATCTGTTCGATCACAGGAACACAATCAAGCTAATGATCAAAACCGAGGGGGAAGTAATGACCCAAGGAATTATTTTGGTAATTCGTCTAATTATAGAGGAAGAGGTGGTGGCCATAGGTACAGGAACCATGGTGGCGAACGGCAATGGAGAAATGATTGGAGAAGGAGTGAAGAACCAAGAGATCATGAGAGAGGATGGGATAGGCGAATGAATGACACAGTGCATATAGAAGAGGCGGAGAGACCGGAAAACCGAATGACACTCCAGGTGAGGTCCGATCAAGAGTGAGAGCTACAGGACCCGAACAAACCTACTAAGATATGTTTAGAACATTTAGTTGTTGAACGGACATTTGAAAAAGGGAAATGTTTATTTACACTGTGTTTTCTGATGTATTATAATTAGAATTGCATATTTCATATCGACGATTACCTGAGAATGGGTATAAAACCTGTAACAACTAATTTGTAGTATAGTAATTCCTATGTCATGTGTTCACGTAATAAGTTTGATTGTATGTTGTGTGTTTCATTCAATATGGACTATAGAGGACTATTGCTGCTTGACAAAAAATTGTAATTTGGACAATGCCATGTTTATGAGATGTAATAACCTTTTGTAGAAATTATTGTGGAGGCAGCCCACTACCGGACTCGAGGGATTTTTTGGTGAATTGTAATTTCATTGATTATTTACACTGTGTGTTTTGTTCAGATGTAGTAATGTCAAATTCCCTTGCCGATTCTTTTACGCCAGTGGCTCCAAAGAAGTTTTCGAGGGTGGGGATGTAAGGGGTCCGTAGGCCCTTACTGTAGGTTTGCACTCGGCACAGGTGGACAGGGCAAACTATCAATTAGTGTGTCGTGTTGCGAGAGTGAGTGGAGAGTTGAGTCAGTGGTTCCCGTGTGGCGGGCCGAGCTGTGCGGAAGCCAGCAGTTGTTGTAATTCAAGGTTTACCGACAAAGGGAGTGGCCATCGCCGCGGTTTAACCCCTTTGTGTTAGAATAATACGGGAAAGTGATAAAGTATAATTACGAGAGTGATCAGTGATATTTCTGTGCCGTTATTTTGATTTCGCATCTACCGCGCCGGCATTATTTTGGATTTGCAGTGTTGGATTGCAGTGTTGGATTGCAGTGATTGTATCAGCGTGTGACGAATATGAATAACGAAGAAGCCTGTGCTGAGATTAGCCGTTATTAAAAGTGTATGACGAAGGCAGTGGCTGTCTCCTTTTTCTTGTGTTTTTGAGACGAATATAGGTCTTGATTAGTGAAGCTGTGTTGGCGTTATTCTTGTCACCAGACATTTCATTATTACAGCATTGAGAAGGACAAAATGGAATGTAACAACTCCGTAGCAGTCCATTCCAATTGCCAGCCCCATTAGGTACACGGTCACATTATTTAATTATTCATTTGGGCTGCTATTAGATCCCGATCGAGCGGGATACATTAATATACGGACGTGTTACAAGCTTCAGCTGCCAAGGTCAACATATTAACATTGTGTAACAGCTTAGTTACGTGTTTTCGTACATACACAGATGAAGCTTTGGTAAGTGACGTCATACACAAATTTTATTTGACAATTTCAGGAAGGTGGGAAGAGGTTAGTGGCACCCAGATGATCAAATATGGACGGTAATGGTAATCATGCAGCTAATTTTGTCATGCTGCCAAATATGGGAATGCATCCTGATACCTTGACTTTTATGAAATCTACCATGTTTGTGCCTGGATTTAAATGAGATCAGAACTGAACCAATTTTATGAATGGACAAATACTCGGCCATAGTATACATTCCTACAGAAGACAAATTAATTCTACTATGAAAATGTTACATAGAATGCACGAAAAGTGTCATAATAAATGGAACAAGAAGTTCAAATTGTATCGACAAAATGGATGTAAGTCACAACATAGACTTTGTTGATAAACGTAGATCTACAAGTTCGTGGGACACAATTGGTTCATGCCCATACAAAACGATTCTTTGTGATGTGGGGGCTACCAACAACAGTGCAGCTACAAGAAAATTTGATGTCACAGAAGAAAATGTTCATAGGTGGTGTCAGATGAACAATAAATTCTGGATCACTGTTCTATGCACCAAACTTTCTGGGGATCAAATATCAGAAGGTTTCATGAACTCAAGAAGCAGGTTGTTTAATATTTGTGACAGAGATACAATTAAGGTCTACTGATTCTTTGAGTAATAGAAGTAAAGAAAAATTTTCCATCTGCTTGCATTGCAGAACTCAATGCATGTACAAGCTGGCAGATGATGATGATGATGATGATGATGATGGATGATGATGATGATGATGGATGATGATGATTAGGGGACGGGGATGGGGCTCACATTAAAGTGCAGAACAATGCAAGATCAGTGACTTCCTACAGCTTTCAACAAAAATCTATACTGCACAACACAATTAATTGGTCATTTTTTTTTGAAACCGCAAAATTCTCTCCCATTGCCACACAGAAGTTTGAAGTTTGGCTTGAACCTACAACCTTCCTCTGGAATGGTACAAAGACGTGACACCCTGCGGCTTCACCCTCAGGCTGTGTGGCTTCAAATGGCAAGATATCAATGCAAACAAAATACCAAAGCTCAGAAGTTCATGAGAAGTGTAAGGTGGGTTAACATATTGACACCAAATTTCACAGCAATTCTGCCCAATGCTACTGTAGTCGAGTCACACGATGGGAAGGTCATCACACTCCCTTTTACCCACATTTCACTCCTTTTGAGGTCTCTGCAATGATGGTCAGCATTGAAATCATTCGGTTCTCTTACAGGTGGCCGATGAAAACATTTCAGACACATCACCACTCAGTATTGAAATGTAAAGGCCTCGTGGGGTGGGGGGAGGGGGGCATGAATAAAACCCCCTCTTCCTTTGGGGCTTTGACTCCCATATATTTTGCAGTGTGCATAGCAACAGAATTACGTTCCTGACAACCTTTGACACTACAGGCTTCTGCTGCCCCCTCCCCATTTCAATCAACTCTTTGCTACAAACATTTTCCCTTTCCCATTAAAGTGTACTGTGACCACAATTTTTGCTTTGGTGTACAGGCTGGAACCACCAGTGACTGTTCAAAACTATTCAACAAAATGTAAACGTGAGCTGAAACAGCAAAAGGGGTGTTAATGCTTGTTCAGTCCTTTTGTAGCGTGATCACGGCTGGATGGACATTGATACATGCAAGAGTAAAATGGCGAAAGTCCCCTCTAAAATCAACCCCCAACCCCTTCCTCACCAGCTTGGCAACACCCTCGTTGCCACCAGTGCTCCTTCATTGAGCACTTTAAATATGTACTTGTACAGAGACAGTCAGTCTATGATTCTCACGAGTCAGGGTGATAAGCAACCTTTTTGACACATCTCAGATGAGTGATCCTATGTCGCTGAACTAGCGTCTGGCTGTTTTTATGTGAAAGCTAAGGGGTGTCTAAAGGGACGCCTGTCACACTGTGACTGTTTGTAACAACTTTTGTAGGTGGCTCTTAGATAATTTACATGAATAAAACAGTTTGTAAATTAATGTGTGTCAATAACTGTCCATAAATGTGATAAATCACAATAGATTAAAAATATATATGCCTCACGGAGCCTCTTCGAAAAATGGGGTTGTCTTATATTCAGGATTGCCTTTGTTCAGGCAAACATCACACAAGTTTTTTCCCAAGCAATAAGGAATACCCTTTAGTTTTTAAATTAGCTGGCTATTTTCTGTGTATGTAATTGATTTGTTATAAAACTTGACTTTACTGTTATCTTCGATGAAGTTAATTTTATGAGAAATATTGAAATGTGAATAAAGATTCTGATTCAATCTACTTTCAGAAATTTGTTCACGTGCTGTCAAGACTTTTGGACACAGTATGTGGTATTAGGACTGAAGTATGCTTTTTACGAGTAACAAACTCATTAACCACTGCGAGCTATACTTGTTGCATCTTAACCGCCTGAAGGAAGAGTATCATTGACATTGGTATATTTTTTGTGATTCAGTTCCATCTACTCTCACAACCAACATTACAATTATTGACTGTATATCTTAAAATGGTTTTGCAGCACAAAATACTACACTTTTGGGCATCTAATGATTGGAAACCTCATTACATACCTAGAAAATTTACTCGGCATTTGATGCTTTCTTTACAAAGAATAAAGCAGAACAACATTCTTACATCAAGCAATAAAAATAATTTTATCTATTTTGTAAAATAACGACCACTTTCCAATAGTGAGAGTCATAAATGAACTAACTTTGCTCACTTCTAGTATTAGAAGACATTTAACAACCATCAAACCACTACTGTGATATCGATGCCACATAGTTTCAAAGGTTGGCACTACCACGAGACACCGATGGCTCCGCCCTCTAGCTGGTGCTGTGCAGCTCGACGAGCTCCGCGACTGCTTCAGCCCATTTGATCAGGTGCAGCCACCCAGGACACTTTGATTCAACTTCACACCACCTTGCAAGTTATGTAATATGTTTGCATATGTTCATCCACTAGTAAAGGTGCTTTAAATGTATCTGCAGTACCGAGAGATTAGTACCTTTTCCTTTTCCTGTTCCTTACCCAAGCGCCGCCTCCCAGGTGGGATACAAAAACTACAATAGATTTTACCACACATTTTAGAGGCACTGAAGCCTACTGGTTTTGCAGGTCTCAATAAAACCTCAGTTCCCATAACAAATTTGTGACATCTTCATACAGGCAGCCATTCAAATTTTGATACAGTCCTGCTGCCCCACACCCACCCACCCACCCACCCACCCACCCGTCTGTCCGTCCGTCCACCCCCTCCGATCACCATCCCTCTGAGTGCAGTCACAAAATACAAAACAAACAAATTGTATTTTCAAAAAATCTACAAATATGATTAACCATGACTAGATTAATGAACATTATAAGAAATTACCATCACAAACTGTCGGGTACCAACAAGAAATGAAACAGCAAATGAATACTGAACACTATATGTTTCTCAGCAATTGAAATATTATACTTGCAAACCCTTTTCACAGACAAACTAAATGAAAGACACTAGTGAAACTAAATCACTTTGGTGACAGTTGTATAAAAAAACTTCAAAGCTTGGTAAACTAAACTAATGTAAGAAAGCTCCTACAAACCATGTAGATGATATCCTTGTTCACCATTGTGGTATCTGCTGTCACCACCTCCATCATATGCTGTAACATGTCCCGTACTATGTTTCGTTTCATGTAGTACAAAACCACCTCCTATATTCCCAAGAAGTTGCGGTGCAGGGTACGTTGGAAGCTGCTGCTGAAGGTGAATTGGTGCAGGTTGCTGATACCTGTGAATTAATAAAACGGTGTTTTACTGCAACGTAACAACTTTCAAGCCTTATCCACTTCGAAATTCCTTGACAATGATATATTAATGAATCTTATAGCTGCTGCTTCAAACCTCCTAAAAAAGCTGAGTACCTTTAGAAACTTAAACCAACAGGCCACCTCAATAATGAGCATTTAACACTATGTTTTCTTTATTCTCCACAGACAGGCAGAGAGGGTGTGGGGGCCGTGAGCAGTAGGCGGGCAAAGGGAGGGAGAGAGTGGGAGCCGTGAGCAGTAGGCGGGCAGAGGGGAGGGGAGAGGCGGGTGACGGAGGGAGGGAGGGAGGGATAAGCGGCGACGGAGGGGAGGGAGGGAGGGAGGGAGGGAGGGAGGGAGGGATAAGCGGCGACGGAGGGAGGGAGGAGGGAGGGGGGGAGGGAGGGAGGGATAAGCGGCGACGGAGGGAGGGAGGGAGGGAGGGAGGGAGGGATAAGCGGCGACGGAGGGAGGGAGGGGAGGGAGGGGAGGGAGGATAAGCGGCGACGGAGGGAGGGAGGGAGGGAGGGAGGGATAAGCGGCGACGGAGGGAGGGAGGGAGGGAGGGAGGGAGGGATAAGCGGCGACGGAGGGAGGGAGGGAGGGAGGGAGGGATAAGCGGCGACGGAGGGAGGGAGGGAGGGAGGGAGGGAGGGATAAGCGGCGACGGAGGGAGGGAGGGAGGGAGGGAGGATAAGCGGCGACGGAGGGAGGGAGGGAGGGAGGGAGGATAAGCGGCGACGGAGGGAGGGAGGGAGGGAGAGGCGGCGAGGGAGGGAGGGACGGAGAGGCGGCGAGGGAGGGAGGGACGGAGAGGCGGCGAGGGAGGGAGGGGAGGGGCGGCGAGGGAGGGAGGGACGGAGGGGCGGCGAGGGAGGGAGGAAGATGTGGGGAGGGAGGGAAAGGAGGTGAGGGAGAGAGGGGGAAGGAGAGGAGTGGGGGAAGGAGAGGGCAGGGGAAGGAGAGGAGTGGGGAAGGAGAGGGCAGGGGGAAGGAGAGGGCAGGGGGAAGGAGAGGGCAGGGGAAGGAGAGGGCAGGGGGAAGGAGAGGGCAGGGGGAAGGAGAGGGCAGGGGGAAGGAGAGGGCAGGGGGAAGGAGAGGGCAGGGGGAAGGAGAGGGCAGGGGGAAGGAGAGGGCAGGGGGAAGGAGAGGGCAGAGGGAAGGAGAGGGCAGGGGGAAGGAGAGGGCAGGGGGAAGGAGAGGGCAGGGGGAAGGAGAGGGCAGGGGGAAGGAGAGGGCAGGGGGAAGGAGAGGGCAGGGGGAAGGAGAGGGCAGGGGGAAGGAGAGGGCAGGGGGAAGGAGAGGGCAGGGGAAGGAGAGGGCAGGGGAAGGAGAGGGCAGGGGGAAGGAGAGGGCAGGGGGAAGGAGAGGGCAGGGGGAAGGAGAGGGCAGGGGGAAGGAGAGGGCAGGGGAAGGAGAGGGCAGGGGGAAGGAGAGGGCAGGGGGAAGGAGAGGGCAGGGGGAAGGAGAGGGCAGGGGGAAGGAGAGGGCAGGGGAAGGAGAGGGCAGGGGGAAGGAGAGGGCAGGGGGAAGGAGAGGGCAGGGAGGGGAGGGGGGAAGGAGAGGGCAGGGAGGGGAGGGGGGAAGGAGAGGGCAGGGAGGGGAGTTGGAGAGGAGGTGGGAGGGATGGGGGAGGGGAGGGGAAGGAGAGGGGAGGGGGAAGGGAAGGAGAGGAGTGGAGTGGAATTTCCTCCAGCATTTGATATCTCTTCTGAGCTTATAATGGACAGCTATTGAAAGCCCTCTCTTGGCTCTTTCCTTGTTTCTAACATCACTGTAAAAATGAAACTAATACGCCTATTTTCCCTTTTCCTTCCCCTTTACACCTTTGTTTCATTAAGGAAACACACATCTAACTGAAAACTTCCTTGTTCTTGGAATACTTCTCTTTTCTTTGTACCCAAACCCTGCGCTTTACACGCATCTTATATTGTTTTGGCCTTATCAAATTAATTTGCAAGCCAACTTCCAAACCTGCTTTTTTGAGTTCTTCCATTTGTTGTTGAATGTTATCTGCACTTTCATCAGAAAAACTAAGGTGGTTCAGGTATGTCCCATCAATACATATTTATTATTTCACCACTTTAGGTATGTGAAAACTTCGTCTAGGACTAATGAGTATGGTTTTTGGATATGGCATCTTCTTGCACTATCCCTCTTTCAAGTGTGAATTACTCAACATTCTGGTGATGTTTATTGGAACTTGGCAAATGAAATCTTCATCATATTAACATATGTCAAATGAATCCTTTGTTTCTCAAGGTTGTAAGTACAAGTATCATTAAAGTAACATCAATAGCGTTATCAAAATCTAGGAACATCAGTTGTAACAACAATTCATATTCATTACTCTGATCTGTAATGCATTCACAAGCTGCAAATAGTCATTTGTACTATATCCACTTCTAAAGTCAGCTTGTTCCTTTGCGATCCAGTGTAGTTTCTGTGCACCTGAAGATATTTTAATGAATATATTTTACAATATGGACAGGGGGCTGATGAGTCTTATTTGATGTCATGCTTTCTAGCGTCTCATGTAGACCAGACCCCACATTCTGCAAGTTCCTATTATATCTGTTTGCCTCCAGTTTTAACCATCTCAATTGAAACATCAGTGACCTCCAGTCATGGTTCCATTCTTCATAACTTAACTGGCTCTCCCTGTCTCATTTGTATTTACCTCCCAAATATAATTATTTTCAGAATGAGGTATTTGTGTTCTTATTCATGTCTTGAACTACACAAGTTTGAATGACTTCTTTCAATGCTTACTCAGTTGGCTTGTTGCCATTAGTTAATGTTTTGTTTGCAATCTTGACTGATAAAATAAGGTATCCATCCAACATAAATTTCTGTATTAATATTTTTCTTTCTTAATGGTTTCATCACATTCTCTCAAATCCATTAAAAGAAACTGACAAATTGTTTTGTTCAACTGAGCATAATCCATCACATTCCTATTATGGCTGGCTCTGAGCACTATGGGACTCAACTGCTGTGGTCATAAGTCCCCTAGAACTTAGAACTACTTAAACCTAACTAACCTAAGGACAGCACACAACACTCAGCCATCACGAGACAGAGAAAATCCCTGACCCCGCCGGGAATCGAACCCGGGAACCCGGGCGTGGGAAGCGAGAACGCTACCGCACGACCACGAGATGCGGGCCACATTCCTATTATCATTTGCTTAAATATCTAACCACCTTTATAACACCTGCTTTGTTGAATATGACATATCATTTTCTTTTGCTTCCTTCTTTTGCCATCTGCACATGTATCTTTGTCCAAGAAAGCCAATTTGTTAATTCAAATGGAAAACAATAATTTCTTCTGAAGCAGTTTGAAAAATACTATTCACACGGAACATCTCTCACAAATATTACGAGGTAAAGTATCCTGATAGACATTATACTACATTATTTAGTTTCGTAAAAAATATTAATAGTGGTGACATTCAATTTTTGGTAAAATATGATTATATGTAACATTAAATCAGATTTCTTGCTGAATAAAAAAGTACCTATGTGACAGGAAATGCAGTTAGCACCATGGAGCACAAGGAAATTTAACAGAACAACATGAAGCAGGAAGCATGTGCAAAAACATCAGGTGGGAATTGCTTATATGGAAGGAACAAACTTTGTAAGATTATCACTGTATGTCTGAAAATTCTTAATTTCAGTGATGGTTAGTAATACCATTACTTTTAACACATTTTATACAACTTCAGTTGCATCATTAGCCATGTGTGTATGCTGTAGCAGATTTGCTCTTAAAGTGTACATATTTTTTTATGAACATTTAAAAACATGAAAGGAAACATTTGTATCAGGGTAAGAAAATGCCAACTGGCATGAGATTGCAAGCATTTATCAAGAAATTTAGCCACATAATTGCAGTTCGACAACTGTGAGATACAAAAAGTTACTTCACTGTCTTGTTTAACACTTTCTTTGAAATCTGGAACAGGATTAACTCAAATTCATCCTTAATTCTTGTTCTATCACTGTGGTTCACTAAAGCTAAAAGATGGCTGCCAGAGTTATTTTTATTATAACATCTTGGTGAGAATGAGTCATATGCACATTCATAATAGTTTACCTGTCTTGCGACAAAGATGTATACATCAGTGGTATTAGAGTCACAAGTGTTCAGGAAAGAAATATACATATCGCAAACTACTGCTTATGGTGTTGTTAAACACTACAAAGAAGGAAATAACTACTCATACTTCTCCTCCTACGAAGATTCCCTACACACACACACACACACACACACACACACACACACACACACACACACACACACACACAAAGAAATGTAATAAAACATTTACTAGACTTTTTCATCCAACTTCTTGTATATGATAGATAAGATTAAATTTGAACATTGGTATTTACACAGCCTGTTCTTTTAGCAAAACCACTGAAAATACTGGAACATCTGCAAACTCTCATGGAGCCCCACTGACTGCTAAAACACAGCATAAACTCCTGCAGAATGAAATATATCTTAAAAAATAGATATTAAAATCTGAAAGTGAATAGTTTCAATTATAGAAGCAAATAAAAAAAAAAAAAAAAGAACCTGGTTGTATCTGTCCATAAAGACCGTTGTGGAGATTCCTGGTAGCTCACTAATTCTGGAGGCAAAACAGGAGCTTGTTGTGCCCAAGTGCGCCGTTGTGGCTGTGGTTGTGACTGCGGTTGTGTCTGCAGAGGTGAAAGATTTTGGAACTGCTGTTCATGAAGGAAGAATTGGCCATGGTGATGTTGCATGAGCTGCTGCTGCTGTTGCTGCTGCTGCTGTTGCTGCTGCTGTTGTTGGTGTTGATGCTGGTGCAGCTGCTGTTGCTGTTGGTGTTGGTGTTGCAGCAAGTCCTGCATCTGGTGTTGCTGCTGGTGCTGCACCAAATCCTGCATCTGGTGTTGCTGTGATGCCAATCTTTGTATATCAGCCTGGAGCTCATGTAAACTTGAATTCATCCTAAAACAATATTTTTTTCTCATTTTTAAATATTCCTGATATTATAATTATGTGGCAAAATTGAAATTACTTCTTGCTTACATTTTTTTCCAGGAACAACTGTTTAGTGAGTTACAGAAGTTTTTAAAACAATGTATGAGTAAGGCTAAAAATATCGTAAGAGCTAAAAAAAATTGTGTATAACATAAATTTAATGTTCTTTAAAAACTTTTGACTATCCACACACTAGTGTAGAGCATTTAGATGATAAAATTAACTTCAAACCCAAAATGAAATCATATGTGCTTGACATCTCTTTTTACTAAATAGAATATAGTAATAATAATAATAATAATAATAATTTTGTGTGTGTGTGTGTGTGTGTGTGTGTGTGTGTGTGAGAGAGAGAGAGAGAGAGAGAGAGAGAGAGAGAGAGAGAGAGAAATTATGAAAACCATGTTAATGATATGATGAGAAGACAAAAGTGGTAAGAAAGAATGTTAAATATGTAAATTTGCACTTTGCTCTCCACACTGGAAAAAGGATGGAAAAGCGAGTTTGTCAGCTATCAGTATCTTTTATGTGCCTAGTAAATTGTCTAATCATAAACCGGACAGATATTTTTTAAAATATTTTACAAATAATCTTTTTCAACTCTTCCAGTATCCAGTGTAATTTGAGCAATGTTACACAGTAGGCTCAATTTTTTAAAAAAGCTGCAAGTAAACAAAGAAGAAACATGTTTCATTATCCACACTGAAGAACTATAACATTTTTCACAGTGGTAAATTACTTTAAGAGCAAATCTGAGAACCATCACCGGAGAAAAACTGATGTGCTTATAGGTCTTGAGCTACACATTTTAGAGCTCAAGTTCACTAGACTTTTTTTATTTGAATGATTGTTTCTGTCATATCTCTGAATATTTATAATTCCTCCTGGGGACACCCTGTGTATGTTCAATTATCTATCATCATGCCTGGAAGTAAGAGACATCCTACCCCTGATGGTCTCCACCCCTCCTAGGACAGTCTTCCACCTCCTACTCAATGTACAGAACATTGTGGTCCATTCCTATGCCACTCCCATTCCTAATCCATTGCCACAGGGATCATATCCCTGTGGAAGACCCAGGTGGATTATCCCCCAATTACTCATCCAACAGATCCTCCTCTGGCCCTGTCACAGGCTTATCGTTTCAATCAGAGGCATGGTCACCTGTGAAAACAACAATGTCATACCAGTTCTGCCATAATCACAGTACAGAATCTAATGTGTGTATGACCACAAATTGGCTGTCCACCAGAATGAATGGCCACAACCAAACTGTGGCCAAGAACAGAGTTGATTACCCAGTGGTGAAATATGCTGCTGAGCACAACATGCTCGAATTCAAAGGCTGCTTCACAACCCATGACACCTGTATCCCTCCATCCAGTACCAGCTTCATTGTCTTATCAATTCTGATGTTCTAGCTGACAGACGCTTATTGCTCACGGTCTGTAACTGATAGAAGTATCTGTAGTAATAACAGCATTTTGTTCAATATATACGCAATTAAATCTGGTAATATGGGTTTCCATCAGTAGCGAGTACCTATCCTGCATACGATTCAGTTAGATAATAATTAAATGTTGCCCTGGCCATTTTGTGTAGGCTCATTATTTTAGTGATGCCACTGATGCCAAAAATCAAAGTTCTTTTAACAGTCACATAATGCTAAAAGTATTAAGAAGAATAATCTCAATAAACTGAAAACAGTGTCTTAATATTTTTCAATTTAGGTAAGGCCAGAGGTACAGTTTTTTTTATTAATAGTAATATCTATAAATGTGTACGCTGCCATTGCATATAGGCAGCTATCCTGGAGCATCAAACCCCACTGAAAAAATAATTAAGCAATTCATTTAATGGATTATCGTGTAATATTAAAGAAAGACTTTTAATCCATCGTGAATAAGATGGGTGTCTTCATGTTGGGATATGGATGACATTTCTGGTGATAGAACCCTGAGAAAAATTAGCCATGGCTTTTAACAAGCATTTCATACAATAGGAATAATGGCACAGTTATCGTTGTATGAAGCAGCATTCAATTTAAATTCATTTTAAAAAATTATGCGATAATGCACATCATGAAATCTAGTCCTTGGCACTTCTACTGTTCTACATCTACATACATAACTCCAGGAGCCATCACATTGTGCATGAGGGAGGATATATTGCACCACTATTATTCACTTCCTTTCCTGTTCCACTCGAAATAGTGTAAGGCAAAAATGACAGTCTATATGCCTCTCTACAAGCCCTAATTTCTCCTACCTTCATAATCATTATGCAAAATGTTTGTTGGCCACAGTAGAGTCATTCTGCAGTCAGCTTCAAATGTTTGTCAACAGTGTTCTTCAAAAAGAATCTCTTAGTCAGTGGTTTCCTTCACTTCTAAATTATTTACATTGAGCACATGACTTAATGAATAAGTTTCAGTTGTGATTGGATTCACTACTTCCCACCAGACAGAGCTCAACAAACCAGTCAACAATGTCCCAAGCTAAGCAAGGCTATTTTTAGTCGATCATGTTGTTTGTAGGTCCATCTGAACATCATAAACCCACAGTGAAACACTAAATGACCTGCAGAGAATCAACACTTGGTGCAAGATGTAGCAGTTATGCTTAACGTAAATATATGTACTATATTGTGCATAATTAAGTAGAAACAACCACTATTGTTTGATTACAAACAGAATAGTAAGAAACATACAGTGTCTGGGAGCAAACATCTGGAGTGACCTAAGTAAGTGGATCGATCACATAACAAAAACTGTTGGAAAACAGAAGCATCACTAAGATTCACTGGAAGACTATTTAGAAAATTTAAATATGACAATGGAAGTTCCTTTGTGGGGTATGAATCAGTGAAGAGATAATGGTAAGAACTTGTTGAAGAAATGAGATACTGAGCTGTCAGTAGGTACATACACAAGGCTGACAATGGTTTCGGTCTTTTTTATGTGCCTCAACTCAGGAGGTTAATTCATTCAAGAAGGAAATGGGTTACATGACCTATGTTTGATTGTTTCTTTAGTATTGCTGGTTAATCTCTGTGACCATTATCAGTTAGCATTTATAAAGGAGATACAGAATATCCAAAGAGAGTGGGTACATCTAGTAAATGTGAGAATTTCAAGGCGATACTCATCCAAAGTCAGTGGAAAATGCCACAATTCTGCACTTGTGTTCCAAGACAAGTGAAGCAACATATTACTTCCTTCAACATGCCTCTCAAAATAGGACTACAATGGGGAGAATCAGGTCTTATTAACAGACTGCCTTCCCACGCACCATTCATGAACAGAACAGAAGAAAGAAGGGGGGGGGGGGGGGGGGGGGGAGGATTTGTAATGTGCCCTACTACTTGCTTTATTTTTTTTAGTAACAGAGCACTTTTTTGTTTCAACACTTCAATTATTTTTAAGGAAATAAAAAGTGCCAATGCTCCTATCTTTCATCTTGATTGAACAGTAATAAGATAGAAATGTCACAACTCACTGTCCTGCCATTTGGAAAAAATGTTCCCCAAACATTCGACCTACTGTATCAAATGAAAACAAACACATAACTGAGGTGCAGTTCATGTGTTTACATGTGCACTTTAAGCCCAACAGTCTGTGCTGTTTCCGTGATCGGAGCTATATAGACTTATACAATGTATACAACACTTGGGAGATGGCAATGTTTGCCATAAGCAAGAACCACATTCACAAGTTAGAGTGACAGTGCAGTTGTACGCTGTAAAGTGTCAAGATTGTTAAAAAAATTCAAGAAACTGGAAATGTGAAGAAAAAAAATTGCAAAGCAAAATAATAGCAACTGATAAGAGATATGCAAGTAAAATTTTAGCAATGGTAACACACAACTCACATGTCACTATGAGGCAGCTTGACTGTGTGATAGGCCTTAGCCACATGACTGTTCTGCAATACCACTTCCAAATCATTCCTTTTTTTCACATTTTGCTTCATCAACGACTTTCAAAATCTGTTACAGTTCTCCAAAAGGCTTCTACGAAAACTACAATGTGAGACTGTGCTTCTACGTAACATACTGTTTACGCATGAAGCACTATTTACCAACCATAAGCAAATCTAAATAACCATAAATATCTACAGTTCCTTACAGACATGCTTGTGCAGTTATAGGCACATATTCCAGTGGATATAAGGCATTTCATAAGACATCAACATGACAGATGATGTAAGTACTGGTGAGGTTAAAATGTTTAAACTACACTGTTGACAGTTCCTCAATTTCGCATCAAGCTGAGAATAGTTACCAGAGACGAATGACACAAAAGTCAACTCCCACTGAACCTGACTATATCTGAGAATCAAGAAAAGCAAGAGACAGAAGCAGGAAGAGGTGAGAGTGAGGTAAAAGTGTAAAGGCGGACGAGTTGATGCACCCAGAAAGCATCTGGAGGCTGCTCCGAGACTTGTTAAGTGACGGGAGAAACACCCTCTGCATCTGACTGTGGCTTTCACACCCTCCATTACAACAAAAAATGTGACTATACAGATAAGTTGATAAAATCTGAGAAAAGAAAAATACTGATGATGAGACAATAAACAAAAAATAGATTTCAAAGAATAAGAAGAAGAATTAAAAATGTGGCACCTGATCTGTAGAGGACGGGGCCCAGCCTCCGCAAATAGGCTCTTCACAGGGTTAATTCAAGAGGCACCTGTCGCAAGTTGGACTCCACAATGGTGTACTGTGTCCTTCATCCGCAACATTGAAGGTGATTCTGAGCCATGCACCAAGCTACCATAATCACGATGGAACAGGATCTGAGCTTTGTAGCGTCACAGAAGTTTAGAGTGGTCTGCAACCCAGCTGGTGTTACCGAGACAGTGAAGAGCACTAAGGTGAGACCAGCACGATTGCTTAATGCTGTTGAAGATGAGGAAGCCATGTCAACTGGGTATCAAAGTACAATCCCTGTAAGTTATAAGACTCCACCACATTGAGCACTTGGTCACTGAGGTAGAGTTCTGGTTCTGGATGGACGGTATGACAGTGACAATAGTGTGTGATACATGTCTTGGTGGCATAAAACTGGAAGCCATGGGTGAGAGTCCAGGCCTGTGCCTTTTATATCGCAAACTGCAGTCAGTGCTCAGCAACACCCCCAGTTAAGGAGCAATAGTCGACGCAAAAGGTTTCAGCACACAAGAACGGTGACACTGTAACCCCACAGCTGCAGGTAGACCTTTGATCTTCACCAGAAAGAGGCATGCTCAATAAAGAGCTCTGTGTGACCCTGTTCTCTTGTTGGCGGTGGGTACTGTGGGAAGAATTAATTTTGAACTGGAAAGTACAGTGGGACAAGAAGTTCCAGATATAAACTGGAAGGGGGGCCCTTGAGATGCAGGGTAGCGAGAATGTGATGACACCATGTAATGTCATGAGCCTTTTGTAAGTCGAAAAAGATAGAGATAAAAATGTTGATGCCAGGCGAAAGCTGACCAGATTACAGACTCCAGGCAGGCCAAATTGTCAGCAGTAGAATGGCCTTGGCAAAACCCGCCCTGGGATAAAGCAAAAATCCCCAAAACTAAAGGTACCAACACACCCGTTGGCTCACCATGCATTTGAGCAATTTGCAGAGAACATTAGTGAGGCTAACTGGGAGATAGCTGTCAATCTCAAAGGGATGTTTACCCAGTTTCAGTACTGGGTCAGTCAGGCTCTCTCACCAATGATGAGTCAGGAAATCACCCTCGCTGCTCCAGATACAGTTGAATATGGCAAGGATGTGATAAGTGTTTGATTATTTGGCTGTGTGTGCGGTCTGGCCCTGGAGTTGTGTCAGGGCAAAGGGTGAGGGCACTGACAAATTCCCACTCACTGACTGGAACACTATATGGCTCCAGGTGACATGTAGTAAATGGGAAGCGAAGTCATTCTACCCACTGTTCAACGACACAAAATGCAGGCTGATAATTCTCAAACAAAGAGGCTCAAGTGTAATGGAAAGCAAGAGGTTTGGCGACAGCATTTCGGGTCCATGTAGACAACACAGAGAGATAGCACGTACACCTTCAAGGGACTGGTGTCCACAGAGACATAACATCTTTGCCCAAACCAATGAATGAGGGATATGTGGTCCAATGGTAAAAACATACCATTCCCAGCATTCTTATATCTGTCATATCATGAGGCGGTGGACTGAGGAATGACGCTGTTTAAAGGCAGTGAGGTGCAGCATTGATTAATGTCACTTGTTGCATCGGAAAGACCATCTACGACCTCTAATGGTCACGGTGATTTAAGGTGGCGAAAAGACACTGCCTTCAGAATGGGGTGGGGGTGGAGTGGGGGGGGGGGGGTCATAAAGTAGAGGGGACTGCTACATCAGCTGCCAATAGAATGGCTGCAGTTGTGCTCTGGACAGTCACATCGGTAACTCCATGTGGCAGGGTGTGAAGGGTTGGTTTGTTGGTTGTTTGAGGTTTAAGGGACCAAACAGCAAAGTCATCAGTCCCTTGTTTCAAATAGGCTACACTCCGCTAATGGGACATCTCAGTAAAGTCAGAAAAATAAAACGGAAAAAGGTAAAAATGTAAAAGGACAGTCATGTTGTCATTGGTAAAAAACAAAATGAGGGAAGTCGGCAAGAGAACGAACCCAACACTATGCTGAAGCAGCATAGGCAAGACCAACTGTGACGTTAAAGGTACAACTGCTAGAATGTAGAAAGTACGTATCGGAATAGAAAGACTAACCAAGCCTTAAAAAAAAGGGTAAAAACAGAGTAAAAGGGGAAGAAAAGAGGATGTCTGTCAGGGAGGGGAATCGGGAATCTCCGAACACTGCTTACAGTGGGAGACACCCAAACACTCACCGCCCTGCCCCAACACCAGAGAGAGATTAGAAACCTTAAAACTGAGAATAAAAACCACTTTCCCGGAGGAAACCGAGAACCAGAGAGACCATCCAGGAATCGTCAACCAACATCAAAGGTAAAGTGCGGTGGAGTCTGTACTTAACACGCAGAGCCAAAAGAAGGGGGCATTCAACCAAAATGTGGGCTACTGACGAAGGCTCCACAACCACATAGTGGGGGTGGCTCATCACGCAAAAGAAAACCATGGGTCAGCCTGGTATGGCCAATGCGGAGACAACACAGTGTGGTCGAGTCCTTTCGGGAGAGGCGAAAGGAAGAACTCCACGGGCCTAGTGTCACCTTAATTGCACGAAGTTTATTAGACAGGGGAGTAGCCTCCCAAGAATAGGCCCATGACTGTGCGAAGCGGGATTTGATGTGAAGCCGTAAATCTGCTGCAGGAGGGGTTACAGAAAATGGGGGGTAAGTAACTGCTCCCCCAGCCAAACGATCAGCGAGCTCATTACCCGGGATACCCACATGGCCAGGGACCCAAAGGAAGTCAATGGAACAAGCAGCACGGTGAATATCTGCGAGATGGTCATGGATGGCAGAGACCAAGGGATGGCGCGAAAAACACCGGTCAATAGCAAGAAGGCAACTCATCGAGTCCGTACATAACAAAACGCGGTTGTGTTGGGACTGTTTAATAAAGGTAAGGGCCTGGGATATTGCCATCAATTCCGCAGTAAACACCCCACATGTAGGTGGCAGCAGGTGACTTTCCGTTCCAACAGAGAACGTGAAGGCATACCCAACATGATCAGCAGATTTAGAGCCATCAGTGTAAAAAACAACAGCATCCTGAAACTCCCATAAAATTTGGCGGAAAAAGGAACGGAACACCACCAGGGGGATGGAATCTTTCGGACCTCGCCGGAGATCCATCCGAATTCGAGGCTGAGGAACTAACCAAGGAGGGGTAGAGGGGAGGGAGCGAGGAAGACAGGACAAAGAAGGAAGCTGAAAATCACGGCAAAGAGACGCAAGGCGCAGCCCAACCGGTAAACCCGCCCGAGGGCGGGAGTCGAGTGGGTGACGTCCATGGTCTGGGAACAGGATAGAATGGGAAGGATGAGTGGGAGAGGAACGGATAGTGAGTGCATATGACACCAGAAGCTGGGACCAGCGAACAGAAAAGGGGGGGGGGGGGGGGGGGATCCCAGCTTCAACCAGGAGACTATCAACAGGGCTAGTAGGGAAGGCACCGGTAGCCAAACGGATACCACGATGGTGGGCTGGATCCAGCACGTGCAGTGTGGAAGGAGCAGCTGAACCATAAACTTGACAACCATAGTCCAAGCGAGACAGAACTAGAGCACGATAAAGACGGAGGAGGAGGAGGGAACGGTCCGCACCCCAAGAGGAGTGGGCAAGGAAGCAAAAGACACCGAGTTTACAGAAACATCCTACCTTCAGGAGTCTGATATGGGGCAGCCAAGTGAGCTTGTTGTCGAAAAGAAGACCCAAGAAACGAAACTGTAGGACCACAGGCAATCTTTGTGCAGTGAGATAGAGCTCTGGATCAGGGTGGATCGCAGTACGGCGACAGAAGTGGACCACTCGTGATTTTGAAGGAGAGAATTGAAACCCGTGTGAGAGGGTCCATGCAGAGGCACGCCGTATAGCTACCTGGAGCTGCCGTTCTGCAGATGCCATCGAGGAGGAACTAACCCAAATGCAGAAATCATCCACATACAGGGCAGGGGCGACCAAGGGACCGACAGAGGCCACAAGTCCATCAATATCAATGAAGAAAAGAAGGACACTCAAGACAGAACCCTGTGGGATGCCCGTCTCCTGGGTCCGTGGAGAACTAAAAGCAGTACCAACTCTGACTCTGAATGACCGATGGATCAGGAACTGGCGGATAAAAATCGGGAGTGGGGCCCGAAGACCACACTGATGAAGGGTAAGTAAGATGTGGCGGCGCCAGGCCGTGTCATAGGCCTTGCGAAGGTCAAAAAACACTGCAACCAAATGGTGGTGCTGGGAAAAAGCCTGCCGGACTGCGGATTCCATGCGGAGTAAATGATCGATTGGAGACCGTCCCTCTCGAAAGCCACACTGGTAAGGGGACAATAGATCCCGAGATTCGAGGACCCAATTGAGCCGACGGGCTACCATCCATTCAAGTAACTTACAAACAACACTGGTCAAACTAATTGGCCGATAGCTGTCAACAGATAGGGGGTCCTTACCAGGCTTAAGGACAAGAACCACAATGCTATCCCTCCACTGAGAAGGGAAGTCACCCTGGAGCCAGATATGGTTAAACACCCGAAGAAGATGTTGCCATTGTGGAGCACTGAGATGTTGAAGCAGTTGGTTATGAATGGAATCTGGGCCAGGGGCCGTATCATGAGAAGAAGATAGAGCAGAAAGAAATTCCCATTCAGTAAAAGGTTCGTTGTAAGATTCTGACTCACAAGGGGTGAAACACAAGGTGGAAGCATCAGCCCGCTGTTTTTGATGAAGGAAAGCAGCTGGATAGGAGGCTGACGCTGATGCCACTGCAAAATGGGTCGCAAGGTGTTCTGCAAGAACTAATGGGTCCGTACAAATGCCATATGGGAGGTGAAGGCCTGCGAGGGTGGACTGCCGTTGGCAACCTTGGAGAGAGCGAAGTGTAGCCCATACCCGTGACAGAGGGACAGTAGAACCAAGGGAAGAAACGAATCGTTCCCAACATATCCGCTTGCTCTGTTTGATTAAATAACGGGCTTTAGCGCGAAGGCGTTTTAAGGTAGTAAGGCTGGCTACGGATGGATGCCTCTTAAAGTGTTGCAAAGCTCAACGGCGATCACAGATGGCAATGGCAATAGCCGTACTCCACCACGGGATTTGCCGGCGACAAAATGGTCCAGATGAGCGCGGGACAGCAAGGTTAGCAGCGCGAACAATCGCGTCAGACATGTCATGTAGGACGTCATCAATGCAACCCGACAAAGAGGGAGAAAACGCGACCTGTGCAGTGTATAGAGGCCAATCGGCGCGTTGGGAAGACCAACGAGGCAACCTGTCCATCGGGGAGCGGGAAGGGAGCGTGATAATCCAACGGGAAATGGTCACTATCACAACGGTCGTCGTGTGGCGACCAGTGTAATGAAGGGAGGAGGCAGGGAGAAGAAAGAGAAAGATCAATGGCAGAAAAGGTACCATGACCGGCACTGAAATGAGTAGGGGAGCCATCATTAAGAAGGCACAGGTCGTGGTCTGCAATAAATTGGTCTATAAGAAGAACTCGTCTAGATGGAAAGGCACTGCCCCACAAAGGATGACGAGCATTAAAATCCCCAAGGAGGGGGAAGGGAGGAGGAAGTTGCTGAAGAAGGGCGGTTAAGGTAGCAGGTGTAAGAGTCCTGTCAGGAGGGAGATAAAGATTGCAAACTGTGATTGCAGAGTCGAAGTGGACCCTAACGGCAACCGCTTCCAATGTAGTTTGAAGAGGAATCCACGTGCTAGCAATGTCTGTACGGACCAATGTACAAACGCCACCAGAAGCCCGCAGGGGTCCGACCCGATTTCAACAGAAAACACGGAACCCACGGAGGGTCGGTGAGTGAGCATCAGTAAAATGAGATTCCTGGAGAACCACACAAGCTGCAGAGTAGGACGAAAGAAGGGATTTCAATTCGAGAAGGTGACGATAGTATCCATTACAATTCCATTGGAGAACCACAGAATGATGGTTTAAATGGGGGCTGAACACTTTAAATCCAGTCATACCGCCGGGTCCCCACCCGTCACCAACAAGGAGGGGGCGACATCCATGAACGACAGGTCAGAATCCGGTTGTGAAGTCGGGGAAGGGACCTCCAGTGACACCAGAGGCTCTTTGTCCCGGGACTTATGTTTCTTCTTCTTTTCAGGCTGAGATCGAGGAGGGCTGCCTGTCATGAAGGAGCCAACTGCAGCAAGATCAGGAACAGAAAGAGACCAGGCAACCTGGGGGCCGACAGACCACGGCTCTCGCGGTCGTCGCACGGCAGCAGACCTTTGGCCTGGTAGGTACCGGAAGGGGCATCCCGGGAGAGGCGCCCTTGACCGGCAGACGCCGAAGGAGTGGGACACTTCTCCGGCTGGGGAGGGGGAGCAGCACCCATAGGAGAAGGTGTGGGAGCCGCAGGGGAGGGGGGGAGGAGAGGGGTCCGGGATGGGGGTAAGGAAGGGGGAGGAAGGGGTGAAGATGTAACCAAGGCGTAACTAGATGTCATGGACACAGGGTGGAGTCATGCATATTTCTTACGGGCCTCTGTGTAGGTTAAACGATCGAGGGACTTCTACTCCTGTATCTTTTTTTCCTTCTTATATACTGGGCAATCTGGTGAACGTGGAGAATGACTACCATGACAATTTACACAGACAGGAGGGGGAACACAGGGACTCCCCTCATGGAGTGGACGTCCACAGTCACCAAAGAGAGGGGTCTGGGAACAGCGGGAAGACATGTGGCCAAAACGCAAGCACTTAAAACACCTCATAGGAGGTGGGATGTACGGCTTCACATCACAGCAATAGACCATAATCTTAACTTTCTCAGGGAGGGTATCCCCTTCAAAGGCCACGATAAAGGCACCAGTATCAATACGATTGTCTTTAGGACCCTTCTGAACACGCCGAACAAAGTGAACACCCCGCCGTCCGAGATTGTCCCAAAGTTCCTCATCAGTTTGAAGGATGAGGTCCCTGTGAAAAATCACACCTTGTATCATATTTAGAGACTGGTGAGGGGTAGTGGACACAGTTATTGTGCCAAGATGGGTACAGGCACGAAGGGCCGCAGATTGGGCAGCTGAAGCAGTTTTTATCAGCAACGAACCCGACCGCATCTTGCTCAGGGAGTCCACTTCGCCAAACTTGTCTTCAATGTGTTCCACAAAGAATAAAGGTTTGGTATTGGTGAAAGTATCTCCATCAGTCCTGGTGCACACTAGATAACGGGGGAAAGGTTTTGCCCCTAGCCGACGGGCCTGACCCTCTTCCCAGGGGGTAGCCATGGAAGGGAAGGCCGAAGGGGCAAGAGAAACAGCACTTGAGGAATCAGTTCCACACAGAGAGACGGTCGCAGAAGAACGGCCAGAGTTCTGGACCTGTATGCGTTTCATTTGCATAGCGTCCGCCCTGATACCACCCACTCCGATCAGGGGCTCTCCTCACAGGCGCCACCCAGCCACAGCAAGGGCCGTCTGGCATGGCCGCCATTGCCGGGAGTTCCGATGCTCCAGGATGACGAGCAACCACTCCAAGGCATGCATGAGGTGGTCACAGCTCAGGTATCAGAAGTGTGATCCCTGTGTGTTCAGGGGGCTCAACCAAAAGGGTACATAGCAACCCCACCACACGGGCTGGCTACCGTGCTGGCTATGCACCCTAGTATCAGACAACGACGTGAAAGAAAAGGTGGAATGTACTAGGAGGGCGCACGTCTGAGACACTAGGTAAGGTGATCTTCCCCAAATGGCTCACACTACGGAGGAGAAATTTTGTAATGGAGGTCAAACCCCAGAGGGGGACCAAGGAATGCCAAAAGGAGGAGATTATTATGCAACAAAGCCGAATTGGAAAACCAACAGAACCAGGAGGATAGCGGGGCCAACATAAGCAAGGACACCAAGAGAGGGAGAGGAGAGGGCAAGGGGAAAGGAGCAAGGAGGGGAAAGG